>NW_023605305.1:105277033-106666429 GCF_014898055.3 Talpa occidentalis | reverse complement strand
CTAAAAATTTGTGCACTGATGTTCATCAGGGATAATGGCCTATAATTTTTTTTTGTATGCTGTCTTTGGTTTCAGTATTAAGGTAACATTGGCATCATAAAATGTATTAGGGATTATTCCTTCTTGTATTTTTAAAAACAATTTGAGTAAGGTGGGCATATGTTCTTCTTTAAAAGTTTAATAAGTTTCATTTATAAAGCCATCTGGTCCTGGCTTTTGTTTTCCAGAAGATTTTATTTTTTTATTTTTTAAAGATTTATTTATTTATGCATACAAGAACTGAGGCGCAGGCCAGAGGTGTGGGGGGGTGAGAGGATTCATCAGAGACAGAGTGGGGAGCAGAACAGGCAGATATATAGTTATATAGTTATTCAAGGTAATCTCTTAAGGTTTTTTGTACTTCTGTGTCATCTGTAGTGAGTTCTTTTCTTTCATTTGTGATTCTGTTCATAAATATATTCTCTTTTAGATATTAACCAAAATAAAGAGACACCCCACTGATTGGAAGAAAATTTTTGCACACAATACTAATGATAAGGGACTGATCACAAAGATCTACAAAAAGCTGATGAAACTCAATAAAAACAAAGTAAACAACCCAGTCAAAAAATGGGCAGAAGAGCTAAAAAGATACTTCTCCAAAGAGGAAATGTAAATGGCCAACAGGCATATGAAAAATATTCAACATCACTAATCATCAGGGAAATGCAAATCAAAACCATGATGAGATACCATCTTATACCAGTCAGAATGGAACATATCAAAAAAAACTAGCAACAACAAATGTTGGTGATGTGGATGTGGAGAAAAAGGAACTCTCTGATACCACTGGTGGGAACGCAAACTGGTCCAACCACTATGGAAAGCTGTACGGAGGTTCCTCAAATTACTAAAAATGGAGCTTCCATATGATCCAGCAATTCCACTCCTAGGTATCTACCCAAAGGACACAGAAACATTAATTCAAAAGGACACCTGCACTCCTATGTTTATTGCAGCACTATTTACAATAGGTAAGTTATGGAAGCAACCCAAATGCCCACAAATAGACGACTGGATCAAGAAGATGTGGTATACATGCACAATGAAATATTACTCGGTAATCAAAAAGGATAAACTCATACCATTTGCAGCAACATGGATGGAACTGGAAGGGATTATGCTCAGTGAAATAAGCCAGAAAGAAAAAGAAAAATATCAGATGGTTTCACTTATAGGAGGAATGCAGAGGAACAAAATAAGCAATCAGGAAAAAAAATAACTATAATAAAGTAAAAATCAAAATCAGCAGGCAACCATAGATCAGAGACATTCTATAGGGGAGGAGGAGGTAGAGGGATCAGGACAGGAGTGGGAAGAGCACAAGGGAATATGGTGATGGTGCACGGATGAATTGGTGGTGGGAATTTCACAGGGAAATCATACATTGTACAAAAATGAAGGATGATGTAATAAATATATTTTTAAAATAAATTAAAAAATAAAAGAAATAAATGTTTTCTGTTAATAGCTGTAAGTTTATTTTATTTTTATCTTCTTGAAAATTCAGCTCTTAGTTTCATTGACCTTTTGATCTCTACTTCTTGTTTTTTACTTTTTATTATTATTTTTTTAATTATATATATATTTAAAGATTTATTTATTTATGCATACAAGAACTGGGGTACAGGCCAGAGGTGTGGATGGTGAGAGGATTCACCAGAGACAGAGTGGGGAACAGAACAGGCAGATTGAAATACACTGCTGAGGGGAGCAGCAGGCGAGTCAGGAGAGGTCTGCTGCGCCATGTGAGTTGCTCCCTGGCCAGCCAGGGGCATCGAGCTCATGCTTCAGTGGCAGCGGATTGATTCATAGGCTGTGTCCCAACCACTTGCACCACCAGGGAGGCCCAATTTTATGTTTTTTACATCATTTTTCATTTTTGCACAATGTATGCATTTTCATCTTGGTTATAGTCCCCATACAATTCCCGTCCCCCCTTTGTTTTTATTCTACTCCTTCCTCCCCCCACCCCCACCCCCAGTGTGTCTCTGGTCTATAGTTGCTTGTTGATTTTGATTTTTACTTTATTATAATTAATCTTTTTCCTGGTCCCTTATTTAGCAGGAATTTTCTAGATTCCTGCTATGAGTGAGACCATCTGGTATTTTTCTTTTTCTTTCTGGCTTATTTCGCTGAGCATGATCCCTTCCAGCTCCATCCATGTTGCTGCAAATGGCAAGAGTTTATCTCT
The DNA here is from genome assembly GCF_014898055.3 of Talpa occidentalis. Lineage (NCBI taxonomy): Eukaryota > Metazoa > Chordata > Mammalia > Eulipotyphla > Talpidae > Talpa > Talpa occidentalis. The sequence goes on along the minus strand of NW_023605305.1, from coordinate 106,664,196 downwards.
TTTGATTGCCAAGTAATATTCCAATGTGTATATGTACCACATCTTCTTGATCCAGTCATCTATTTTTTGGCATTTGGGTTGTTTGCATACCTTAGCTATTGTAAATAGCTGCTATAAACATAGCAGGGAAATGCAAATCAAAACTACAATGAAATACCATCTTACACCAGTGAGAATGGCACATATTAAAAAAAACTAGCAACAACAAATGTTGGCGAGGATGTGGAGAAAAAGGAACTCTCCTGCACTGCTGGTGGGAGTGCAAACTGGTCCAACCACTATGGAAAGCTGTGTGGAGATTCCTCAACCTGCTAAAGAGGGAGCTTCCATATGATCCAGCAATTCCACTCCTAGGTATTTACCCAAAGGACACAGAAACATTAATTCAAAAGGGCACCTGCACCCATATGTTTATAGCAGCACTGTTTACAATAGCTAAGCTATGGAAGCAACCCAAATGCCCAAAAATAGATGACTTGATCTCTATTTCATTCATTTCTGCTCTTATTTTTCTTGTTTCCTTCTTTCTACTAACTCTGGGTCTTGTTTATTTCCTTTCTTCAAGTTGCTTGATTTCAAGTTGCCAAATTAATTTTTCTAAGAGCAGTTTTGATTATGTTCGCCTCTTGCTCAAAATCTTTCGTTAACTCCCTCTTGCCTGTTAAAACGAGCCCCAACTGCCCGCCAAGCACTCAAAGCTTTCCGTGATCAGTTCCTTCCTACCTCTGGCTTTCTCTTCTCTTCAGTATTAGTCAAACCGTTCCCTCTCCCTGGAATGCTCTTCTTCCTCCCATTTTGCTCAGTAAATATTTGCTGAGTAAATAGATGATGTCCTTTGGAAATGCTCTCCCAGAGAAGCCAGTTCTTATCTGTGCACTGTGCCCCTCCTGGGGTGAAAACCCACAGGGCAAGTTATTTATTTTCAGCGGGACTCTGTGGAGAGACACTCATACAAGTGAGAGGCTTTAAAGAATGTTCCACAACCTCCTAACCCTTCTGAATACTGACACCACATAATGCTGATGCCAGAAGGTAATATTGCTAAACTCCTTCAGTTCAATTAAACCCCCAGTTTGGGGCAGAGTTATTGAGTACCCATGAAATACTCTGCAACTTCCTGCAACTGCAGGACACATTTCTGACCTCCTGGGTGGCTTGTGCACCCACGGCAAAGAGTACATGGGAACTCAGAATTAGACTCCAAGTTTTGAGATGCTGAAGAGAAGTCTTTGACTAGGATGAGCCTGCGCACTAGAGAAAGGGTCAAAGAGATTGCAGCCAGATGAAGCTTTGGGACAGCCGAGCAGGGGTGAGTCTCCACGTCCTGCATGCTTTGAGAATGTATGGTATGCTAAGGTAAACATCTGATGTGTGTTGGGGAAATGCAAACCAAAGAGCTTGTCTATTCATGTGGTAAGTCAGACCCAGAGCAGCTCCCTAAAAGGAAGCTTTCCTTAAACCACTTTTAAATTTCTGCTGCAAAGGGTTGGGTATGGGTGGAGATTTTTTCCCCAAGGAGCCACTCTCTACACACAGCGCAGTCCATCTGGCTCAGCACAGCTCAGTTGTTTAAATGCAGACATCTTTTTTTTTTTTTTAAGATTTATTTATGCGTACAAGAACTGGGGTACAGCCAGAGGTGTGGGGGTGGGGGTAAGAGGATTCACAAGAGACAGAGTGGGGAGCAGAATAGGCAGACTGACTGAAATACACTGCTGAGGGGAGCAGTGGGCAAGACAGGAGAGGTCTGCTGTGCCATGTGGGTAGCTCCCTGGGCGGATATCAAAGTCAAGCTGCAGTGGCTGCAGGTAGCTTCATAGTGCTAAGACTTAACCCCTTGTGCTACCAGGGGGGCCCCTAAGTGTAAACATCTTTAATGACGGTAGGAGAACACACGCGGGCTGATGAAAAATCAGGCCTATGTGCCCCAGCTTAATTCAAGGTCTAGGTTCTTGACATGTTTTTATCTTGGTTTTATTTCCCAAATATTCTCAGCTCTTGGGTTATTTGGATACGATAAGAGTTAAACCTAGAGCACAGGTATTGAAAGCAATTGGATTTGGGTTGAACCTCAGTTAAGCTCAATCTCTACTAGCTCTGTGACTCTGAAACCCACAGCAGCAGTGCTCTGAGGTCCAGTTTCTTCATTGGGTGATACCAATGATGCTGAAGTTTGTTGTAAGGTTTTTTTTCAAGATTTTATTTATTTATTTTATGCAAGCACTGGGTACAGTCAGAAGTGCAGGAGGGTGAGAGAATTCACCAGAGCCAGAGCAGGGAACAGAACAGGCAGACTGACGATACACTGCTGAGGGGAGCAGTGGGCGGCAGGAGAGATCTGCGTGCCATGTGGGACCCTCGCCCAGCAGCCAGGGATCGAACCTGCGCTCCAGAGGCTCTGGGCAGCTTCGCAGCGTTCAACCACTGTGCCACCGGGGAGGCCCCTGTTGTAAGTATTAATGAAATGACATGTGTGGAGTGCCTGACAGAGCACGTACTCAGTAATTGATGGTTACTATCACCATAGCAACAACTAGAGGGGGCCCCCCCACCACTCCCTTGTATGTCTGTGCTGTTTCCTCCAAAGCTACCAAGACTCCATAAATGTAAGTTTTCTGTTTCCCCTATACCGCTTAGTAACAATAAGAGGTCATATCAATAATGACAGCAGCTGCAGTAGCTATTACAGAGGGTCTATTACTTGACAGGCCCTGTGTTGGGACTTTCTGAACTTTATCTGCAATTCTAGTTACTTCCAGTTTACAGTGCAGGAAACTGAAACTCTGAGACATGACTTGTTGAAAATAAGCAGCAGAGTTGGAATTAGAAGTCAGGTCTTCTCTCTGAGGCATATTCTCTTTATACTCACCCATATTTTCTCCCCTTGAGAGGAGCTGAGTCCAGGAGAACTTGGGGAACGGGAGAGGCTGAGACACGGAACAGTGATTTTAAACAATATAGGAACAGAAGGAACAAAACAGCTCCCAGGAAAATAGAAGTGTTTCACTGAAATATTGCTGAGCTAGCCCCCACCTAGAGTAAGATCCGGTTACAGGGTAATCAGGGAATAGAAAAACAATCACCAGGAAACTTCCCGACTACTTAGTGCCTAATCAATAGTCCAGCACATTGGGCAACAGGAAGTCTGGCAGTATATAGTCACGGCCAGGGCTGGAGTAAAAGGGCTTCCTCCCTGGGACCACCTCCTGCTGTCACGAGTTCTTTCCTCTTGCTTCAATAAATCCACACTTGCTTGCTCTCGCGTCTGGTATGGCGGCTGTTATTCTTCAACCGGCGCACACACCCGGACCCACGAGCATCCACTCCCCTGACAGACACCCTGAGGAGACAAGTCTCTCTTCTCTGGACATGAAGACCAGAGATAATAGCCAACATTTCATGACTGCCAGGCCTTTTCTAGTAGTCTGTCTCTATAACTGTAATTCTATAACTGACTTCATTCATTCCCTTCATAAGTATTTATTAAATGTTTACAGTGTGCTAAGGATATAAAATTAATTAAATTATAAAATTAATTAAATTAATTGAAGAGTTCACACTCTTATAGGAAGACAGGAATAGAAAAGGATCCAGAGGAAAGCCAGTGATTAAAGTAAAAGGGTACAACAGAACCTCAAAATCCAGGTGGGATGGGAGGGAACAAGGATGCTTCTCAGAAAAAGCTTTCTTTTTTTTTTTAAAGTTGATTTATTTATGCAAACAAGAACTGGGGTACAGGCCAGAATTGTAGGGGGTGAGAGGATTCACCAGAGACAGAGTGGGGAACACAACAGGCAGATCTACTGAAATACACTGCTGAGGGGAGCAGCAGGTGACACAGGAGAGGTCTGCTGTGCCATGTGGTCAGCTCCCTGGCCGGGGATCAAACTTGTGCTGCAGTGGTTGCGGTGAGCTTCATAAGTTGCGTCTTCACCCCTTATGCCACCAGGGAGGCCCAGAAAAAGCTTTCAAAGGAGATGATTTGAATTGATTCTTTATCCTGCTCTTTATTTCATTCATTCATTCATTTTCATTTCATTCATTCCACAAACACATTTAAGCAACTGTGTTTCAGGCCTTAGGCTAAACCCTGGGATTAAACATAGGTAGGTCAATTCCATGCCCCTAAGAAACTTATAGTCTAGCCAGGAGGGCTGGATCATGAAAATTCACTGACATTAAACTTGTATCAGGGTTATACCAAAAGCAAAGTACCAGCTTCAGTGATGGCGAGGACAGTGAGGTGTACAAGAAAAGCATTCATGTTGTAGACCAAGGGTTGTTTTAGAGGTCCTGTTTCTTTTAAATGTGTTTTTGTTTTTTCTTTTTCCTATTCATCTGCTTTACTGGTCTTTTGGCACTTGAAAAACCTTTGAGGATATCGCGCAGATCATGCCAAGTAGAAACAGCACGTGTAGGACACATTTACATTTCATGACATTCTCCAGGGGAGAAGCTATAAATCAAACCACAGTATGTCAGGCTGAGGTGATATCTCCATAACTAGCAACATCTTAATCTGACCACAGTATTACAAACTACAGTATTAATTGTGTTTCATCTGCCTGTGTCGGTCCACTATTGCACTCTCTGGAGAAGACAACCAAGGACACAAAGCCCAGCTCTACAGTTGCAAGACCCTACACTCATAAATCATTTCTTGGACCTACTGAACTTCCAACCCACTAGGTAGAAGCAGTTTCAATAAGAAAGTCTTCAAAAATAAGAATATTTCATATATGATAAGATATCCTTTAATATCAGAAACACGTGTGTGGCCATTTGGAAAAGAATAAGATTGGATTCCTACTACATGCCTCATCTCTCCCTCTGCCCTGGTCTCCCACAGCCACTGGGCTGCTTTCTGGCATTGGAGGTTAGTTTGCATTTTATAGCAATAGCATCACAGAGTATGTATCTGGCTTCTGCACACTGCATAATGATTTCAAGATTCATTCATGTTATTGTGTATATTACTAGCTCACTCCTGAATAGCATTCTGTTGTATGGTTAGACTGCATTTGGTTTATCCAGCCAACTGTGGAACATTTGGGTTGTTATCAGATTTAGAACATGTGAATAGTGCTGTTGTGGGCTTTTGTGTACAAGATTTTGAGTGGAAATATGTCTTCATTTCTTTCTTTTTTTTTTTTTTTAAAGATTTATTTATTTTTATACAAGATTTCGGGTACAGGCCAGAGATGCACGGGAGGGTGAGAGGATTCACCAGAGACAGAGTAGGGAATAGAACAGGCAGACTTATGAAGTAACACTGCTAAGGGGAGCAGCGGGCAAGACAGGAGAGGTCTGTCCCGCCATGTGGGTTTCTCCCTGGCCGGCTGGGAATCAGACTTGTGCTGCAGAGGCTGCAGATTGCTTCATAGGTTGCATCTTAATTCCTGCGCCACCAGGGAGGCGCTGTCTTCATTTCTTTTGGGTATATACCCAGGAGTGGAATATCTAGGTTATATGGTAGGTGTATGTTAACTTTTTAACAAATGCCAGTTTTCCACAGTGCTGGGACCATTTTCCAAACTCTTCAGCAGTGCATGAGATTTCTAAGTGTTCTACATTCTTGCAATACCTGGTGCTGCTGGTCTTTTAAATTATATAATGAGTGTATGAGATACATTAGCTATCTTAAAATACTCATTAAGATTAAAAATAGAGACCAGCCCCCACATCTATAAATAATGTGACAATAAGAAAGCTGAAATCTTGAGAAGGGAGGTGTATTAGTTTTCTATTGCTGTGTAACAAATCACAGACTTAGCAACTTAAAACAACAGACATTTATTATCTCACAGTTTCTGTGGGGCAGGAGTCAGGCGTGGCTTTGCTGGGTCTTCTCTCTGGGGCTAAAGTGAAAGCCATATTTTCAGCCAGGGCTGCCTTCTAGAGCTCAGGGTCCTCTTCCCGCTCATGTGGTTGCTGGCAGAAATCAGTTCCTGTGATTGTAGGACCAAGGCCCCTGTTTCCTTGCTGGCTGTCATCAAGGGCCTGCTCTCAGCATCCAGAGGTCATCGCCATTTCCCGGCACGTGGCCCCTTTACAGGCTCTCACAGCTTGGCAGCTTGCTTTCTCAAGGTCAGCAGGAGACTCTCCAGTCCTCTAAGGCAGAGTCTCACATAATGGAATGTAACTACTGGAGTGTCTGGCCCACTGCTGCATCATTTTCTGTTGGTTAAATGCAGGTCACATATTCTGCCCATACTCACGGGGAGAGGGGTTCACAAGGACATGTCTCATGGGGGGATATCTTTCGTGTTTTAACACAGGAGCACACCTTGTCAAACCTGGACAGTGTGTCTCAAGTTTGAGTGTTCATAAGTCACCTGGGGGTCCTGTTAAGATTAAGATTCCTGAGACCTGCCCCCAGAGTGTCCGACTTGGTAAGTCTGGAGTAGGATCCAGGAATCTGCTTAGGAGTGAACAGGAAATTTCTCAGCTGTATCTGAGGCAGGTGGTCCCCAGGCTGCACTACAGAAATAATATTGTGGTGGTGACTTCGTAGCTTTGGAGAGGGACTAACTTGAATCTGAGTCTCCCCTCTGCCCTAAGTCAATCAGACTGATACCTTCTTCTCTTCTACAAGACCAAAGGGAAGGTTGTATATATTTATCATCAGAGCCATACAGAGGAAAGACCACAGCCGGGGATGAAGAGTCTATGAAACACAAAATACCTAAGGGCCTAGTCATCCTCTAAGACATTACTTAAAGGAAAGACAAATGAATCAAGGTAAGACCAATTGGTACTGTAATATTTAGTAAAACATGAATTATGTTTTTACTTAGAAGATGTAAAACACTGACAAGTCACTTAACCTCTTTTGAGTCTCAAGGTCTGCAAAATGAGGACTTTCCAGACTTGTAATTCTATATAAATAAGACTCTGTCAACAAAAACAAAAGTCTACATTCTGTTATCTGCCAAATACTACCCCAAAAACCAGAATCTCAAGAGGGATTCCAAACTTTCAAAATATTAACACAGTTTGTTGCTTCTGTTTCTTTACAGAGACAAACTAAAGAAAAAGGGAAGTAAAGGAAAACTGTAATAAAAAAATAAAATGCAATGATGATAATACATGGGCAATGAATGAGCATATAAGTATAGCATTAATTTTATTTTTTTTTAAGATTTATTTTTATTTATTTATACAAGCACTGGGTACAGACAGAAGCGTGGGAGGGTGAGAGAATTCACCAGAGCCAGAGCAGGGAGCAGAGCAGGCAGAAGGACCGAGGTACACTGCTAAGGGGAGCAGCGGGCGGCAGGAGAGGTCCGCGTGCCATGTGGGACCCTCCTCTGGTGGCCGGGTTGCAGCGGGGGACCGAACCAGCGCTGCAGAGGCTGCAGGCAGCTTCGCAACCCAGCGCTCAACTGCTGTGCCACCGGGGAGGCCCTAAGTATAGCATTTATAGTACATATCAAGGAGATCAACTTTCCAATGAGGAGACAGTAAATTTAAAGATTAGGTTATAAAAGAAACATAACTATTCACTACCTACAAGAGAAAAAATTAAAACCAAAAGACTTTCTACAAAAAGACTAAAATGATGGGGTATTCTAAATTCTCTTATATATGTGTAAAATGCATGATGTCAAATAAAGTAGATTGGGCCTCCCTGGTGGTGCAAGGGATTAAGCACAGCACTATGAAGCAATCCACAGCCTCTGCAGCACGAATTCGACCCTGGCCGGCCAGGGAGCAACCCATATGGCACAGCAGACCTCTCCTGACTTGCCTGCTCCTCCCCTCAGCAGTGTATTTCGCTTAGTCTGCCTGTTCTGTTCCCCACTCTGCCTCTGGTGAATCCTCTCACCCCTCACATCTCTGGCCTGTGCCCCAGCTCTTGTATGCTTAAATAAATAAATCTTTTAAAAAAATAAAGTAGGTTTTACAAGTCACAAGTATTTTTTTTTAAAGATTTATTTATTTTTACAAGCACTGGGTAGAGTCAGAAGCACAGGAGGGTAAGAGGATTCACCAGAGCCAGAGCGGGGAACAGAACAGGTAGAGTGACGAAATGCAGCAGGTGCTGCAAGAGAGGTCTGCACGCCATGTGGGACCCTCACCGGCAGCTGGGGATCGAACCGGCGCTGCAGAGGCTGACAGGCAGCTTCACAGTCCAGCGCTCAACCGCTGTGCCACCAGGGGAGGCCCAAGTCACAAATATTAAAGATGGTAATATACATCAAACAGTGAATACCTAATAATTCTCAAGTTCTAGATCCTCAGTAATATAATAGTAAAGATGTGCAAAAAGCTACTAAAAACTAAAGAGAAAAAAAGTAAAAATATAATTGCATTTGGATCCCTTGGCATTTCATTAGCTAATTTTCATTTTGAAAGAGAAAAAATTAAATAATGACTTATAAATAAGTTTTAAGCATACAATCATATTTTAAATAGTTGTTAAAAGTCAGTTAATGAAATTTAATATTTATTCTTTATGACAACTTTGAAATAAGATATGGAGAAACCAAGGTCACACTTACTGGAGTTGAATGAGTGTCCTCTCCTCACAAGCAGAACAGAAAGTTCACCAGCACGATCTTTTTCAGCATGGTATTGGAAAGGCTGGTAATAGCTATTTGAGAAGAATATAAAAATACGTGATTAAAAAATATTTTCTGTAGTTGACATGATTACATACCTGAAAGTTCCAAGAAAAGCAACCCCTAAATTACTAGAAATAAAAAATGAATTCAGCAAGGATGTTGCCAAAAGAAACCCAAATAGACAACTGCATTTCTGTGAGTGAAAGATAGCTACCTATTAATAAAAACATAAAATAAAAGAGAGCAATCTTCCACATGCCACAAACCAAAAATAAATTTACTTGGGGATTTTCTTTGAGCCATAAGATTTATTCCAAGAAAATTATTAAACCGTAACAGGAAAAGTAAAGAATGTGAACAAAAGGATAGATCTACCACATCATTATTGAAAAACAAACTTAAATAAATGCATTTTCAAATTTAATAGATTTAATGCAATACTGGTTTAAGGCCTTACAAGATAGTTGTAGAAGACATCAATCTTGGAGAATAATGAGAAAAAAATTTAAAATACCGGCGTGGCTGACGGGCTTTAAAATGTGCTATAAAAAGCAGGTTTATCAAAACTATAGGCTCCAAAATAGAAAGAAAAAACAAACCCAAAAAGTCAGTGGCACCTCTTTACAGAGTAGAGAACTTGAAACAGGAGCAATTCCAAATTTCAAACTATTCCGCCTACAGTTTGCTCCATCTTAGTAAATGGCAAAGCCACCATTCCAGCGGTCTGGCCACAGAATGTAGAGTCATCCCCTCACCTTGTTTTTCACTCCCCACATATAAGAAGTCAAAAATAGATCTGGCGTCAACTACTTCTCCCCACTCACCTCCACCAGCCTCCCCACCGGAAGCCACCCGGGCCTCCTGCCTGCAGCCCTGTCAGCCTCCCAGCAAATCTGCGGCCCCAGGCTGCTCCCCTAGTCTTTCTCCTCACCACAACCAGAAAACAGTAGGAATCTTCATCTTCAGCCATTCAACATTCCTTCACAAATGCTGACACTTTTCTCCTCTCCTGGAAACTTCTTTCCCCTTCTATTTGCCTGGGTGCTCCTGTCTTCCCTTTAGGTTTTTGTCCAAGTGTTACCTTTTCAAGGAGGCTCTCCTCACTGGAAACTTCCAGGGCTCCCTGGAAGTTTTAACGCCCACCCCCACATAACCAAGCCCTCTCTCATCTTTCCCATCTCACCTGATACCCGTGCATCTATAATCTATTATTCCACTCTCTCCCCCACGCCACTTTCCTCCAGCAGAATGCGAGCTCCTGAGGGTAGGACGTTTCTGTTCATAGATGCATCCTTAGCACCTAGAACAGTGCCTGACACAGGGATTTGCTCAAATGTTGGTTGACTGAATAATAGAACAGAAATTCCTGTAGCGCCAAGGTCCCACTTCATATTTAACATAAAACGCAGGAGGAAATAAAACAATGTAGAGAAATGTCATTGCTCACTAATTATTGTTTGGGCAATGGAACAATAGAAAGGAAGTTCATTATTTTAGGGTAATACATCACATCATACTAAACAGTATATTTCAGATGGATTAGAGCAAAAGACATACTAGTATTTTTACTAATGGGGAAAATAATATGGCTATCTTATGTTTGAAGGTGTCATAAATGTCTGACTATGGAATAAAAAAAACATAACAGTAAGGACAAAATAGAGAAATATGAATGTATAATGAATTTTTGGAATGGATGGTAGATACATATTTTAAAAGCTATAGGAATAGGGCCTCCCCGGTGGCGCAGCGGTTGAGCGCTGGGTTGCGAAGCTGCCCACAGCCTCTGAGGCGCCGGTTCTATCCCCGGCTGCTCCCCGGCCACCGGAGGAGGGTCCCACATGGTGCGCAGACCTCTCCTGCCGCCCGCTGCTCCCCTCAGCAGTGTACTTCGGTCCTTCTACCTGCTCTGCTCCCCGCTCTGGCTCTGGTGAATTCTCTCACCCTCCCGTGCTTCTGACTGTACCCAGTGCATGTATAAACAAAAAACAAACGAATAAATAAATAAAAACACATGCCTCTTTAAAAAAAAAAAAAAAAGCTATAGGAATAAAAGATGAGTGAAGAATGTAATGAAAAATATTCTTCCAGAACAGAAGAACTGATATGAATGTATGGTTTGTGTCTGGATTCCACTCTGTTAGTTACCATAAGAGATGAAGTGTTTATTCCTAAATAATAAGGAAGAACAAACATCACAGAGAAAAATAGAGTTTTGAAAGCAATAAAGAGAAGCATATCTAAAATATCTGTAGAGCATCATGTTGGAACTTTAAGCTAGAAAAAGCAGCCAAAAGTGATCAACTTCATGCTAACAGACCACAGACCTGTGAGGAAAACAGGTACTTGTTGCTGGTGACAATATGTGTTTGTTTAATCCCTTAATCAAAAAATATGTGTTCAAGAGCTATGAAAATATTCATATCTTCCAGCCTATTTATTCTACTTTAGGACACTTATCTACAAGGAAGTAAATAAACCAAAAATTAAGCAAACAAATTAATCTGTTTCATATTGTGTAGAAGAGCAAAATATTGGAAACGACCCAAGTGCCAAATAATAGAAAAATCTCCAGGCCAACTTTTTTATAATAACACATTGAACCATTAAAAATGGCAATAGGGGACTTTTTTTTAACAGAAGAGAATGCGAATGTCAACACGGCAGTGCTACCATCTGATATGTTAAATTTGAAGTGTGATCTTTCTGTAATCAAGTCGAGCTTATCTTTGAGGTCAGAATTCTAACCTCTGGGACAATGCACTACCCATGACAGATTGTACTGGAAAGATCACAGCCACCTTCTGCAGGGCTTGTCAACTCCTCAAACTGAAAAGTGTCAGAGACTCCCTGGGGAGACTTGAGGCTTGAAGTTAGGATTTAACTTAACTTCTTCATTGCTGTGAAGTTGGTCTCATGGACACACTTGGCCTGTAGTAAGTGGAAGGGGAGAGGACTGTCAGGCAGGATGAAAGGTTCAGAGACTGGACATCCAGGGGCTTCCTGAGATGGAAGCAATAAACCATCTCTGAAGCCCCCTGCTCCAGGAAACTAGAGAACTTCACAGGGATCGGCCCTCGAGCACTCCGGAGTGTCAGCACTTGGGGTGGGAAAATGCCAGAGGAAGGGTCCAATGCCAGGAATTCCATGTGGACTCAGAACTGCCTGCACATGAGGCAGAGTTTCTGGAAGCCCTAGTTAATATCCATGACAAGGTGGAAGGCAGCTGCAATTTGTTTGTCCTCCCAATTCAGGTAATTGGGAAGATGAGGTCACCTAACTACAGGACACTTAGCAGCTGGGAGACCTTGGGCAAGTCATTTAAACTGCGGCTCATCTCCCCCTGGGTCAAGAGTTCCTAGCTGGCAGGGTTGCTGCAAGGATTTAGTGGCACAAAGCAAAGAAAGCTCCTCTGTTGGCACACTTGTCAAATGTTCTTGGATTATCTTGTCTGTACAGCAAAGTGCTAACAAGCACAGCTTGGAGAATCAGATAGGGCTGGATCAAGTCAGAACATCAGGAGTTTATAGCTGAGAGTTACTGAACCAAGAGAGTTTTCATACAGATGCATTTTGTTGTTGTTGATGATGATGTTAATTAGGGAGTGTGAAGAAGGAAGGCCTTCAAGGCATTCCATTTGAGATAATCAGCTGGTTTATGGAGTCTGGGAGTCCCTGAGCCTTTGGGGCAGATGGGCTGCCAGGCTGGCCTCTGTCCTCACTAGAGGCAGGCAGCCTCAGGCCCCGGGGTGGAGGTAACTCCCCCTGACTTGCTTCTTGTGAGAAAGGGCTGGTCCCAAATGTGATCCAGTTGGGACCCCTGGGGACTAGGCAGAGATGCCTCCTAGACTCTGCCGTGTGACAGACAGATCCAGGAACACACCCAGGAATTTAGGAAGTGACTAGTGCTTTTTTTTTTTCTCCCTTAGTGTGAGCCTGCCTATTCATTGGTTGAGAGCCATGGTGTCAAAATTAAATCCTGATGCTTGTTCAAAAAAAATTTCCCTGGGAACAGTTATAAATTTGGCTGCACGGGGCAGTGCATGAACAGACAAACAGACTGAGTGGAGGGCCCTGGATAGAGGGAGAAACATCTCCAGGGCATTTTTAGGAAGCTTTGCCGTTTACTGTCCTGTTTGACCTCCCCTTCTATGTCCCCAAGAGAATTTTGATGAAGAGTGACTCAACTTTTCAGACTTATTTGAAGTTAGGTTTGGATTTCTTTGGAACGTAGTACTGTGATGAGCCTTAAGGCAGAAATAATCCATGGAAATGGCATTATTTACTCATGTAATTCTTTATTAAGAACCTACTGTATCTGTGGCACCTCATTAGGAGCTAAAAAGCAGAGGTAACTAAGCTGAGTCCTTGCTCTCAAGATGCTCACTGTCTACTAGAGACAAGCAAATACCCGCTTAAAAGGCAAATCGAAAGTGTAATAATAATCATGGTAGGCTGAATAAAGCTTCCGGACGATATCCAAGTCCTCTTTCCTCTGAATGATACCTTACCTGAGGGGGGCGGGGGGCAAATGACATCATAGGTGTCCTTTGGAGACAAGCAGGTGGAGATTTGACCACAGAAGAGGGAGACATGACCACGGAGGAAAGGCTGCAGTGAGGCACTTGGAAGATGGAGGAAGGAGTCACAAGCCAAGGAATGTAGGAGGCCCGGAGAAGCTAAAAAGACAAGGGAAGGGATTCTCTCTTCAGAGCCTCCAGAAGGAAACATCCCTGCTGACAGCTTGATCTTAGCCCAGTGAAACTGACCTCTGACCTCCAGAACCTTAAGAGAATAAGTTTGTGTTGTTTTAAGCCAGTCTGTTAGGGGCAATTTGGCAGTGCAGCAACAAGAAGTGAGCACGTTACTGTTAAGTGAAATGGGAAGCACAGAATTGAATGGACGCCTGCCCACAGCCCTGCTGACAGGCAGTACAGACAGGTGTCGGGGAGGTGTTGTCATCAATCATCCCACGGCAAGAGCTTTCAAAGGCATCTAACCAAGGCATGGAGAGGTGGAGGGATTGTCCAAGGTCATACAAGTTCATTCACTAAGCAAACACTTCACCTAACTCTCTTCAGAGTTAGGCCTTGTATGCAGTATGACGGGAGCTGAAGTGAAACAGCAGAGTTCTCGTCAAGGAGTTTACAGTCCAGCAGGGGAGAAGTCGGCATGAAATCCCTGGGTTGTCAGTGTATTGGGGCAGTTACCTCTTTGGATTCAATTCTTTCTGTGTAAATCATAAAAAGAGCATCTTCACTGGACAGGAGGATCAAGTGGTAAAATATATAGAAAAATTTTTGTGGCCTATAAATCATGTTATAGGGCTACATCCCCGTCTGTCTATAAAAACCCCTCTTAACTACAGATTTCCCTTGACTTCCCTACTTCCACCACCTTCACCTTGGGGAGACTCCCAGCTCCCCCTTAAGGGGTGCAGAGTTGCAGCCAGATGTATGACTCCATCAGGGTTCATCTTTCCAACAGTGCTATCTCAACCACAGGCACAGAGTTAGAGGCTGGTCTTGATTAGCCCTTTTTGTACTTAAAAAAAAATACTTTTCAAGTCAAAAAATTTTTAATGAGAATTTTGCTCATTGTCAAACCATGTGAAGGATGATGGGAATAGTTTCTAGAAGAGATGATCTGTCACTGTGAGCCAAAAGTCAAATACTGGTTAAAGTATGTTCTATTTGGATCTCTGCTGATAGTCCCATATCAGATTACATTGTGCTGAAAAATTGGTAGAGAATGTTTGCATTGGAACAAAAGTCCCAGCTCAGGGACTTTAAAAATAAAGAGGGAAATAATCGTTCTAGAAGCTGTACTGGTCTTCTCTTTCTGTGTGGTTCCTTTCCCCTCCACAGAAGTAAACTGAATGACTGTGTGGGCAGCAATGAAGTTCAAGTCTGTTGAGAGTCCATGTCAGATGAGGTTCTTCTACCTCAGCATTTCAACTATTAAATCAAAGGATTATGGTTTTTAAGGAAGATTCTAATCTTCATGAGACTTCATTTTAAATCCCTGCTTCCCAATACTTTCTTCCCTGGTCTTTAATCAACTAGTACCTTCTCTCTCTGCGTTTCTGTGTCTCTCTCTCTGTCTCCCTCCAACCTCCTTCCCTTACTGAGTCTCTCTTCAGAGTGAGGTCTTGTATGCAGTATGATGGGAGCTGAAGTGAAGCAGCAGAGTTCTTGTCAAGGAGTTTACAGTCCAGCAGGGGAGAAGATTCTAATCTTCATTAGTATAGGGTATGGGGTATAGTATAGGGTATAGTATAGGGTGTGCTATACCTCTTCCCCCAAGGGTAACCTTTACATTTCCTGGGACAGTTCAGATTTCAAATTTCAAATATTTTGTCCTATAATTCCTACACTAGAATGTGCTAGAAATGGGACTTGTTTTTCTTTTCTGGTTTTTTTTTCCTATTTCTTTTTTCTGTATTTCCAAAATGATATTAGCACCTCATTCACAGAGCTATTGTAGAACAGAATGACATTGCATTTTTACAGAATGCCTCACACATTACTCCATCACTAGTCAATGAAAGCTATTCAGTCTTATTGGCAGCGCTGGATCGGAAGAGGACTAGACCACGTGCACTGCTTGAAACTATGGCTTCCTCTGCCTTAACCCTCCTGAAGACCCTCTAGGCTCTGCATCCAGGCAGACCCCCTTGTGTGAGCTCTCACAGTCCCTGTATCTTCCTGCTTCTGTTCTCATTGTATGGTAGACACTTATTCTAATGCAATTGTTTGATGAATTCCTGTCTCCCCATTGACTCTTCTGTTCACCATTTTGTGCTAGAAATAAAGGGAGCAATGAATGAGTAAATGAATGACGCTGAGGCTCTGGCCTTTACAGACCTCACTAGATCTACACACACGAAGGCATCTACGAGAAGAGTGAGTGGGGTGGGTACCCAGGACTTCAGAGCAGGGATGGGGCCCAGGGGCCAGCTTGGGGTTTTCACCAGCCTCCTCCAGGACTTCTCCCAGCAACTCCCCTCACCCAGCCTCTTCCACCCTCCACGCCCCACCCCGTAACTCTTCTGCCCACAGCACCCCGTCCAGGAGCTGCAGCTGTGTGGTCTCTAGATAGGGCCCTGGGCTCATTCAGTGGGCTTTCCTGTGGGGACAGGCCAAGGCTGCCACAGCCCCTTCAGGACCTTGGGAGCAAGCCTCTCGGTGGCTCACTCACTTGCTCTGGGACTTTCCAGGCTGGCGTGGTCCACCTTGCTCCCTCAGCAGTCCTGGAGCTCGGGCTGCAGAGCCTGGTCTTCCCCTCTTCCCAGAAACTGCAGAGGGAAGCCAGGGGGCAAAGTGCTGCTTTGGCAGAAGGGGCCTTTCCTGAGGGGAGGGAAGGGTACTCCCCTGGAAATGTGGGCTCTTTCCCCAGAGCTGCCTAGCAGCTGACCTGGGCCTTGGCTGTTTGTCCATCCCCTAAGACTGCAGTATCTTGCCCAAAGGGTCTCCAGACACCCACTCAGACCCTGCCTGGACCCTAGGCCCCCACCAGCCCCTTCCTTTCCATGGCCCACAGTCTGCACGAGGTTAACCTCAGACTTCTTGCTGGTTGTTTCTGATTCACTTTCCTGCCTCTGGCCGGATAATGGTTTGGGGTTTGGCTGGGCCTTCTGCTTGCATATTTAAAGCCAGAGTTCCTGACCCTGTCCACTGAGGGGCACCCGCAGCATCCCAGAGCACTTTTGCTTCCGGTTTCCTACCTGCAGCCAGAAATTCTTGAGCCTCAAGTTATCAGATTCCTCTTCCAGCAGGAAGTGCCTGCTTTGCCAGTTCCTGCTGAGAACAGGAACACCCTGACAGCATCCTGGGTGCCCAGCGGGCAGCTATGTTTGACCTGGATACCGCTGGGGCCAGCTGGCTGGTGCAGCACCGGAACATACTTTATTTGAGGCCAGCCCATTGGAATCCACAGGTGCTTTTGGTCTCATCCCCTTATTTAAATATCAGATCAGGTACACCTGGCTTGTAGTCTTATACCAGTTCCACAAACGAGGAGAAGCCTGAGGTTCAGAGAGGCTAAACTCTCACCCAAGTTCTCATGGCTCGGGCAGTAAGAGATTCAAGCCCATGACTAAGTCCAGTGGCTCTAAATATTGTCCAGTAAACACACCACTTAGCACCTAAAGCCTTGGAGAGGCCAGCTGTGATTCTCTGGTCTTTCTGGAGATGCCCTGCGGGTTCCAGAAAGGCCGCAGAAGGCAGGATTTTGTTTATTTGTTACCAATCCTTGAATAGAGGTCTTGAAATAAACATTCAGTCCACAGCCCAGTGATCACGTACGCTCTAACCTTGTCCCACGCTCTAACCTAGTCCCATCTCCGCCAGGAGAGTCTTTTGATGTAAAGTTCTCCTTTGCATGCCTAATGAATTATAGTTATTAGATATACATTCCACTGGCTCATACCAGTAAGTCTCATAGAAAAGGCCACTTATTAAATCTGTTCAGAATTTGCATGATTATACCTTTCTTCATGCATGAATATTAACATTTTGGCACACATTTATTGAGTACTGACTGTGTGAAGATATTCTTATGCACTGGGATGCAAGGAGGGGTGTAGCACAGTTATGCCACAACTCACAACCTGATGGGACAGACAGACAAACAGGCTCTCAGTTTGTGAGAGCAACAGGGAGGAAGGAGCTAAGCTTGGGTGGGCCTCAGAGACCTGCATCAGGCTGGGAAGCCTTCCTGGAAGAGGTAACTTTTAAGTTGGGCCTTGAATGATAAAATATGAATAAGTTTCTGAAATAAACTTTTTTAAAAAAGGTTTATTTTATTTATACATACAAGAGCTGAGGTGTAGACCAGAGGTGGAGGCAGGTGAGAGGACTCACCAGAGACAGAGTGGGAAGCAGCACAGGTGGATTGACTGAAATACACTGCTGAGGGGAGCAGCAGGCGAGCCAGGAGGGGTCTGCTGCACCATGTGGGTAGCACCCTGGCCGGGGATCGAACTCGTGCTGCAGTGGCTGCCAATAGCTTTGTAGTGCTGAGCCTTAACCCCTTGTGCCACTAGGGAGGCCCTGTAATAAACTTTTCTGAGAAACTTTTGACTGAAAGAGAAGAATTAGCTAAGGGAAATGACAAAGAACAGTGGGCTTGTGGGGACTAAAGGAACAGAGAGGGAAGACTTAGAGACCTGGGCACTTAGTTCCCAGCCAGGCTTGAGCGGTGCCCCTCCTGGTCCTATAACCTTGGTCCCCAAGTCCAACTTTTTAGGCAGCAGAGTGTGATAAGATTTTTGCGATGATATAAATGATCTATTTCTGTGTTACCCAATACGGCAGGCACAGGACATGACTAGTGCAGCTGAGTAACTTAATGCTTGTTTTCATTTCATTTTCATTACTTTAAACTTAAGTAGCCATCAGATCAGATAGATCCGTTCAATATGCTCTTTGCCCTGGATTACAATGCAATCACTTGAAGCATCTATAAAATTTTCTGACGCCTGGTGCCTGAGCCTTACCCCTGACGTGGTGATTTTGTTGACTGAGGGCAGGACTTGCTATTTTTGGAAACAACCCAAGTAATTCTCTGGTGAGCCAGGGTTGAGAAACTCTGATCCAAAACTTGGCTCGGGGGTGTGGAGACCCCTTTTATCACAGCTAATTCCGGAGTGTGTGTTTGGGCGAGGCTGAGCCTTCAATCGCTCAGGCCCTTCCCAGCACCTCTTCATCCCTGGAAGGCCAAACCCTCCGTCTCTTCTCCACCCCCAGGGAAAGATCAGGAATAAGGTGCCTCATACCTCCTGCCGGCTCTCTCCCTGTGAGCACCGCTTGCTGTCCAGCCTGGAGACAGCACTCATTCACCTCAGAGCCCTGGGGGACCTGGCCGCTCCCTCTGGCCTGGACAGCAGGGGTCAGCGGGTAGGGGTCGTCCTTGGACAGAGCCCAACCAGGCGTTCTCCCAGGCTGGGCAGTGCAGGCCTGAGGTTTGGCTGCTTTCTGTCCATTTTCCTATTAACCAGATATGCAGTTGAACATGTTTGGGCCAGCAATAATGCAGGAGGCTATGGCAACAAGACTGAAACTTGGAGAGAAACCTGCTTCCCCATGTATCTTGGAAAAAGTTTTTCGAATTGGGGCTCACCCAGAAGTGGCTGCCCACCCACCCCCGTTTTTTGCCACCCACACCTCCAAAGTAAATTTTCCCATGACTCACACATAGCAGCTTGTGCACTTCTTTTATTATTAAATATATAAGCAGCTTCCTATTTTTTAAATAGATATTTAAATGAATTTATATAAAATAATTCATCACTTCCAAGTATAAAAACAAAATCTCACAGTGTGTGAGCCAACATCCCTTCTTGGGGTTCCTGTGCAGGTAGCAGGGGGGCCCTCTGGCTCCTGTGTCACCAAAGAGCTTCTGCAGCGGGTAGATTCCCTTCTTGACTTCTGAAATACTATAAATTTAAGGGGTGAGTGGGGAGGGAGTAATGCCTTGTTCTGTGTTGTTTTTTTTTTTTTTCTCCCATTTTTAAATACATATTTTCTAGCATCCAATGTAGAATCCGTGAGCCCCTTGGGGAAAGCTCTCTGCTCCCCTTCCTGCAACTGTCATTAGCAGGGCAGGGAGGCAGGGCCCTCAGACCCTCCCTTTCCATGGCAGGAAGGGAAGGTCATGGCCAGGAGTGCCCCGCACAGCAGGAGAGGAGGGGCACGGCAGCACAGAGGGACCAAGGGCAATAGCCTCGTCGCTGCTGCCAGCTCTGAGCACGGCCAGGGGTTGACCCAGCAGTGGAGGCCCTCAAGGCGGGCTTGGAAGCAGGTGCTTGGATGCTTCTGGTCCCTCCCCAACCCTGGAATGTCTGGTCAGAGACAGGGTGGTAATGTGGGTGGGGTAAGAACTGGAAGCATCAATGCCCATGGGGCTGGGGAAAGAGAAGGCTGAAAAGGTGGAGCTGGAACTGTGCAGGTCAGGCTGGGGTGCACCCAGCCTCAAGGCTCCTAACCAGGACGACTTGGGTGCCTGTTGGCGGCAGCCTTGCAGCTATGGTCGGGACATGGGAAGGAGACTGGGCTGGTGGGTCAGGGGTGCAGACCCCCTTCCCATCCTCAGGAGCATGCCCGAATTTCCAAGATCCTCTTTCAGTCAGAACTCACTCTGCAGCCTGTGTCCTTGTGTCTCTGCCCTCCCTCTTCTTGGGAATGTCAAAGTGCAAGATACAGAAACCTGGGCGAACAACACAGCCTAAAGACCAGCTCTGGCTGGCAGCCCGGCCAGTCCCCCCCCCAGAAATCAGGCCAGGTCAGCAGAAGGTCAGGGCTTAGGGGCTCCCTCAGTTGACAGTCAACAGGTAAGGCAGGCTCGGGCACCCAGTGCAGGAAGCTGGGGAGAGGCTGAGGCGGGAGGACAGATGTTGGCTCCCACGTGAACGGGCAGGCTGTTCAGCAGGCAGGTTCAGTATTCACAGTGCAATGGCTTCCTTCATGTGGGCAGCCTCTGCGCGGCCTCCAGAGAAGCTTTGGCGGGCTGGAGGGAAGGTGGGGCAGAGGCCAGAGTTTGGTCTTCCTCTTGGCATGACCAGTCAAGCCAGGCAGGTCCTGAGAGCAGGTCTGGCCTCCCCTCTCCACCAGGCAACCAGCAGGGGCACTTCGGCGATCAGGGTGTAGATCCCTCTGGGCAGTCAGTGCCGACCAGCAGGCCCAGAGGCCTCCTCTTGCCGTCTTTTGGGTTGCACACCTTTACGGGAAATGCAGCCAACGCCGTCCCGCCCAGCGAATCTCATGCTTCTCTCTCTGGAGACAAGTCCCTGCTCGTTGGTGTTAGGATCCTGTGGCACCAGGCAGGTCCTCTGGGCACAGGGCTCTTTCGTTCCTCAGTGCCCACCCTGCTCTCGCATATCCCGTGGGCCTCTGGGTCTAACCCAGGTGCTGACTCGGAGAGCATGGGAGAAGGACGCAGCCCCTCAAGCGGATGTGAGCCTCCAGGGCTCACGATAAATATCAGCAGCGCAGAGGGCATCCTCCAGCCCTCTCTTAGTCCAGAGTCTGAGGGTCGAGGGTGGAGGGACCCCAGCCTGATCTAGTCCTGGCAGGCAGGAGCTCTGCTGGTGGGCAGGCCAAGCTCCCAGGAGAGTGGCTGGGCAGGGGTGGTGGGTGTCCCCACAGTGTCTCCTCCCACGGTCTGTTCTGTGCGCCCGGCTGTAGGGGAGAGAGAGAAAGACTGGTCAGGCGAGGGGGAATGCAGGGAGGGAGGGGTCACGGAGGACAGGGGTGGGAGAACCCAGCGTTCCTGTGGGCTGGTGGTGGTGCTGCCGGCCCTTCTCCGGCCTTCTCCTCGCCACCCGGTCACCTCAGACACTACCAAGGACCAGGCCGCTTTCTCTGGCAGCAGGCCAAGCCACTGGCCAGACTGGCCTCACCTCCCACCCCTCTTGGGGAACCAGGGACTACTGGGGAGGTAACAGGGCCTGGTGGAGTCTGAGCAGGAACGGAGAGGGATGGGCTTGAGCAGAGGGTCTGACAGGGAAGGCAGGGGGCTCCTGAATGTCATTAGCGCCCTTCTCAGGCCCGGCTCACTGGCCTTGCTCCGAGCAAGGGTGACTCCGGCTAACTCTAGCAAAGGACAGGAACTTTTCATTCCCACCTCCACACCATTCATCAGATGGGTCATCATGCATGACATTCAGGACAGCAGGGCAGAGGGAATTGAAGAGGAACCACCTGGGTCAGCAAGGAAAAGTCTAGAGACAGTTCTGGGACAAGGAAACTCCCACTCTGCCATTTGGCTTGCTGACCCCTAAGCACCCCAGCCTCCCCACCATTGGGCCAAGGGACTGGCCTGCCCTTATCTTCCATGGGAGGCTGGGCCCCGCTCTCTCCCCACCCCACCCCCCTCTCATCCCCCTGCTCGGCATCTTCAGAACGCTTTGTTCCCACAGCAGAAATCCCCTGGACTCCCTCCAACTGTTTGACTTTGGACCCTGTGTGGAGCTTCCCTCCCTGACCATCCATCCATAGGCCCTACTGGCAAAGCTCATGATGGGTGAGGAGGGAAGATGGGACCACAGCCTTCTGGCTCCTGGCCCGTTCCCATGCTCTGGAGGGGGCAGAAGGGGCAGCCATGAACTGGCCATGAGCCATGCCGGGTACAGCTGGGCCACAGACCCAGCAAGGGCCTCAGGAGGGAAGAGAACCAGAGGGGAGCTCCAGCCTGGTAGGTCTCTGGGTTCCTTGGGAGGGAGTCAGGTTTCTGTCTGTGGTTGCTACTCTCACAGCCTCTGTGTTGCCCCCCTTATCTCTGGTCAGAGCAGCGTCCATTCTGGGGGCTGGCCCTGACTCTCTTGAGACTTTTGGTGGCTGCCCTGGACACCAGCTTAGGCCTGGATCTACAGATCCAGGACAGGGTTTTGGATGCCCTGGGTGCCCTCTCTAAGTGAAATCTTGAGGGAGGAAGAGGTAAGTTTGGGCAGGCCTGAGAAAAGACAGGCAGCAAAGGAGAGGGGGAGATAGAAAAGATGGGCAAACAGCCAAGAACAAGCCGGGGAGACTAGTGACCAGTCAGAGGGTGGTATTGAGCCACCAAGTCCCCAGAGACCTCAGTGCAGTCTCTGCTGAAAGTCACTCTCACAGCCCTGCCAGTGTCCCATCTCATCTGCCCACCCACCCTCCCAGCAGAAGTGGACCTCAAATGTGTTACTCCTCCTAAACAGGCTCCCCTGGCTCTGTGCACTGACTCCTGAGGAATGGCCCAGATCTGCCACTACACCTGAGAAGGCCCCAGGGTGCTCACTTGCGTTCAAGTGTGGCTTGTGACCAGCTATGGCTGCCCCTCCATCTGGAGCATGGGAATAGGCCGGGAGCCAGAGACTTTGGTCCCATCTTCCCTCTTACTGACACAAAAGAGGTGTGACTGGAAACCTGCACGGGTCACCCCAGCTAGTCAGACAGCCACTGAGCATATCAATCAGGCAACGAGCCAGCTAGTCAGCAGGCCAACCAACTCGCCAATCAGCAACTAGCCAGTAAGGCAGTTACCGGGTGGCCGGTGGTCAGTCAGTCGCCCAGCCAGCTGGTCAGCCAGTCAGTCATAGCTAGTTAGCTGGTCAACTGGTCAGCCAGAAGGCTGGTCAGTTGGGGCCAGCTGGCCAGTCAGCCCTGAAGCCAGTCAGTCAACTTTTATTGAGTGCTTGGCAAGCCTGGGGAAGCCCTCTCTGTGTTAGAACCCAGGACAGAAAAAGAAATGCAAAAACGTGGAAGACATAGTCCCTGCCCTCAAGGGGCTTACAGCCTTTTTAGGGGTGCAGAATGTACATTTACACACAAAACCAGATTTTTAAATGTATAAACACAAAATCCAAGTAAGTGCAAATCGATATAGTATTAATCAAATACAAAAGAGAGGAGGGCATGATAAAGGAGCAACCAGGGCACAGTGGACAGTCGGGAAGGCTTCCACGGGCTGAAGGGGGGCGGCGAGGAGGGCAGGGTGGAATTGGGGAGCCGGGGAGAGGAGCAATAGGGACACATCTTTATCAATAATGTGGGCCAAGACAACGGAAGACACGCCTCGTGTGCAGGAGACACACTCGGGAGGGCTACGGAGACAGGATGAGATTCAAAACCATTTCAGTGGGCTCAGGTGATGGACAGAAACCACCAAGGCATTTTTAACAGGGTGAATAGAAACTCCTGCACTTCAGTTTAAAAAAATGAAGTTTCCAGTACAGAATAGACAAGGTCTGGCTTGACAGAGGTTTCTGAGAAATGGAACTAGGGAACTTTTAACAGACTACAAACTCAACATATAACAATAATATGATGCAGTTGTTAAAAAGAAAAAAAAAACAACTAATGCAATCTTAATCTGTATGAGTAGAAGAATACTGTCCAGATAAGGAAGGTGACAGTCCCACTGTACTCTGAGCTGGTCAGACAACATCTGGAGCACTGTGTCCAGGCCTGGGTGCCACATTTTCAGAGGGACATTGACAAACGAGTGTGTCCAAAGGAGTGCGACCAGGATGGTGAGGGGTCTGAAAACCATATCATATAAGGAATGTTTGAGGGACTTGGCCACATTTAGCTTCGAGAATTCTTAAAGGGGACATGGCTAACTGACTTTAAAAATCTGAGGGCTCTCAGGAGAACCAGAGGGATCAGCATAGGAGGGGCAGGGAAGTCAGTCATGGCCTGAAAGAGGAAGGACTTCCTCTCTGAGCTCGTGGGATCCCAGTGGTGGGGACTCCTCGCCTGGCACTGGGAGAACATGACCAGAAGTCAGCTGACTCCCTGTCAGGGATGTGGAAGGGGATCCCCCTTTGGGGTGGGATGCTAGGCCAAAGGCCCGCTAAGAGCCCTTCTGAGACTAAGGTTCCATGAATCTATAGGGAGGGGGATCTACATGAATCTACAGGGAGGGGAATCTACAGGGAGGTAGAAGGGATCTTGGCTGGGGAAAAGGTCTGAAGTGGGCTGCAAACAGAGGGCAAGTTGGCAAGAGGTGAGTGTTGAAGGCAGTGGCTGGAAGGGCTTGCAAGACAAGCTGAGAAGATTTCAGCTGCTCTGGGATAGAAGGGGGCAGCAAGACTAGAAGCCCCAGGGCAGAAATAATGACCCAATGCAGAGGCAGTAGTGCCAGGTCTCAGAAGGGGTGGAAGGAATAGAGGACGGAGGAGAGACCCAAGGACCCAGGAAGGAGAGTGTTGGCAGGATCTGGGGGCAGATGGAAAAGGGAGTAGGAGAAAGGGGAGGCAGTCAGGTGTGAGGGCCTCAGGGGAGTTGGCATCACCAATAGGTTAGGGTTACTGGAAAAGGGTGTGGCTAATTTTCAGGGTGGAGAGAGATTATATCAGAGTCTTACCTTAGAATTCCTCCTACACCGGCAGTTCCATCTGTCTGTCCTCGTCCGGGGTCAGGGGGCTGGGGGGAGAGCACAGCGCTGGCATAAGACTTCAGCAGGGGCAGGGAGTGAGCGGGCCCTCCAACTTTATCCCACCTTCCGCTTATGCTGTAGTCCTCTCTGATTTAGAAGACCCAGAAGAAATCAGGAAACTTCCCGGATATCTAGGAAGGGGATGCGTTTCCTCTTTGAACAAGCCCCATACTATTCTGAGCTCCATTTCTTCAGAGCTAATGGAAACTGTGGAGGGGAAGTAGACATCAAGACAGGACACCAGCACCCCCGCCACACTCTCACCTGCCCTCCGGTTGCTCCATGGGGGAATCCACCGTGTGAGGCTCTCGATGGCTCTAGAGACAGGAAAGAGCAGGCTCACTGATGAGCTGGGAGCGGGAGGGGGGGGTGGGGGGGTGCGCTCATGAAGCCAGTGAGAGAATTATAGAAGTCTCCCCCAGAAGTGGGGACTGGCCAGAGGGCCGGAGAGCTTGCTGAGGCTGTCTCCTCTCCCAGGCAGGCTCTTTCTGCCCCCCAAATTGGGGCTGGGGGGTGTCCGTGCCCCGGGCTCTGCAGAGCCTGCAGTGAATGCCCGGCCCTGACACTCACAGTGTCACTTTCCTGCCCCATCTCCTCACCCACCTGGGGTTCTCATCCTGCTATCAGCCCAGGAATATTCTTTGCCATTCCCTTCGGCTCCAGTCCCTTTCACAACCCGAGAGCCTCAGTTCTTCCCTTTCTTGAAGCAAGCCCCATCCCTGTTTGAACCTCCCGTCCTCTGTGCTCAGTCCGCCTCCTTTCTCTCTGAAAAACCCAGTCAAAATCCGAGCAGGCCTTCAACCCGCTCCTCCACCCAGCCACTGCCTGACCAGCAGCCTCGGCTCCCGTGTCGGCCCTTCTTACCCGCCGCTTCCGCCTATAGAGCAGGAGGCCGCCGACGGCCAGCAGGACCAGGATGATGCTGGACAGGGGGAAGACAAACCCGGACGGCTGGAGGTCGGAGGCTTCCACGCGCTGCCTGTCATGGCCTGCATCAGTCAAAGGAACGGGGTTAAAACGGGCCGGGGGCCTGGCTGCCCTGTCACTGGCTTGTCCTCCTTCCAGCTCTGCAGGGCTCCTCCGTTCCCTGGTGCTCCTCTTGCCCTCCAGCTCCCCAATGGGCAGCATATTGCCCCAGGAGTGACTTCTGGGAAGCTGTGGCTGAGCAGAAAGGGTGGAGGGGCTGCTGAGGCCTTGCGGGCGCAGAGATGGGGTCCTGGCGGAATCCTGGTGGTCTCTGGGCAGGGCAGACGAACGGTCTGTCTTCTCAGGTGTGTGATTCTGGGCCTGGCCAGTGGGTGTCCCGGGGCCCATCTTGGGCAGGGAGGTGACAGTCTCATCTGCTGGCTGTTGGCCCTTTGCCAGTTGGGGGAGTGGAGAGGATGCTGGGAGGAGGTCGCTGGGGCTGGCCATCTCTGCCTGGATGCTGCTTCCTCCCAGGCTGGAGGAGGAAAGCTCTGCCCCTTGGGGTACAAGCTCCTCACTAGCCTCTCCAGAGGCCTCTTCTAGGGCCCAGTCAGTGCCCAATACAGAGTCAAGAACATCGTCCACCCCTGGAAGGCGGGCCCCAGCAGAGGGGTGTGGCTGAGCTGAGTCTTCGGTGGGGCTGCCCTCAACGCCTGGGGTCTCCAGTGTCTCAAAGCTCTGGCAGGTGCTCCTGGGTGGTCGCTGCTTGGCACTGCCTGGGTGGTTGCTGCTTGGCACTGCCTGGGGTTGCTCACCAGGCAAGAGGGAGCTGCCCTCTGTCCCCTCAGAGTCAGACCAGGTCAGGCCGGCCATAGGGACTTTTGAGCGGGTGAGGGGCTGCTGAGGGGAGACAGAGGCCAGGTCACTGCTAGGGATGGCTTTGGGGTACAGGCAGTTGCAATCAGGCTTGGTCACCACATCTGAAAGAACCACAGAGAGAGGGAGAGAGAAAGACGGGGAGAATATAGAGTCACCAGCCTCCAGCACAGCTTTCTCAGAGGTGGGGTGGAGAAGGGTATATGGGTCTGGGCATCCCTTTACCCCCTAGCTCAGCCCTGGGGCTGAGGAGAGGACAGGACTGGTACCAATGCTCATGACAAAGGCTGTAGGCAAGGAAGGTGCAAACACAGGGTCTCAGGGCAGAAAGCAAAGAGCGGGAATGAAAGCACAGACTGGGGTCAGGGAAGACCAGAGAACAGCCCACCCCGGTTCCAGCCATCCAAGCCAGAGGTGAGCAGCAGCCAGGCCAGGCAGTTCAACAGTGGCTTCCAGGACCAACACAAGACACCCTTTAGCCCCAAGACACTGCATCGGTTGGAAAGCAGTGCAATGGTTTCATGCACAACCAGGGAATCACACAGCACAGCCACAGGTGGGAACAGGCTGGGGCTGGAATGTGGCCAAGGCTTGAGGCCTTGGGATTGAAGCAAAGACACTGGGCATGGCCGTTGGCGGGTCTCAGGACCTCAGCAACTGCCTCAGGCAGCAAGGTTGAATGTAGGAGGCACACGTGGCACAGGATGCAGAGACGAGGACGCAGGGTACACATGTGTGCAGTTGGATCAGCACTGGGAGAGTTTTTGAGTGACGCTCAGACTTCAAATCCAGCCTTGTCCCTTGAGGGGACAGCAAGACATCCTGGGAACTTCTGGAGTGCCAGGGTATCCTGGTAGTTTGCAGCAGAGCTCCTGGAGCAAGGGCCCCGACTCCCCGATGGAGCCTCTGCTCCTTCCATGGAACCCCCTATATGGTCATCCAGCCTGCAGAGCCGGTGGGGAAAGACCCCATGCCTATGGGGCTCACCAAGAGGGTCCCTCCTCTCCACTCCCTAATCTCACAGCCTCCAGTGTGATCCTTCTGAGGCCTGGACATGCAGACATAGTAGATGTGCATGCACACACGTCAGGGAAGACACCTGCCTAGGACGACCAGAGGTACATGAAGCCACACGTGTACACGGAAGCACGTCTACACACACAGGAGCATGACAGCAGCCAGGCTGCCTCCCGGGGCGGGGGGGGGGGGTCCCTCCAGCTCCACTTCTCACCTCTCGGTTCTGGCTCTGTTCCACACATCCTTCCCCCACACCCACCTACACACTTGCTGGCTATTTGGGTGCTTACCTTGGCTAGCGCATTTAGCAAAGCTGTCATTGCAGTTCTTGCTGAAAATCTTCCAGTCCTTTTTAAGGAAATTCCTTGTTTCGTTAAAGATACTCTTGATCTTCTCCAGCAACTGGAGGGGCGTCTCAGAGAAAGTTCGAATACAGGCCTGGAAGGAGAGCAGCACCCCCTGGTGAGCACGGGCCTTGACCCCCAAGTCTCTGGCTTGTTTGTCAAACTCCCTTAGCCTTTCTCATATTTCTTCTTTTTCCCTTTTGTTTTTTCCCTCTACTCTCCCCTGATTGCAGCAGAATCAGCCCTGAGATTGTGAGATATGTCATTTATTCAAGGATCTATTTAGCATATATTTATATACTAGGCATATAGTAAGTACTTGGGAATCATAAAATGAACAAGAGATAGGTGCTTGCTAGCCAACATGGAGTCCAGATGGGCATTGGCAATAAAGACTATTCCAAGTGCAGTGAGCCCCATGAAGAAATACAGAATGATCCGGGAGTATGTTCAACAGAATTTCCTCAAAGAATCACCTAAGAGATAAGCAAGCGTTAACCAGGAAAGGCAGTGGGTTGGAGGGAGTTGTCCAGGCAGAGGGGACAGGATGTGCAAAGGTCCTGAGGCAGGAAAGAACCTGAAACAGTGAAAGACTAAAAGAAGGCTAGAGAGGCTGTAGCACTGCCATCTAGGACGGGAGTGGTGAGACCCACAACTGAGTGAGAGCGGCAAAGGCCAGGTTGTGAACTTGCTGGTCCAGAACTGTAAACTCTGTCCATAAAGCAGAGAGAACATCTGAGGGTTTCTTGGGAAGTGGATGGTGGCACAGTAAGACTTGAGCTTTAGAAGGTTCGTCCTGCCACGTGCTGTGGTGTGGAGTGAACTGGAGCAGACCATGGACGCAGAGCTTCTCTGGCACTGGGATGTCTAGAAAGGAGGCCGAGGCTGCCCAGCCCTGACTGTTGAACTGCTCTATTCTCTTCTGCTTGTGGGACCCTGAGAAGTTTCCCACACTTCTGGTTTTCCTCCTACCCCTCCAGCTGCTCCTTCTGTCTCCCCTCCTCCACCTGACTTCCAAATGCCGGCGTCCCCCAGGGATCAGCGCTCCGTCTACCTCGCCTCTCACAGCAGACACTGCCATGCATTCCCATGCCTTCAGCGCTGACCTGCTTGCCTAACTGCCAAGTACCGAGTTTCCCCTCTACTGGAGCTACAAGGGGCTTTGCTAGCCTCCCAGGCATCACACTGTGCCCACTTCCTGTGCTTAGTAGGCCCTTCATCAATGTTTACCAGCTAAAGAAAGGGATGAATGTCAAGTAAAGACCTGGCTGGGGCTCAGCTCCATCAGTCACCGGTGAGGTGGCGCTGGCCAAGTGAATATCTAGTTTGGGCTCATTTCCTCATCTGGAAAGTCAAAACAATAACCTCTGCCAGCCTCCCCACCCCCCAGGCTGTTGTAAGAAACAGGGAAGCTGGCTCTCTCTCAGCCAGAAGTCCTGATGCCATCAGTCTCTCTCAGGAGATTCTTGCTGCAGGTTAGCTGCTCATAAATGGCCTCCATGCCAATGGCCACCCGCCTGTGGGAGCTCTTCACTGTCTACGTAAGACTCCCTCTCTCCGGAGCCCACCCCTCCACATTCACACTGCTCTACTGCAGTATCTGGGGTCAGGGCGGGGTTGAGAGGGTGGAGGAGGAGAGGGGTGGGGGCCTTAAATGCATATTCTTAGGCCCACCCCAAGACTCAATGAATCAGACTCTCTAGGGGCGTCCTGGGAGTCTACATTTTAAACAAGCTCCCCACCCCCCAAGTGAGTCTTAGTAAAATCATATTGGGAAACCACAGATTTAATACCCTTAATAGAAGAGGTTTTCTCCCCAGTCCCAGGACTCCCCCGTTACTGCTCTCTCTCCACCCCCTTTAGGAGTCAAGTTCCCCCACAGCACTGTCTCCACCGCCCCTCTGCCTGTTCACCCTGAACAGGCACCAAACAGCCACCTCCATGTTGCCAAATGCAATGGACACTTATCCTGCTTGACTTCCCCAAGCCGCTCCGACAAAGTTGACTGCTCTCTCCATCCTGAAATCCTCCTTTTTATGGGCCTGGTGATGCTAGACTCACTCCTGAGGCGCTACTTTTTGGTGTTCCTGCCAGGTCTCCTTCCTCTACCTGACTTCCAATGCTGGTGCTCCTGGGCCTGCTTCTTTGCTACTTAATGCAGGAGGCCCACAAGCTACACGGGGACAATGCCACACAGTCCCCCAGAGTCACAGGCGACCTTGCTGATACCTCCACATCTGACATCACCAGTGGACTGGAGAGCAGGGGTCCAGCTGCCTGCAAATCCTCTCCACTGGGCCAGTTCACAAACAGCCTAAGTTTCACGCACTCCAGTGGGACTCTTGCTCTTCCCAAAACCTGCTCTGCACACTCATCTTCCTCCTTTCAGCATCCCTGGAAATTCTAGGTGCTCCAGAATAAACCATTCTGGACTCCCCCTTCCTCTAAGCTCTTCACGGCCACTGCACGCCCAAGTCCTCTGGTTCTTCAGACCCATATCTACTTGCCTCCACCTTCCCTGCCGCTCTTATCTCTGCACTGGCCTTGGCACCTGTATCCCTCCCAAGCTTCTCACCATCCCTTCTCCACACAGCACCAGAGGGCCTTAAAAGATTCCACTAGGGGGCCTCCCCGGTGGCACAGCGGTTGAGCGCTGGGTTGCGAAGCTGCCTGCAGCCTCTGCAGCGCCGGTTCGATCCCCGGCTGCTCCCCAGCCACCGGAGGAGGGTCCCACATGGCGCGCAGACCTCTCCTGCCGCCCGCTGCTCCCCTCAGCAGTGTACTTCGGTCCTTCTGCCTGCTCTGCTCCCCGCTCTGGCTCTGGTGGGTTCTCTCACCCTCCCGCGCTTCTGACTGTACCCAGTGCTTGTATAAATAAATAAATAAATCTTTAAAAAAAAAAAAAAAGCCAGGGTTTAAAAAAAAAAAAATTCCACTAGGTAACAGCTCTGCTCACCATGGCTCCACACACTTAAGACAAAACCCCACATCTTTCAGACCCCAAGATGGCCTGGCTCCAGCCTCCTCTCCTCTGTCTCCCTCACGTCCATGCTTTGGCCACGTGACCACCTTGGGACCGAGTGTCCCTGTTCCCGTCACCTTATGGCCGCGCACAGTGTTGCCTGTTCTGAATGCCCTCACCAACCCTACTGCTCCCTAACTTTCAGTCATCTTTGCAGCTCAAATGACTCTTTTCTCATGGTTTCATTCTCAGTGTTTCTCAGAACACTGTCTTCTTCTCAAGACCCCTTTAAATTAGAGTCCCTGTCTCTCAGATGTGGCTCTCGTTGATAACTCACTCCCTCACCAACTTCTGATCTTCCCCTTCCTGGTTTCCCCTCCTGCAATGCAGTTATTACCGCCCTACATCCCACATGTTAGATATTTTCTCTCTAACCACCCCAGTTCCACTAATGTAGGGATTTTTGTGTGTTTTCATCACAGCTGTTCCCCAAAGTCTAGAAGAAAACCCGGTACACAATCAATGGACACCCATGACTGTTTGTTGAATGAATAGTCCTTCTAGTTCGTAGTTGCATTTCCTTGTGCTGTTTTTGTGACCGCCAGCGTCACTGACTACGAGCTCTGTGAGGGCAGGACCTGTGTAGCTTGTGGGCCTCCTGCATAATGAGTCCTTAGCAAAGGTTTGTGGAATGAATACATGAGTGAGACCGTGAAAAATGACAAGACGCCAGGCAAGTTGATGTGCTCGGCTCTCGGGCAGGGACACCACCACCACAGTCCTCCCACCCGCCCACCTACTTAAAGCTCCTCGCTCCAGGCCCCCACTACCTTGTCATGCTCGTCATAGTCCTTGGTGAAACAGTGCTTCTCGTTCAGGCTCACAGAGAGCTCCCGGAGCTGCTCGATGGTGTCGGCATTGGGGGTTTTATGTTTGAACCTCAAGGTGTCCTCTATTATATCTTCCACCAGGAAAAATGCCTTCTTAAGGTAGCACACGGGATCTTTCTGGAAAATGAGAACCTGGAGTTTATGGTCTGGTCAATGTGGCCTGGGAACCCTGGCTCTGTGCCAGATGTCACCCAGCATAGGCAGATGAGGGCTGTAGCTTGTCCTAGCCCTACCCCTGGGGGAAGGGGCCTGGCCACTCCAGTAAAAGGATGCTGCCCTTGGCTGTTCTTTCATTCTCTCTCTTTAGCGTCTGGCCCTGGAGGCAAGGGAAGGTGGGTTCTGACTAGAGAGATCTTGGGATTTCTGGAAGATGAGGATTTTGCAGAATGGGGTGCACAGGTAGGCTTGGTTCTGGCGAGCCTTCTGTTTCTCTTTTGGCATGCTTTCACAAAAAATCCTTCACTGCTCCTTCTAGTCCTTCAGGATACAGGGGTACTGAGGATCACCTCCTGATTCAAAGAATAACCTCAGCGTTTTGTCTCTCTAAAGAGATGGTGGATGCCCCAGCAGAGATAGTTTTCGCTCTCTGTTCCAGCACTGTTTCAACATTAAATGCTTGTTGACGCCTGAGTAGGTGAGTAAATGAAATTCTGAGGTTGCTCTGTGGACTATGAGGTATCTCCAGCTCTATCAGGGGTGTGTGTGGGTTGGGATGTCGAAGTTCAGAGCTAGGAGCAGCTTCTGGATATGATGGGGCTTTTGTATTCAGCACAAGATGAACAGAGCAAAGTGATTCCTGGCGTGGGCCACTGTGAACACGGTACAGATGTTGGGAAGAGCGTGTGCAAAGGCTGGGAGGCAGGAAGGAGCAGGGAATGAGGGAGAGCAAGCAGGACTATGTGAAGGGGACTGGAGCTTTTATACCTGGGCTAAGCAATCTGGGCTTTCTCTGGAGTGAGGGGTCCCCCAGACAGGTCTGCAGAGGGAAGTGAAGGGAAGGGATTAATTCAGAGACACCCCACCCCACCCCAGCCCAGTGGCAAGATGAAGTATACACTGGAAGATAGTTAGGAGGCTAGTTAGGAAGTTCTGGAAAGTGCCCAAGCAACAGATGGATAGGGTGAGGGTAGGGCAGAACCCAGGGCTGCTGGGAGGCAGAACCTGCAGCTTGATGGCTGGGTGGGTGTGAGGTAGGAGGGAGAGGCACAGGGTTGGACTGACATCCTGGCTGATGGTATGTCTGCTAGATGGAGGTGACATCCTTAAGCAAAGCACATGACCCAAAAGAAGTATTGGTTTGGGCCTCCCCAGTGGCGCAGCGGTTGAGCGCTGGGTTGCGAAGCTGCCCGCAGCCTCTGCAGTGCCGGTTCGATCCCTGGCTGCTCCCCGGCCACCGGAGGAGGGTCCCGCATGGCACGCGGAACTCTCCTGCCGCCCGCTGCTCCCCTCAGCAGTGTACTTCGGTCCTTCTGCCTGCTCTGCTCCCCGCTCTGGCTCTGGTGAGTTCTCTCACCCTCCCACGCTTCTGACTGTACCCAGTGCTTGTATAAACAAAACAAAACAAACAAACAAATAAATAAAAAAAAAATGCCTCTATTAAAAAATAAATAAATAAATAAATATTAAAAAAAAAAAAAAGAAGTATTGGTTTGCCACAGGCCCTAGAGCCAGTCTGCCTGGATTCAGATCAGGTCTCTACCACTTACTGGCTCTGCTCCCTAATCTCTCTGAGAACAAAAAGCAAGATTAGTACACCGGGCAGTGGTGTTCTGTCAGGATTAAATCAGAAAAGTGCCCGACACACAGTAAGCATGTGAAAGGTTGCTGCAAGGGATCTGACCCTGCACGCTGCCCAGCCCTGGACCCTGGCACACCAGACCTGTGCTTTCAGGGATCCTCATACCCGCACCCCGCCCGGCTCTAGAATTTCTCCTGACTTTGTGCTCCCACAAATATCCACCCCGGGAAGCTTGTACACAGGCCTTTTAAATAGCGATAACTCACCAACTGCTCCTGGTCTACAAACTCAAAGGCAATTTGGCACGAGGTCTCCATCTGACTGTCAATCTGTAAGAGAGGGCAGTGGGGTATGTGGGGTCTGCAGCTCGACTGAGTTTGTCTTAAGAATGGAGACTAGAGTTTCTGGGTGAGTCAGAGTTGGATCCTCATCCACGCCACCAACCACCCCCACCTGCCCAGCCCCCAGCCACACCTGAAAAGCCAGAACCAAGGCTAGGGAAGACCTCTGCCTTCCACGTACCCAGGAGAGGACCACGGAAGAACAAGAGTCCTTTGCCTCCTACCCCATGACATCTGATGGATGCCAGTTTGCTAGTGAGGACCACCGAGCAGAGAATACAGAACACATGTGGTGTCACATGTGTACAGGACACAGGAGGCGTCACATCAGGAATTAAGCAGAGGCCAGACAAACTCTGGGATCTGTAAGGGCTGAGGGTAGATGCCCGTAAAGCTTTTGTCAGCTCCCCAGAGCTGCAGTTCTGTGATTCTAAGCCTCGGAGAGGCTTTTGATCTACCGTGGACTGTGGCAGCAGCCACCTGCAGCGGGGAAAGGACAAGGGTAAGAGGCAAGAGGCGCAGCCTACAGGTCCCAGCTCCTGAGCCAGTGGTGTCCCACCCTGCTTGGTTGGCCAGATGGATGGTAAATTCTTTTCTTAGCAGGACAGCAGCCACAACAGCAACCTGACTCTGCCTTGCCGAACCACGTTTGGAATTGAGGACTTTACTCTATTAGAATGTGGCAGGGGCTTTCTCACGCCCTGGCAGGTATGTCATCCCAATCCCTGAGGCAGGAACAGGGAAATAAGGGCTGAATGGTGGGAATCAGGCAGGAAACTCCCCTCCGAGTCTGGCTGCAGCCCTCGTGCCAGGCTGGCATCATCTCTGGGGGTCCAGGAGTAGAGACAACATCTGGACACGTAAGCAGACAGGTTCCTTAGAGGAAGTGTCCCACCGTAGGAGAGCAGATAGCTCAGGCCTTTCAGAATCCACAGTTAACAGTCTAGGCAATCATTAACCCAGGCGCCCAACAGAAATTCCACCCTGTCTGCTGTCTGTAGGCGAACCAAAGAGGGCGCCAGGGTTGGGGAAAGGGGCAGAGGCAGGGACTTGAGAAAGTCAAAGTGGGGAGCAACAGTGGAGGGAGGAGGGAGTCTCAGGCCTTGTCCTGCGCCATTTCTCTGCCTGCAACCCCTCCGTGACCCTGGCCCCGGCCCCTCCCAGCAGGAGAAGGTCGGGTAGGCACGGCCACACTCACCAGGTCCTGGAGCATCTTCAGGTGCCTGTCCGTAATCATTTCGCTACAGTACTGCGATGGCACCTCCATGGTAATACTCCCGCTCACCAGGAGACAGAGCAGCAGCAGCCAGGGGCCCAGCCATGTCTGTGATAGAAAGACTGTCATTTCTTCCCACTTCTCACTCTCCCCAGGAATCCCCATGGCCTGCTGAGTGAGACTGGAACACCAAGGACCCCGTGTCTACAATGCTACGAGCTCTGTCACCCACTCCAGGATATGTACATCCCCCAAATCCAACTTTCTCAGGATTTCCTAACAGGCACAGCACAAGCCTGCTCTCCCTCTAGTACCACCCAGATATCATCTCCTCCAAGAAGCCCTTCCAGATTAACCCAGGCCAAGTCAGACTATACTAAACTTCTGAGGACATGAGTCTAAATTCCAATGATACAGAGTGCCAAACTTGTACCTACACATTCTTCTGTCCCTGCAACACCAAATACTGAACCAAGCACCTTGTGAGCTGCCCACTCCTCTCAAGTTCATGTTTATGCTCTGGCTTCCAGACTTGGAGCCAGACACATTTCCCTTGGGCCCAACCCTTCCTCCCACCTGATTCCACAGGTCTGGCTCTGCCACTGGAAAAACCAGGGGCCCAAACTCAGTTTCGCTGGGAACCTATCCCATGTCAGAGACCTTTTGGGGCCCTGGGCGTGTGTGTTAAAAGGAGCCCAATTGATTAATCAGAGGCAGCAGTGCTAGCTCTGGGCCATCCCTGGCTGGCACCTGTCTAGCGGGGTACCTTCAGGCCCTGCATCCAGCCAGCCAGACCTTATCACAGCAAGGACATTTTCTGAGATCCTTTTCCTCTTTCAGCACCACCTGGCCCAGGAGTTGCTCCCTCTCACCCCCACCCAGAGTGGTGGGACTGGCTCCTATACCCTGTCACTGCCCTCCCTAATTCCTTTCCCTCACTGAGGTCCCCTAGCCCTCTCCCTGGCCCTGTGTCTCCCCTTCTCCAGCCAGAGGCA
Organism: Talpa occidentalis; assembly: GCF_014898055.3. Taxonomy (NCBI): domain Eukaryota; kingdom Metazoa; phylum Chordata; class Mammalia; order Eulipotyphla; family Talpidae; genus Talpa; species Talpa occidentalis. The sequence continues at coordinate 106,628,433 of NW_023605305.1, read as the reverse complement.
CAGGGACCCTTGTACTTCCTGTCCCCAGCCCACGGTGGCCTCCTGGCAGCTGATACCCCCAGATTCAGGGAAATGCTTGTTAGGGTGGAGTGAGAGCTGGCACCTTGCTGGGCTCTGGACTCTGCTTCAGTAATCCAGATGATGAGACAAACATGGCAAATAAATAGCACACTGGAAAAACACAGGGAGGCTGTGAAACAGCTCACAACACACTGATTTACATGTTACCAAAAGCCCAAACGTTTGCCAGTTCTTGCCAGAGTGCACAGGCAGCTCCGGCCTGGCTACCAGGGAGGTGGCAGCGAAGAGGGGCCTTGGTGAGCTTTGAAAAATGGAGAGAAGTGGATGGCAGAGCGAGGGCAGTCTGGAGGGAGGAGGTACAGGGAGGTCAATACCACAACACAGGGATCTGCCAAGGGTCCTGGCCTGACCTGGGGAGGGAGGGTGTGCGAGGGAGGACAGTCATGGGACCGTGAGGAGGGGTCTTTCTGGATTTGTGCGGCCGCTGAGGAGGCAGCCCTGGTGGGAACTCCAGGCCCTCGGGAGCCTCCGGTTCAGACCCATGGGAGGCAAGCAGCCATGCAAAAGATGTGTGTGCCCCAGGCGAGCTGCCAGGAGGTTCTGAGTGTAAAGGGTATGGAGGAAAAGGTCTCTGGAGGAAGAGGATGCCCGGACAGTCCAGCCTCAGCACTTCAAGATGTCAGTGTTTGAGGACACCGAGGGGGGGGGCAGAGCTGCGTCAGACCTCGGTGTGGGGGGCAGCGTGGCCACCACTTGGGAGGCTGACTCTGCAGGTGGCCAACAGGCTCCCTTGCACCTGAAATGCCAGTTGTGCCACAGCGGAGGCGCTGGATGGGCATCCAAGGGTTAACACTCCAGCTTGCATCTGGCTGGGCTGACTTCCCCTCCTCCTCTTCCCTCCCACCCACCAGCCCCAGCCTCTGGGGCAGCCAGAAGGAATCTCTGTGGCAGGCTCCCAAGAGATGCTGGGACATCTCCGCCCAGCGGTCCAGCCTCAGCTGCCTCCCATCCTAGTCCATCTTCCCCGTCGACAAGATCCCTGGAGAGACTTGGGCATGAGCGGGCCTTGGGCGCCTGTTGAAAACCACTGTTTCCTTCTCTTTCCGATGGTTTCACTTGCAGCCCTTATCTTCCCTCGATGCCAATCACCTCCCCCTTCCCGAGTTCCCCTCTCAGCCCTGTCTCCTCTCTCAGGGGGGCTCTTCCTGCCTGTGGATCTGCTCTTCCAGCTCCCGCTCACCCACTTGCTAGCTCTTCCCTTGCCCTCCAAATATTTTTCTCTTGCCATTCCCCAGTTTCTCGTCCCTTCTCCACCAGGGCGCCTCTGATGCAGACCCGCTGCGGGACCACCACTCTTCAGCAACAGTGCCACTTGGCATCTTCTAGGAGTGGCAGCCCTTACTGCCCACGGTGTGAGCAGGGCGTCCCCCATGCAGCCCTAAACACAGCCCCTGTCCACAGTTCTCAACACCAAACCCTCTTTCCACCTTCTTCTACCACCCCCAAGCCCGGGATCTCCTCCAAATGACTGAAGCAGATTTTGCAAGAAAGACATTCAGATCTAGTCCCAGGCAACTCGGGGTCCAGTCCCTCCCCATCCTCCGCCGCCCCCCCCCCCCCCCCGACCCAAACAGACTTGACCCAGCCACTTCGGCCCCAATAACTCCTGCCCTGCGTGTGAGCTGGAACAAGTGTTGGCTTGTCTGACTCTTCCCTCCTGCCAGCAGGTTCCCAGCCCAGGCCCTGGCATTCTAGAAGCTGGATGCCCCTGAACTTTCCCCATGCAGAAGCACCCACTCCCCAGCAGGGCCTGGAAGCATGTGTGTGGCCAATAAGGTGGGTACCCACCGGGGCAGCCACCCTCTGCACATGGCCACTCTGCCCGTCCCTTGGCTTTGGCCGTCGGAGACAGACAGGAGCCGTGGACTGACACCTCGCCTCTGCCTCTGCCGGGGGCTGCAGGCCCCTCTCTCCCTGCCGCCTTGGCTCAGTGTTCCCCTCCTTGCCATGGGGCAAGCAGCCGCCCCTTTCCCGGGGCAGGGCTGCAGCCCAGGAGCCGCGGCAGGGCAGCTCCGACCTCAGCCCGAGCGCACGCGTGGCTTCGGGGCGCCCGCAGCAAAGATGGGAAGGAAACCCGAGCCCGGGGCCACGGCGGGGGATCCTCTGCAGCCGCGCGCGCGGGCGAGCGGGCGGTTCCGAGGGGCCGCGCCTCAGAGCCCCCCGCGCCCCCCCTCCGCCTGGCCCGGGGCCCCGCGCGGCGGCCGCCTCTTACCGTGGGAGGGCAGCGCCCGGCGGCGCCCCGCGCGTTCATGCGGACTGCTGGGTCCCGGCCGGGCGCGGCGGCCGCCCTCGCTCGCTCGCTCGCCGGCCGCTGCAGACTCCGCGCCCCGGCCGGAGGGTCGCGCCGCTGTGCCGGCAGCCGAGAGACCCGCAGCGCGGAGCGGACCCGGGCAAACTTTCACTTTCCCCGAGCCGGGCTGCACTGGCCAGCGCCTCGGCACAGCCTTTTAAGCTGTGGGGCATGTGGTTTATGGGAAATCACCTTGGAGAGGAGCCAGCGCACACTCACGCGCGCGCGCGCACTGACACAGACACACACTCTCCAGCGGGCGCGCGGCCGCGCCCCTCCCCCACCCGGCCGGGCTCCCCCCGCCCGGCTCTCCGGGCGCCCTCCGTCCTCCGCGCTCGCTCCAGCGCCTCCAGGAAAGTGACGCGGGATCCGCCGCCTCCCGCCTCTCGGCGCGCGCCGGCTTCGGGCCGAGCCTCGCCTTTCCTTCCGCGCGCTCAGGCGGATCCGGTGTTCGCTCCCTCTTTCTATTATTCCCCCCGAGGGACTTTCCCTCCAGGCCTGAAAATTCCCAAATCGGAGCAGGAAATGGGCTGAGAGCTGGGGCAAACACTGCAGCCGGGGCCTCCCCCGCGTGCGCGCCGGCGGCACCTAGGTCCCCAAGCAGCCCGCCCCGCCTCTGGTCCCGGTGCTGGGGCCAGGGTAAAGGGCAAGTGGACTGGCTACCTGGCCAGAAGGGGTGGGGCCCTGCCCTGTGACAGGGAACTGGGAGGCTCCGTGTGTGCCAAGAGCCACTCCAGCTCTTGACCTGCTGGTGATAATGCTGGCTGGCACCCACGCGCCCTCCAGACAGCCATGACCTGGGGAGATGGGCACCTGGGCCCTGGATTTCCCTGGATGCATCTGGAAATGCATTTACTGAGATGATTAATCACGTTTCTTCTCTACATGAGAATAAATTAAATGAGATCTAATAGAATGCGTCCATTCATTACAATGTCGACTTCAGGAGCCTTCTCTTTCCATTTATATGATTCAGTGTTTCAATCCCTCCGTGAGACAGCCCCTGCAAAACAGATGAGATACGGCCTGGTCTGGAAGAGGCGTCTCCTGTCCTTTGCTCCAGCCCCAATCAATAATTTCACACAGCATGGCTTTGCGCATCACGCTCCCTCTGCCTGTACTGCTCCTTTCCCGTGTCTTCTTAACGCAACTGGTCATCCTCTAGGTTGAAATCACACTGCACCGTCTTCCAGCAAAGTCTCTCGTTCCCCAGGCAGATTATGGGTACCTTTTTCTGTTCCCATCAGCCTTGGCTCCTTCCTCCTTGGTGGCCCCATTAATTTCTCACTCCCTCATTTTCTCCATTATTCCAAGGGGTAATTAAGGTGATACTGATACTTAAATCAGCATCTAACTGGCCTAATTAAGACTTCTCCAGATTGTTCCTTTGTTCATTTACTTTCCAGTCCTACCTAGCACATAATAAATGGGTTAATAGTTAATAGTGGTTGAGTGAGTTGAATGAGGTCATTAGAGAATAATTTATTCATCAGACAAATAAGCCCCAAGTGGCTTCCATGTGGCAGGACTGTCCTGGGCCCGGGTAGGATGGAGCACTTCCTAGTGTCGTCCCTTAGGAGTGTGGGCAGGACAGAGGGAGCTCAGAGCCTTGAGGAAGGAAGATAAGAGACAAACCCAGCCAGAGGAAGGAGGTTGAGGGTTTACTTCCCCCCAGGCATGTTTTGTCAAGTGGTGCCCCAGTACAAAAACTATTTTAAGATAACATGTTGATACTACAGTTCTTACGACCTAATAAGAGGTTAGAGGAAGTAATGTGAGGAGATAAGCCTCTTGACTTGCTAAGTAGGGAGTCAAATTTTACCTGCTCCTTCCTTCATCTACCCAGCCCTACCCTGGACTGGCTGAGGCCTTGTTAGAAACCGGCTCTGGCTCTGGAAGGTGGGTTTTCAGTCTCCTGTCATAGGGCAGAATGAGGGGTACCCCAGGATCCCAAACCTGTCTGCTCTAAGTGGGTTCTGACATTCACTGCTGCACCAAGACAAACATACTCGTAGTGTGTAAGACTTTCAATAGAAAATAACTTTAGTACAATTGGTGTGCAATAAAGAGAAGAGAAAGAATATAGTTCCCAAATGAAGCACCCAAAGTTACCTACCCCCTCGTGGGTAATGCCCAGCCAAACAGGGTTGGCCCAAAGCAGGGTAGCTGAGGCCCAAAAGCCTGCCACGAGTCTAAGGCACCTTCTGGCGGGGACACACAGGAAAGGGACAGAAGGGACTAAGCAAGTCTGGAAGGTAAGGAGCAAAATCAAAATCAAGATAAAGGCTGCCATTGTTAACCTCCCGTGGTCTCTCACCCACGTGTCTTTCAAGAGTCTCCTCCAATGTCCCCCAAGTCTCTGGTCCAAGTCCAGGGCCGAGAAGCAAGTTCTTCCTATGTCTCTCTGCTCCATGCGCCTCCTCCAGTGTTCTTTCTTCATCTCTGTCCTGGTCCTCCTCCCTAGTATTCCTCCAGGCTTCCTCCTGGTTTCTCAGTCCTTTTCCCAGTCTTTCTTCAGCGTCTCCTTCCTGTTCAGCCCCTCCTTCCTTGGGTGGGGCAGGGAACCTGGAACCTCCCCTTTCTATGGATCTCACAGGGTTACACTTCAATTGAAGTTCTTTACATATTCATGTGTGAACCCTGACCCTACCTCTTACCAGCTCCGCCCATCATTTGCTCCGTGACTTGACAAACCTCTGTCAGCCTCAGTGTCTTCATCTATACAATGGGGCTGTCAATTTGTCTCTCTCACCAAGGTGTTGAGGATTGGATGGCACGATTCCTGTGAAGTGTTTAGCACCATGCCTGAAGTAGTAACAGGGTGACCATTATAGCAGTGGACAGCAATGGTAATAGTAATGATAACAGTACTAGCAAGAGAGCCTAATAATAGTAGTACCAGTAAAAATAGCCTAATTATAGTAGTAAGTGATACTCTTATTTCTATCCTTGCCATGTCTACTCTCACGGGTCTGAAACAAGGACACAGCAGGGTACAGTGGACTTGGGAGTCCTACTGTCCTGTCAGTTCTACTCCCAGCTTTGCCACCCATTTGCTATGTGACTTTAGATAAAACCCTTAATCCTCTGAGCCCGTCTTTCCTCTTTTGTACAATAACAGTGAAAAGTCCTTTGCCCAAGGAGTGACTATAAGGTCAAGTGAGCAACATATGGGACTCGAGGGTGAAAAGAGTGTGCAGAATAGTTGTTTGGGACTGTGGGCTGTAGGCTGTGGGGAGGCTCTGCCTGCAGGGGCTGCAGTGGGATTAGCATGTAGCCCTGGGTAACTGAGACTCCTTGTGGGACTTGCAGATGTCTCACCTCGGTTACCTTCAAAGGAGAGGGTGTGACTCTGCCTGACCTCAGGCAACTTTCCCACCAGACACAGAAGGATAGAGGCTGGAAGAGCCTAAGAGTAGCTGGTGGTGCTGCCCTGGAATTTTCTCCGCACTCACGCCTGCACTGGGCGGAGACTGCTGTCCTTTGCCTCTGTGTGTCTGGCTGGGAGATCTGGGGTAGGTAGGTGCTGGCCAGGAATCAGGGTCATGCTGTTAGGGGGAAAGGATGTCCTGCGCTAACTTTATACAGGCTTTGTGGTCTTCACCCCCAATTTAGACCAAAGCCATCAGGACATTGGGAAAGACAAATCCCGACACCACCAAAGGGAAGGTGGCTGGGACCTGAAGGTGGAGTTAAGCAGCCAGGTTGGGCATAAAAACCAAACACGTGGGCCTTGGGCTCTCTCGCGCTCTGTCGCTCGCCTCCTGGCTTCATGGCTCCTGGCCAGCTCTCAGAGCGCCATTTGGGATTCCAGATCAGCGGATCGGGTAGGACTCATTTAAAACTTTGTCTCCCACTTTTCCTCCCTGAGCTGTACATTTCCTCATTTCCCCTTCCCTTGTGAATAAACCTTTTATGAACCTTTCACGTGTGCCTGCAGTGGAGCATTGATAAGTCCTTTTAAGCACGCTGGTGAGGTCCCACAGTCAGGCACCCCGTTTTGGATCGGGGCTACCCTATAACAATGCCAGCAGGATGGTGCCACCTGCATGCCCCTCCTTGGTTGTTCATACCTGCACCTGCCCTTTCTCCATCAGGAGTGTTATAAGAGAAGCTTTTCTGCCCCACTTTGCCTGGGAAAAGCAAATGGAGGACCAGACAGGTGAAGTCACCTCCTCCAGTGTCACATGTGAGTCGGACAATCTGGGGTGGGAGCCTTGGGAGTGCGGCCTGATGCGAGCCAAGTCTGGGTACTGTGTTCTCTCCCTGGACAGCTCAGCTGCCGTTTTCTCCACTGACTACTGATGCGGTCATGTCCGGAGATGGGTCCTGGGGGAGGCACAGAGGAATCTGGAACAATCCAAGATTTGGGGCTTTAATATTTCCCAACGTAGCATCGTCAAGAAGGCAGTGCTCAGCTGACCCTGGAATAGGGCAGAAGGGAGTACCAGAGGGGCCCTGCTTGCCCGAGGAGGCCCTGCCTGCCAGAGGAAGGAACCCAGGGTGGGAGGGGAGAGACTGAAAAGAGAAATGGAGATGGATAGCAGGACGTGGGAGGAAAGTCTCATTTGCTGGTTGTCCAAATGGCATTTCCTTGAAATTATTTGTCAGACAATTTCCCCTTGAGAGCTTTTCTAGGGAGTTGCCTTCTATTGCAAAACTAACTTCTTTCCTTCCTTCCTTGCTTCCTTCCTTGCTTCCTTGCTTCCTTCTCCCCCCTCTTTTTCTTCCCCTTTTATCTCTTCTTCCCTTTCTTCTTCCCTATCTGACTTTCTCTCTTTCGCCCTTGTTCCCTTCTTTCGCTATCCCCTTTGCTTTCTTCCGCCAAAGTGGCCCCAAGGATCTTTGGGAAGTGGACTGGGGTGAATAGCAGCAGCCTTGGCAGCTTGGAGCTGCAGAGAAAACGCTGCTTTCTGTCCCAGCGTCCCGCCCTTCTAGCTAGCAGGGGCAACTGGAAATCCCATCTCTCCGCTGCTTCTCCTCCCGCCAGGTCTTTGCACTGCAGGCTGCCCCAAGTCACATCTCCCTTTTTAAGGGGGGGAAAGAGACAGCAGCCAGAAAGGCCGGAAAGCAGACATGATGGGGGAGATCCTTGGACTGGGTTTCTCGTCAATGAAATGGGGATGGTAGCTCCCAGCCAGCCAGCTTCCCAGGGCTTCTAGGAAGATCTCATGTTTGGAAAACCACCAAGAACCAACAGTTGATACTTTGGAAAGCCATTGGCGGAGAGGTTAAGACCACCTACTTGCCCGCTGGAGGACAGCCTGCTCTGTCCCTCGCCCCCGCGGCCCAGAAACACCTGGGCTGGCTTTGGGGCCCCTGCTGCAGAGCCTCGTCCCTGGCAGGCATTGCTGGGAGGCTGTCTGTTCTTGCCGTCCAGCTCTCTGCCCTGCTCTGCGCTCCCTGCCACTGCCCGGCGGGGCACTGTCTCCTGGACCCGACAGAAGAGCTTTGCTCTCATAAACTCCTCGGAGCCTATCAGTCTAACTCATACATTAAGCAGCAATTTATCCACAGTGAATTGCGGCTTCCTCGGGCCCTCCCTACCTCTTAGAGCAACAATCTCTCAGCTGAGAATGCTTCTAGAATCAAAGTTTGCTCTACCTTCCATCAGAAAAAGAGAATCACAAGGAGGAGGATGTGTCGCTGGAGTCCCAGCAGCAAATCAAGTTCACAGCTTATATTTGAGCCGGCATGTCTGCAGAGCAAACAAGACAGAGAATTACCTGGAAGCAGGAAGTGAGAACTGTGCCGACTGTGTTCACCTGTCAGTGAAGTGAACATTTTTGATGGCCTGTGCTTCTCCCAGCCTGTTGAATTTCATGCCCTTCCTGCTCATAGACTCCAGGGAGACAGACTTGTCAAGGATAGTTTAACACGCAGCAACAAGAGTAATGATGGGAAATATCCAGGGTGCCCCACGCCCCAGGTTGGCCTGGCGTTCGGAAGTCACAGAAGAGAACCAGAGAGCTAGAGCAGAGAAGAGCCCAGGTTTGGAAGAGTTCAAGTCTAGGTTATGGCTGTGGTTAAAGATTGGTCCTTCCTTGGTTCTCTATGTTGGTTTGCCCAGTGCCGACCTGGAAGACTAAGAGGAGGCCGCCTCTCACAAGAAGGCCAGGCTAGGTGGCAAGAGCAAGGCGTGAGTATGGAGGAGACACCTTTCCAGGATTATCCTAGGAGAGGGGCGGGGAGGCCTGAGTCACCCCTGCTCCAGTCTGTGACTACCCTAAATCTGAGGCCTGGTGCCCAGCTCTGTCCCAGGCCCTCCAGCCAGTTTAGCAAATCTCCCCGGAAGCAGGAAGAGTCACGGCAGCCCTTGAGGGTGGAGCGTGGGGCATAAGAGCGTGAGCTCTGTGGCCCTTCTGGCTTGGGTTAAAATCCTTCCTCTGTCTCCTGCGAGCTCTGTGGCCTGGGCAAGTCACTTAATCTTTCTGTGCCTCAGTTTCCCCATCTGTAAAATAGGGATAATAATGGCATCTTCCTCAGAAAGTTTCTTAAAGTTGAGGCATCATGTGTAAAATGCTTTGATCATGGCCTGGAATATAGTAGGCGTTACCCAGGGGTTAAAGTGAGGCCAAGGGGGCACCCTGTCTGTGGTGTCACCAGTGCCACTCTAGGATCAGTGAGTGACAAGGGGGCTTCAGAGCTGCTACGCCAAGGCCATAGCCAGAGGTCAACAGGGCTAGGGAAGCACTTGGCAGAGGCTGCTTCCACGTCAGGAAAGCCCTTTTCCTTCTGTAAACCTTCCTCTGGATGCTGCTAGGGGGGAGCCCCTGCTCTGGGGCCAGGAGGGTGCTGAAGTGGGGTGGGATAGGGGACAGGCTGAATCCAGAGCAGAGAGGTTGGGCCTGCGCTCTCCCTTGGTCCAGAGAACTCACACTAGGACTCCCTGGGAGTTGCTAAAGGAGCAGGAATTCTGTGTCCTTGGGAGCCTCTCCCATTCCCTAACCACAATGGGCCCACAAAGCTGCAGCTGCCAATCACTAGAAAGCCTCCTGATTGTGGAAGCTCCTGCCCCCTCCCTCACATTCCAGGGCCCAGAGGGCCAGCCCTCAGGCCTGGAGTGGCCTCCCTTCTCCTCCTGAGGAAGGGAATCAGGGCCTCCGTGTGGCATGAGGCTCTTTGTTGCTGGTAGGTGACATACTGTTCCAGGAATTAAATTCCTTCTTGGAGACTTCAGTGACCAGCTCTGAGGTAGGCACTGGGAGGCACCCAAACTAGGCAATCAGATGTGTAGCAGATCCGAGTTTCAGCTCATATCCTGGGCATAGCATTTACTCCCAGGGGCTTTTGGGTAGTGACTAGACCCTTCTGAGCCTCTGTTAATGTGTCTATAAAATGGGGATCATACTAATGGTGATCTCGTCATGATCAGTGATAGGATCAAGTTAGAAATTTCCTGGAAAACACTCTGTATCCTTGGGAGACTCCTGGAGATGTTGAGGATGGTTAGTGAAGAACTCTGGGTTCGAATTCATGGAGTCTGCATTCCAGATCAGCTGCTCTCTGCTGTGAAGCCTGGGGCAATGTGGGAAAGATAAGTTCCAGTAGCCTCAGCTATTAAGTAGAAAGATGCTACCTGACTTAGAACTTCTGGAAAGTCAATTCAAGTTATACCCAGATCCTGGCTGCAGAGTGGATGGTCAATGACTGTTAGCTACAATCATTCATTGGAGTAATGGTGATAATCCTACTGGGTCAGAAGGCACTGGCCACAGAAAGCAAACCAGGCTCACAAGTGTCTAATGCTCCACTCAGCTGCTACTCTCCAAGCTACAATCACTCTATGAATATATGCTGATTGATTGAGGATGATTGATCCTGGACTCTGGTGTCAATATCCCTTGAAAAACTGGAAATTCCAAGCCTCCTCCACCAGTCCAGTGTGAGATGGAAACTTCTCGCCTGGAAATCCTCTCCCCGCCTTTCACTCTGCCTTAGATCAGATTGCTTCCCTTGAAGCTCGTAAAACACTATCTTATTAAATTGTGGCTTTACTTAAGATGATTGTCGTGCCAAAGCTATTTTACGGTGAAGAAAGCAGAAAACCATAGAAAATGTATTTTCAGAGCACAATAGAAATCATATCTCTTCTTGGATATTTAAAAATAAATCATAGATGATATACCTAATTTTTAAAGCCAACTTTGAATATGGGTCTTCTTAGAGTAGAGTTTTGGGGGCACTGTGGGCTCATATCAATCTTGGATACTTGTGCCCTCGGGATTTCATTCTTTTTTGTAAGTAGGAGCCACGATTTGAGAATTAAATTGTACATGTGCCTTTGACATCACTTGCACGTCTCCAGACATTAGTTAACCTGTTCCTTTACAAGCACCTGCCAGTTGGCAGATCCTGGGCACAAAATCATGGACAAAATCATCCTCACCCTTAAGGAGCTCTCAGGTCTGAGAATGCACTGCCTGTTCCCCACCCCCCACCCCCAGCAACAGGATGGGCATTAGGAGGAGGTTGGGGGGGGGGCTGGGATTATAGAAGGTCATCAAGACTCCCAGGACGGGGAGACCCTGAAGCTGCATTGAGACAAAAAGTGCACAGGGGCAGAGACAGAGAAGGGACCTTCCAGAGAGGAGAGGACCACAAAGGTCAGGAGAGACAGACATGGGGGGGTGGGGCGCTCTCCGCAGCAGGGTGATCCTGGATGATTGGACCTGCAGAGGGAGAATAGAAGGGGGAGAGCCAGCAGACCAGCCCCGTCCTCTGGTGCCTATAGGTCACACACATTTGGTTTCACCTTGAGGAGCCACTAAGAAAGCTGGGATTGGTTTGGGGTGGGGGGGGTGACAAGATCAGATCCATCCATTCAATGAGTGTTTTCCTAGCTTCGGGGTCTGAGGGACTCAGGAAGAGGTACCTACGGGTAGCCCAGGGACTAGTCCTCAGGAAATGCAGCATTTAATTAGGACGCAAGGAGGTGGGAGGGTGGGGGTGGCAGGTGCCAGCCATTTATCAGCTAAAGGCAAGGAGCCCAGAGAAAGAATTTAAACAGCAAGAGAAAGAATTTAAACAGCAGGAGAAAGAGTAGCTGACTGCAAGAGCAGAGTCCTGAGTGCAGGTGCCAGAGGAGCAGGAGTTAAGGAAAGGTTTGCAGGGTCAGGAGAAGGGACAGTTCGCCTCTGAGGTCAAAAACATGGGTTTGGCAGAAGGAAAGGGGCTGGGGAGACTAAGTGCCATTGAGTAGGAAGTTCAGTGCTTGGGTCCAGGCGGGGAGGGGCCAAGGGAAGCTCATGTTTATTCAACAAAGAAGACAAATGATCACTGACACCCCCCAGTGACCAGGAGCAAGGAAGAACCAAACCACTTTGATTCCCACCCCCAGGAGCTCATGGTCCCTTCCACTCTTCTCATGTCCCCTTGTTGAAATCATGTCTTTTAAGGGCCTCCCTGGTGGCACAGGGGTTAAGTAGCAGCCCTATCAAGCTATTGCCAGCCACCAACACTGTGGCAGGAGTTCGATCCCCAGCCAGGAAGCTGACGCACATGGCGCAGCAGACCTCTCCTGTGTCGCCCGCTGCTCCACTCGGCAGTGTACTTCGGTCCGTCTGCCTGTTCTGCTCCCCACTCTGACTCTGGTGAATCCTCTCTCACACATACACATACACCCACACCTCTGGCCTACACCCCACATCTTGTATGCATAAATAAAATAAATCTTTTTTCTTTTTTTAAAATAAGAAATCATGTCTTTAAAGACATCAGAAATGCCATGTGTTCAGGAAACTTTCCCATTGCTCTCGAAAGCAATCTTTCTCCCTCCTCTGTACCCTCTAGAGCATTGGCCTCTGTGTCTTAGTATTTGTGTTTCCCTTTTTTGTGTACATTTCTTATCTTTCCTCCTACTAAACCAAGAGCAGCTTGAGGATAGAGGCAACTTTTTACTCCCCATAGGACCCAGAAGGTAAGCAATAAAAGTTTGTCGAATGGATGAATGAAAGAGTGCATGAGTGGATTTCAAGAATCCAGGGGATTCTCCCTGCTGGAAACAACCTTTTCTCCCCTGTTCCTAAGCCGAGTGCCTCCCTCCATCTCCTGTGGGCCTGGGCCTGGGCTGGCTGCTGGGTCACATGCTTGTCACAGGCCCTCTGGACTTGGGTGAGGTCACGGGCTCTGGCAGGTTGTCAGAGCTGCAGGGTTTGAGCTCATCTGTCAGGGAGTCCAGGTGAGCAAGGACCTGGCAGAGTCCAGGTTCCAGAGGTCTGCCTGCTTCGTGGGAGGTTGGAGCAACGCTTAGGCCTTCTTCCTCTTGCCTCACAGCAGGGGCTGGGCCATGGAACTATCATTAGCACCACATCACCTCAGGAAATAAACTGCTCCTTAAAGCCCTCTCAGCTGCCCCCTCGCCCTAGAATTCCCATTTCCCAGCCTATGTGGTTTCATGCTCCTCAGAACCCTATGGCATTTTGTACCCCTCTGGGGGCCCTTTTTCATGTTTTAATGTATTTTGAACTTATATAAGCAGCTGCCTACCACCAGGTCAGGACTTTTCCAGAGCAGGGACATGTCCTTTCAATACTCTCCAGCAGCAGCCTCTACTCTGGGCCGTCACGAGAATCAGGAATCCAGTGGTCCCTGATTTAGACAGGTGAGCAGAGACACAGAGAGACGTCTGAATTGAATACCCAAGTCCCCACCCATATCACCTCTGTCCCTTTAGCTGGCTCTCTGGTGAGTGAGTCATCAGGACACTGCTTGATAAGCAAGGATTCCATCCAAAGGGAGGCAGTCCTCTGTAGCCACCGGCTGCGTGAGTTTTGGCAAAGCCTATAACCTCTCTGATAGGGATAAAATTAACTCTTCGGGACTTTCTCAAATGTGATCACAATTGTGCAAGTGCTGGGTAAACTTTAAAGTCGCCTCCAGAGACCAGAAGTTTGTGGGTGGGCTGCTTTGCCACCGCCTCTTGCTGAGTCTACCTTCAAGGAGATGCTTGCTCCGATCCGGCATCCCTAGCTGGACAAGGCCCACTGCCCAGCTCTATGCCTGCCTGTCTCATCCCCCAGCATCCCTCCTTCCCCCCCTCTTTTTTTATTTTAAAAAATTATTTTATTTTATATAATTCTTTCTCCCCTTTCCCCTTTTTATTTTCTGTGTTTCTTTTCAGCAAAGAAAAACTTCCAGTACTGCTAGATCTCAAGCACAAGGCTGTGACTTCCAAAACTGCAGTGTAGCCTCTGATTCTAGAGGACCTCCTTCTCGGTTTAACTTCCAGGTTGAACTGTATCCAAATTGCAACATCAGAGGACTGGGAGAGCCTCAAACCTGTGGACCTCAAAACAAACACCACCACCACAACAACAAAAGCACCCTTTCCTGTGCTATGTCAGAGACAACGGATGCTTGATTTCGTGGGAACAAGCAGTAGCAGGGGCCAGAGGGTTAAGGTCTAAGAAGAAACAAAAGGTTTTGGGTGAGAATGTGAAGAAAAAGAAACCTCACGCACTGTGGTTGGAATGTGGTGCAGCCACAATGGAACACAGTGTGGGGATTCTTCAAAAAATTGAAAATGAACTACCCTATGATCCAGCAGGCCCATTTCTGAGTATTTATCCAAAGACTAGGAAAACACGGTTTTCTGCACCCCTGTGTTCACTGCAGCACTATTCACAATTGCCAAGATGTGGAAACCATCTCAGAGCCTGAGGATGGGTGAATGGATAAGGAAGATGTGGCCACAACACAACAGAAAACAACTCAGCCACTTAAAACGCAAGGTGAAAGCTTGTCCTTTTCCACACCATGGATGAAACTGGAGGGGATTATGCTCAGTGAGAAAGATAAAGACAAATACTTTGCTCATAAGCACAAGACAAAGAATTAAAGCAAGAGAACAAACCAAACAAAACATTTAGATTCTTGTAAGAGCATGGTGGTTAGCAGAGGGGAGGGAGGGGGTCAATGGGATGATGTGATTGGAAACTAGACCTTTGGTGTGGCAGTGATGTGGGCTGCACAGTTGTGGAGGTGTGAAGCTGTACTTCTGAAACTTACATAGTCTTGAAAACCTGTGTAAACCTCAATTTAAAAAAAAAGTAAGACAAATTAAAAAATAAAAAGAATGCTGAGAACTCAAGTCCTAAGTAGAGAATATTCTATCTTCAGTGTCAGGTTGAGAGAAGGGGCTCTGGTTGATATTACTAGTGGGATGCCTCCTCCAGGGAGGACTGAAGAACTCTGGAAACCAGTGACCCAGGGTCCCAAGGGCATCTCTGGCCTCCTGGCTGCCTTAGGGTTCTCTGTTTTGCATTTTTCTCTCCTTTTTTCATGGGTTACCCCACAATGCCTATGACCCTCTGATCTCTCTGCTCTCTTCCAGTCCCTTCCAAGAAAGGGACTGGAACATCACAGCTAGCGAGGAACCTGGGTCTTGGAGCAAAGACTGGGTTCAAGTTCAACCTCTCTCCTTGTTAATTTTAACCTGGGACAAGCTCTCTGTGCCTCAGTTGCCCTGTTTGTAGAATGACCCCCATGGTATTGGTGAGGATTAAATGAATTAGCACAGGGCTCAGCAGACCTTTTCAGTAAAGGACTAGAGAGAGTAAACCATGGTTTGCTGCCTTACTGCAGTGCCCCGTCCCAGCGATGCAACTGTCATTGTAACATGAAAGTGACCATAGACAACACATGCATGAATGGTCCTGTGGGCCAATAAAGCTTTATTTATAAAAACAGGCAGGAAGCCAATTTGCCCTGAGACCTGTAGTTAGCTGCCTCTGAGTTCGTACATGAAGAAAGTGCTTGGCATGCAGTAAGCATTCAGAAAATGTTAATTATTATTCATTCATCGATAAATTAAATATTTGAGCACATGCTCTGCACTTAGCACTGCTGGGGTGCTGGGGATATTTCTGTCAGCACCACAGATAAATTGTCTGGGTAGGGCTTTTGTTATGGATGGGGAATACAGTCAATGAGGAACAAGGGACAGGGACCGCCAGGGAGTGGCAAGAGCTATTTTGAGAATGAATTAGGGGCAGTTGTAGTCACTACGTTAGTGGTCATTCTCCAGGGTGTGAGGTTTAAGTGGAAACAGTGTGACCAGGAGTCATCACTAGGGGAGCTGGGAGAAGAGAATTTCAGGCAGAGGGTCACATCAGTCCTGGCTGATTGCCTGGTTCCTTTTTCCATGGGTTACCCCACAATGTCTATGACCCTCTGACCTCCGCTCCCTCTTCCAGTCCCTTCCTAGAAAGATAAGGAACATCACAGCTAGCGAGGAACCTGGGTCTGCAGAGCTGAGTGGACCAGGATGGGGAAAATGAAGAGGAGAAAGAGGGGAGAGAACAGAAAGGGAAAACAGTTCCTTCTGAGCTCGCCACTGGGAGTGCTGCATGGAGGGGCATGTCTCCTCACCCTCAAGACGCTCAACCTGCTCCAGGGAGGTATCCCTTTCTCGGCTGCCCCCCTCCCTTCTCCCATGACTGACTGACCCGAAGATCTCACTGCAGGCAAGACACCCAGTTTTGCTCTTTGTCTCCATTTTGCTCAAGCCAGCCACCCACCAGCAGCAGCAGCCAGAATGCCCCCTGCCCGCCGTCCCGTGGGGGAGGTTGGGACTCCAGGCACTGGACTGGTGAGCTTCACAGCAGCCTCTGCCAGATGCAGGCCCTGGAACTGGAAGGAGACTTTCAAGGCCCTCCCTCTGCTTCAATGGCTCCAAACTCCTTGTTGCTTGAGAGAACACTTGTTCTGAGCATATGGATTCAGAACCAACTCCAAGTTCCCTCTCTTCCCCCTCCATACCCAACACTTGCAGCTCTCTCTTTGAAACATATTTATTGGATATAATTGAGACACAAAGAACTCAACCTATTTATGAGTTTGAACACATGGATTCATCCATGAAACCGTCACCACAAATCAAGGGGGCAGACATATCGAACACCTGCAAACGTGTCCTAGTTTCCCATTGTGCTGTTTTGTGGTAAGAACCCTTGACACGATACCTACCCTCTGACACAGTTGTCAGTGCCTGCTAGCGCATCCTGGGCTATAGGCGCAGCCACCGACTCTTACTGAACATTCTAGGCACACATTCTAGGTGGCCCAGACCTAGGCCACTGCATGTGACGTCGCTCTTCTACAGAGCACAAATTCCAAACTCCAACAACTTTCGGAGCTGGAGCCAGCCTGCTGTGGTGACAGGCGGTTGCCACACTGGGTCACCTCTGCCAGCTTCCATATCAGAGTGACGGTTTTCCTGAGCTGGCCAAGTTCCAAGCTACCCCCTTCTGGGGCCAATAGCTTCTGTCACCTCCTTTAGTTCTTACTCCCTTGAGAAGCCTTGCCAAGCTTTTTTCCCAACTCCAATGCCCTCACTGGCTCCGGCACTCCCCCAGAAGGCATGGCTCAGAACCTGAGCAGCTGGGAGGGCCCGGATGGCGCCTCTCCTCTCCCCCATGGCCCTCACGCCACCCCAGCTGGCTGAGGCAGGTCCCAGTGCTGCCTGACTCACCAACAAACGGTGTTGTCAGGCTGGCTGTCATGTGGCACCGTGAGTCCCGAGTGGGTAGGTGGGTGGCGGGGGCTGGGCTGACCCTCCCTGCTCCTGTTCCTGTGTTGCTGTCTTGATGCCCAGGAAGCCAGTGGGGAAGGGAAAGTCTGCCCTGTCTTCCTGTCAACAATGACTTTCTGCTTGGAGATGACCCCTGTGGGTGAGTCACTGGGAAGGGCCATCGGCCTGGCTAGTGGAGGAGGAAGCTCTAGTGTGGCAATTCTCCCAGGGCCCCTGTGACCAGAGGTCCGAGGCTGGATGGGTGTCTCCCAGCTGGAAGAGGGAATCCCTGACCGCCCCCACCCCCCAAAGTGGGGATGGTCTTCAAATTCCTCCTTTTCCCTGCAGTTTGGCCTTTAGGCCACTGTAGGCTGATGTTGTGACTGCGTCACAGCTTGCTTGTAACTTCAAAGACTTCTCTGCGTCTAGAATAAAGTCCAAATGCCTTGGCTTGGCCCTCCCTTTTTGACTGCATTGCCCTTCACTCCCCTGAGCTCCTCCTCTCCAATCAGGGTGGCCTCCCTCACTCCTGAATGTGGCCCGGTAGCCACAGCCATCTCCACACCTTGGCCTTGCCCTGCCCCTTCCCCAGCATCCCTACGCTGCAACGCCTTTCCTTTCCAGATGAGTCCGTCTCCATTCCTACACCACCCATCCATCCATCCAGTCAAAAATTGTTGAAGACCTTTTCGGTGATAAGCCCTGTGCCAAGAACTGAGACTTCTACTTCCAATAGGCTAGACAAGGTCAGCATCATGAACCTGCCAGGTTTGTGGCACGTGCAGAGACCTAAACAGGCTCTTGAGATGGAGTAAGGTGAGCTCAGGGAGGGAGGGATCACCTGGGATGAGTCCTTCACCAGGCCTTGAGAAGATCAGGGAGGGCTTGCTAGAGGAGGTGACACAGCTGATTTCCTAAGAGCGAGTAGAGGTTAGGTAGGCAGGGAACCAGGGAGAGCAACAAGGATATTTGGACCAGAAGCAGAGTTGGAAATCCTGAATCAAGAGAGAGAGTAGTCTAAAAACTCAAAGTTGGGCGTTAAATCTGGAGTAGAGGGTGTATATGTGTGTTGGCGCGGGGCGGGGGGGGGGCGGGCAATGGTGGGCAAAGAGGCTAAGAGCTGCCCCACTTGGACTTCATCCTGAGAGCCGGGAGAAGTTGAGGAAAGGTTATAGCAGAGGCTCACAATGAGCTGATTTGCACCTCAGGGGTCCAGAGTAACTACACTATAGACCACAGATGAGCGGAGAGCAAGCAGCAGGCCTGGAAACTGGTGAGGAGGTGACTGATTTGGTCCGGTGGGAGACAAGGTGAGGCTGGCACCAAGTGAAGCCCAGGGAGTGAGGCAGAGAGGAAGGGTCCAGAGTTCTTTCCAGATATCAGGACTTGGTGAATGCTTAGGCACAGGACTGCAGGGAGAGGAGTCAAGCATGGCCCCCGGACTTCTGATTAAGTGGTGGGGAATGGGGCCATTTTACTGAGAGCAGGTCTGTGGGTGAGAGGGGCCTGTGTGCAAACCTGGATGTTTTCAGTGTGACCTTCCTGAGGGGCAGGTCAAGGCAAGCAATGAGGCAGGGTGGGAAGGGAGGGTGGACAAGGCAAGATCTCGAGAGAGAGATCTGTGTTGGGGGGGTAGGTGGGGTGGGGGGTGTCTCCAGCTGTGTGCAGCTATCCAGCAGGAAAGGAGGAGGCATCCTTCTTCATTGAAGCCTGCCCTGCTCCCTCCAACTCTGCAGGCTGCCCACATCCTCCTTGACAGAGTACATGCTATCTTGTGTGATTTGGCTTTTCTCTAAGTATGTACCATCATTCTGATCAGAATTATCAGAGGCCGTTCAGTCAGGAGATCCTTGAAATAGCCTCATGACAGGGGTGAGCAGCTGACCCAGAGAGAGAGAGAAAACAGATACAAGAAATGTTTGCAAAGGGGCCTTTGGGGGGTTGGTTAGAGTGACTTCCAGCTTCCCTGCATGGGAGATCATTTAGACTATGGGACAGGAAAAGGAGCAGGTTTGGAGAAGAAGAAACTATGTTAATTTGGGGGCCCACGGCCTTTGTGGCAACACTCGAGAACCACTAGTGGAGAAGTCTAGTGGGTCACAGGCATTGCAGCCTGAAGCAGAGGCGAGTCTGGAGGCACAGGTGAGGCAGCCACATCCACTACCCCTGCTGCAGCCCCATCAGGCTTCATACATTCACTTCTCACCTCAGGACCTTTGCACTTGCTCTTGCCTCTGCCTGAAACTCTCCTTGGCTTGTGCATTCAAATAATTCTTTTGTCTCTGGAGCAGCTCTGTAATTACCCCCTCGCTCTCCATCTGCCTACTCTGCTTCAGTTTTTATCACGGCTCTGATCCCTCCCCAAGGTGCCATCATAAAGTTTCCTCATTTATCTGCCTCCACCACCTAGAATATGACGTCCCTCAGGGCAGACTTCAGTCTGTTCCACCTTCACCCCAAGTGCCCAAGGGGTGCCGGTGTGGGCACTGGGTGATGAGCAGCGCAGGAGGCTTGATCGCTGCCCCAGCACAGGTGCCCCAGCACAGGAGGGTGTCACAATCAAAGTGGGAAGAGAAGGGACCAGGGCCAGAAGCTGGAAGCTGTGAAAATGACACCTCGGGCAGGGGATGGAAGCCCCCAGAGGAAGGAGAAGGGTGGTCGAGTTGGACCCTGCACAGGAGTCCCCGTAGCAAGGCATGAGGCCAAGATGCCCAGCCAGGGGTACGAAACCAGAAGAGGGACGCCTCGGGAAGCCTCCTGGAGCAGCTCAGCACTGGTAGCAGCTTCTGTGGGAAGAGGCTCCAGACACAGTGGGGAGTGAACCGGGAGATTGAAGACAGCAGAGGAGCTGGAAGCCGTGTGCCAGGCTCCAGGACGATCCCTGGGGTGGGACGGAGGTGCTTCTCCACCACAACCCCCGGCTCCACTAGGACAGTGAACTCCCTGGATAAAGTAATCTTTTTGAAACATAAATCAGATCATCTCACTCCCCTGCTCAAAACCATTACTTAGAATAAAACCCATACTCCCTAAAGCGATAAACAAGGCCCAGCCTTCTCTGACCTCACCCCCACGCAGGCCGCTCTCTGCTCTTGCCACATGAGCGGCCCTTGAGCCAAGCGCCTCTGGTCTCAGCGCCCTGCAGGGCTGTTCCCATGTCTGCAATACTCTCCCCAGAAGGTCACCTGGGCCCCTCACTGCATTCAGATCTCCATTCTCACCTGAGCTCCCCTGAGAGGCTCTTCCTGAGCACCCTGAGGTGGGACTACCCACCTTCTGTTGCCTTCCCTTGCTTTATTTTTCTGCATGGCAAAAAATTGTATTTACTACATATTAAATGTTTATTCTGTTTCTTGGTGAATTTCCCCACTGAAATGTAAGCTCCAGGGGGACAGGGGTTCTTGTCTGCTTTGTTCACTGCTCCACAGTGCATGCATGGAAAAGCACCTGTCTGTAGCAGGTATCAATCAACACCCAGAACATTCGAATAAATGAATTATTGAGCTCTAAGCAAATTTGCACAGGGCCTCTGCATACAGAGTTGTGTATGTCATGTACACAATAGCTTTGCAAAGGGGCAAAACAAGTCTAGACTCAGGCACTGGAGTCTCTTACCCAGACCTAGAGCCAGAGCCCTGGGCTGCTATCCACAGGGGGGCACAGCAGGGGAGCACAGGCGGGACCCCAAGAGCTTCTCATCTGCAGACCCTTTGCAGAGAGAACAAACTTAGTTTCCTTTCCTAGTCTAAGTGTGAAAATGAGAGAAAGACTAGGGTTAGGGTGTTAAAGACTGAGAAATAGACCAGGGTGGAGCTTTGGGAGGGGAGGAGGAGGAAGCTGGAGGAGCCAGGAGAGGCCTGGAGGGTGAGTTTGGGGGTGGAGTAACTCTCACTCCAAGACTTGTAGGGGCACCTGTGATCCCAACAGCCCACATCAACCTCCAGGGAATTACTTAGGACTTGTCTCAGGAGGAAAGGGCCTTGACCTTGTCACCTGTCTTCCCTCTGCCTTCTCCCACACATCCCCACCCCGCAAGCTGCTGGGAATTCCCCACTTCCTGGTAGGAACTGTAGAACCCTGGAGGGATTTTCCTCAGCCCAGGAATTCTGGACACTTTCCAGTATTTTACCATAACTTCTTCACCCTCAGTATACCCGCCCCCCCCACTCCTGCAAATTGAGGGGAGGGGGGAGGGAGAGGGAGGGGGGGAGAGTCTCCTGGAGCCCTCAGCACCTGCCCCAGAAGCAGATACTGGCTCCCCACTCTTCCCAGATGCTCCTGGTTGTTTATTTAGGGACCACACTTAGGGAACATGTACCCTCTGACCTCTTCTTAAGGTGGGTGACTCAATGGCTGACACCACAGCTGCTGAACTTACAGCCTCCAGAACCAAGATGGGGCCCAAATCCCTGCAGGGGGAGGAGCTGCTGCTGGTGCATCTCTGTGCTTTTCCAGTGAGTCACTGCAGCCCCGGCCTTGGAGCTCCAAACCTGCCTCTGCTTGCTACCAGGGCCCCTTCCCTGCGCCTGGCCATGAGAAGGAGAATGGCTAGAGGGGGCCTGGGAGGACTCGGTCAGGCAGCCAGCCTCAGGGGGGCTGACCCATGAGCAGTGA
This sequence comes from Talpa occidentalis, assembly GCF_014898055.3. Taxonomy (NCBI): domain Eukaryota; kingdom Metazoa; phylum Chordata; class Mammalia; order Eulipotyphla; family Talpidae; genus Talpa; species Talpa occidentalis. Next base: position 106,606,936 of record NW_023605305.1, on the reverse strand, counting down.
CCCATTGGAGTCTGGTCTAGAGACAGTCACATGAATCGTGAACACTTGTCTGGTCTGAGACATATCCCAGGCCAACTCTTTACTCACAGGTCCCCAGAGTACCTGCTGCTTCTGAGAAAGTCTTTTTCTTAATTCATTTCAATAAATGTTGACCCCGCCAGGTTTGTACAAGGCAGTGGAAGGATGAAAAAGACGCAGCTCCTGCCTTCTGGGAGCCTGAGGTTCATCCTAATGAATCGCCTAGGGTGCTTTCATGATAGGAGGCCAGGGAAAGTCCAGATGGGAAGCAGGGGTGTGGGGACTCAGAGATAAATAAGTTCTAGCTGGGGACACAGATACAAACCGGTCATTCCACTATATGGTGGAATTACCTTGCTCAGCACTCACCACTAAGCTGTGTCATGAACTGTCAACTTGCCGGCCCATGTCCCCACCTCCAACATAAGCACCTTGAAGGCGGGAATCAGTTCTTCTCCCTGTACCCCCCGTGTCTCACCCAAATCACCACAGATGCAGAGTGTTATGTGAATAACTCCTGAACAGCTAATGTACTATGAGACTAAAAATACATGCAAACAGAGATGCTGGCAACTCCTTGCTTTGTTGCCGAGGAAGGGCTGATGAATTCTGAGCTGCAAGGGACAGATGAGGCACAGGGAGAAGGTGGCATCGCCGCTAAGCCCTAGGGGTGTAGCTGGAGCACTGGAAGCCGAACATCGCAGGCCGAGGGGACAGCAGAAGCAAAGCTCCAAAGTCGGAAGGGAAAGAATATGGCTTATCACACAGTTAACATAAAACAGCCCAGAGGAACTGGCAGGTGGCACTTGGAGGGAAAAATAGAAGATGTGGGTGGCAAGGAACACAGGGCCAGGTCAAAAGGAGTCTTGAATACCATGCCAACGAGTTTGACCTTTGTTCTGCAGACACAGAGGTCCCCTGAGAAATTCGGAGGCTGGAGTCACATAAACAAAGCAGTGATTTGGGAAGTTTATGCTGATGGCCATGTGAAGGGTCTATTTGGGGATGCACTGCTGGGAGTGTCCTCTCCCTGGCCTTGGCCTCTTGGGGAAGGGGGGAGGCCAGGGAAAGTCCAGATGGGGAGGCAGAGAAATAACTTCGGAAGCAATTGTGATATTAGGAGACAGATGACAACGACATGAATGAGAACAGGGGCAGCGGGAACAGAAAGGGACAGAATTAGTGACCGAGGGGATTTGGGAGTGAAACAGAATATTCTAGTCAGTGTGGCTGAAAGAATACAAGAGAAGGGGCAGCCTCTGGGGGTTGGGAGAGGCGAGATGGGGCACACGGTTCTGGGTTGTGCCCACACACTAGCTCCTTGGAGTCCAGGGGTGACATTAAGAGATGGAGCCTCCGTTTTCTTCAGTTTGTGGATGACAGGCTGCAGATGCCTTCAGCCTAGCAGGGCTCAAAGGAATCCATTTTGTGCAATTCGTTCTCACAACCTTTCTAGGAAGGAAACATTCCACAGTCCCCTCCTACCTACCCCTCCCTCTCCCCCATCCACGACCATAGCAACCTGACAAACAGGGCAGCGTTGCCAGGAGAGGTGAGCTGTGGGGGCCCTGGCGTCACTGGGGATGACTTCAGAGTCCACGAGAGTGACCAGCCCACACCCTTAGCTGCGAGGTTTGTCCGTCCCTGATAACATTCTGTCCCACTGTGTCTTGGCTGCCCACTCTTACCGCTCCCCAGAGGGAGTCACTACCCAGAACTCTGCGACCTCTGAATGACTAATCCTGACCTCCTCCTGGCCGCTCAGGGTTTCACTCAGCCACTCCACCCTCACCTGTTCTGGGCCCCCACGGATCCCAGTCTCTCCTGTCTCCCTGCAGCAGCCCCCCTCCTTGGCCCTCCTCTCTCCTGGCTCAGCGTGCACAGCTTAGGATTTTTTCCCCCAAATTTTACTGATTTGCCAATTGTTTACATCAGTGTATCCCTCAGAGAGCACAGCTGCACCCCCCATGTGTGCACACTCCGCACTCACCCTCCACCAAAGCCCCAGGAGTGCCCTGACCCTCTCCCCTCCCCCGCCCCTCTCTTTCCTCCTGTCCATCCCCTCTGGAAACCAGTCTATTTTTCAGTCTAAGAATTATTCTTGTTGCCTTTTGCCAGTTTGTTTTCTTTCGTTATTTACATTTCACAAATGAGGGAAACCAGCCGGTAACGCGCTGTCACCGTGACTTATTTCACGGAGCTCACTTCCAGCTCCATCCGTTTTGTCCCCCAAGGCACTAAGCTCCCCTTTCTTAGTAGCGAGGAGTGTTCCATAGAGCGTATGTGCCACCAACTCTTTATCCAGTCTTCTCAGGGTTTAATCCATTCCCCCTTCTTATGAGGAAACCCCTTTCTTGCAGCCGTGAGCAAAACCCCAGCTGCGCCTGGAGCAGCTGTTCCCCCTCCTCTGAACCGCACCTGCTGCTGGGTGACTCCTGCTGAGGAGACCGCACTGGCAGGGGGATGGGCCACAGCCACTGCTGCCACCGAGCTGTGGGCTCAGGGCCGCCTGCGCTGCTCTCCCTGGTCAGCTCTGTCCAGCCACCTTTCAACTCCCCTGACCTCAAACCTCCCACATATTTACTCCCATCTTTATCCCCAGAGGACGGTATCACCTCTGCCTTTCCAGACCCAACAGGAGCCTTGAGGCAGGATATCTTCCAGCCCTGTCACCCCTTCTGCCAACCTGCCTCCTCCCTTCCTTGTAGCTAAGATGAAAGATGGGCATCCTTCTAGCTTAGCTTCCCATGAAGTTCTGGAAGCCACGCCTTCCTTCCTGCCATGCCAGGGGCCTCTCCTGGTCCTTCTCCTCCTTCCTCTTCAGCTTCTCCTTCTGTTCCTGACTTCCCATCAACATCTAAACAAGCTCAAGTCTCTGCTGGTAAATCCAGCCTCCGCTTGCTCCTAGCTCTTCCCCTAAACTATCACCTTCTCTTCAAAGGGACCAAGCCTTCCCACTTACTCCTCAGCTCACTGTGACATGTTTCTCCCCATCACAAAACAAATGAGCGGCTGTCGCCAAGACGGCGAATGTCTTCTCCAGGCGTTCAGCGAGGGCTTTTAGTTCTTGTCTGTTTGATTTCCCTGCTGCGCTCATTTCTTCTTTCTACTCCTCTTAGCCTTTGCGACACTCTCCTGTTTTTTCCTCTTCTCTCCTCTTCGGTCCAAAACCTAAATGTTGGCGCGACTGCGTCCCCGGCCTGTCTCCTCTGCACCTGTGATGTTTCACGTGCTGTTCTTTGCGGACCACTGCCGACCCCGCCCTCTGCCCGGACCTTTCTCCTGAGCGCAGATCTCTGGCTACACCTGTGGCCTGCAGCGCCGTCAGACCTAACAAATAAAAATACAGGCTACCCAGTTCAATTTCAGCTAAACAATCTGAATTTCAGATAAACAAGGAAAGATTTTTCAAATAAACAATGAATTTCCGATAAACAAGAAGGAATTTTTCTTTTTGCCTCAGTCTGTTCCATGTAGTATTTAAGATAGACAGTACTAACAAAAAATCATTTCTTGTTTATCAAATTTAACTGACATCCTTATTTTATCTGGCAACCCACGTGACTTGATGCCTTTAGATGAGGCCCTGCTGGCACTTCACCTCCGTGCAGCCACAGCCGAAGTTCCTGTGGGACAAACTTGACCTTACACTGGCTCATGCAAGAGAGAAAAGCAAGGTTATCTTTGACCTTTCTGCTCCTCTTTCGCGCCCACCCCTCCAAATATCTCGGGACACACTTTTGCCGGGACAGCCACGGCCCCAGTCTGGCCACTGTGGAACCAAGCTTAGCCGAGGTTTCGCCATTTTGTATATCCTCCACCTTGATATGTGAGTCCTTGTCCAGCCGCATTCCGGAGATAGTTTCAACAGTCACAGCCCTCACTCCACTTGGTGACGAAAAAGCAGACCACCCCAGCCACCAATGAGGGCAGGCCTGTCCATAAATGGGACAGCATCACTAACCGTCCAATCAGTTTGAAACTATAGCCGTGCACGCCAAAATGCCTTTGTAGTAGCCAATGAGTAATTGCCAGCTTCTTTCAAAATTCGCGCCACTCGTGACCCTATAAGATGCCCCTGCTTCCTCTGTTCGGGGCTCTCGACCTCTGCCGTTGCATCGGTGCGTGTCGAGGGCCCGGACTCGAGCCCGTAATAAACTCCTTTGTGCCCTTGCATGGGTTGTCTGTGTCCTTGGGGGCTGCACTGGTCGATGTTGGGCACAACAGCCACCACCAACTTTCACCACCAGCCTCTCCAGTGTCCAGTGTGTGGTTGTTATTCCTATTTCTGAATCACTGCACGGAGCACAATCACCTTGAGATCCATCCGTTTTGTCCCCAAAGGCACTAAGCTCCCCTTCCTTGATAGCGAGCAGTGTTCCATGGAGCATGTGTGCCACCATTTCTTTACCCAGTCCATTTTATTGATCATGGCTATCACTGGTTGAAACTAAAGTCTGAAACTCTCCCGTGACCCCCCACCCCATGTGATGTGGGCTGAGTCTGCACCACCCCTTCCCTTTACAGCCACTTCTCAGCTCTCCAGGCACTCAGCTTCTTTCAGTTCCTTGAAGGAACCGAGCCCATTCCCGTCTGGGTCATCCCACATGCCCTGGAACATCCTCTCTGCCTGGAACAACCCTCCCTCCATCCCCTTAGCTCTTAATCATGCTGTAGATGTCAGGCCCTGTCTTAGCGCCCTCCATTCAGGCATCAGCCACCCTGTTAGACAGAGGGCTCCCTAAGAACAGGACCTCGTCTGTCTTCTCCACTGTATCGCAAGCCCCTACCACAGTTCCTGGTCCAGAGCAGAAGCTCAATGACTCTTTCAGGGATAAATGAGAGAGTAATCTTTCTCCTCATCCAGCCTGGGAGGTCCCCTTTTTACTTCCCCAAAACTCTTAACACAGAGCCCTTTGCAGAACTGGAAAGGCTTCCAGGAGAACGTAGAGTTTACCCACCAGCGTGTCCCCCCTGGGGTATCTCTGTCCTCCAGTTTAGCACCAGTAACACAGCACCCTGAGCCACAGTGGTCTCCAGCCTGCGTGCCAATAGGAGACAGGAGGCAAAATGGCAGAGGCAAGTGGGCAGGCGTCCTACAGGACCATGGCAGGTCGGTGTCCAGGGAAGCCTTGTCCCCAGGCCGGACTAGGGAGTGTGGCCTTGAGCTTGGCTCTCCCAAGTCCCATGGAAGCCCCCCTACAGCCCCCAACGTGGGGGCTTATTTTATCTGGCAACCTGCGTTGACCTTGGGGATTGTGGACCTGAGTCAGCAGGGTCTTGAAATGAGGGCCTAGAACTGCAAACAGGGTCACAGAGTCCCCAACCAGCAAGTGGCCATCAGAGCCACACAGGAGAGGCCAATTAGAATTGTGGAGAAGTCTGGTGTAAGCATTCAGGCAGAAGACTAAACTCAACATGAAGTGGATAGAGAGAAACTAGAACAGTAGAGGGAGAACCATGAAGGTTTACGGGAATGAGGTTTAAAGAAGCAAAGGATGAACTGCCGTGAGAAGTGCAAACAGGGGCTAGAAAACAAACTGGCAGTGGTAACCTCAGAAAGGAAAAAGAACCAATTCTTTTTGGTTCCAGGCCTGGTACCTTCACTTGAATGGCTCTCTCAGCCTTTTTCTAGAAGTGGAAGAAAAGCTTATGATTCTATCCATGGTCTGGAGGAGGGAGAAAGTCTATGCCACTCACACAAGGTCACGGCACATGTGTTCGGTCTCCAGAGCCTGGACTGTGTGCTGAGGAAGGAGGGCAGGACCCCATGTTTCGGAGGCTTAGGGTCTGATGGGGGCGTCCAGGGCCTAGCTTAGCCCTGCCCCTTCTCAAGCCAGTGGCCTTATTCACCCACCCCTTTATCTTCAGAGTGTTAGAACGACCTGGTACAGACTAGGGACAGAACATGTGGTAACATCCAGACACCCCCCAAGACACCAAGCTGGAGGGGTCAAGAGCCGAGCAGCCATTCGCAAGGTTTAAAAGGGAGCGAGGCAGGTGTGCTCGCTTTCCTTCCTTGCAGCCCCTCCACCAGTTGGCTGGGCAGAGGGCCTTTCCCTCCCCCTTCACCCTCGCCCAGAAGCCTAACAGTGAGGGAGCCCTCACCCTGACCTCAGCAGCCCTTAGCGGTGCAGCCCTCTGCCAGCAGCAGCTCCACCTCTCACCATCAGTACCTGAATCTTCTCCCCACCCCTCCACCTTGCTGGCTAGAATAAATGTTTTTTTTTTCTCCTTTACTGCACCAAGGGAACTTTGGCTTGCAGTTTAGCAACAGGTAGCCAGACCCAGAAGTGGTGGGAGAAGTTCTGATGGGGCAACAAGAAGACTCCTGCAGGATGCAAGCCCCTGGCCAGCACCCACTCTTTTGCCTGGAGCTTGCCTCCCAGCCCCCTCCTTCGCTGATCCCCGGAAACTGCCAGCAGAAAGTACCACCGTCTCCCCAGTTCTCCACTTCCTTCTACTCCCAAAGACAAGTCCACAACATACTTTTTTACGTACTTCAGTGAGCTACTTCAGGGAAATAAATAGTAAAATGAGGGTGCAGTCCACCCAGGTTGGGGAGCTATGAGGTCTGACAACCATCCCAAACTCTTTCAGTGGTTCGTGCTTCCCGGCCTGTTCCTGACCCCTCCTGGGAGCCTCCTTGGGCCATGACTCTGGCTTTGTTCCTGAGGATAAGGGTCTCTCCTTCACCCCAATTCAGATATGCAGATGACCATTCTAGAGCTGAGCCCCACCCCACCCCACCCCGCCCCCCCGCCCCTCTCATCTTCAGCAGGTACTCTCCCTTGGAATCCTCAGGTCTGAGAGAACGCCATTCCACCAGCTTCAGACTCTTTCAGGAATGTTCCAATGGGAGCATTCGCTCCCAGAAGGGGAGAGAACAGGTTAACCATTTATTTATTTTTTTAAAGGGGCAATTTAGGGGCCGACTTTAAATTTTTTTTTTAAAGATTTATTTATTTATACAAGCACTGGGTACAGTCAGAAGCACAGGAGGGTGAGAGAATTCACCAGAGCCAGAGCAGGGAGCAGAGCAGGCAGAAGGACCGAAGTACACTGCTGAGGGGAGCAGCGGGCGGCAGGAGAGGTCTGCGCGCCATGTGGGACCCTCCTCCGGTGGCCGGGGAGCAGCCGTGGATCAACCTGCGACGCAGAGGCCGCGGGCAGCTTCGCAACCCAGCGCTCAACCTCTGAGCCACCGGGGAGGCCCAGGTTAACCATTTATAACAGTGTTTTACAAATAACACCTATCATCACACTTGCTTGCTCAAATCTCTGAGGGCTCCCTGTGACAGGGGTGCTGGGTGGGAAATCCTTCACCTCCCTCTGGCACTCTCGGGAGGAGAACATGTTGTCCTTTGGGAGGAAAGAGGTGGGAGGGGGTCCGCTGTTTCCTCTGCTCTGGGGATCCCACTAAACCTGGGCATACCCCCCCCTTCCCCAAACTTGCCCCACCAGGGCGTCTAGCACACCAGGAACGGATGGCTGGATGAGGAGGAGAGAAGGCAGACTGGAGTAACGAGCAGGCTCAGAAGACCTTGCCTCGGGCCCCTGTGGCTAACCCCCAGACCACACAGAATTAGGTGCAAGTTCAGCTGCTGAGCACCCAAGGCCTTTCTGAACATCTGGCCCAAGCGTACGTAGCCCAGCAGTCAGGTGACTTGGGATCCAACACCTCTGCCAGTAACTCCCATAGGCCTTAACCAAGTACTCTTTGCTCTAGCCATAGATTCATTTTTTTTTTTTTAAGATTTATTTATTTTTATACAAGAGCTGGGGTACAGGCCAGAAACATGGGAGGGTGAGAGGATTCACCAGCGACAGAGCAGGGAGCAGAACAGACAGAAGGACTGAAATACACTGCTGAGGGGAGCAGCGGGTGTGACCAGAGAGGTCTGCCCACACCATGTGGGACTCTCCCTGGCCGGCCGGGAATCGAACCTGCATTGCAGAGGCTGCGCAAAGCTCTACAGCGCTGCGCTCAACTCACTGCGCCACCAGGGAGGCCCTAGGCTTAGATTCTTTACAAGAAATTGAGGGAACCAGAGTCTAGAAAGCATTCCAGCCCTGCCAACTATGGCTGCAAGAGCTTACTGTTCCTCCCCTCTCTGCCATGCACAGGTCTTATGCTCCTGTCTGAGCATTTTTTTTTTTCAGGTCCCCAACACTCAAGGCCAGAAAGGGCCAATAGACTTATCCCCACTGACCAGCTTTAATCTACTCGCGCTGGCTACATTGAGAAGGCGTCTGCATTCAGAGTTGGCGGGAAAGAGCAACTAACTGCGAATAGCATCTTCCACGGACCAGGGAGAGATCATGTATTGCCCATAAATCTGCCAAACGTGACACCTGCTCCTTCAGCCTCTCACCCCTTGACTCAAGCAATGTCCTCTTCCTGGAGTTCCTTCCCTTCTTCTCTACCTGACCAAATTCTTTCAAGACCCTGATTCTTCAAGAAGCTGGGGTGCCTTCCAGTCCTGAAAAGCTTCCTCCTCTGCACTTTTGAAAGGTAGTGACTTTGGGGGGACATTTGGTTTGTTTCTAGTCTTTAGGGATGATACAAAGAGCTGCATAAATAAAAAAGAAATAAACCAAAACCAGGTAAAGACTCCCCTGCTCATTTCACATTGAACCCTGAACTTTTAGTCTTTCAAGATTAAGGTCATTTTAGTGGGTTTAGATGTTCTTTCTCTCCCAAGATTCTGAGCTGCTGGGCAGCAAGGCCAAACTTGTACAACTTGGTCTCCTGATAACGTGGCCTAGAGCAAGGTGCAGGCCAAGAACTGGGGAGAGTCTGCTGTGTGGAAGACCCGTTCATACACAAGAAGGACCAGAAAATCAGATTCTGGACCATGAGGCTGACCGCTGTGTGCCTGAGCTGAATATCCAGAGATCCACTGGGCTTAGTCAGATGTGGAACCTAGAGGCTGTTTCACTGGAAATCAGTTTCAAAATAGGGGTGGGACTTGTTGGATGACAGGAGGTAGGGGAGTTCCAGATGCGGGGAAAGTGTGAAGGTTCAGAAATGCTCGGAGAAGTCTCACTGGAGAACAATTCTAATCCCTTCCCTTCCACATTCATGAGACCACGAGCACTTAGCCAAGTTGCTCTCCTTCTCTGTTTTCCCCTGCCTGGCTTCCATCTTTTCCCAAACCGTGCTTGCTGGCTGCCTTTATGCTGATAATCAGCCAATAAACTGAGGATGTTGGCAGTGTCCTGGGGTTGGTGGCCAGCAGCATGAGTGCCCTGAGAGCTATAAATTCAGGACTGGATCTGAGATGTCACGAAGGCCTCACGGAGTCGTGATCTATGGGAAGTTATTTATTCTCTCGCCTCTACTGCCGCTGTGTTATGTAGGGGGGCTGGGGGTGGGCGAGAGGAAAGGGGATGGTAGTAGGAAGGAGAAGAAATAAAAGACCAGATGCCTGATGTTTAGGAGCAGAAGTAGAACCCTCCCCCAGCCCCCCATTGTATATGGTCACCCATAGTTCGCTACTTAACCATTCCTAACCACTTCTGGTTTGTGTGTGCCTGTTTATTCTCCCCAACTATTTTACAGCCACAGGAAGCAGACACTGGTTTCTATTTCTGGTCTCTGCCTCCCCTACCCAACCCAGGCTCCTAGCCCCTCATTAATCATGGGAAAGTAATGCCAGTTACCTGGCGGAACGACTGACTGGCTGGAGAGTAGCAGGGGTTAATTAATCCTAGAAGGAAGGCCTTCCAGAAAAGTCACAGCTGCCTGCTCCCTGAGGGCCTGCAAACCTCTCTGGGCACCTCTGCCAGCTCAGTGCCTCCGTGCCTGATCCCACCACTGCAGGCTCCGGCTGCCTCCCCCTCACCCTCTCTGGGGAGACATTGCTGGCCTTCAGTTCTGAGTATCTGAGCTGGCTCTGTGAGCCAGGCCTGTTCCAAGGCCATTCTGAATGAATTTGGCCACCTCCCTGTTTTACAAGTCGTTCCTAAGCATGAGCCTACAAACATCTCTTCCTACACAACTCATGGCTCTGCTCCCTGAGAGCAAAAAAGCCTGGGACGGCCTCAGCCTTTTTCTTCTGCAGGCCTCAGGTACCCCCTCTCTCGCTGAGCAGGGGTTGCTGGGCTCTGACCTTGGGCATGAGTGGGACAGTGGTCTGGGCAGCAGTTGGAGAGAAGCAAAGGAGAGAGTCCCTGCCCTCCTGCAGCCCCGAGTCCATTGGGGTGATCAGAACACGAGGTTCATTGCGAAACTGCCAGGCAACGCTTGCTTGATAAGCACCACATGTGCGCAGAGAGCCCTGTCCCAGCCCAGCCTGGGCCCTCCTGGGTGGGCCAGGGTCGGGGAGGGACCCATGTGAAAACACACAAAGGGCATTCTTCCAAGAGCTCAGAGAGCCAGCCGGTCCAGCGACTCCCCAGCTGTGTGACTTGGGGCACGTCTCCTAACCTCTCTGGACTCGGGCTCTTGAGCCACCCGAGACATCCCAGGGTTCTGACAGTTCACGGCACCAGCTGCAGCCCAGTTGCTAGACTGAGAAAAGGGCTTGGAGCACTTGCCGAGGCCGAGGTGGGGGTCCAGGCCCGCAGGGATGTGATCCTAAGACCACTTCCCGTGACCACTAGCAGGGAGGGGTCACACCTGAGAGGCCGTTGGGACCAGAACCAGACTTCAAGTCTGGGCATCAGGTCTCTCAGGCCGGGCCTCGCTGCCTTTATCTCCCTTTACCCCAGTTCCAAGGCAGCTGTGGGTGAGGAAAGAAAAACCCTAGCCGCGGGGGACAGGGGCTGCCGGGGTCACATCAGCACCAAGGGACAAAGATGAGCTGTTCCCCCCAGCTTGAGGCCGTTTATTTGCAAACAACAGTGTTTGCTACGGCCACTGTTCTCCCGCCTCCCAGGCCAACAGAGGCTGTCTGTGTGTCGGCCCCGCCCCCCTCCCGGCTCGTCTCTGGCCTCCACCAGGGCCTCCTGCCTGTGCAAACCCCTGGTTCTTTGCAGCGACTCCCCACACACAGTCTGAGAAGTGGAGTGGCCAGTGAGTGTTCGGGAGGGCGTCAGAGCAGGGACTTCAGCTCTGGGGCAGCCAGCCGCGTACACGTTCAGGAGGAAGGTGCGTGTCCTGTCCCATCCCAGATGCCTGGCTCTGGCCAGGCTCAGCACCCCCACGCCGACTAGGCTCAGGTTGGGCCCCAGGATCCTCCACCCCTGCGGGGAATTTAGGGCTGCAAGTACCTCTGAGCTCGCAAAACTGTAGCTCCCTAAGGTTTTGGCAAAGTCAGGGCCAGGCTCTGGGGAAAGCGTCCCTCCGCGAGGTCAGACAGCCCCTTTCTTGCAGTTGCGTCCTTTGGGACAAGCAGGTTATAAGGCCGTGTCAAGCAGCCCTTGGAGGGGAGAGAGCAGAGCACATCAGCCCCAGCAGCCAGCAAGAAATTACTTTCTTCTTTGATGGGAGAAACTGCTGAGAAGGATCCAGGGGCCTGGGCAGAAGAGACACACTCAGGGAAAAGGGAGCAGGAGGGGGGGCGGGGGAGGGATTGGTGAGGACACAGTGGGGAGCTGAGAGCAGCATCAGGCCTCTCCCTGGCTGAAGTGAGCCCCAGGAGACAGGTCCCAGCTCCTGAGCAGAGTCCAGGGATGGGACAGGGAGACAGAGAGGATGGAGTCACCCACTACAGCTCAGCACCACGTCAAAGGAAAGGCAGACATGCCTCTCCTGGCCCACATGCCCAGGCCTTGTCTCTCTGCCCCAAAGGACAGGGAAGTCAAGAAAATTCCAAAGATGTTGTCAGTAGTACAACCTCCCCTTCCCCTCCTAAAGCTCACAGGTGGACCCCACACCCGCATTGGCTGGCAGGTTCCAGAGAGGGGGTAACCTCTGGTCAGAACCGCTCTTCAGCAGGCCCGTGGGCCTGGTTAGGAAAGAGGGTTTGTGGGGGGCACAGGTCTAAGTGTTGGAGATGCCAGACTTAAGGAGTCCTGAAGGCAGGCAACTGAGGGTACAGTCAGGGACCCCAGCTGTGTGACCTCTGAACCTCTCTTGACCTCTCTAAACTTCAGTTTTGGAGATGATCCCTACCTCATATTTATGAGAATTAAAACAGGTGTGTGTGTGTGTGTGTGTGTGTGTGTGTGTATGTGTGTAAGTGCCCGGTGCCTGGTGCAGAGTGGTGTTTACATGAGTTTAAAGCCTCCTTTGTAGGCAGAGGGGGTATTGGCATGGGTAGTTTAGTGGAGGGTGAGTGGAACATGTACAGATAAGAGCAAAAATGTAACCCTGAAAATTGAAATAAAATTTTGTAATATTAAGTAAATAAATATTAAGTAAATAAATACTAGATAATTGGTAGTAATAATATCCTAAAAATAAATAAACAAATAAATAAAGCCTCCTTTGTGGCTCAGGCAAATAGCAGGGTTTTATGTCCAACTCCTTGATAGCACCTTCACTGGAACCCAGAATCCAGGCAGGGTGGACCCTCTGGGCTCATTGCTAAGCGGGCTCTTGGCTGCTGAAACTTTGCACAGGGCCAGCCCCTGGCAGACAGCGCTCTGCAGTGATGTGCAGATAAAGGCCCTCTGGGTCTTTCTTGAAGTCTCCCTTGAAAGGAGGTCCAGGGCGTCCCTGGCTAGTGTGCTGGTGTTTGGACCCCTGAAGTCACACTGTGTTGTTGTGGATTTGCACCCTTTTAACCATGTCCCCCCCTCCCCGCCCCAAACACCCAAGGGTGTGTATGGTCCCCACGTCTAAGTGAGATTAGTCAAATCTCCAAATCTGCACTCTCTGCCTGTAAACTGTGCATACAGTGGTCTGGAAATCCTGAAGAAGTCTGAGGGTGGGGAGGCGCCGAGATGGTGGCACAGATGTTTCAGAGCTGACTATGTTTGCAAGAATCCCACGTTTTTGTGACCACAGCTGCTCACTCTCCCTACATCCTCTCCCCCAACGCTCCCCCCACCCCACCGCCCAGTCTCCTGACTCATGGCCCACCTGTCTGTCCAAGGCTTCAGAGGAAGTCCTCAAACCCCTAATCCTGGCCCCCACCCCCTACTCAATTTCAGATATCCCAATAAGGAGTTTCAAGTGTGTCCAAAGACGTCACAGAATATATGAAACACCAGGCCTTCGGAGCGCTGAAGCTTTGAGGCAGTTTGGTATCAAGGGAAGAGGGAATGAAATGCAAAATCAGACAAGGAAGGGGAGGTGTCCTGAATCCTAGGTCAGAACTCTGCCTTGGGGCCGGACCAGCCTGGAGCATCCCGCTCCACCACTGACTTGCTGAGTCTTGGTCACTGAGTCCCCTCTCTGGACTGAAGGGACTAATGCCCACCTCCTGGGGTGGTATGGATTGAGTAGGATCAGGGTGCAAAGCAGTTGGCCCAGCACCTGGCCCAGACTAGGTGGTCAGTTGCTATAATAACACGCATGATCTCAGCTAACGGCAACTCTATTCTTCTAGAAACCAGGCCAAAACTGTGCAGTCAGTTGACTCTTCTTTCTCTCACAAAACTACCAGCAAATCTTGTCATAGCTCCCCGGACCCAGCAACCCACCACTTCTCACCACCACCTGTCCTCCATGTCGGTCCAAGCTACATCCCCTCAACCCACTGGATTATTGCAGGAGCATCCCCCAGCATGCCCTATCCCCTTCAGTCTATGCTAACACAGTAGCTGGAGGGACCAAACCCTCCATGGCTCCCTATTTCACTCACCCACATCTGTGCAAAGGCTGGCAGGGCCACTCCTGATCTGCCCTCCTGGCTGACCTCTCTGACCTCAGCTCTCCCCTCAACCCCCCTGCCTTACTTCACAAATCAACTCCTATTCCTCAATACTCAGGGCTGGGCCCCTGCCTGGGGTGCACATTGCCCATGACCTGTGCATCTCAATCTCCCCTTCCCTGTGCAGCCCAGCCCACCATACCCACTGCAGTTAACACTGGTATGCACCCCAGCCCAGACCCTGCTCCACCCCTTATCCTGCTACCACAATACTTAACACCTTCTGGGATCCCATGTAATTAATTGACTGGCTTACTCTAAAGTCTATGTCTTTCTTCTCTCTCTAGAATGTCAGCCCCACGGGACAGGGGGTCCTTTGTTCTTAGAACTCAAGATTTATCATGGGAATAAGATCTCACAATCCTATGAGGTGGTTAAGGCCACTGTATTTAACAGAAAATTCCAAATCTTCTACAGCAAAATTCTGATCCTCTCCAGGTAGCTGGGGTCAGAGAGGAGGGAGTAACAGTATAAAAAAATGGCTTTGTTCCCTCGACCCCTCCACCCTGGGGTGCTGCCCCTTTAGACATAGCCACAAGCACCAATGGAAACCCATTCCTTGGCTCCCTTCTGCTTAGCTGAGGCTGACTGGAAGTTTCCTGAATTTTTACCACTTCTTACAGTGGGGGGGAATTAGGAAAATTATCACAGAAAACACAAGAATCATGAAAACTGCTTGACTTACAAAGTACAGGATTCTGGCCCAGTCCTCAGAGTGCGGAGGCTTTGTCTTATTTCTAGTTCTTTCTGAGATGTCCGCACTGTCTCAGGTACTTGGCCTGGATGCCCTCCGTCCCAGGTCCCAACCTCTCAGGGGGCCAACTGGCCGCCCTCCTGCTCCCTCCTGCCCCAGAGTTAGTAACCTAATCCTGCTGTTCCCCAGCCACAACCTAGAGAAGGTCACTTCTCTGGGACAGTTCCCTCTTCTGTAATACAAGAACAGTAATACCTTGCCCTTCGAGGCCTGTTGGGAGGGCTTTGGGAACTTTCAGAACTTGAACAAACCTAGGATACATGGGAGGGGTGCAGATGGAGTCAAGGCCACCCCAGAACCAGGATGAGCAGGAATCTGAAATGGCTGGATCTGCAAAGATGACCCTCACCAGGTCACCTTGAGGGGGATAGGTGGAGACTTGTAATCTGATCACAAAGGAGATTTACATCCCAACTACTGGGTCTCCCAACTACCTGGTTGTAGAAGAGGCGTGAGCTAGGATACAGAGGGAAACTGAGACTTAAAGTAGGACTCAGCTTAGAAGTTCCACTAAGTCTAGTCCAAGACCCCAGAGGAGCTCATGCCCTGGGAGGGGTACCTTTGGAGGAAAAAATCTTCCGAATGCCTTGGGAAACTTTACTTGCCATAATGAAATTCAGAAGCACCTACTGTGTGTCCAGCACTGTGCTCGTGTTAGGGATACAGCAGTCAACAGCCCCTCTCCTCCTGGGGCTTACTGTTGACAGATGAGACAGAGATATTAAGCAAATATACACATAATTATTATTAGTCACATAGGCAAACACTCAGAAGGAAAGGTGCAGGGTACCATGAATAATGGGGGAATATAACCATGAACAAGGAGGGGGCAGGGTGGCGGACCCAGAAAGACCTCCCCGCCATCGGTGCTAACCCATCGCAAGACACTGCTTGGTGATTTCTAGCAAGTCAAAATTGGGCTCCCCCCATGTCCCTGCAGCCCTCAGAAAGCTTAACCCAGGGCTCTTGGAAGAGACCAGGTCTTAGGGGAAGAGATGTGACCTGGCAAAGGTGAGGCACAGAGGTCGTGAAGGTTGCAGCCTGGCTTTTCCCCACGGTCCTTCTGGAACCTTCCTGACCCCCAGCACACCCAAGCCAGTGTGGACTGCAGAGCCTGGCTGTTTAGCCACCCGTGGATGCAGCGGGGCAGGGCTCCATGACCTCAGTGTAATGGTGTCCTACAGCCCCGCCAGCAGGAGGAGAAAACAAACACTAAAAAGTCCCCAGTGCTTCAGATGCCTGCTCCAGGAAGCCTCAGGGCTCCAGGCTGTGGGCAGCATGCCTGGCTCAGGAGGCCTGAATGGAATTCAAAAGTGCTTGTTTCTCGCTGAAAAATTCCAAAGATTGCTCAACATTCCTTTGACCCCAGGAGCTGGGATTTGACAGGAGGTGATGAGAGCTGTGGGCTTGCCATGTTCTACAGCCCCTCTGCCCTGTTCTCTGGGGCATGGGAGCAGCGGGCTGTGGAGCACTTCCTCACCCACCCCCAACCCCCCAGCAATGACAGAGGAGTGGAGTTTGGTGGGGCTGGAAGGAGGGGGAATCTGTAGGCTTCAGTACAGGGGAGAGGACACTGCTGTCCCCTGATGAGAGCTGCCATGTTACCCAAGGGGTCTGGGATGGGGGCCCCAGATTCTCGGGTCTCGTGCACTGGCCTGTTTTCCCAGCTCTCAGGAGCCACTGGAGTAGCTACCTGAGATCAACCATCTGTGGTCCCCAGAAGGATGAGCTCCCTCTGCCCAGCTCTCTGTCTGAGGAACTTGGCTTAAATGTGCCCTTCCTCTAGGCAGCCTGCTTCCTGCCTGGATTGGAATCCTGTCCTCTGATAAGGTGCTCAAAAACATATGTCTGACATTGTAACTGTTTCTGTAAGTGTCTGCTCTCCTCTGTGGAGGAGGAAAGGCTCTGGAAAGCAGGAACCTTTCTGGTTCATGGCTGTGTACTTCTGCAAGGCCCAGCTGGCAGAGATGCAGGTATTGAGATGTTTTCCACAGCATTGCTTACAGTAGCGGCAAAGGCAAGTTATCTGAGTGCTCCAGAATAGGGGTTTGATAAAATAAGTTAGAGTACACCCTGGAATGCCTAGAAGCAATTACATTTTCAAAAAATATTTCAAGATATGGGAGAAAGTTAAAATCAATAAATTTCCATCTCACAGAGCGAACCCCTATTAACATTTTAGTGTATTTCTTTTACATATATTTGTTTCTAAGTAATACACAGCAGATATACAGTAAAATCCTACCAAAATGTGATACCTGTGGGGATAAAAATTAAGAGTGAGCTTGCATTATTGTGAAAATAATGGAAAATAACAATGGAGGAGTTATATTTTCACAAAAGACACAATATGGGGACTCCCCTGGTGGCGCAGAGGCTGAGCGCTGGGCTGCAAAGCTGCCCACAGCCTCTGCAGCGCCGGTTCGATTCCTGGCTGCCAGGGAGGGTCCCACATGGCGCGCAGACCCCTCCTGCCACGCCCGCTGCTCCCTTCAGCAGTGTATTTCATCAGTCTGCCTGTTCTGCTCCCTGCTCTGGCTCTGGTGAATTCTCCCACCTTCCCACGCTTCTGACTGTACCCAGTGCTTGTATAAATAAATAAATAAATAAATATTTAAAAAAAAAAAGACGCAATATGAAGATATAGGAAATTTATACCTCACTCAGCCCTGAACCTAGTTGAAAACAGACCCAAATGACCAGTGGCTGTCACTTCCTCACCTCACCCACCTCATCCTCAGGAGGGTGGCAGGGAGAATGGAAGACTATTTGTTCTATTCAGTTTTGCATAATCACTGAGTTTGACACAGAAATTAGAATATACTATACAGGTATTTCCTGTCCTTTCTTATTTAACATTATATCTTAAGGAGCACCCCCACTTTATTAAACAATATTTTCAAATGTCATTATTATAAATATCCTTGTGGGTATGCTTTTTTTAAGTCATTGTTTTTGTCTTTGACTCCTTTCTTCCTTGTTCATAGGGTGCAATAACTGGATCAAAAGATATAAATTTTTTTAATGTGAGTGAAATAAATGTCAACTATACTTAGCAGTGAGTGAATGTTGCTGGAAGCACCGACAACGGGTAGATTGACCCTTGTCAAAGTGAGAGGATGTATCCAAAGGGACATGAGAGAGAAATCCATAGGTGGAGCTGAGGGATTTTGAGGGCTGGCAGGAATTTGGGACTAAGTCAAGCGAAGAAGGACTTGGAGCTATTGGGGTCCTTGCCTTGGTTGTATGTAAAGTCAGGGGAGCCGTTAGCAGAGAAAGAGAAGAAAGAAAAAGCATTGGGAATGGAGAATAAACATTTGGTTTGGAAAACTGCATTTTTAAAAGAAACAAACAAGCCACATGAGACTCAGAAGACATGAAACATGAAAATTTTGAAAGAATAGCAAAGTATAAACTCATCACTCAATTCACTAGGATTCATTTAGTTGAAAATAACAGAGATTTCAGTTTTAAAGTTTAATTAAAAGGGGCGAATCTAAGGCAGGTTCACAAAAGGCTGGAAGAGCAGAGCTCTTCCAGATCCTCACACATGGACAAGATTCACTTTGCCTCTGGGCTTTGCTTTTCTCTACAAGTCAACCTTCTCCTGGCTCAAGCAGGCACTGTCCACATGGCAGGAAACATGACTTTTGAGCACCTGTGGCTCACCTCTCATAGCTTTACCGCCAAAGAACTACTAAGACCTGCTCCCTCTGGTCTCAAGGGCAAACATCTCAAGAAAAAGCTCTTATTCATCCAACATGGTCCATCAACTAAGGCCTAGGGGTGAGCTATTACCCCTAGGTTTGATCACCTAAGGTCAAGTACCCGTATGTGGGCCAACCAAAAGTCTGGGAGCAGGATCTGGAAAAGAAAAAAACCTGTCTGTGATTCACATGTTAGTCCTTTGAATCTCCTCTTGGATGAAGCCTATCAAAATCTTTTCCATGTCTTACAATTACCCTTTCAAAGTGTTTAATTAAAAAAAAATTGTTTATCTCCTGTGCTGGGTTTTGGGTGAATTTCTCAGCTCCATTTTCCAAAGCACTGATTATTTATTCAGCTATGTTTGATCCAGAACTCCACCCCTTTCTTCAGATTTTATTTTAAGAGCTGCATTTTTCATTTCCAGGGTTTCTAATTGTTCCTCATTCATATCCACTTACTCTTTTTTTCATTTCTTCCCTCGTCTTTTAAGGATTCTAAATATGCTTATTTTACAATCATTTTCGTCTTGCTCTACTATTTTCTTTTCATCTGGAGGGAGTTTATCGCCTGCTGATTGCTTTTGTTGGCAGTCTTTCTTCATACTCTTCACACTTGCTTTCTGTTTCTTTTCTGTTTCCTCTCCACGGAGATGTTTATCTTCTTTTGAAACATGGCTGTGTCCTTCTATTTTCCTCTCTCGCTGTCATTGGGGAGGCAGCATAGACTGGTTACGTGCTCACTCTCTGGAGTCAGCCCATCTGTGTGCAGTCGAGGCACCGATACTTAATAAAGGCACAGCCGAGGGCAGGTGGCCCTCATCTCCCTGAACCCTGGTTTCCTCACCTGTAAACTGAGGCATCAAAAGATCCCTAGCTGATGGGTTGTTGGGAGGACTGAGTGAGTCCATGCACACGAAGCCCTTGAACAGTGCCTGCAACATATCGAGTGTTTGATACATGTCAGATATTTACAGATTTGGAGAAAATGAGTTGAGTTTGGGTGTGGTTAGGAGCGTGCTTGAAGCATAACACAGAGGGTCATTTGACAGCAAATTTGAACCCAGTACTCTTGAGTGTCTATTTCTCTTGACCAGGTCTCCTCATGGTTCCTTATGCCCTTGCCTTCGTTGGCTACCTGCTCACTACCAATTACCTCCACCAGCCTCAGATACAAGGAAACAGAGCAACCGTTACAAATGCTGCCATTTAAAATGGGTGAAAAGGAAGCAACATGCAGTGGCCACCGGTCCAGCATTTAAACCACAAGCAGTTGGACAGGGATGGTGAGTCAGGGCTACGGCTGGTGAATAGCCCTGCGTTGCTGGCCAAGAGCGAGTTCTCTGGTCGCCTGTCTGACTCCCTGGGTTTTGCCTGTTGGGAGCATTTCTCTCGCCCACATCCACAAGACCTGTCATGAGCATGGCAGTGGAGTAGGCTCCCTGCTCAGTGCTCATTCCTGGGAATTACTTCGGGATAATTTCCCAAATCTGCTGGGTGATAGAACTCTCCTGGGGCATTTGATAAAAACAGAGATATTCAATCACACCCCCACCCCCTGAATCTCCAGGGGGAGCTACTGGGGAACCTCTGTTTTCAACAAGCATCCCGATGAGTATTACCATCAAGAAAACGTGAAAAACAACTACCTTAGTGATTGAGTAATCACACCTCCGTTTGGCAGATTTGGGCTTTTTTTAGCAGTCAAAACCTCAAAACCCTAATCCTCAGAGTTTCATTTGGAAGGACACTGTTGGCTCCAACCAATCCCAGGAATGTTGTCAGGCATGAGGGACATAGTAAACCCTGCCCGTGTGCCTCCAGCCTCTGAGCAGCCTCTCTGGAGGCTCGGCCCTTCCCTCCAGCTCCGTAGAAACTTGAAGAGGGAAGGCAGGGCACTGTGTCCTCCATTTTGTTACAGGCCTGGGCCTTTCACATCACATGGGAGAAAGGTGGGGTGGGGAGAGGTTGGCAATCCCTCTCCAGGCAGAGCGTGCACCACAGGAGCTGCCTGCCTGGCTGATGGCCCTTCCTAGGTATGAACATTGCAGTTTCCAGGACTCTGGCCTCATGAGCAGTGCATGGCCCACTGGCGACAACAGAAACACCACTCTTAAAGTCACACCCATCTGCCTGGTGCTTTGGGAAAGCCTGCTCCTGCCGTCTTTCCTTCCTCTCTCACAGCGCCCTGTGCAATCACTGACACATTCTATTACCCTGGTATTTTCACACCAAGTCTCCCAAAGTATAAGTACATGGTCTGAGTCCAAAAACCTTAGGGAAAGCAATTTCCCCAGCCTAGGATCTGAGGGTGCTCCCAGAAGTCCCCTCTCCCTAACCAACCTTGATTCAGCCATTGGGGGCTCATCCACTTCTACACCCCAATTCAGGTTCCAGTGTCTGGGTAAAGATTCTCGCAGTGGTAAGTGACAGAAACACCACTCAAACCAATTTCAGCAGAAGAGGTATTGACTGCTGTCCTCTGCACCAGCCTGGTTCCCAGACAGGTCTGTCTGACGGCAGAAGCTAATCCCTAGCAGCGCTGTCACTCACTGCTCCCTCAGCACCAACAGAGAAGGACCCAACTTGTTTTCTCTGATCCTCACATTGTAAATGACAAAGGCAGGCTCTGAACGACTTGTCCTGGTCCTGTTATTCAGCTGTTATTTTGAACTCTGTGCTTAGAAGGAAGAGAAGGACCACTTCCCAGGAGATTTCTTTTCTGGGTAGACAGAACGATGGATGTGGTCTACCTCTCCCCTTAATCGATGAATAACTGATTAAAATGTAACTGAATGCCACTGGAATGAAACAAAAATGTGAATAAGGCTTTCTATTGCCGTGGTAACAATGACCACAAATCGGGTGGCTTGAACCAACACAAATATGTTCTCTCTCCGTTCTGGAGTCAGAAGGCCCACACAGTCTCACTGGGCTGAGATCACGATGTCAGCAGGCCTGTGTTCCCTCTGGAGACTTGAGGGGAGACTGTTTTCTTGCCTTTTCCAGCTTCTAGGTGTCCCCCACTGTTCTTGGCTCCTGGCCCTTCCTTCTCCTCCTGGGGCAGTCACTCTGAGGCACATTTCTCCCTCCTCTCTTCTGCTTCCCTCTTCCACTTGTAAAGACCTTTGTGATTACATTTGGCCCATCCTGATAATCCAAGATAATCTTCCTATCTCAAGATGGACTGATTAGCAAACAATCTTTTGCTATGTAAGGTCATTGATTCAGGGATTCTGGGGAATAGGACAAGGACATTTTGGGGGGCCATTATTTTGCCTGCCATGGCTGATCAGAGTGTAGTGATTAAATTCTCCCAAATTCTTCTGGTAAAGAGGTAAATTTGCATAAAGTTTCTGGAAAGTAAATTGGTGTTTTGGTAAACTTGGCTTAAAATGTTCATGTAGGGCCTCTCTGGTGACGCAAGTGGTTAAGCACCGCACTACAAAGCAATTCGAAGCCTCTGCAGCACAAATTCAATCCCTGGCCAGGGAGCAACCCACATGGCACCGCAGATCTCTCCTGACTTGCCCGCTACTCCCCTCAGCAGTGTACTTCAGTCAGCCTGCCTGTTCTGTTCCCCACCCTGAATCCTCTCACCCCCTGCAACTCTGGCCTGTACCCCAGCTCTTGTATGCATAAATACATAAATCTTTAAAGAAAATGTTCTTATACATCCAACCAGTAATTCTAATAATCTATCTTAAAGAAATAATGCTAAATATGTGTATGTATAGGTAGGGGAGGGATTTTTTGCACTAAAAATCCATTACTATTTTACTTATACCACCCCAAAATTGGAAACAACCCTAAGGTCCACTGGCAGTAGGGCTAAGTAAACCCTATTATATCCAAAAAGGGAAACATTCTGTTGACATAAAACATTTTGTTTATGAAAAGTTTTTAATGAAATGAAAATGTGTGAGCCCTAATGTTAAGTAAAAAGAAGAGGATGCCTGTACTTTCTGTTCAATTTTGCCGTTAACTGAAAACTACTCTTTAAAAATAGTATATTAATTTTTTTAAAAAGGAGGCTAAAAATAATCACAGACAATATGACCTCCAAAAGAGGTACCAAAAGTGTTGCAAAGGAAAATGATAACAGTGGTTACCCTATAGATGGTGGGGTTATTTGCAGGAGTCTAAATATACATTTTTATTTATTTTTAAATTGGTCCTTAGATGCACAGAACTGGGGTCATCATCATTCTTGTTTCATGACACACTCATCATTAGCCCAGTCATGGCCACTTCGATTTATTTATTTGGTTAGTTTGCTAGTTATTTTGGTAATGGCATAAGTGCCTCCAAACCTAAGACTCAAAACAAAATCATCCCTAACCACATCACCCCCTCCCACACACACATCCTCCCTGTGACTCTGCCTATTCGGGGTAACTGTGACCCTGAATCCATGTTTAACTTTGCTTTTTTTCCCCGTTTTATATGATTTTATTGCATCTGTTGTAGGGCTGCCACCCCTACCCACTGCAAAATCTTTCCCTTTTGTTTTTTTCCTAAGAGTCTTGCAGGGGGCTAGAGTCTTTATTGTTAGACAAAAGAAATGCTTCTACACTCAAGCAGGGAGTGTTGATGTAATAGTAACTGACAAGATGCCATTTCAACTAATTATCCTTCAAACCATTTATGGTCATTCCAGTAATACCCACCCTTGGCTCAGACGTTACAGTTCAAACATGAATGTGAAGTGGTCAAAGCTCACACCCCTGGTGAAGGGAGGTTTTGAGGCGCCCTTGAGTTTCACGTGGGACCCAGGCGTTCCTTGAGAAGACCCATTTTCCCTGGTCTCATTCTCTGGTCTAACTTAAGATGGTGCCGGGGCCCATTCTGCCTAATGCCCATGTTGGGGGGCCAGATGGAGAAGTTGAAGATCTCTGACCCGAACTTCTTCAAGGTCAAATGAATTCCAGCCCCCCCTCTCCAAAGGCTGACTTTTCTGTTCAGGGAGTTCATTTCTCTCTGAAGCACATGTAAATATTTCACCGAGCCTTCTAGGTGCATCAGCTGTATATCTTTAGAACAGTTGTATATCTTAACCAAGGACCCTTACCAGAATCACCTGAAAAGCTTCTAAAATGCAGCTGTCTAAGATCAATCCCATCCCAAGAGATTCCGTAAGTCTGGTGTCGGGAATTGTACAGCATTCCTCAGGAGAACAGATGTTTCTGGTTAAGAACATAGCATCAGACAAAGTTGGGCTAAAGCTCATGCCTGCCTTGGTCTTCACCAAATTCTTCAGGGCAAGCCCAGCCCTCACGTACCCAGCGAATGGCCCTGTTTCAGAAGACACGTGTCCATCTTTTGTTTTCCTCAAGCGTTTGAACATTGACAGTGGACACCTTCTGACTGTTGGAGAAGGGCCAATATTTGAGAGAAGCCAGCACTGGCTGCTTCATGTTTTGGCCACTGTGGTTTCCTGCAGTCATTTTAGATATTTCTCTGGCCTCTCCTCTCCTTCAGTCTCTTTTTTTAATCTCTCTATCTCTCTCTGTCCCTGCCCATCCTCATTTCAGATTACCCTACAGGTCAGCTTTATTCTTTTCCCTTGTTCGTCCCCGTGGAATAAGCACCTGCAGGCTTCTATCCTCTACTGCTGAGATCCAGAGTACAAAAGGATTTCTTGCTCTAGGACCAGTTTGAAAAATCCTGCAGTAAGACCACGTTTAAGAGACAATTCAGGCCTCCCTGGTGGCGCAGGTGGTTGAGCGCAGCACTGTGAAGCTGTCTGCAGCTTCTGCAGTGCCGGTTCGATCCCTGCCGTCCTCAGAGCAACCCACATGGTGAGCAGACCTCTCCTGTCTTGCCCGCTGCTCCCCTCAGCAGTGTATTTCGTCAGTCTGACTGTTCTGTTCCCCACTCTGTCTCTGGTGAATCCTCTTACCCTCCTGTGCATCTGACCTGTACCCCAGTTCTTGTATAAATAAATAAATCTTAAAAAAAAAAAAAAGAAAAAGAGGCAATTCAAGTAATGCTTCAGAGCACAGACTTCAGAGCCAGAGTGCAAATCCTGGCTATGTGAACATAAATAAACTGACCTCTTTATGACTCAGTTTCCCCACCTGAGGAGGGGATAAGGATGATAATTTCAGGAACTCCACTGGGTGGTTGGAGTACTGGATAGTTCATGATACGCCCAGAACAGTGCCTGGTAAGTGCTAGACAAGTAGGGTGATCACATGTCCTGCAGACAACCCAAGAATGTTTAATTTGCTTTATGAATTCAACTCTCTGAAACTAGAATAAATAAGGTAAACTCCTCTGTAGGACCTAATTGCAACCCTTGTGTCAATATTGGTTTATGAAGTAGAAGTGACAGAAACTTGGGAGAGAGAATCAGCTTCATCCTAGCGCCCTTTGTGGTACAGAAGCAAGCTGTCCTCACAGGACGTATTTAGTCAGGCTCACTTCACTTAAGTAGACTTCAACAAGCTAAGAGATTTGCATATGGCAGAAATCCCAAGGCACAAAAGCCCCAATTTGCAATATCGGATTAACCAAGGAAGCCTGCTCAGCCCCTCCCTCTCCTTCCCACCTCTCATCACCTTCCAAGTACTGTCCATTTTTCTTTACTAAATTTATCTTGGCCTGGGCCTCCCTGGTGGCGCAAGGGTGTTAAGCACAGCACTGTGAGGCTATCCACAGCCTCTGCAGCACAAGTTCGATCCCTGGTTGGCCAGGGAGCTACCCACGTGGCACAGCAGACCTCTCCTGCCTAGCCCGCTGCTCCCCTCAGCAGTGTATTTTGTCAGTCTGCCTGTTCTGTTCCCCGCTCTGTCTCTGGTGAATCCTCTCACCACCCCCGCACCTCTGGCCTGTACCTCAGTTCTTGTATGCATAAATAAATAAATCTTTAAAAAATAATAAACATAATAAATTTATCTTGGCCTGTTTTCCCCTCTCCTACATCAACTCCTCTTATTCTGATCACCTCTGTTTTTCACCAGGGCTATCACATCAGCTTCCACTGGCCTCCTCCTAGCACCTCTGGCCTCAGAGTTCGGATGATTATTTTTTCACTCTCCACACTGTTGACAGTGATTCTTTTAATTCTATATCCTGCTGTCCATATGAAGGGGGAAGCTAGGAAATGGGTACAGGCAGCCAGTTAGGAACAGGTTGCCCTAAGTCCCTAAGTCCACTTATCAGTCCGATTATGAAATGTTCGGTTGGAACCAGGAGGTCGCCCTCCCTTTCCGCTCTAAGCCCCAGGTTAGATATTTAGCAGTCTGACTGGAGAGTTCAGAACACCAACACGATTACACAACACTAGAGTAATGGAGCAAGGCTAGATTCAGGAAGGTAGGCCAGTTAACATGGGCAAACTCAGTGGCTTGGGTAACCTGGGAAAATCCTGCAAACTCAGTAGCCTGGGAGAACCCCGCAAACTTAGTGGACCTAGATAGCTTAGGAGACCCAGCCAATCAGCAAGAGACACATTGCAGAGACACCCAACAACCAAAACCCCACTCTTTGCCCATATACTCATATAAGTGCCTACTTCTTGCCACCTCAGTGTCTACCCACTTGGGACCCCTCTCAGCTCTGAGATCTTTCCTGTCCTTCCTCTTATACGTCAATAAATCTCTTGCTTTTCTGTAACTTTGGTCTCGACAGTGAATTCTTTCCTGGCCAAAGACAAGAACTGAGATAGAGCCTGCCCGGGGTCTTTAGACTACAGGCCTGCTCCCCAAAACCCTGAGTCACCTATTCCATGTCCACATTCCTAAAGTCACTCAGTGGCTTCCAGTGCTTTTAGGATAAAGAAAAACATCTCTAACAACTTACCAGGCTCTTTGGAGTCTGGCCCACATCTGTCTCTCAAGCTCCACCAACTCAATCAGCTCCATCTCATCTGCTCGGTCTCCAATGGTCTTCCTCAGTCCTGCGTAATCACCAAGCTTTGCTGTGCCACAGGCCCTTTGCACATGCTAGTTTTGTCCTGGGCGGTACCTCCACTCAACCTTGAAAAAAATTAGTAGGTTTTACTTTTTTTAGGGCAGTACTAGGTTCACTGCAAAATTAAGGAGCCAGTACAGAGAATTCCCATATATCCTGCTCCCAAGTTCTCCATGCAGCCTCCTCCACGATCAACATCCACACTGATGTGCATTTATTCCAACACTGATACATCATTAGCAACCAAAATCCATAGTTTTTATTATGGTTTACTTTTAAGGTTGCAGGTTTTATGGATTTGGACAAATGGATGATAGATTGCTACCCTTATAGTATCATACACAATCATTTCACTGCCCTAAAAGCCCCTTTACTTCGCTGATTCATCTTCCTTTCCCCCAAACTCCTAGCAACCATTGCTTGTTTTTTTTACTGACTCCATAGTTTTGCCTTTCCAGAATGTCAAATAGTTAAAATCACATGGTAGATAATCTTTTTAGATTAGCTTCTTTCACTTACCAATATCCTTTTATGAGCTTTTCCTGTATATTTGCACGGTTGATAGCTCTTTTTCTGTAGTGCTGAGTAATATTCCATTGTTTGGATGAACCACAGTTTATGTTTCCATTCACTTACTGAAAGGACATCTTGGTTGCTTCCAAGTTTTAGCAATTATGAATAAAGCTGCTATAAACATTTTTTGTGTATATGCACAAGTCTTCAGCTCACTTGGGTAAGTACCAAGGAGTGTGATTGCTGGATCTTATGGTTGGAGTATGTTTAGATTTATAAGAATCTGCCAAACTGTCTTCCAAAGCAGCTGTACCATTTTGCATTCCCCTCAGCCATGAATGAGAGCTCCTGTTGTTCCACATTCTCGCCAGCACTTGGCATTGTCAGAGCTCTGGAGCTGGGCTATCCTAATATGTGTGTCGTAGTAGCTCATTGTTATTTTAATTTGCAATTGCCTGATGACTATGATGTTGCATATGTTTTCATATGCTATTTACCATCCATCTGTATATCTTCTTTGATTGGGTATCTGTTCAGATTTTTTTGTCCACTTTTTAATTGAGTAAGTCAGAGCTGTGAGGAAAGGATCATTGAGTTGAGAGCTAAAAGATGAGGGCAACTATTTTAGACCTTCTAGATCTTTACTCAAGTTTCCCTTTCTTGCATCTTTGACTCACTAGGAAATAAGTCTTAAAAATTCACAGAGCACTACTTTTCTTTTCGACGGTTTACATAGTTGCAATTTTATATTTGTTTTAATTATTTGAGAAAATGACTGTTTCCCGGAGTCTGTATGTACAGCACCAGCTCTTGTTGCCTGGTCTGTATGAGAGGTGCCTAGCCCGGTGCCTGACACACAGTTAGTGCTGCACAAGTACTGGTGGGTGAGGAATAAGCTAATAACCTGGACGAAGAAGGAGGTGGTGTGGGGGATGGGTCTCCTAAGGAAACCGCTGTGAATACAGAGTGAGTTCAGCATTTCAAAGAGCATGTCTAACAGTGGGAGAGGGCAGAGAGCCAAAAAGGACAAACCCGTAAGACTGGTGTCAGGAATACTAACATGTAAAGGGAGCTGAGGCTTAAACAAACGACAAAGACCTCAGAAAGACTATTTTAGAAAATTATTTGGAGCAAAAAATATATCCAGGAGGAGCCAGGCCCCACACTTCATGGACAGGGCGTGATTCTCTGCGCTACATTGTTGGACTCTCTCAAGAAGAATGCTTCTCAAACCGGAAAAGTGTGAAGGCAAATTCCAGAAGAAGAATGTCAAGCCCAAGTTTAGAGAAGAGGTGTGGGAGCATCTGGTCACAGTATGTGAGCTTCGGATTTGGACGAATCTGATCAAAACTTGGAGTTGTGATTATAGAGTCACTGTCTGATCTCTGAGAAATTTAGGAAAGGAGTGAATAGCCAGGGAAATGTTTTTCAGTTTTTACAGAGGGAAAGAATGCGCATTCGGGGAAATTTAATGACCTCTGACGTCCAAACTTGACAATGATTCTCGGCAAGACATGTACTAGATTTGGAAAGGGTGCCTAGAAAGTGGAATCATGCATCTTTGCACCTCAATAAGCCACCACTTCAAAGCCACCAGCCAGCCAGATGGAGGCAGCGGATACCTTGGACGTGATGGCTGGGCTGTTCTAGAACAGTCACATGAATGGCCCTGCATGGGCAATATGGGCAACTAGGCATCTGTTTTCCTACGAGTAGGATAAAACTGGACCACATCCCCCAATGCAGAGTTTGTTAAAGACTGTTCTCCCTATTTCTTGGTATGAATAACTGTCTGCTGAATAGAAGCCACTGGGAAAATGAGAACAGGTACACGGAGGTTTCTGGACGAGAAAGAACAATGACCAATCTCTTCTCATTTGAGGGTAAATGCTATCAGGTGGTCGATGGACTGAAATGGTCACACCTGAATAGACGGTCAAATACTATCATTTCAATAGAAACTACTGGTGGTGGGGGAGGCAAGTGTGAAATGGTGACCTGATTGTCCTCCTGCATAGTGTGTGACTGAGGCCAAAGCTCCCTCACAGCCCTGCTGTCCTAGCAAGGGCTTGGAGCGGGCCACATGTGGTTCACTCCTATGTTAGTCTGACATTGGAGAGGACTCACTCAGCCTGTGCAGAGAGCAGGGCTGCTGGCACTAGCACAGCCAGGGCTGGGAGGAGCCTGCTATTTTCAATAGTGATAGAGATGGCAGCAGCAGCAGAGAGAGAGAGAAAAAGGGGAGAGAGAGACCGACCGACCGACAGACAGATGAAACTTGGGTCCCCCCAACAAGCACTGCACAAACTATACAAACATGAGTGGGCAGCAGGAAGACAGTTTTGCTTATTCAGTGTACTGAGCTGAACTCCCCAGAATTCATGCCCACCTGAAACCTCAGAAGGTGACTTTATTTGGAAATTGGGGTCATTGTAGATGTCATTAGTTAAGAGGAAGTCACACTGCATTAGGGTAAGCCCTAAATCTAACGCTACTGTTCTCAGAAGAGAGGACAGAGACCCCGGGGAAGAAGGCTACATGACCACATAGGCAGATATTATAGTGATGCAGCTACAAGCCAAAGAACACTGAGGATTGCACGAGGTACCGAAAGCCAGGGGAGAGGCAGGAAACAGTTTCTCCCTGAGTCTCTAGGAGAAGTCAAACCTGCCAACACTGGCTTTCTGAACTGTGAAGCAATACATTTTTGTTGTTTTAAGCCACCAAATTTGTGGTACTTTGTTTCAGCAGTCCTAGAAATGAATTGATTTGGACATGTGGAGATTTTAGAGCTTAATAAGAAAATAAATATTGTAAATCTCCTTTGAATCCTAATCTGGTAAGGCAAGTTATGCTAGTTACAGCTTATTAAATAGCTGTTTGAGCTGTTACAGTAAATCAAGAAAATGCTGACATAACATCTCACAATATATTTGTGGATAAGCTAGAGAAATGTGAGTTAAATGATAATACAAGTATGAGGGCTTTAGCCAACATAACATTCAGTTGGCTTGGTTGAGTGATGCTGATAACAGATTACATGTCTCTGTTCTTATCCTGACCAGGACAAGACTTGTAATATGGTCTTAGATGTACAAGTGAAACTGCAAATTCTGGGGAATATCATGGTTTATGGGTTCTCCCCCATGTGCTCACAATTGCAAGACATGACTCAAATTCAGGGTGCTACAACAACAGGGTACATTTGCAAAGGGGAGAGTGGGAAAAAGGAAAATATTTCTAAGGCCCCAAATGGCTGGCTGTCCTACCCCAGATAGTGTGTGCAGTCCAATAGTTCAAACTAAAAGCTGCTCATGCAAGATGGCATTGTCCCCCTAATGAGACCCTGGAACTGGGTTGCACGCTGGTAAGTGGTGGACCAGGATCCAACTAATCTGTGGCAGCTGGAATAGTCATAGGTGGTGTTGTTGAGGCTGCACCACAGCAGAAATTCAAAGATCAAGCTGGCAGTACCAGACGCTGAACCAGACAGCTCTCAGAGGCAGTGCCAGAGGATCATGGTATCAGTTTTATAGCTCTTTAGAGATGCTGGGCATAGGCCTACAGCACTCGTGATGAATGAATTTAAGTGATTGTCTCAAAGCTGTGTAAAAGGGATCTTCAGGGGTCTGGTTCTTCTCAGGAGACTCCAGAGGAGGCTCTCTGGATGAATCTCTGTTGATGCTGTCTGAAAGCCTTGCCATATATCCAGGGATATTCAGGGGAATGTAATGATTGGTCCATTTTCCAAACAAGCTCTGTTTCCCAGACTTGATTTGTGCCAGGGCAAGCTTGAACCCGATTGGTGCCACTGGGAACTTGAACCTGATTGGTCTGTTTTCATAATCAGCTCAGGATTCAAAACTGAAACCCTAGTAGCACATTCACCTGGAGGCATCAGTGGGCAGGCAAGCTCTCCTGTATCTAAATGGCACCAGCCAGGTTTAAACTTCAACCACATGTCTCCAAAACTGATACATATATATTTTTTAATCTCCCCACGGTTCATGCTGGAGCAGAGACAGGCAAGTTCTACAGCTGCTAGAGAATGAGGTGCCACAAGGGCTACTCTTAAATTAGCAATACAAACTTGGCAGGGATAATATGATCTGTGACGGATCCCACACTGAAATTACTCAGGATACCTAGAATGAGGAACCCAAAGGCCCCAAGATGAAAGTTTGTGGAGGAAAATATAAAGTTGAACCTATACGCACAAAAAGCCAATTGTAAGAATGAACCAGAGAGAGCTGGGTTGAGAAAGGTTCAGATGGGAAAGATTCATAAGGGAGATATATAGGTGGTGCTAGCTTAAAAGGAGACAGCAAAATGACTTGGTTTCTGAAAAAGATAGGCAAAATTTAGACCACATTGATATGGAAGTACTGGTGCCAACTCACTCATCAATCAGGTTTTTTACCAATAGGTTAAAATGACTGCATGTAGGTCATCAAAGTGTTTGCTGGGGAAACCAGACAATCAACAACTTTGATACACTGGAGTAACAAGATGAGTGTACTGGCGAGAGATGGAAGGGGCTTTCCAGGAAAATGCTCCACATGTATATGAAATGAACAGCCTCTTAACTAACAGCCAGACTGTTGCTGTTGCTTCCCATGGCTCCCTTGCAGACCAAGGGGCACTGTGTGCATGGCCATCACAGGCATCGGCCGGGTAAGCCAGCAGGTGAGCAACAAGGTGGGAGCTGCAATAGTGCCCCCACCTGTCTGGACCTCCTGAGCTCTCTGTCCTGTCCCTAAAAGGATGCAGAGAAGGAGATTCTAGGAAAAGTAGTTCCAGCTTAGCTAACCTGACATCAGGCAAATTCAATACAACATCTGAAAAGCCATTTTTTAACTTTTCATTTAGAAATACTAGGCTTACCATAAAGTTGCAAAAAGAATTCCTTTTTTAGGCTTCACCCAGCTTTCCCAAATGTTAACATCTTATATAATAATTACGGTACTAAGACCAAAACTAGGATATTAACAATGATATTCAATTCAATTCAAATATTAAATTTGAATTTAATAGGTGACCCTAAATTAAATTAAATTCAAATCTGATTCAAATTCAGTCAATTGTCCCACTAAACTTTCTTTTCTGGCCTAGGAGCTAATCCAGGCTCCCACTCAGCACTTAGTTGTCGCGTCTCATTAGTCATTTTCCTGAAACACTTCTTGAGAGGAAGCTTGACAAACCAGAAAATGTCTAGAATGAGGAGAGTCTGCAGGAAAGCAAGAACCCCAAGGAACGGCTGCCAGCCTTGGGGCTCTCAGCCAAAGAGAGGTCATAAGAGACACATTCATTGTTGTTAGTGTTTTTCACAATTTTTTTTTGGCTGAGGCACCATTGGTTTGCTATACTCTATAAGCTTCAGTATACATACGAGGCCAAGCCCCCCCAACAAAGTTCTAGTACCATCTACCACTAACCAGCAGACCCCCTCTACAGGTGTTCCCTATTGTAACCACCCTCACCCATCCCCTTTCCCTCTTGTAACCACCATTTTGCTGTCAGGGTTTCGGGGTTTATTTTGTTTTGTACATTTGTTTGCTTTGTTCACCTTCCACAATGGCGCCCTTGTAGGAGTGTTGTCTTCAAACACTGGATGATGTTCACACAGAGGATAGAGTAGACTTAATTGTGTTGCCCCAGGGGATGGGGAAAGAACAAAAATATAGGGCTTGCTATTAGAGAGACTCAACATGGTACCACACAGAACAGTCTGCCAGTTAGACTTAACTGTACAGAGGGCCTTGGCAGACCTGAGCTGGATCCGGGCAGACAGATAGGCCTGGCGCCAGGTGGAGGCAGGGTTGGGCTGGGTGGCAGAGTAGGAATAGCCCTGGGGTGCAGCTGGCCAGGGCCTCATGACTTAGGGGTATCAGGCTCAGAGTAGAGAGCAGAGCAGATTGAGGCTTGACTGGCAGGCCAAGGAAAAATATTAGCAGGAACAACAACAGCAGGAACTGAGGACATCTCCCTATCAGGCTTGCTGCCAAAGTTCATATGAATAGGCAACTTGAGGCATTGCCCTGCTCACAGGTTGTCTGTCCAGTCTGCCCACACTCACAAGATCTGTGACCTAGCGTGAAGGGCAGTGCCTCTGGAAGGGGCAGACACCGTGTTCTCTGGCAGCACAGGGAACCTCTTCAGGGGTACTGAGGAATACTGGGGGTTAAAAAGGTGCCATCTCCTTGGCACTGACGTCTAGACAATTCCTGTACCTGGAGATTTGGCCAGGATCTTCCAAAGGGATGTTAATAATATCCATTTGAGATGCATAACCTACAAAGCCTTCCTTGGCAGCAAGGAAAAGCAGTGAGCTAATGCATAAGTAAAGGTCTTACTCACATTTCTATTTTCGAAGCCAATCAGTAGTTGAGATTTTCTGCCAGGTTAGTTGAGCAAACAGTTCACCAACTAGCAACTGCATCACAGTGCAGCATTGTCAGACTGTGGGCTCATCCATCTCTCTGGCTGCAGGTCTGTAAGCCTGTTTGCCAGTCCTCCATCCACCTGTTCTATCTCTCCACCCATTCATTTCGCCCATGAAGCCAACATTTGTTTAACTTCTACTATGTGCCAGTCAGTTTCTGTGTTGGGCACTGAGGCATGTAATTTAAAAATATGTATCTTTCCTGCTCTCAATTTGTTTATTGTTTAGTGGAGAGTATGGGGGATGGATGTAATAAAACAATGAAACTGTCACCAGATAAAATACAGACTTAATGAAGTTTAGGTTTCCACTTGAAACTTACCCCATTGAGCAATTTCTACACATGATTCAAAGTCATCAGTAAGGAGTAAATAAAAGTTATTTGAATTTCCACAGGCAGATTCAGATTTTATGTGACTCATGAGGAATCCTTGGAATTAGAGTCAGATTCAATGAAATTCAACTTAATACATGTGGATTGAGCACCAACAAGGAGGAAAGGGATTAATACCCCAATCCGTCCCCTTTTTAGATTCAAGATAATGAGAACCTTTCAGGAAAGCTGATGGGATCTCTCCCACCTGAGGACCACCCATGGGCAAGGCCACCAAGCGCTGCCCCCAGGAAGGAAGGCGACTCTGAAAGGTGGCTTGACTGTTGGCCCCCATCAGCTGTCCAGTGGGGGACTGGATGCAGGACCCCGTGTGGAGCTGAGCACGACAGTGAGAGTGTAGATGTGTCCTCCCTTAAAGAACCACCATGGTCTGTGCAGTCTGAACTATCCATGCCACTGCTGTGGGGTGCCACTGGGGCCCACGATCAGAGGTCACAAAGGACCAGAACTCCAGGCACTTCTCTGTCACTCACTGGCCATTTGAGCTGGCTCAAGTCCCCAGCCAGAAACCAGGGACACTACAATTCCCTCCTCAGCAGAATTCCTTAGAGGCTTAAAGGCTAAAATGAGAGGCTCTCTAGACAACTAGATCAGAGGAAGCAACCCTGACCAGCAATTTAACATCCTCAGAATGATAATTAAACCGCATCTCCTACTCATTTTCACTTTGATCTTAGGCGAGAGAAATTGTTGAGGAAACTTCACTCATCCCTTGCTTTGCCCTACTTTAGATGCAAGCATCCTTTGTTCATTTTTCCCTTTTGCTAAGCCTAACTTTGCTGCTCAGTGGAGTTAACACAATGTACCTCATGTAGTGATTGCAGAAATTACACAAGATGGGCCTCCCTGGTGGCGCAGGCGGTTGAGAGCCGCGCTGTGAAGCTGTCCGCAGCCTCTGCAGTGCCATTTCGATCCCCACCGGCCTCGGAGCAACCCACATGGGAAGCAGGCCTCTCCTGTCTCGCCCGCTGCTCCCCTCAGCAGTGTATTTCATCAGTCTGCCTGTTCTGTTCCCACTCTGTCTCTGATGAATCCTCTCACCCTCCTGCGCATTTGGACTGTACCCCGGTTCTTGTATAAATAAAATAAATCTTTAAAAAAAAAAAAGAAATTACACAAGAGGTCATGCCTACCAGGAGGCCGAGCCTGGCACAGGCTTGGCATGGAAGGTCAATCTCTGCTCCCTCTACCCCACCTTGCTTGCTTCTTCTTTGACTTCACTGAGCATGTGCACAGTAGGTACTCAGAAATAGTTAATAACAGATAACAGATAGTGAGCACTTACTGTAATAACAGATAACAGATAGTGAGCACTTACTGTAAGCCAGGCACTGTGTTAAATGTCCTTGTAGGGTTAACTACTTTCATTTTCACGATGGTCCTAGAGGATATGTACAATCACTATCCCCTTTTTACCGAACGGAAATAAAAGAACAGAGAAGTTAGGCCACTTGGCCAAGATCACATAGCTGGTAAATAATGAAGCCATTCCATTGTGTGTGTACAAACCCACAATCTCTTCCAGCAGCCCTTGCTCCCGAGTGCTGCGCTGGAGTGACTTCTTAATGTGATACAGGCGCAAACTGAGTCCCAACTCAGCTTGAAAGTGACTGATAGTAATGATGGGTTACATCTAATTTGTCACATCCAAACTGTTACATTGAATTTGGCCAAATGGGCTTAGTTCCACCTGCTTTTCTCCGCCTTTCTTAGTCATCCCAACAATGTGTTTTTAGTCTGCTTGTGTCCCTTAGTTTGTTTATGTGGCTCACTTCAAATCAGGGGTAATTTGATCCTTTATACTTTAATAGTGTGAAGCAGGAGAGAGAGTGGGGAGGGGGCAGAGAATAACAAGATTAACACAATACCACTGTAATAAATAGATAGTAGCTTGGAACCAGCTGGACATCGAAAATCAGTCCAAATTGGA
This sequence comes from Talpa occidentalis, assembly GCF_014898055.3. Lineage (NCBI taxonomy): Eukaryota > Metazoa > Chordata > Mammalia > Eulipotyphla > Talpidae > Talpa > Talpa occidentalis. The sequence goes on along the minus strand of NW_023605305.1, from coordinate 106,571,498 downwards.
GTGGGAGGGAAGGGAGAACAGAAGATGTTCTTTTGAGTAAAGAGTTTAGAAACTAACAGAGTAAAGTAAGAAGCACAGAGTAAAGTAAGAACTGCCCATATTCAACAAGCCCGAGAATGTCCACACTGTGGCCTCAGGTATGATCCGGGAGATACAACCGGTACCAAAGTGGAGGATGCAAAGAAGGAAAGACACACCTCCCCAGAGGCACCAGGGAAGGGGGTGTCCGAGCCAAGGATATGGGTGGGCAAAGTTTGCTTGAAAGGGTCTCTGCCTGGCTCTTTTCCAGAGACAGCGAGCACCCTGGTTTTCATAACAACTGAACAATCCCACATTTCTCTTTGAGCACCGGACATGTACCTGTCCCTCGCTGAGCCAGCAGGCCAGGATGAACAAAAGTCGCACCTGCCCTCAGAAAGATTACCATCTGCTGGGACACACAGACTCACACATAGATTTTGTTTTGATCGACTCGGACAATGAGGAGCAAAGAGCAATCAGACTCGAATACAGGGAAAATGAGGTCTGGGCTGCAGCTTAGAGGACAGTGTAGTGTTTTCCAGGTGGGAGACTTCATTCCTGATGTGCAGAGACTCTAGAATCTGACTGCCTTGGCATATTTGGGAGAACATGTTGCTGCATATGACTGGGGGGAGGGCCTGTGTGGGAACTTGGTGATCAGTGGGGCGAGGTTGGGGGGCAGAACACATATCATGGATTACAGCTTTAGTTTATACTAAAGGTGCAACTTGCAACTCATATCTGATGGCCTTCCAAGGACCCCAAATTTTGCCTGCCTTCCAGTATTCTTCAAACTGCATGACACAGTCCATGCATGGACAATGAAATCAATTTAGTGTTTTAAGAACAGAATTTTTTTTGATATGAAAAGGACTAGAATAGGGCCTTTCATGTGACCTGGCATGGATGATGTACTTTTAAAATTTTTATCTTTTTACAATTAGCCCATGCCAAGTTGGATGAACTGATACTGTTGTAAAATAAAATATAACAATAAAAAGGAATTACTAGAAAAAGGATCACGCCCTCAGATGTCACAGCGATGTTTCAACTTGCTATCAGTTTTTAAAAACACTGCTTTTTTTTAACAACTGTTGAGATATACTTCTCATAGCATGTGATTTGCCAACTTAAAGTGTACTTTAGGGCCTCCCCGGTGGCGCAGCGGTTGAGCGCTGGGTTGCGAAGCTGCCCGCGGCCTCTGCAGCGCCGGTTTGATCTCCGGCTGCTCCCCGGCCACCAGAGGAGGGTCCCACATGGCATGCAGACCTCTCCTGCCGCCCGCTGCTCCCCTCAGCAGTGTACTTCGGTCCTTCTGCCTGCTCTGCTCCCCGCTCTGGCTCTGGTGAATTCTCTCACCCTCCCGTGCTTCTGACTGTACCCAGTGCATGTATAAACAAAACAAATAAATAAATAAAACATGCCTCTATTAAAAAAAAAAAAAAAATTAAAAAAAAAAAAATAAAGTGTACTTTAAGTACTGTTTTTTAGTATATTCGCAGGGCTATGTGACCATAGCCAGAACCAATTTTTTTTAACATTTTCATCACTCCTAAAAGAAACCTTCTACCCTTTAGCATTTAACCCCCTTGTCCCACCATCCCCTCTACCCCCAGTCCCAGGCAGTCATTAATCCGCTTTCTGTAGCTGTAGATTTGCCTATTCTAGACTATTCTATTTCATATAAATGGAGTCACACAGTATGTAGTCTCTTGTGACTAGCTTCTTTCTTTAGCATACTGTTTCCAAGCTGCGTCCATGTTAAAACATGATTCAGTACCTTATTTCTTTTTTTTTTTTTAAGATTTATTTTTATTTATTTATACAAGCACTGGGTACAGTCAGAAGCGAAGGAGGGTGAGAGAATTCACCAGAGCGGGGAGCAGAGCAGGCAGAAGGACCGAAGCACACTGCGGAGGGGAGCAGCGGGCGGCAGGAGAGGTCTGCACTCCATGTGGGACCCTCCTCCGGTGTCCTGGGTTGCAGCCGGGCATCGAGTGGCCTGGGTTGCAGCCGGGCATCGAACCGGCGCTGAAGAGGCTGCGGGCAGCTTTGCAACCCAGCGCTCAACCGCTGCACCACCGGGGAGGCCCAGTACCTTATTTCTTTTGATTGCCAAATAATAGTCCTTGCTATGGCTACACTGTGTTCATCCATTCATCAGTTGATGGACATGTGGGGTGTTTTCTGCCTTTTGGCTATGATGAGCAATGCTGCTGTGAACATTGAAGTACACGTGTTTAGCTGGATATGTCTTCATTTCTCCTGCACAGAGACACTTAGGAGTAGCACCGCGAAGTCATACAACTCTATGCTTACATTTTCAGAACCCTTAACCTGTTTTCCATAGTAGCTACAACCCTCTTAGCCCCAGCCATGTCAGAGGGTCCCTATTTCTCCACATCCTCATCAGTACTTGTTATAGCCATCCTAGTGGAGGTGACGTGATCCCTCATTGTGGCTTGGGGTTGCACTTCCCTGAGAGCTGGCGATGTCAAGCATCTTTTTGTGCACACAACACTCACTCTTCATTTCTGCACTCTGGCTGGGGTAGCACCATTCACACATGGAGGTGCAGGACAAGGCGAGTTCATCACATAGTCCAAGGTTAAGTGTTGTTTCAGGAAACGGTGGTTTCAGTTAGATATGTGTGTTTATGTGTTCGGGATTGAAATATAAGTGTATTTGTGTTTCTTACCGTTTAAAAGCCTCCTGGACACCCATCTTGCTCTAGAGCAGAAGAGACCATCCTTGAGGAGGGACTGCCTGTACCTTGAGAAAGTCTGACTTGTGGCTTCAAAATATGAAGCTTATAAAAAAGAATTTAAGTCCCAAATCAAGTTCATTAATAAATACAACAGAATGGGCCTCCCTGGTGGTGCAAGGGGTTAAGCACCGCACCATAAAGCAGTCCACAGCCTCTGCAGCAGGAGTTCCATCCCTGGCTAGCCAGGGAGAAACCCACATGGCGCAGCAGACCTCTCCTGTCTCGCCCGCTGCTCCCCTCAGCAGTGTATTTCAGTCAGTCTGCCTGTTCTGCTCCCTACTTTGTCTCTGGTGAATCCTCTCTCACCGCCACCTCCCCCCACCCACATCTCTGGCCTATACCCCAGCTCTTGTATGCATAAATAAATAAATAAATCTTTAAAAATAAATAAATAAATACAACAGAATGTTATGTGGTCTTTAAAGGAGAACTCTTTTGGTTTTTTTTGTTTGTTTGTTTATTTATTTATTTATTTACTTATTTATTTATACAAGCACTGGGTACAGTCAGAAGCGAAGGAGGGTGAGAGAATTCACCAGAGCCAGAGCGGGGAGCAGAGCAGGCAGAAGGACCGAAGTACACTGCTGAGGGGAGCAGCGGGCACGGCAGGAGAGGTCTGTCTCGCCATGTGGGACCCTCGCCGGTGGCCGGGGATCGAACCACCGGCCGGGGATCGAACCGGCGCTGCAGAGGCTGCGGGCAGATTTGCAACCCAGCGCTCAACCGCTGCACCACCGGGGAGGCCCTGTTATGTGGTCTTTAAAATATGGAAATCCTGTCACGTGTTGCACAATATGGAGGAAACTTGGAGATATCATGTTATGATAGCAATAAGCCAGTCACAAAAAGACAAATAGTACATGGTCCCACTTAAATGAGTTGTATAAAGTGTCAAATCACAGAGTAGAGAACAAAATGGCAGTGGCCAGGGGCTGAGGTGAGGGGGACATGGCGAGCGGTTATTCAGTGGGAGCAGAGTCTCAGTTTGCAAGATGAAAAGTTCTAGAGAGCTGTTGTATAACCCTGTGAAAATACGTAATACTGCTGGACCGCACACTCAAAGATCAAGGCGGTAAGGTTTATCTTATGTATTTTTACAATTTAAAATAAAAAATTTTTAAAAGACAATGCTACTCCACTTAATGGACAAAGTGGGCTGTTGGATCTGACAGGACTCCATTTAAATCCCCACTCTGCCTCTTCAGAGCTGTGACTTGGGGGAGCCATGTCAGCCTTTGATACTCGAGTGCATTCCACAGCAACAGAGCCAGTTCTTAGATCATCAGGAGGGTTAGCTGGGAGGCAAGTGGCTGGCAGGGGACCCAAGGCACCAGGCTTCCATATGCAATTGTGCCCTGTAGTCCCTTCCCATTGCACTTCTGTTTGTGTGTCTGTCTGCCTGTCTGCTTGCAGAGCAGTGGCAGCACTGTCTGGAGCTCCCCATGGGTCACAGTCAGCCCTTCCCAGGGTCAGCCTCTGAGCGTCCTAAGTTTAAGTTGCACCTTTAAAAGCAGGTCTTTCTGCTTCCTGGGAAGTTTACTGCAGTTCCTAGGAATCTAGCCTTGGGATTTTCCTCCCAAGAGTCTTTTGTCAGCTTGGCCTATCTTCTAGCCTCATTGGAGGCAACCAGAGACAAACTGTGGGATTGTAGGTGTTTTCAAGAGAACCAGTAGGATTTTTTCCACCCAGCAAAACTCCGCAAACAGTCTTATCCCTTGGTGTTCTCACGCATTCCTGAGCTCATACAAATACTCCTTAAATTAAATAACTTGCCATCCTCCCAAGAGTTTTCGCTTACAGGATATCCACCCAAACTTTTCACAGACCATGAGGTAAGGTTATAATCTGATTTTTTTAATTTATTTATTTATTTATTTTTATTTATACAAGCACTGGGTACAGTCAGAAGTGCAGGAGGGTGAGAGAATTCACCAGAGCCAGAGGGGAGAGCAGAGCAGGCAGACTGACGAAGTACACTGCTGAGGGGAGCAGTGGGCGCGGCAGGAGGTGTCTGCGCACCATGTGGGACCCTCGCCGGTGGCCGGGGATCAAACTGGCGCTGCAGAGGCTGCAGGCAGCTTTGCAATCCAGTGCTCAACCGCTGTGCCACTGGGGAGGCCCAGGTTATAATCTGATTTTACAGGTGAAAATCTCAATGAGCACCTAGTACATGTCAGGCACCGGTCTAGGCTCTTCCTCCCCAATTATCTTCCTCCATTTAATAATTGATGCAGAGGACTCAGAGCCTGTCTTTATGCATGGTGCTTTCCCCAGAGCACCTCAGCTGCCTTCTGAGTTATTTTTGCCTCAGTCTGTCCCATCAGGCAGGTTTTACATGAGCAGAGCCTCAAGGTACCTAAAAGTGCCTTCCTTCTCAGGTCTGCCAAGTGGAAGTATGTACAGTCAGGGGTGGCAAGATGAGAGCCAGAGGGATAGGGAACCCAGACTACAAAGGTCTCCACTCTGGACCAGCCTGCCCTGCCTATCTCCTGGGCTTAGGTTTAAGTGGGGGTAATGTCTTAGGTTTGCCTTAGGTAATGTCTAAGTCTTAGGTTTAAGTCTTAGGCTAAGTCTTGGCCTCCCCATGAGTACCCTAGGGGTAACGAGACTGACTAGTCTCTGGGTGGCTGTGAAGATTCAAAGAACGCTCTCCATGAAGAGCTCACACTGTCCCCAACACATGGTAAGAACCAGTCAAGGCCATCATGGCTGCTGAAGCCCTCGTCGTACACCCCTTCAGCCCTCCGGTCAGTCCCTGTCTAGTCCCTTCTCACCCAATCCTGCTCCAGGCAAACTGTCACCCTGAGAAAGCCACAGGGAATCACACAAGTGAGATATCCCCAGAGAGATAGCTGGGACAAGAGGCAAGTGAGGCAGCAACAGGGAGACCCCACTGTGTCCCTCGCCTCATGGAAACAGGCTGACCCCTCAGGCCTGACCTTGGGGGCCAAATCCAAACTCCCTTCTTCCTGTTTATTCTACCCACATCCTGGCACTGCTCTTCGCCCAAGAGAGAGGAGCTGTGGGTTCAGGCTCAGTTCTGGGAAGAACATAGGCCCAGGCTGGGAGAGTCACTGGGCCGAGTCTCCGGTGCAGGCAGGCCCAGAGCAGCAGAGATTCAGAGCCAACAGGCCAGGGACAGGCCTGGGGGGGCTCCCACTGTCCCAGAAACATCTGTATGAGCTCAGTTTGGTAGGGGTTCAGCCCCTCCTGCTAGTGCCATGAGTGACATCCCAGAGGAAGTCACTAGTCCTTAGAAGTCCTGCACCCCATGCCCCCTCAAGAGTCCCATCTGCTTTGGAATGTTCTCATCCTGTGGGAGAATGTCCCACCGTGACTGCCTTGCTGTCTTCTTGATGAGGTACATCAACTAACACCCCATTCAATTTTAGGTCTTGTTGGCAAGACTACAAAGAAACGGCCTTCCTGTGGAGGTAGGACAACACCATGGGAGGCCTTGGGCTTTGCAGTCACAGGCCTGTGTGCAACCCACAGGCCTGCTAGTCACTGAGTTTTTTAACCCTGGGAGCCCCAGGGTCATTGCATCTACAGTGAGACTAACACGCCAAAAGCTGCAGAGGGGATTAAATATGATGGTGTATGAAAGCACCTTCCACGCTGGGTCCATTCCTCCCACTTCTTCTGGAGCAAGCTTCTTCACAGCCCAGAGCTTAGTCAGTCAGCCAGTTGGCACCCTGTGCCATTCAAAGTGCTATTGGGGGCCCTAGAAATGATTACAGGGAAGAAGAGACCTTGTCTTGGCCCTGGAGAAATTCCCCAATAGAAGCAAACATGACCTCTATGCAAACCAGGACATGCCACCCATGCCTCCCTGGGCCCCATGGACACTGGGAGGCCCTGGCTTCTACTCTCAGGCCTGGCCAGCACAGCTGCAAGGAGTTACTGATAAGAAGTGGGGGCCCTAATACTCATTAGGGCACCATTTCTTCTATTCTCCCCAGATGGACCTTTAAGGATCAGAGACCCTCTCCTGAGATACAGCTGTGGTTTTAAGACGATTCTGCCTGTGTCCATTGAAGGCGGAGCTGCATTTGCAAAGCAGGCTGCTGTGAACAGATGTGTCCTCAGAAAGACAGGGATGGGTCTGATGACGGCTCTGGCTGCGCTTCTTGCCATCCGATCCCTGGGTGGGGACTGGAGGCTCTGTTGTTAGCGACCTAAGGGCCAGAAGCTGATGACTATTTTGCAAGAGGCTTCGTGAGACCCTGGGCATAAGCCCAGCTGCTTCAGGGCACCGGTGACAAAGCACCAGGTTGGGAAATGCCAGCACCTTTGATGCTATTCCGGCAGCACATCACCCCTATAATAGACTTTGTAGGAAGTAATTGTTGACAGTAAAAGTAAAATTGTTGGTAACAGAGTAAGAAAGTGGACACAGGAGCCAAACAACCAGGTTTTGAGTGAGCCACTGAGCGTCTCTGCCTCAATTTCCTTTCCCTTGTCTACAAAATGAGGACAGCAGTTCCCCTCCCAGACAATGCACATAGACCTCTTAAGACAGGGCCTGGGCTTGTATATTCTATCTGAGGGTCAGTTGTTGTTTATACCACCTAAAAACATTTGCCTTTCAGTGAATTCTCTCAAGTTTTCTAGGTACGCAATTGTATCATCAGTGAATAATGAAAAACTTTTTCCATGACCCTACTCTCTACTTCTAGTTCCTGCCTGCCTTGTCATGAGCCATAATGCAAGCTTTCAGGGAAATGGTGAAAGCCTTGTGCAACTTTGAGCAGCTAAGGAAGGATGGTTGTGAAGTGAGTGGCTGGAAGCCGAGCGATGGCTGGGAAGCAGCTGTAGTAGTTGAGGTCTGATGTAAAGACGGCTCTGCCGTGGAAAATACCCTAAAGACAGCAAGGAGGAGGCCTCCCCGGTGGCGCAGCGGTTGAGCGCTGGGTTGCGAAGCTGCCCGCAGCCTCTGCAGCGCCAGTTCAATCCCCGGCTGCTCCCCGGCCACCAGAGGAGGGTCCCGCATGGCGCGCAGACCTCTCCTGCCGCCCGCTGCTCCCCTCAGCAGTGTACTTCGGTCCTTCTGCCTGCTCTGCTCCCCGCTCTGGCTCTGGTGAATTCTCTCACCCTCCCGCGCTTCTGACTGTACCCAGTGTTTGTATCAATCAATCAATCAATCTTGTATAAATAAATAAATCTTAAAAAAAAAAAAAGACAGCAAGGAGGGGTTCCATGTACGAGACACCTTAGAATGAGTTGTCTGGAGAGAGCTCTGGCAAGATGGTGAGAGACTGAAGATTCCGGGCTCACCTCCTCCCCAAACATACAACAAAACAATATGTAGCTAAAACCAAGAGTCTCTGAAGGATGGACGGAGGACCATGAGTCTTGCAAGGCAAAGCCACACGGCAGAGAGGACAGGGAAACTGCAGTACCATCTTGCTGGGAATGCTGTGGGGCAGTGTGACCCTGCAGAGGAGGGGCGACTGTCACACAGAACATTTTTTGGTTGCTAGTGACCGAAGGGCTCACAGCCACGTAGACTTATGAACGTAGCAACTGCACTGGAGCGGCGGGCGCACACAATCGGGGTGGGAAACGGAGGGGCCTACTGCTTTCCAACCATCCCAGGCCCGGCAGGTTCATTGTCTGTTCTTGCAAATGAAAAGATAATTTTGGAGCTTTCGGTAGATTTTTACAGGCCTTTAATGCTTTCTCTCTCAGTACTTCCCTCTCTCCTCTCCCTGTATAGCGCCTCACAGGGACGCTGTTCGCATGCCCCTTTGTCACAGGTGTCCTCATTTACATATACACAAGCCCCACGCTCTCTGGGCCAGGTGTCCACAATTACAGGTGCAAGGCAAGGCCACAGGTGCTGGTCATAGATGCTAATGGCGGGAGGGTATAAAAAGCCTGACTTTTAACTCATTTACCCTACACTTACTTACAGAGAACAATAGTACTTGGGAGAACAATAGGATCTATAGCCAAATGCAGGAGATCAATTAAATGCCAGCAAGGGCAGACACCATGCAGCTAGAAAAAAATCAAGAAATCAGATCAGAAGATGAAGCACCTCACATCCCTGCATTAGGGATGCTTGAGGCCATCGGACAGTCCTGGTGACTGCCAGAGTGGTGCTCTTCAAAGGTAGGGACTGTCAGCTGGAGCCTGCAGCTGCTGCAGGCAGCTGGAGTTCAAGCTGGTGGGGAAGGCCTGGTTAGAGGAATTTGATGCAAGAACAGGTCCATTTGGGGCCCTGCACATTTGGGGCTCCTCCTTACCTTTGGCTTCTGTATTATGTGAAACATTTGCCCCACCCCCACCTGGGGCCACTGCTGGGATAACAGGCACCTAAAGTACTTGCTGCCTCTAATCAGAGTTTAAAGCAGCTAGGCCTGGCCACAGGAGCATGTACCTCAGGGGGAGGCTTGGGATGTGAAAGCCAGTGAGGACAGACCATGGCCGTGGCTCGGCTCCAACCCCAGCATCCCTCTGGATTCCACAATCCCCAAGAGAGAGGGCTACAAGGGAGGCAGTCCTTTATGGATGGCGCCTATAGACCCTGAGAAACACGCTCCTCATCCACCTCTGACCACAGCTGGGACTGCGAACTGTCGATCCACACCCGCAGTTCCAAGATCACTTGACTCTAATCTGCACTCCTGGTGCAGATTCTGCACCAGGACTGGTCAGATTCTGCAAATCAAAGCAGGATCATTGCTAGGGGTGGGGTGGGGGTGGTCAGTGTTAGCTTGAGGCTATTAGGGAAGATCTGTGTGCAGAACTGGCCTAGGGGAAAGGATTGTTGCAGATCCCCTTGCAGCCCCTGCTCGGGGACCCACAGCACCCTAGGGAGGGCAAACCCTTGGTTTTCTCCAGCGGCAACCTCTTGGCTCCCTGCTGCCAATGACTACTGTTCTTTATTGGCACTTAGAGCACCAACTGCACAAGCAGGTGCAGAGGTCTCATCTACAAAGTAAAAGACACCCTAGGATCCTGGGCACACCACCCAGGATTTAGGTTGCCTGTGCTTACTTGGTTCAATGCTTGCTGGAATAAGGACAGTTGAACAAAATAAGAATGACAGCAAAGAGATAAAATATGAGAAAGTTCCAAATGAAATAATGGACTTAAAGAACTCTCCAGCTGAACAAAAAAAAAAAAAGAGGGGCTCAAAGTGGAGAAACAGAAGCAGCTGATAGAATCAGTGAGCTTGAATGCAGTTGTGGGAAATACACACACAGGCCACCCAAATGAGAAAATTGAAAAGATGAAAACAGCTTCTCTACCCTTCTTTGGTGCTCACACACCTGCCACACATCCCACTACCCCACAGACCCTCCTGCTACATGTCCCTGCCGAATCTGCCTGAATTTTGAACCCCTGGTTCAGCTGGGGAGTGATGGCGCACATGGATGGATGAGGCTGAAGTCTTCACAAGGGGAGGGATGTGGACTTGGCTAAGTTGCCACACTGGGCCCTGCATAGCACGAGCTCAGCTCCCCTTCCCCGGATCCCCGTGGAGCTCCTCTGATGAGGGTGACCATATAACTTACGTGGTGGCAAACGTTCCAGGCCGGGCAGGTTCGTGGTTGATTTGGGCAAACAGAAAAGGAATCTTGGAGCCTTAAGTATCTCTGACAAGCCTTTAATGCTGAAGCAGGGGCCCAGAGGCACAGGCAGACTGGCAGGCAGGGAGGCAGACAGTAGCTGTTGGGAGCCTGCAGGGAGCTGGAGTTTTTGGAATACACCTGTTTACTCTGCATGCGGAGTTCCAAGATGTTAGAAGTTCTACAAACAGAACTTCTTCCCAGAACTGACTCCTGTTCTCTGAGGATGTACCGGCTTCTGCGCATGTTCCCTACTAACCAGGAAAACTTGTTTTCAGCAGTACCTTATTCATCTGTATAAGCAAAAACCCAATCGCATGATATTTTTTTGTTCCTTTGTTCATATCTTCAATAAAAGCTTGGGCTGGGAGAGTGAAAGGCAGAGCTGTTCTTGATGGCTCTCCCCAGCCTCCCCCACTGCAAACTCATTAGACTCCGAGTCTTCGTTAATGGCAGAGAACTTCATTGGCAGCACCTGAGCCTCCTAGCCCCACCCTCCTCAATCTCCACCATCAGAGATCTATGATCTCTGCCCAGGTATCCGTATTTATAGGCAGCATGCCCGTGTTCACACTTCTTGGGTGCTCTTTGCAATAATACATTATCATGTGTGGGTAATGAAACCTGGAAGGAAAACAAAGCTGCAGAAGGCGGCCACAGAGGCTACCAGCGAGAAAGGGCCTGGGTTACGCCACGTTCCCTACACTTATGATGCTATTGAACACTTCATCCAGGGCACAGGATCAGAGGCAGGTCGCTCTAGTGCTGGGCTTTTGGGTTGGGTCAGTGAGGCACGAGAGGGCCAGTGCGTCTGCAGTGGACAAAGACCCAGTGGCCACATAGAACAATGGGACAGCAGGTGTGTGAGGCTGGGAGTGGGTTGGTGACAGCTAGACCTTGAGGGTTTAGAGAAAAGGTTAGATGATGCTTCCCCATCTCAGTAACCTCAGTTTGGGGGCGGGTCTGCACTGGGCCTCTGGGATGTGTGTTCACTGGTCTCAGAAATCCCCTTTCTTCCTCCACCCAATTCGTGATCTCATTCTGCCAAGGGACCCTGGCCTTTCACCCAGCTGGCAGGAGCAACCACACAAACAGGGCTCCTTGGCAGATTCTGCTTTGGGCCCACTTTCTGCACTCATGCCACTGAGGCACACGGAGAGGGAGGAAGAACAATGAGCAGGAGCAAGGACCATAAGCACAGGCCAGGCACACTGTGGGAGCTCCCGGGCAATGAGGGTCTCGCCAGGAGGGTGCTGGACCAGTCTGAAGGGATGTCTGAGAAGCCACAGGGTGTGGTTGGGAAGAAGAAGAATGGTGTGAGGCCCATGAAATGGGCCCCCGGCTCTGCAGGCCCCAAGGCAGTTATTTGGTTGGCTGCAGTGGAAAATCCCAACCAGAGGCAAGAATTCCATTCAGCAAATACTTATGGCACCTACTCAATGGAAAGAAGAGGGCCAGGTTGAGTCACGGATGAGGGGACCTTGAAGGCTTCTGGAGTCGGGGAGTGACTCGGGGGTGCAGCAGTCAAGTGCGTTGCTGGGGATGCCTGGCCCCTAGTGATGCTGGCCCTGTGGGGCCCTGCTTGGCCGCCAGCTGGGACCCCACCCTCCTGCAAAGAATTTCTGAGTCACAGACCACTGGAGTCAATCACTGTCCAGGCTGAGCCAGGGTGACCCTGTAGGTCAGGGGACTGAATCTGCCACCATGATATGGCCGGGGACAGGCCGGCCTGAGAAGAGGCACCTACAGGCACCTGAACCTAACATGTTCCGCCCCGCACCTTGCCCCAGCCCTCATCTGCTCAGGCAGCCCCCAAACTGAGGTTACTGAGGTGGGGAAGCATCATCTAACCTTTTCTCTAAACCCTCAAGGTCTAACTGTCACCAACCCACTCCCAGCCTCACACACCTGCTGTCCCATTGTCTTATGTAGCCACTGGGCTTTGTCCAATGCAGACGCACTGGCCCTCTCATGCCTCACTGACCCAACCCAAAAGCCCAGCACTAGAGCAACCTCCTGTTCCCAACTCTGGCTTTGGTCCCATTGACCCTGAGCTCCCCACATCAGACCTAGACCCCAGGCAGCCAGTGGCTGGTTCCAAACAAGGTAACCCCACAGAGCACAAGCTCAGCTCCCACAGAAGGTATGGTCAAGGTCAAAAACATCACCCTTTGCATGCATACTAAGCTGTCTGCTGCGAGCAGCTGTCAAGTCATCCCCTCAGGAAATCGCACCCCAAAGGTCAACACTAATTGGGCTGCTGCTAAGAGCTCCCCCCAACATGCCTCAGTCTGCAGAGCTATTTATAACTATTTATAGCTATTTATAGAGCTATTTATAGCCTGCAAAGCACTGCTGTATCTGATCTTTACAGAAATTCCAGAGTATGATGATCCCATTGCGCAGATGAGGAAACTGAGACTCAGGGATAGAAAATAGTTAAGTGGCTGACCCCAGCCTGGAACCCACACTGGCCTGAGCCCACATTCTTTGCATTAAGACAAGACCCTCTCTCCCTCTTCATCCAACATGAAGTCCAGAGGATGGGTGGTGATTGCCTCCCCACCCACAGAGCTCCCCCGACTTACGCATGTCCCAGGACCCAGTGCATTCTGCAGGCACATCTGCCTTGCCCCTCCTTCAGTTTCCCCAGCAGGTGGGCCACTTGCTCTCTGTCTAGAAGGTTCTTTCCTCTCCCTGCAGTAAGTCTAAGTCACTACTCTCTCTTCAAGAAATGCCACCTCCTCTGTGAAGCCCTCCCTGTCACAACCTGCAAGCCAGCCCTCCCACATCTCTCTGCCGCAGCCCTCTGCATGGGGAGACGCTGGAACACTGAGTGCAAATTCGTCATGTGTGTGTCTGTGTTCTGCCCCAGCCAAGGAGCACTTCTCTCCTTTCTCCTCGGGCTGTTTGTGAGGAATGAATGAACACATAACAGAATGAATGAAGTCCAGAGAGACGGGTCCCCTTTCATCAACAAGGAGCTTACATCAGGAAGGCTCCGTGTCATCTTGAGAAACTGGAGAAGCTGTGGCCAGGAGAGAGTGACTTCACTGGCCCTTGAGCCACCCAAGGGTCACATGTCCTCCCCATTTTTGGCCCTCCCCATAAGGACATTACTCAGCAACCCCTAGTTCCACCCACTCCTCGTTGCTTCACTCAAGGAAGGAACACTCATGGAGTCATCTTTTCTGCCTCGCTCCTTTTTTTCCACTGGCCACGGAATGTCCCTGGAGTTACTTTCCCTCTTGTCCCTATCCCTGTCCCCTGCCCCCCAGACAGGCTGATCTGGAATCTCCCTACAACCTCCCAGTGCAACCCCCTCCCTTAGATGAAGGAAGGGGAGCAGCCAAGCCCAAGCCAGTGACTCACTCTGACCTTCGGGGCCCTGTGTTTGGTGAAGACAATGGCGCCAGCCATCCCCAGCCCCCGAGCCAAGGGCCAGCAGTCCAGCCCAGTCTCGTGTGGGGCCCTTGGAACACAGCTGCAGGGAGCCCCCAGGGAAGGCTATCGTACGTGTTGTCCAGACTTGGGTGTCAGATTGAAGTCACCTCTGACAATCCCACCTGCATAATCATGGCCCCCAGCCCAGGGCCATTGGGAGGCTTGGCTTCTGCCATTAGAATCTATTCCTCCAATGAAACCCAAGTCTTCAGCTATTTCCCTAGGAAGGCTGGCTGATCCGGGTTGGTTCTTTGCATCCCTCTGCTGAGCCAGTGGCAAAGATGGAATCTATTGGAAAGGTCAGTGGCTCCTGGGTCTGGGGTTCACAGATTGGGAAAAGTAGAAGCAATGGTATATTTGCCTCAAAGAAAAATGAAAGCTCCACCCTCCAGTACCCCAAGACGCTGGAGCCCTAGGGAGGGATCAGGGGTAAGTTGACCTGGGTGGCCCAGTCCCTCTCCATGCAGAAAAGAGGCTCCCAGATTTGGTGCTTCTGGATGCCAGCAGAGGCAGGAGCCGAGGCTAGTTTGGGGATCCTCAATCCACAGCTCCCCAAGACAGCCTTCCTCTCCAGGTCCTTCACACCCCACCATCCCCTAACTCTATGCCCCAGCCCCAGGAAACCACTAGTGCCGGCACGGGGCACAGGCCTCATCCACACAGACTCATCCACAGGGAGGTCAGCCTCCCCCACGCCCAGCCACATCTGCTTCTTTTGGTGCCTGCTCAAGTCCCCCCAAAACAGGCCAAAGGGAGAAGACGGGTCTGGCCAGGCCAGGGCTGATGCACCACTGGGCCCAGTTGCTCAGGGCCCTCATCACAGAATTCCCGCAAGGAGTGTGTGGATATTGCATCAGCTGACACCCCCTGACCATCCCCCCGCACACACTTGCAGCCCAGAAACAAGTCTGGACCCATCGCGCTCCTGCTTAAAGCCTTTCCATGCTGCCCACTCCCCTGGCATGAGGCCTGCTCAGCAGCCTGGTTTCACGGCCACTCCATGAGATGGGCAGCACGAGGGCCCTCTCCTGCATGCCTTCCCTCTCCTGCTCTGCTCCATCTGCCCAGGATACTCACCATCCCCCCAAAAGGCTCCCCTCTCTCCCCCTGCCTCTGCGTGTACAGTTCCCACCCCTGCAACAGCTTTCCCTTCATCCCTGGCCTGGCCCTCACATCCTTGAAGGATCTGCCTTCCAGGCCTTTCCTGACCTTCCAGCAAGGGGAGGTGTATCCAAGAGGGCAAGGACCGCTTTCAGGCAGAAGGGGACCATCTCCCAGCACTTTGGGGAGCTCAGCAGACCTTGTGTACAGGCTGCAGGACACGGTCCCCCACAGCCCAGCGCAGGCCTGTGATGGTAGCCAGGCTGTGAGGTGCAGGGACAAGGCTAAAGGATGTCAAGAAGCCTGAGGTTGAGTGGCCACTTGACCGGGATTCCCTAAGGATATCAGCCCCTGCAAGAAATGAAAAAGAAGTATCTGGATTGTCTCTGGGGTCACCCTCATTAACTGTGCCCCTGGCCAATCTCACACCCACCCCCCCGCCCTCCCCTAAAGTTTGTGTGTCCTCCCCTAAAGTTTCCCCAAATGCCTCCCCCCTCCCATCCCTCTTTTAAGGGCAGGAAAGAGGTCCCAGCTGAGCAGAGGGAGAATTCCCTGGCTCTCCACTGACTGAGGTTTGTGGCTCCCAGAGGGGCCCTGGAGATCAAGGGTGGGAAAAACAGTCCGATGGCCTCCAGGGCTGAGAAAACATCCACCCCATACTGTCTGGTAGAGAGGGAAGTGGGGAGGGGAAGCAGTTATGCTAAGAATGGGGATCCCTGGTCAGACTCAA
Source organism: Talpa occidentalis (assembly GCF_014898055.3). Taxonomy (NCBI): domain Eukaryota; kingdom Metazoa; phylum Chordata; class Mammalia; order Eulipotyphla; family Talpidae; genus Talpa; species Talpa occidentalis. The sequence continues at coordinate 106,555,855 of NW_023605305.1, read as the reverse complement.
GTGACTCAGCTGAGGCACTGACCCCAGATGACACCTTCTCCCCCTACTCTGGTCTCATCAGTGTATCAAACTAATGATGCCCAGAAAATGCCCGGCACAGATTCTAGCAAAAGACATGCCCAGCAAGTGGCAGCCACTCCTACCAGGACAGGGAGAGTGGCCACCTGCCTGGGGGGCTGTGGCAGCTCCATCCCCCCACTTAGGGGCACAGCCATCCAGAGTACAAGGTGGGCCCACCCACCGCTGGGGCTGGGACAGAGCAGCAGCTCATAGGCAGGAGGGGCCCACCCTGGCCACACTCAGCCTCTGTGCCCAGGTCACCAAACCCAGAGAGATGCGCACCCCCAGCTCCCGCCCAGACACACAGGAAAGCCAGGGCCAGGTGGCTCTTAAAAGCTCCCTGGGGCCTTCCCGGTGGCACAGCGGTTGAGCGCTGTGCTGTGAAGCTGTCTGCAGCCTCTGCAGTGCCAGTTTGATTTCCGCTGGCCTTGGAGATGCCCACATGGCAGGGCAGACCTCTCCTGACTTCCCACTGCTCCCCGCAGCAGTGTGTTAACGTCAGTCTGCCTGTTCTGCTCCCCGCTCTGTCTCTGGTGAATCCTCTCACCCTCCTGCACATCTGGCCTGTACCCCGGTTCTTGTATAAATAAATAAATCTTTAAAAAAAAAAAAAGCTCCTGATCACCTGACGCCTCGGGGTCCTCGCCCCTGACAGGTTCCCCTTCTGTTCCACCCTGTCCTCCCTCCTCTTGGGGTCCCGTCCCCCCCGAGGCCTGTCTGCCTGCCTTCTGGCTGACGAAGTGGGGCCTTGTGCTGGGGGGCTGCGAGGTCCTGATGGCTCCAGGTCTTACTCGCCAGAGGAGTAGGGACAGGGCAAGGATAAACTCAAGGTGCGGCTTTGGAGCTATTGCTGAGGCCCAGTCCTCACTGACTGGCTGGGTGGACTCTCAGTAAAGGACCCCCCCTGGGGTGGATGAGCCCTCTTTACCAAGAGGGAGGAGGCCTGTGAACGGAGGCAGGGGTGCGGAGGAGGGAAGAGGGGTGCTTGTGAGGGGGCTGAGGAAGAGGAGTTGGCTGTTAGGAGGCCGGAGGGCAGAGGGGGTGGAACTGAGCTCTGACCCTGCCTAAAGGGACAGACAGTAAGGACCAAGCAGGCACCCAGGGCCCAGGCGGAGCTCAGGGTGAGGACAACACTGGGAGCTCTTATCCCAGAAGGCAGACCCGAGAAGATACAATCTTTTAATTACATGCCTAGGCTCCCTGGGCCGCTGGCCAGAGTACACCCAGCCCTTGGCCTCCTCCGTGAGCCCAGCGGGACCCAGCCTTCCTCCGCCCTGACATCTGCTGGAGAAAGAGGGGTCTAGGGACCCCACAACAGAGGAAAGGAGGCAGCAGACCTGCAGAGCATCCCTAGGAGCCCTTGGTTCTAGGGGAGGGGGTGGGAGAGTCAAGGGCGCCAGATCAACCTCGGACGCCCCAATAACACAGTCATGGAGACTCTGCCAAGATCTGGGTGGGGCTGGGATGGCGGCATCCTCAATCTCGCCCCCACCCCCTCAGACATCAAAACCCTCCAGTCCAGATCCTCTGAAGGCCAGCTCGCCAGCCTGCTGTCTGCAGTTTACAAACGTGTACAGCACCCTAATAAGGAGCTGGGGAGGGCTGCCCTCTGGGTGAACCAGTACAGGAGCCCATCTGCTCCCACCCAAGGTACTTAGAATTTTTTTAATATGCTATTTTTGCTGGACAGAAAATAATGAGTCTGGCTTGTCCAGGCCAGAGCCACAAGGTTGTAACCTCCTCAGCTGGCTTCCCCCATCTCCAAGGGCTCCCAGCTCTGAGGCCCCAAGCCCTACCTGCATCTAGCAGACCAGGAGCCCTGTCTGGGGGACCCCAAGGGGGTTGCTCTGTCCTTCCAAGGAAATTTTCCTATGCAATGTCTCTTTTAGTCAGGGAACAACTCTGAACTCTGACATGAGTATTTTTTCATCCCGTTTTGCAGGTGAAGGGACTGCCTTGGGAAGAGGAGCAGCGAGGACAGGAGACAGACCTGAGGGCTGGATTGTGTTACACAGGGTTTGCTTCTCTCTGGGAACCAGTGTGGATTTGGAGAGCAGTTCTGCCTTAAGAAAGGGCTTTTGCATATCAAAGTGCACCTAATCCTTTGGTTTACCGAGGGGAAGTCTGGATAGAGAGTATAATACCTCAGCTCAGAGCAAAAGTGGGGTTGCTCACTCCACGTTCTGGGCTCAGTTCATCTCAACCAGCTGGCCCTGCACAGATGCAGCTCCTGGCACCCAATTGCTTCATGCTTCACCCCAGGGCCCAGGGAGTGCTGTTCCTGTTCCCCACCCCAGCTTGCCACTCTACCCCCCCGCCCCACCCCAGGAAGCGGGAAGAAGGAGAGTTTGCTGGGCTAACTCCCCAGCCTCAGTATCCAGAGCCACCCTCAGGGCTTATGCTCTATTATCTACCCAACTACCCAGTAAATTGGGTTCAAGTTCATGTCCAAGTCTGAGGACTTCACACTCTTTTTCTCCTGGGCACCCATCTGAGGCATATGCCAAGTAGCTGGAGGATCATGTCTCACCCTGATGACAAACTTTGCCAAGATCCAATAGGAAAAAAAGATAGACGGGACGAAGGTAGGCCTCTCCAGGCCACTGCAGCCCTGACCTGGAGACAGCTGGATTGCTGCCCGGTCGCCAGGCCCACATCTCATCCCAGGTCACTCCCTAGCACTTCCTCCCCTCAATTTGCACAGAAACAAGTGCCTTAGCCACTGAGGGCAGTAGCCTCCCCACCCCCACTTCAGGCAGCCAACTTACATACCTTAGGGGCTTCTGTTACAGTTCAAACCCCAGCTCAGCCATCTGTTAGCTGTGTGACCTTGGGCATGTTCTTAACCTCTCTGTGCCTCAGTTTTCTCATCTGTAAAATGAGAACAAGAACATAGTACCTACCTCATAGGATCATAAGAAGTATGAGTTAATACACATAAGGTGCTTAATATAATGCATAAGTAGTTGATTTATTACCACGATTGTTATTGTTATTTTGACCCAAGAGATACTGTGGTTATCAGAGTAGACAAAAGCTAACACCCTTGGGTCCCTGGGAGAAAGGGAAGAGGCCTGTTGTGCAAAGAACTCTCACCCTCTGTGGGCCTGTGGCTCACCCAGAGTGTTACATCAAGTGGAAATTGTCATTAATAGTAGTTCCCTCTCAGGCCAGTCACAAACCTTCAGAGAAGGGATGAGAAACTACTACTGGGAAGAATTCCATTTTTAGAACCTGGGAAGCTATTTTGAGTGAAGGATTGGTGTTTGTTATTTTCTAATAGCCTCTGTGCTCCAACAATAAGGGCACTTATGGGCTCTGAAGAGAAACCAGGGCACAGTGGGGAGCCCTGTCATGCTTCTCCAGTTGCTAGGCAACCCCTCTGGCCTCCCATCCCAGATGGGGCCTCTGGAGAGCCAAGGATGGGCTCCACCACCAACCCCCCCCCCCATCCCTGTCACAAGTGCCAGGACTCATTAGATATCTCTGAGACCTTCTCAGAGTGTCCAGAGAAAGCAGCCTTATTTTCTTTTTAGGCCAAGCAGTGTGTTATTAGAAGGCACCGCGAAAGGGAAGAGCATTTTGTACAGCCGCAGACTTCCCTTTCTAAAGCTAGATTAGTTTCCTGTTGCTGCTATAACAAATGATGATAAATTTTTTTTTTTTTATTTATCCATACAAGAGCTGGGTACAGGCCAGAGGTATGGCGGGGTGAGAGGATTCACCAGAGCCAGAGAGGGGAGCAGAACAGGCAGATCTACTGAAATACATTGCTGAGGGGAGTAGCGGGTGAGATAGTCTGCTGTGCCATGTGGGTCAGCTCCCTGGCCGGGGATCAAACTCATGCGGCAGCGGCTGCAGATAGCTTCATAGTGCTGAGACTTAACCCCTTGCACCACCAGGGAGGCCCACAAATGATAATAAATTTGATAGCTTAACAGAAATAAATTCTCATAGTACTGGAGGCCAAATTCTAAAATCATATCACTGGACCCCACAGCGAGGTGGCTATGCTCCCTCCAGAGACTTTAAGGCAGACTCTGTTCCTGGCCTCAAGCAGCTTCCAGGGCTGTGAACTGCCTCTGCTAGTGACATATCCCTCTGCTCTCTGCCTCCCTGGTCAAGCCTTCTTTTTATCGGCGTCCAACATTCTTCTATGTCTTTCTTTTAAGAATATTCTGATTGCTTTTGGCACCTACCCAGATTACCCAAAGGCATCTCCCCATTTCAAGATTCTTAATTTAATCTTACATCTGCTAAGACCTTTTGTTGTTATAAAAAATTTATAGATCCCAAAGGATCAAGATCTGATTTCTTTGGGAATCCTCTTCAAACTACTATCTAAAACAATATCATCTGCCAACAAAACTGGGCAGCAGGTTCCCACGGAGCCCCTGGTTTGCTGCTGCCATCAGACTCTAAGTGGCATCATATAGCAGGCTAAGGGTGACTGAGGAAATGGCATCGACCCTAAGGCCCTGCCCTTGTTGGAGATGCCTTGTATACACTTGCAAACAGGCCAGGCCTGGTGCTTCTTGGAAGAGCATGGGTGTTGGACTGCAGACTCAGCCATGACAGCTCCCTTGAGACTTCAGTTACCATCACAAAAGGAAATAGGGGTGCAGGCTAGAGGCCAGGACCGCTAGTACTTAAAAAATAATCTTTATTTTTTTTATTACGCCATAGAAATTCGATAAAGAAATGGAAAAAGTAGAAAATGCAAATCCTTCAGAATCCCAGCCTCCACAGATAGTGAAAAATTTGTTGTATAAAGCAATTATCCATCTGGACCTCTTTCCATTCGGATGAAGCCATAGATTTACAGTTTTAAAAAATGAAAGTAGGATTATACTGTATATTCTGTCCTTCAACCAGGAGTTTTTCAATAAATGATACTTTTGGGGCACCCTTCATGGCAGTTCATGCAGCGTTTTCTCCATCTTTGTAAAGGTTACAGAGGATACTGTGTGTGGATGGGCTGTGCCTGGTTACGCTATTGAAGAGCACGTGGCTTGTTTCCAAATTTTCAGCTGAAGCAAATGTGGTGAGATGATTTGGGGAGATACTAATGTCTGACCTGCCATGTTTCTCTGGTGGGTTCACAAATATGAGGAGGCATTTTTCTGTTTCTTCCACATACTACCCTAAAGCAACCAAGCTTTGGGTGAAGGAAGTCAGGGCTTCCCTGTGCCCCAGGAAGAACTAAGCAGCCTTTGTTTTTCAAGTCTGAGCCTCACAGAGACAAGGACCAGAGTGTTGAAGAAGGGAAGGCTCTGTGTTAGTGGGAAGGCTTCCATTGAAAACACACGAATATCTCCTCTCAATAAAGACAATGTATTTCCTCCTGTGTCAGAAAAGCCCAGTGGTTAGGTGGGATTCAGGTGAGGTTTGATCCAGAGGTTTACAATAGCATCAAGTTCAGGTTCTGTTTTTCTGTGATTCTCTTGGCTCAGACCTGCTTTATAAATTGGCTTTGTCCACAGATTCAATTTCCTCTTTATATTAAAAGTGTTACAGATACACCTCTGTGAAGGGGAGGTACATTTTTCCCCATCTCCACTAACATGCAGCCACCTTGGACCACAAGTTCCAGTGTGACATGAGTCTGATTTCCTATGCAGAGGCGTTCCTAAGAACTAGGGATGGAGCTGAGCGGCCGGGTGAAGCTATATAACACAGAAGACAGCGGGCTTTTACTTCCCTGGCTTTAACTTGCATCCAGAGGGACCTGGAGGAGATGCATGGAAAAGACAGGTAAAGACACTTATAAAAAGAATGTGGGGGACACATTGGTGAGACACATGTAGGCCAACCATCCTTGACAGAGACAATGGCAGCTGTTATCTTGATTTGTACTTTGATTTTGCTCCTTTTGTCACTGTCTTGCCCCTTTCTTGCTGCTCCCCACCAGAAGGTACCTTAGGTGTCTAACCAGCTGTTAGGTCTCAGGGGCCCAACTTCAGACCAACCCTGTTTTGCCCAAAGGGATGGGTAGTTCTGAAGGTTTTATTGGGAGACTATTAAGGAGTATTCTTTCTTCTCTCTCTCTATGCACACTAATTTTATTAATGATTTTTACATGAAGAGTCTGCTTCTTTGCCTTTGTGTTCACAGATGACTGGATCCCTCCAAAGCATGAACCTCATAATAGTCTGAGGTCACAGAGGGATTTTTCTAATAAAAATTGAGAGGTAGGGAAAGAGGAGGCAACATATTAGGGTTCATGAGAGTCTTCAAGAGTTGATGCATTCAAAGTGGCCCTACTTTGAGATAAACTGGATTTTCTGGACTGTAAACCCCACATCGTGGTGCCTGTAGAATCCAAAAGAGGTGGAGCCCAAATACAATTGTATAGAGAGCAATTGTGAACCCTCAAATGCACCTTGAGCATCCTGGTGTGTGAGTGTATGCTCTTACGTAGGATAATTCCCAGGAATGAAAGTGCTGTGTCAGAGGACTTGCATATTCAACTTAAATAGACATTGTTGAATGTCCCTCCAACCAGGCTTTGCCAATTCCTGCTTCCAACGACACAAGTCTAAATAAACTAACCCACATCTTGTCAGTACTGAATATTATCCATCTTTTTTATGTTTGACATCCTCATAGAGTTAATTTGATTTTTTAAAATTGTAAGTTGCAGGCCTCCCTGGTGGCGCAAGGGGTTGAGACACCACCTATGAAGCTAATTGCAGCCACTGCTGCACGAGTTCGATTCCCGGCCAGGGAGTTACCCACATGGCGCGGCAGACCTCTCCTGACTCACCCGCTGATCCTCTCAGCAGTGTATTTCAGTCAGTCTGCCGGTTCTGCTCCCCACTCTGTCTCTGGTGAATCCTCTCACCCCCCCACACACACCTCTGGCCTGTACCCCAGCTCTTGCTATGCATAAAAATAAAATAAATCTTTAAAAAAAAAACTGTAAGTTGGGTGAATAGGCTTTCATACACTCACCAGCTAATTATAATTCCTCTTCTATAGATTGCCTACTCACGACCTTTGTTCGTTTTCCTACTGGCTTGTTTATTTTTCTGTTAGTGACTTGTAAAAGCTCTTTGTAGATTAGAGAGACAAACCCTTTGTTTTATCTGTTGCAAATATTTCCCCCAACTTGTCCTTTGTGTTTTGGCATTCTATGTACAGCTTTTGTTGTCCAGACCTTTACTTATTTTATATAGTTGAAATTATCGGGCTTTTCTGGTTTTCTGTCTAAATAGGACTTACCCACGCGAAAATACCGAAAGATGATCTTTCATGAAAAACTTTCTTTCATGACTTCTGTGGTTTCTTTTCATATTTAAATATTGTACTATCTGAAATTTATTTTATTGTACTATCCATATGAGGCAGGGATGGATTTGTTTTTTCCAAATGGATTGCTGATCAGGATGGAAGGACTTTGTGAGATTCTGGACTACAACTTCCCCCTGGTTCTGATTTTTGTTACCATCTTATTTCCATGGAAGTTATTAGAAGGGATTAGCAGGAAACTGGCTGGTGCTGGTCTTCAAGTCCCTGCAGTGGACGAGGAAGGAGAGCAACCCCCCAAGAATGGGAGGAAGAGCCCTGTAGCGCCTCAGACCCCAGACCAGGGAGTAGCCTGTACTTTCATCACCTGCTTCCAGATCTTTCCACCCAAGTAAGTTCCTTCCACAGGGATTTACTGAGCGCCTGCTCTGAGCCCAGGAAAGGATCATTGTATCTAGTCCAGTGATACTGGAAGTTTGTAGTAACAACCCTGCAGCAGCAAGAGCACTTGAGGGGAGCGCAACACGCTGCAAGGGCCAGGAAATATTTTGAGAAGATTTCTCTCAGCTGTGGCATTTGAAATTTTGTTTGTCACATCTGAAAAAATATTTCCCTGACTGTAGGAAAAATGAAGGTGACGCTATTATTAACAGTCATGCCCATCTGTGCTTTCCCTGGAAGGGACCGTCCTACATGTGTTGTCTGCCTCCTTTGGGAGGGGTCAGAGGTCAGGAAAGTCATCACCATCCATCAACATAAAACTGATAAGACTCCCAAATCAGGAACTGGAGGTCAAGGGCTCGCAAAGTAGCCAGCCCCAGAAGCGTTCACAACAACATGTGTATAGCTCTTTGACGATTCTCTGGAATCATCTTTTAGGTGACCTGCCCCATGTGATGGCATAGATCATGCATCCTGGTGTGTAATGCTCCGGGAACGACTGCATACATGCGTGAGTGAGTGAGTGAGTGAGTGAGCTGGGGATGGAGAGAAGCAGGGTATGTGTTGAGGCTGCAGGGCTAAGCCTATGTGAAGACTGAGTGGGGCAGAGGTCTGCACCATGTAAGGACGTCCCAGAGCAACCTGCCAGAAACCGTGGCCCCTTCCATCTGCCTCTTTGTACATGGGGCCATCATTATAGCCTGTGCCTGCAACTCTCTCCCCAGGGTGGGCAGCTGCTCTCCCCTCTGCTGGTCACCCACCCACATTCCCTGAGCCTTTTCCTGCTGACTCACTACAGTCCCTGCCATTCCAAGCTTCCTGCCAGTGGCTTAGCCGAGACCAAAGCAGAGGAAGAGAGGAGGCCAGGGGCGCTGCATCAGGACCTAGGAATGCTCTGCTGAGCGGGAAGTGGGGACAACAACCCCGTTTCTGCTGCCCTGACCAGGAAGTAGACTGTCTGAGGATCTGAGCAGAACCCTCAGTCTCTGACTCTGCCACAGCCTGGCCTTCACCAACCCCCACTTCAGAGAACAAAGCTCCCTGCCCTGCCCCCATGCGGCCTGCCTGTGACTGCCTGATCCTTGGGCCTGGGTCCGATGCAGTCAAGTGCGCTGCGTGTGTCATTGTGTCCCATGTGCCGTGAGGATGGCTGTGTGCGGTTGCAGAGCGAGTGGTATGTGTGTGACTGTGTGCCCAGTGGCCAGTTGTGTGCCATCACCTGTGGATGAATGGCGGGTGACAGTGGCTGTGTCTCACTGGGAGAAGTGCATGTGATTCATGTGACTGGGAGCTGCAGAGTGGAGTGGACAGGGTGGGATGGCGGTGGGTGTGTTGGGGTGGTTGGTGCTGCAGGGTGGGCGTGACACGACGCCTCAGGACCACAGGCATATTCCGCAGCGCAGGCCTGGGAGGCGAGGGGTCTGCACTTACACTCCAGGACTACTGAGGGACAGGTGTGTTTCTGTTTTGTGCTTTTTCCATTTCTAGGTTCTGCCCCGAGGAGCCTCAATGGTGCCCAAGTAGGAAAGGAAGCGGAGTGAGGCTGCAGGATGCTCTTCCCTGCGGTCACAGACTGGTTTAAAGTGCTTTCTTGGAAGCCAGGCTGGGCTTCGGGGTAATTCCAGCTGTCAGAACCCACGCAGCAGCTGATTCCCCATGTTAACAATGTCTCAGCACAGCCCTGGCCCAGGCCCAGGCTGTCTCCCAGCCCGGGGCCTGCTGCTCCCAACCCCGACACCCACTCATATCTCCCCTTACCTGATTTGGGTGCAAAAGGAACAAGGTGTCCAGCTCCCCTTCTTTTCCCTGAAGACAGGCACATGCCTTTTAAGGGAGGGTACCATTAATTCCTTAAGAGAAAGCAGAGGGAAAATAAAAACATACCACACCAAGGACTTACTAAAGTTTCATTTTCACAAGCTCCTCCAGTGCTATCTCCCAGCTGCTGCTTCCTCTCTCCTACCTGGGGTGAGTGTCCCATCTTAAAGGAGTCCAGCCTGTCCCAGGACAAGCTGTCCCCACTCAGGGAGGCCGCCACCCCTCCCACAGAGCGGGCTCTCAGCCTCTATCAAAAGACCGGCTCTCGGCACCATGACTCTGCCCAGAAATGATCACTCTGGTCTGTCTTCTGCAGGTGGGAGCTGAGCAACAGCTGCACAGATGTGGAGTCTCACACTGTTCCTGCCCCTGCTGGAAAAGGCTCTCTATACTCAGGGCCTGGAGGAGCGGCCTTGGCTGGTAAGGGGCCACAGTGAGGATGAGTAATGAGGCAGAGAGCCAGCAGGAGGCTGGAGCACCCTGAGGGGAGAAAATCGCAGGGAGCAGGGACCCAGGGGAGGAAGAATGGAGGGTGGGGAGCCAATGAGCCCTGCATGGAGCCCCGGGCTAGAACCAAGGCTGGGGGAAGAGGTGTCACAGAGAGAGGACCCTGGGCCTGAGGCTCAGAACACATAAGTTCTGTCCTAACTTGGTTCCCCAGCAGCTGTGTAGCCAGAGGAAGCGGCTTGCCCTCTCTGAGCTTTAGTGTATCCACCTGGAAGATGGAAACAGCAAAGGGGATGAAATAGTGAAGCACGGAGCCCAGAAGCAGGAGCGTGAGTTCAGCTAATCTGACCCTTCATCCCTCATCCTAAAGACAGTAAAGACAGTGTCAACCCGTCCCAGCCCAGATGATCTGTTCCCAAAGGAACCTATAGGCCCAGCAGGGTCCACCACACCCAGATCCATGGGAGGATCTGCTGGGGAGTGGCCCAGAGTGGAGGGAGCTGAATAGAAGAGGAGAAAGCGGGGCAGATAGAGGTAGGCAAACACAGGAGGCCCGGTGCTGGCCTGGACCAGGCCAGCCAACCTGCCCTCCCAACCAACCGCCATGTGTCCCCAGAGGCTATAAGTCTGGCCTCAGATCATTCTGGTTGGTGCTGTACCTGGACACCCCTGGAGTGTCTAAACTGAACACCCTAAGTCCAACGACTAAGCACCAGAAGCTAGAAAATCATTAAAATCCAAACTTCTTCCAAGAGTTTTTAACTACAAGGGTAAGGACAGCAATCGATCATACTAATTAATATGAAAATTTCAACTGCCTTCAACATCCAAAGGGTTACTATAAATGGTGGAATACAATAGGGCATGGTGGGGCCTGGGAGTCCATTGTGGACCACTACATTCTATTTCAAAGTGGCCAAAGAAAAAAACAGATGCTTCTAGCAAGCTGCTTTTTGTGAGCTTTCTGAGTTCTTACTAAGTGCCAGACACTGTGTGAAGTGCTTTTGTAGCTCTGACTTCTCTCAAGAAGTCTGAGCTAGAGAGTAGTGATATTATAAGAGATAGACTCTAAGGTGATCCCTGAGAGTCTTAGAGTTTCTTGTATCCTTATATCCATGGCTTGGTGGAACCTCCTTAGCCCCTGAGTATGGGCAGACACGTGACTTCTTACCAGCAGAATAACAAGTATGCCAATGTTTAACCAGTATTGGCAGAGAGTGGGATGGCACGCCCATAATTAACATTACCTTATAAAAGACCCAGTCTTACTCGCAGACAGGTTTTAACTAGAGACTTTTGCTTTTGCCAACTTTGAAGAAATAAGTTGCCAAGTTCAGAGCGGGTCCACAGAGAGGACTTCCAGGTGGGGAACTGTGGGTGTCCACTGGGATCGGAGAACAGTCTACAGCCACTAAGATTTCAGTCTACAGCCACACGGAGATGAATCTTGCATGAGCCTGGAAGTCCATGCATTCGTAGTCAGTATCAAGGTAAGAGTCCAGCCTGCACCCTGATTGCACCATGGCAGGGTACCTGGCACAATTGTGCCCAGATTCCTGCACCCCAGTCACTGAATAACAAATGTGTGTTGATTTAAGTTGCTAAGTTTATGATAATGTATCATGAAGCACTAAGATATTAAGGTATGTCTCATCCCCATCTTACAGGTGAGGGATCTAAAGCGCAGAGACTGGTCTGCATCACAGATTAGCATGTGGGACCACAACCCAGTTTCTAGATTTCTCATTTCTCTCAGGAACTGGTCTGCCATGCTGGGCATTGTTCTCTCTGCAACTGGGAGAAGAAAGCTGCATTGCATTGACTGAAGTATCAGTTTTCCGTGTCATTATAACTTGTTGTGTCCCTAATGTGTGCCCAGCACTGTGCCAGGCACTGGGAATGCAGTGGTGACATAAGAGGAACAGTAGGGAACAAATTCTAAGCCAGTGGATGATGCCCACAGCCGACTTGAAGTAAAAGGTGGAGCTTTCTATACATCTGATCACCCGAATAGGGGGCTGCTGGGAACAAGGGGTGGACATTAATGTCCATCAGGTAGACATTAAAAGATGGAGCACATGTGGGTCACTCTCGCTCCCTCCTACCTCCTCTCTTCTCTCTGTCTTTTTGGTCTGGATTCTCATTTTATCCTGGCCTCTGCACTATCTCCTAGTAGGACAGACAGCACCCAGTCATCTGTCAGCCAGAACTTTTCCTCTCTTTCTTAACTCTCCCATTCATCACACTATATGCAAATAAATCCTTTTAAATTATTATTTTTTTTTTTGTTTCTGTCTTGTCCTGGCTTCATAAGTGCAGGGATGAGGTCTTACAAACTGGGTCATCCCATTTTCCCCCAGGTTTGGCCCATAACAGTGGGCACAGCACCTGCTTTGGGGTAGCAGAGGTTACAGTGGTGGATGTAGACAAGGCAAAAGGAACATCAATGCAATGAAGGTTACACGAGAAAGGTTGAGCTGTTCTGGGAGCATGTGGTGAGGCAGCAGCCTCAGCCAAGGACTAGGGACAGTCTTGAGAAAGTGACACACAGGTGCCTTGGGGACTGGATTGATAGGTAGTCAGCTTTGTGAGTGAGTGGGGGGGTGAGTAAGCTTTACTGATCAAGGGTCCCAGGGAGGACTCCCCAGCAACATGAAATCACTCAATTTCCTCACAGACTTTCAAGAGATCTTGTCCCAAGGCCCCAGGGTTTGTGACTAGCCCATGATACCCAAGACCTCGGAGCCACTGAGCACCCCTTCCTGACGCATAATGGATGCACAGGGTTGGGGTGCGGTTTGCGCAGCTGTGCTTCTCATCCCCTAAACATCTCCGGACATTCCACTGGAAGGATAGCAGGGCAGGGTGGGAGGCTGAGCAGACAGATGGAGAGCGGGGAGGGGCTAGTAAGAGCAGAGCCAGAAAAAAGAGCGGAAAATTACAAAAGGAACCCCCTCGTGACCCAGCTGCAGTCTGGGATGACTCAGCAGACCAAGGGTCCTTGCTGGTGAGCTGGGGGAGGTGTTGAACCAAGTAGGGTCCCAGCAGGAAGCAGATGCACAATCACACTGGGCCATGAAGAGCAGTCAGTAACGAGGTCCTCTGCAAAGATGAGGGCAGGTGTGGGAAAGGATGCTGGAACCTGGGCAGATAGCAACAGTCTTGGTGGGTTCCAGGAAAGAAGCCTGCACTGGTTTAAGTGGAGAGACCAGCTGAAAGGAGCTGTGGTATCAACTGGGAGATGCAGCCAAACTGGCAACCCACTGGGGCCAGGAACATAAGCACCCATAAATCCCTCTCCTCTGTCCCCCACATGTAATCAGTGCCCCCACAGCCTAAGGCAGAGGGAGGGCAGTCTCAGTGCAGCCCCTCTTTGCCCCCCACAGGCCACCTCCCAGGGTGCAGAGCACCCCGAAAGGTTGAGGGGAAGCCTTGGAAATGAGAAGAGACCCATCCTACTCCACCCCTTCCCAGTTGGGGGCTCTGGACAAGCTACTGAGTCTTCCTGGTCCTCAGTTTCCTTCTCTGTAAGGAGCGATGGTGAGCACGCTTATTAGTTGGGTTGCTCTGAAATGGATAATGGATTCAAGGTTCCAGCATGGGGCCCAGCCGGCACTGGCTGGCTGCCAGCCCTTGGTTTCTAAGAGTCAGCAACAAGAACACAAAATCGGGGCCACTGAGAAGCCAGACGCCAGCCAGAGACCCTGGACATCAGAACAAAGCGCAGAGGAGAGGCTTGCCCAGCAGGTCTTAATGCCCCGCTAAGACTGGAGCCCAGAAACTCCCGCCTCTTTCCACAGGGACCTGAGGAGCATACCAGACACACACACACACACACACACTGTCACACACGCACCCTCTCATACATTCACTCACACATACACAGCCTCACACACACACCCTCACACACACACCCTCATACAAACAGCCTCACCCCCACACACACACACACACTAACATACACAGCTTCATACACACCCTTGCACACACACCCTCACACACATATACACCCTCACACAGACACCCTCACACACATACCTTCACCCAGCGTCTCACACACACAGCCTCACACCCCCCTCACACACACACACCCCCAACATACACAGCTTCACACACTCACACACACACACATACACACAACCTTGCACACACAGCCTGCAGTACACAGGGGTGGTGCTTTGCCCCTTAGCCTCTCTAAAGAAAAGCAGCATCAGCTGGTCCAAGTCTGTACTCAGGGGAATCTGAGGGGTGGAGGGAAGGGCAGCAGCACCAGGTGGCCAGTTTGCCTAAACCTGGGCCCAACTGGAAGGAAACATGGCAGCACCAGTCCACCTCCCCTGTGGACACTCTTCCAGGCACCTTAGACACGTGTCATTTGGGTGAAACCTGACAGCAACAGTAGGGAGCTCACGGCCCCACGGGACACCCAGGGCAGCTGAGTATTAGAAAGCAGTAGCCTCTTCTGCGTGTTTTAGAGACTCAACAGCTCAGGCCCTGCCTGGGACAGCCCTCAGACTCCGGGCACCCCCTCACCCTGACATCCTGTTAGTGCCCATAACAAAGGCCCCTGATAAAGCCACAGGCTCCTGCCCTTTATTTCCTTGTCACCCCCATGTCAAGTTCACAGGAAGAGGGTTTTCAAAGCATCAGTTAGGAGGCACTGCGGTCAGTTTTTCAAAAGAAAGGAAACCAAAACAGATCAAAGAACTGCAGGTGCAGCAAATTAGGGCCCTGACGGGGGTGAGAAGGGGCAGGGCATGGGAGTGGATGCCTGGGGACAACTGTTTCCCCCACCCTTCATTCGGGGCTGGACAGGAGAAAAGACCCCCAGAGGTGGGGAGATCTCAGTCTCCCTCAGGAGCAACAACCGAGGGAAAGGAGAGGTGGGCCTGTCCTACCACTTGTGAGATTGAGGAACAACAAGTCTGTGCCATGAGAGGCCCAAGCACCCAGGAAAGGGGTCCCTGGAGGCCTGGAAGCAGCCCAGCCTTGCCCAGCGCCCACTCCTTGTCCTTCTCCAGCAAGTCTGCCCAGCAAGCCTAGGGAGTAAATCCTAGTCCCCTCCTTCTCACCACACTGCCCAGCCCTTGCAGGCCCTGACTGGGAACCAGCAACAGTCTCCTGTGGGAAGGCCTACCTCCTGGAGGCAGGCCTACCTCCTGGGGCCTCCGGTGGATGGTGAACTCCATCGTCCTTGGCCATCTCTACTGCTTCTCACATCCCCGGCGCATTCTAGAGCACAGAGGGGAGTGTTTAGTCTCCATGTCACCTGTAAGTTGATTTACCAAGCAACTTGCAGACTGGTCATCTTCTGCAGTGTGCTGGCTACAAGGTTGTTTATTTCACTGCCCTTGTTTTCCTTTTGCTTCATTTATCTAGCTTCCTTTTTCATTTTTATTTTATCTTGCTATCTTGACTGACTTCTTTTTAAAAAAATTTTTTTTAAACTGTGAAATGTTTCAAATATTTGGGAAAGTTGACTCCCTGGTTCCCACCAATCAGCATTAATAATTCCTAACTTGGGCCTCCCTGGTGGCGCAAGGGGTTAAGGACCACACTATGAAGCAATCCGCAGCCTCTGAAGCACAAGTGTGATTCCCGGCCAGCCAGGGAGCAACCCACATGGCGCAGCAGACCTCTCCTGACTCGCCCGCTGCTCCCCTCAGCAGTGTACTTTGGTCAATCTGCCTGTTCTGTTCCCCACTCTGTCTCTGGTGAATCCTCTCACCCCCCCCTGCATCTCTGGCCTTTACCTCAGCTCTTGTATGCATAAATAAATAAATCTGTTAAAAAAAAAATTCCTAACTTGTTTTTTCTTTCTTTTCATTGTGGTAAAGTGTACTTAGATAAGTGGACTATTTTAAACATGTCAGT
This sequence comes from Talpa occidentalis, assembly GCF_014898055.3. Classification (NCBI taxonomy): domain Eukaryota; kingdom Metazoa; phylum Chordata; class Mammalia; order Eulipotyphla; family Talpidae; genus Talpa; species Talpa occidentalis. The sequence continues at coordinate 106,539,967 of NW_023605305.1, read as the reverse complement.
TTCTTCTAGAATCCACATTATACAGACAACTAAAGGGTTCTAGGAGCTCTCTCCATTCCTCTCTTCCCTAGAGGGAATGGCTGTCCTGAATCTGAATCTCCTGTAAAAGTGACACGTCTTCTACATGTGTCTCCACACAGTGGAGAGGCCAGAAAGCACTAAATAGAAGTCTTCCCATTAACCTAGCCTTAAATTCATCCCCCACCCAAGTAACCACTGTTAAACTTTCCTGTGACTCTTCCCAGCTATTTTTTTGTACATGTGAATTATATCACCTTGTCTTCTTTCCTAGCACAAATGAGTTTACCCTTTGCATATTGTTTCCCAACTTGCCTTTCATACCATGTCTTTCATACCATTACTGGCCTTTTGTTTATCTTTCCTGTGAACTATCTGCTCTTACTCTTGTCCCTAGCATTTTTTCCATTTATCATTGTTCTTTGGACATATTTCCCTATGAGTACTAATAAGTCTACTGTATTCTTTGTAACAGATACCTGGGACTGCCTCTACTGTGTTTAATAGTTTCGGGGGGGTAGGCCTTACGGTGTTTTATATTCTCAATGAGCTTGTATTGGACATTCTTGACATATAGTCTTTGCTCACTAGTGGCAATACTGTATATCTGTTGAATAAATACTTAGAAGTGGTATCTGGATAAAAGGGTGATGAACATTTGACATGTAAAAAGATATTGCCAACCTCTGCCTCTAAAAATGATCAATTTAGAACCAACCCACCATGTCTGAGAGTTCCTTTCCTCCCACATCCTCAAGAACATGTCTTTTCATACCATCACTAGCCTTTTGTTTATCTTCTTTTGTGAACTATCTGCTCTTACCCTATCATTGAATGGGTTTATGTTTCACATTTGAATCTTTGATCCATCTGGAATTAATCTTAGCTGCAGGATGAAATCATCCTTTTACTAATATTTATTGATGCTCCTACTCTGTCAATGAATGAAATTATTGTTATACAAAGGTAAAGGGAAGACCAAATTTCTTTCCACCTGTCAGCCAAACAAAGACCTGATTTGTCCTCTCCACCTAGGACAGGGTCCCCTCCAGGTCTAGGTTAAGAAATGGAACAGTGTCTCCACCAGCCGTCATAATGGATGGGTTGGATCAGATGTTCTGCAAACACGCAGCAGTGAATGCTGTCACTGGAACTTTGGGTTTTTCCCAAGTTTGTTGTACACGTGAGGAGCAGGATACACATGGATATTTGGTGACCAGAGGAGTAGACTATGGGACACTTCAGTCACCAAAATCCATTCTCCCTTCTTCCTTCCATTGTGTCAAAGTTAAGGTCAGGCACATGGCTGTCTAACGGGGTGAGGAAGTGGGGGAGTGGAGAGTGGTTGGTGGGGGTGGCAATATTTCCTAGCCCTGTGCATTTATTTTTTTAAAAGATTTATTTATTTATGCAAACTAGAGCTGGGGTACAGGCCAGAGATGCTGGGGCGGGGGGTGAGAGGATTCACCAGAGACAGAGTAGGGAGCAGAACGGGCAGACTGGCTGAAATACACTGCTGAGGGGAGCAGCAGGTTAGTCAGGAGAGATCTGCTGCACCATGTGGGTTGCTTCCTGGACGGCTGGGGATTGAACTTGTGCTGCAGAGGCTGTGGATTGCTTCACAGTGCGGTGCTTAAGCCCTTGCACCACCAGGGAGGCCCGCCCTGTGCATTTAGATGGGGACTTATGGCTACAGAGAAACTGGCATGTGCCCCTTGGGCTATGATGGTTTTAAAATATGAGACAAATTCTTTGACCCTCTTCCCATCAGTGGAGAGGGGGTGGTTATGACCATCCACTTGAACCTGGGCAGCTTCAACCCAGAGCACCGCTACAGCAGCAGTAACATGACTTCTGAAGCGACACAGCTTCCACCTTGCTCTTCGAGCCCTGAGCTGCTGGAAAGGCCAGCTCTATGGGGCACTACGCTGTAGAGGCCACAGGCCCGTGCCCTGGTGCCGCCACGGCCCAGCCCGCTCTTCCAGCCAAGTGCCAGGGGAGTGAAGCTACCTCCAGACAGTTCAACCCCAGCTGGTTAAGACTTCCCAGAGGAGGCCCCAGAATTTGAAAGCAGAGTCAAGCCATGATCCCTGGGCCCTGCCCAAATCCCCACATTCCTCCCAGACCCACAGAATCCGTGAGGATAATGAAACATTACATTTACAGCACTGAATTGGGAGGTGGTTTGTTGCTCTGTGATAGGTAACGGAACCCAATCGAGACCTAGAAAACTCTCCCTGCTCTGTTGGCTCCAACCCAGATGTGGCAAAGACCCGGCCTCAACTATGCGATGACAACTCCCAGCGAGGGCAGAAGCACACGCTGGAAGGAACATGGGCCCCTAAAGGAGCCCATGGAGCTGATAAGAAACACTCACTGTGCGGCTTAGTGAGAGAGGAATAAATGTCTTTATTCCTTAAGCCAAATATACAGCAGTGAACTTTGTAACTTTGAGGCCTGATCCCTGCTCTCTGGGAACTTACATCTTTGACTACAGAGGAGGGTGGCGGGAAGGGTCCCAACAACAGATCAAACTCCTCAAAATTATACAACTGGTCACTCAGTGGCAGTTATAATCAGCTCCAAGCAGAGACATACAGGAAGCTGTAAAAACAACTCCCAGGGCCTCTGATCCGGTGTGGGTGGACATGGGAGATAACCCCAAGGAAGTGATGCTCGCACGGAGACCGGAGGGGGAGTAGAAATTAAGTAGGAAGGTAGGGAGGAGGAAGCAAGAATGTTCTGGTATGGGAAGTAGGTAGAGTACGTGCAAAGGAAGGAGATGGTGAGTTTGAGAAACTGAAAGGGGTAGGGGGAGCCAATGTGGGCCTTCTGGGTCAGGCCTAGGATTTCTAATATGGTCTCGGGGAAATAAGGATCACTGGGGTAATCCCAATAGGAGAGTCGCCAAATCAGATTAGCCTTTGGAGATGTGTGGGGACAGATGGGGTGCAGGAAGAGCATCAGAAGCTATGGAGATCCATCTATGCAGATAGAGAGAAGCGATCAAGTCTGAGAGGTATTTGGGAGATACTTGATAGGACTTGGGGTACACAAGGAGAACTTGTTGAGAGAGGGGTCAGGGGTGAAACAGCAGTGAGAGAATGTCTGGTGAATGAGTAAACTATGACATCGTGGCCAGGGAAACCAACCGTGGCAACCAAGCCATGGCCAAATCCACAGCAGCTCAGCGCAGGGGAAAGGGACTTGCACTTGTGAGCAGTGCCTTTGAGCAGGACGTCTTTCGCACCCTGACATCTTCATCTGTAATATGGGAACAGGGCTGCTTTCAGCATAAGGAGAAGGGCTGCATACACGCCTCCCAAAACATTCAGTGGGCACTACCTACGTGTGCAATAAATAATACTAGTCCATGAGCAAACATAGGTTAGTGACAGCGCTAAGGAGAAAAAGTGAAGGCAGGCCAGGCACTGAAGGCGGAGGGAGAGTTTGAGAGGAAGCTCGGGTATCACACGCTCATGAGCAGGGGGTCCGGGTTCTGTGGAATCTGAAAGCCCTCGCCTTTAGAAAAAGAACTTAAAAATGTCCTACTTCTGCAAATGTTTTGAAAACATGTGACCACATGAAGAGGTTCCGAGGGCTTTGGAAGGGGCAGGTATGAGTGAGGAACTCAGAACATAAGCTTCAAGAAGTTTCTTAGTAAACCCACTTCTGCCTTATGAGTAAGAGAGTTGTGGGAAGGAGAGGCATGTGACTGTGGGTGTCATGAAAAGAACCTGCATTCTGTGACTTACAGCAAGTCATTCAACTACTCTGACTTTCGATTTCCTGACCTGAAAAAATAGAAAACAGTGCCATGCCCGTATAGGGCTTGAAGGAGTAAATAAGGGTGGATAAGTCAAGTTTTTGTTTTACAGTAAGAAGTGGTAGAGCCTCCCTGGTGGCACAAGGGGTTAAGACACAACCTATGAAGCTGTCCACAGCCACTGCAGCACGAGTTCGATCCCCAGTCAGGGAGCTACCCACATGACAAAGCAGACGTCTCCTGTCTTGCCCGCTGTTCCCCTCAGCAGTGTATTTCAGTCAATCTGACTCTTCTGTTCCATACTCTGTCTCTGGTGAATCTCTCACCCCCCACACATCTCTAGCCCATACCACAGTTCTTGTATGCATAAATAAATAAACCTTTAAAAAAAAAGAAGTGGTAGCTCTGATTTTCATTTTTATCCATACCCCACACAGATGGAAGCCAGAGTTTCAGTCTGGGCAGGGACTAGAAAGAACCAGAACATAAAGGGCATTGGCCTCCCACTGCCTGTGTGTGCCGACTCCGAGGCTCAAGGCTCCGGGGATGCACACCCCGTGTGTGTGACATTTGACCTGTGGAACTGGCCTGTGACACGGCCTCGTGTGCTGCACTCTGGGGGACGATGGAGATCACACATCCAGGGAATACCCAGTTGCCCGCACAGATGTGGCTGTGAGAGGGATGAGCAGAAAGAGTAGAGGCTGGACATACAGCTGACATCTCCTTCACACGAATATTACAGCCCCACTCCCTGCACCCGCAACCTTCCCTCTCCTGTGCACAGTGACAACCCATAAGGGTAAACTGACCACACCCACTGCAGCAGCGGTCAACGATCCTGAACAATAAGGTCCTTTAGTGAGGTTGCATGCTGCTACCGTGCATGCCTTCAGCGTTCTGGGGAAGTCTGGCTGACAAACTTGCCCTTGCAGATGTTTTGCAAGATGAACTCAAAGGAGAAAGGATGACCTTAGGGTGACAGCTCCTTGCTTCAGGCAACAAAACCTTGGCAGGTGAAGATGACTCTGTAACTGACATCTGTCACATTGTGGTGGTAACTGCTGGACTCCACCAGCAAGACGGGGACAGCCGGCTCCACCTGCCACTGAGGGGTGTTAGTCCCCAGATCCTGATGGTGTTGTAATTGTGGCTTCCAACCAGGGGATATTTTCATGTGTGTTATGGGGAAACTAAGTGGATGACCCACACACCATGTGAACTGAAGTGGATGCCATCTGGACTCTGCTCAATTTTGCTATCTAATGGCTGGAAATTGGATTTGAGGAGGACATGACAACTCAAATGTGGTTGTGTGGAGTGCAGTAAATGTGGCAGGTACTTCTCTCTAGGAACTGAATCCAGAAATGGGAATCAACGATGATGGTGAATATTGGAAGGAAGTATGCAAGATGGCGGTTAAAAAACCTATGAAGTCATCCAGCTAAGAGGATATACCGACTGGGCTATTAAGGAACTGATCTCATTGACTCCGTAAGGATTCACCCAGTGTCAGCAATGGTGACAGTGTGGCACTGTGAATGAAGTCTTCCTAGCCAGCCACCAACACTCAATGCTCGGGGGTTAGCTGGTACGCTCAGCCACAGACTGAAGGCTGATGAGGCGGCTCAACTCGAGGAAAGTGCAGAGCCACTGTGAGACATCCAGAAGGAGCTAAACGCTGGGCGTCCAGATTACAGGCTACAGACATTCAAAGCTGCCATCCTATGACTCTTTCCCACTCATCCCAGGACATGGCTCACAATTGCAGTGAACCTAGATTCCTCTTCCTAGATGGGTGAATTTGGGCTCATGAAATCAAAGCCCATGTTTGGTTTAATGTTTGCTAGATGAGCCCTTGGATAAATAAAATTAACTAAATAAGGAAAGAGAGAGTGGAGACAGGTACTCAGATGGCCTAGGTTTCAATTCCCCCTGGCTTGGACGGCCTGAGACGTCACCTGTGCAAGGGGCTGCTCCCTCAGCTATCACTGGGTGGGACGGTTCTAACATCACTGCGCAGGAGGGCACGGGGGTGTGAGGTGCACGCCCAGGAGGTCACGGCTTCTGTCTTGCTCCCCTTCCCAGTGGGACACACACTCCGGGATCCATACCAGGCCAGAGATGGGGCTGCGACAGCCTCGGGCACTAGGTGACCAAGAGTTTCCCCGGGGCCCAGAGTGCCACACAAATGCCACCACAGCAAATGCTCCCGGGGATATAACAGAGCAAGTGTGGCCCATGGTGGGTGCTGGTGACGTTCGATGACCTCAAACAAGTAAGCCCATAATCAGAGGGTGCTCAAACTCAGCTGCTGTGGTTGCCTTGCCCACGAGTCACAACCTTCCTGCTGGGATTGTACGTTAGCCGTTAGCCCTCAAAGTTCTGTTGCTAAGAGATTATGAACCAAATGATTTTTTTCAAAAAAAAAAAAAAAGCCACTACAGGATGTTCCAAGATAGAGCCACAATAACAGCCCAAACAGAGAGGATATGCTGTTATTATTAAATCTTTGTAAGGAGCAGAGGAGGAAGAGGGTAACTGTGAAGCAGCCCACCAGGCACATCCAATGTCAATGATTGATTTGCCAAGGTTGGACTATTACAAAGTAGACTCTAGGCTCAGTGGTGAAACTGAGATAGAATATCTTCTTTGTTCTACAAGTTCTCCAATTAACCAAGACTTATTTGTTGACGACCTCTTTGCCTATTTCTTGCACATTTGTGATCACCTCGGCCACATCTAGTTGCAGGCAGTGACTAAGTCTAACATAGTTGCAGCCACAGGGTTGGCAGAGTGCCTGTGTGTGGTAATTGATTAAATGATTTAACTAGCCGTTTGCAGCCTCCTCCGCTATCGGTCTGTTGCTGGGGCAACAGGAACCTATGAACTAACAAGCCCAGCTAGAGGAGGACAGAGGCTCTCCCATCACAGGAAAGTCAGCAAACTGGGCACTTGGATGAAACTGTTGCCATCTGGCGCCTAGGACAGTTCTGCCCACAGGACTTTCCTGGGACAGTACAGCCATTCGGCTCTGCATCTTCGCTCGGTCACTCTACCAGGCAGATGGAGCCATACCGAGTAGCTGCCAGGAAAGGAAATCCAGAACTGGGTGCAGGGCAGCACAATGCCAACCCCTCCAGCCACCGCTGCTTTCTCTCTCTGCTGGGCCCCGGCTGCTGCTGCCTTATGGTGTCCATTTATCTCATTGGATGATGAGGTAATGGAGGGCAAATTGTCTCTCATTTTACAGAGGAGGAAGCCCAGGGCCAAGAGAAATGATGAAGTGTCAAAGTCACACAGTTAATAAGTCAGGAGGCAGACACGTGTCTTCTAACCCAAATGCCAGCATCCTCGCTGCTCACCAGACCCCAGGCACCTTATGATGTGTTGCACAGGAAATCGCTGGCTGTTGCAATGCTCTCAGAAAGGGTCAGTGTTTCCATGGGCTAACCCTGGTGACCCTTGGTCACTGTTTGGCGCCCAGGGAAGGAGAGGAGAGGAGTCACAGCAGTCTGCCATCCTCATTCTCCACGGGGCAGAAGAAGGGGGCATGAGCCAAGCAAACCATTAAGAGCCCAGACTTGGAATCATTTGCCACCCACTACTCGGGCTGGTTACTTAATCTTCTGCAGAGAAGTTTCCTCTCTAAAATTTAGGGCAAGCTTAGTAGCAACCTATTTTATAGGGTTCTTGAGAGAATACATGAGGTTAAGCTGGTAAAGTGGATAGCAGGGTGTGTGAGAATGCTTGGTAAAAGCTAACAGCAGCAGCAGCAGCCACAGCCATCAAACACAGTGACTTCCACCCCCAGCATCATCCACTCCTGTGCAGGCTGGTGCTAATGGCATGCCATTGTAGGCCCCGGTAGTGACTAGCCTGTGCCACCAGGGCCTCTAGTGCAAAGGGGACACATTTCCAGGGCTCCAGAAGTTGAGCTTAAAGAATAGAGAAGCAGCTGTTTCTCTATGGGTTTCTGCACTTGTCTAAATTACATGTGCTCCCAACTGGTTCTCCCAGCTGGAATTCCCCGGTGCCCAGCCCAGGCTGGTCGACGCCACTGCCCGACGTCCCCCACCCTCTATCATGTCAAGCTCCCACCCTTGGCCAGGCCTGGGGGGCTTCAATGGCCGGATGCTTGAAGTGGGAAAGAGCTGAGCAGCCTAGGGCCTCTCCCATGGCCCCTCTAAGTCCGACCATGGAAGGGTGGACTGGGGGAGGGTGGCAGGCTGGAGCAGAGGGTTACAGATCACCAGCCCTGCCACTTGGCACCCACCCCAAGGCAGTGGCTCCAGTTATCCTGTGGGGTCAGGATGCTATTTCTGCTGAGTCATCCTTTCTTGCCCAGAGGGATCCTGGCCCAAAGCCACATTCCTGGTGGGGTCTGAGTGCCACAGAGTATAGAAACTTCCTTTCTCACCAGCCCCCAGATCTCAGCCCCTTGCATAGACTGGTCCCTCAGCAGCCTCTGCTGGCAGCACTGTTCCAAATCTGTGAGTGGCCCCCCAGAGCCCCCTACCCACCCTAGAGTCTGAGTTCCAGGACAGCCAAGAGCACTGCACAGGACGGGAAGTGTGCCCATGTGCCAGTGCCCAAAGGGAACGGGGAGTGGCGGGCCTAAGGGGAGGGGGGGCCAAAGGGGGATTAAGGAACTATTTAAAATTCCTGTCTGCCCATTTGGCAGCCCTTACTGCCGGTGGGGGTCCAGCAGCCCCATGAGAAGGAGCTACTGCTCCCAGACAGGCCTGGGCAATGGCCAAGTCCCAAGCCGACTAAGAGACAAGGCAGACTAGGAGCTCTGTCCCTGGTCCCACACTGCCCCCCAACCAGCAGCTCCAGCATCTCCTTACAGTGCAAAACTCCCCTATTCCCAGGCAAGCAAGCTGGCCATCCCTTCTGCAGAACTCATGTTTCAGGAAAACGTTTTGAGCACCTATGTGCCAGGCACTGTAGTAGGCACACTGGCTCCGTGGCAGTGGACACGACAGATGTGGCCCCGTCCTGATGTCTCTCCCATCCTTTCCAGTCCCACTATCTTACCTCCATGTCCCTGTGCTCGCATTCAAGGCTGCTGGGGTTCCCATATTGGCTCCCCACTTCTAGCTGTGTGACCTTGAGCAAGTTACTTTACCTCTCTGCGCCGCTATTGCCTTGTCTGTAAAATAGGAGCAAGCTGATATCTACTCCATAGGGATGCTAAAGAGGTAAATAAGTTGGTGTGTGTAAAATATTTGAATCAGTTCCCGGTACAAAAAACTCAGCGTGTGTGTGTGTGTGTGTGTGTGTGTGTGTGTGTGTGTGTGTGTCTGTCTGTCTGTCTGTCTGTCTGTCTGATTGTATCTGCCCACTACCTGGAGACTATTTGTTGTTCTTCTTTTCTGTGGGCACCTGTCATTTTAGCCTCAGCAGAGTTTCCAGTTTCCACCAACTGGGGGCAGGTGGTCCTAGGTTGGCACTGGCAGAGCATTTTCCTAATTTGTCAAGAATTTTGCATCCCCTGGGAAGATGAGCAAAGGCAGCTCAGGGAGGTAAGACATCCACCCACTAGGCAGTGTTGGCTGTGAGGAAGAGCTTGAATATAGCCCTGTCCCTGCAGACACCCTGAGGCTATCTCAAATCTCTCATGGGGCCTCCCTGGTGGCGCAAGGGGTTAAGACACAACCTATGAAGCAATCCACAGCCACTACAGCACAAGTTCTATCCTCAGCCAGACAGGGAGCAACCCACATGGTGCAGCAGACCTCTCCTGACTCCCTGCTGCTCCCCTCAGCAGTGTATTTCAGTCAGTCTGCCTGTTCTGCTCCCCACTCTGTCTCTGGTGAATCCTCTCACCCCCAACACCTCTGGCCTGTACCCCAGTTCTTATATGCATAAATAAATATATATATATTAATCAAATCTCTCAAAGTTCAGCACCCAGAGGACAGGGCCCTCCTGGTCCTTCAGAGACCCTGGAGTCAGCAGTTTGTCTCTCAAAGCTCACCGGGCTGAGGAAGACCTGGATTGAGGGGTGCCACCTGACAGAGCCCTGTGGAGGCCCGCAGGAAGAGTTCATCCCAGGAAACTGTGAGCAATGCTGGCAGACCACAGAGCGCCCAGGCTTCCTGTCCTCTCCACACAGGCTGCCCTGTCAACGTCAACGGGTTTGTGAAACCCTGCGGGGTGGGCAGTGGAGACATGAGGGGCCTCAAGGTTCACCGGCTGTGGTCGCCCTGTTCCCTCACGGCCCAGCAGAAGGTGGCTTTCTAGAGACTGCCGGCCACGCTGGGTGGCGTCCAGCTGCTATGAGAGACAGGCACCTGGGGGTGGCCCCACTGTCTCGGGCCTCAGCCTCCAGACTCCAGGGCTCTTCCCCACAGTTTTATTATCTCCTGGGTCCCCACAGATGCAAGGAACAAAGCCATCGGGTGGGATCTGTGGTTGGAGGACTTTGGAGTGAGAGAGACACGGGTTATGAGTCTCTTTCATAACTGCTAGCTGTGTCACTTTGAGCAAGATGGTTAATCTCTCTGCACCTCGGTTTCCTCAGATATAAAGTGGTGAAAATGGTAATTGAAAATAAAAGCACCTGCTTTTGTGTGAGGATTAAACAGAACAATAAATACAGAACTTTTGGCACAGTACCGGGGACCTGGTAAGTTCTTGATAAATAGAACCTGTTTCGTAACCGCTATGAGTGACAACAGAAAACTGGAGTGTGAGTACTGTACTGCTTTGATTTTGCAATTTTTAAAATTAATTAATTAAAACCATCCAGCCCCAATCTTCCTTACTTGAAAGATCTATACTTTTCTCTTGAAGTTTCCTGTCCCTTTGAATCACCAAAGAACCCCAAGTCTCACATGCTCCCAAAGAACGGGTGGAGGGCCCATGTCCCCCCAGCCCCCCAGGCCAGAAGAATGGACCTGTGACAGGTCCCGGGCAGCAATGTTTGTCAACGATTCCCATGTGGTCAGAAAGGGGAAGTTTCCTGTGCCACTAGAGCTCCAAAAGGCTAGATGCACCTTCCAGGGGAAGGACATCAAGTGTGACCAAGGGCAGCCTCTGCCCCCTCCTGGCTCACTCCCCACACTTGTCACTTCTTCATGCCCATAAGTGGCCATTCCCAGTGTTGAGTGTATGGGGCTCCTGGGTTCCCACAAAGACTGGACCGATATTTAGTCTCTTTTCCTTTCTCAGAGGCCCTGCTGAGGTTGGGGGTACTTCTCCTTTTCAGATCCCCAAACACAACTGATCTCACTATTCTCCTGTGTCTGAAAGTTCCTGGACAGCTGCACACCTCAGCCACCCCAGCCTTCACCCTCGATGCCCAGCACCAGTGCTCACTCATCTGGCCAAGAACCAGCAAGGTAACTCTTACTTACACAGCAAGGTAACTCTTACTTACTCCAGTGCGGATCCTGCCATTCCATTTTTCTTCTCAGTAACTAGACAGACATCAGGGAGAAGCCAAAGGCAATGCCAGCACAGCAGCAGAGCTCTTTTTCGTTATGCTCCAAGACCAGTAGATGTGAGCTCCTGGAAACGGGGAATGGAAGGGTATCCCTAGGCTTCCAGAACATGAACTTTCACCAACATGGTGTGACATGTTGATTGACTGATGGACTGACTGACCGACCAACAGCAAAAAACTTATCTGAAGTGGCAAGGATCAAGCAGAGGTGCCAGGTTGGGCAGAAGAGGGAAATCAACCAGGGTAACTGGGTTAGGGTTAGGGTAAGAGTTAGGGTAACTAGATTGGGGGGTGGGGGGGTATATGGGTGCACAGTAGGCATGAGCTGCCTTGCAGGAACAGAGTAAAGACACACTTCTAATGCAGCCTGAACATAAGGGTCATATGCAGCCTGGGTCTAATGCAGCCCGAACATAAGGGGTGGTCAGAGTGGCGCTGCAGATACTGAGGGTGCGGGAGGCATCTCTGCAGTCTAGGTGTGCAGAGCAGCCAGGTTAGAGTGATGGACCTCTCCCAGCCATGTCGTACCTTTCCAAGAACCTACTAGGATCCTTCTGTCCCCCAACCAGGGCTCCAGGTTCAACTGGAAGAGGCTGAGCCTTGGCCCGGGAGCATAGGAGGTTTCTCACCGTGGCAGGGAAATTGCTGGGTTGGGGGTTCGGGCAGCCACAGTGACCGTCTCTCTGCAGGACGGATGCGGCTTTGCTGACAGAGAGTCTGCGGCCTGGACATGCCAGCGGTGCAGGTCTGAGGCCAGCAGTGGGGAGCCGAGCCCACCACGGCCTCGCCCCTCCCAGCAGGGCCCCACTAGGACAAGGCATCTGCTTTCAATCAGCCGCCCCTCAGCCCAGGAAGGAGGCTGAGACCCCCCCCAGGCCTGGCCGCTCACCACGCAGAATGAACATCACGGGCAAAGGAGACAGGGGAAGCTCCAGGGACTCTGGTCAGAAAGGACTGGAGAAAGAGGTTTATTATTGTGGGCGACCTAAAGGAAATCCCCCACTTACTCCCTGTTGCCTGGTCCAGCCCAGCCGGTCCCCCCACCCTCCCCGGACTCCTGCTGCAGACACTACTCTGTCAGCCACTGCTCTGTTCCCCACTCCAGGGCCTGGTATTGCACCATGAGCCCGGAGCCCGGGGGCACCTACCCTGCCCTGCATATGACCCCTCATTCTTCAGCTTACATCCCATTTCCTCAGGAAAACCTCTCCCACCACATGCCTAGTCCCCAGGAAATAATCTAGTGGGCACACTTGAGTCTGTCCTAGTGTATCTGTGTGGCCAGGTCAGCCTGCACCCCTCTAGACTATAAGCCCCAGGCAGGTAGGAACTGTCTTCTTCCTTGAGACTGTACCCCTAAAATCCAGCACAGGACCCGGCACGGAGTAGGGGCTTCATAAATACTACTGAATGAATGAATGAATGAATGAATGAATGAATGAATCATGCCTCATCATTTTCCTAGCAGTTTCCTTCTGTCATCTTCAGTGTCTTGGTTTCCCCTCCATCCGGGACAGTCAGGGCTCACACACCTGTTAGAGGCCCAGAGTCAGGGGGAGCTCCCAGAGCCTATGTCCATCCAGTCCTCGTCTTTTGTCTGGGAGCATGGACTTCTACACTGGGACAGGAGAGGTGTGTGTCCTATAGTCAGAGACAACAGAAGGGCTGGGCAAGGGCCAGAGGGGGCGGGGGGCGCCCGCAGGCTCCCGCAGCCAGGTACTCCCATAAATAATGCATCAGTCAAACCAGAAGCACCCCCCATTTCCAGAGAAAGTCCAGGAAGATAGCCAGTAGGGCTGGTGTCTCATCAGTACCCCCCCAATCCCACACTCCACCCCTAAAATGGCCACAGAACACCTAAGCTGACCCTCAGTCCACCCCAGCCCGAGTGGCACAGGAAGTTTAACTGGAGTAAGCTTTGTTGTCAGCCTCCTGGGACCAGCTCTGCTAGCCCAGACAGCAACTCAACTCTCTGAGCCACAGTCTCACTGTCTACACGATGGTACAATAATAGGACTGACCTTCATGGACCCTTGAACCCATGAAAGTCAAGTGCATAGCACTAAGGGTTGGGTCTCAGTGCTCCTGCGGCCCTCACTGGTCATGGGCATCATTTCTCAGGCATTAAGTGGTCTTTCTTATCCCCCTGCACCTGGGAGCACCTTGAGGACAGGGACCAGGTCTCATGCCTGCCTCTTCCAGTGCTCTGAGGCCAGCACAGGCCCAGACTGGCAGCTTGGTTAGATGCATGGATGCATGAGTGTTTTCTCCATTGTAGAATAAAAGCTTTGCTAATTTTTCTGCTGATGAGAACAAGGGAGCAGGAAGGAAGGCCCATGCTCCACCTGACTGTAAGGGCTGCATGAGGAGTGTGGAAGGCAGGACCGTGGAACAAATGGGAGCTGGGAAAAAAAAACATGCTTTCCAAAAGAGGGAGCAATAAACCCCAGAGCAGGGCAGGGAGTGGGTATGACCACTCCGGGGAAAACCCAGGAAAGAGGTGGCGGTGGAGGGCTGCAGAGGGCAGCTGCACAGAAGTTGGTCTGGATGGGGCCTGCAGCCTGGAGAGGATGCGTGGGGAGGGATCGGAGAACTAGCCTAGTCCTAGGCCTGGGGTTGTTATGACAACTTTCCAGAGAATCAGGCGGCACTCAGAGAGGTAGACCGAAAGAGAGATTTATTCGTCACACCGGCAAGCCCAGCGGGATATCTCCCAAAGTCTGAGCCCCATTCAATAGTATTTATGAAGCCCCTACTCCATGCCAGGTCCTGTGCTGGATTTCAGGGGTACAGTTGCAAGGAAGAAGATAGTTCCTACCTGCCTGGGGCTTATAGTCTAGAGCGGAGCAGGCTGACCTGGCCACACAGATACAGACACTAGGACAGACTCAAGTGTGCCCACTAGATTACTTCCTGGGCACTAGGCATAGGGTGGGGGTGGGGGGTTTCCTGAGGAAATGGGATATAAGCTGAAGAATAAGGGGTCAGTCCTATCCAGGGCAAAAATGGCAGGGTTTTACACAGTTCGTATGTGGAAGCTTGTCACCCCGTCCATCATGGACTTTCTTTATTGCTTGGGAAGGGGGTCAGGGCAGCCGTAGCTACTCCTATGGGCAAGCAGCACACCTAGCAACTTTCCACTCCAGCAAGCAGCAAACTCCAAGCAGGAGACTTAGCAACTTCCTGCTTCAGGGCTGTGAGAAATGAGACTGAAGATGGCAAAGACACAGTATAAATGCAGAGCTCTGGGGCCCTGTGATACTCAGCTGACATGAACTTTGCCTCTGGCTTTCCCTTTGCAGCACAGCCTAGAACAGTGCCTGGCAGAGAGCGCATGCCCAATGCACCATTGTTAAATGAATGACTAAGGAGGAATGAGGTTTTTCTATAAGCATTTTATCTGGTCTGTCTGCCTCCCTCCTGAAGCCATTTCCAAAATGGCCCAGCCGCTTGGAACCTGTGGGTTCCCTCCACCGGCCGGCCACGGCAGAAGGTCCCCGCAGTGGTCTGTGAGCCAAATCCGGATCAAGACCTCTCTTGTTTGCCCTGAGCTGTGTGTTTTTGTTTTGTTATGTGTTGAATTTGAATGAGCTGCTAACAGCTAAAAATAAAGGTGCCCACACAAAAATCTGAGTTTCCAGCTTCTTGAAGAGTTGGGCGGCCATATCACACTGGGAATGCCTGCCCCGGGGGGGACAGTGGCTGGGGGGAGAGGGGTGAAGGGGTGCTGAGTTTTGACCCTGCCCACAGATTGAAGCCCAAAGTCCTCCTCCGCCAGGCCCCCAGGGCAGGGCCTCAGTGACGTGACACTCAGGAAGACATCCCCATCAGTCTGTCCCACTGTCCTAGTGGCCAAGATTCTACTAAACCACGTGACTTCTAATTCCCCAGCCACCTGTACTTCCACATTTCTGAGCACCCACCTAGTGGGACCTCAGCCCTGCTGCCTGCCCCACTACGGGGGTCACGGGGGCCACGGCCAAATGCATCTGATCTAGTGCAAGCTCAAGATCCCTGGGCAGTGGCACCGCAGCTGCCCTGCACCAGACAGCAGAGGAGCTCAGGGCCATGCAGCACACGCCCCTGTCCTCTGCCCCGCCCCTCCAGACTGTGGGCTCAGGGGCCGTGAGAATTGTGGCTCATTCTCTCTTTTCTCTGGTGCCCACAGGACCAGTCTCTGACTAGAGGACAACACTGTGGACCCAGTTCACTGCATTTCTTGAAGCAATGAGTTAAACAGAAGCTCTTGATTTCATGGGTGGCAGGGACATGAAAAATTTCCAAAGAACACCAAAGAGATAGAGAAGTTTATGGCCCTGCCAAGGGCTACATTTTGTCATATGTACCCCCAACACACACACACACACACACTCACATCTACCACATGTGCGCATGCACACACACATCTCGTGCCAACTACCAGAGTGACCCCGTCTTACCTCCACCAGGGAGCCCCCGCTCCTTCACAGTCCAAGCCTTTCCTCACCCGCCTCCCGCCCACAGCTGTGTTCTGAGTTCTCCGTCTAGACCCGCTCCCTGAAGTCAGCCTGCTGAACGGATGGCGCTGGGCAGCCCAGACCAGAGCTAATGTCAGAGGCTGGTCATCAAACGTGGGAGCTGACAGGGACTTCCAGCAGACCCACCCATTTTACAGTCAGCCTGGAGTCAGCCTCAGCAGGGCCTGGTGGGCAGGGAGGCCGGGGAGTAGGAAAGCACCACGGGGAGAACTGAGCACAGCAGGCCTGACCTGATCCTCCTGAGACACAGAGCAGGGTCCCCCCAGGCCACACTTACGGGGGGAGACCACCCTCCACATGGTGGGCTGGACTCGCCCTTCATATGTGCACCCCAGCTCCAAAGCCACGCTCATCATCATGTTGTGAGAGAGGTCCCGGGCCGTGACAGGCACCAGGGACCAGGACAGGGGAAACAGGAGCTAATGTGCCTACTGCGTCACACCGTAGGCAGAAATATCATTCAAACTCCTTCTCATAGCGGATTTATATATTCAGTGAGATAACCTTCCTGCAAACCAAAGTGAAATGTTTGGGAGGAAAGGCAGTTCTTTCTTACAGCCTCCTCCGAGACCCCATGTGGACCCTGGCAGCTGAGGGGGACCATGAGATAACAGTGGGAGAGCAGAGCCCGCACTATCTCTAAGTTACCACCTGGCCCTGTTTTAAAGGGGAAGCTAAGACTGCGCAGGGTGAGCTGCTGGCTCCAAGACTCGTTTCCAAGGACAGAACCCGGATGGGCCTGCCTCTGCCCCTTGCCCTGGAGTGCCCTTCCCTCTCACCAGGCAGGGAACAGGGCCAACCTCTCGTGCCCCAAAGCCAGCCCTGGAAGATTTGGGGGCATTTGTGGAAGGGGGCAGGGGAACTTCTCCCCCACCTAAACCCAAGGTCTCCTTCCCCAGCCCCCAGGCAGGGGTGGAGGGGTGTCCGGGTCCAGCAGGGGTGCTAGTCCTCCCTGGCACCCACCACAGCTCTAGGTGCTAAGGGCTCTATGGGTGCCAACGAGTCTTCTTAACCTCCCCTGACTCTGCCTCCATCTGCTCAGGCTCCCACAGCCAACCCCATTAATCACCTCCATCGCCAATCCCCAGGAATGCGGTGGTCTTATAAAAGTCTGCCCTGGGTTAAACAAATAAACCGAACTGGAGGCTTCTAAGTCAACTTCGAGGCTTTGCCAGCTTTCTGGCCTCCCTTCCTCCGCTCTGCTCATACCCCCACCCCACCACCACGAGGACTTAGAGCCACCTCCCAAACACACTCCAGAACTAGGAGGGAGCAATGTCACCTGAGTGAAACCACCTTTACCACTCTTAGATAGGGCTGGGTACCCAAAAGCCTGAAGACCACCCCCCACCCAAAGCACCCCTCCCCACCTGCTCCCACCCTCACAGCATCTGTGTCCTCCCCCACTCTTCCTCAGGACATGCAGGCCTATATGCCATGTCTAGCACCCCACTCCCTAATTTGGGGTTCTGAAAACCACCTCTCCTCCTGTGTGAGGACCTACACGCATCCTCAAGGGAACAGGATGTGGCTCTGGGAAGATTTTCCAGAGGAAGTCTGGAAAGGCCAGAAAGGGCTGGGGCCAGCTTGGGGGGCTCTGGGATGTGTCCCTTCCTGCCAGTTCTGCCCTCCTCCGTCTCCTCAACCCCAGGACTCAGCACTAGTGGAGACTCCCTAGGCCTGACCTGGGGGCAGATTCCATGCTATCCCAGGGACTTTCTGCTGAAGGGAAAGTGCCTATAAACAAAGTGGAAAATACACAAACACTCAGCCTACTCACCAGCACAGAAGAATCCACAGCTGGACGGAAGGATGCACGCAGGTGCAGACCACACTGCTGCTCAGTTTGCTCACTAAAGTGGCCACACCCAGGGCTGCGGCTCCCACTTATAGGCCCCAGGCCTATAAGGGGCGCCTCAAATCACTAAAATATTCCAGAAAGCCAACAGACATCCTACACAAAGCATGGTTAGGCTCCAGAGATCAAGAAAAAATTCCAAGGTTTTGCTTTTGGCTGAAATTACATCAACTGAATGCAGAAACCCTGGCCACCGTGTGCTGATAAACATTCTGAGGGCCCATGTACAAGTATCAGTAACGGCAGACCGCTTAACTGCCATTGAGCAAAATCTTCCCAAATGTGGAGTTTATAGGAAATAATAAAATGCCTCCTAGATGCTTATGTCCTTAATATACAAAGAGTTCCTATAAATCAATACTTACCCTCAGAGCATTTGATTTTAACTGAGATGCCATTCAACTGTCACATTAACAGAGATTTAAAAATTGATAATTCCAGTGTTGGAGCAGGTGGAAGTGAATGGGCATTCTCTACACTGTTGGTAGAACTGCACATTGCTACAGTGTTTTTGGAAGGGAATATATATATTTAACTTTTCAACACACATCACATTTAATCAGTTGACAATTAATCTATGAATTCAGTTCATCTCAGTTCATCTATAGTTCATCTCAGCATTGCTTGTAAGGACAAAAACTGGAAGCTGTCTAAATGCCCATCAAAAAAAGAACTGGTCACTAAAGTCTTTTCAATGAACTTTGAAATTATTACGAAGAACAGACGTCAATGAGAAAGAATGTCAAGACATAACATTAGGTGAAAAAAGGGCAGGCTGTACAACAATATGGTTATGGTGTTAGCCTGTTAGTATTTTTTTTTTCAAAGCACACACAGTTTCCTGCCTATAAAACGATTTATTTTAGGATTAATAAGAAATTGTTGCATGTTTCCCTGTTTCCCTGGGAAATAGGTGGGGCAAGAGTCAAAATAGGTAGAATGCTTTTAACTTACATACCCTTCTCTGCTGTTACATCACTACCAGACTTTCAAAATTTTTAAATTGATTTTAAAGGCTGTCCTAGTGAGGACAAGATGAGATTCTCCCCAGTTTAGAAGACTGGATGATTACTAGGAAGAGGTCACAGGAGGGCAGAAGGACAGCTGTACCCAGGCCGGGGGGAGCAAGGGAAGATAGGGGATTGGGGGTCCCTTTGCAGAGAAGGGAAGCCATGTACGAGCAGGCCTCTCTCTTAGCCTGAAGAGGAGTCCTTGGAGGGAGGTCTCCCTCTCAGCACTTCCACCCCCTCATTCAGAGTGGAGACAGATGGAGACTGGGGGAGAAATCAACACACACTCACAACTGAGGATTCCTTCTCTCTCTCTTTGACCCAGGCCTGGACAAAAATCTCTGCTCCCATGAGAACAGGCCTTACACAGAATTTTTTTTTTAATGAACAGAAAAAAAGTGAGAAGACTGACAAATAAATGGCTTTGGGGGAACACTCTCTGACCAGAAGATCCACAGCCAGGCCTCCCTGGTGGCGCAAGGGATTAAGCACGAGCACTGCGAAGCTGTCCGCAGCCTCTGAAGCATGAGTTAGATTCCCCAGCCAGGGAGCTGACCCACATGGCACAGCAGACCTCTCCTGTCTCACCCGCTGCTCCCCTCAGCAGTGTATTTCAATGGATCTGCCTGTTCTGTTCCCCACTCTGTCTCTGGTAAATCCTCTCACCCCCACACCTCTGGCCTACACCCCAGTTCTTATATGCATAAATAAATCTTTAAAAAAAAATATGGGAAAACCCACAGCCTGACCAGAGATGGGCCTCTCTGGGAGAGAACATTTCTTGTCTTTGTGTGACTCCTCCCTTCCCTTCCCTCCTCTTGAACTCCAGTCCTATGGAGGCAAAGGGGAGCCACATGGACCTCAATTGGGCCATCACTTCTTCAATTCCTTACCAGGGTTGTCTCTCTCCCTCCCTGCCTCTCAGTCTCTTCATCTGTAGGATCTGGGGCTCCTGGCACCTGAGGGTTCATGTGATAATTAGAAATGCTATAAATACTGTAGCACAATGTCAGCCATATAACAAGTGGTTGTTTAAAAGCACACGGGCACGTAACTGTATCTGTTCTTCATCATTCCCTAAATAGTCTCACCTCCGTGCCCCCTCCCATCCAGGATGTTCCTCCTTCCCCTTCCCACAGAATCCACTAGTGTTTCCGGCCTCACTCCCATACCGCCTCCTTTGTCAGAGAGAGTTCTCACTGAGCAGCGGCTTTCTCTCCCCCGGGGCTCCCACAGCACCTAGCTCGCAGCCCGCAGCTCCAGCCCTGACCCCCTGAGAGATGGGGTATCAGCCTGAGCGCCAGAGCCTTGGGCAGATGCTGCCTTCCATCTTTGCGTCCCTGTCCCTAGCACAGAGACCACAGCAGAAGTATCTGTCAAATGCCTGCTTGAGTGACTTCCCCTCAGCCCGACAACCTGCCCTCATCCTCCAGGCCCCTTGCACTCCTGGGACTGGTGTCCCTCCTTGGAACCCCACCAAGAGTGGGACTTCTCTGTCTCTGGTTGAACCTTAGATTTGGTTTGATTCTAAAGGAGTTGGGGGGCTCTAGAGATCCAATCAGGTACTTCATTATGGTGGGGCTCCCTTCACTGAGAAGGAGGGTCTTGACATGCCAAAGGGAGAAGGGCACAGCTGGTAAGCTGGGCTGGACTGGAGGGTTATGCCCGGGAAGTGGGGATGTCCATCCCAGGGCTGAACTATCAGGTCACTGGGTCTTGAAGCTTCAGTGACCACAAACCAGCCTTTTGAGGAAAGCAGCTGTCTAGCTTCCCCGTGCCAGCTGTGCACAGCTGGGCTGTCCCCTGTGTGCCTGGTGCTCCTCCCCACTCCTGAAGAGCCACCCCACCCAAGACCTGGGCCAAGGGTCTGCTGTGGGTCAGTCCTGCCCCCTGCTGGCCACCATGGGAATGGCCCCTCAACCAGGAGGTAGCAAGGAAGCCCCCAGGGGCTGCCTGGCCACTCTGTGTGGGATTGTTTCAGAAAAAAAAGGCCACCCCAGCCGGGGTGTTTCCCATTGTCCTATGGATATCACCATTCAAACTTTCTGGTTCAGGTCCAAACCCACTGCCCTGGCGAAGTCCTCCAGAACCTGACTGCAATGTCACTTTCCAAATGGATTTGACACTAGTCCCTCCCTAAAGCCTTGGATCCAGGCAAAGCCACTGTGCCCTGACTATGCAGCTCTCCTTCCCTCCAGCAGTGCCCTTGCCTTTTCTCTCTACTTCAAGATCCAATTCAAGTCTCCCTTCCCTCTGGCTGCGGGGGCGCCAGCCACCCTCACCCTGCTGAGCTTTTCCTCTAGTTCTCTCCTCAGGAGCCCAGTCCAGTCGCCTGCAGGTTGTGCCCACCCTCATCAGTGTCAGTCACACAAGCCCCTGTACACAAGCTCAGGGGCTCAGCAAAGGGCCTGCACACAGTCGGTGCATAATCAGTGCTGCATGGGGAAGGTAGTCAATCCCAGCACCTCTATTCCCCCTACCAGCACAAGGGCTTGGGGGAGGTTGGCAGGTGCTTCTATTTAATGTTTAGGACCCAGTCAGCCTCCAGCTTCCTCATCCTCTCAGAACCAGTGTTTAGAAGCCCCTCGGCTGCCAGGGAGAGGCAGGAAGGAGGGTGGGTCTCCCTGACACTCAGCCAGAGATATGAAAGAACCATCTACCCCCCTCCCATTTCTGTGCCCCTAATTTCTAGTTCATTCATTCACTCACTCAGTGATCACCTATTAAATGCCAGGGACTGGTTGAATGTGGTTATTGCACAGAAAAAACCCAAAACCCTGTCCTTCAGTAGCTCATCAACTAGTGGAGGAGAAAATGAAACACTTTACCAATATCTTGCAATCAGGTTTTTGACAGAGAGACACACCAAATCACACCACACCCCTGAAACCAGCTAAGGAGTGATTTTTTTTTTTTCTTAAAGGAGAGAAACTAAATGATTTCTAAGCAGGGGGTGGTGTGTGTAGATCTGAGTTTAAGATGGATCTGTTGAGCAGAGGTGGGGAAGGTTAGGATAGGGGAATGCCTGGGGAGGAGAAATGACACAGGAGGTTTGGGGTGCTGTGGTGGAACAAAGGGGGGGTGCCTGATTATGGCAGTAATAGCAGGGAGGGGAAAAACAGGGGGATTTAAAAAAAAACAGGGGGCCTCCCTGGTGGTAGAAGGGGTTAAGCATAGCACTATGAAGCTGTCCGCAGCCTCTGCAGCAAGGGTTCTATCCTGGCGGGCTATTGAGGCGCCCACATGGTGGGGCAGACCTCTCCTATCTCGCCCGCTGCTCCCCTCAGCAGTGTGTTTCAGTCAGTCTGCCTGTTCTGTTCCCCACTCTGTCTCTGGTGAATCCTCTCACGTCCTGCACCTCTGGCCTGTACCCCAGTTCTTGTGTGCATAAATAAATAAATCTTTAAAAAATAATTAAAAAAACATAGGACTCAGTGATTAGGTGTTGGGAGTGGGATGGTGGGACCATGGACTGAGATGGGGAGACCAGAGGGGTGCCGGAGGGCTATGGAGAGAGCAGGCTCAGTATGGAGCACGGTGAGCTGGAAGCATTTGAGGGACACTGAACACAGATGACTACGAGATGGCCATATAGCTGGGCCAGAGGTACAGAGAGACTCGACCTCGGCTTCTACACTGCAGCCTGGGGAGGGAATGTGGGGACAGGAGAATAGGGAGGTCGAGATGGAAGGTCCTCTTCATTTTAGGGGCTCTATTGCTAATCACTGAGGGTTCAGGGAGGCAAAAGCAAACTAGAAGCAGTGTGGTTAGTGGAAAGATATTCATCACAAAGGGGGAGGTTCAGATCCCATCCCTTCTAGACAGGTGACCATTTCTTCATGTGGCCCTAATAATATCTGCTTTGCAGTATTTTTGAAAGGAAAGGAAATATACCCACAAGCACACCACACAACTCCTGCCAAAGAGGAGTTCCATAAGTGAGAGCCACTATCTTGACCAGCAAACATGAAAACACTATAAAGTTTCCAGAATCTTCCAAGTTTGCCAGCACTTCTAATCCCAAGCCTCTGTCTGCGGACTTCATTACTAGCTGGATGAGCAAATCCAGGAAGGACCCAGACGTCCCCATGGCTCCCACTTGTGTCCCTGAGCCACACGGGTTGGGAGACCCAGATCTCTGGGTCTGTCCTTCTCAAGGATGGGGTTCTCTGGGTATCTGCCACAGCCCACAGCTCCTGACCCCTTTCTTGTGTTTCAGAATCTCCCCTGAAGCTGCAGCTGCTGGCAGAAGGGCACAGCAAGGGCCTCACCTTCTTCCCAGTGCCTGAAGCCTTGTGACATTCCCGCCACACTGGACACCCCAGAGGAATGAAACGGGCTGAGAGGAAAGGGAGGGGGTGTCAGAACTGCTCAGCTGAGGGGAAAACTCCCTAATCTATGGGCCATATAGGCAAACTTCATGCAGAAAGGTGGCCACCCAGGCCTCGGTTTCCTCATCTGTAAATAGATGATCCTTCCAGGCCGCCTCTGAGTCTCCCTTACAGCCCGCCCAAGATTCCACCTTGTCCTCTCCTTTCCTGCCTGTGATTGACCTGCTGTCCAGCAGAGGGAGCCCACACCTCTTCCCAGCCTGCCCGCCTGGAGCCAGGGCCCAGGAAGCCTGCCAAGAGTAGGGAAAGCGTCTTACTAAACCACCACTGTGCAGGGCATGTGACATGCTTAGTGCAACAGCTGGCCTTCGAAGGGAAAAGGAAGCCTTCGAGAAGAGGTAGCCATGGTTGTCTATTTCAGAGAGGAGCAAACTGAGACTCCAATAGTTTATGTGAACCTGGGGCTCTGATGCTGATTCGGCGGCTCCAGGAGGGTATGACACTATCTCTGGGTAACTGAAGGTCTTGCCTCGAAAAAAGGACCCATTAGGTAGACATTTCAAGAATGCAGGCCTAATAATGATCTAAGGAAGAATGTTCCAGGTCTAGGAGGAGCTGGCTGGTTGAGATAGGGACTGCCTTGGCTGTCTGTGAGCACACTATTCAATAGTATTTCAACAGTATTTCCCCCTCCAGCCCAGGGGACACATTCTGAGAGGACTAAAGGGCAGTGTCAGCCCTGAGTCACAGAGGCCACTGCCCTTGCAGGCTTGGCTCCACCTGGGGCCTCACCACTGTCTACCTGGGACATGGTCAGCCTCAGGCATGGAGAGGCTTGATATTTCCTCCTCAGGCTTCTGGATTCCAGTCACAGGCTGGGGGGTCACCTCACTCTCTGTTTCACTGCTTGGCCCTCCTGCTGGTGCTTGTTTTGGAATCCAGGGCAGGGTCTTTGGTGGCGTGGGTCTTATACTCTGTTTTTAAGGGCTACAACCCAGCCTATAGCAGAGCCACCTATATAGTTGGTCAAGAACATTCTGGAAAGATCTAGAGGCTATCTATCTGGGCCTCTATATGGACAAACATTCTGGGTCAGGTTTGGAGGGTCTGGGGCTCCTGACCCGGCTACTGTCCGGTTCCAGAGCAGAGCACAGCAGAACCAGCTTCTCTGGAAAGACATAAATGGGCACACCCAGGGGACTGTGTGGGGAGGACAGGAGACAGTCAGGGGGACAGTGTCCCATGTCCCAGCTGGCCAGACAGCACTAGTCACTAGTCTAGCACTAGTCACTTCTGTGTGATACACTTAAGGTAGGACAAGGCCAAGTGGACCACAGTGGAGCACTGTATCAGAACCAATGGGAAGACTTAAAAAATTCAATTCTGCTGGGACTCCTTCCTGGACTCTCCATGGGGGACGTCTTTCCAGGGATTCCCATAGAGCCAGCATTTGATAAACTGCTCCAGAGAAACCAAGATGGTGGCCTGCCTGGGTACCATACTATTCTGCGGTGGCTGAGGAAGCTGGGAAAACCTGCCCGGGGATAGACACCTCCAAGGGATCAGGTCCATTCCAGGTGGTTCCACAGGGAGAACTGGAGCCGCAGGAAGGACTCCCAGGGCATGCTTTGGGGGGGCACGTTCAAGGGCTGCAGGTGGCCATGTCAACCTGGATGGTCCCCACAGTAGTCCTCTGAAAATGATGTACACATCTCTCTGAGGACTCACATGGGACCATATAACTAAAAGCCAGCGCTAGGGTGCAGTGAGGGTTTCCGCTCCAAGGCCCTTGCTCTGCACTGTGTAGGGTCCCATGGCCCCGCATTGCTAAGGAGGAAACAAAGCCTAAGAGGGTCCCAAGAGCAGCTGGCTGCTACAGACTTGCTTTGTGTGGAAGCTAAACAGCATGGGTGGGAGTGTGGGAACTGAGAAACCAAGTTGATTTCCAGATTCTTCAGTTGGTCCTGTGCTCCTATCTGCCACCCTACATACATACAGACACAGACACACACCCCTGCCCGAAGGCCACCACAGCTTGTCCAACGCCTCCCAGTGCCAATCAGGGTGAGACCTGGCCTCAGCCCAAGACCCATGCGGTGGCCTCAGTGGGGAGGCCTGAGATCCCCCTGGCACCACCCAGGCCCTCTGGAACCCCACATGAGGCCACAGCTGGGAGAGTTGGCCCCTCCCACTGGCCTCCCCAGCCAGGCACCCCCTGCACAGGACAGGGCCAGTGCTGCATTAGGCAAAGCTTCCTAGGACAGCTTTGTCTTGCTTTATTATCTTTAACATTCTTATTTATTCGGTGTTGGATGAGACGGGAGTGGTGATGGCTGGGTGTGCTCTTTGGGGAAAAACTGCATGAGAAGAAAGTAAAACTGCACCCAAGCTCCCACACCCTTGGAGAGGACTAACCTTGCTTCTTGTGTCTTTTCTTCAAGCCACTTCCGGGCTGTGTGACCTGGAGCCAGCTCCTTAACCTCGGCCCCTTGCGCCTCAGTTTCTTCATAAACTGGAGATGAAACGAACAGAACATACCCTGAAGGGTTCTGAGTGTCTCTAAGTCCAGATGCAGCCCCGCTCCTGTTCGCGTGGCGACCATCCCTCCTGTTTGAAATTTTCAGGATTACAGTTTTTTTTTAACAAAATTGAGCATTGCCACTTTTTGTCTAATAAGAATGACATTAGCCTTTTTTGCCTGTTACATCACGAGCATTTTCTACATTCGATTTTCATGATTGCAACGCCTTTCTGCTTAGATTACATGATCACACGGTTTGTTTCCTTTTTTTCTATGTTTCCATGTAGCTGATTTCAATGTATTTACTTGTTGCTCATTTGTTTGTTTCCTGGTCTTACCCAGGACTTCCAGCATCTGCCAGCTGGCCTTTTGCACCTCATACTCCAGAGTGAACTTCTGAATAATGTCCACCGCAGGCCTGCTAGGGCTTAACTAGCAGCCCAGTGGTTTTCTTGGGCAGTGGTGTGAAGGGGGCAGGGGCAGGAGTGCAGGGTGGCAGGGGGTGCCGATCAAGCCCTCCCCACGCCCAGACGTGGCTGTCTGACTCGCAGGCCAGGCCAGGCTCAGGGAGAAGTCACATGCCCCGTCATGCTCATGATGGTGGGCCAGGCCTGAGACAAGCCCAGGTCACACTGCTCGCCTGAGATCATGAGGCTATGTCCTTCCTAAGCAGCCCTTGCAAGCCTGGCCTTCTGCTCCAGTCCAGGCCACCTTCCTGAGAAGCTGACTGACTCATGGTCCAAGGTCCAGGCCACTGTTGGGGGACTTTCCAGCTGTCCCCTGAGACCCTTTCTTCTAGAACTGTCTGGGCAAGCAGGGCCACCTGACCCCCTGATGAAGAGTGGGGTGCAGAGAGGAAGGAATGCCCAAATCCACTGAAGCCCAGCCCCTTACACTCGGCGCTCCACATCAACAGGATCTGCTTCTGTGCGCTCAGCTTACTGACGTCCACAGTTGGTTTAACCAGAGCACGCGGAACACACATACAGGAAAAAATCCATACATAAGGCAGATTTGGCCAAGGGTCAACTGTACTTCTCTCTCTCTCTGTCTTTCTCCCCACTTCTCAACAGCACTTGACCCAAAGGTCCTCTCTTTCCTTCTAGAAACATGCTCCTTCCTACTTCTTCAGTACCTTCCCAATCTCTCAAAGTTGGAGCACCTGGGCTGCGTCCCCAGGCCACTTCTCTCCATGCACCTGCTCGTCCGGTTGGTCCCTCCAGGCTTCTGGCCTTCACTGACCACTTGCAAGTGCCATTTGATGAAAGTCCCATTTTGTGACCTGCCCTTTCACCTATACAGCTGGTGAACTTGCCCACATGTGGGCTTTTGCCTGAGAGTTTTGAAGGGCTGCATTGTGGTTGCCCCACTCCACTGAGCTCCGAGACAAAGTTCCTCCTGCCTTGCAGCTACTTCCACTTGGGAACCAAAACCTCAAACAGAAGCCACCCAGAATGGAACTGACACTCTTCATGCCTCCCTGTCTCCCAGCCTTCTTGGGCAGCCTTCCCCACCTCATCGCTGCCCTTGGCACACACCCAGTTGTCCACACCCTCAGCCTGGTTCTCCTGAAGTCCTCTCTCCTGCACCCTGTTGTAATGCCCAGAGCACCCCGTCACCCCCACCCACATCAGGTCTCTATCCTCACTTCCCTCCATCTGTGATCCCTGCTCCCCACCCTACTGCTCCTTGTCTCCCCGGCTCCACCCCACTCCCTCTACAAGCAGTGTCCCGGCCACAGCAGAGGGCTTCCTCTACCACGTCTGATCAGCTCACACCACCCCTCTGCTTAAATGTCTTCCCATTGCCCTTGGAATAAAGTCAGGCTCCTGGTAGGGTCTGCAGAGTCCTGCATGCTTGATCAGTGCCCTTCCCGGTTCACCCCATCTTGCAGCTCCCTGCCACCCACTCATTCCACTCATCACCCCCCACTTCCTTCCCAGCTGCGGGCTGCGGGACCTCTGCCTGCAGCTCCCTCTCATGGGCACTTCTGCTCACCCTCTCGTTCAGCTGAAGCTCCCCATCTGAGAGAAGTCTTCCCAATCACACGCACCCCCATGTTCTGTTTTTTTCCTTCCTGTCACTTATCAAGGCTCTAATTATCCTTAATCTGTGTGTTTCTTCTACCTCTGGAATGCAAACTCCAAGCACACAGGAAGTCATCTCTGTTCGCTTCTTGCCTGACTCATAGAAGCTGCTGTCCCTGGCCATGTCCAGGGCAGGTGTCAGTCCCTGGCCGGGTCCAGCCCTCCAGCCCCCAGGCCCTCATCTGACTCTGCAGCCTGGCTCATCCATGCAGTGCGCCAGCAAGGGCTGGACTGGCCCTCGCTCATGGGGACTGGAGTCTGGCCCCTTGAGTCCAAGGTGCTCCGAGCTGGCACCCAGTCCTGGGGCTTGGTAGCCAGAAGCCGGCCTCTCACCCAAACATCAAGCCCAGCACTCTCTGACCTTCATAAAAACAGCGCCCTCTGGAATAACCAGAGCCTGCTGTGGAGTTTCTGAGGAGTCAGGCCAAGTTAGCTGGAGGGGTGCCTTGACCCTGTATCCCACCCCTGAGAAGCCTCCCTCTCTGCCCTGAGAACCAGCAAATGACAGCACCTTCCCAAAAGACGGCAAACCAGCCACATCCCTGCCACAGCCTTGTGCAAAGCCATCCTGTGACCTCACTCACCGCCAGGCATGAAGACCCACACGTGCCCTGCTGTCTGCACCCGTCCCCACACACCCTGTCTGTACTCTGGCTAAACCTACTTCCTACCAGTCTGTTACTCCCGCCCATCCACGCCATGAAATGGCTACTTCCTCCACCTGGCATTCCCTCTCCACTTCGTCTTTTGTAGGGACCCTCCGTGATCTTTAAGAGCCAGCCCCAGCATTCCCTCCACTGGGGAGTCCCCGCTGTCCCCCAGAGCTTTGGCCTTGGAACCCAGGATGCCATGACGCATGCATTGCTGTGAGCCCATCTCTCCTCTAGGCTGTGGCAAAATAAAAACAACCCAGGGCCTCAGGGATCCTGGTCTGATGGGGACACGCCCCTTGAGGTGACCTGGGCAGGCACACAGGAATGTGTCTGTAGACAAGGGCCTGGGGAGAGTCATGCAGACATGAAGGCAGGGCAGGTTTCTCCCGGGCACTTCAGGGCAGGTAGCCAGGGACCAAGCTATGACTCCGAGGAATCACTAGCCCTTGTCCCTGATGAGTGCAAAGTACAAGGAACAGGGGGCAGAGGGAGATAAGGCCGGACTCAGAGGCCGGGGCTTGATGTTGGTGCAGCAGCTAATCCATTAAATAGGGGAAATGTCACTGGCCACTACATCTGGGTAAGAGTGAACAGGAGCCTCTTGCGTGCTTCTGTGGACTCACTGACCACAGCAGAAATGATGCCCAAGTGGTCCAAGTCCCCATTTAACAGAGTGTGATATTAAAAGCATTTGTAAGGAATCCTAACTCCTTCAAAATCTAATTCCTAGAATTTCTAAGTTTCCTGGGGTTAATATGAATTTATCCAGTTCTCTATTTCAAAAAGTTACTCAATATCTGCAAAGTTTTAACAAATGTATGCATCCTTCTTTTTTTTTGAAGACCCAGGATAAGGAGTTTGGATTTTATCCTGGAGCAGCAGAAAGTCAGGGATGAGTTTTTCCAGTTTAGGATGATCCTGCGTCCGCAAGGAGAAAGGAAGATAATAAGAGTTAGGCTGGAGGCAGGGAGGCCAGGAAGCCACTGCATGGTCACGGGCAGACAATTTGAGAGGCTCTGAGCGCAGGCCCTGGCCAGGGGGTGGGAGGGGGGTGGACCTGTAGAAATGTGCTAAGGGGGTGGGTCTCACAGGATGGGTGATGGACTGGGTGTGGGGGCTGAGAGAGGACTCCAGGATGGAAGTCCCCAGCTTGGACGCTTGGTTGGGGGGGTGTTCATGCCGTCACTGAACTGGGAGGACAGGTTGGGTGCCTGGAGGGAGACAGTGAACGCAGGCTGAGTTCCAAGGTGTCTCCCAGCCCTATCCAGCACAGTACCTGGCAGGCAGGTAGCCTCGATATATAGCTGTGGGGCTAATAATGAAAGAATGGATGGATGAGGGTCCAGACTTCCTGGCCTCACAGTTCAACGAAACATTCTCTGAGTCACGACTTCCTTCCCTCCCCCCAAGTCCCAGCTCCTGATGCCCAGCTGTGAGCACTTTACCAAAGAATTATATCGGACCTTGAACTTTATTTATGCAGAAGCATCAATTATGCCTCCCAAATCCCCAGGGGTGACCTGGCCTCTCTATCCCTCCTAGTGGCCCTCCGAGCAGGAGGACCTCCATGCTAGCAGACATTCCCAATGCCTGGCCCCAAAGAACATTCCCAATGCCTGGCCAGGTCCGGCCCCCACACAGTCTGTGGCGACTCATGCCACTCCCAGGGCACCCCTATGGCACTGAGTGCCAGATGCTAAGGGTACCTGCTGGGATCCTTGTTTCTCTGCCCGAAAATGTCA
Organism: Talpa occidentalis; assembly: GCF_014898055.3. Classification (NCBI taxonomy): domain Eukaryota; kingdom Metazoa; phylum Chordata; class Mammalia; order Eulipotyphla; family Talpidae; genus Talpa; species Talpa occidentalis. The sequence continues at coordinate 106,510,011 of NW_023605305.1, read as the reverse complement.
CTGGCACTATCCCCTCCCCAAGCCCTGCCCCCAGGCCTCCCTGAAGGGGGATAAGGGGAGAGCCTGCTGTTTACACTGGCCACTGACATGAGGAGAGGCTTGAGGGAGGCCTGAGCTGGAGGAACACAGCCTTCTGGACTGGGAGGTAGAATGTGGCTGCATTCTTGATGAAGCTGAGACTGGGACTAGGAGATACAAGGAAGGAACACGTTGTCCAGTCCTGAAAAAGCTGAATAACTAAGTGAGGAGACCCAGGGAGGTCAGAAGGGCAGGTTCTCAGGGGGCCATGGCTGCCCGGTGAACTCTTGCAGACAGGGAAGTCCCCTGATCAGGACAGCGTTGGCTGGGGTGGGGGTGGGAGAGCAGGCCAAGATCTCCTGGGATGTTATCAGGGAAAACAAGGGTTGGGGTGCAGGAGGCAGGCTGTGCCCCCCCCCGACCACACAACTCTGTGACAGACCCTGACATCCCCTGCCCCCCAACCTGGCCCTCTCCCCATGAAAAGCACCCCCATGCTAGCCATTCCCTACTCCCCATTCCCTTCTGCCTTGCTTCCACGGTTTCCACGAATGCTTCACCCCCTCGTTAGCCTGTGAGCCTCCAGTGGCAGGCAGCCTGGCCCACCCTGGGTGCTGGGAAAGTTTTTAAATCAAAGGAAGCACAGAGACCGGACACACCTCACTTTTCCATCCTTCCAGAAGTCATTCAGGATTGACCAGAGGCCTGGGGATGGGGTAGGGTAAGGAAAGAGAGGGGGAGAGCAAGAATGGGGCTAAGAGGGCTCCCTCTGGGATGGGAGGGGACCATGGAAGGACAGAATGTGGTGGGCCCTGCCAGAAAGAAATCCCAGTCCTTGCTACAATGGCCAAGGTGGCCCAGTCCCTGTCCCCATCTACTCTTACAAGGCCCACGTCCTGCTCACGGGCAGCACTGGGCTCACACACACAGGCACACCTACCAGTCCAAAGCTCTCCCGAGTCTGGGCCACCTTCTGGCCCCTGGTCCCTAGCCACAGTGCCCAGACTTCCTTGAACCCGGGCCTCCCTCTCCTTCTGGTCCCAGTCCCCGTGTCTGTTGCTGATCTGGAGCCCCAGGGGGGGTACCCTAATGGCAGAGGGCAGAGGGCACCCTACCCTAAGGACAGGGGCAAGCAGTGGAGGAAGTTGGGAAGCCTGGGTCTCTGGTTAAGCCTGGGACTCCTGCCAGCGCAGACTCTGCCACAGATCCAGTCTTCTGGGTTGGGCAGGTAGAGGCCTGGGGGCCTCCCCACCCAGCAGAGTCCAAAGAGCACAGGTGTGGCTGCCTCATGCTCTCGCCACCATAAGTCCTGCCTGCTCACAGGCTCACCCGCTCACAGGGACTCTGCCTGTGGCCACTAGCAGAGAAGCCACCGCCAGCAGCAGGACACCGGCTCAAACACCAGTCCCCTGGGGGGACCGGCCACCAGGCCTCACTGGCGTCCAGGTAAGGACCTGGTTCTCGGGAAGAGCAAGGTCCAGCTCAGCTGCAGGTATCCCAGGGTGGTGGGGGCAACCCAGTGGCTTCTGAGCCAGAGACTCCAGCCCATTCCCAGGGGCAGCTGGGAGGGGCAGTTCCTCCAGGGGCTTGGGACTCGGCAGCGGCTTGGCTGACAGGGAGCTGGGCAAGGCACCAGGCCTCCAAAGCATCTCTGGGCTGCTCCTCCCAATGTCCATGATATAGGTACGCCTTCCCTTGCTCTGAGCCCCTAAATCTGAAGGATAAATGGGGGGCCTTGGGGGTGGGGGCAAGCTAAGTCAGTGCCAGTCCTCTCCTCCTCTCCTGTTGTTGGGGTGCTGAGCAGATGCTTCCCCACCTCAACCTGCCCATAGGGACCATGCTAGCACAAGAAGGGGGCGCAGGGAGCAGGGCTGACCACATCAGGGCTTACTTTCTCCTTCTCCTCCTGATGGAAAAGCAGGAAGGAGGGGGGAGGCTGGAAGAGCAGTGGCTGGAGAAGGTAGTACAGGCTTCCAGCACCTCTAACCTTTCCCTTTGGAAAAAGAGCAGGGCCAACCCCAACAAGGAAAACAGATCCAGCGCCAGCTCCATAATGCCTTAATTGTTCACCAGCGATTGGTGCCCCCATCACTGAGTCACCTTATCAGAGCCTGTTATTTTCATAACAGTCCTAATAAACAAGGGTGTGTGTGTGCTCTCGCTTACACTTTGCCCAGGATATTTCAGGGTTCTGGATAAGTCAGGTGTACCACATAGGTGTACGGACACCCACACTGCTGACATGATGCAGATAAACCTCATTCAAATAACTCATAACCTTAGGCCACATAATCAACGGACTCCCTCCCTGGCCCTGCCGTTTGCACACATGCATTCTAGACTCCCTCTGTGCCACTAAGGCCCTGGGGGCACGTGGGGGGTGGTTGGAGGGGTGGCAGGACAAGCCAGTCCCCAGGACCTCCCAGCCTGGTGGCAGAGGCACGAATATAAACGATTTGGGTGTGGATCTGCAGCCAGGTAGGTGGGGGTTTCACTCTCTGAAATACTCAGTGACCTCAGGCCTGCTACGCACTTTGAGCCTCAGCTCTGGTAGCAACAGTAGCCACCAGGAGAGGCTGTTTCGAGGGTTAAATGAGTTGATGAAGGGAAAGTCTGTCTGTCCAACAGTGTGCAGCACAGGGAGTCCCGAACTACAAGCGGGGGAAGGGGAGGTGACTGGGGGAGGCAGGGGTGGTAATTAATCTTATGGGGGTGCCCCCATAAGAGGCTTGGCACAGCACTAACCAGCTGCTGTTGGACAGGAATGGAGGAGGTTTGGCCTGGCACTGGGAGGGCGGCTACCTGGGCACAGTGGAGTGGGTCGTCAGGGAGGGCTTCCTGAGGTGGTGACCCTTGAGCTGGAATTTAGAGTGGGGAGGGGCTCCGGACAGAGGGCTCAAAGCATGGAAAACCAAAGAGACAGGTGATTCGGTGAGCCGTTCGAGCAAATGCGGGTCACTGACAGGGCCTCAGAGACCATCATAAACACACACCACATACGCTCCTGAGAAGGTCCCAACTTCAGAGCCAATGGCTGACTCCCTGCAATTTGCAGAAATGAAGCACTTGCACAGGGGCTTGCTTTGGCAGGGAGCCCAACGACTTCCCGGCCGAAGCGGGTGCAGCTATCCATCTGGCATCTGTCACGCTCAGGTCCAGACTGAACCCCGTCCCAGGTGCCCGTCCACACAGCTTCCCTGGGGCTCCTGGAATGGGCCTTACTGGCCTTACTGACAAAATTAGGGGAAGCCAGGAGCCTGCCTTGGGTGTCCCAGGTCCAATCAAATGGAGGGCTCCTCAGTGACGGCACGGTGCGGGGCAGCATCAAAGACCCCTGAAGTCAGGGGCTTTGGGTCTGATTCCCAAGGCCCCAGGTCAGAGTCTGGTCCAAGCCTCAGGCCCAGGTCAGGGATGAGCCGCAATAGCCTGCCCTACCCTGCCCTGGTGTTTCTCTCCCCAGCCCTGAGGGCTCTCTCCGGTTCAGTTTGGCTTCTAGGGAGTCATCTGTGCTCAGCAGCGGATAGTCCTCAACATGTCCCGGCCCAGCAGCAAAACCATTTACCGTAAGCACCACCACCCATCCCCTGCCCTCCCCTGAACACCCTGGACTCTGGATCTCTCCCTCCCCACACTGACCACCCCCTGCAATTGTCTCTATCTCCCCCATTCGTTGGCCCCCACCATCCTGTTTTGTACCCTACAGTGAACCGGAAGGAATACTCACAGAACCTGGTCACAGACCCCAGCCACCTGCAGCACAGGGTGGAGGTGAGTACCAGGGTCCGTTCCCCACGTACCTGATGCCCTGCCACATCCAGACATCTCAGACGAGTCCTGCCATGGATGCCAAGGGCCTAACCCAGCTCCATCTGGTGACTCGGGTCTAGCTGAGCCTCTAAGTGTGAGGAAGGAGGAGCACTCTGTGGGGCCCCACAGGGAAGGCCAGGTGGGAGGTTAGCTGGTGGGTGTCCTGTCCCCAGGCAGGAAGGGGGTACAGGGATGGCTCAGGAGCACCCACAAACACCACCCCACCCCCACCTGTCTCCCGATCCACTCCCTGCCACGCAGGTCCCCAGGCAGCTGCTCTTTGCGCAGACTCTGCCATGGCCCCGGGCAGGAATGCCTGAGGTCAGTGGCCCCTGCAATAGCTTGAGAGGGCCACGCAGGGAGACAGGAGGGGTCTGGCCCCAAGCTCATGGGAAGGGCAGGCAAGCGCTACCTGCAGTAGGAACAGAGTCTGGCCCAGCCTGGAAGGATGACTGAGCCACTTGGAAGTCTGGTTGCCTGGAGGGCTGGGGTCACGGGGATGAAAGCACAGACGAGCAGGGCCTGGCGGGAAGGCACACAGCTGGGCAGGCCGAAGCATTCACGGCAGAAGCAGTCCCAGGGCAGCAGCAGTTTTAGGGCTGTCAGCAGAGAAGCAGGAGGGATATGGGGTGATGACCTAGCAGCTCCATAGAGCAATAGAGGCAGGGTTCCCCCAGCCAGCTGGGGTGGGGGGAGGGCTTCAAGGCAGAAGTGGGGGTTGGGAAGTAGCTTCATTTAAGTCCCAGAGATGAGAACAGCGGGAGGTATGTCCAGGATGGGGGGAGGGGGTCCCCTGATACGCTGGCAGTGTGGTCACTGTGCCAAGGGCAGAGTGATCAAGGGGCAGACAGCAGCCCCCCAACAAGAGCTTAGAACAGAGGGGCGAGCAAGATTTTGACCTATGAGGGCAGCCTCAGACTGGGGAAAGTGGGGTCTCTTTGAGGAAGAAGAATAACAGCAAAAACCTGCAGGAATGGTCACACTAGCAGCTGGGAAGGACCTGAGAGCACCTCAGACCTTGCTGGGCAAGAATCAGGGAGAAGGTGGGGCTTGATCCTCCCGAGAGACCAGGAGGTAAAGGACTACGGGAGGTGGAAAGGCATTCTGGATGTGGGGAACAGCATGAGCAAAGGAATGTGAGGTCAGTGAGGAGAAAGACCAGGCTAGGCCAGTATGTCCCCAAAGGGAGCAAAGGAAACCAGGGACAGAATTGGAGGGTCCTGTCTCCCGCCCAGAGTTCAGATTTAGTTGTTGGGTATTTGGAGCCCACACCCATGGACCAATATCCAGTCCCCCCCACCTGGGCTATTGAAGGCCTGACAGTCTTTCCTCCAGAGTCCTGAACCCCCTTGTACAACTTGGGGCCCCATCCAGGGCCTGCTTCCGGCCCTCACCTCAAAGGCTGCTTTATCAGGATGGCCTGGGACCTCCCCACACAAGAAGTCCAGGGACATGTCTTCCTCCTCTTCTGCCTTTCCCCCACCCCCTAACCTGCCCACCACTACCTGTGACCCGCCCCCCTTAACCTTTTCCCTGCCCCGGCCTCCTCCCCTCAGCACCTGATGACATGTAAGCTGGGGATTCGGAAAATCCAGGAGCCCAAGGATGCCCTGCAGAAGCTTCGGGAAATGGACATTGAGGGCCGAGTGTGGAGCCAGGACTTGCTCCTGCAGGTTAGAGATGGCTGGCTCCAGTTGCTGGACATCGAGACGAAGGTCAGTGCCGCCCCCACCCCATATCCCATAATGGGTCACAGACTACCTAGGCTATAGAACAGCAAGGACCAGACTCCTGAACTCCAGGCCTCCAGGCCCTGAACAAAGCCATCCCCTCACATGCAATCCATGTCCCGGCCTATGAAGAAAGGGGAGACAGAAGCCCAGGGGCCGGGGGGATGCCATCAGTGTCCACCCTCTCAGAGGACTGGAGTGACTCAGGCCAGGTGCTCCCAGAGGACACCATGGCCCTCAGTGACCTCACAGCTGACTTCTCACCCCATTCAGGAGGAGCTGGAATCTTACCGCCTGGATGGCATCCAGTCCATAGACGTGGCCAGCACCTGCTCCTACGACTCGGTTCTGTCCATCACGGCGCAGGATTCAGGGATGCCCGGCATCAGCACCATGCTCTTCCAGTGCCAGGAAGTGGGGGTGAGTGGCCAGAGGTGGTGGGACCAGGGACAGAGTGGGTATGGGGCCCAAAAGCAACACACACACACTCTCTCTCTCTCTCTCTCTCTCTCTCTCCCCCAACGCCCAGTCTGATTTGCCTGATTTCTGCTTCCTCAGGCCGAGCGACTGCAAACCAGCCTGCAGAAGGCCATGGAGGAGGAACGGGAGCAAAGGTAAACAGCTGCTGCCCCAATCACCTCTCGGCCTTGGAGCTTGGACCTGGGTGGGTCAGACTCTGATCCCACATCTTGGAGAGCCTGATCCAACTGGGCCTGGAGCTTGGGAAGTTCAAGCTGGGACCAGGACACAGATGGGCATGGAGAAGGGGCAGTGAGTGGGTGGACTCCTGGAGAGAGATGATGCTCTCTCTGGTCCTGTGGGCAAGTCATTGTCCTAAGGAGCCTGTCAAAGATGTGTCCCCACCATATATCCCACCAGGCCCCGATTTGGAGCCCTCCACCCACAACAGGACAGATGGAGGGGGCCTTCTCTAGAAAGGCCAATTCCTCTGGAGCCAGGACCCCCCGTGGAACGGGGGCCTCCCCTGGAGCGGGTGCTCCCTCCAGAACAGCCCTACAGGATGCCCTCACAGCGGGGGCCTCTCCTGGAGCAGGTGCTCCCTCCAGAACAGCCCTACAGGATGCCCTCACAGCGGGGGCCTCCCCTGGAGCGGGTGCTCCCTCCAGAACAGCCCTACAGGATGCCCTCACAGCGGGGGCCTCCCCTGGAGCAGGTGCTCCCTCCAGAACAGCTCTACAGGATGCCCTCACAGCGCAGTAAGTTTGGAGTGTGGGGGCAGGTGGGAGAAGAAAGTTTAGATCAAAGAGTATCTGGACCATGTTCCCTTTTACATTGCAGACACCTCATCATCCCCAGGACCCCGGTCACGCCACCCCAGTGCCCAAGAACCAAGCATGTTCCCTCCATCTCCTCCAATGAGGTCCCAATCCCCTGAGGACCCAGAGAGGGATGAGGTAACTGCAGCTGTCCTGGGCTGGCTGAGGCTTTCTGGGCCTGGCAGAAGGGAACACACTCACCCCTCACCCCTTGGAGGCCAGGTCCTGGATGACCCAGGCAGGCCCTGGGCTGAGGAGGGAAAAGGGGGTTGGTGAGGCCTGGATTGGGCCTGAGCTTTGGGCTGTGTGGTGCAGGGGCAGACCCTGGGTGGGAGTTCCAAGGCGGGCCTAACTGCTCACTCAAGGCCCCCGTTGTTTGGAGCCCAGGAGGTGATGAACCACATCCTAGATGACATCGAACTGTTCACGAAGAAGCTGAAGGCCCAGGCAAATACCAATCAGAAGAAAAAGAAGAAGAAATTGGGGAAGAAAAAGAAGAAGGAACAGGGGGGTGTGTACTGAGGGCCAAGGAAGAAGCATGGAAGAAGGGGTGTCTCAGGATGGCCTGTGACCCGCCTCCTCTCCCCTTCTCCCCCAGGGATAGCTGAGGCAGAGTATGTTGAGTGCTTTCAGAAGATCAAATACAGCTTCAACCTTCTGGTACGGCTCCCCACAAGTTCCCCACCGCTTCCAACCACCCCCACCGCAGCAACCCCCTCTTCTCGGGTCTCAGACATGCTTCTCCAACTTAACCCCCTGGAGCCTCCCCTCTCCTATCCTGGAACTTTTGGAAAGTGCCAGACCCCCAACCAAGAAAGTCCAGAACAATTATGAGCCTCTGTGGTCCCAGTGAAGGTGGGAGTGGGGTGGGATGAAGGGTGCTGATGGTGTCGCCCTATGTCCCCAGGGAAAGCTGGCCAACAGTCTGCAGGAAATAACTGCCCCCGAGTATGTGCACATGATCTTCCAGATTCTGGAAATGGTAAGTTGGGGCGAGGGCAGGGTGGTAAAGAGAGACAGGCTGAAATTAAGATGGAGCTGAGACCAGGGTGGTGGGTAGAAGGTGGATGGCAGAGGGAAGTTGTGGGGTCTTCCCCTTGCTCACCCATCACACCTTTGACCCCAAGACACCAACCCCACTATGCATAGCACCCCTTAGCCAGTTAGATGGACTGAGGGTAGGGGGGTAGAGCCAAGGACACCAGGGAGATAGGGAGATAGGAAGGAACAACAGGCCTGAAGCAGGTGGGGCCACTGGCAAAAGGGGAAGCCAGGAGCGCCAAGACTTTTCCTGCTCCCATTTGGCCCAGGAGCCTAGGCTTCATGACAGCTTTCCTCCCACCCTAGATCCTGAACCAGTGCCCTGTACCTGACCTAGCAGCCCGTGTCACCTCACCCCTCCTCACCTCCAAAGCCATCGACATGCTGCAGTCCAGTCTTAGCCCGCATGAGGAAGATCTCTGGATGGGGCTGGGCGAGGCCTGGACCACCAGTCGGTGAGTGAAGACAAGGCCTGAGCTGGGCAACGCACATGGGGGCACAGGGCAGTGGCCACTGGAAGTGGCCAAATTCGACATTGTCAGAAACCAGAAGTACCTCAAAGCAAATTGAAGAACTGTACATAGGGGTTCCTCAACTTTTTATTAGACTGAGTTGTTGTTGTTTTAAATGACCACATTTACCATTACCCACCACGCAAGGAAAGGCATTACCTCAGAAAGAAAGAACAATTCTTCCTAAGGAGAGTTGGCAACCTTCCACTAAAATATTTTCTCATTTTTATCAAGGACAAAGTGAAAACTTTGTCTCAGTTCAGCCTAAAATTTAAGAATTGCTGACGTAAAAGATACTGCAAATGTAACATCGGTAGGACTTGGCAAGCACTGGCAGAGGAGTGGAGAGAGAAAGATATTCCGGGCCTATGTGATCGTGAGATGGGCAGCTGGACAAGGTCAAGTTGATAAGAGCTACAAGGAGCTGGGCTGCAAAGCAGCTTGGGCCGGCAGAGCTGGGGCCAGGTGGAACACTGCCCCGAGCAGGTGGAGACCCTCAGGTGCCCACCTGGCTACACATGGAGAACCAGCCGTAGGGAAGTGAGAGATGAAGCCCCCAGAGGTGAGTGCTCCAGTTGGTAGTTCTGGAGCTCCAGGTACCAAGCACTACCCCCCAGGAGAGGGGGCAGCATCTGGGGAACGTCTTCTGCAGGTAGATGGTGGAAGGATAAAGGGCCAAGGAGGCAAAGAAATCCCAGAAAGTTAAGAAGAGAAACAATAAACCAGGGGCAGGAAACTCAAGAGCAAAGAGGGTTTCAGAAAGACAGAGAGGTCAACTGGAAAACGAGACAGTGGTTCTAATGGGAATTTTGTTGAGAAACCAGTTCTTTTCCCTTCGGCCCCATGAAAGGATTTTCAGTTTTGTCCACCCCACTAAAGACACGAATTAAAATTCAATGCATTCTATTTATTTTATTGTGGTAGACTCCACATAAGAAAACACTTACCATGTTAACCATTCTTAAGTGTATGAGCCAATGGTCTCAAGAATAGTCTCAGGACTGTACAAACATCACCACTATCCATTTTCAGAACTTTGTCATCATCCCAGTCACTCTATATCCATCAGTCAAATCAATTAAATAAAACTCAGTACCCACGACTCCCTCTCCCCAATTCCACATAACTTCGACTTTCTCTTTCTATTGTATTAAATGTAAATTTAAGTTAGATGCGCCCTAAGATATTTTCTAATCTCTTAAAATAACTAGAAGTGAAAGACAAACGCAAAAGATGTAAAAACCCTGAAAAGAGTTAAATTTCAGGCAAATCATTTTAAAGTGACTTGACCCAAAGTTATAAATAGCACTAAGTGCTGGGGTGATCAAGAAGGAAACAGACCGTAAGAGCGATCGGGACATCATGGGACTGATTTCAATAAGTAATGGCCGTGGTAGAATTCAGGCTGCGAGAAATAATAAAAGAACCAGAGGTATGAAAATGTAGGCTAGGCGATATAGAGCCGTATTCTCACACATGGGGTAAAGAGGTAATAGAATGGTGGCTTAAAAGGAATACTCATGGCATCAAAGGCTTGAGCATGTTTTTAGGGCAAAGGAATCTAAAAAGACTGAGAACAGGGAATAATGTTTGTGTTCCCCATGAATAAATATGCATCAGTACTTCCTAGGAACCAACCACTCGACTCGGGACACGCTCTCAGGTTCAAGTCATTAATAGTAAGACAGTCGTGGGAGCGTCCCGGGCAGACACCGTGTGAGAGGAGCCATAACCCAGGGGCCCCACGTCCAGCTGTAGTGCAGAAGTAGAAACATTCACCTACGTCTGGTGAGGCAGGAAGCTGAGTAAGCATCCCCAGGTTGCCTAGTGGGGTGTATTCCAAGCCGCACAAGCCTGGAGGCCACCGTAGCACCCCTTTCCTGGGTCCAGTGCAGAGGGCAGGGGGAGGCTGAGAGGCAAGTCCACCCCCACCCTGAGTCAACCGGAGCCACTCAGCTGTGACCCCAAGATGGAGCGCCACACTCTAGTTAGCTACAGTGCTGCGGGGAAACTGAAAGCAAATCTAACAAACATGCAGGAGACTCCAACAGGGTCTGTGGTTCTGCCACTTTAATGCAAACCCCAGCCCTACCTGCCCTTCGTGGGCAGTGATGTGCCGCAGCCTGCCTGGTGGCCTCTGTTCATGCTTTACTCTTGGCTGCTTGGGGGGTGTCCCGGGGCCTTTCATCTGTGCACGTGGCTGTGTCCTCCATTACCAAGAAGCTCCCCGAGGCTAGGCCCTGTCGTCTTCTCCCTTTCCAGAGCCTGGCAGAATGGACTCAGCTTTGCTCTCTCCTCAGGGACAACTGGACGGGCAATGAGCCCCCGCCTTACCAGCCCACGTTCTCTGATGGCTGGCAGCCCCCGGAGCCCTCCAGCCAGGTAAGGGGGCTTCGGACACAGTCCTGCTCAAAGCCCTGGTCCTCAGCGAGTTTCTGCTCTCAGTCCAAACCAGAAGTACATGCTAGCTAAGTGGCAGGTGGGGTCAGCAGGGCACCCATATATGCAGGGCGGGGAGGGGAGGGGAGAGAAGGGGATACTTGGTAGCTGTGTGCCAGGGGGTCTGTGGTCTGATAACCCAGCTTCCCACACCCTGCCAGCTGTCTTCCTGCACTTGTTCACTCTCTGTTGTGTGCCTACAGGAGCCCTCGGGATACCAGGACTACACCTACGCCCGGTATGCCCTAGGCTTAATCCGGTCCACGTGGGAGGGAGGGTCAGGACTGATCCTGTGACTCTCTGGCAGCTGCATCTCAGAGACCCTCGGGGCTCTCTTGCAGCCAGACATACACATGTACAAACAGAACAGCACACGCCTCCCCGACCTTGGATGAATGAGCAGTTTTCACCCTCTTAGTCTCCAATCCCTCTCACACCACTACCCACACACGTCTCTGACTTCCCAGCGCCCAGGCAGCAAGCACTCGGAGGAGAGTTCAGACAGAGAACAGTCCGCTTTCAGGAAGACTCTTGGAAATAAGGGACATTTCAGACCCCTCCCGCCTGCAGAAACAGCCCCCCACCCCCAACCCACCCTGCCCAAGCCCCACCTAATACTGATGTGCTATTAACCTCAGGAAACCCAAAAGTTACTACCAGACTCTAGGTGGGAGATATCTGGGGCTCTGAGGCTGGACAGGGCTCCCTCTCTGAGGGCCCTTTCTCCAGTCATCCTGACTCTGTGTTGGGGTGGCGGGGAGGCCTAGGTCTGGGAGCCCCTCACACTTCGCTCAAGAGGAGACCTACAATGGTGGCCCTGGGGACCAACCTGGCAGGCCCTCCAGTCCCAAATCTGCCAACTCAGCCCTGAGAATGCAGGTCGTATGTGAGTTTGAAGCTAGGAATCAACAGGAAGTGACTGTGGCGCAGGGAGAGGTGCTGGAGGTGAGACTGGGCATGAGCCTGGAAGAGTTGGTGGTGGCGTTCTGGGTGGCTGGTCTGGGCATGGGGCTGCCAGAGTGGGTGGCCCAGAGAGGGAAGGCGCGTGGGGAAGGACCAGGTGGGAGAAGCCCTGCTGGGGAGGAGGAGGGCTGGGGACAAAGGCTCAGAGGTGACTGAGGCAGGGACTCTTGGCAGGTTCTGGACCAGAGCAAGCGGTGGTGGCTGGTGAAGAAGGAGACGGGGCGGCAAGGCTACATTCCCAGCAACATCCTGCAGCCCCTACCATCCTCCCCATCGACACCCCCACTGGTACGACCCAGCCTAGACCAGCCAGGAGGCCTGAGTGGGAGGCAGGCCAGGGAGGGCTCAGTGACAAGTGAAGGAGACAGCCCTGGTTTGACTTAACCCAAATTATCACACACCTACCGTGTGCCAAGCAGGACAGAGAATAAGCACAGAACCTGCCACAGAAGCAAATCATGGAGTGAGATGAGTGATTTGATGGGAGCCCAGATGATGGGGGCTGTGGGTGGCTCTGAGAAGTCTCTGATCGCCTGTCCCCTTGATTCTAGCCAATGAACCTGAGATTTAACTCCAAGCCTGCAGAGGTCACGGCCTGGCTGCAGAGAGAGAACTTCTCCCCTGCGTGAGTGCCTCACCCCGGGAAGTGTGTCTGGAGAACCTTTGTAAAGGGCTCAGAGATCAGCCAAGAAAGCCCAGGGAGGACCTCCCTGGTGGCGCAGCGGTTGAGCGCTGGGTTGCGAAGCTGCCCGCAGCCTCGGCGGCGCCGGTTCAATCCCCGGCTGCTCCCCGGCCACCGGAGGAGGGTCCCGCATGGCGCGCAGACCTCTCCTGCCGCCCGCTGCTCCCCTCAGCAGTGTACTTCGGTCCTTCTGCCTGCTCTGCTCCCCGCTCTGGCTCTGGTGAATTCTCTCACCCTCCCGCGCTTCTGACTGTACCCAGTGCATGTATAAACAAAACAAACAAACAAATAAATAAATAAATAAAACATGCCTCTATTAAAAAAAATAAAAAATTAAAAAAAAAGAATTAAAAAAAAAAAAAGAAAGAAAGCCCAGGGACCCTGACCGCACAGCTGAGCCACCCAGTACCTGGCGGACACACAGGCGCCGCCTCCTGCAGCAACGCTTGTTCCCAGTTAAGGGGAGAAGACGGGGCGGGCGGGGGTGGGGTGGTGTCCCCGCCTTGATAGAGTACAAAGAGGGAAGCCCCTGCCATGGGGAGGCTATAGGGCTGGAGAGGGCGGAAACTCGGCTGCCAGTCACCCTTCCCACCACGAGCATCTCTTCCTCTCCTTAAGCCTGCGAGGTGTGAGACGGGTCGAAGGCAAAATACTTATTTCACTCCTTGACCTCTAGATTCCCTAGTCCCTGAATTCTCCTGGAGCCTCAACCTCCTGGCCCCTACAGAGCCTCAGGCCCACTGAGGAGCTGCTCCCCGCTGACTGTCCGCTGTCTTTGTTCCCAGCACGGTGAAGGCCCTTGGGTCCCTGACCGGGGACCAGCTACTTCACATAAAGCCTGGGGACCTCCAGAGAATGTGTCCGCAGGAGGCCCCACGGGTCCTGACTCGGCTCGATGCTGTCCGGAGGACACTGGGGGTGAGGCACCCTGGGGTCCTGACCCCTATGGAAATGCCGGGAGCTCTCTGGGTGGGAGTGAGAGTGCCAGCCTTGGGAAGGAACTGAGGTACTGGGCACAAGATGTCCCTGAGGTTGCGGCTTGGTATGCCCAGGAATGCCTTGAGGCTCCATGGGGACTGCTGCCATGAGCTCTGGGGGCCCTCACCAGCATCATCTGAATCCTTCTCTTTCCTCAGATAGTCCATTAGGCACCAACTTGGACACATCTGAGGCCAAGGCCCTGTCACAGAGGATTTCTCTTCAGGTTCCCAGTCTGAGATGAACCCCACACCCCAGCTCACACAGAAGAGGATGACAAGCCCAGAGGTTGAAAGGAGCCGTGTGTGAGGACTCCCTGGTGGCGCAAGGGTTAAGACGCAACCTATGAAGCTATCTGCAGCCACTGCAGCACGAGTTCAATTCCAATTCCTGGCCAACCAGGGAGCAACCCACACGGCAAGGCAGACCTCTCCTGACTCTTCCGCTGCTCCCCTCAGCAGTGTACTTGGGTCAATCTGCCTGTTCTATTCCCCACTCTGTCTCTGGTGAATCCTCTCAACCCCCCCCCACCACGCCCCATGCCTCTGGTCTGTACCCCAGCTCTTGTATGCATAAATAAATAAATCTTTAAAAAAAAAAAAAAAACGAAAGAAAGAAAAGAGCCGTGTGTGGAAGTTGTCCCCAGCTACCACCTATTTATTGTATCTCTTTCCTAAACATGAACCACTCCTGCCTCAATTCATCAGGACTGTTTATTCTCTGTCGTCCAGAATAATCGCATCCTTAAGCTTGTCTCAACGCGTCCCTTGCAGCTTCTTCTGGAACTGATGGGAGCCAAAGGCAGAGAGGCAGGAGGGGCTGGGACAGCAGCAGCCCTCTCCCCCCATCCCTGGCCCAGAGTGTTAGGATGAGCGTGGGAGTTCCCACTGCAGCCTGGAGCTGAGAATTCTGGCCCATGCTCTCCTTACTCTCTTCCTAAACAAACTCCAACATAAGGCTATGTCCACCATGCTCCCATGTACATTCCACCCGAGGCACAGCACAGCTGAGGACACACTTCACGGGAGCAAAGGGCACCAGGCGGAGAGAGGTTTTGATCAGCCACATTGGCTGATGATCAGAGAAACACTGTCAGACAAGGCAGGTGCTCTAGACCCTACTTAACAACTTGGCCCTCCTGTGAAGTAAGCCAGTCTTGAGCTCCCTCCCCAGCTTCTCTCCTTAGTGGCAGTGTATAAGGAACTTGGGCCCAGAAGTCAAAAGTCTACCAGTTGGCTGTGTAAACCCTGGGCAGTCACTTCACTCTCCGGGTTCTTGTTTTGCCAAAAGTTCAGTGAAGAATTCAGGCCACTATGGCTTCTAATTTTGAGTGCCCAGGGCTGGCACTCTCGTCTTTCATCTCACACTGTGATGGCTCCCCTGCCCACTGAACAGTAGAGGTAGTCTTACTAAGTTCGTCTGCAGGTAAGGCCTGATGTACCTGTGAGTCAGGGGCTGCTTGAGGGTTCTGAGGATGTTCCCTAAGTCTCTCTCAGCTGAATTTATCCATGCCCCTAACAAAATCTTGGTCCCGGATTATACTATTTTCAGACCGTCCGTGACAGCCCTTCAAGTTCCTGGCCTTAGAAAGTCGCCTCTCTTAGCTGCCCACAGAATAGGAGAGCAAAAATGTGCCTCACAGAAGAGAAAATAAGGGAGACTCTTGGGGTCTGTCAGCGGCAAAATTTAACCAGTAAACTTAATTTCTTTGGATGGAGGAGGAGAGATGAGCCCATCACCCTCTGGAGCGTCACAGAGAGAAGAAACAGTTAAAGAAGACCTGGAGGCAGGGAAGTTCTGGGGGGGAGGGCAGGGAGTAGGGGTGGGAATGTGGTTTAGCCCCATATTTCCCAGCAAAGAGTGAGATGGGGCAAGGGAGGGTCCTGATATCCAAGTTCGGTGGAACTAGCACAAGCTGTACTAGTTTTAGATAGACTTTTGTACTAGTTTTAGATAGACCTAAGTTTGAATCCCAGAACACCAGTGAAAACTTGAACTGAGCAGCTCACCCAGCCTCCCCAATTCTCAGTAACCCTCTTCTATAAAAGGGGCATAATACCTACTTCACAGAGTTACAACAGCTTTTTTAAATTGTGAAACTTAAATTGGACTAAATTAGCTAACATATGAAATACCGAGACTATTACCTGGCATGCCATACATGCTCTGTAATGTTGGTCACATACCTCAAGTTCCTCTGAGACTGGCCCTTGGTGTTATTTTGGAAGGAGAAACCCAGACATTATAAATTCATCTGTCCCTGTGCGTTTGTGCTTTTTTCTTTCTTCTTTTTAGTGAAATGTCCTTGTCAAAAGTCCCAACCTTGCTTCAACTGAGCTAATGGAGAAATGTGATGCCCCGCACCTAGGCTAGGTGGGGCTTAGAGGCTGAGTGTCCTAGGTGGTCCAGGGCACCACCAAGGAAAGCCTCAGACTCTTCCCCGCCCACCCACATGGCACACACCAAACACAGCGATGCCCTAGAGCTCAGGACCTGACGCTTGGTGATACAGTTACGTATGACCAGTCTCTCAGACAGGCATTAACAAATTTGTCTTTCCCCTATTTCCTGACAGGTTTGTCTTTGATGGGCATCAACAAGATTACCAGTTTGTCTTTCCCCCATTTATTGCAATTTCCCCCTTATTTGATAGCTTTATCTTCATGACCCAGCCTCCCAGATGAGCATTTCAAGGAAGAGAAAGTTAAACATCAGCTTTTGAAGAAAAACAAGCTGGCGCCCACCCATCCCAGTGCCAACCCCTTCCCCCTCCCCTTTACAGACCCAAGCCCACCTCCACTTTTTTCCCTTTGTATAAACACCCCTGCCCTCTGCCCAAGAGCAGGACGGCTCTTTCAGACTAAGTGCTGCCCTCCTCATATGCCCACAAATTAAGCCACTTTCCTTTTCCTCAAAGTGTCTCCTTCCATTGGCTGGGGGAAACTGAGGCCCGCGTTCGGTAACACTGGTGCTTACCCACCTGCGCCCTCCATACTCGCTCCCCCAAGCCAGCCCACCCCGGCTCCATGAATATTTTTAAAAGTACCTCACGCTCGCCGGATAACAGGCCCCTCACTGTGTGGGCTGCGGGCGCTGACCGCCCTGAGGGGGCATATTAACCAACCAATCACGACCCCCACGCGCGGGGAGCGCTGAACCCCAAGCCTGGGCGGGTCCTGCAGCGCGGGCCTCACCTCGGGTCGCCCGAAGCCCCGCGTCCACCGGAGCGCCGGACGCGTCAAGGTGGGCGCGCGGGGCGGGGGCGCGTTAGGGTGGGCGCACGGAGCGGTGGGCGCGTCAGGGTGGGCGCGCGGGGCGGTGGACGCGTCAGGATGGGCGCGCGGGGCGGTGGGCGCGTCAGGATGGGCGCGCGGAGCGCCGGGCGCGTCAGGGTGGGCGCGCGGAACGGGGGGCGCGTCAGGGTGGGCGCGCGGGGCGGGGGGCGCGTCAGGATGGGCGCGCGGAGCGCCAGGCGCGTCAGGGTGGGCGCGCGGGGCGCCGGGCGCGTCAGGGTGGGCGCGCGGGGCGGTGGACGCGTCAGGATGGGCGCGCGGGGCGGGGGGCGCGTCAGGGTGGGCGCGCGGGGAGGTGGACGCGTCAGGGTGGGCGCGCGGGGCGGTGGACGCGTCAGGGTGGGCGCTCGGGGCGGGGGGCGCGTCAGGGTGGGCGCGCGGGGCGGGGGGCGCGTCAGGGTGGGCGCGTCAGGGTGGGCGCGCGGGGCGCCGGGCGCGTGGGGCGGGGGCGCGCGGGGCGGGGGCGCGCGGGGCGGGGGGCGTGTGGGCGGAGACTTCGTTGGCCCCGCCCATTACGTCCGGTATAAAGTGCCGCCCGTTCGCCGTCGGAGTTCAGTACCGGCCACCTCGTCACCATGTCGGCCAAGTCGACCATGATCCTGGGCTACTGGGATATCCGCGGGGTGAGCGCCTTCTCAGGGGCGGAGCCGCCTGGTGGGGGCAGAGGGGGGCGGAGGGGGGCGGATGGAGAGGCCGGCGGCGGCGGGCGCCTCGGGGTGCGCGGTCTCCGAGATTGGGGGCCCCGCTAGGGAGCCAAGGGGTCCCCGCGACGGGGCCTGCCCCCGCTGGGCGCCCCGGCCTCGGAGGCCCACCCCGCCCCACCCCTGGGGTCCCCCGGCCCGCCGAGGAGGGCCTGAGACCCGCAGGCCGCGGACGCTGGGCGCGGGGTTCCTAACGACCCGTCGGCCGGCGGGAGGGGGACGTTGGCGGGTGGGACGCGGTCGGGGCCGCGCAGGCGCTGACCCGGCTGTCCCTGCAGCTGGCGCACGCCATCCGCATGCTCCTGGAGTTCACCGACACCGCCTACGAGGAGAAACGGTACACGTGCGGGGAAGGTAATGCCGCTCTGGACACCGGTCACCGCCGTCTAAGCCAGGGGGGCCCTTCCACTGGCCCAGTTTTCTGCGCCCTGAAGGTGGCATCAGTGAGGGGTCCCTTGGGAGACTCTGAACACAATCACCTGGGAAGTCTCTGCCTTTGTCTGCTGCAGCCCAACCCAGCCTTAACTTTTAATTGAATAGGCCCCAAAGATGAAATGGTGACGTTTATAGGGCCTGGGAATGAGAGGTATTGGGGTTCAGTTATTCCTTTAGGTCTTTCCACTCACCTCAGGTGCGCTATTAAGGAAGCTGGGTCCCGCTGCATCCTCTCTCTCTTACAGCTCCTGACTATGACAGAAGCCAATGGCTGGATGTGAAATTCAAGCTAGATCTGGACTTCCCCAACGTAGGTGGCTTTAGGGGAAGGGATGCAGAAGGGCAGGCCATCGGGTCTATCCTTGTTTCTTTTTTCTCTGGCCTAGGAGGATCTAAAATAAGGGCTCTTGACTTGAATAAGAATAGGTAGAATCCAGGGATCCTTGAAGTTGGGTGGAGGAAAAAAAAAAACATTTTCACTTCTAACTACTAACTAAAAGTTAATAGTTCCTTCTATTGTAAATATGGCAGTGAACGGCATGGGTTATTAGCCATGTCTGTGACTTTGTCACAAGTAGAATTCAAGTGTTTTCATACTATATTGCTTGTGTTAGAAATACTTATATCCATCAATACTTTGAAATTATGATAGGTGTTACATCTGCTTGTTATTTAATGCATTAGTAGGCATATAGTTACTCAAACTTTGTTTTTTTTTTTTTTATTTTTTCTGCATTGTATAAATAGATGTCATTTGCTTTATGCATTTACAACCCTATTCTGGGAGAGTGTCCACAGCATGCACGTACACACACACACACACACACACACACACACACACACACACACACACACACACGGTTGAGGAACCCCTATCTAGAACCAGATGGGGACCCAGTCACTAACATCAATTTACTTTCCTAACCCGGCATCTTCTCTCTGCTGTCTACTTCCCCGCAAATCTCATCTCCCCCTGGAGAGAGGCAGGGAGGCAAAAGAAATGTTCATTTGACCTGCCTTTTTCTTTCCAGCTGCCCTATCTCATGGACGGTAAGAACAAGATCACCCAGAGCAATGCCATCTTGCGCTACATTGCCCGCAAGCATAATATGTGTAAGTGGGATGGGGCGGGTGCTGCAGACCAGGCTGGTTGTTCACCTGGGAGTGGATATTGCCAAGGTTTATTTGTTGTCATTTGGCCTACAGGCGGTGACACTGAAGAAGAGAAGATTCGCGTGGACATCATGGAGAACCAAATCATGGATTTCCGCATGCAACTTGTACGGCTCTGCTATCACGCCGACCACGTGAGTTTCCTTCACAGGCATGCACCAAGGAGAAGGAGCACCTGGTACCCAGGGGATAATTCTGCTCCGTCTGCTGCTGCTACCTTCTCAGCAACCCAGTGTGTCAGAGTGGAATACGGAACTCTTATTTTGGGGGGCTGGAGGAGATATCATATACTCTGGTGTTGGCCCTTCTTCCTTTCCATGCTGCGCCCCCTCCCTGAAGGCAGTGAGAGGAAGGCATCTAGGGAGGGGGCTGCTCAGTTTCCCATCACTGGCCCCTGCCCTGATTAGCTCTGAAGGTGATGGCATCTATTCTATCTCTTCTCCCAGGAAAAACTGAAGCCTCAGTACTTGGAACAACTACCTGGACAACTGAAACAATTCTCCCTGTTCCTGGGAAAATTCTCCTGGTTTGCAGGGGAAAAGGTAGGAAGAAAGGAAAGGAGAGGATGCCTTTCTCTCTCTGCAGGTGTTAATGAACTCCCCAGCACTGACATCTCGTTGTCCCTCTAGCTCACCTTTGTGGATTTCCTTACCTACGATGTCTTGGATCAGAACCGGATGTTTGAGCCCAAGTGCCTGGAAGAATTTCCAAATCTGAAGGCTTTCATGTGCCGTTTTGAGGTGATGCTCCCTGCACCTTTCTCTTATGAAAACATGCTCCCCTGGGGTCCAAACCCTGCACCCCGCCCCCAATTGATTCTTGCCCAACACCAGCTTTTGCCTAAAGAGATCAATGATTTGGGGATACTTCTAAAGCTTTAAGTCTTGGTGAGGGCCTAATGACTGCACTCTGAAGGCTCTGTGGTGGGGACATAGTGTGGTGGGGGCTGAGGGGCAGGGGGACGGGCTAGCAGCCTGTGAATATTGCTGTTTTGGATTAGGTTAGAGTCCTTAGAAGGTTCGGTTTGCTTTCCCCTCAGGCTTTGGAGAAAATAGCTGCATTCCTGCAATCCGACCGCTCCTTCAAGTTGCCTATCAACAACAAGATGGCCCAGTGGGGTAACAAGAGACCCTGCTGAACAGGACTTGCACTGCTCATAGTTCCATCCTGTCTCTTAGGGAGCTTTACTCTCCTCTCTGCTCTTCTCAATAAATAGCACTTAGGCTACTGGTGTCCAGCTGTATTTCTCTTGGGAGTACAGGATAGGTAGAGAATTATTAAGATGTGAATCCAGTCACTACAACACAGATACCTCCTCACACCCCCAACTGTGTTCTGGGATTGCAGCTCATGCCCAAGTCTTGAGAGTAAGTTCTGAAAATAAGGGCAAGATCATACAGTTGCAGAGAACAGAGATGAAAATGGCCCCTGTGAAGACCTGGTAAAGATATCAAGTAAAACTGTTTAGTGCTATGGACTTTACTGGAGTTCAGAAACAGACCCTTACATAAATGGGAATTAAGTGTGCTAAAGATTGGCTTTCTGACTGGTGGGGATAACCCATAAATAGGATTGGGACAATTACACACTAGTTACATACTAAAACAATAGCACCCCACCTCACAGCATTTACTAACATTACTTGTGGAATTTAATTAAGGCCCAACATTGAACTAAAATTCTAAAACTTTTCTATGGTAAGGCACAAAGAAACAAAATTAAATGGCAAATGAAATAAAAACAATCACTATCAACTCTACAAAGAACTCTTACAGATCATTCAGACAACTCAGTTTTTTTAAGTGGACAAAAACATAAGCACAGTAAAGAGAAATAGAAATATTGATGTCCAGAAAAAGAAACATTAAAAAGATTTATAATCCAAGGAACTGCACATTGCAACTAACTCTGAGAGGCCATTTTTCCATCTATCAGATGAACAAAAATTAAAACCTAAATGTGACAAGATTTGGGGAACATTATACTCATTTCATGCTGGTGAACGTACAAATCAGTATTGTTACTTTGGAGGGTAGTTTGTCAATGTCTTCTAAAATTCAGATCAGACCCTGTGACCCAACAATTCCATACTATAAAAAATTCTGCCATATATCCAGAGTTATGTGCTAAGATCACGCCATTTTTTTGTAATAAGTGGGAATCACATAAATGCCAACACTATGCAAACCACAAGGCACATAAGAATAAGCATTAACTATATGAACATGGAAAGGTCCCTAAGGCACACTGTTGGATTTTAAAACTTAGATTGCAGATTAGTATGTAGAGCATGATTCCTTTTACATTTTAGGAAAAGGAAAACTTGAGGCATAAACATTTTCTACAGATACATTGATGTATGTGAAGGCCCAGAAAAACAACTGGAGAAACACACTGGAATAACAAGGCTTAAAAGTAAGTGGGGGCCTCCCAGGTGGCGCCGCGGTTGAGCGATGGGTTGCAAAGCTGCCCAAAGCCTCCACGACGCCGGTTCTATCCCCGGCTGCTCCCCGGCCATCGGAGGAGGGTCCCACATGGCGCGCAGACCTCTCCTGCTGCCCGCTGCTCCCCTCAGCAGTGCACTTCGGTCCTCCTGCCTGCTCTTGCTCCCCGCTCTGGCTCTGGTGAATTCTCTCACCCTCTGGCACTTCTGACTGTACCCAGTGCTTATATAAATAAACAAATCTTTAAAAAAAAAAAGGTAAGTGGCAGAAAAGCCCCAGCTCTGGGATGGAAATTAAAGAGGACTTTGGAGACAGGCTTAGGATTTTTCTCTCTTTTTAACTAGGAGGTTGTTTTCCTGTATTACTGTGTAATAGAAGCTAGTTTTAAGGGGAGCAAACTCACAGGAAACTGACATTTGTAGATATTAAATTGGCACCACTCTCATGTGCAGAGCAAAGTCTCAGGGTAGTCTCCAGCCCATGACAGTGGCTGGATAGCTGTCCCCTGTGAACGGTTTAAAAAAAAAAGAAAAGGTGCATTAAATTTGGTGGAGTAGTTCCCCAAAAAGTACTAGGGAAATTCATTTGTATTTATTATTGAGGTTAAGCAACTGGATTAAGTTCCTTCCAGTCAGGAGGAAACAGCTCATGGGATTCAAGAAAAATGTGTTGAGTTATTTCATTGATGGGCTGGGTGAAGTGGGGGATCCTGTTATGCATCTACCTGGAAAGCCACACAAATCCCTTGGAAGCCAACTTACAGGCTTAGGAGGGTGTCTGAACTTTGTAGAGAATTTGCAATCGCTTATCCTTCATCTGCAGGACAAGGTAATGACAATGGCGATGAGCCATGCCAGTGAGAAGAGATTTAGGGAGTTCAGATGGAAGGGAGAAGAGAAGGAAGGAATTGACTTTTAGCCAGCGATTTTTCCTGGAGTGCAAATCTGCTCAAGTCACACCCCTGCTTAAATACACTAAATGGTTTCATACATCTAGGGGAAAAAATTATTTCCTCCAGTTTACAAAAGCATTCATAATCCAACCCCTGCTTCCTTTCCAGCTACACCTCTTGCTACAGCGGCTCTGAATTCCCTGGGGAGCCACACAGACTCTGGAGGCGGGCTGCCTGGCTTCAGGTCCTGGCCCTGTTCCAAAAACACTGTGGCCTCCTGTGTTTTCCCTGAGAGGTTACTTAAGAAGTTAGGAAACCAATATTTCTAGAGTACTCTGATGATACCAGTGTTACATAAATTTATGAACATAAATTACCCCCACGGAGACCAAAATCTACTGCTCGGTTAGATATTTCTCCACTCTGGGAAACTGCTACACTGGCAGTCACAGAATCCTAAGTCAGCAAAAAGAAAACAAATTATTTTTAAATAACCAAAGTGTTTTGCAGGCAAATCGCTCACCAAGGTCACCCCACCACCACCTCCTACTCTGTCACGTTGAAAGTCGCTGGAAGAAAGAACCAGAGATAAGCTATAGTCTGTCTTCAAAAAGCACACTCCAGGACAGAACGCAGGCTTTAGAAGCCTTTCTTGTGCTAGTCCCACAAACAATGTCCGAATAAAAGATCCCCTTTGAAAGCATATAAAACATTCCTCCTTCTTCATTAACCAGAACGTAACCAGATACCCGCTTTACCTCCTCTGCACGTAGCTCACCTGCACAAACTGTATCTGTAACGGAAACCAGGACTTCTGAGGGTGGGATCAGCCTGCAGAGAAATCTGATGCTGCCTTCTCAGGTTTAAATCCTCAGCTTGCTCTGAGTAATCTCTTGAATAAATTTCTCTTTGAATTGCTTCACAGCAGTGGTTACTGCACCTATCCCAGGGTATCGCGTGCTCTTCCATCTCCACGCTTTTGTGCTTGCTGTTCCTTCTGCTTAGAATGCCTTGCCTGTCCCCCACCCACCTACCCACCTAATGCCCATCCATCTTGCGGTGAAGCCTTAGGAGTCACCAACTCTGGGAGGCCCCAGCTAACACCTTGTATTTACAAATCTCTAGTGGTGACTGCCAGAGGTTCTGGCACTATCCTCTTGGCTATGCTCTTTTTTTTTTTTTTAAGATTTATTTTTATTTATTTATACATAAAAGAACTGGAGTATAGGCCAGAGGTGTGGGGAGTGAGAGGATTCACCAGAGACAGAGCGGGGAGCAGAACAGGTGGATCTACTGAAATACACTACTGACGGGAGCAGTGGGTGAAACACTGCCTGCACCCAGGTCTTTATTTACATGAGAAACAGGCATCTGCCCTATTTAAGTCACTGTTACTTTTTAGTTATCTACAGCAGAATTTAATCCTAATTCACTCACTTCCAGTCTCCCTCATGAACGAGGCACAGGCTTGTGACCCAGGCTCTCTAATTGCACACCAAGCTGCAAGACTCCAGGAAACCCACCAGAATCCCACACTACAGTGCACTGCTCAGCCCCCTCCCCTAGCAGCCCAGAGCCCTCTGAACCATGCGAGAACATTGCCACTTACAGGAGAGCTCTCAGAGCTGCTGAATTAAGGAGGGCCTTGGGCACAGAAAAGACCCACCCTGTGCTGAAGAAGAGAAGAACACAAAATACAGAAAAGACCAAGGAAGCTGATAGATCTACTTGTGCCCTCCCGCACACAGCACACATGTCCTCCTACCCACCAGCCCTGCAATCCACCCCAGAAGGAAACCAGAGCCCCCCCTCCCCCCCCATGGCTGACACAGTCCCGCCTCAGTCCAGCCAGGGCCTGAACACTAGGCCAGCACTGGCTTCTGGCAGGATGGGAGCTCAGGACTGACTCTGCAGCTCAGGCGCTAACCAGACTCCCTGAGGCAGAGGCAGTTGCTGAAGGGAAGGTGAGTCCCGCAGACTCTAGCACAGGAAGAAAAAGGTGGGGAAAGAGAAACTGCTGAACAAAAGAGGGGAGCTGAGGCTTTGGAGGGCCTGGGGGAAAGGAGGTTGTAAGCGAGAAAGGTCAATGTGGTAGTTATGAGACGGAAGAGAGAGAAGGAGAAAAAAAGCAAAACAGCTGGATCTGAGAATATGGGGAGGTCCAGATGTTCTCCAGGACCCCCGATATCAGAGACAGCTCTGGCTCCTCCTCCATTTCCAGACCTGAAGAGCCAATTTGTTGCCCCAAAGGGTAAGATTTAAAAGCACAGGGAGAGGGAGGAGGTGACTGGACTTCATGTGGGCAGAGAGCTTCTGTGGGCGCTGAGGAGGGAAAAAAGGAGCTCATATCTCATGGTCTGCTGCCCCCTTCGGGTTCCACAGCCGGTGAGACATAAGGATCCAGGACCCTATATGGCACTTCCTTGTTGGGTCAAGTTATGGCTCATGAGATAGTCCTTTGGGGATCCCATTTCTGTAAATTAATTCTTTAATTTGCTATAATTAGTGATAACTTTTTGTAAGTTACCACAAAGAGAGACTACACTGTGCTAGAGGGTTTATATACACTAGAAAATACATAGGTAGATCCACTAATACCTTATAAGATAGGTTCTGTTATCAGTTTACCTATTATTGAAAGGTAAACTGAGGCACACAGGTGCAGCAGCCTCCTCAGCTCTCACAGCTAGTGAGTGGGCAGGGCTGGAATGCTCCGGGCTCTCCCCAATCCTGGGGTCCTCTGCGGCTCTCCTCCAGACTCATCTCACAGGGCCTGGTCTCCCAGTCTCACAAACACTCTCCCTT
Organism: Talpa occidentalis; assembly: GCF_014898055.3. Taxonomy (NCBI): domain Eukaryota; kingdom Metazoa; phylum Chordata; class Mammalia; order Eulipotyphla; family Talpidae; genus Talpa; species Talpa occidentalis. Next base: position 106,484,821 of record NW_023605305.1, on the reverse strand, counting down.
CTCACAGGGAGGAGTCTGGCTCCCCAAAGTTGCCCACAACTGGGCCCCAGCAGAACCAGGGGCTCAGAATATGGCCCTGCATTTTGCAAAAGAGACCAGATCTCACCCCATGACTCAGCAAAACCAGGAGGGGAGCTGAGGGAAGCACGTGGAGCAGGAAGCCAGCAGCCCAGAGCTACTCCTTTTAGGAGAACAACGGGCAATTTGTTCTGGTAGTTCAGGGGGTCAATCTCACTGGACCCCACCCTGCTTCATGTTCTCTCCTGCTCAGGAATGATTGACACCACCTTCAGAGATAGAGGGAGGGAAAAGAGGGGACCATAGACCTAAAGGATTCACCTCCTGGGACCTTTCTTCCCAAGGTATCTGAAACCAGCTGCAGGCAGAGGCCACAGCTCTCCTGCCTCCCTCTCTGACTCAGGGGTCCCCACTGTTGTGTCATCACCAAGGAGGATCAGCCAGGGTCAGGACCAAAGTGATAGGAACTTGTGAGAAGACAGATCTCAAATGGGGAGTAGAAGAAAAGCAGATTTTAGAGGGAAGAGTCTTTTGACTAATGCCTCCAATTCATAATGCAGAACAGTGAAGTTTGTCTCTCTGAGGACCCACCACAGGGTGACCAGAGATAAGCTGTAAGGCGAGTCCAGCTTGCTCGTCCAGCTCCCAGTTGGTCCCACAGCCTGGTTCCTGTAACTCTCCAACTGCACTAGCCCAAGAAGGTGGTCACCAGGGCAGGGTCACCCTCTGATCCTCCACCGTGCCTGTCCCAGGGCCTCATCCCCAGGAGTAGGTCAGATTGGGGAAGAGGAGTTGAAATAAATGCACTCCTCACCTTACAGACAGAATCTGGCCATTGGAGGAAGAAGGAAAAAGATGGAGAGAGAAGGAAGCTGATCCAAGAAGAAGACATTTGATAAATCCTTCCCCCAGGGGCACCCACATATGTCCTCTCACCCCATGGTGGGGGATTGGACATTCCTGGACTCTCTCGGTGCTCCCGGACAGGCATACAATTACAGCAAAGCTCTCAGGAGAGGAACAGTGAATAGCGTCTGTGTCTCTGCCACTTACTGTCAACCCCACCAGGCCTCAGCTCTCCTGCTGCCAGCCACACACACGCTCTTCTGCCAGCTGCCTCACCCTACTGTGGGGAGCTGAGCACCCAGCCTGGAAAAGGTCCTGAGCCTTTTCTCTTGAGCCCAGGACTGGGAGAGCCATTGCAGCTGCCCAGGAAAGCCAGAGGATGAAGGCATCCAGCCCAGGCCGTCCTGCTCTGTGAGCTGAGGAATTGCTTGTGCCTCTACCTGAGTACCCTTACCTGTAACAATGAATGTTGTTTTCTTTTTTTTTATATCCAGGACTAGGGAAGCATTGGTGAGAAGAGGAGACAGTACTAAGGAGGATCTGAGGAATCACCACTTAGAGAGGGATGAATTCCTTCAGGGCTGGGCACACATCCAGACACGCGGGCTCAAACATAATTTGTCAAGAATGTCACAAGCCAGGAAACCCACACAGGTGATCTGCAGAGGGAGAGGGAGGGATGGCAGCAAATCTGACCCTTGGAGGAATGACAACCCCCGCCCTGCCACGAGCCCCTCCCTACCTCATCCCCTGCAAACCAAGGCCTCTTCCCCAGAAACTGGGAGTACTGCTTCACCGTCTCAGGGAGTCCTTTCAGGAACTCAAGCTTCAGTTTCTCCTGAGGCACAGAACAGCTGTCACCCCTCAGACACATCCCTGGGCAGAGAGGCACATGCCCAGGAGGCTTCCTGACCCTCAAGTTGCCACAGATGAGCAGCCTGAACCCCGACTGTGCTCCTGAGACTCCTGCTGGGTCCCCCATCTGTGAGCAAGTGAGAGGCAGAGCAGCATCATCTGTCCCCAAACCTGTCCCCACTGTGTCCCCCCATCCATGGGCCACACCCAGGGGAGCTGTGAGAACCCGGCCAACTCTGGACTCATGGGAGAACCACTGAGATAAAGATGTTATAACACTTAGTGGATATATGGCAAGGATGAAATTTTTTATTTATTATTTGATTTTCTTACATCACTCTTTATTTTTCTACAATATTTGATTTCTCCCCTCAAGTGTAGTTCCCATAATTCTCCCTCCACCACAGCACCTGTGACGATCAATCACCATAGTCCCTTGTGCTCTTCCCTCCCATTTTTGCCCCTCTCTCTCCCCCTGCTGGATGCCTCAAATCTATAGTTTGCCTGAAAGTTCTGTCTTTTTCCTGTTCCTTTGTTCAGTTTCCTATATCCTTATAAGTGAGGCCATCTGATGTTTTTCTTTTTCCTTCTGACTTAGTGGGTTTTTTTGTTTGTTTGTTTTTGGTTTTGTTTTAACCTTTAGTGTTTTTGAGAATTCTCCAGTCCCAGCTGCCCTATGATCCAGCAATTCTGCTCTTAGGGATCTACCCAAAGGACACAAAAACACTAATTTGGAAGGAAACCTGCACTCCCGTGTTCAGTGCAGCATTATTTACAATGCTAAGATATGGAAAAAACCTAAATGCCCAAAAACAGATGACTAGATCAAGAAGATGTGGTATATATATAGAATGGAATTAGTTTCTTCAATGAGGGAGCTATTCCCCTCAGGCAATCTCTGGAGACATTTTAATTGTCACAATGGAAGTGCTACTGGAATCCAGTGGACAGGATGCTGGGGATGCAGCTAAACACCCTGCCATGCACAGGACAACCCCAGAGCAAGATTGATGAGTCCAAAGTGTCAGTTGGCCAATGAAGAAGACCTGATCTGTGACAGGGGTCTAAAGTTGCCACTTAAAACACTGCCTGCCACTCCAGCTGGCAGGAAGACTCCAGAGCCCCACTGCCCTGGCAGCCAGCTGGCAGAGGCACTGTCTACAGGGAACACCCGGATTGCCCTGGGGGCTGGCCCTGCAGGCAGCAGGCTGCAGAACAGAGACAAGACAATGAGAGGTGGCAGAGGAGGTGCTGAGGGCCAGGCAGCCTGGCCCTGTGGGTTTAGGCTGTAAAGGGGAAGATCTGGCCCTCTCTGTGTTTCACCCCCTCCCCGGGTGGCCAAAGGTGAATTGATAAGCTCCTAGTGACTGCCAAGTCCGCAGACGAGGACGTCAGTGAGGAGTCACCTAGAAATAGCTCCTTTCCACATTTGGTTGTTTCCAGCTAGTACTATTTCAAATAAAGCTGTTTTGAACATTATTGAGCATGTAGTGGAAACCCCAGGGCAGAGGGGATGTAGTTTAGGCCTAGTAGATACTGCTGGTACTCCTAAGGGCATCTCCCACAACAGGGATGGATCTGGATGGGATAATGCTAAGTGAAAATGGACAAAGACAAACACCAGATGACTTCACTTATATGTAGAATATAGAGAAACAAAACAAAGCATCAGGATAAAAAAAAAGCAAATAACAAACCCAAGAAATCTGACTGTAAGAACTGAGTGTCCTGGAAGGTGGGGGGAGGTAGCTGGGTGGGGAGGGGGCACAATGGACCATGGTGGAGGATATCTGAAGGGTGTGAATTTATCCGAATCATGTACAGAACTATATACCAACATTACCAAAATTTTAAAAAATTAAAAATGTCAAAATAAACAATTTTAGATGGAAAAGACAGCTATGATTTTTTTTTTTTTTTTTTTGTGGGACCCTCGCCGGTGGCCGGGGATCGAACTGGTGCTGCAGAGGCTGTGGGCAGCCTCGCAACCCAGCGCTCAACCGCTGCGCCACCAGGGGAGGCCCAGCTATGATATTTTTTAAAGGTTGCCCTGCCAGCATGAATGACTGCGCTAATACTCCATTAATTGAAAAACAATTGTTGATCCCTTTTGCTTAGCTATATTGGTATGCAGTAAAATCTAGGTATTCATAACTACTTTGATATCTAAATATTTTGATATTTATATGCTTTTCCTATGCTTACTGCTGGTTTTGGGAAATACTTGTTTGAGGCGTGGTCGTGTTTTTTAAGTTGTATTTTGGGATGCATCAATTTTCAATAAAATGTTTGATGATTTTGCAATATTTTCTCCCAACTGAACTTTGTCGGAAGCCCACATCATCAGCAACTTTCTGGGGAGCATGGTTTGAGATCCTGATCTACTAGAAATTTCCCCTTCAGCAGCTCACACTACAGTGAGATTTAAAGTCACTTGCAGGGCCTCGCCTGGTGGCACAGGCAGTTGAGCGCAGCGCCGTGAGGCTGTCCACAGCCTCTGCAACGCTGGTTCGATCCCCAGCCAGCCTGCGAGGGTCCCACATGGTGCAGCAGACCTCTCCTGTCTTGCCCGTTGCTCCCTTCAGCAGTATATTTCGTCAGTCTGCCTGTTCTGTTCCCCGCTCTGTCTCCAGTGAATCTTCTCACCCTCCCACACATCTGGTCTATACCCCGGTTCTTGTATAAATAAATAAATAAATCTTTAAAATAAATAAATAAAGTCACTTGCAGAGGATACAGAAGGAGGGATGGTGCCTAAAGAACCCTGTGGAGACTAACATGCTCATGAATGGAGTGAAGTGGGAAAACATCCAGCCCTAGATTCTCACAGAGGCCTTGGATTTGGATCATCAGAACGGCAGAAAGAACCTGAAACCATCTGAAGTTTAGGGGAAAAGTCCATCTGCAAAGTGATCAAGTCAGACGCCATCACCTTGTCACCAGCAACGCTGAATTCTAGAAGCTGAGTGATCCCATCAGGTGTCTGAGATCTTCATCCGAGAATTCAAGACCCACCAGACTGTTAGATCAGTGAACACCTGCACAGATATTTACTCATGTGCAAAACTAAGGACATTTCTCTCAGGGCACCCAGGAAAATGAGGGCAACCAAGAAGCTAGGGCCTGCCTGACAGCTGTGCAGTGGCCTGGAAAGGCGCCTGGAAATCCCTGAGGGAAGAGCAGGGATGGAGGCACCCACACCTGTGATGAGGTCACTCACTGCAGAGGGGACAATCCTGGTTCTCTCCCCTGGGGTGGGGGACACCAGGGGGAGTCTAACTAACTCCAGGGGGAGTCATACTAACCCACACAGCTGTGCAGTGCCAAGGGCCCTCAAGGGAAGGTTAATGCAGGAGATGCACAGGCCCAGGAAGGGGCCTCCCTTCCACAGAGAGCCCTGCCTGAGGGGCAGACAAAAACAGTCTCAGCTGCCTGCTACCAGCCACAGCCCCTGCCCCAGGCACTGCCAGGCGCCCTAGTCAGACCCTTGGAAGCTGCAGAGCCCGGGAGGCCCCGAGGGAATAAGACAAGACAGAGGAGATGTGATTAAGGCTTTACTGGGGATCTGGTGAAGCTAGGCAGGCTCAATGCCTGCCTAGCATGACAAAACAACTTGCTCCAACCTTGAAATAGACTTGATGGCCTATTTGTTGCCCCACACAGCAATCTTTAGAAACAGTGGGCGTGGGAGGTAGCGGCTGGACTTCATGTAGGCGGAGATCTTCGGCAGGGCCTGAGAGTGGAAAACCGAAGGTCAGATCAAACAGAAGCTGCAAGACCTTTGGGCTCCCCAGAGGTACCCACAATAGGGCCCCCAAGCAGAACAAGTTTCAGACTGTGTCCCTGAAACTTAAAGAAGCCAGATCTCACCCAGTGACTCAGCAAAACCAGAAGAGAAGCTGACAGGAGCATGTGGAGCAGGAAAGCCAGCAGCCCAGAGCTACTATCCCCCTGAGAGGAGACAGTGCAAGACTTGACCTGGACCCTGAGTCTATGTCCTGCTCAGTCCTGCTGCAGCCAACTGAGCAGAGATTCAGGTGTGTTTGGACAACAGATTCAAGTTTCTGCAATTGCCTTTTCAAAGATACAAGCCTGCACCAGCTACAGGCTACAGACAAGCTTTCCACCGCCCTCCCTGCTCTCAGTCGTCAGCTCTTACATAACCATAAGGCGATCAGCCAGCTTCAACCAGAAATGGTGAGAACTTGTTGAGAAAGCAGATCTCTTGATGGGAGTGGAAGGCAATCAGATTATAGGGTCAAAAATCTTATGGCTCTAATTCTGAAATCAGTTATAGTTGATAGGGTATCTTGCAAAGAATTGACTCAGGGCGATCTGGGAGGTAAGTCCAGGTGTGTTCCTCTACACCCAACCCCCTCATTGTGGTTCCAGTAATTTTCCAGCTGCACGGTGGGCTCCAGGGCAGTCACCTACAGGCCCCACTGTGCCAGATCCATGCCTTCCACGTAGTAGAAGATCAGATCAGTAACATGACGTAAAATGTATATACTCCTCATTTCAAGAGAGAAGCTGGGTAATTGGAGGGGGAGAGAAAAGAAACAGGGAGAGAAGGAAATTGCTCCAACAAGAAGACATCTGATGATCCTTCTCCCAGGGGCTCCCACATATGTACTCACATCCCATGGTGGGGGTTGGACATTCCTGCGACCCTCAGTGTTCCCGGACAGGGGTACAATTACAGCAAAGCTCTCAGGAGAGGAACAGTGAATAGTGTCTGTATCTCTGCTACTTATTGTGAACCCCCACCAGGCCTCAGCTCTACTGCTGCCAGCCACACACGTGCTCCTCTGCCAGCTGCCTCACCCCACTGTGGGGAGCTGAGCACCCAGCCTGGAAAAGGCCCTGAGGCTTTTTTCTTAGGCCCAGGACAGGGAAAGCCACTGCCACTGCCCAGGGAAGCCAGAGGCTGAGGGAGGCCAGCCAAGCCCATCCTGCTCTGCGAGCTGAGGAATTCTTATCCCTCCAACCTGGGTGTCCTTATCTTGAAGGAGCAGATGAAAATCATTCTAATGTGTAGAAACATTGTAAAGATTAAAAATAACGCAACATATGTGAGGTGCTTATCTTAAACCATGCCATGGCATAGAAAACTCCCAGCAAAGTCCTCAATGAAAACAGGTTTTCTTCATTTTAGATCCTGGACTAGAAAGACATCAGGAAAAGAGGGAAGAACATTAAGGAGGATCAAAGGAATCACCTCAAAGCGAGCCAGGAATTCCTTCAGGTTCGGGAATGCATCCATACACTTGGGCTCAAATATACGAAGTTTGTCAAGAATGTCATAAGCCACAAAATCCACATAGGTGATCTGCGGAAGGAGAGGGAGGGATGGCAGCAAAACTGACCCCTGGAAGAATCACAACCCCCTCCCAAAAGAACCCCTCCATTACCTTGTCTCCTGCAAACCAAGGCCTTTTCCCCAGAAACTGGGAGTACTGCTTCACCGTATCAGGGAGTCCTTTCAGGTAATCAGGTTTCATTTTCTCCTGAGACACAAAATAGTTGTCACCCCACAGGTGAGCAGCTGTGGACCCTGACTGTGCCCAGGGAGGCCCCAACAACCATTCACCCATCTGGGAAAGCGGTGAGAACCTGGCAGAGTTGGGGGCTACATCAGGCAGAAACAACACATGAAGGACACAGGAGAAGTGTAAAGTTCCAAACATGAGTGAGTGAAGAGCAGACTTGACTAAACTGGAGAGGGGAAGGGAATGGAAGGCAGAGGCACCCCAGGGACACACCCTGAACCCACATGTGCACACCCAAGGAGACAATGGGTTCTAACACAGTGCTGGGCTGACTCCCTGCTAGCAACCGGATTCCCAATGTTGAATTCTCCCCTATGAATGACAGGAATTGATCAGTAGAGTTTTCATTTGACACACTTGGGGTTTGGGGGTCACGCTGCAGATGGACTAGAAAACGTCTTCAAGGATGCAGAGCTCCAAGGAGTTGAGATGCAAACAGGACCAGTGTAGATGGGACACAACAGTCCTGGCTCAAATCAGAAATTATCCACCCCTGACTCACAAACTCAGGGTTGTAGCAGACCCTGGCCATCTGGATAAGGGTGTCCATGGCCTGGTTCTCCAAAATATCCATGCGAATCTTCTCCTCCTCTGTCTCGCCACCTACAGCCATATACAGACTCAACCTCGACATCCCACCCAGACCCACCTATAAACACAGCCTCCTAACCCCACCTCTACCCCACCAGCCTCACTCACACAGGTTGTGCTTGCGGGCGATGTAGCGAAGGATGGCGTTGCTCTGGGTGAGCTTCTGAGCCCCATCAATTAAGTAGGGCAGCTGCAAATGAAATAGGGGTAGGTCGTGTTTGGGCCTCCAGCAGTCCTGCATCCTCTCAGTAGCAAGAGCAGTCAGGAAACCTGGCTCTCACAGCCCCAGGCCTGCAGTAGGGACCAAATAATCAAGTGTCCAGTGTGTGAATGAGCTAGAATATAAGCAACACGGAAGGCAGCACAGAGAGCCAGGAAGCTGAGGGCTGAGCAGAAGGCACTGGTCCCAAAGTCTCTGAGCTGGAGAGAAGATGGAGGAGACACCCTCTCATTGCCACATCACCCCCAGTCCTGCACCTACATTGGGGAAGTCCAGGCCCAGCTTGAATTTTTCATTCAGCCACTGGCTTCTGTCATAGTCAGGAGCTGCGGTGCAGAGAACACAGGTAAACAGCCCTCCCTGAGGCCCAACTTTGTTCCCAGGAAACTGCAAAGGGACCAGCGTCAGGTGGTTCCAGTAATTCTCCTGCTGCACGGTGGACTCCAGGGCAGTCACCTACATGCCCCACTGTGCCAGTTCCGTGCCTTGCACGTAATACAAGATCAGATCGGTAACATGGGAGGGGCTGCATGGGAAGCCTGAGCTTCATCAGAAGGTTTCTTCAGGGTAGAGGCAAAGACCAATGAGCAACCCACCTAAAGATCATTCTGGGGACCCTGAAATCCTTTTCCTGTCTGCCTTGGAAGCCAAGCCACAACCTCCCAGAGGGAAGGGGAGGCAGCAGGTGGCCAGGCACCAAATCAACATGCACAGGGCAGAAGTCAGACAAGACCAGGGAGCCATTACCGTCGCCCATGCTGTACTTCTTTTCCACATACTTTGAGTCTGTGTATTCCAGCAGCATGCGGATGGCGTGCGCCAGCTGGGAGGATGCAGGGACAGACGTCAGGCCCGTGGGGGGTGGGGGTTCCAACAAAATCTCTAAGTAATCTACAGTCGCAGCTTCAAACTTTCTCCTCTCTGCCCGCGCACACACCCAACCAGAGAAGCTGCACACCAGGTGAGGCTGGGCACCAACAAGCCCTGGAGAGGAACCTTCTGGTAACACAGGTCCCTCTGTCTGGCTTTCCGGCACCCTCTCGCCTCCCTCTCACCCACCGGGCGGATCCCTCACTCACCCCACGGATGTCCCAGTATCCGAAAGTCATAGCCATGGTGCAGGTTTCTGGGTTCTGCGGCGGCGCCGGGGCTGTGCTCTGCAGGACTTGTGACTTACCCTTGGACACAGGGAGGACGCAGCAGGAGTGGCGTCCCGCCCCCTCAGCCCTGCCACGCCCCGTCTGCACCACAACGCCCTCTAGGGCCCCCGCTGCTCCCCAGAAGCAGGCCCTCTGAGGCGGTGCAACCCTTGATCTGGCTGGGTTTAGACCAAGGGCAGTCAGTAATCCTTGGGGATCAGGAGCCAGAGGCTAAGTGCCTGCATTGAGCTAATTTCCCTCCACCCTCTTTGGGGCTACGCCCCACCTTTCAGGCCTCTGCTAGGTCCAAAAGAGTTTGTCTTAGCACCTGGGAGACAAGGCAGCGTCATCAAAAGTTCAAGCCTCTCTCCTTTTCCCTCCCCTCCAAGTATTGCTCAACTTGGCCCTGCAGTCTCTGGGAGGCTTGAGCTGCAGGATTAATAGAAATATAGTGGCCTTCAAATCCAGTGTTTAATCTGGCCCTTCCCAGTCACACCATTTCAGTGGTCAGGAAGTTCTTCCAGGTCTATATGATCTGTCCAGCCTCCTATCTACCAGCACAGCCTGTCAGTGGGAGGGGGTTGACCCACCAGGGCAAGGAGTTGTGGTCTGTGTGGTCTTTTAACAAACTGCAGAGGACCCCGCCCTTAGCAAGCTAAGAGAGAGAAGAGCAAACGAAGTTACAGCCTAGCTGGTGACTCCTTCCTGAGCTGGTCCCAGCCCCAGGCAGGGCATGGAGCTGCACCCCAGGCTGGCCCCCAGCAACATGGTCCTCCCACTGACAGGGACAGAGACTAGAAGCTGGAGGTCTCAGGGAAAGTGCCTCAGGGGGAGGGCCGAACTCAGAGGGGCCAGATGCCCATGTCACCGCACTGGGTGGCAAAGTGGGGTGGCACCCAGACGCCCACAGGACAGGGGCACAGCCAGGCCCTGCAGACCCTTAGGGTGGAGACCCTCAGATTTGTGGATTTTGAGCCCTGACCCTGGCTCCTGATCCCGCTGTTAGTTTGGGTATGAGATGGTAGCTCAGGTGGCCTTTGAAGGCATGTGTCATCTGTGCCCCGGGTACAAATTCCACAAGCACAGGGTCCTACCTGCCAACTGTCTACTGTGAATGCAGAAACCTATTTCAACTTAAGAGACTCAGACATAGTTTGGCCAATGCTCATTTTCCTAAGTTAAAGGATATTACACAATTTGGTGATATATGAAAATTGATGAGCGGAACTTGGATAATAAAATGGGTTTACAAGTTAAGAGCAAGGCTGGTGCACTATAGAAATCAGTTTAAATTAGTAGCATTTTATTAGAATGACAAGGTATGCAGCCAGTGTTCCATACTGTTTCAAACCACTATAATGTAGAAGAGTTTTGAGAAAGATACAAAGACTTGAAATAATCCCTGCACATCTCTAAACCGAGAACTGGGAGAGTGTGTCATTGGAGGCCAACAAGCTTTGTCCCTGGGTCCACTTCCACCCTACCCCACATCCACACACTCATCCCCATCAGACCTGCCAGTCCTTGGACTCCAGTTCTGGGCTCAGGCTCAGGATGCAACCTCTGGGGTCAAACTAGATTCCCAAGGAGTTTGCCCACAGGGAGATGGGGCAATGGCAGACTCACAAACCCAGAGCTGGCCTGCTAAACAGTTGCATTTGTCACGATCCATAAAGGATCTGTCATTCTTGGTGTTATAAACCTTGGGCGGAAACAGAAGCAAGGAAGGTAGGAGCAGGGGTAAAGTGTAGGAAGGAGGGAGGGAAGGAAGAGGACAATCCTGCAGAGAGGGGGAGCCTGGCACAGCAGCCTCTCAAAGCAGGTTGCACAGGCCTAGGGGTCTGACCAGAGGGAGCAGTGGGGGTGCCAGGCTGCCAGAGCTGTGGGGAGCAGGGAATCTGGAACTTGGTCTGAAGGGAGGGACTTGAGCCCTGGTGACCTCCCAGAAATTCCGTCCCAATGATTCCAGGTTCGGGATTTACAAGACATCAAGATCTCTTGTGTCCTGTATCCAGTCCAGAGTTCCTGCCTCCAGGCTGGCTTCTGGACTGCATTCCACCTTCCTTCCATTTCTACTGCTAACATTGCAACCTCTCCAGTAAATTCACAGAAGTTCTACATAAAATAACCAGGAATACAAAATAACATATTGAAATAAATACCAACAGACAAATTAAAAAGTGTCTCCTCATGGTAATGTATTAATGAACATATTTTCTGCATAGCCTAGGAAATCCAGGACATAAAGAGTATTTTAAATCTGAGAATAGGGAAATTAAAATAAACATTAACTAAATGCTTTCAAATTGAAATGCAAAAGTAAAATTTTCACATATCTATTTTTAGAATAAGGAATTAGATGAATTCGGCCTCAGCAAACTTTAAGATGAAAGTATGGAGAAAAAGAAGTACTAAGAAGAAAATATGGAAGCTTGAATATTAGGTTTACAAAATCATTAATTAATTATCTGAAAACATTATCTATCACCAGAGCAGTTTTCTTACATCAAAAATAAAACAAACAGGGCCTCCCCGGTGGCACAGCGGTTGAGCGCTGGGTTGCGAAGCTGCCCGCGGCCTCTGCGGCGCCGGTTCGATCCCCGGCTGCTCCCGGGCCACTGGAGGAGGGTCCCACATGGCGTGCAGACCTCTCCTGCCGCCCGCTGCTCCCCTCCGCAGTGTACTTCGGTCCTTCTGCCTGCTCTGCTCCCCGCTCTGGCTCTGGTGAATTCTCTCACCCTCCCGCGCTTCTGACTGTACCTAGTGCATGTATAAAACAAACAAACAAACAAACAAATAAATAAATAAATAAACATGCCTCTATTAAATAAAAATAAAATAAAATAATAAAATAAAACAAACAAACAAAAATGATAGATAACCTGGTTCTCACAGCCCCTGGCCCACACCGGTACCAAATATTCATGTGTCCGATAGTGAAAGAGCTGGACCAAGAGCATCATGGAAGGCAGTGCAGAGAGCCAGGAAGCTGAGGGTTGAGCAGAAGGTACTGGTCCCAAAGGCCCTGTGCAGGAGCAGGAGATGGAAGAGGCACCCTCTTGTTGCCCACATCACCCCCAGCCCTGCACCTACATTGGGGAAGTCCAGGCCCAGCTTAAATTTTTCACTCAGCCACTGGCTTCTGTCATAGTCAGGAGCTGTGGTGGAGAGAACACAGGTAAACAGGCCTTCTTGAGACCTAACTTTTGCTGCAGTTTCCCAGGTAAATGCAAAGAGATCAGTGTCTGGGCCCCCTGCATGGGAGGATCTGAGTCTGAACCCCATCTCACAGACCAGTTTTGGGGGAAAGAGCTCTGATAAACTCAGGAACCTCCATGAGGAAGACTTATTCAGAGTTGAGAAAGCCCATCCCAACTCTTGTTCAATCCACTCTCACTTTTTCCTTGGAAGTGAAGCTGCACCCTTGAAGGGGTTTAGGGTTAGGAGGTCCCTTTTGCATATGGTGGGGGGGCATCACAGGGAGCCATAAGTTCCAATGACCTTGGGTGCTTGTTACCAAATCAGTGTAAGTTGACACAGTCAGAACAAGGCCATTACTGTCGCCCATGGTGTACATCTCCTCGTAGTGAGAGTCTATGTATTCCAAGAGCAGGTGGAAGGTAGACACCAGCAAGCCCTTCAAAAGAAACTTCTGGCTCAGTCTGTCCCTTCTGAGTAAGTGGCATCCCTCCCACCAGTCTCCATCCCTCCAACCCTGATAGACACTTAGCTCACCCCTCAGATATCTTAGTAACCCAAGGTCATGACCATGGTGCTGGTTTCCTGCTCTCCGTGAAACTCTCAGCAGAGCTAGAATTGGAATTTGTCCTTTGGCCAGAGGCAGAGTGAAGTGGGGGCTGATATGGCCCCACCCCTGAGAAATAGGACACTCAGGACACAGGGAGATAACATTCATTTAAATAAGAATGGACTTAAACAACACTTACCTTAACTACAGGGGTTGTACTTTTCTTCCTCATACAAATATTGTATTTACAATTCCATTCAAAACCAGTTTTTAAAAGTAAACAGTGTTAAACTCAGGTTGAAAATCTATGCTCACCCAAGTTGCCAAGTCTAATAAATTTTTAACAGAATACTGCATCAACAGTAAGGCAATTCCCCAAGATACCACATTAACAATTTCTCCCATACCTAGGTGCAGCTAATCCAATCTGGTAGCAAATGATACCACATTCCATTTCAGACTATCTGAAATTCTTATGGATAAAAGTGGTAAGATAGAATCTTTTTTCTTTATTAAGCAGATTAGACACTTGAAAAATAATTTCTAAGAACAAAGATATAAAAAGGCATAAACTTTCAAAAAGATACTCAGTGTTCAAAATTCAAGATTGTAGTGTTAGTACACAATGGGTGTTAGGTGAATATGTTCAATAACATGATAACAAATTAACTTATTTAGTACTTTTTCCTTCAGTATGATCAAGAGGATCGTCAACTTTCCTTTTACCTACATCAGTCCAGTTGGTGCTCAGAGCTAGACCATCAAACTCCATAAATGATCTATTCGTGGCACATTCCCTTCAGCAGAATCGCTTGAACAGATCAGCTAAAATTACGTGTGTAAAGTCTCATTTCCCGGCAAGTTCTCATTTTGTTCCTCCTCTGATCTCACCCACCAGTTTATCCCAATTTCTTGTCTAATGAGATGATGACATGGGTTCTTTGTGTCTGCAATGCTCTGCTTCACTTAGGCAGGCCCTCTCGCCCCTCCAGCTTGCCCCATCTCACAGCCTCTGGCATTTTTCATTTTAATTTCAATCTTTCTTGCAAGTACCTTAAATGTGTTCTGTTCTTATAGAATAAAGTCTCTATTTCAAATTGCCATCCTCTCCAGAAAGAAGTTTCATCAAAGCAATCAACTCTTTTTCTGAGAATTCCACGTTTACATCATTGTTCTGAACATTCTTGCTCCTAAGTGGAAGCCACACTTGAGCATGGTCTTTCCACCCATCATGCTTGATTTGTGACTAGTCTGCCTCATATTGTTCTCCATTCTAAGCTTCTTTACACCTTTTAATCCAGACAATGCAATCAGCAAGAGTAATATCTCATTTCTATCCTGTAAAATTTTCTAGAGCAGCAACATATCTTTCTTTTCTTTGGAAGGTACTCACATACCCTTTGCTCAGCAGAGCACTGGAATTATTTGGATTAAGTTCAAGAAATTTCTTTGCGACAGCATCATGGTAACTCTCAAGAATGGGGCAATAAGCTCTGTGACAATAATGCTATGCCTCATCGGCTTTCTGTTCCCCACAGTTGATCAGCTCCACTACCATTGCTCCAGGGTTGGGGGGGGGGTGGTGCTCGTTGACCAGAACATCTGAGAAGCTCCAGGAAGCCTCTGGACTGCTGCAGGTCCTGCTCCGGCCACACCCTCCGTTACAGATTCTGTTAGTGCTGCTGAAGCTGCTACACCTCAGTTATGACCACCATCCCTCCCAGGGGACAACTTCTCTCTGATTTATTTTTATTTTATTATTTTGCAATTCTAGTCCCCTGCTTTCCATCTGTTTCTTCAGTAGGAGAGATGTTCCTTCACAGACCATGGCAATGTATGGAGACACTTTGTCACAATGGAAGTGCTACTGGAATCCAGTGGACAGGATGCTGGGGATGCAGCTAAACACCCTGCCATGCATAGGACAACCCCAGAGAAAGATGATGTGTCCAAAGTGTCAGTCGGCAAATGAAGGAGACCTGATCTGTGACACGGGTCAAAAGCTGCCACTGGAAAATACTTCCTGCCACTCCAGCTGACAGGAAGACTCCAGAGCCCCACTCCCATGGCAGCCAGCAGGCAGAGGCACTGTCTACAGGGAGCACCCAGATTGCCCTGGGGGCTGGCCCTGCAGACAGCAGGCTGCAGAACAGACACAAGACAATGAGAGGTGGCAGAGGAGGTACTGAGGGCTAGGCAGCCTGGCCCTGTGGGTTCAGGCTGTAGAGGGGGAGGTCTGGCCCTCTCTGTGTTTCACCCCCTCCCTGGGTGGCCCAAGGTGAATTGATAAGCTCCTAGTGACTGCCACGTCCACAGACGAGGACATCCGTGAGGAGTCACCTAGAACAGCTCCTTTCCACTGTTCACCTACATTCAAGGGTCCAGAGACATTCGTGTACATGAATTGGCCAAACATGCAGCAGTCAGTGATTTGCCCTTTGCAGCGCTTATCCTATGGTGACAATAATCATGGCACTTACCAGCGGGACAAGAGTCTATCTTGACTCCAAAGTTCCTTGGACTTGTTAGGAGACATCTCAGCCAGTCTGGTCTTTTCCAGCAGAATCTCCCTTTTCTCTGGGAGTTTCATAGACAGAGATTCATCAGGTGGACATATGCATAACAAATAAACAGTTAGCCAAAGGTAAAGGTGGAAAGACCTTATTTTATTATTATGAACCTATAAAGCTAGCGTAAGTTGCAACTAGGAGCACAAAGAGCCTCAGGGAGGGGAGAGCGAGGTTACATGCCTCCCAGGTGGCAGCACAAATTAATTTGCTCTTACATAAGAATAAAAAAATCCTATTAAAAAGATGTAAAATAGTTTACCCTTTACCCTCTAACGTCTATTTGGGGATTTACCTGCGTAATGGAGTAAACATAGAAGAAAGCATTAGCTTAAAGATGATCATAGTACCGTAAATAGAGGTGAAAAGTTAGAAAGCCACGCAAAAGCCAACAGTATAGAATGGCCAGGCAAATAACACTTTATCTACAGGAAGGAATGCTGGGCACTCGTTAATATTTAGGAGAATTACATGATGAGTAAGCCAATATGTCAGATTTTAGAGCAAATGTGAAGACAAAAACAGATTTAAAAATGTGATGTATGCAGCAATCAAACTGACAAAAGGGGCGGGCTAATTAACAGCCAAAGACGAGCTGCAGTGACTCCCTAAGGTAGAACGTAATCTGCTTAACCACTATTCATAGCTCCCAGTATGTTCCAGCTGCTGTTGTACTGTAATACAAACAGCTGTGGCACCAGTGGGCAGAACAGACAAAGATCCCTCCTCATTGTATCGTGGTTCTCTGGAAAGAGACACATGGTGAAGAACAAATCACATAATACACAAGACAACATATAGTATAATTTTGCTGACATATATATCAGAAGCAGTAAAGGCTCATATCTTAGGTGTGCTCTCTATAGGTTTCGTGTGTCTACTCTTAACGGCATAATCCCCACCCAGATCAAGAGAGAACATTTGCAGCACTTTTCAAGGAAAATCAGCGAATAACCCAACATACACAGGGTCATCGCTTATCTGACCTCCAAAGCAGTGGGTTCACTTGCATGTTGACTTTCATTTAGATGGAATGATACAGCAAGGACTGTTGGTCTCTGCATGATTTTGGTTAATATGGTATCTGTGAGAATCACCCATTTGCTGCATGTAGCAATGGCACATTCAATATTCCTTGCTACATAGTATTCCGTCATACGACCAATGGAATTTTTTTTGTGTGTGTGGGAACCTCATGGGTGGCCGGGGATCAAACTGGTGCTGCAGAGGCTGCGGGCAGCCTCGCAACCCAGAACTCAACCACTGCGCCACCAAGGGAGACCCAATGGAATTATATTAATAAGCCACCCATTGTCTATTGATAGACATTTGGTTGTGGTCACCTATTACTATTTCAAATTAGTGTCTTGAACATTATTGAGTATACAGTGGAAACCCAAGGGCAGAGGGGAAATGTATGTTTAATTCTAGTAGATGCTGCTGGTATTCCAAATTGGTTGCCTCACCAGCAGTGAATGACAGTTGTGTTACTCCAAAAATTAAAGAACAATTATTGATCCACTTATTTTTTTTTTAATTTTTTTTTTAATAGAGGCATGTTTATTTATTTATTTGTTTGTTTGTTTGTTTTGTTTATACATGCACTGGGTACAGTCAGAAGCATGGGAGGGTGAGAGAATTCACCAGAGCCAGAGCAGGGAGCAGAGCAGGCAGAAGGACCGAAGTACACTGCTGAGGGGAGCAGCGGGCGGCAGGAGAGGTCTGTGCGCCATGTGGGACCCTCCTCCGGTGGCCGGGGAGCAGCCGGGGATCGAACCGGCGCCGCAGAGGCCGCGGGCAGCTTCGCAACCCAGCGCTCAACTGCTGCGCCACCGGGGAGGCCCCTTATTGATCCACTTAATTTGGCTTGTATTAGTATATAATAATATCCTACTGTGTTCAGAACTTCTCTGATATCTAAAAAGAACATATTGGATATATTTGGTTATAAAATGCTTAGCCCTTTTATCATTGAGATATATATACATTTGGGATAAGGTGCATTTGATGATTTGCAATAACAACAACTCCCAGCTGAACTTTGAAATCACCCCAAATCATCAGCAACTTTCTGGGGAGCATGGTTTGAGAGATCCTGATCTACTAGAAATTTCCCCTTCAGCAGCCCACTCTGCAGTGAGATTTAAAGTCACTTGCAGGGCCTCCCCAGTGGCGCAGCGGTTGAGCGCTGGGTTGCGAAGCTGCCCGCAGCCTCTGCGGCGCTGGTTCGATTCCCAGCTGTTCCCCGGCCACTCCCCGGCCACCAGAAGAGGGTCCCGCATGGCGCGCAGATCTCTCCTGCCACCCGCTGCTCCCCTCAGCAGTGTATTTCGGTCCTTCTGCCTGCTCTGCTGCCCGCTCTGGCTCTGGTGAATTCTCTCACCCTCCCGCACTTCTGACTGTACACAGTGCTTGTATGAATAAATAAATTTTTTTTTAAAAAAAAGAATGTATAATATACAAAACAAAATAATTAAAACAAAAAGAACTTTAAAGTCACTTGCAGAGGACGCAGAACGAGGGATGGCGCCTGAAGAACCTTGTGGAGACTGACATGCTCATGAATGGAGTGAAGTGGGAAAACATCCGGCCCTAGATTCCCACAGAGTCCTTGGATTCAGATCATCAGAACGGCAGAAAGAACCTGAAACCATCTGAAGATTAGGGGAAAAGTCCATCTGCAAAGTGATCAAGTCAGACGCCATCACCTTGTCACCAGCAACGCTGGATTCTAGAAGCTGAGTGATCCCATCAGGTGTCTGAGATCTTCATCCGAGAATTCTAGACCCATCAGACTATTAGATCAGTGAACACCTGCACAGATATTTTCTCATGTGCAAAACTAAGGACATTCCTCCCAGGGCACCCAGGAAAATGAGGGCAACCAAGAAGCTAGGGCCTGCCTGACAGCTGTGCAGTGGCCTGGAAAGGCGCCTGGAAATCCCTGAGGGAAGAGCAGGGATGGAGGCACCCATAGCTGTGATGAGGTCACTCACTGCAGAGGGGACAATCCTGGTTCTCTCCCCTGGGGTGGGGGACTCCCCTTGTGGTCCCCCATACTAACACACACAGCTGTGCAGAGCCACGGGCCCTCAGAGGAGAGTTAATAAAGAGGACACACAGGCCCAGGAAGGGGCCTCCCTCCCATAGAGAGCCCTGCCCCAGAGGCAGATAGGAACAGAGTCTCAGCTGCCTGCTACCAGCCACAGCCCCTGCCCCCAGGCACTGCCAGGCTTCCCAATCAGCCCCTTGGAAGCTACAGAGCCCAGGAGGCCTGGAAGGAATAAGACAAGACAGAGCAGGTGTGATTAAGGCTTTACTGGGGATCAGGCAGGGCTGGTGGGCTCCACGCTGGGAGAGCAGGGTCAGTACAGAGGCCAACACCGGTCTTCAGGGACTGAGCTCAGGACTGAGCTCCGCAGGGCTCCAGCTGGTTCCCCAGAACAGAAGCAACCACTGAAAGGAGAATATCTGGTGGTCTTTGGTGTAGGAAGGATAATGATGAAGTGGACTTTGCTGAAGAAGAAGGGGGTGCTGTAGACCTTCTAGGGATTGATAACTGAGCCTGGGGAAGTAAAGGTGCCAAGTAATTACTGATGGAGATAAAATGAGAAAAGAACAAGGCAAGTGAACTGTGGGTGCAGCGAAGTCCCAGCTCTGTCGCAAGAACAGACTGGTTCCTCACTCACAGCCCTGGCCCTACAGGGCCTATTTGTTGCCCCACACGGCCATCTTGGAAAACATAGGGCGAGGCAGGTAACGGCTGGACTTCATGTAGGCGGCCATCTTTGGCAGGGCCTGAGGGTGGAGAGAGGGCCAGGTTAGGGTCTGCAGCCCCATTACACAGAATAGATGACTAAAGAAGCACTGGGTTTTAGGCCCAGGTACAATCCTTCCTTGTGGGGTCCAGGGTTGGGGTTCGACACAGTCTTTTTGAGGTCCCCAGATCTATGAACTAATGCTTCATTAGCAGTAACTATGTGATATCTCTGTGAGACTCAGCCTATAAGGAAAATCTGCACTGTGCTAAGTGCTTTAAATCCACCAGAGATCATGACATCAGTTTAGAATCCACCAACTAATCTATTACTCTACCAGCTAATCTACTAATCTACTGAATCCACCAACTAATCTACTGATAGGTTTTACTATCACCATTTGTAAACAGGGAAACTGAGGCACAAACAGGTGCAGCAGCTTCCTCAGCTCACACAGCTAGTGAGTGGGCAGGGCTGGCATGCATCTGGCTCTCCCCAATTCTGGGTCCTTTCTGCTGCTCTCCCCTACCCCTCTTCACAGGTGTGTGGGCTCCGTACCTCATAAATGTTTCCTTTCTCAAAGAGAGGCTCCTGGCTTTTCAGAGTCTACTCAGTGCAACCCAGGGCAAAGCAAGGGGTTCAGATTATGCCCCTGAAGCTTGAAAAAGAGACCAGATCTCACCCAGTGACTCAGCAAAACTGGGAGGGAAGCTGATAGGGAGGAAGTGGAGAGGAAGCCAGCAACCAGGCGCTAATTGTTCCTCTGAGAAGAGAATGTCTAAGACTTGTTTTCTGAGTCTACCTGACCTCCTGCCCAGTCCTGCTCAGCCAACTTGGCAGAAACTCAAGTGTGTTTGGAAAACATTGTCCAAGAGAGGGAAAGTGGGGTCAGGAGGTGAGAGAGAGAGAGAGAGAGAGAGAGAGACCATGTTCTAAAGGATTCAAAACCTGAGCCCTTCCTACCCAAAGTGCCAGACACCAGCTGCAGGCAGAGGCCACAGCTCTCCTGCCTCCCTCCCTGCCTCAATGGTCCCCAAACTTAGAAAATCCCCAGAGGATCTGCCTGGGCCAGCACCAGATCTGGTAAGTCTTGCTGGGAAAGCAGGTATTTTGATGGAAGGAGAAAGAAATAAGGCTGTCGCCCAAACCGTTAGCAACAAGAATCTGAATTTGTAACAAGGTAGACTTTTTTTCTCTGCACAACACTAAAAGTTAAAATCCACAGGACATGTGAAGTGAGTTGAGGCCCTGCTCCTCCAGCACCCAGTTGGTCCTACACACCCACAATCCCTGAAATTCTCCAACTGCACTAGCACAGGAGGGTGGGCTCCAGGTGGGGTCACCTGTGCATCCCCCACTGTGCCTGTCCCAGGGCCTTCTCCCCAGGAGAAGATCAGATCAGTGCATATACCTCATCTTCAGATAGAATCCGAGTAATTGGAAGAAAAGAAAGGAAAGGAAATCATATCAATAAGAAATGACCAATAAATCCATCCCCTGGGGCACTTATACTTCTACCTGGGATTTCCCAGCACCAAGTACCCTCTAGGGACACTCAGTGCTTCCCCAGATATGGTGTTGGTCACTGCAAAGCTCTCAGGAGAGGGACAGTGAACAGCGTCTGTGTCTCTACTTACTGTCAACCCCACCAGGCCTCAGCTTTCCTGCTTCCAGCCACACACACGGTCCTCCGCCAGCTGCCTCACCCGCTGTAGGGAGCTGAGCACCCAGCCTGGAAAAGGCCCTGAGGCTTATCTCTTTGGCCCAGTACAGGGAGAGCCACTGTGGCTGCCCAGGGAAGTCAGAGACTGAGGGTACCCAGCCCAGCCCATCCTGCTCTGTGAGCTGAGGAATTCTTATTCCCTCCAATTGCTTATCTACAATATAGAGGAGATATTTCTCCTACCTTGTAGGAATGAAGTAAAGATTAAATATGACAACATGTAAGATACTGAGCAGAGATCCTGGCATGCAGCAAGTCCTCACAAAACACTAGTGTTTCTTCTTAGGGCCCAGGACTAGGAAAAGACCGGGACGAAGAGGTGCGAGCGCAGGAGAATCTGGGAAATCACCTCAAATCGAGCCATGAATTCCTTCAGGGCTGGGAACGCATCCAGGCACTTGGGCTCGAATATACGCAGTCCATCAAGGAAGTCATAAACCAAGAAATCCACATAGGTGATCTGCACAAAGTAAAGGATGAGAATGTACGAATATGGGGAGAATGACCCCCCGTCACCCACAGCCCCTGCCTTTACCTTGTCCCCTGTAAACCACGTCCTCTTCCCCAGAAACTGGGAGTATTGCTTCACCATGTCAGGGATTCCTTTCAGGTAATCAGGCTTCAGTTTCTCCTGAGGTACGAAACAGCTGTCACCCCTCAGACACAGACCCCTGGGCAGAGAGGCACCTCCCAGGGGCTTCCTGACCCCCAGTTGCGTCCAGTGAGCAGCCATGGACCCCAACTGTGCCAGGTAGGGCCCAGCCATCTTTCACCTAACTGTGCTCCTGAGACTCCTGCTGGGCCCCCCATCTGTGAGCAAGGGGAGGCAGAGCAGCAGCATCTGTCCCCGCATCTGTCCCCACAGTGTCCCCCCCTCCATGGGCCACACCCAGGGGAGCTGTGAGAACAACATAAATCTGAACTACATGGATAATCAAAGAACGAAAATACTTGACAGTGAAAGTAGCAAATTCTACTGGTGGATGACAGCAAGATGGGGGGACAATTGTGGAGTATGTGATGAAATGGGGAGACTCTGAGAGGGTGATAAGGAGTTGCAGAGGAAAGAGGCCCTGAGACAGTCTGGCTGCCTATGTGGCAAAGCGCCAATGCCAGGGGTTTCAAGGAGATAGTGTTGGGCGATCGAGGTAAAACTAGGAAGAGAATTTAACACCGGGAATTTGGGGCTTCTTGAAAAAAGGAAACTTGTCAGTTTTCAGATGACACTATTTGGGGTTCTGAGGGTCACACTGATGGTGGATAGGGTACCTTGTAAGAGTCAGTAACGCTAATGAATTCAGATGCAAACACAAAGTCCAGTCTCCTTATAAACCCTGTCCAGCCACGGGAGGGGACTCACAAAGTCAGAGTTGTAGCTCAGCCTGATCAATTGCATGCGGGTGTCCATGACCTGGTTCTCCAGAATGTCTATGCGAATCTTCTGCTCCTCTGTCTCCCCACCTGCAGCCACACAGCACAGCTCACCCTCAGCTCACCACCCAGACCCACCTATGGACCCAGCCACTGGCCCCCCCGCACACACCCAGCCCCACTCACACAGGTTGTGCTTGCGGGCGATGTAGCGAACAATGGCATTGCTCTGGGTGATCCTGTGAGCCCCATCAATTAAGTAGGGCAGCTGCAAAGGGATCAGAGGCAGGTCGCGTGGGCCTCCTGCATCCCTGCACCCCCAACTTCTTTAAGGGATGAGAGAAGATCTGGCTCTCACAGGCCCACACCAGGTACCAAATATTCATGTGTCCAGTAGTGAAAGAGCTGGACCAAGAGCGTCATGGAAGGCAGTGCAGAGAGCCAGGCAGCTGAGGGCTGCGCAGAAGGCACTGGTCCCAAAGCCCCTGAGCAGGGACAGGAGGTGGAGGAGACAGACACCCTCTCTTTGCCCACATCACCCCAGCCCCGCACCTACATTGGGAAAGTCCAGGCCCAGCTTGAATTTTTCATTCAGCCACTGGCTTCTGTCATAGTCGGGAGCTGTGGTGGAAAAGACGAAGGAAAACAAACCTCCCCTAAGTCAAAATTCTGCTCTCAGGAAAACCAACAAACCAGTTCAGGCAAGACCCACTGGAATCTGAGGTCGCACATTGTACTTTAGGGGAAAGCAGGTCGCACATTGTACTTTAGGGGAAAAGAACATTTACAAAGTTTGTAATCACAGGATGAAGTTTCACTCAGGGGTAAAACAAGTCCTAAGGGGGAACTTCCAGCTACTGTTTGGGGCCCCAGACATCCCCTCTCAGATTCTGCTTTGGAAACCAAGCTGCACCCTCAACGGGGCTTAGAGAAGGGGAGGGAACAGGTGGCCAGGGAATGGGGTGCTTTGTACAAAACAGCATGATGTGGGAAGCAGTGAGGACCAGAGCACATGATTACCGTCGCCCATGCTGTACTTCTTCTCCTCATACTTTGAGTCTGTGTATTCCAGGAGCAGGCGGGCGGTGTGCGCCAGCTGGGAGGATGCAGGGACAGACATCAGAGATTTGGTTGGGGGGAGGAGAGGATTCTGATTGAATCCTCTGCTGCAGGTAATCCCCCAGATACACAAGCCAGCTGCCCCCCTTATGCACACAAACACACACACACACACTCACTCCTACAGAAGCATGAGATGGGTCCAGCTCCAGCAGGTCCTTAAAGGATACTTGTGGTATAACTGGTCCCCCTTACTAGCCTTTCCCTGCCTTGCTGCACCATCCCACCCACCCTGAGACCTGGTTCACCCAAGGTAGAACCCTTGCTCACCCCTCTGATGTCCCAGTAACCCAAGATCATGGCCATGCTGCTGGTTTTCTTGCTCTGAGAGGACCTACACAGAGCAGGACTAGGACTTTATCCTCTCTCCAGGGCTCTGGCTGGTTATACACCACCAGCCTTGGCCCCGCCCCCAGCCTCCACCCCACTTCCGTCCTGAGATGAGGAAAACAACCCTGGGATTGGAAGAAACATGATCCTCTTCAGCCTGGCAGCTCAGAAAACTGAGCAGAGAATTGCTTATCCAGGTACTAAATGCCAACTGGCTGGGCTTGCCTGTTTCTCTGTTGGCTCATGGCTTCCCCAGACCCACTCAGAACTCTGCTGTGCCAGAGGGAGTTTCATTGAGCTGTGGAGACAGGCTTGAGTCACAAAAAACAAAACTTTCTTCCCTCCTTTTCCTCTAGACAGTGCTCAGTCTCACCCAGGGGCTGCAGATTCCCTCAGGCACTGGGAGCTCAGCCTGCCAAGTTAAAAATAAGGAATAGTGTCCTTTTTCATTAATTTCTCCCAGGTGTATCTGGCTTGCTACCAGATCCGTATTAATAACAAGTATAGAAACACAGTAAGGGAATCCTGAGCTACTAGAATCTTCCTCAGCATCTCAGTCTGCAGTGGGAATTAAGGTCGCAGTGGACAAAGGTGGAGACCTGAGGTGAGAAGCTCGTGCATGCTGTGAAGGGGGCAAACATGCAGAGTGAGGGGTAACCAGCAACCCCAAAACTTGCATGCTCTAAAAGGGCTAGCCATCCATGCAGAAAAGACAACCATAATGTAAAAGAACTTTAATCAGATTAGTGTAAAAAGAGAGAGGAGTTAAGAATATTCCAAATAAAACATCCCAAGTTACCCATGCTGTTGTGGGTAAATGTCAAGACAACAGGGCTGGCCCAAAGTGGGGCCTAGTCTAAAGCACCTTCTGGTGGGAACCACAGAAACGGAGCACAAGGAGCCAGGTAAGTCTGGCATAAAGGAGCAAAATCAAAGCCAAATCAAAAACACAGCTGCCACCATCAGGCTCCCCATGTGCCCCTCACCCCTGTGTCCCTCTTCCAAGTGTCTCTACATGTGTTTCCTCCAGGTGTCTCCACAAGTCCTCCAAGTCTCTGGTGCAACTGCAAAGGCTAGAAGCAAGAAGGCCTTCTCCGTGGGTCTCCCAGGCCCACCTGCCTGCCCTGTGGTGTAGCCCCACCTGGCGTTCAGCTCCCACCCTTGTTCCCAGCAGCCAGTCCAAGGCGGCTGCATATAAGTGAGGGCAGGGAAGGCTCAGGAAGGGGCCTCCCTTCCAAAGAGAGTCCTGCCCGAGGGGCAGACAGGAACAGTCTCAGCTGCCTGCTACCAGCCACAGCCCCTGCCCCAGGCACTGCCAGGCTCCCCAGTCAGCCCCTTGGAAGCTGCAGAGGCCGGGAGGTCCGGAGGGAATAAGACAAGACAAAGCAGGTGTGATTAAGCAATTACTGGGGCTCAGTCAGGGATGGGCGGACTCCACGCAGGGAAAGCAGTGCCTGCACACAGGTCAATACTGGTCTTCAGGGCAGAGCTGGGAGCTCAGGTGGACGCCACCAGGCAAAGAGACCACTGAAGGAAGGATGGTCTGGCTGCCTTCAGTATGGAAAGCCACCAATGAAACGTGGTGTGTGTAGAGCTTTAAATGGTCTGCAGGATTAGTGGGATGGGGAAGGAAAGGCCTAATGTGGCCTTGCTGGGGACACTTGAGGGCAGATATCCATCTGGCTCAGGGGTGAAGACGCATTCAAAGCCAGCAGCAGCTCCACAGAAAGGGCTCTTTGTCCCATCTCTGGTCTTCCAGGGCCTATTTGTTGCCCCATACAGCGATCTTCGTGTACACAGGATGCGGGAGGAAGCGGCTGGACTTCATATAGGCAGAGACCTTCGGCAGGCCCTGAGGGTGGGAAAAGAGGGCCAGACCTCACGTCTATTGCTGTTTGGCACATCAAGGCCTAGAGAGTCACAGGAGTTCAGGACTCTGACAGACCTTCCTCTGTGCCAAGTCAGGAGGTATCAGACAATCTTTCCGAGCTACTTATGTCTGTATTTAAAGCCTCTAATTTCTGTAACTAATGCCATCTTTCAAAATTATGACTTAAAAGATTCTACTCTATGAAAAGTGCCTTAATTCCACTAGAGATTAGATTCCAACAGGGAACACACATGATCACACTTGTCTATCACACTTACCAGAAGGGAAACTGAGGCACACACAAGTACAGCAGCCTCCTCGGCTCTCACAGCTAGTGAGTGGGCAGGACTGGAATGATCTGGGCTCTCCCCAATCCTGGGGTCCTCTGCAGCTCTCCCCAGCCCCTCCTCACAGGGCCTGGTCTCCCCGCCTCACAAATACTCTCCCTTCTCACAGGCAGGAGCCTGGCTCCTCAGAGTTGTCCACAACTGGGCTCCCAGCAGAACCCAGGGTTCAGATTATGCCCCTGCATTTTGCAAGAGACCAGATCTCACCCCATGACTCAGCAAAACCAGGAGGGAGGCTGAGAGGATGTGGAGCAGGAAGCCAGCAGCCCAGGCACTAATTTTCCAGTTAAAGGAGAAGCACCAAAGGCTTGTCTTGTGGCTGAGGCCAAGCTGGGTCAAGAAGGCAGGGACTCAGGTGTGACTGGCCACCGAGTTTCAGAGAGAGAGGGAGGAAAGAGACTGTGTGTGTGAGCACGAGCCTGTGTTCAAAAGGATTCAGATCCTGGGACTGCCCAACACATTGTTCCAGACACCAGCTACAGGCAGAGACACCAGCTATGGGTAGAGACACCAGCTACAGGTAGAGACACCAGCTACAGGCAGAGACATCAGCTACGGGGTAGAGACACCAGCTCTGCCACCTCCCTCTGCCACTTCTTGGTCCCAATTCTTCCTTTATCCCCAAGGTTGACCTGCCAGGGCAAAAACAAGAGCTGACAAGATCTAACTAAGAAAGCAAATCTCTTCCAGTGAAGCCAGGAAATCAGATTATACAAATGAGGGATAGTGTTCTGAGTATAGGGCCTCCCTGGTGGCACAGGCAGTTGAGCGCAACGCTGTGAGGCTGTTCACAGCCTCTGCAGTGGCGGTTCGATCCCCGCTGGCCACGGAGCAACCCACATGGCACAGCAGACCTCTCCTGTCTCGCCCGCTGCTCCCCTCAGCAGTGTATTTCAGTCAGTCTGCCTGTTCTGTTCCCCACTCTGTCTCTGTGAATCCTCTCACACACACCCCCACATCTTTGGCCTGTACCCCAGTTTTTATATAAATAAATCTTTAAAAAAAAATCAGTTTAAAAAAAAATGTTCTGAGTATATAATTTCTTTGCATGCAGTTAACCAAGGGTGACTGATGAGGAGCTGTGAGTGAGTACAGGCCATGCTCCTCTGTGTCCAGTCTGTCCCACACACCCACACAGCCTCATCCCTGTAATTCTGCAACCATGTGGGGCAGGGGGGGTGGCTCCAAGACAGGGTCACCTTTGCATCCCTCCTGTCCCTGTTTGGGCCTCATACCCAGGAGAAGATCAAATCAGTGAACATGAGTTAAAATAAGTGGAAAACTTCTCTTTACATAAACAGCAGGGTAACAAGGATGAAGTAAGGGACACAAGGAGAAAGAAAGGTCCCACTAATAGAACAATCAAGATAAACCCTTCCCGGGGCACCTACATATGTAATCAAATTTCAGCCCAACTACAATTCAGGGGTGCAAGTCCTCAAAAAAAAAATGCTAGTTTTTCTTCACTTTAGCTCCTTCTAGAAGAATAGCAGTGAAATTAGGAAAACAGAAAGGGGTATCAGGGGAATCACCTCAAAGCGGGTCATAAAGTCCTTCAGGTTTGGGAACGCATCCAGACACGCAGGCTCGAAGATGCGGTGCAGGTCAAGGACATCATAAGTCAGGAAATCCACATAGGTGATCTGCAGAGGGAGAGGGAGGATGCAGCAAATCTGACCCCTGGAAAATGACAACCCCCTACCCCCACAGCCCCTCCCTACCTTGTCTCCCACAAACCAAGGCCTCTTCCCCAAAAACTGGGAGTACTGCTTCACCGTCTCAGGGAGTCCTTTCAGGTACTCAGGCTTCAGTTTCTCCTGAGGCACAAAACAGCTGTTACCCCTCAGACACATCGCTGGACAGAGAGGCACCTCTCCAGGGGGGTCCTGACCCCCAGTTGCCCTGGGTGAGCAGCCATGGACCCCGACTGTGCCTGGTAGGGCCCAGCCACCTTTCATCCAACTGTGCTCCTGAGACTCCTGCAGGGCCCCCCATCTGTGAGCAAGGGGGAGGCAGAACAGCAGCATCTGTCCCCACATCTGTCCCCACTGTGTCCCCCACCATGAGCCACACCCAGGGCAGCTGTGAGAACCTGAGAGTTATAGACTACATCCGGCAGAATCAAAGAATGAGGAGCTAAAATGCCTGGGAAAGCAGTCATAAGATCCACTAATCACAGAACTTGATGGGCCCTAAACAGATTTGGGGAGATGAGGAGAATATGAGAGGCTGAAAGGAGGAGCCAGAGGTGAAAGGTCCTGAGCTCACCTGTGCTGCCTCCTGCACAGTGTGCTACCGCCTGAGAGTTTCGGGGAGAGGGCCTGGGCGTACAAAACCAACTACAGCCCGTGAAATGATGCCCGAGTCCCTGGATTCTCTCCTGTGACGGATGGGGAGACAGTCAAAGGTGTTCATCTGACGCATTCTGGAGGGACAGGGCTCACTCCGGTGCAGGCGCAGGGAACACTTGGAGGATTACTAGCTCCAAAAGTTCAAGTACAAACTGACCAGAGTATATGGAATGCAAGAGTCCAGTGTCCTCATAACCCATGCAGCCCAGCAGGTGGGGGACTCACAAAGTCAGGGCTGTAGCACACCCTGGCCAGCTGGTTAGCAGTGTCCATGGCTTGATTCTCCAGAATGTCCACGCGAATCTTCTCCTCTTCTGTCTCCCCAGCTACAGTCACACAGCAGAGACTCACCTCAGCTCCCACCCAGACCCTACAGACACTGCCACTGGGCCCCGCACCCCACCAGCCCCACTCACACAGGTTGTGCTTGCGGGCGATGTAGCGTAGGATAGCGTTGCTCTGGGTGAGCTTGTGAGCCCCGTCAATTAAGTAGGGCAGCTGCACAGGAAACAGGGACAAGTTGCTTGGGCCTCCAGCTCCCCTGCACCCCCTCATGAACAAAAGCAGACAGGAAAACTGGCTCTCACAGCCCCAGGCCCACACCAGGTACCAAATATTCATGTGTCCAGTAGTGAAAGAGCTGGACCAAGAGCATCACGGAAGGCAGTGCAGAGGGCCAGGCAGCTGAGGGCTGAGCAGAAGGCACTGGTCCCAAAGCCCCTGAGCAGGGACAGTAGATGCTGGAGACACCCTCTCTTTGCCCACATCACCCCCAGCCCCGCACCTACATTGGGGAAGTCCAGGCCCAGCTTGAATTTTTCATTCAGCCACTGGCTTCTGTCATAGTCAGGAGCTGTGGTGGAGAAGGCAGAGAAACAAAGCTCCCCTAAGTCAAAATCTCCTTCTTGGGAGAACCTACAAACCAGGAGAGGCAAGATCCCCCTTTCAGCTATCTGGAATATGAACCAGGTCTCACACTGTAGTTTGAGCTAAAAGAACATTAAAAGGTTCTGGAATCACATCAGGGTCACTCGGTGGTGAATAAGCCCTAAGGGGACTCTCCCAGCTACTGTTTGGGGGCCCAGACTGTCTCAGGTTCTGCCTTGGAAACCAAGCTGCACCCTCAAAGGGGCTTAGAGAAGGGGAGGGAACAGGTGGTCAGGGAATGGGGTGCCTGGTACCAAAGCAGCATGAGGGGTGCAGCAGTGAGAACCAGAGCACATGATTACCATCGCCCATGCTGTACATCTTCTCCTCGTAGTGTGAGTCTGTGTATTCCAGGAGCAGGCGGATGGCATGAGCCAGCTGGAGTGGGAGGTGCAGGGACAGGTGTCAGAAGTGGGGGGAGTGTGGCTGTGAATTCTGATCCGGGTAATCCCTCATATACAGGCAGGCTGCAGTTCTCAAGCTTTCTCCGGCCTGTACAGGCTCCTGCACGTGAAAACACACACACACACTCCCTCCAGCCCCCTCTCCGGCCTGCACAGGCTCCTGCAAGTGACCACACACACACACACTCCCTCCCTGCACAGGCTCCTGCACGTGAACACACACACACACACACACACACACACACACACACGTGCGCGCCCTCCCTCCCTCCAGCCCCCACTGCCTCCTCCCTCTGGAAGTTAAACAATAAGCTGGCCCTTAAAAGTACCTCTTAGCATAACAGGTCCGTTTACCAGCCTATCCCTGACTTTTTGCCCCATCCCACCCTCCCTGAGACCCCTAGCTCACCCCTCTGATGTCCCAGTAACCCAAGGTCATGGCCATGTTGTTGATTTTCTTGCTCAAAAGAGCACCCTCTGCAAAGCAGAACTAAAACTCCTCCTCTGCAGTGCGCTGTGCACCAGCCTCCAGCCTTGGCCCCTCCCAAACCTCCACCCCCACCCCTTCAGCCAAGAAGAATAAACAGCCTGGGACGGGAAGCAACTTGATCCCCTTCAGCCCTGCAGCCCAGAGAGCAGAGCAGAGACCTGCACATCCAGACACTAGTGCCACCTTGCTGGGCTTGGCTGTCTCCCTCTGCCACTGGCTCTGTGGCTCCCCCAGACCCACTCAGAATTCTGCCATGTCTGATGCAGTTTCATTGAGCTTGGAGACAGGCTGGAGTCAAAAACGCCAAACTTGGCAGCAGCCCTTGCACCCACCTGTGACTATGCAGGTGTTGTTCCTCCCAACCTCCCTTCCAGGGGCAGCTTTTTCTGCCTGCTTGTGTCTGTGCAAGTGTCCTTTATGCGTCTCTCCCCTTTTATAATAAACCTGCCCTTTTGGCTATAAATTTTTAAAAATGCAAAACTTTCGCCTCCTCTTTTTGCTGGAGACTCACTCAGCTTTACCCCTGCAGAGATTCCCACAGGCGTTCAGAGTTCATTGCCAAGTTACACCTAAGGAGAGTCTTTTATTGATTTCTCCCTGCTGAATTTGGCCTGATAAGGCTCCACGAATTAATAACAATTATGGAAACACAGTAAGGGAATCGGGAGCTATTAGATACTTCCTCAGCAGCCCAGTCTGCAGTGGGATTTAAGGCCCCTGCAGTGCATGCCAGAAGTGGAGCCTCATGAAGCAGGTGGAGACCTGAGCTGAGTCGCTCATGGGACAGCGGGCAGTGGGAAGGTGTCGCCTAGATCTTGTGTGCTCTGTGACTTGGACCCTCAGAATGGTAAGGAAAAGTCTTAAAGCCTTCTTCAGATTAAAAATAAGTCCCTGGCCTCCCTGATAGCCCAATGGGTTGTCTCAACGCTATCAAGCTATCACCAGCAACTGAGGCATGAGTTCAATCCCCAGCCAGGGAGCTGACCCACATGGCGCAGCAGACCCCTCCTGTCGCACCTGCTGCTCCCCTCAGCAGTGCATTTCAATCAATCTGCCTGTTCTGCTCCCCACTCTGTCTCCGATGAATCCTCTCACCCCCTCATACCTCTGGCCTACACCCCAGATTTTGTATGCATAAATAAAAAATAAATATTTTTTTAAAAAGATTGAAAATAAGTCCCATCACCAAAAGATCAAGTCAGACTGTCATCTACCTTGGCATTTCCAACTCAAAATTCTAGAAGCTGTAATTTCATCAGCAGTTGAGATCTTCGCCCCAGACTTCTAAACCCACCAGATTATTAGATCAGTGAATACCTGCATAGATATTTTCTCATGTGTTAGATAAGGACATTTCTCTCAGGGGACCCAGAAAAATGAGGGGCAACCAAGAAGCAAATGCAGGCAGCCTGGAGAGGCGCCTGGAAACCCCTGAGGGAAAGGCAGGAATGGAGACACCCACAGCTGTGATGAAGCCACTCACTGCAGAGGGGACAATCCTGGTTCTCTCCCTGGGGTGGGGGACTCCCCCTGTGGTCCCCCACACTAACACACACAGCTCTGCAGAGCCACAGGCCCTTAGGGGAGAGTGAATGAAGGAGACACACAGGCCCAGGAAGGGGCCTCCCTTCCACAGAGCCCTGCCCGAGGGGCAGACAGGAACAGTCTCAGCTGCCTGCTACCAGCCACAACCCCTGCCCCAGGCACTGCCAGGCTTCCCAGTCAGCCCCTTGGAAGCTGCAGAGCCCGGGAGGCCCCAAGGGAATAAGACAAGAGCCAGAGCAGGTGTGATTAAGGCTTTACTGGGGATCAGGCAGGGCTGTGGGCTCCACGCTGGGGGTACAGAGGGGCAGGGTCTGCACACAGGCCAACACTGGTCTTCAGGGCAGAGCTGGGAGCTCAGGGCTGAGCTCTGCAGCTGGGGTCTCGCTAGTCACTTGAGAATAGAAGGAACAGCTGGAGGGAGGATCCCCTGGCTGGCTTAGAGTGGGAGGGCGGCTGGTGGATGGAGAGGGGCCGACACTAAAGAAAGTAGGGTTTTGGGCCTCCCCTGGTGGCACAGAGGTTGAGCTCTGGGCTGCAAGGCTGCCCGCAGCCTCTGTGGCGCCAGTTCGTTCCCCAGCCACCAGCGAAGGTCCCACACACACACACAAAAAAAGAGTAGGGTTTTGAAGAGCTTTAAAAATTCTAGCAGGGCAGGGTGAGTGCCTAAGGCTACAGTGAGTGTGAAAAGAAATAAAGAAAAGAATAAGAGGGGTAACTCTCCGGGTGGGGGAAGCTGAGGTGTCTCGGGGCTCTGAAACAACACGCACAGAACCGGCTCCTTCCGTCCATCCCTGGCCTCACAGGCCTATTTGTTGCCCCACACGGCCATCTTTGAAAACAGAGGACATGGGAGGAAGCGGCTGGACTTCATGTAAGTGGAGATATTCTGCAGGCCCTGAGGGTGGAATGAGGTCAGATCAGGCTGTGCCCAGAGCCCAGTGCAGACACACTCAGTGGGGCCCTGGAATCGGCCTAAGGTGAGAGGCACAAGACAGTCTTTCTGCTGTCCCTACCTGGTAAAATAACTCTTCCAATATTACAATTATTGTGATATAGATTAAGACTTGCTATTCATAGACTCCACACTGTGCTAGATGTTTAAAGGTTCACATGAGATGATGACATAGGTTTATAATCCACCGACATCCCTATGTGATAGGCTCTATTATCACAATTTAGCACCAGGGAAACTGAGGCACACACAGGTGCAGCAGCTTCCTCAGCTCACACAGCTAGTGAGTGGGCAGGGCTGGCATGCATCTGGCTCCCCAATTCTGGGTCCTTTCTGCTGCTCTCCCCCACCCCTCCTCACAGGGGTCTGGGCTCTGTGCCTCACAAATGTTTCCTTTTTCAAAGAGAGGCTCCTGGATTTGCAGTCTGCTCAGTGCAACCCAGGGCAAAGCAAGGGGCTCAGATTGTGCCCCTGAAGCTTGAAGAAGAGACCAGATCTCACCCAGGGACTCAGGAAAACCAGGATGAAAGCTGACAGAGTGATGTGGAGCTGGAAAGCCAGCAGCCCAGGTGCTAATTATTCCCTAAAGGAGAAAGTCTAAGGCCTGACCTGGTGCCTGAGTCCATCTATCTCCTGCCCAGTCCTGCCGCAGCCACTTGAGTAGAGACGCAGGGGTGTGTGGGCACCACCTTCCCAAGGGAGCAAGTGCCCATACATCTAAGGGATGCAGGATGTTGGGACTGGATGCAACAGGCCAGGCCCCACAAGCTGTAGGCTGCACACAATATGTTCCGCCCCCTCCAGAGTGGGCCAGCTCCAAATAACCCCAGCGGGGATCAGCCAGCGCCAGTCCAGAGCAGAGAGAATTAGCTGTTAATATACATTCGTAGTGATGAGTGGGAAAGAAAACAGATTAGAGCTAAAGAACCTGTTGGGCTAATGCCTCTAATTGTCATTCTCAAAAAAAAACAAAACAAAACAAAAAAAAAACTGACCTGTTTTTCTCTAGCCAGAGATCTAAGGGTGACAGATGAGGTGTGAGTTTAGGCCCAGCTCCTCCAGCACCCAGTTGGTCCCACACACCCACAGTCTAGTCCCTGAAATTCTCCAACTGCACTAGCCCAGGGGGGTGGACTCCAGGCGGGGTCACCTGTGCATCCCCCACTGTGCCTGTCCCAGGGCCTCCTCCCCAGAAGGTCAGATCAGTGCATATGAGTAAAATAAATGTGCACCCCATCTTTCAGACAGAATCTGGGTAATCAGAGAAAAAGAAAGGGACATACAGAGCACAGGAAATCACACCAATAAGAAATGACAAGTAAATCCGTCCCCTGGAGCACTTATGCCTCTACCTGGGATTTCCCAGCACCAAGTACCCTCCAGGGATCCTCAGTGCTTCCCCAGATATGGTGGGGTCACTGCAAAGCTCTCAGGAGAGGGACAGTGAATATCATCTGTGTCTCTACTTACTGTCAACCCCACCAGGCCTCAGCTTTCCTGCTGCCAGCCACACACACACACACACAGTCCTCTGCAGTCTGCCTCTCCCACTGTTGGGAGCTGAGCACCCAGCCTGGAAAAGGCCCTGAGGCTTTTCTCTTTGGCCCAGTACAGGGAGAGCCACTGTGGCTGCCCAGGGAAGCCAGAGGCTAAGGGTGCCCAGCCCAGCCCATCCTGCCTGTGAGCTGAGGAATTGCTTGTCCCTCCAACCTGGGTATCCTCCTGTGTAAACTGAGGTGATAAATCTACATGTTTGTCAATTTTTTTGCAAAGATTACATTGAATGCAATATATGCTAAGCAGAGATGTGAGCATAATGCATGTCCTACAAAAATACTAGTTTCCCTTCCTTTTAGCTCCATTCTGAAAAACCGTCACAGAGAAGACTGGAGATAAAAGTGAGGTACAGAGTTAGGAGGAGCAAAAAAAACACCTCAAAGCGGGTCATGAATTCCTTCAGGTTTGGGAACGCATCCAGACACGCGGGCTCGAAGATGCGGTGCAGGTCAAGGACATCATAAGCCAGGAAGTCCGCATAGGTGATCTGCAGAGGGAGAGGGAGGGATGCAGCTAGCTCTGACCTTAGGAAGAATGGGCTCTCCCTGTCCCCAGTTCTTGCCTTTACCTTGTCTCCTGCAAACCAAGGCCTCTTCCCTAGAAACAGCGACAAATGCTTCATCTTTTCAGGGAGACCCTCCAGGAATTCAGGCTTTAGTTTCTCCTGAGGCACAAAGCAGCTGTCACCCCACAGACACAGGTCCCTGAGGCTCCCTGAACCCCAGCTGCCACAGGTGAGCAGCCATGGCCTCCAGCTGCACCTGGTGGAGCCCGAACCACCCTTTCACCCAACTATGCTCCCGAGACTCCTGTGGGGTCCCCCCTCTGCAAGGGCGAGGCAGAGCAGCAGCATCTGTCCCCACATCTGTCCCCACTGTGTCCCCCCTCTCCATGAGCCACACTCAGGGCAGCTACATCTGCCGGACTACATCCAGCAGAATCAAGAATAAAAAACTAGTATTTGAGAAAGGAGTCATGAGATCCACTAATTACAGAATTTGATGGACCCTGAGCAGATTTAGGGAGATGAGGAGACTGTGAGGGGGAGGAGCTGAAAGGGAGGAGCCAGAGGTGAAAGGTCCTGAGCTCACCTGTGCTGCCTCCTGCACAGTGTGCTACTGCCTGGGAGTTTTGGGGAGATTGTTGGGGATACAAGGTAAACACACTGCCTGGGAACTCAACTGAACCCTGGGAATTTTTGACACATCTTGGTAATTGAAAATTGAGTCAGAATTTCACTATGACAAAATCCAGAGCTGTAAAGGTCATTCTGGTGGCAGTTTAGAGAATCCCTATAGGGCTGGCTGCTCTCAGGAGGACAAATGAAAAACCAGACCAGAGTCCATGGGACATATATGTCTGTCTCCTACCAAAACCATGGCCCGCCAACAGGTGGACTCACAAAGTCAGGGCTGTAGCAGGTCCTACCCAGGTGCATGCGCATGTCCATGACCTGGTTCTCCAAAAGGTCCACGCGAATCCTCTCCTCTTCTGTCTCCCCACCTACAGCCACACAGCACAGCTCACCCTCAGCTCCCACCCAGATCTGCCTTAGGCACACAGCCACTGGCCCCCCCCGCACCCCACCCAGGCGCACTCACACAGGTCGTGCTTGCGGGCGATGTAGCGAACAATGGCATTGCTCTGGGTGATCCTGTGAGCCCCATCAATCAAGTAGGGCAGCTGCAAAGGAATCAGAGGCAGGTCATGTGGGCCTCCAGCTCCCCTGCACCCCCAACTTCTCTTTTTAAAAAGATTTATTTATTTATTTATACAAGCACTGGGTATAGTCAGAAGCGCGGGAGGGTAAAAGGATTCACCAGAGCCAGAGCAGGGAACAGAACAGGCAGACTGACGAAATACACTGCTGAGGGGAGCAGCGGGCACGGCAAGAGAGGTCTGCGCGCCATGTGGGACCCTCATCAAACCGGCACTGCAGTGGCTGCGGGCAGCTTCACAGCCCAGCGCTCAACCACTGCGCCACCAGGGGAGGCCCTGCACCCCCAACTTCTTTAAGGGATGAGAGAAGCCCCAGGTCCAACCAAATAAACATTATCTCCGATGAGTGAATGAGCTAGAATATAGAGCATCGCAGAAGGCAGTGCAGAGGGCCAGGAAGCTGAGGGCTGAGCAGAAGGCACTGGTCCCAAAGCCCCTAAGCAGGAACAGGAGGTGGAGGAGTCACCCTCTCTTTGCCCACATCACCCCCAGCCCTGCACCTACATTGGGGAAGTCCAGGCCCAGCTTGAATTTTTCACTTAGCCACTGGCTTCTGTCATAGTCGGGAGCTGTGGTGGAGAAGACAGATAAACAGACCTCCCCTAAGTCATCATATTGTTCTCAGGAAAACCCATAAACCAGTACAGGCAAGACCCCCCCTAAACAGGTGGATCTGGAATCTGAACCAGTTCTCATATTACAATGCTAAGGAAAAGAACAAAGCTCTAGAATCACATGAGCTCACTCAGGGTTGAACAAGCCCTAAGGGAACCTCCCAGCTACTATTCAGGGACCCAGTAATCCCCTCTCATGTTCAACCTTGGAAACCAGGCTGCACAAAGAAGCTTAGGGAAGGGGATGTAACTGGTGGCCTGGGAATGGGAAGCCTGGCCCCAAAGCAGCATGAAGTGGGAAGAAGTGAGAACAAGACCACATGTGATTACCGTCGCCCATGCCGTACATCTTCTCCTCGTAGTGTGAGTCTGTGTATTCCAGAAGCAGACGGACGGCGTGAGCCAGCTGGGAGGATGCAGGGACAGAGGTCAGACATGGGGGATCATGACTGTGAATTCCCTGCTACAGGTAACACCCCCACACACAACCTGGCCACTCTCTCTATGCCCAAGTGGAAATACACACACACACACTCTCCACAGAAGGGTAAACAAAGAGATGGACAGAGCTCCAGGAAGACCTTAAAGGAAACTTGCAATATTGCAGGTCTCTTTACCAGCACTGCCCTGCCCACCTGCCCATCCCACCTGCCCAAAGACCCCTTGCTCACCCCTCTGATGTCCCAGTACCCCAAGATCATGGCCATGGCTCTGGTTTTCTTGCTCCACGAAGGGCTCTCTGCGGAGCAGAATTAGGTATTTATCCTCTGACTGCGCTCAGGTGTGGTCCATGCACTTTGCCTCCAGCCTTAGCCCCACCCAAACCTCCACCTCCAACCCCTCCCCTAGATGAGGAAAGCAGCCTGGGAAGCAGAGGAATATGGTTGCCCTCCGCCACACCTGCCAGGAAACCCCTGAGCAGAGACCTGGGCATCCGAGTACTAAATGCCACCCGGTCTGGGCGGCTGTTTCCCGGGCTGGTTCCGTGGCCCCCTCAGTCCCATTCACTCTGCCATGTCAGAGGGACTTTGGGAAACAGTTTGAGTCATAAAATGCAAAACGTTCTCTATACCTTTTCCTCTGAACTGTGCTCAGCCTCACCCCTGGGTTGCGAAGATGCCCACAGGCTCCCAAGGCTCAAAATGCCAAGTTAAAATGAAGGAGCCGAACCTGCCTGATACCACACCCACAACTTACCAACAATTACAAGAGCGTGATCTACTAGAAAATTCCTCTTCAGCAACTCGCTCTGCAGTGGGACTTAAGATCACTTGCAACAAATGTACCAGGAGGATGGTCCCTGCTGAAGCAGGGGGAGGAGACCTGAGCTGAGAAGCTCATGGCAGAGCATGAATTTGGGCAAACATCAGGCCCTAGAGCCTCATGTGCTCTTTGGACTTGGATTGTAAGAATAGTAAGAAAAAGACATTAAAGCTTGTTAAGTAAAAAAATGAAGTCCAGAATCGAATAGAAAATCCAGAAATAAACCCACAGATTTATGGTCAGCTAATCTTTGACAAAGGAGCAAAGACTATGCATTGGAGCAAAGAAAGTTTGTTCAATAAATGGTGCTGGGAAAACTGGGTCGCTACATGCAAAAGAATGAAGCTTGACCACTACCTCACACCATACACAAAAATCAACTCAAAATGGATTAAAGAACTAGACATAAGACCTGAAACCATAAAATACATAGAAGGAAATATAGGCGAAACACTACGGGATTTGCTCATCAAAGACATCTTTACAGACACATCACCCAAAGCAGTGATAGTGAAGGCAAAGATCAACAGCTGGGACTACATCAAATTAAAGAGTTTCTGACAGCAAAAGAGACAATAACAAAAACAAAGAGAAACCCCACCGACTGGGAGAACATTTTTGCACCCAACACTAATGATAAAGGACTGATCACAAAAATCTGCAAAGAGCTGATGAGACTCAGCAACAACAAAGAAAATAATCCAGTCAAAAAATGGGCAGAAGAGCCAAAAAGAAACTTCTCTGAAGAGGAAATGCAAATGGCCAACAGGCATATGAAAACATGTTCAACATCACTTGTCATCAGGGAAATGCAAATCAAAACTACCATGAGATACCATCTCACACCAGTGAGAATGGCACATATTAAAAAAACTAGCAACAACAAATGCTGGCGAGGGTGTAGAGAAAAAGGAACTCTCCTGCACTGCTGGTGGGAGTGCAAACTGGTCCAACCACTATGGAGAGCTGTGTGGACATTTCTGGACCTACTGAACATAGAGCTTCCACATGATCCAGCAATTCCACTCCTAGGTATTTACCCAAAGGACACAGAAACATCAATTCCAAAGAGCACCTGCACCCCAATGTTTATAGCAGCACTATTTACAATAGCTAAGCTTTGGAAACAGCCCAAATGCCCAAAAATAGATGACTGGATCAAGAAGATGTGGTCCATATACACCATGGAATATTACTCAGCATTCAAAAAAGATAAACACGTGCAATTTGCAGCAACATGGATGGCGCTGGAAGGGATCATGCTCAGCGAAATAAGCCAGAAAGAAAAAGAAAAATACCGGATGGTCTCACTCATAGCAGGAATCTAGAAAACTTAAATAAGGGACCAGGATAATGAATAACTATAAGAAAGTGAAAATCAAAATCAACAAACAACTATGAACCAGAGACACTCTATGGGGGGTGGGGGGTAGGAGGGGAGGGATTGGGGTCAAAATAAGGGGGTTGCAATTGTATGGGGAATATAAAAATAAAATTTATTATAAAAAAAAATGAAGTCCAGGGCCTCCCTGGTGGCACCAGGGGTTAAGCACAGCACTGTGAAGCTATCTGCAGCCTCTGCCGCAAGAGTTCAATCCCCGGCCAGGGAGCTACCTACATGGTGCAGCAGACCTTTCCTGTCTCGCCCTCTGCTCCCCTCAGCACTTCATTTCAGTAGATCTGCCTGTTCTGCTCCCCACTCTTGTCTCTGGTGCACCTCTCACCTCTGGCCTGTACCCCAGTTCTTTATACAGCATTTGTCAAGAAGGTCAAAAGCCAAGAAACCCCCACAGGTATCTGCAGAGGGAGAGGGAGGGATGGCACCAAATCTTGTCCTTGGAGGAATGACAACCCCCTCCCTCCAGAACCCCTCCTTTACCTTATCCCCTGCAAACCAAGGCCTCTTCCCCAGAAACTGGGAATACTGCTTCACCATCTCAGGGAGTCCTTTCAGGAACTCAGACTTCAGTTTCTCCTGAAATACAAAAGAGCTGTCACCCCTCAGACACATCCCTGGGCAGAGAGGCACCTCCCCAGGAGGCTTCCTGACCCCCAGTTGCCACAAGTGAGCAGCCATCAACCCTGACTGTGCTCCTGAGACTCTTGCTGGGCCCCCCATCTGTGAGCAAGGGGGAGGCAGAGCAGCAGCATCTATCCCCACATCTGTCCCCAATGTCCCCCCACCCCACCCCATGAGCCACACCCCCCAGGGCAGCTGTGAGAACCTGACAGAGTTATAGACTACATCCAGCAGAATCAAAGAATAAGGAACTAAAATGCCTGGGAAAGCAGTCATAAGATCCACTAATCACAGAACTTAATGGGCCCTGAGCAGGTTGATGAGGAGAATTTGAGAGGCTGAAAGGAGGAGCCAGAGGTGAAAGGTCCTGAGCTCACCTGTGCTGCCTCCTGCACAGTGTGCTACCGCCTGAGAGTTTCGGGGAGAGGGCCTGGGCGTACAAAACCAACTACAGCCCGTGAAATGATGCCCGAGTCCCTGGATTCTCTCCTGTGACGGATGGGGAGACAGTCAAAGGTGTTCATCTGACGCATTCTGGAGGGACAGGGCTCACTCCGGTGCAGGCGCAGGGAACACTTGGAGGATTACTAGCTCCAAAAGTTCAAGTACAAACTGACCAGAGTATATGGAATGCAAGAGTCCAGTGTCCTCATAACCCATGCAGCCCAGCAGGTGGGGGACTCACAAAGTCAGGGCTGTAGCACACCCTGGCCAGCTGGTTAGCAGTGTCCATGGCTTGATTCTCCAGAATGTCCACGCGAATCTTCTCCTCTTCTGTCTCCCCAGCTACAGTCACACAGCAAAGACTCACCTCAGCTCCCACCCAGACTCACCTACAGCCCACAGCCTCTGCAGCACCCGGTTCGATCCCTGGCCACCGGCGAGGATCCCACATGGTGCACAGACCTCTCCTGCCGCCCGCTGCTCCCCTCAGCAGTGTACTTTGTCAGTCTGCCTGCTCTGCTCCCCGCTCTGGCTCTGGTGGATTCTCTCACCCTCCCACGCACCCCACCAGCCCCACTCACACAGGTTGTGCTTGCGGGCTATGTAGCGAACAATGGCATTGCTCTGGGTGATCCTGTGAGCCCCATCAATTAAGTAGGGCAGCTGCAAAGGGATCAGAGGCAGGTCGCGTGGGCCTCCAGCTCCCCTGCACCCCCAACTTCTTTAAGGAATGAGAGAAGACCTGGGTCTCACAACCCAAGGCCCACACTAGGTACCAAATAAACACATGTCCAATGGGTGAAAGAGCTGGACCAAGAGCACCACGGAAGGCAGTGCAGAGAGCCAGGCAGCTGAGGCTGAGCAGAAGGCACTGGTCCCAAAGCCTCTGAGCAGGGACAGGAGGTGGAGGAGACACCCTCTTTTTGCCCACATCACCCCAGCCCCACACCTACATTGGGGAAGTCCAGGCCCAGCTTGAATTTTTCACTCAGCCACTGGCTTCTGTCGTAGTCAGGAGCTGCGGTGCAGAGAACACAGGTAAACAGCCCTCCCTGAGGCCCAACTTTGTTCCCAGGAAACTGCAAAGGGACCAGCGTCAGGGCCTCCTGCACGGGAGCATGTGAGTCTGAACCCCGCCTCACAGTCCAGCTTTGGGAAAAGGCACTGACAGGGCTCAGGAAGCCACACAAGGAAGGGTCTTCAGTGTAGAGGCAAAGCCCAAAGGGAACGCCACCTAATAACTGTTCTTGGGACTCAGCCCTGCTTGGGGCAGGATGGGGCCTGATGCACCACACTCTTCTCAGCCCCATTCCAGCAACTACCCAATCTCCTGGGCATCCTGGGTCAGAGGGCACCGGGGGCTAAGATCCGGGCTTCTGGAAATAAGACCCTTTTCTACCACCCTGCGCTACTCGTGGACTTGGGAGCCACATTCTGAGGGCTCCTGGGCTCCCCTGCCCCATTCAGGCCTCCTCTAGGTCAGAGGGAGTTGGCAGTGCACTTGGGGGACAAGCCTGAATCATAAAGAGGAAGATTTTTCCTTCTCTTCTCCCTGGAGGCATTGCCCACTCTCTTCCCTGAGCTGCTGACCTCGGTGGCTCTCAAAGGCTCAGACTGCCAGGTGCAGCCAGGGTGGCCTCAATGGACATTAAATCAACAACTATGACAGCAAGACCGGGACACAGGCCAGTCCACAAGTTCCTCCCAGCCTGTGTGATCCACTCCAGCCCCCTATCTACCAGCACAGCCTGTCAGTGGGGAGGGGTTGACCCCCCCAGGACAAGGGGTTGTGGTCTGTGTGGTCTTTTAACAAACTGCAGAGGACCCCGCCCTTAGGTCAAGCTTAGAGAGAGAAGAGCAAACGAAGTAACAGCCTAGCTGGTGACTGCCTTCCTGAGCTGGTCCCAGCCCCAGGCAGGGCATGGAGCTGCACCCCAGGCTGGCCCCCAGCAACATGGTCCTCCCACTGACAGGGACAGAGACTGGAAGCTGGAGGTCCCAGGGAAAGTGCATGAAGGGGGAACTGAACTCAGAGGGGCCAGATGCCCATGTCACTGCACTGGGTGGCAAAGTGGGGTGGCACCCAGATGCCCGCAGGATTCCCCACAGAACAGGGGCAGAGCCAGGCCTTGCAGAACCTCAGGGAGAAGACCCTCAGATTCGTGGACTTGAGCCCTGACCCTGGCTCCTGACCCCGTTGTTGGTTTGGGTATGAGATGGCGGCTTGGGTGGCCTTTGAAGTCACTGTGTCATCTGTGCCCCTGGTACAAACTCCACAAGCACAGGGTCCTACCTGCCAACTGTCTGCTGTGAATGCAGAAACCTATTTCAACTTAAGAGACTCAGACACAGTTCAGCCCTTCTTAGAGGATATTGCAAAGTTTGGTGGATACATGCAGCAAATGAGCTGAACTTTAAAAACAAATAGGTTTACAAGTGAAAGGGCAGGATAGGTGCACTACAAAAATTAACTTAACAACATTTTGTTAGGATAGAAAGGTATGAATTCAGTATTTAATAAAGGTTTCAGGGCCTCCCCGGTGGCACAGCGGTCGAGCACTGGGCTGCGAAGCTGCCCACAGCCTCTGCAGCACCCGGTTCGATCCCTGGCCACCGGCGAGGATCCCACATGGTGCACAGACCTCTCCTGCAGCCCGCTGCTCCCCTCAGCAGTGTACTTTGTCAGTCTGCCTGCTCTGCTCCCTGCTCTGGCTCTGGTGGATTCTCTCACCCTCCCGCGCTTCTGACTGTACCCAGTGCTTGTATAAATAAATAAATCTTTAAAAAATAAATAAAGGTTTCAAACCATCAATATAAAAGTGAGAAGTAAGGATTGAGGACACAGAGACTTACCTAATCCTGATTAAATGCACATCTCACTAAACTGGGACTAGGAAAATATTCACTGGAGGCCAACAAGCTCTGTCCCTGGGGTCGAAACCCCTGCCCACCCCTACCTCCTATTCGTGCCTGCCAGTCCTGGGGCTCCAGTTCTGGGTCCAGGCTCCGGATGCAACCACTAGATTCCCAGGTGGTTTGCCCACAGGGAGGTGGAACAATGGCAGACACACAAACCCAAGTGCTGGCCTGCTAAATAATTGCATTTTTCACAATGCATTAAAGATCTGTCATTCTTGGTTTTATACATCTTGAGCTGCACAGAAACATACTATTTTCCATGAGAAAATCAATTTTTCAAAATCTAGCATGAAATAAAATGACATTTGAAAAGGTTGGATTTAACTTTCATATATTCAGTGGTTTTTTAAAAAAATAATCAATGAGTTCCTATCATAAGAAGTCACTGTGGGGCCTCCCCGGTAGTGCAGCAGTTGAGCGCTGGGTTGCGAAGCTGCCCGCGGCCTCTGCAGCGCTGGTTCGATCCCCGGCTTCTCCCCGGCCACCGGAGGAGGGTCCCACATGGCGCGCAGACCTCTCCTGCCGCCCGCTGCTCCCCTCAGCAGTGTACTTCGGTCCTTCTGCCTGCTCTGCTCCCCGCTCTGGCTCTGGTGAATTCCCTCACCCTCCCGCGCTTCTGACCGTACCCAGTGCTTGTATAAACAAAACAAACAAACAAAAAAAATTAACAAATAAATAAATAAATAAATAAAAGAAGTCACTGTGAATTAAAAAAAGTCCTGCTATTGGACTCTGGAAGTGGGAATTACAAAGGAGGTGGGAATTAGAGGTGGGAATTACAAAGGAGAGAGGATTTCAAATATGGGTCACATTTGTGTGTTTAAATACTGAGAGGAAGTGGAGAGGGGGAGAGGTTGACGCACAAGACAGAAGTAATGCCTGGCAGGACAAGGCACTGCCAACACAGGAGATGGGCGCCAAGCACAAGCTGGTCCCAGAGAAGGAAGAAGACAATTCTGCAGGAGGAGGATCCTGGCCCAGCAGCATCTCAAAGGCAGCTCCACAGGCCCAGAGGTCTTAGTAGTAGGACCAGCGTGGGGTGCAAGGCCACCAGAGTAGTGGGGAGCAAAGAAACTGGACAGGGGCCTGAAGGGAGGAATTGAAACCCTGGTGACCTCCCAGAAACTCAGTCCCAATGATTCCTGGAAGGAAAACAAAGCAGGTGGTAGCCATAGAGGCTGGTGGTGGGCGGCATAAAAAGCCTGAGTACCCCATGTTCCTTATAAGAACCCATTTTATTGATTCTAAAATTCACCTTTTTTTTCACCTTCTAACATCTCTGAAATCAGGACGTCTTACAACCAAGAGCACATTATGATTTACACAGTAGGGTTTTTTTTTAATTAATTTATTTATGCACACAAGGTCTGGGGCACAGGCCAGAGATGCGGGGGGTGAGAGGACTCACCAGAGACAGAGTGGGGAGCAGAACAGGCAGACTCACCGAAACATACCACTGAGGGGAGCAGCGGGCGCGGCAGGAGAAGTCTGTTGCGCCATGTGGGTTGCTCCCTGGCGGGCCAGGGATCGAACTCATGCTGTAGAAGCTGCAAATTGCCTCATCGTGCGGTGCTTGACCCCTTGCGCCACCAGGGAGGCCCCTACACAGTAGGGTTTTTAAAGTTCTTATTTGTCCATTAAAATAACAGTTCATCTCACAAGTTAGAATAGAGTCTCTGTGCTTTTCTCCTCCACTCTGACTTTTCTGTATACGGTTTCTCAGAGCAGACTTGTGTTT
This sequence comes from Talpa occidentalis, assembly GCF_014898055.3. Classification (NCBI taxonomy): domain Eukaryota; kingdom Metazoa; phylum Chordata; class Mammalia; order Eulipotyphla; family Talpidae; genus Talpa; species Talpa occidentalis. The sequence continues at coordinate 106,439,827 of NW_023605305.1, read as the reverse complement.
TCTGTTAATATTTTGTTACGCAAAGAGTATAGCTGGCCTAGAACACGCCAGCGTGGCGAGGGAGTGGCACTGTTTGCCTCCGAGGACCTGACATGGAAAATGTCAGACTGACCTGCTGTAGAGGGCAGGATAGGACACAGTGCAGGTTTTCTGATCCAGCAGACTGGGCAAAGCAGAAGTGAGTCCTGGAGACCTCGGTGGCTTTTGCATGTCTTTTATTTAGATTTACCAGGCATATGGCAGGCAGGGGAGCTGGGGGGCCGGGAGGCTGGCAGTCCTCCCAGCCTGCAGCAAATCTTCACTCTATCTGGCCTTCTCTCTACTTCTGCTGGCGTCCCCGTGACACCGCCCTTATAAACTCAGTCTCTCAGCCCAGGTGTACCCACTTCAGGTGCCCGCGATCAGGCATGCATTCAGGACCACAGGGTTCCCTCATCTATCCTAATGGCAGGAGGGCAGAAAAGCCTGATACTTTTACCTTACCCTACACCTTCTGATCAGATAAAGTTGGGACAGAACATGTAAATTAAAAGTTTCAGGGGACTACTGATAACTGTTGTCAAGGCCACATGCCTGATTTATGCATTCCCAGCTGACTGTAGCCCTTGCTACTCTGTAACTTAGTTGCTCAGGGCTCAGACTTTGGAGAAAGATCTCCTCTGGGCCCACTGGTATAAAGCCCACAGGCATAAATAACTTCCCTCCTCCTTTCTGAGTGATGCCTGCTTCCCTGATGGAATTCTGCCATAACAGACCAAGTGGCCAGAGGGTACACTGGTATCAGGAACCTGGATCCAAGGTAGTGACACTGGTTTGTGTCACAGGATTTTAGGATAGGGACCGTGACTAAGATGTCTCTACCCGCCTCCTCACCCACTCCAGGTGGCTGGCTGGTGCAGCAGCACCTTCCACTCTAAAGGAGATTTCTTTCACTTGGAAAGTAAGGACTATAATACCTAATCTACCTCACAAGGTGGCTATGCTTATCAAGTGACAATGATCTGCAGGTGCTAAAGGCTTATACCCACTTCAGTATAAACAGGGACTGGAAGCTGTTGTTAAATGGATTAGATTGAGAATAGAAAGATACACAATGGAGGGCATCCCTGGAGGCATAGGGGGTTAAAATGCAACCTATGAAGCTAGCCACAGCCACAGCAGCACGAGTTCGATTCCCCAGCCAGGGAGCTGACCCACGTGGTGCAGCAGACGTCTCCTGGCTTGCCCGCTGCTCCCCTCAGCAGTATATTTCAGTCAGTCTGCCTGTTCTGCTCCCCACTCCGTCTCTGGTGGATCCTCTCATCCCCTGCACCTCTGGCCTGTACCCCAGTACTTGTATGCATAAATAATGTTTTAATTTAAAAAAAGATACACAACGGAATACTAAGCAATCAAATAAGACAAACTCATGCCATCTGCAGCAACATGGGTGGAGATGGAAGGGATTATGCTCACCGATTAAGCTAGAAGGAGAAAGATAATATCAATGGTTTCATTTATATGTGGAATATAGAGAAATAGAACAAAAGATCAAGAAAAAGACAAAACTAGCAAGCTGACCATAGAGCTGAGTCATGCAGCAAGGAAGAGGGATGGGACAAAACAGGGGAGGGAAGAGTCAAGGGACTATGTGATGGATCATGGCTGATGTGGTGGCCAAAGAGCTATATGGGGTCTACACCTGAGGGAAGAAATCAATTACTGTACAAAAATGAACAATGATGTAAAAAAATTAAAAATAAATTAAAAGATCAAAGAGCAGGAAGATACTGTTAGAAAGGCAAACGAGGCACAAGATCTGGGTGGGTTGCTTAATTTTTAAAAAATTCAGCCTTTCCCCCCACCTATGTTGACTTAAAACCATCATTCTCAACCTTGTCTGTGCATTAGAATCATCTGCAGAACTTTTTGAAAATTACTGGGCCCAAGTCCAGCCACAGACCCATGAAGTCAGAATCTCCACGTGGTCACATCACAGTTTGAAAAGCTCCCTTGGGGAGTCTCCTGTGGTTGAACGCTTTACAGCATTGACAAAATATCTGTGCTTTGGGAGTTTGTCTGAAGCTATCATTGTGAACTCTCTGCCATTTGATACTTACCAAATGCTCGGCTGCAAGAAATAACATTCCTTGCATTATTCCTGCATTCCATTCATTCCTTTAGATATTCACATTTTCTGCAGGCTTGAGTTAAAACAGACTTTCTGAAAGTTAGTCCTTAGATCACACTTGATTTAAAAATAATATATTATGGCAAAATACATATAACATGAAATTCATGACTCTCGACCACTTTTGGGGGGGGTCTTCATCAAATGACTTCAAGAGAACAGAGATTTGGTGCCTGGGACATCTGCCTGCTGTTTTGGAAAGCCCTTGGAAAATTCCCCTAATGGAACTTGAGACCCATTGACATCATCACGACACAGGTGACCCTGCCGTGTTCCAGGAGCAGAAGGGATTAACAGCCTGTGACTATTTATTATTACCAAATGTGCTCAAAGACATGTGTTGAGTGCTCCTTCCCAGAGTGTTTAGTATAGACCTTTGACAAAGAGAATCTGAGGTGTTTTAAACCCCTCTGGCTGTGTGTGTTTGTGCTGAGGAAAACAGCAGATGCTCCACCTTAGCAGGCTGCCAGGGTGACCCTCAGAGGCCTGGAGACAGGTGTCTATGTACCTCAAGGCCCAGTGGAGGGAGCCAGCCTGGATCATAGGGATGTGGAAGAGACGCAGGAAGTGTAGGCGCCAAGGGGCTCAGAGCCCTCGTGGGTGGATCCCTGTGCAGACCCTCCCCTTGTGATTATGAGGGTCCCAGATTAGGGTCCAGGAAGGGGAGGCAATTCTTATTTTGGTGGCTCCTAAAACACGTCATTCGAAGGATATTGCAAGAAATAGCTCCCTGAAAGCGACACTGGATTTTCCCTTGTGGATAATGTGGATAGTATTCACGTTAATGGAATTCTGCTGGAAATTCCTTTAAGGGGTCATCACTGGAATGGGGCCGGGGTGGGGGGAGGAGATTGTTCCAAGCCACTGATTCGGTTTTTATAGGCACAGAATTGCAAAACAAATTGTCCTTCATCCTTTGCCTTGAGCTCTGGGATAATCACAGGCACACTCAAATTGTGTCTTCCAGAAAGAACACACGGTGTCATGATGTTTTTCTGTGGAAATCTGGCCTCTGACTCAATGCCTCTTCTCTTCCCTTTATTTCACTATTCCCCCAACTAACTCACTTTCAAAATTTTTAATTTGTGTATATAATTTTATGTCTCTTGCAAAGAGACTTTAAATTTGTGTACGTGGGGCCTCCTCCGGTGGCACAGAGGTTGAACGCTGGGCTGCGAAGCTGCCCACAGCCTCTGCAGTGCCGATTCAATCTCAGGCCACCTGCAAGGGTCCCACCTGGCACACAGACCTCTCCTGCCACCTGCTGCTCCCCTCAGCAGTGTATTTCGTCATTCTGCCTGCTCTGCTCCCTGCTCTGGCTCTGGTGAATTCTCTCACCCTCCCGCACTTCTGACTGTACCCAGTGCCTGTGTAAATAAGTAAATAAATCTTTAAATAAATAAATAAATAAATAAACGTGTGTATGTGTTTTTATAAGTCTCTTGAAAAGAGAAAGACCAGAGGGAGAGAGAGAGACATGGGTGCCTGAGAAGTCTAAGCAAGCAACAGCATCAACAGACACCATCAGATACAGAAGTTCCACTCTATGAGCCAAGGATTCTAAATGAGTGTGGTGGATGCTGCCACTGCCCTCTAGACAAGAGCACCAGGGAGCACAGCTGCTGAGGAAGTTGGGCGGCACACCGTAACACACAGGGAAGAGGGAGAAAGAACCTATTGGAGGATCTGAGTTCTGGTTGGAGGATTTGGGATGGATATAGTCTGTAGTCCCAGGAAGGAGGTGCCTGCTGGAGATTGGAGGCCATGAGAAAGTTGGGAGTTCTGTGATGGGATATTTTGTGGGTCACACAAGAAACCTTTTTGTCTGTGATTAGATAGAGGTACAAAGTGGTCTTGTTAATCTGGGCATTACTTGTACAAGAGGAGAGGAGAGTCCTGTGAGCATCAGAGCAGCCTGCAATGTATGGGGGTCTCACTCTTAATGTCAGATCCGTTCAGGGCATCTAGTTCTGCTTTCTCGCCTCAGCTCCCACCTCTGGGGCAAAGGACGGAAATGCAGATTTCCTCCAGTGTTGAGATTCTGCTGAGCCAGGTCAGAGGAGTGTGCATGGATGTAGTCTGTAGTTAAAATGGAGTTTGTCTTTTCTTCTCCTTCTGCTGTAGTTGCCGTGCAATGACATGGAAGATGCTGGACAGAAAACATTAGCCAACTACAAAATAAGCAATTACCAGAAACAAAATACCGATTTGTCCTTGTAACAGGTTTCCAAGTCAAAAAGCAAAGTGGTGATTTCCTTCTCAGGAATACAATTTTCCTCTTTTAAATAAGATTGATGCTATTAGTTTTTGAATTGACCTAAGTTGGATCAGAATGCTAGTCTTAAGCAGAAGTTGTCCATTTCTGAAGTCAGCATCTTCTGGAAGATTTTTTTTTTTTTAAGATTTATTTTATTTATTTATTTATACAAGTACCGGGTACAGTCAGAAGCTTGGGAGGGTGAGAGAATTCACCAGAGCCAGAGCGGGGAGCAGAGCAGGCAGAAGGACCGAAGTACACTGCTGAGGGGAGCAGCGGGCGGCAGGAGAGGTCTGCGCGCCATGTGGGACCCTCTCCGGTGGCCGGGGATCAAACCGGCGCTGCAGAGGCTGCGGGCAGCTTCGCAACCCAGCGCTCAACCACTGTGCCACTGGGGAGACCCCTTCTGGAAGATTCTTAAGAATCACAGTTTGAGATTTCTAATGGAATGGACACCCAATAGTCAGGAGAAAATGTTGTCTATCCTTTGAGTTGGGAAATACTCATCTAAGGATTAATATTTCAGAATTTCCATGCTAAGTCAGGTGTCAATAACTTATAACTCCTTTTCATCAAAGCTCAAGGATAGTTTTTCTCAGCTGTCTTTTCCAGAACAGCAACTCTCCTGTTGTAGAATCATAGGTAAATGGTTTGGAAAGGCGGCATGTACCTGTTAATGATAAAGCTAGAGGTAGCGTGTGAGTGCCTTGTAGTATTAAGCATATCTCAGTGCAATGGGGTGGAATGTAAGACCAGCAGTGAAGTGTTCAAATGCATGGACCAGCCACTTATTAATTCATAAGGAAATACCTGTGAGTCCCAGAGGGGACTGATCTTATATATTAGAGCTAATATATGTTAATATTTAGGGGAAAGAGAATTTAAGGACATTTGTTAATTTCAGTTTCTAGAATTCTGTTAGTTCTATTTTCCATAAGGACTGTCATGATAAGAACAGTCAAGTTTTAGAGGAAAAGCAAACCTGACAGAGTCCCTTAGTAACAGTATGGGTATAATGAGTGTCTGTTGTAACTATTGAGATAAGCAGAAATTCCCCGGGTCAGAAAACAGTCAAACAAGATTTTGTTTTTTACCAGAGTGTTGTGCAAGCCATCCACAGGGCCAGACAGGTTCACTGTGGATTTGGCCAAATGGAAAAGAAAATCTTGGAGCCCTTGATAGATCTGACAGACCGTATGATGATGATCAGGGAGCCAGGTACACAGGCATGGCAGCAGGTAGGCAGGCAGGGGAGCTGGGAGGCAGGTAGCAGCTGAGTCCCTCAGCCCCCCGGAGAATCTCCACACTCTCTCTCGCTCCTCTCTGGCTTTCTATGTCTCCCTCACACGTGATCTCAGTGTCACCTTACCTTGTTTCATATTATAGGTACATGCACCCCATGCTCACACCTCTCAGACCCAGACATCTGTGTGTGCCCCGTGCTCACACTCCCAAGTGGTTTTTGCACCAACACATTATCATGTGTGGGCAATGAAATCTAGGTGGAAAGCAAGACCCCAGGTGCCAGCCTTAGAGGCCAACAGGAGGCCAAAAAAAAAAAAAAAAAAAAAGCCCAATTTCACTCCAGAGAGCTACAGCTCTTTGGCAAGGAAAGCCTTTAATCTACTCTGAAAAAGGGGGAAAAAAAGCAAATCACGAAATAAAACAAATAACAACCAGAGCATGTTTATAATCCATGCAGGAGGCTTTTGTGTAAAGTCCATCTGGAGGTTTAAAGGGCACTCATGGCTGGTTCCTGGCCTTTGCCCTTCACCCAGTTCACATCATTGGCAGTAGGAAGTATTTTTAAAGTATCCTTGGCAATTCCACTAAAGTTACCCAAGCAGTGCTGTTGCCAGGGTCCTCAGCCGTGAGATAAGCACCTTACTGCCTGCCGTTGGAAATGACTTGGCATTATGAGCCAGCCATTCTGAGAGCCCAAGAATTATCCTTCCACAGCTTTTCCCACTCCTAAATATTTCCACTTTTTCAAATCAGGGGTTTATCCCTGACTTGCTAATCATCTGTTCTAATTCCTCCAAGGCAACTCTTCTCATGGTGATTAAAGGACAACTCTCTTGGCAGAGCAAGAGAGCAGGGTCAGCTCAAGCTTGACCCTGAAGTTCCGGATCTTTGTGCTGAGATGCTGCTCTGACTGTATCTGGCAAAGTCGTTCCATTGCCTGATTATGTGGTTAATCATTTTGAAGAGACTCTAAAAACCCAAAACAATTGTCATGAGGAACTATCCTGTGTGTCTAGAGAGATTGTTTTTGCTTAATGTGGGAAGCCTGGCGTCCTTCCTCTGCACACTTTGGAGGGTTAGCAAGTACTTCACTTTAATCTTACAGCTTGTTTTTTTATCCTAGGCAAAGTGTGTCCCAGAGCTGAGCTGGAATCTTCCTCCGTGGCGCTGACTTCAGCCCCAAACCTTGAGATTTGTGGTCAACTGTTACAACTGTCAAATGGAAATTTTAGAAGACAACTTGATAGGGGGAGGAGAGGATCAGGGAGGCTTCCCGAGACTAAAATGATGGGGAGGGATGAAGTGGGAAGGGAGGCAATTTGGCCTGGAATCTGAGGTGTGAGGGCCTTTGAGATCCATGTTGATAGAGACTGAATTTGAATCTCAGGGTCTCCTGGCTGTTGTAGCTTTTGTGACCGTGGCAGCTGCCAGTCAGCCCCTCTAGGGACACACTGGCTTCGTTAGCTTGATTGCCTGTGTAGGGTAAGTGATCATCAGGCTTTTCTGCCCTCCCGCCATTAGCATTAATGATGGATCCCTGGGGTTCTACATGCATGCCTGATGGTGGGCACCTGGAGCAGGGTGTGGGCCTGCATAGGTGGGCACACCTGAGCCAAGAGACTGGGGCTTATAAGGGTGGCATCACGGGAACATTAGCAGACAAAGAGAATGAGACCTAGAGAGAAAATGAGGAGAGCAACAGGACGAGAGCAGAAGCAGCAGAGCAGCAAAGGAGAAGCAGAAAGCCCAGAAAGAGTGAAGACTGGCCGGGTCCTGGGAGGCCTGCCAGCCTCCTGCCCCCCCAAACCCCTGCCTGCTTTGTACCTGGTAAAAGCTCAATAAAAGCCTGAAAAAGCCACCGAGGGCTCCAGGACTCTCCTTTATCTGTCTGCTCAAAACATAGAGCTCCTGCTCTGTCTTCCTGCCCCTACAGGGGCCTAGAGTCAAGCCCGCAGGCAGGAAGGAAATTGACCCCGCAGCCCCTGCAAATCGTCAAGCCCTTTCTCTGGGCTCTCTGGCTTGGCCTTCTCCTGTGGTCCCGCCTCTCTGTAGTCACACAACTTGTCCTCCGACTCTGAGTGACGCCACCCCTACATCCCTGACCTCTAGGCTCAGGTGTGCACACTCACGCATGCTCCACATCCATGCTCCAGGTGCCCACACTCAGGCATGTATGCCCTGCGCCCACGTTCCCAAGCCCGCTGCATTAACACGATCAAGGCCACAGGAATTAGCCATAGAAGCTAGTGGCGGAAAAAGTCTGACTAATTCACCTACCCTACAGGGAGGGAGGAAAGGCGAATTCCTTCCACTGTCCTCATGCCTGCATGAAAGTCTAGTTACCTCCACCTCCTTTCAGCTCCAGGTGCTGAGGTATAAATGCAGGGGTATGAAGAACGTCACCTCAGGAAATGTCTGCTCCTGACTCTAGGCCATGGGGCGGGGGGTGCAGGGGACACACGTGGACAGAGCTCCGAGCAAGTGGCAGAAACAGAGTCTACACCACCTGGCACGTGGGTCAAAGAGATCCTGCCATTCAAAATTCTGTATAAAAACCAAGTGTCACCTGGGGGCGGGGCGAGACAGAGAGCAGAACTCCCTAGCTGAGGTAGAGACCCAGCCATTCTGGTGGCTGCTCCCTTCCTGGTTGTCCCTCTTTGTTTTCTTTCAAGTTTCTTCCCAAACCGGTCACTCCCACAGGCTGCCGGGAAGGGCAGGTTCAGACACCATCACACCTGTTTCTCACATCCTCACTCAACACCAGCAACATGCTTGGGCGGTTCAGAAGGACTCCAACTGGGAGTAATTCACTAATCTAATTTCCTTCAACACCCTGTAGTCACAAAAAACTAGAGTTTGAAAACTGGTAAATCAGACCCTTTATTGAAATACATGGATGCTGTACTCGGTGAAGTTAGGAAATCAAAGCACAAAACTAAGTGCTCCAAAGGCATTTCCTTTGACTCACACAAGTATCTACAGATGGCCAGCGCAGGGAAGGCTCCAAGAAGGAAAAAAAACTGGTCAAACATTCTGTTTGACCTGGGAATCCCGAGAGGGCAGGCAGCTCTTCACTGGGCCCTGAGTTCGAATCCCTCTTCACCCTTCACCAGCTGAGGCGCCTGAGGTGAGTTATTTCATCTGTGTACTTGACCAGAGTAGCGCCCGCATACCTCACAGGGTGCCTCCACCCACCAGATTTTTATCAAGCATCTAGTATGTGCCAGGCCCTTGTGAAAGTCAGCAGTGAACAAAACAGACAAACGTCCTTCCTCACAAACTTTCATTGAGGAGGTTGTCCGGGTAATAAATCCCCCAAGGGGTAAACAGCACTTCACAAGGCGGTGAGCACGAGCAAACGCCCAGTGGCTGAGCGCCCCCTTCAGTCTGTGCCAGGCGCCGCAGCGCGCGGCTGGTTCTTTTAAGTCTGGGATTCGATGCCAGGTTGGGCAGAGGGCCGGTTCCTAAGGCTTCCAAGAGCCACCCCGCCTGAAGGGGCAGGGTGTACCTTCCAATAGACACACACACCTTTGCCAGGCACTGCTCCCCGGGTGTCTTGAGGAATAATAACTTCTTGAGAGCCCATTTAAGGATGACAGGTATTTAGGGGAGAGTTTCGTTCCTCTCTAAAGGGGCCTCCACATGAAAAAAGGCTCAAATCACTTATAATCAGCGAAATGCAAATCAAAACCAAGAGATGCCACCTCACACCAGTAAGAATGGCCTACATTAAAAAAACAACTAAGGGATTAAGTCTCAGCACTATCAAGCTATCGCCCGCTACTGCAGCACTAGTTCCATCCCTGGCCAGGGAGGTGGCCCACATGGCACAGCAGACCTCTCCTGTCTCACCTGCTGCTCCCCTCAGCAGTGTATTTCAGTCAATCTGCCTGTTTTGCTTCCCACCCAATCTCGTGAATCCTCTCACCCTCCCCACACCTCTGGCCTCCACCTTGCTCTTGTATGCATAAATAAATCTTTTTAAAAATTAAAAATAAAAAAACTAACAACAACAAATGCTGACGAGGACGTGGAGAAAAAGGTATCCTCTTACACTGCTGGTGGGAAGGCAAATTGGGCCAACCACTGTGGAAAGCTGTGTGTGGGTTCCTCAAATTACTAAAAATCAATCTACCATATGACCCAGAGATTTTACACCTAGGAATCTACCCAAAGGACACAAAAACATTGATTCAAAAGGAAACCGGCATGCCTGTGTTTATTACAGCACTATTTACAATGGCCAAGATATGGAAACAACTTAAATGCCCAAGAACAGATGACTAGATCGAGAAGATTCCATATACGCCATGGAATACTACTCAGCAATCAAAAAAGAGAAACCCATGCCATTCGCAACAACATGGATGGAGCTGGAAAGGATTATGCTCAGTGAAATAAATCAGGAGGAAAAAAAAGAAAAACATCAGACAGCTTCACTTACAGGAGGTATATAGGGGAACCAAACGAGGTGTGGGGAAAGAAAAAAAAAAAAGACAAAACTAGCTTCAAACTATATAGCAGAGACATACAGCTGGGGAGAGGGATCAAAACAGGGGAGGAAAAGCACAAGAGACTATGGTGACAGTTCACGGGTGACTTGGTGGTGGGAATTTTATGGGGATTACACCTGAGAGGAGAAAGCAAACATTGTGCAAAAATGAACAATGACGTAATATATATATTTAAATGGGGGGGAGCGGGAGGGGTTTATTTGCTTTTACTGAGATTCCCGACCAATATGAGTGTCTATTACATGTCTGCTGCATGCACTTTCTCACCCAATTCTCAAACCATCTCTTTGATATATTTCTCTTTTTTTTAAGATTTATTTATTTATTTATACAAGCACTGGTACAGTCAGAAGCGCGGGAGGGTGAGAGAATTCACCAGAGCCAGAGCGGGGAGCAGAGCAGGCAGACTGACGAAGTACACTGCTGAGGGGAGCAGCGGGCGGCAGGAGAGGTCTGCGCGCCATGTGGGACCCTCCTCCGGTGGCCGGGGAGCAGCCGGGGATCGAACCAGCGCTGCAGAGGCTGCAGGCAGCTTCGCAAACCAGCGCTCAACCACTGCGCCACCAGGGAGGCCCTCTTTAATATATTTCTAACCCCAATTTATGGATGAGGGAACTGGAGCCAGAGAAACTAAGTAACTCACCCAAGGACATACAGCTAGTAAATGTGGGAGTTGGCAAGGACTCTGCCTTCAGCCCAAGGCCTGGCACAATCCAAGACTCAGCACTGCCCCCAAGGGGAGCTGTAGCTGCATGAGGGGACGGAGCAGGTTCTCTATGCCCCGAGCAGACAGGATAAAGGAGAGTCCTGGAGCCCTCGGTGGCTTTTACAGGCTTTATTGGGATTTACCAGGTACATGGCAGGCAGGGTGACCGGGGCGCTGGGAGGCTGGCAGGCCTCCCAGGCCCCAGCAAGTCCTCACTCTTTCTGGGCTCTCCAAAGCTCTCTCAAGGCCTCCGTTCTCTCTCTTCTCGTGTTTCTACTGGCGTCCCCGTGATGCCGCCCTTATAAGCCCAGGTAAACCCACTTACACATGCCCACACCCTACTCCAGGTGCCCGCCATCAGGCATGCATTCAGGACCACAGGCATCCATCATCAATCCTAATGGCAGGAGGGCAGAAAAGCCTGAAAATCACTTACCCTACAGGCACAGAGTGAAATGACAGGACAGAAGAGCCAAAGACAGTCCAATACTGTCTCCAAACACAGTGGCAACAGATCAGCATGCCAAGCACCGTGGATGTTCCTGTGAATACTTTGTGTCCTTTGTATTCATTATCTGCAAGAAACACGATTTCACAGGCCACAGTATTTCAGTGTAATGCAGAGCCTATAAATACGTGAAGCAGTGTAAACGAGGAAACTGATATGTCAGAGACCATAAACCAGAAGGAATGTGCTGGAAATCTTCAAAAGAAAAAAATCATTGGGCTACAAAAAAATCCCTTTTTTAATCCTTCGGGCTTTCGGATAACTTGAAGATTAGTGAAACTCTAAACACAAAGAAATGCAAAGAATGTGTGCACAGAGTGGGTGTGGCAAGTGGGCAAGGCAATAAGTTAGACCTGGCAAGTGCACACAGTAGGTCAGCAGACTGGAGTTGGGCTTTCTCTGCACTCAGGAGGCCTGACCTGGGGAAGGAGAGATGGGAGACTCTCCAGGCAACCATGAGGATGGGGGTGTGGTTCAGGGGGCACTGTGGCCTGGTAGAGCATCAGAGGTTGGGGACACCACTGGAGAAGGGGCAATGAGAGCTGGGGTCTCAGTGGGCAGCCTGGCTGAGAACTGCCCAATTAAACAGGAAGCACAGGTGATGGAGATCTATGCACACCTGGCTGGAGGGACAAGCAGGCCATGGCTTCGGGACACCTCAGACTCCCAAATCCCAAACCTTCGGCAAAGAAACCAACCCCAACCCACCAGTCACTAGATCACTCAGTGCAAAAGCTGAGGCTGCCTGGGCCATGCAGGGGCCAGGGTGGAAGCCCTTTGAGGTCACCACTGTCACCGCAGAAGGGGCAACAACCCCTCTATCAGAGGAAGAGAAAGACAGGAGAGGAGCGCAGAGGGGTCCTCAGCCATGTGTCAGCAACAGACTAGTAACCCCGACATATCCCATATTTACTAGAGGGAAGGTTGCAATGTAAGTAATTGGTACTGAGGCCAATCCCCAGCCCATTCCTGGGAAGGCAACGCCAGCAGTGCCCCCTCGTGGCCAACCTTGCAGTTCTCAAGCGGGGAGAGGTCCAGCTGGGTCTCTCCAGCTGGGTCTCACCCAGCCTCAGCCCCACCGCTGCTAAACCCCTTGAGCCTCCCACAGGCGCCCTCACCTGCTCTGGTTTCAGTGCTACCCACCTGCACAACTGCCCCTGCAAGGGACAGGCCTGGGCCTGCGTGAGAGGGGCAGCCTAGTAGGTGCCGCCCCAGTTTTTTGAGCTTTTCAGGTTCTCTGCCCAGGGACTGAAACTGCATCCCCCAGGGGTCAACAGGAGACTTTTTTCTTTTTTACCAGTTTAAAAAAACTAAGGGTGGTTTTTCTTATTTTTACACATTGTGGTGAAATTCGTATAACATATAAAGAGACATTTTAAAGTGAGCAATTCAGTAGTAATAAGCACATTCATAACGTCATGCTACCACCACCTCTATCTAGTTCCAAAACTATTTTTATTACCCCAAAGGAAATCCTGTATCTATTAAGCATTTGCTCCCCATTATTTCCCTTCCTCTGCCCCTGGCAATCACCCATCTGCACTTTGTCTCAATGCATTTAGCTATTCTTAATCCTTAAAGTTCTTAAAACAATGCCTGGCATATGGCACTCAATAAATATTATTACTGAGTATCATTGAGTATTATCCATTGAGTAATATACTCAGTAGGTTGAGAATATTGAGTATTATTGAGCAGCATTATTAATTATTAATATGGTATTAATTGATACAATATTATCATAAATATTGGTATTACCACCCTTGATGGCTAAATCCAGAACCCCAAACTCCCTTTCAGTGCTATCTGCTGAGCACCCATGAGAAACAGAAATTACCAGATTAAGCCAACGGATTCTGCCCCTGCCCCCAAAAGGCAAAGAGATCCCCCCAAGCCCCATCCTCGGGGCCAAGGGCAGCGCTGTCCCCTTCTCCTGTGGCTTTTGGGACATGACCCCACATGGGGGGGTGAGGCAGAGATGACCCCAACTCAGCTCCAGGATGCCTCGGAGGCCTCACCTTCCTCCATGCTGGATCGCCCCGGACTTGCAGAGCTGGTCAGGGTCTGCCTCCACCTTGAAGCCCTCCCAAGTGCCCAGTTCCCCCAGCGTCCTCTCCACCCGGACCACTCGCAGCCCACAGAGACCTCGCCAGGGCTCTTAGAAGGAGCCTTTTCTCCTCCACTAAGAACGAAGTACAGCCAGTGCGTGGGGCTGGCAATTAGGCCCTCCTGGAAGCTCTGAGGGTTACAAGAAAATCCACCCAGAAGAGATGGAATGAGCTTGTGCGGAAATCATCTTGAGACCAGTAGATGTTCCAGATGAAGAGCAGGCGCAGACAGGAAACCTAATTAGGATCTGCTGAATGGAAAAAAGATGTGGCCTAGGCATGTGGCCCACAGGCCTTAAGGAAGAACGTGGTTTGGAGAGACTGGGAGTGGAGAGGGCCCAGGTGTTCCTCTACGGCCTGCCCATGGGAGGGTGTCCATGTCGCCAGGCATGGGAGGCTCTCGTCCCAGGAAGTCCTGGTTTAGCCTAAGTGGTGGCCTTACTGGGCGGTTCATAGTTGAGCCAGCCCTTCTATGAGCAGGTGGGATGATACCCACAGGTGCTCAGCAAAGGAGTTATGGGGCCAGGAGTCTGCAGGGGGTGCCCCAGCCCAGCCCCAATGTGGGCAGAAGAGGGCACATGCCCCAAAGTGGGCACATGTTTTCTCAAGTGTCTCAGTACCACCACTCTGTGGGCAGATCGGGAACTGCAGGGGCCTGCTGAGCCGCCTAATAGCTCAGAGGCATTCCCCGGGGAAGGCTGCAACCATGCAGAGAGGAAGGACGCTCCTTTCTCTCATCAGATCGTAGTTGTGGCTCTAGTCAGCCCAGAGAGCCTTCCCGCCTTTCCAAACTCGCTCAAAGGTGACAGGCTGGTGAGCATCAGGCCTGGGTTTGTGCCATAACCCAAGTGCCCTAGCAGCCCTGCAAGAGACCTGGTGCACAGGGGCAGAATGTGGTGGAGGGAGAGTCCTGTACCTGCATTTGTCACTCTGAGGTGATGAACTGGGAACACTTTAGCATAAACAAGTGTGCTCCGTGGCAGCTCCAAGGCCCCCACGCTGTATGTGGGGCCTGAGCCTTGTCCTTGCTAGGACAGGATGGGCATAAAATAGGGGTGCCAATAGCTTCATTTATTTACAAGCTCATGTAGGAGCTGCCTGAAACTCCCAAGCCCCTCTGGGTGACCTCCCCCAAAGCAGGCACAAAGCCAGTGTGTCAGTGATGACCCAGCTGCCTGCCCCTGAGCCTGCAGGAGGCCAGGAACCCCCAGGCTGCCAGGCTCAGGCTGACAAGCCCTCCTGAATGATGAGCAACAAAGCCAGCAGCTGCTCTGCTCACCAAGCCTGAGGCTGTGTCTACCCAAGGAGGGGGGAGACTTTCTAATCACAAAGGCCTTCTATGAGCTAGCCTGGCTCAGCCTGGGACCCATGGGTGCTGAAGAGATGGGGGCCCAGAGCCAACAGTCTGTTCAAACACCTGCTGCCAATACTTGCGCTGATGGTTGATTTTGAAAAGCTCCCGTGCTTGGTGTCTTGATGAAGCCGGTGTGCGCTGTTAATTTAGGCCTGGAACCGCCACAGGTTCTTGTTCCACTAATCCATAAAAAGGAGTTCACAAGCGTTTTAAATAAGTAAGCAGAGAGAAACAAACTTTGTTCAAAGTACAGTTTATTTAAAGGAAGAAAGCAAGGACTCCGGACTCCCAGGTGCACTTGACCCAGGAGGGGCAAAGAAGTCCCATAAGGGCCTGTGTCTGGGGGCTATTTAAACCCTTTTTTCTCTGTTCTAAAATCTCATCATCCAACTTTGTTATTGGCTTTTCTCCTAATGGCCATACTCTTCCCGGCAGATGGGCCCATTTTCCCAGCTCCTATCTTGGAGTTTACCTGTCCAAGAGTTACCCTGTCCAAGTTCTCTTAAAATTTACTCTCCTTATTGGCCTTAAAATTTACTGTGCTCGGGCCTCCCTGGTGGCGCAGCGGTTGAGCGCTGGGTTGCGAAGCTGCCCGCAGCCTCTGCTGAGCCGGTTCGATCCCCAGCTGCTCCCCGGCCACCAGAGGAGGGTCCCACATGGCGCGCAGACCTCTCCTGCTGCCCGCTGCTCCCCTCAGCAGTGTACTTCGGTCCTTCTGCCTGCTCTGCTCCCCGCTCTGGCTCTGGTGAATTCTCTCACCCTCCCGCGCTTCTGACTACCCAGTGCTTGTATAAATAAATAAATCTTAAAAAAAAAAAAAAATTTACTGTGCTCATTAGCCTGCCTGGATTTCTCTGCCCTTATCTCAGAAGCCTCTTTAACTCTCCCAAAGTCCCTGTCTGCGTTGTCCCTGAAGCTGCTTAATTAACCCTATGTAAGGGCAGGAATGGCTCGGGGCAGGTGTTCTATGACCCAAGCAGACCGGGTAAAGGAGGAGTCCTGGAGCCCTCAGTGGCTTTTGCAGGCTTTTCTTGGGATTTACCAGGGACGCAGCAGGCAGGGGTGCTGGGGGCTGGGAGGCCTGCCAGGTGAATCCATCTACCTATGCCCACACCCTACTCCAGGTGCCCGCCATCAGGCATGCATTCGGGACCACAGGGTTCCGTCATCTATCCTAATGACGGGAGGGCAGAAAAGCCTGATACTTTTTACCTTACCCTACACCCTAGCTTGCCCTAGGACTCACACCCGCTGTGGCAAATGCACAATGGGCGTGCAAAGTGGAAAATGGCTGGTGCACTCTGCCCATTGCTCATCACCCCCAAGCCTGGGAAGTCGGGGAGGAGCAGGGACTTGCCTAGATAATAAATGGCAGCCTCAGATTTCAATTCCAGGTAGGTTTCTCATCTCCAAAATGGAGACAGAAACTGCGGTCACACGTGTTTGCACAGATCTAGAGAAACACCTGAGGTAGGAGCGGTGCTCCCTGTCTGCCCGCCTAGTTAGGGAGGCAGGAGGGTGAGAGGCCCGGCTGGACCAGAGGCTGTGCTATCCCTCTACCCCCACACCAGAGCAGGACTGCCTTTCACAGACCCTGCATCAGGCCCCACCCTCATTGTAACAAACATCACAGGCACCCACATTCCTCATTAAATGTAATGCTTCTTTGCTTCAAATGTAAAAGGGATTTTATAAATTTGCTTTTGAAATGACTATGAGTAACATTGAATTGAATATTCGCTATGATTTCTCTTCAATCATCCTGAATATCCTGGAACTCTTGCCAAGAATCCAATTTACAAATTGTTGTCAAATAGAAGGACATCTGTATGGGCACCAAACTTAACAAACGCAAAAGTTGATATGTTACTTCCTGAGGCATTTAGTTAAACATTTATCAATTATGATGTCTTTTTTCATATTTTCATGGGCAGTGAAGTTTTTCCCAGGGCCTCTGAAAGTCCCAACCTGGCCCCTGGACAGGACAGGTTTGCACGCAAAGCCCTGGGATCCTCTTCACCTCCACACATACAGACCAGCCCCAAAGGCCCTGGTGCAAAAACACTCAGCCCAGATTGCCGGGGGCACCCTAATTTGAGCAACTTTATTCTCATTCTGAAAACAAAAAGATTTGCCAACGTTGAATTAAATGGGATTGAGTACTTCCAGCCTTATTGGCATTTCACACAAAGGAATGAGGCAATACTTTGATGGGCAGAATGTTCGAACAGAGGGTTTGGAAATCAGGATCCCTGTCATCCTAATCAACCACCCACTCCCTCTGGGAGGCACAGCACCACCTCTCAGCTCCCCCAGGAGGGGATGTCAGTGAGGTTCCCTCCCTACTGGTCAGCCCACTGCTCAGCCTCCAAAGTTTTGTGATTGACCTGGGACTAGCCCCAAGTGGGACTTCATTCAAGGCTGGTCCCCAAGGGCAGACTGGGACAAGGTCATTTATCTTGCCTGTCCTGTTGCGCTCCGTTTGGGCCTATTCACACAGGTCAGTTTTTATTATTTTATATATATATATTTTTTAAGATTTATTTATTTATGCATACAAGACCTGGGGTACAGGCCAGAGGTGTGGGGGGTGAGAGGATTCACCAGAGACAGAGTGGGGAACAGAGCAGGCAGATCTACTGAAATACACTGCTGAGGGGAGCAGCAGGCGAGTCAGGAAAGGT
This sequence comes from Talpa occidentalis, assembly GCF_014898055.3. Taxonomy (NCBI): domain Eukaryota; kingdom Metazoa; phylum Chordata; class Mammalia; order Eulipotyphla; family Talpidae; genus Talpa; species Talpa occidentalis. The sequence goes on along the minus strand of NW_023605305.1, from coordinate 106,422,281 downwards.
CTGCTGCACCATGTAGGTAGCTCTCTGACCGGGGATCAAACTCGTGCTGCAGTGACTGCAGATTGTTTCATAAGTTGTGTCTTAACCCCTTGCGCCACTAGGGAGGCCCAAGGTCAGTTTTTAAAATTGCCTCTGCTGTCCACCACCGTTCCCCTCTCCTCTCTATCCAAGTACAGGTGCCCAGCCTCTGCACTAGCTGGGAAGAAGGCCATCAGAGGGGGTGAGTGGATTCCAGGTAAAGGGAAGTGGTGGAAGAACAGCAGGGGAAGACAGAAAGAGGCAGAGAGCAAGAAAAGGACTTCTGCCTCGGTTTACACAGTCAGTTCATTTTTATCAAGAAGCAATGAAAAAAATTATTTACCTTGGACCTGATCATTTCACTCATGGGCATCTAGGAGAATAATCTGTAAAAGCTTATATGCAAAGATAATAATAGTTAACATTTATTGAGCATTTTATTCAGTGCTTTATATTCAGAGACTGAATTGACTGAATCCAAAATCAGCCTATGCAGAAAGTGCTAATGTATCACCCTGAAATGGGTGAGGACCTGGAGGCACAGAGAAGCAACTTGGCAATGGTCAGAGTCAGAAAGAAGCCAAAATTCAAACCCTTGTGGTTTGGCTCCAAAAAAACCTTTTAGCTGCCACCTTAGACCACAGCTATTCTTAAGGAGGCTTGCCATGGGCCCGTAAACAGAAATTAACATTTATATTTCCCTCCCCACGCCCACTCCACTGCCCGTCCCCTCTGGTTGCCTCAGTTTGCAGACAAGTGTTAAGAGTTTGTTATTGGCTTGGATTTGACTGACCCTTAAGTTATGTTTCTCTACATTCCATACTTGTGGTATTTGTGTTTTCCCTTCTGATTTATTTCACTTAGCATCACTGATGTGCCACCACCCCAGGCTAGGGAGGTTCATGGTCAGTTCTCTCAGATGAGAAAAAATTGGAGCCTTCAGTGGCCTTTGCAGGGACTTAATGGACTTAATGCTGAGACAGGGCACCATACACACAGGCCAGCAGAGAGAGACTCCAACTCTGAGCAGCAGAATAGCAACCCCACTTCCTGGCCCCCCTACACTGTTAAGTGCCCACAGACACACAACTGATATATTGTTGCAAATGCAAGGCCCATCTGTTGTTTACTAGCTGTCCAACGTAGAAAACAAGGTATGGGCTGTCTGTTGTATAGAAAGTGAAAAATAGACTGATTTACTCATTTTCCTTACACTCATACTTTCCAGTTTCATCCATGTTGTTAAAAATGGCAGTTGATCTTTTTTTGCAGCTGAGTAGTATTTGTGTGTGTGTGTGTGTGTGTGTGTACATTTTTCTTTTTTTTTAAAGATTTATTTATTTATGTATACAAGAGCTAGGGTACAGGCCAGGGTTTGGGGGGAGGGGTGAGAGGATTCACCAGAGGCAGAGTGGGGAACAGAACAGGCAGATTGACCCAAGTACACTGCTGAGGGGAGCAGCAGGAGAGTCAGGAGAGGTCTGCTGCACCAAAATTTTTCTGATCCAATCCTCTGTCTTGGGCACCTAGGCTGCTTCCATAACAGCTATTATAAAAAGTGCTGTAGTGAACACAGGATTATGGATATCCCTTCAAATTAGTGTTTTTGCCTTCTTCAAATAGATACCTAGGAGTAGAATTTCTGGATCATAGGTAGATCTAATTTTAATGTTTTGAGAAACATAGGGACTGGACCAGTCTACTGCCAGCAGTGTAAAAAGGTTTCCTTTCTCTCCACATCCTCAGCAACATTTGTTTAAAGAGTATTTTAATAAAATGCAACAAGACAAGTTAAAATACTTTAAGGGCTCCCTGGTGGCACAAGGGTTAAGGTGCATCATGTGAAGCTATCCGCAGCCACTGCAGAATGAGTTCCATTCCTGGCCAGCCAGGCAGCAATCCACATGGCATAGCAGACCTCTCTTGTCATGCCCGCTGCTCCCCTCAGCAGTGTACTTTGGTCAGTCTGCCTGTTCTGTTCCCCTCTGTCTCTGGTGAATCCTCTCACCACCCCGCCCCCCGGCCCCCATGCCTCTGGCCTGCACTCCAGCTCTTGTATGCATAAATAAATAAATCATTAAAAAAATACTTTAAAAACACAAAATTACAGATATGACCTCAACTCAAAACAGCCTTCTTTAAAAAAAAGAACTTAAAAAAAAAACCACTATATTTAAAATAAAGAAATACATCTCAGGCATGCAGATGAGCAAATATTTGTGAAAATCTGTAGACTTTAAGGCGGCTTCTTTTCTCCTCTGTTTTCTGTACTTCCCAAATTTCTTTCATGAAAGTTACTTTCTTTTCAGATAGGAAACAGCACTAAGGCCTTAATGTTTTAGAATTATTTGCTCTCAACAGACATTTGGAAGAGAAATTTCTAAGAAACTAAAACACTAGAAGCAAATTTTTTAAAAAAAATATTGGGGAGGTTGCTAAGAAACCCTTTAAATTGGTAATATCTTTAGGACTAGGCCTCAGCACACACTGAGAAGAATGTACAAGGGACAAGAAATTAAACAAACAAGAAGTTAATATGGAGTCCTGGCTGTCCTGAGTGCTGACAAATGAAACAGGCAGCTCATGCCTTGGAAAGAACCTTCTGGAAAGGCCTTCTAATCCTATTTTCTTTTACAAATGAAGAGACAACACCTTTTATTACTGAATATATTCACCTTCTTGGAAAATAAGTTCCCTTCATCCTTGGAAAGCACCTTTCCTTGCATAGATGAGGCCCCTTGTGGCTCTATACCCTAGACCATCCCCCTGGCTCCCATCTGGGGCTGCCATGGCTGCTTGCACCTCCTGAGCCTCTTTCTCCAACCAGAAATTGGCCAGAGTTATGCATCCCTTGGCCATCATCCAGCACACACACTCAGCTCTTCTGTATATAAATTGCTGGAACAAATTGACAGAAGATGCCTTGAGAATGAAGGTGCCAATTTGGCCTGTGGCACTCAGGGCAGGGGAGGGGCAGCAGGAGAGCTCTCTCCCAAAGCTGTCCCCCATCTCTTCCCCTCCCCACAGGCCCCAGTCTCCTGCACAGGAGCAGGCAGGGCTGCGTAGAGTTGCTGACTCTACCCAGGAGGGGAGGAACCAAATCCCTGGCCCAGGCCCTCAATTACATAGGCTCCACAGCTGTCCCAAGGCTCAGTTTCTGAAGCAGCCGGCCTGTTGTTCTCCTTGGAGCAGCAGCAGCAGCAGCATCTCTGCCAGCCAAGAGCCTGCACAGCACAGGGCACATCTCACTTTCTTCCTTCACACAGACCAGCAACCTCTGTGCCCAAAGTTAATCCAGAAACTGTGTTAAGCACAGACAGTGCCTAGTGGGCTAAGCCTGGGTCCAGGCGGCACAGGTGTGCTGTGGCCCCGTGCAAGAGAATCTGCCAGGGAGCTCGCAGGTTTCCATGCCACACCTTCAATGAACTGGACTCTCAAAGGGTAGGACCTAGGATGGCAGGCCAGTGTGAAGACACAAATGGGAACAAACCCTCCAGGGGACAGCAGATGGTCCCCTGTCGTAGCCTCAGGATCTGCTGCGCTTCACTGCACTTTGGAGACCTCCCTGTTCCCTCCTTGGCCCTAGGACCCCGCCTGCGGATGTGGGGTATGTGGGGGGGGTGTGCATGTGTCACAATGAAAGGTGGGGTGGAAGGGGTTACAGTGTCGGGATGTGGCCCTAAGGCTCACTCCGCCTTCTTCACATGGATGTTCTTTCCAGAGCTTGAGGAACCAGGGCCAGGCCAAGCAGAGGCGTTGGAGCGGGCTGGGGACTGGGCGTACGGAGTCTTAGTTACTGAGTTCATTTTCAGTAAGTCCAAGTTTGCGACATTGGTTTTCCAGCAAAATAAATTGACTGCTAAAAAAACACAAACAAACCAGAACCTGCTGTCCCTCCATCCAAGATGTTCCTGGACCAGCCTCAGTCACTTCCCAGCCACCACAGATCTCCCAACAGACACCACACTGCCTTCTTATTACTTAAATAATTTTTATTTCTCATGCACTAGGAAAGATGGGATTGTATGAAACACTGCATTTCACAGCAAAGGCCAAAGTCCAGAATAACACAGGGCACGAGCTGGGACCCAGGGCTGGTCAAAACTCAAGGGACCACACTGGGGATCCTCCCACCCAGGGAGGGGGGCAGATCCAAGACTCTCCAGCTGCAGTGGCCCCAGACATAGCACAGGGCGCTGCCCCCTCCCACAGAGGCACAGGAAGCCCACACCAGAGAACACGTGGACCGGAGAAGGCTGCGGCAGTGACTTGGTAGAGGCAGTGGGCTGGCACCCGACGCCTGGCGCCCAGCAGCCAGGACTGTGGAGTTCTCAGCCCAACTCCACCCGCATTGGGCTACTGGAGCCCTGCAGCCCCCAGTGCCTGTGGTCACAGGGGACATGTGCAGGCCCCACCTGGGGGCCAAGAGTCAAGCTCCAGCCAAAGCCCTGATTTAACCAGGCAGAACCCCAAAGGCTAGAGGGGCCAGCCCCCCACAGCTGTCCCTAGCCCCTGCGGACAGACGCCTGTGGGACAGCTGGGCTTCTGAGGAGCCTGGGACAGGGCAGGGCCGTCGATGCCAGCCGGGCTGAACCAAGAGCAAAGCAGACCCTGGGCTCCGCTTCACCGCAGTGGCCCAGGGACAGACACAGGTCGGACACATGCAAGACAGAACACAGACGAGCGGACACATGCAGAGAGACAATGGGCCAGAGAGGCCAAGGACAGACGTGACGTGGGGGCTCTGCGAGGCCCAGGCTCACTGAGGCCCAGGGCTCGTGGGGAAGGCCGGCTCCTCCGGGATGGTTTCCAGCATCTCGCTCTGAACAGCCTGTGTGATGAGCGCCAGCTCCTGGCACAGCGTCTCGTAGCGGTACCCCACGCGGATGTCGGGCACGTTGGTGCGCCGGATGTCGTTGCCCTCGGGGCCCTCCTTGGTGTAGTTGGGGCCCAGCCAGTGGCTCTTTACCTGGCAGGGGGTAGAGGTGACAGCAGGGCTGCAGCCAGCACTAAAGGGCCAGCCCAAGCCCTGAACCATCCAGGGCCAGCACCCCAGGGACCTCCCCAAAGGTGGGGTGGGGGGGCATGCCATGGAGGCAGTGGAGTGGTACCTTGTGCGAGAAGCCACTCATGAGCACACTGTTGCGCGCCAGCTCACACATGTCACAGGAGCTGAGCTTCCACACCTGCGTGGCGATGCTGTACTCCTCCATCAGCGGCTCCTGCGCAAGGCAGTCCCTCAGGCCCTGCTCCCCCGCCTCCTGGTGGGCACGCACTGCACTCCCCCAGCAGGGGGCAGCACGCGCCCTGAGACCCCAGCAGCTGGCAGGCTGCCTGCCCGCCCTCCCACCTGCCGGGTTCTCACCTTGGTGAAGTGGAACTGCAGGGGATCATCAGTGGAGAGCGAGACCATGAGGCCACGGGACAGGTACTCGGGTAATGGGTTCCGGTGGTAGCTGAGGAAGAGGCTGTTGTTGCTGAGTGGGGACATGGCGATACCAATCTGGGCCAGGTAATACAGGTACTGCAGGACCGGGGCCTGGACAGGCCAGAGAGGGAGAGAGGGTGGGCTGTCAGGTGGCGCCCAGGCTGGGGAGAACACCTGGTTCTGGGGATCCCTGGCAAGAGTGGGGTAAGAGTCCAAACTGGGCAGATGTTCCAGGGTCAGCCACAGCCAGAACCCAAGCTGGGGGCTCCGGGTAGAGACAGGCGCAGGGGGGTTCAGACGGGGGGCTGAGGAGGATCAGCCGCTGAAGGGGCCCACGGGATGGGACGTGAACAACTGGGAAGGGAGGCGGGGGGCAGACTGTGACCTTGCGCAGCAGCAGTCCGTGGGAGATGTTCTCAGCCAGCATGAAGGCCGACACCAGGTGGTGGATGGGCCCGGCCTCCCCACAGTGCGGCCGCAGGACAAACGTGTGGAAGCCCCTCTGCCTGGGGGCATAAAGAGAGCATCAGCCCCGGATTGGGACTCACCTGGGCACCCCACCCTCACTCCCCAAGTGGCCACATAGGCCTGAGACAAAAGGGGTAAGGGGAGATCCCTGGCTGCAAGGGATGAGCCACGGTGCCCCAAGGGCAGAGACAGACCCCCATCCAGTCTAGTAAGGACGCCAGTCCAGTGCAGGCCCACAGCAAGGACCCCCAGGCCTGTGGGGAAAGGGCGAGCAGAGCACAGCCCTGGCAGAGCGGGCACCTGCGCAGATGGTTCAGCATGGCCATGTTGGCGAAGGTGTAGTACAGGTAGTAGGCATAGGGCGGGTTGTCCTCCTCCATCCAGGCCTCGGGGAGGGGGCTCTCCAGGTTGAAGACGTGGTTCTCAGGCTTAGATTCATCATCCACGCTGTCAAAGCCGTCCACCTGCACAGCACCCTGGGGTCAGCGCGCAGCCAGGCCTGAGGTCAGCATCCTCCCATCCCTGGCCCTGGGCCACCCCCTCACATGCTCCAAGAAGAGGTGCAGCTCTGGGTGACTGGCAGGATGCACAGTGGCCTCGAACAGCGGCAGGAAGATGTTCGCCAGCATCTCCTGGAAGTTGGCCAGCTGGCCCTTGGTACGGTACACATCACTGCAGGCGGGAGGCACACGTGTGTGTGCTCGTCAGGCCAGCATCAGCACGCCCAGCAGGCCCCTGGGTGGGAGCCTGGCCCGAGATCACACGCACACTTTTGAAGCACACTGGGTAGGCCAGGCTGAATGGACCACGGGGGACTCAGGGAGGCCCCTCCTGCTATCGAAGCGCTCAGCTGGGATGGAGGTCAGCCATCCCAGGAGGGCTAGAGGCCATCCCTGGACCCTTGAACTCAGGCCCCCATGTTGCTTCCCTCTCCACGGGACACTCACAAGAGGCGGGGCACCTGCACGAGCCAGCGCACGTTGGGAGAGTGGACTCGGTGCATCACAGCCCAGCGTGCCAGCTTGTCCCACTCGTCTCTCGAGCGGCCGTAGATGGAGAGCCGCAGCTCCGCGTTCTGGTATTTGCTCTCCTCCAAGTCTGACATGACCTCCTAGAGACACACACGGAGCACCCGTCACCTTCAAGGCTTCCCACTGTCCCTATTCCCGCACCCACCAAGGGTTTAAGCCGCTCAGTTACCTCCCTCAGCAACGACCGGCCCAGGCTCTCGCTAGGTCAAGCGGAGGGCTGCCAAGGCAAAGCCACCATCCCCCTCACCTTGATGATGTGAGCAAAGTATTTCCCAGAAACCCTGTTGTCGGTCTTGATGAAGATCTCTCGGAGGACAGACTCCCCAATCGGGTTGTATTTGGCATTGAACTTGTCAAAGCGATGAAAGGTGTTCCTGTCCTGAGGAAACGGGGAGGCCCAGGTCACCCCTGCCCCCCAGCCCACATGCCGACCCAGCCCCTCAGCCCCGGCTGCCAGGACGAACCGCATGCACGTCGAGTGTGTCCACGCTCAGGTCGTAGGCGGTGAGGTTCATGCTCTCGAAGACCTCCCGCAGCGTCTGCTCGCGACCCTGCTCCACGTGCACGATCTCCTCCAGGTGCCGCTTCATCGCCCGCTTGATGAAGCGCAGCAGGTGCTTCTGGTTCATACAGGACGAGGCGTGGATGTGTGTGTCCACCTGGGGTGGAACAAAGGGCTGCTGGGTGCACCCAAAGCCAGGAAGGTCTGAGGCCTGGACAGCAGGACGGAGAGGACCCCCCAAGCTGGATGCTTGAGTGGAGGCCATGGGGCGAGGGCCCACCTTGCGGATGTTGTAGAAGTCCCGGTGTGGCACCTTCTTCTGGGCAGCCAGCTCCTTCATCTCGTTGAGCAGCACGTGCATCTGGAACTTGGAGCTCAGGTACTGCAGCCGGCGGTAGCAGAATGACTTTCTGGGCAGGAGGAGAACAAGGGCTGAGTCAGGGCCAAGGGCAGCACCCACAGGGGCAGGACCTGGCGCGCAGAGCAAAGGAAGGAGGCCGGAGGGAACAGGACTGAGGCTGCCCAGGGCACAAGGGGCTGGGAAAGTAGGCCTCAGTGACTCTGTCGGGTGAGAGACTGGGTGACAGTCTCAGCAGAGGAGAGGCTGCAGACAGAGGCCTGGGAGAGAAGCCGGGGACAGGCGGGGACTCACATGGGGCCATTGATAATCAGAGCCATCAGCACATTGACGTCAGCCACAAACTCCTGCAGGTCGGGGTACGGCAGCTCCACCTCTGAGCAACTGGCATGTAGGGGGAGCTTGGGTGAGGAGAGGAAGCCAGGCTCTGTGGGCCCTCCCAGGCTGAAGCACACCCCCACAATTTCCCCCAGCACACCCCACAGCCCCCTTACTGCTCATCAGGTTCCCTGCGGGTGTAGACGTGCACCACGCCCCGAATCATGCGCAGGCCCAAGCCCAGGTCCCCAGGCATGGTGCTTGGCTCACAGTGTTCGTACGGATGCTGCTCCAGCGCAGGGGGGTGCACCGGGGCATCTGCAAGGGTGGGTGAGGGAGTCAGGGCTGGGAACTTCCAGACTGCCCACTGCCCAGTCCTGAGGCCTGACAAAGGGCCAGAGGCCCCAAAGGCCCCAAAGGCCCCTGCCTCCACCCCCGGTTGTGGGCAGCAGCAGGCAGGGCCGAGGTTCTGGGCTCCGTGACCTCTGGGAGGTCAGGTTCAGGGAGCCTGGGGGGACAGGGCATTGGAGGAGGGCAGGTATGGGGGTCCCACCAGCAGACACAGGGGTGTCGGGGCCCTGCTCGTAAGTCCGGGTCTCCAGAGGCTTCTCAGCCAGCTGCTGCAGGTACCGCCGGGTGGTGGGGCAGAAGCTCTGCAGCGACAGGGCCATGTACTTCTCCCGGATGAAGAGCGCCCGCACCACGCTCTTGGCTGCATCCAGCAGGTCTGTGAAGGGCACCTGGAGACAGAGACCTGCTTGCACTCCTTGGTCGCTGATCCCCACCAGGCTTGGAGCCCCTTGAGGCCCTACGTCCAGAAACCCGCAGTCTGTTCCTAGCATGCCAGTTTGCACCCAGCCAGGCCTTCCGCCCCTCAGCTCCTGGAAAGAGAAGAGCCCTCTCCAGCCCCTATTCCCACTCCCCAGCCTGGGGGTGCCCCATGGGACACAAGGAGAGAGCCCCGAGGCCCTGCACACTCACCCCACACTTCTCCTCCCCGGAGATGGTGACCCGCTGGAATTCCCGCTCCAGCACCACATCTCGCTCCCGCAGACCCCGGTCACCCTGCCCCTCGCCCTGCTCCTTGTAGAGCCTGTGGGAGGAGATGCGCACAGGAGGGGGCTGGAGCCAGCAGCGGACAGGCCCAGCCCCGCATCCCCGGTGCCCCCTGCGCTCCTCACTGGAGGTCTGAGTCACTGTCCGTCTTCAAGAAATCTTGCTTGGCCCGAAGCAGGATGTCCGGCTCCAGCCTAGAGATGAGGGGGTGAGAGGTCAGGCAGGTTTCGACGCTCGGCCCTTGCTCCGGGGTCCCGGGCCAGGCTCGTGCCGTGCAGGGCTGGTTCTCAGAGCACCCTGTGCTGCGAGGGCTGTTCTTGGCCCACGTTAGATGAGAAAGCAGACCCGGGAAGAAAGCAACGTGGTCCAGGCCACCCCAGCGGGGAGAAGACCGGAACCCAGCATCCTGACTCCACAGCGCGTGCTGCACACCGCTGCTCCGGGCTGCCCCTCTGTGGCCGCCAAGGGAGGACGAGATGAGAGAGGGACAGAGGGGGGACTCGGAAAGCATCCGCATGGCAACAGAGGGACGCTGGGCAGACCACGCACACGCACGCACACACCACCCCCCCCCACCCGCTGCCTGCCTGTGTCCCCGCCCCACGATGCTTGCCTGCCCCGGGGCTGGGGCTTACTTGACATCCTGGCTGATCTGCCGCTCCAAGCGCTGCCGTCGCTCCTCCAGCTGCTCGATGGGGCTCTCCTCCGGGAACTCGTACGGGGCGCTGCGAAGCTCACTCTCAGCCAGGGAGCGGCTGAACAGCTCCTGGAGGAGGGAAGGAGAGTCAGCGCGGCCTGGTCCTCAGCCCCAGGCCCTCCCTGTCAGAGTCTGGGCGTGAGGGAGGGCAGCAGGAGCTGGGGGCACCTGGGAGAGGCAGGGGGAGCAGGGCACAGCCAAGCGTGAGATGAGGACAGCTGAGGTGGAGGGGGTCAGGGAGCAGAGTGGGGCCGCGGGGTGAGGGCGCGGCACGGCCAGGCGATACCTCGGCGATCTCCTTGCATTTGCCATCCATAGACGTGCGCAGGTCGAGCGGGAAGTGCTTGAGGCAGGGGGCAGGGCCTGGCAGGGACCTGGCAGACTGCAGCGGAGGGGCCCCCAGCCCACCCCGAGCCTCTGTGGAGACAGTGATGCCAGTGCCTAAGGGAGGAGGGCCGGGCCTGGGTGCACGGGAAGCCCTGGGCGCCTCCCCACCCCAGGCCAGCCCCAGAAAGGCCAGGGCCTAGGAAGTGGGCTGTCCCTCCTCGGAAGCTCAGTGAGCCTGCGTGTGGCTCCCAGGGTGCCCTCAGGGTGGCATGGGGACCCGTCACCCATTCCAGGCTTGGGGTGGGAGTCCTGAGACTGCCTTAGAACAAGTGGGTTCATTCACTCCAAGAGTGACAACCTGAATCCTGGACTGGGGCCCACTGCCCTGGGCACACACGTGCACACACACTCCCCCCAAGCACTAAGGACCAGGCGGTCACTGGGCGAACCCCCATCCCACAGCGTCCAGGGCAGGCAGTCCAGGCTTGGATGTGCCCCGGAACGAGCAGACCCTCCTCTCAGAGGGCCAGGCGGCGCTGGCGTCCCTGTCCTACGAGCACACTATGCCATCAGCTCTGACCCGGGGACCGGCCCTCAGGGGACGAGGAGCAGAGGAAGTGAGGAACCTCCTCCCCAGAGGCCTGCCCTCTCCCCCAGGACCCCAGCGCTGCCAAGATGTGGCCTGCCCCTCCTACTGCTGGCTGCCCCTCCAAAGGGAGCTGCCACAAACAGTCTGCGCCACTCAGAGGCCCCGGGATCTGGGCAGGAGGCCCCGGGGGAGGCTAGGAAAGGAGCATCAGGCGCCAGGGGTCTCTCAGTGGAGGGCAGAACTCCTCGGCGGCACCACCAGGGAAATGCCACAAAAGGCCCCAAAGCTGCAGGTCTGTCTCGAGGGGCTGACTGAGTTCCCAGCAAACCCCCCCCCACCCCGCCCCCAGGACCCTCCCTGGGCTCACCAGCCCACCCTCCCCTGCAGGAAGCTTCCACGCCCAACTTGACTCTCCCAGCTAGCTCCACGGGACGCTCCCTTTCAGCCTCCTCTCCCCTTTGCACTGTGGCCCAGGGGAGAACTGGAGGTCTGTCCAGGTGGCACGCCTTAAAGTCTTCAGGCCCACGTCCATGGACCCCAGAGACTCAGGAGGCGAGACAAAAGGAAGAGGAGGTACCACCCCCGCTGGTGCCAGTGCCTGCCTGGGCCCTACCTGCAGAGTTCAGGCAGCTCCCCAGCAGCCCTGTGCCCCGTGCCCGCCTGTGTGCTGAGCGGAGCTGCAGCCAGTCCCCCAGGAGCGCTCAGGGGCCAGCACGGGCTGTACCAAGTTCAACTGTGCGCAGGGGAAGCCCTGGGATGATGGCAAGCAGGGGGCTGAAGGAGTTCAGGCGAGCTCAGAAATCAAGGGAAAGGGCATCTGAGTAGGGAGATAAGGGGAACCCCAAAGTGAACAGGGCCTTAAGCTCTACAGCACCAGGGCCCAGCTCAACGAGGGGCTCCCAAGAGGGAGGAACAGGGTTGACTGATACGGGCAGGCTGGCAGGGAGGGGCCAGGCCGCCTTAAAACGCACTGCCCTGGGGGACAAGCAGTGGGTAGGGCCTGGCTGGCCGGGGGTAGGAGGGGAGAAAGCGCCTCCTCAACTCCACACCCAGCAGTCCCAGGCCAGCTTCCTCTGCCAAGGGCTTTGTTTTGTTCACCACTGACCTCTGGGTCCCTGACACAGGGTCCCTTGGGAGACAAGGCCTCTGCTGGGCAGAGAAGTCAGCTGGCAGCTGGGAAAGTGCTTAGTCCAGGTGGGGCCAGTGACTGAGTTTCCCTGCAGCCCAAGAGGCTGCTTCATGGCCCCCTAGACGGCTAACCCCTGTGCCAAGCCTACTGTCGAGACGGGACAAAGTGCCCAGAGGACATCTTTGGGAGAAGGGAGCAAGAATTTGGAAGATTCTGTTTCCACATACTAGAAGACTCTAAAACCCCAGGGGCTTCACATCCTGTCTATAATGGGGTGATAAGCCGGTCCTGCCCCGCCTAGCTGCAGCTGCCGCTGGCTCACATGTGCTGTATAATCTGCAACCGCCAACTCCGGGGCACTCCCAACGTCCCACAGGCAGTCCCGCCCGCTGGAGGGGGTGGCAGGTTCTGGGGCCCAGTGTCGGCCAAGGCAGCTGAGCAACGAAGGGCAGCAAAGAGAACAGACTTGGCAGGGGCAGCCAAGGGGGTGACGCTATCTTTTAGTAGGAAGAGGCCAGAGTGGAAAGAGGAAGGACAGATGGGTAGTGCCCCCCCCACCGCCCGCAGGGCGTAAGCCAGAGCCTGAGGTCCCTGTTTGCCCAAGAACCCTGGTCCTACACAACTCTCCCCAGATACAACCCCCTCAGGGAAGGCCGACCACAGACGCCCCCAGCTTTAGAGCTGGTCTGTATGGAGCGAGCAGCAGCTGAGCGAAGGCCCTCATCTCAGCTCCCTCTCCCAGCAGGGGGCCCAGGACCTCCACAGCAATGCTGAGACGACCTGGACAGGTTCAAGCAACCAAGTGATCCCCCAGCTCCCCCCGCCCCAACTACCAGGTCACCACATAGGGCAGGCTGGGGTTCACCAGAGGCAACCCACAGGCAGTAAGCTCCACACGCCCTGAGGCGGGGTCTAGAAAAGCCAACTTTCTGCTGGTCCCTTCTCCCAGGGACTGCGCTGGAGGTGCCCAGTTGCAGCACCATGCATGCGCGTACATACACACACACACACACACACACAAAAGTCAACCAAATGCCAGGGGGACTCCTCCTCAGTCCCTCCCACCAACTCCAAGATTCCCGTCACCACGTCTATCCTCCTGACACAGCCCCTCACACACTGACAAGACCGCCTCAGTAGGCAGGGAGGGGCCAAGGCACTGACCCACAGTATCGGATGCCGTCACCTTGGGACCACCCAAAGGTGGATAGACCTAGCTGCAGGAGACATGCCCTTCGGATGGCACCAATCCGGTTGCACAGAACTCCAGGGCAGCACTGACCTCAGCTAGCGTCTCCAGTGCATGAGAAATGCAGGGGGCAGGCCCTTGAGCTATAGGTACTGACACCTGCAGGGCTTGACCAGGTCATCAAAATGGGGGTGGACCTTCCCTTGACAAGGCCCGAGGGCAGCAGATGACAAACAGCTATCCCTCAGCAAGCATGGGCCAGGCAGTGAGCATCACGGAGGCAGGCATGGACGCACCACGCTGCCTGCTCCAAATGGTGCAGCGATGCCTACCAGAGAGGAAGATAAACCCAGATGCAGGAGCACACGCAGCGGCAGCAGCCCCGACCTGGGCTTCTGCATGGGCCAGCCAACACCACCCCACACCTGGGAGGAGGCTGCGACAGACCAGGACCAGCTGAGGAACTGGCCAGACATCAGACCCCACGATGGAGCTAGAAATCTGGGGCCACGGAAAGAACTGAGCGCAGGAGGGCGGCCTGAGCTGAGCCTGCCTGGCAAAGACACAGCCACCGGCGGAGCGGCCAGTCCACAAACCAGTCAGCCGCACACATCCCCCACTCCATTCACACACACCCCACATGCGAGGCTCCGCACATCCACTCACTGACACGTGTGCAAACACACCGCTCACTGCACCCACACCCACTCCTGACAGAGGGCAGCATCCCAACACAGACATGTCATCCTGCGCTGCGCGCCCTCCCCACACCCCCTCCCAGCCTGCTGGCCCTAGCACCCAGGATGAGGGGCGCCCCCACAGAGGGTGCAGAGGCCCCGGGTTGAAGCCAAGACGTGCGGGCACAGCCAGCGCCTGGGGGCAGGAAGCACGCACTCACCTGGGACTGCAGAGGCGGCCTGCAGGCTGGCCCGCTTGGCAAAGGGATATTTGGCCTTGGGTTTGCTGGGACCAGATGGGTAGGATGCCATGGCTCCGGCGGCGGGGACAGAGGGGGAGTCTGGAGCGCACCAGCTGGGCCTGGCTCTGCCACATCCAACCCCGTGCTCGCCCCGCCCCCAGCGGGAGTGACTGATGCAGGAAGCCGGGCCCCGCCGGCGGAAGAGGCCCCAGCCACGATTTCTGATGTTGTCTAGGCAACCCAGGGACGGGGGCCTCCATCCCCGCCCCGCCCCAGCCCCAGAAGTGACGTGACCGCTGGAAGCTGGGCCTGGGGGCTGGAGAGGGAGAAAACTAAGTGGGGAAGGGCCAGCCCCCGCTCTCCACCGCGCCCCCCGGGCGCCCCCGACCCTGGCCAGGCCCTGGCGCACCGGAGCCAAAGTCCGGGCTGGCCGAGCCGCGCGCTGGGGCAGGGGAATAACCAGCCGGCGCCGGCGCGAGCGCCCGAGCTCGGAGCGCGCTCTGCCCAGGGCGGGCGGGCTCGGGCAGCCCAGCCCCTCGGGCACGGCCGCCTCCTTCCCTCCCCGCCCGCGCCAGGGTCGCCCGCGCTGCAGCGAGGGGCAGGAGGAGGACCCGGCCCGGCAGGCAGGGAGGAGCCTGACTCGGGAAAATTCCACTGTCCAGCAGAAGCGCCTTCCAGGAGGGCAGGAGGCCGGGTGGGGGGCGGGGTCTGGGGGTTCTGGGGGGACCCCGCGCCCTGACGTCCCGCCTGTCCGCCCTCGGGAGAGCTCCCCGGACCCTGCCGGGGACCGGCCGCCGCCCAGGGCTGCGCGCCGCGCGGACACCCCGCGCCCTGGCCCCCAGGCCACTGCGCCCCCAGCCGAGACCCTCCCCCAACCCGCGCGCGCGCGCACACACCCCCTCTCACACCCCCTCACTCACACACACACTCACACTCACTCACCTGAGGCCATGCTGCCCGAGTCCTGCGGGGTACGGGGGAGTCTCCCCGCCAGGATCCGCCCAGCCGGGGCGCCCGGCTCGCGAGGCAGGGGAGCAGGGCTGGGGGTCCCCCGATGGGGGTACCAAGGTGGTCTTTCAACCTCGCCAGCGGCCAGGAGGCCGAACCCCGCAACCTCGGCCGCCGCTGTGCTCCCGAGACCCCCGAGACCCGAACCCAGACCCGCACCGGAGAGGCGAGCGGGCCACGTGCTCCCCCGAGCGCGGGCCCGGAACTCGCCCGGCGTCTCTCCTCTCCCCGGGGCACGGGCCGGGCTCCAGCAGCCGGGTGCGGGGGAGCAGGCAACAGGTGCGACCCCGCCAGAACCTCGCCCGGCCGCCGCGCGCCGCCGCCGCCCGCCCCCGAGGCCCCGGGGCCCCGCCCCCGCGCGCCGGCCCCGCCCCCGCCCGCCCGAGGCCCCGCCCCCGCCATGTTCCCCTGCAGGGCGCCACGTGGGCTGCGGCCGCGCGGCCGTCGGCGGGGCGGGCCGGGCCTTGGGCAAGCTCAGGGCGTCAGTTTCCTCCTCAGTGAATGGAGCAATCGCTGGAAGGAGTTATAGCGAGGGTTAAACGTTATAAGCACCTTTGCACGATGCCTGGCACAACGTCGGCGCCCAGTAAAAGGTGGCTATTATTGACTCAGGATTCACTTTTAGCAATCTCACCCAGGCGCTCACTCCTGGCACCGGGGGCCAGGGTGTGTCCCGCAGTTCTGGCTCCCAGTCCCATATTTATTTATTCGTGGTTAAGAACTTATGCTCCGCAGCCAGAATGCCTGGGTACAAATCCAGACTCCCACCTACTTCCTGACCGACCTTGGGAAAGTTACTTAAACTTTTCTGTGCTTGCATTTCATCTGTAAAAAAGCGTGTAGAGAGAGCCGGTTTTATCCGGTGGTTGTTAAAATAAATGAGCTATTATAGTTTAAGTGCTTAAAAGGGTCGGTGGCTTACAGTCACTAACTCAGCTAATGTTCAAGCCTTATCATTGCTATGTCCTTGATCTTGGCTCCCTGTCGACATTCTGACTGCCTAGAAGTGAGTTTTGGACTGTTTTGGGAACGGATGCACCTCACTCAACCAGTACCCCTTCCTCCCAGGTGCCAGGGAATCCACCCTGAAGGGAACTTGGGGGCAGTACCTAAGACTCCACTGAACAGAATTAAATGTATTAGCAGCCATTGGATTTTCTCTAGTTCTCTGCCTTGTGGGAGTCATTTCCCCCTCCAACACACCCGGTTGTACTAAGGCTATTTGTCCAGCTCCTCCCAGTTCTCACCACCCCCACAGCCAAATTCCTCCCCAAACTCTGCCTCTCCCATCTGTCCCCAGCCCGCCTTCTACATCCTGAGCCCTCTTCTCTACCTGCATCAGTTGCCTCCACTGATCCTTGCCCGGTGCTCCCCACGCTTGACTAAAACTAAAACACCAAGGCCTCCAAAAATGGGAGGGGAGGTGGAATTCACTTCATAAAGGATCAATAAAATTAAAAAGAGAAGATGGAGTATCATGTTTACTCATCAAATAGCAAAGATTAAGGAGAAAAACAACCCTAATGCAGGCAAGGGTGTGTAGTTAAGTGAGCTGGGGCTCTCACATACACTCTGGAGGCATGAATGTTGATAAGATCTTTCTGAAAGCCATTTGGCAATATATATATATATCTTTAAAAGGTTCCTATTATTTGACTCGGTAATTCCACTTCCAGGAAATTTTTTCAAAAAATTCTTACAAAAAAAAAAGCCGCCAGAAAAATAGGCACAAAGTTGTTTATCACTGCAATATTTATCATATAGAAAGGGTAGAAAGCTAAAGTTCCAACAAAAGGGAATATGTTTAGGTATTCATTTCATACAATGAAATAGTCATTCAAAATTACTTTTGGAGAATTTCTTAATGTGGTGGAAGTGTTTACAACATAAAAGGTGAAAAAGTGGATGCACAAAATTGCACATACAGTATGGCCCTAATTATGTGATACCAGGCACAAAAAACATACTAAAAAGTTTGCACAAGGGATAGAATTGTGAGTTTTATTTTCGTCTTTATACTTACCAGCATTTAAAAATTTTTCTATAATGCATATCCATTTCTTCTATAGTCAAGGGCACAGAAAACAATAAAAAGCCTGTAATAATTTGTAATAGCCTCAATTCCCACCCCAAACATATGCTCCGAGGTCTTAACCCCAGTCTAAATTGGTCTGGGGGTCCTTAGGAATTTGAGGGCTCTCAATCATGAATACAGTAAATTTCAAAAATTTAAATCAAGCACCATGTAATCATGTAGACTATTATCTATATTCTGATACGACACAAATTTTAAGTAGTATCTTGCATTGGGTCAGATAGTTTGGGTCCCTCCTTAATCAGACCTACCTATTTATATACCTACCTAACCAGTCAAAGGTGACAAGACCCACCCTCCAATTTCCAGGCAAACTGGTTCACTGCTTTCAAGCTTCTCCTTAGTCCCATCTGTAATACCATCACTACGTAACCCTCCTCGATTTCCAGGCCATGTTGTCTTAGCTAAAAAGTATGCCCTGATTACAGCTAAGCATCAATCTCCTCACCTACACAACACCAGCAAGAATCTCAGTGGGGTTTCATTGTCTATGTAAAACAGAGTTTGGGAAATGTAGTGAGTCATCCCCCTATGGCCTTCACCTTTTTTCTTGAAGCTTTAATGTTGTCTTTGAGCTTCTGAGATCTATCCTAGCTCTAAACACAGCTTCCTCTCCTCCTAGCCAATTCCCCAGATGGTTCCTTACCTGACCCTTCCTGAACCCTAGGCCTCCACCGAGGATGAACTGTTTCCCTGAAGAATTGCTTCTCTTCTGGCCTGCAGCACGTTTGTGAGGTCAGTCTCCTACCTAAGCCAGGCCACTCTCCACAGAGATATTAGACTTGGGAGAGAAAACCTGTGGTCTCAACAAGATCCTGAGTCAGGACAATTCCCTATGCCTAGATCCTTCTAGAACCAAACCATTCTGTTGTTTCCCCACGTGTCCCAGCAGAGAGCCCCCTACCCCACCCCAACCAGTGACCCACTGTCTCATAGCGCCATGCAGCTGCATCCATCTGTCTTCCATGGATTTTAGCCAAACCCTTTGTTAGTCAAGGCCCTTGTATGGCTCACACCACCTCCCCTTCCCCCAACTCCCCTCCACATACCTTTCACTCCTTCACTCCAGCCCAGTCTCATCCAACTCTCCAGTCTTCCCCCAGCACTTTTTTTTTTTTAAGATTTATTTATTTATTTATACAAGCACTGGATACAGTTAGAAGCGTGAGAGGGTGAGAGAATTCACCAAAGCCAGAGCGTCTCCCAGCACTTTATAGGCGGGCCTCCATGCCTTCTCCCATGCTTTCTCCCTGAAACGTCTATTCCAATTTCTATTGTTGTTCTGCTCCTCTGTTCAAAGTTTGCTAATTTTACCATCACTCCCTCCTTTCTTTCACTATAAGATTTGAGTCTGATAGTTCCTGTGTGTCTGACTGTCTTTCTACTGGGGATGGAGAGCAGGTTTTAAACAGCTCTGAATTCTCCATCACGAGCACATTGTTCCTATAATTGTTTTCCTTAGAATTTACCCAACCTCCTCCTTTGGACTGGAAGGTCCTAAATGTAGTTCTTTGTTCTTTCTATTTCCCGACCCACATCACTCAATTCCATCTGGAATAAGTTTTCACCCACAGTCCCTACCACTGAGTATGAGACAGATCCTGAAGTCTCCCCATAATTCAAAAAACAACCAAATGTGGTGGGAAATGATTTTTTTTTCTGCTCAGAATGATTTGGTCCAAAAGGCTGTGCACTATGACATCTGAGCTCGAGCCAATTCTAACTTGCTTAATACGAAGATGACTTTTCTGTGCTTCAGTTCATTCACCTCTAAAATAGGAATAGCATCTTCATGCCTTACCTACTCCACCAAGACATGGCCCCCAGATAAAATAAAGTAGAACAGCTGCAGGAAAATCACAAGAGGCAGGAGGAGGCCGCTATCAAGGGGCCCAGGCGTAGTAGCGAGCTGTGCAGTCAGAGCCCAGGAGTTCCCTTACTCAGCTTGATGTTCGGAATAGGGAACCCAGCAAGCTTGGAAACAAGCAGCAGCAGCACAGAAGTTTGCAGAGGTGGTAGCTGAAAAAGGAATAAGCTCAAGCATTTCCCCATGTGTGAAGCAAGTTAGTGGTTCCTGTAACAACACGAGTGCTGCTGGTACTGAGCTCCTGCCTGTCTCTTTCGCCCAAATGTCCTTTCACTGACTACTTATGTGGAGGTAGTGAAAAGAAAGATCGCTCAGTCTCTTTACTAAGCTCTAAGAGCTTGAACAAATTGACTTGTATTTTAGCAAGTCAAGTCTCAGTAATCTGGTCTATAAATTGGGGACAAGATCACTTACCTTGAATTTTTGTGAGAATTAACTGACAGGAGCCCATAAATTGTTAGCACTGTTTTAGGCAGGCCCTTGCTCTTGTCAGTGCAGGCGTTAGCCCAGTTCTGGCCTCGGTATCAGTTACCAATATTGTGGGCTGGTGAGGTATAATTACTGAAACCTTAGAGCCAAGATTCCAAGATAGTCACAATTTCAAACACACTCTCTTATTTTCCTTAAGTCAACAAGCACTTGGCAAGTTTTGATTGGGAAGGCTCCTCGGTGGCTACCAACTTCTCCATCAGCCCTGGAGACTGGGCTCCAGGCCCAGGCCTTGCAGCCAGATACCCAGATATGCAGCTGAAAGGTGGTGGGAGGGAAGAAGATGACCGGCCAGGGTACACGGTTTCTGGTAGGTGGGAGGCCTAGGTTCTTGTCCCACTTTCTCAGTCCAACTGGACCCCACTGCACACTCCCAGCTCTAAAAGGAAAGAGCAAGTCAAATCCCCCGAGTTCAGAGGCTCTCTACCTTGCCTGTGCATTAGAATACCTGAGGAAGTTTTAAAATCTTCATGGCTCCAGAACCAATTAAATTTCAGTATTAAAAAAAAAAAAAAAGTCTCTCTAGGTTAATTGCAATGTATACCAAAAACAGAGAACCAGGGCCTCCCCGGTGGCGCAGCGGTTGAGCGCTGGGTTGCGAAGCTGCCCGCAGCCTCTGCGGTGCCGGTTCGATCCCCAGCTGCTCCCCGGCCACCAGAGGAGGGTCCCGCATGGCGCGCAGACCTCTCCTGCCGCCCGCTGCTCCCCTCAGCAGTGTACTTTGGTCCTTCTGCCTGCTCTGCTCCCCGCTCTGGCTCTGGTGAATTCTCTCACCCTCCCGCGCTTCTGACTGTACCCAGTGCTTGTATAAACAAACAAACAAATAAATAAATAAATAACATGCCTCTATAAAAAAATAATTTAAAAAAAAAAAAAAGAAACAAAAAAAAAACAGAGAACCAGTTTTAGATGGGGTTCTTCAAACACGCCAGGCTCTGGAATGAGTATCATTATTAAAAGTTTACTGGTTCTGAAACACAACCTTTGGAAACCTGTTAATGTTGTAACATCTTAGAAATCAAGAGTGTTCGTCCCATCAGTAGCAGCTAAGATTTGCTAAAATACAAAAACCAGCCTCCCAGGTGGCCTAATGAGTAGGCAAGTTTGAGGGAACCCAGTTAGCTCCCTAGTACTCTAGGGCACTGCTTCCCAACCTCCCATGTCCTTAGAATAACCTGTGATTTTGCTAACATGCAGGGTCTACATCAGAAAGTCTGGGCTAAGGCCTGAGAGTCTGCATTTCTAAGTCTCCTGGCTGGACCCTGGACCACATTTTGGGTGGCAAAATTCTGAAGTGTCTCTTTTTGTGGAAGGGTCAAACCAGCAAGTCTCACTTCAGAAAAATGGAATTACAGGCATGGAAAAGCACCGTCCATGGAGCGTCTTCGGGACGTCTGAGTGATTGTTAGACTGCACTCAGCTGGGCTGGGGGCCTGAGAGAGCCCTCCCAGCCTGTGAGAGGGAAACTGGTTCGAGTGCAGTTTCCCAAGGAAGCAGTCTGTGAAGTGATGCAGGAGGAACTCTGACCCTAACTCCCTGTGAGCAAGCGCGCTCCCCAAGGGAAGTTGGCCTGGACAGTCCAGAGAGGAAGAAGCCCATCCCCTCCACCACATGCCTTTCCTTCCTCCCTTCACCAAATCTCTACTGAGGATCCGCGAGTAAACCACAAGGTCTGAAGGATTCGAAAGTGAATCAGATCTAGTCCCTCACCTTCAGGCAGAGGAACTGACAGTCTGAGGGAAAGAGATTTGTAAAACAAGTGCAATCTTTTTTTTTTTTTAAACTACGTTTCATTTCTTTTTGATTTTTTTTTTTTAAAAGATTTATTTATTTATCTATACAAGCACTGGGTACAGTCAGAAGCGCGGGAGGGTGAGAGAATTCACCAGAGCCAGAGCGGGGAGCAGAGCAGGCAGCAGGAGAGGTCTGCGTGCCATGTGGGACCCTCCTCCGGTGGCTGGGGAGCAGCCGGGGATCGAACCGGCGCTGCAGAGGCTGCAGGCAGCTTCGCAACCCAGCGCTCAACCGCTGCACCACCAGGGAGGCCCAAAACAAGTGCAATCTTAAGCAGCAAGTACTAGTAGCAGAAGTGTGTGCAAAGAGATGAGCCGCGTAATGAAACAATACTAACAGCTTCCTGGAGCAACAGCCACTGGGGGAGTGGAGGGTACTCTTTCCAACAAGGGGTACCAGCCCAAACAAAAAGTCCTGGCCAGGACCGGCCTGCTATGATGGATGAGTATGCTTTGATGTCCTGAAGTCCTTGAAACCAAGACCCTGTAATCTGGAGTCTTGTCATGGGGAGAGCTTCCTACCTTTGTGCTGTAATCTCTAGCTCTAAGATGCAAGTGAATCCAAGGAAGGAAAAGACTTTTAGGGGATCAGCCCCTCAATAGGATGGGGCAGCCGTTTTTCCAGAGAGCTCCAGTACCACCATCCTCTCCCTCCTGTGTCAGAATCCAGCAGGTCATTTTCCTAGAAAAAGAAATATTTGAGTCTTTGCCCTTTGTCACACTGAGCTCTTAATTGGCTTGACCCATCACGCTGCTAGATAGAAAGGCTAAATCCCGAGATTAGGTAGGTCTCCAGCTGGGGTGGGGAGCGTCAGCCAACACGGGCAGGGTCTATGAACCCAGAGCCTATTCCCTCACTCAGCTCCATACAGACCAGCTTTTTAGGACTAAGCAACTGATGCTTGATCCCCACTTACTTTTTCCTTGACTTCCATCTCACAGACAGGAAGTCCTAGAGAAGCGGAAGGGCTGGAGGAAGCAGCCCAGGAGGAGACAGCAGAAAGATGGGGAGTGGAATCAGTGCTGAGGACAGAGAACTGGCCAAGAGGTCCAAGGAGCTAGAAAAGAAGCTGCAGGAGGATGCTGAGAAGGAAGCCAAGACCGTCAAGCTGCTGTTGCTGGGTGAGCAAGATGGAAAGATGAGCCAGAGAAGGAGGCTCTGCTCCTTCCTGCTTATCCTGGGTGGTAGGCGGGTTCTAGCCCACCCTGTGGGGGGGTTGGGGGGGAGGCAGGTCATCTTTCCCCTCCCCTCCAGTTTCAGGGGAGGGCATCAGGAGCTCAAGTGCTGGGCACAGCCACCCCCAAGGAGATGCAGATGGCCAAAGCCACCCTGGAATTGTTCTGCTCATCCCAGAGCCAGGCACAGTGCAAGGGCCAGCACAGACCCACCTATCTCCAAATCCAACCACATCTAACAGCTCCTTTTGGCTTGGCAACTACTGTGGCAACTACTGTGCTTACAGATGCTCACGCATCTGCGGTCAGAGAACTGAGTCAAGGCCTCAGAGGACAGCGCCTTCCTACCACGTCATCCATGCCACGTGGTACCAGGGATCTGTCCACTGGCTCTTGCCAAGTATAGTGGTTACTTGTTGCTTTCAGTAAAAATGTTGTAAAACTTAAAAGTAGGGACCCTGGGCAGGGAGAAACAAAGTCTTTACCTACAGTCTTTTCCTGGTTTTTTATTCAGTAGGTGTCTCTAACACCCCTAACAACAGGAGGTTCATCACCTTGATGAGCCCCTAAGCAGATCACCAATCTGTGCTGAGGAAAACAGGGCATCTCAGCTGTAGAGAAATTGACCAGGGCTATAGATATTATAGAATGAAGACAATGAAGAGCTTGGGGCATCTGGTTTAGAATAACCCCTGTGGTACTGAGGTAGGCGAGCTAGAGCAGGCGGGGTCTATTAGTCACTGGCTGGCTTGCACAGAGCTCCGGGCTAAGGCACCTCCTTCCTCCAGCTGATCTGTGGCATGGCTGATGACACACTAAAGGAGAGTGACACTGTAAGCTAAACCCGGACTCCAAGGAGCCCAGGAGCGCAGGGCAAAGAGAGATGGCCACTGAGGGATCTTTTAAATCTAAGCAGCTTTCTTCCACATTCAGGATAAGATGCTTAGTGGAAACAAGCAGAGGCTATTGGGAGGGGCCAGAGGCCTCAGGGTAGTGTAGCTTGGGGAGAGGCTTGAAGGGTTATATGTTTCTGTTTTGTTTAAAGATTTATTTATTTTTATACAAGAGCTGGGGTACAGGCCAGAGGCACAGGAGGGTGAGAGGATTCACCAGAGACAGAGCAGGGAGCAAAACAGGCAGACTGACTGAAATACACTGCTGAGGGGAGCAGTGGGCGGGACAGGAGAGGTCTGCTTGCCATGTGGGAATCTCCCTGGCTGGCCAGGAATCGAACCTGCGCTGCCGAGGCTGCGGACAGCTTCACAGCGCTGCGCTCAACCCGCTGTGCCACCAGGGAGGCCCCACATGGGTTTTTTAATTATTTTTTTTTTTGCATGGGTTTTTTTAATAGGAGAGCAGCGTGTGAATGAAGATATTGGGATATTTTAATCAATAAAGGAAGCAGCAAGATGATGAAAGAATAGTATTTCAATGAAGTGACCTAGCTCACTCCAATCCTGCCCCCAAATCACTCTCCTGAGTAAAGCTGGGGAGAGAAATGTGTTAAAGGAATTCCCCTGAATCTATCAGTGGTTCTCAAAGAGATCCTCCCCCACCCTGGAGACATCGGAAGTGTCTGGAGACACTTTTGGTTGGAAATGGAGGGGAGATGAGGGCCAGGAATGCTGCCAAACACCCTACAGTACGCAGCACAACCCCCACAGGAAAGAATTATCCACCCAAAATGTCAACAGTGCAGAGAAACTTGCTTTAAAACCAGACTTGAAGGTGCCAGCTGAAGGCCAGCAGAACTTAAGGGCAGCGATCACCCTAACAAGGCTTCCAGGCCCGCAGAGCCTTGGGCTTCTCACAGCCCATCTATGGGAGGGGTGGGGAGAGCTGGCGGGAGCCTGAAGCACAAGCTTTTCTCCCTGCAGGTGCGGGAGAGTCGGGCAAGAGCACCATCGTCAAGCAGATGAAGTGAGTATGGACAAAGCCCCAAAGGACTGAGGGAGGGTGCAGTCAGAGCCGATGGAATCTCGGCGCGTGCAGGGCTCTCTAGACCTGATTCCCAGCGTGCCTCATCGACGTGGCCCTTACTCCTCACTCTCCTTGCAGGATCATTCATCAGGACGGCTACACGCCGGAAGAGTGCCTGGAGTACAAGTCCGTCATCTACGGGAACGTGCTGCAGTCCATCCTGGCTATCATGCGGGCCATGTCCACACTGGGCATTGACTATGCGGAACCAAGTTGTGTAGTACGTGGTTACCAGTATGTGGTTCATGACAACAAACAGACCAGCAGCCAATAAGTTTTGAGGAAAGATGGGTCAGATAAGCGTTGTCTAACTGAAATCCCACCTGCTAAGCTTCAAATCTTTTTATTCAGGCCTAGAGAAGAAAGCAGTTCCTACCTACCATTGTAATGTTTACAAAATCTGTTTCCTTTGCCTTTTTATCTTATTTTAGTATTTAAATGCTCCCCTTGGGGCTCCTTGCCCTGGCCAGGTAACTTCCATCAGCTAAACCCCTAGTGCCAGCACTGGCATTTCCCTAGATTTGAATCAAAGAACAAAGGTCTGGGTTCTTGTCTTCCATCTTGTCTATTTCACGGGCAACCTGGTTGTCAACCACCCCCTTCCCCTTCTGCAGAGGACACATTTTATGGCATTACACTTTCGGCCCAAGGATGGAAGATGAAAATACCACCTGAAACCTCAGCTACCTGCTAGACATCCCAGGACTGACATATTGCCAGCCTCTACAACTCAGACGCACACTTGAAAATTAGTGTTTTTTGTGGAATCTTAACTAGAAACTGTCTCCACCATGGGCTGTGATAGCATTGCAAAGTGCTTTCCTTTAGTAGTTGTCCCAGAAGCCTCCTAGAAAACCATCACTCCAATGTAGTTGTCCACTTTCTGCCTTCTAGGGCGATGGGCGACAGCTCAGCAGCCTGGCGGACTCCGTTGAGGAGGGCACCATGCCTCCCGAGCTGGTGGAGGTCATCAAGAGGTTGTGGGATGATGCTGGGGTACAAGCCTGCTTCGACAGAGCTGCCGAGTACCAGCTCAATGACTCGGCATCTTAGTAAGTCTCTGGCCAGGGAAGGGGTGAGGTGAGACATAAGCAACACTTCCAGGAGAAATCACACCCAACCTAAAGGTTCAGAAACTGAAAGGTGGAGATCCAAGGGTTGATTCAGTCTGTACATCTGTTTTTTAGACTTAAGCAGTGTTTTGTTAGGTTGTGAATTTAGTGCCTTTAGGTAGGGACATTTGCCATAGCTCCCACCACCCTGTACTTCCTTAGGCTGGCTCACTGCAGCCTACAAAACAGACAAAAAATATTAAAGAGAGGGGCTCTGACGAGCGGCCCTCAGCCCCTGGACAATTACATGGTAGATAGCTGTTCCTTTCAACTGTGAACACAGACGGCCCTGCAGTGTCGCACTCTCAGGCCTGACTCACAGTGGCTCTTCCAGGGCTGAGCTTTCTAGCTGGTAATCCAGGTTCTACTTAGGCCACTAACCAGAAAGCAAAGTCTCCTCCACCCATAGCATCTTATGTCAGGGTACCAGGGCAGGGGTAACACAAACTTCCAGGAAAAACCAAAGGAAAGTCTGTCAGGGACTGGAGAGAATTAACTTTGTAAGACTGGTTACAAAAAGGGGCACAGAGTTTACCAATGCCAGGCCTGACTCATTCTGCCACCTAATGTCGGGAGGTCATCACTTACTGTCCCTGGAGCACGCACTCATTAAGGTCTGGGCACTGCTAGATGCATTAGGTAGAATATCTCATTTCATCTGCACAGTAAGTCTTTGAGGTAGAACTTCTTTTAATAAGCCCATTTACAGATCAAAAAGTGAGGCTCTGAAAATTAGTCCAAGGTCAAAGCTAAAGGGCAGAGGCTGGGTTTGAATCCAGGTCTATTTGACCACCATGTTGACTATTTTTCACAATTCACCATAATGACCCTTGACTCCGGGCAAGTTATTTACTCTGTATTTTTTCCTGCATCTGTAAGATGGGATATGAAACTTGAAGGCTTATAAGGTAAAATGAGGATTTCAACATGAAAATGTCTGGCATAGAGTTGGAACCTGGTGTTCGTATTCTTCCCCTTCTCTCGGTCATCTCACTTCACAACTGCCTTCCTTCTACCCTTAAAAAAAAATTTTATGTGCATTATCAAACTCTTAAGTAGAACTAAACCATGAATCATCCAGCTTCAACAGTTATCTACACACAGCCACTTTTGTTTCATTTTACCTCTATTCCCCACTGGATATTCATCCAAACATCTCATCCCAACATTTCATTGTTTTCTCTAAAAAATAAAGACTCTTAATCACATTCCTAAACACAAATTCCTGAATGTCATCCAATATCCAAGTCTGTGTTCATTTAAATTCCCCCCAGTTATCTCAAAATTTCTTCCCTCAGTTTGTTTCTAAGTCCTTGCATGCATTGATTTGTGTCTCATGCCTCTAAAGCCTCTTTTTTTTTAAGATTTATTTATTTATACAAGAACTGGGGTACAGGACAGAAGCACAGGAGGGTGAGAGAATTCACCAGAGACAGAACGGGGAGTAGAGCAGGCAGAAGGACCAAAGTACCCTGCTGAGGGGAGCAGCAGGCAAGATAGGTCTGCCACGCAATGTGGGTATCTCCCTGGTGGGCTGGGAATCGAACCCACACTGCAGAGGCTGCAGACAGCTTCATAGAATTGTGCTCAACCTGTTGTGCCCCTAGGGAGGCCCTCTAAAGCCTCTTTTAATCTACTTCTTGATGGAAATGCTGACACCTATTGAAACTACCAAGTTGAATCTCAGGGTCTAGAAAAAAAAAAACTTTATAGTCACGCGAAGTTCAAGAGAAAGCTAGCTGACTTAAATGGGGCAGAATCCCTGCCTCAAATGGGCTGTCCTTCAGCTCACCCCACACTTCCTTTTGTAAGAACACATGAGGGTTTGAGGGAAAGAATTCTAGATTTAACAATATGGCTTCTGGTCCTGGTTCTAGTGCCAAATTAGTTCTGTGACTCAGGTTAAGACCCTTTACCTCTCTCAGCCTTGGCTGTGGAAAATTGAATGTCAATCACTTCTCTCCAGTTACCTAAACCAATTAGACCGGATTACAGCCCCCGACTACCTCCCTAATGAGCAAGATGTGCTTCGATCCAGAGTCAAAACTACAGGGATCATTGAGACCAAGTTTTCTGTCAAAGACTTGAACTTCAGGTAAGTACATGGTTCTCTGGGACACCTCAAGTACACACATGAAATCCCCCAGAAGGGCAAGGGCAGGCTTCTTGGTCTCCACACAAGCCTGACCTAGTGTCCTCCCTCTCCCCCTTCCTTCCTCACTTTCTATCTTACTGCAACTGGCCCCAATGTGAGCGCATCTCAGGGTGAACACCAAGTGTGTGGGGTCATAAAAAGGCGGGCATACCTATGAGAATGGCTGCTTCTCCCCTCAGGATGTTTGATGTTGGAGGGCAGAGATCAGAAAGAAAGAAGTGGATCCACTGCTTTGAAGGAGTCACCTGCATCATTTTCTGCGCAGCCCTCAGTGCTTATGATATGGTGCTGGTGGAAGATGACGAAGTGGTGAGTGGCCTTTGCACCAAGCAGTGTTGATAGAACAAGTCCTCCCTGTGAACCTTCCTCTGAGCTTTGTGTCAATCCACTGTCCCAATTTCGGTGATGTCAGCTAACATTGACTGTCTAGCAGTCCTCTAGCAGACCAATCAATGTCCCAGGCAAATAATTCTAGAAATACCTCTTCTGCAAGTTCTAGGTCAGCATGTTATCTTGGTCTCAGATTAGATATTCAAGTATCATCTGATATCACTGAGCTCAAAAGAATCTAGCATTAAAGGAGCAAGGGACCATCAGCTTGGCAAAGCAATGGTGTCATACCAAAGGTGCTACACTAAGGAACGCCCCCCCCCCCACCCCAGCCAGGCTGCCTAGGGAAATATAGGAGATAAAAAATGACAGCTGAGCAAACATATGGTGTCTGTCTTTATGCAACGTTAAATAGAGGAGTTGAGCTACTAACCTCATTTGGAAGCCTAAATACGTACCAGTACCAACAGGACTAAGGAGAGACAGGCAAACCAGGTTTCCTACATGTCAATTAAATCGGCAGCTGGAGAACTACCTGGGGTTGATTCTCCTGAGCCTGTAGAGTTCTACATGACAGGATCTCTGCAAGACAAGTGTCAGACCCCAGCAAGCTACCTTCTGAGAGGGGAATGTCAAAGGCATGGAAAACACTCACCGTGCATCGGTATCTCTCTGCTCCATAAATGGAGCCCCGCAGCTCAGTGATGCTTGACAAACCACACAGCCTCCTATCCCTTGCTCTAGTTTTCCTGCTCTCCTTGGAGTTCAAATCCACAGCAGAGCACTGCATATCTTCTAGCGAAAACATCTACTGAAAAGGGCTATACTTTTTCTGAGATTTCGTCCATCTTTAATCCTAAGATCTATGAGGTCCTAAAGGGTATAGTCGGAGCATTAACAACTTGCACTGCTACAGAATTTCATTTCTCTCTTTATTGGATGAAAAGACTGGATCACAGTCAGTTAACAGTCTACTTCAAGACCCTCTAAGTCCACTCCCTAAAAACAGTCACTGGGCTGGGTCACTGGGCAACCTCTGCACCCTGCATATATATAGCACCACTTCTCACTTGCTCGGAATGGCAATCAGTGAAGGAAAAAAGGGATCAGAAGTGCTAGCGGTGGGAAATTCTCTAGCTCTCACTATCTGACACCAATGCCAAAGAATTCCTGTTATGTTCCCGCCCAAACAGATCCCAGACTCTCTTAACAGAAGCCTATCAAAGGCATCAGGGAGATACAAATGGGCACATGCTAACTTGGGCCTGGTTTAGCAGCAGTACTTAGAGAAGGCAAAGCCCTTAGCTGTGTGCTGGCTGCCAAAGACCTGCATAACATTTATTATAAACCTATATGCCAGCCACCATCACGGACACTCTACATACATGATCAGGTAAGCACATGGTTCTCTGGGACACGTCAGGGGAACTGATATGCAGAAAAGCTCAGTAATTCTCCCAAGTCGCACGGCTATGATAGGAAAAGGATTAGAAGGAAGCCAGACTGCTTTGCTGTACTTCACACTCAGAGAGAAGCTGTTCTGGTCTTTCCTTTTACATGTGAAGCACTAATCTCTCCAAGGCGAATGAGAACAGGAAGCAGGCAAATGCTCTGTCAGCCGATCTGATATTTCTGGTGTTTCCTCTACTAGAATCGTATGCATGAATCACTGCACCTGTTCAACAGCATATGCAACCACAAGTTTTTTGCAGCTACTTCCATTGTCCTCTTTCTCAACAAGAAGGACCTCTTTGGGGAAAAAGTCAAGAAAGTTCATCTCAGCATCTGTTTTCCAGAATATGATGGTAAGTGCCAAGGGCTGGAGACAATGGTGATGTTTTCTTAGTCATGACTGCTGGCTGCCTTGCTTCCTCTACCACAGAGACATAAAAGAATTTGTCTTTAGGGAAAAACCTGGGCATTCAGTTATGGGTTTGCTGACTCTGGGACAGAGCACATGTTAGAACAGGAGAGCAGCTATTCAAATGTTACTTCCCAGAAACCAAGGGCAGAGACAGAGAGACACCTCTTCAATCAATGTCTTTACTCAAGTAACAAAACTAGGTACAACAGGAGAGAGCCCTCCCTCTGAAATAGGACCCCAAATGTAGCTGTTCAATAACACAATATTTTAAGATCCAGCCACCTAAAGAATAGATGAGCAAATAAGGAAAACTAACTTATCCCACCTCTTCACTATTTTTCTGGAAAACCAGGGAACAACTCTTATGAGGACGCAGGGAATTACATCAAGAGTCAGTTCCTTGATCTCAACATGCGAAAAGATGTCAAAGAAATCTACAGTCACATGACCTGTGCCACTGACACACAGAATGTCAAATTTGTATTTGATGCAGTTACAGATATTATCATCAAAGAAAACCTCAAGGACTGTGGGCTCTTCTAATCCTCACCATTCTTCATTCTTCTATAATCAGGCTTGGAATCTGGGTAATTTCAAGCAGAAAAGCATACATCACTATACCACGACATGAAGAACGAACCCATTCTCCTTCTGGAAATGGAGTGAGTATGATTCCAATCGTCTCCCTTAAGTTCTTTTCAAAGTGGGACAGCTAGTACAGGTTAAAGACCAGGGGTCAGAAACTAAGGTCCCAGGACGGGTTCTACAGCTTCCTACAAAAAACATGAATACTTCATTTCTGAACCTCAAGTTCCTCATCTATAAAATGAAGATAACTTCTCTACTAGTTCACAGGATTATTCTGACGACCACGAACATAACTGAGGGAAGGCTGTGTGGTTAGTCATAGAAAGAAATCCTACGTAAAAACTGTCATTTATTGAATTCACCACCTGGCTTTTAGATGAACTATTCTAAGCAAAACAGCAAACCTTCCACACAGCCTGCAAAATATAGAAACAAAACTTGAGTAAACCCACCAGCCCCTTTTTATTAACAGACATCTATGTATGTTTGCGCAGAGATCTGGATCATGGGATGAGGAGATGTAAGCCTGTTGGTTTCTGAGGCACACATCCAAGACAACCCTCTTTATTAAGTGCAGATTACCCTTCTGCTCCCAAAGCTGCAAAAACACGGAGTTTCTTTTATCTCCACATGTAACCACTTCTCAGCTATACAAGATAATTTCTGAGTAAACTGGGAGAACATCAACATACTCCCACTTGCAGTCTTAATGGTTTATTGCTGCCACATCTCTATTATACATTGAGAACAAGTGGGCAATCCTAAAGTCCTCATTTCAACTGCTACATGTTTCAGAACAAAAAAGGCAGCTGATCTTGTTTTCAGGCACTGAAAATCTACTCACGTGGGTCCATGTGAGGCCTGGCTGAAAACATCTCCCAAACAGACCAACAAGTAAATTATTCCTTTGAACTCCTTTGAGGGGAAAGAAGCTTGCATTTATCTTGACAGGAGGTGGTGAAGTCAAGTATAGATTTAGCATTTACAACTACTAGTGAGGAAAGCTCTTGGCACCCAAAATTTAGTATATAAAAGAAAGTGTCAATTAAAACGAAAATCTGCTCCTTGCCAGAAACACACATTCACACTTAGGCTGCGACTAGCAATATTGATACTAGAGAGCCATATGAGCTTGAAATACACTGAAGGATAAATCTGCAGCTGTTAAAATTAGATGCATTTAATAGTTTTTGATTCCCTGAAAAGAAACCAAGTTGGATGAATTACCAGATAAATAAAGGAAACCACTCTGACTACTGCAAATTAAAAAACTTAAAGTGAAACCTGGGTAAGAGCCCTTGCATTCAGGAGCTGTTCAGGGACTCTCCTAAGTGGCAACCATCACTCACCTGTTCACTTTAACACACAGGGAATCTGGGTCCTTTCTGTAGAAGGAATCCGTCTGGCAGTCTGATGAAACCTAAGGACCTCTTTTAGAACATTTAAAAATGCATAAAATTCCAGCAAATTACAATACAGTGAACACAGCTCTACCTTTGGAGTGCTGAAGATCTAGGTTAAGAATCCTGGATACCATAATGATCTTGCCTATTCGGGCCCCAAACATCATTTATCATCCTGATTCTATCATTAAACAGGGTGCCCCACATGCCCTGCAATCGTACCTGTTTGCTTATTAACTTTTCCTGGGCCTTAGATTCTAGACAAGAATTGGTTATGGACCCAACTATAAAAGCCTAATCCAGACTCCTCGGTTACTGGTATTCCCCACAGAACTACCATGCAAACAGCCGGGTGGACAGGTTCACTGGGAGAAAATTCAAAAACACCTAGCAAAACAAGACAAGGTTTTTCTCTGATAAACATCCTAACTTTTTAACAAGGTCACACAAGTCATTCTGCATAAACACTTTGCAAAAAGTTTATCTTGGAGGCTGGTGGGGAAGCAGCAGTGCTTAAAACACGTTCTGCAGCTCCTTTCCTGGGGTTACGATTTGGTTATTTTAAGATCTTATGTTTTTAATCTAAAACTCTTTGGGCAAGTCCACACGCCTTGGTTATCCATTCAAATGTATCTTAGAATAAAGTCAACATAATTCTCTGAAACTCTTGGCCAACAGTGGGCACATCTCTGAGCAAACGGACTTCACCTCAAGTGTTCTGGATAAGCTTCCCAAAAAGGCATTCATCCTGACCCCAGCTTAACTATTTGTCAGGCTCAGAGTTCCCACAGCTGTCAGAACTAGAGACAAGTGCACTGATACTTCTACACAACGGCTTATTTTGATCTTTTTGATTGTGCTCATGAAAAGGACTTCTTGGCATAAAATAGCTGCTAGAATACTTAACATCAACATTAAGCTATATAATCACTTGGCTGTCTTTATCTCTTTTGCCTCACTTTAAATTTACATAAAGCTGTTGAATTTTACATACTTTTAAAAGTCACCAGAATCTTTTTCGTAACAAATTAGGTCAGAAACTAATATTCAACCTTATTTTCATGGACTAAAATCTTAATTCTTAGAATGATACAGCTAAAAGAAACTTCAAAATATTCCAGACCCATCATCAGCAATTTAGAGTTAAAAAACTGAGGTGCAGGGAGTTGGGGTATCTTCAAGGTCACACTGCTTAGAAGTAGCAGAATTAGAACTCCAAAAACAGGCCTTCTGAAACCAAAGCCCATGGCCCTTATATATGCACCACACTACCAACACAGCACCAACATTTGTACAAGCGCACCATAAAGCCAAACTCAGTTTCTTATTCTAAGTCTTCCTCATTCCAACCAAATTCTTGGTTATCTTTTAGATATACCATTTCTAAATCATGCATGTTTAACAAAACCATGTCCAAATTAAACACAAATTGGTCTCAAAATGGAATGTGAAGCTAGGGTACAGCAACCAAACATAAATATCAATGGCTTTCAGTTTGTTTCTCAAAAGTAGAGTTTCCCATTCGTATCCTCACAGGGCAGAGACCATACTGCACTTCCCTCGTATTACATAATTAAGATACTGGTGACAGTAAACCGAATATAAATTAGGTTCTATTTCATGAAATCTGTTGAGTCCTTTTATCTTTTTTTAAACAAAAACACGGTATAATTGACACAAAAGGATGAAACCGCATAATTCCAATTATTTGCTATCTAAAGTGGTCAAATTTATAAAGACTGGGCCTCCCCGGTGGCTCAGTGGGTTGAGCACAGCGCTTTGAAGCTGTTCTCAGCCTTTGCAGTGCAGGTTCAATTCCTGGCCTGCCAGCTAGATTCCCACATGGTGCATCAGACCTCTCCTGTAGCACCCGCTGCTCCCCTCAGCAGTGTATTTCGGTCATCTGTCTGTTCTGCTCCCCGCACTGTCTCTGGTGGATCCTCTCGCCGCCCGCACCTCTGGCCTGTACCCCCGTTCTTGTATGCATAAATAAATAAATCTTTAAAAAAAAAAAAAAACAAACACACCCACTCTCTACTTGGAGCTGTGCCGTAGACCCAAGTGTGCCAAAATGCTGGGTGGGAAAGGTGGGGAAGCGTGAAAAGCTCTTACCTCCCACTGCCCTCTCTACCCGGCACAGCCCGCAGAGCAGATTCCAGAGGCTCTGGTGGTCCAGCCAGGTAGAGGTGTGAAGACATTCCCATGCAGTCAAACTGCAGAGGCAGAAGGGCACTTTTCTGTCTTGGCCCCAAAAAAAGCAAGCACTGGTATGATTAGAAAATTAAAAACTGGACTTAAATGTACAACAAAGCAAAGAAAGAGCTTTTCACCCTGCTTCACAAATTTTAAATCAATTGATAGTTAAACTTTTTTTCATGACTTCAAAATGAATATGGGGGGAGTGATGCTGAGAGAGACAATCAGCTACAAAGAACACACTTGCTGGTTTTGTCTTTTGAGTATCGTATTTACAAAGCAATAGCACCTTTAAAAATGTTATTTCTATTTGATCAGAACCATAAAACATCACAACTAGAAGGAATAATTTAGTCTATGTTTAGGTAACTGCTAATGGATATAAGACTGAAATATTTCATATATAGTTGGAAGCAGGGGGAAGGCCAGAATCCAGTACACCAACCAACCCCACCCTCGACCAACCTCACCCTCCAACTTTATAAAATTCTGAGAGGTCGCCAGATCCTTATCCTACACGAGCAAGGAAGAACAGTTAGAAAGAAGAGGTAATTTCTTCCATTTTGTTATGTGCATTGGGAATCTCTCTTATGTACAAATAAGCCTCGAAAAAATGCCCAAATA
Source organism: Talpa occidentalis (assembly GCF_014898055.3). Lineage (NCBI taxonomy): Eukaryota > Metazoa > Chordata > Mammalia > Eulipotyphla > Talpidae > Talpa > Talpa occidentalis. The sequence continues at coordinate 106,387,572 of NW_023605305.1, read as the reverse complement.
ACCCAAAGAAATATGGGGAGCAGGTGGCAGGGGTACAAGGTCAGAAGATAAATCACGTTGTACAGAATTTACATTCTAGGGGCCTCCCTGGTGGCGCAAGAGGTTAAGCATCAGCACAATGAAGCAATCTTCAGCTACTGCAGCATGAGTTTGATCCCCAGCTGGGGAGGTGACCCACATGGCACAGCAGACCTCTCCTGTCTCGCCCGCTGCTCCCCTCAGCAGTGTATTTCAGTCAGTCTGCCTGTTCTGTTCCCTGCTCTGTCTCTGGTGAATCCTTACCTCACCTCTGACACCACTGGTCTGTATCCCCATTCTTGTATGCATAAATAAATAAATCCTTAAAAAAAATTTAACATACTAGCTGTCAAAGTACTTCGCTAGGATGGTATGTCCCAGTGGTGTGTTCATTCACATTCGATTATTTGTGTTACCTTGATTCTTACTAGACTTCAGGAAAACACTAACATTTGGGTATTCGATGACTTTTTGTATTTAGTTCCTCAACCATTTCTTAACTACTCCTTTCTAACTGTTTTCAAAAAGGCTCCTTCTGTTGTTCAGAGATTGCTAGCTTTGCTCTTTATTCAATGAATACTCCTGTATTTACCTGTCAGAGAACTTTCTTTTATCTTCACTTAGGTGTGTCTCTTTCCATTTTCCTGCATAAATAATGCAGTGAAATAAATCAATTTTTGGAAACACCCACATTTCTTGATTTGTCTTAATTCTGTATAAAAATTAATTAAGTCTTCAGTTAACATTGACAATAGGTTCTTGTAAATGACCAATTTAAGCAAAATGACGTATACAGAAAATCAGACCTTCAAATAATGTCATTTCATTCAACCTCAGTCATGATTTTTTTCTTCTCATCAACATTAATGCTATTCAAGAAACTGCTGCACTCTGTATCTAAAATGTAAGTGTGTTCTTTGATCAAACAGTCCTCACACTAGTTTTTTTTGATGGAAGGCACCGTAAATCATGTATGAAAGATGCCTCTTCCAATTGGCAAATAAAAAATAACTCAGTGGTTTACCAGCTATTTTGAAGTTCTCTATTACTTGCGTTGATCCTAATATTGGTCCTATTCAATGTTGGCCCAGGTTAGGTGCAGCAGAACCACCTGAGGAATTTATTTAAAAATACACATTTCTAGAATCTGTTTCAAGCACTTTAGCATGCTAAGTTAGCCAGGAAATCTGTGTTAATGAGCAACTCCAGATAAATACTGCTATATGATATTCCTTATCTCTTATTCCTGAGAACACTCAGGTCAGGCCAGGTGTGTGCAGGCCTTACAGGAGAAAGTGGGGGGTGTTGGGGGTGAGGGAAGGGGAAGGATGCCCTGTCCCAACTTGTTTTGAAGTATGCGCTCCTCAGCAGAAGCAACTCAAAATGTAATGAGAAAATGGGGTGGCGGGATAAAGGAGAGGCTTAAAACCAAAACAAAGCAACAAAGCTATTGACCACATCCTGGAAATTAGTTATCCAGTTTCTCACTTAAATCTTTCTTTCACTTCATAATTGAGAGCAAAATCAACTCCTAATTTCAGGCCTCTATGCAGCCTGGTTTTCTCCTGCGCTTGGATGCCATGAGCTACATGGAGATCTGTGACCTGTCCAGGTCAATCTCCGATTTGTACTATGAAGCCAAAAGTGGAATGGCAATTACCTGACAGTGCTGGGAAACTGAGATAGCTTTGTTTTATTTTTTTATTTTAAAGATTATTTATTCATTTATTTATAGAAGCACTGGGTACAGTCAGAAGCGCAGGAGAATGAGAGAATTCACCAGAGCCAGAGCAGGGAGCAGAGCAGGTAGAAGGACCGAAGTACACTGCTGAGGGGAGCAGCGGGCGGCAGGAGAGGTCTGCACGCCATGTGGGACCCTCCTCAGGTGGCAGGGGAGCAGCCGGGGATCGAACTGGCGCCGCGGAGGCTGCGGGCAGCTTCGCAACCCAGCGCTCAACCGCTGCGCCACCGGGGAGGCCCGAGATAGCTTTGTTTTAAAAGTCAGTATAGGGCCTCCCCGGTGGCGCAGCGGTTGAGCGCTGGGTTGCGAAGCTGCCCGCAGCCTCTGCGGCGCCGGTTCGATCCCCGGCTGCTCCCCGGCCACCGGAGGAGGGTCCCGCATGGCGCGCAGACCTCTCCTGCCGCCCGCTGCTCCCCTCAGCAGTGTACCTCGGTCCTTCTGCCTGCTCTGCTCCCGGCTCTGGCTCTGGTGAATTCTCTCACCCTCCCGCACTTCTGACTGTACCCAGTGCTTGTATAAATAAATAAATAAATCTTTTTTTTTTTTTTAATAAATAAATAAATAAATAAAAGTCAGTATACACATGAGAGATTTCACAGGTAATAAGGGCAAAGGAATCAGTGCCGATTTAGGTCTGTACAAAGTAGAGTAGAGAACTGTGCCTTTTTTTAACATCTAGAAGGGGGGGAAAATCAATTAAAGACAGATCCCTAGTTGGCACGAGGCACTAACTTTACCCTACATGTAACTGCCATTATAGCAAGGGGTTCTGCAACAGGAAACTCTAGAAATACACTAAGCAAATGGATATAGAGATGAAGTAACTAGTCAGACCAGGCAAGCAATGTCCAAAGATAGCCACATGTACAAACTGGAAAACATTGGTCAGGATATAAGAATATAAGGCAGGCAAATGAATTAGAAGAACCCGCAGTCGTTTTTAAGTACTCCAAAATGAGCGTATAATAAAGCATAAATGGAAGACATTAACAGAATAAAACATAAAGCAAGAAAACCACTTTTTTTTTCTATTTGGTCCATCTAGTCTTAGAATGCAGCACCTTATAAAAAAATAACAATTCATCATTGAAAAGGATAGTAAAATAACACACTGAACTGGAGATTTAGAGCTCAAACTATCCAAGATGAAACTGTCATATCAAGACCCACTTAAGTATAACTGAAAATTCATGGAATTTTCATGTCAGGAGGTGGAAATCTATTGCAAAACTGATTTTATAAAGTTAGGGAAAAGAGCCCATTAAGGAGAATACTTCTTCCTTACTCAGAGGCCCATGATGGAAAGTCTACTGACCAAGGTTTTAATGAGGTGGAGAAGATGTGACTGTCAGAATAAAGTTATAGTTGCATTCCTTCCTGCTATTAAGTTTACTCATTAAACTTTCATTTTCTTAGATGGTCCAAAGCCTGGCCCCCTGCATTCTGAAACATGATCCATCACAAATCTCCAGCATTCTCCACTGACAAGAAACAAGGCAACTTTCAGTTTCTTTGAATACAAGTATCCATCACTTTTCTCCAGACTAGTACATATGATCCCCAGATTCTGGCTCTGCTATAAGAAAAGATCTTTTATTTCAAAATACACATCAGTGATTTACAAGGCTGATGATCAGAATCACCCTTTTTAAAGATTGCCAGCCCACTAGCAAAGAAAAGTCCATTATCTGAGACAGATCCGGATGATTTTAATTTAAGGCATATTTGAAAACCACTGACTTAACACTTGTGTTCCTGTGTCCTCAAGGAATGCGCACTTAGGTAAATAATTTGAAATGATGGAGTAGGAAGTGGTTGTCATGTAAATACAGAACAAATTTAAATGGTGCAGAGGCAGAAAAATGGAGAACTATTTTTCATTAACAGAAGGGCTAAAAAAATGAACATAACAGATATATTCAAATGAAAATACAAAATGCATCTCAATGTGAAATTAACTTTTCTGGATTATCTGTTATTTCAGTTATCAACAATATCATCCCATTAGCCCAGACTGTAGAAAGAACATTCTACCAGTTCTCATTTCCAGATGATCCTATATTACAACAGAATACAATAAAGAAAAGACAGATTCAAAAGGAACAAGTATTATCAACCCTATTACACTGTGGGCATAAGTCAATCACCAGCTGAAGATGGTAATTTTCTCTCTTTTAGATCAAGTTTTCCCAGCCCTAAAAGAAAAAAAATTGTTAGATAATACAATTATATGGCCTGCATAGTTATACTTTTCAAAAAAGAATAAGGAAAAAAAACTACCGATGAAGGCACTGAAGTGCTGTGGCTTGCTTTCTGAGCAACTGTGATGACCATCAATCTTTTGTTTGTTCGTTTGTTAAACAAGTGAAAGGTCATATCAAAAGATGAAGTAGAGTCGAGTCCAATCCAAAAAGACTGGACCCCAAAGGCACTGCTCAAACTACTGATTTGGAAAGCTCAAAATGCATTGTCTTCATTTGCCTTCCCCCAATGGACCACTCAATATTTAATGACATTTGCTGTACATTGTACAAAAGGACCTGCAGGCTGTGGTGACCAGAGCTTGCCACAAAACCAAAATGTAAATCTAGAAAATGGATTATGACTGTATATCACTTACACAGATATGACATATGACCCTCAGTCAGGCCAAGATTCAACAATACTATTACACCAAAGACTAGACTTTTAGGAGACCTATCTATACCCATTCTCAGACAAAGGCCAAAGCACACTCAGCAGGGGCAAAAAAGAAACAAAATCTTTCCAGAAAGGACTACTTACAAATAGGAGCAAACCTGGGCTCTTTACTCACCATTTTAATACTGCTGCCAACTATAACAGATTAAATCTGTACACACAACAAAATGGAAAAATGTCCCAAAATGCAATCGTTTCAGCAAAGAAGGTACTAAGGATCACTACAATTAACATTGCTACAATCAAAAACAATGGCAAACAGGGATTTGGCACCACATTTACAAAGTAAAAGCATGCACTGTTAATACACTTCAGATGTTTCCCAACAGAAAAGGCCATGAAAGATGGAAAACAAGAGGCATCTTTTACAAAACTCCTATGACTGAGACAAACAAGCAAGAATCAAAGTGGTCAATTTAGTAGCTATGTAGCAGCAAAGTCACTGATTCTGTTTGGAACTTAGCCATTTGCCTAATTGGCAGCTGCCCTGGGTGTGTCTGTATTCAAGAAGCTGACTTTATCATAAAACATCGGTTTTTTATCTACTAATTTGGTAATCAGCATAAACCAGGTTTTCAACCTTAAGCTTAAAAAAGAGAGCTAGTATACGTATTACAAACTCTCCAATGTTAATACCGTTTATAAAACATAATAGTTACTACAAACAGGAGCGTAACATAAATTTCATCCTTAAAAAAGAGCTAAAATTATAGTCCCCAAAACTGTAAAGAATTACGCAATTATGGAAATATGATGGTCTGACCACACCAACAGTTAAAAACGAAGAGTTCCCACTAAGAGGAATATTTTCAAAATGATATGGTCACATCACATAGTTAAAACTGTTTGTGTTTTAATAAAGATTCCTTTCCAAAGAAATAAAATTTAGTACAGTTTTTCTTCTCTTGATAAAAAAAACTTTAAAAATGAACTACTGGTGATTTGTTAAGAAAGAAAAAAAATAGTAAGCTACATATTGAAGTTCTGGAATGCAGCACCTCAACTCCACATCTGGCCTAAACATTTGACATTATGAAATCCAAGGGATGTCCTGATGATAGAATCATACTTTACAGTTGTTTCAATTCCAATGTCTGACTTTAGCATCACGTGTCAATTTAGAGTTCCCTAGATACAGAAGACTGTGCTGAAGAGCGCCAAGATTGTGCATGCTGCTGCCATTCCCTGGTCCCATTCATGCTTGCAGCTGCCCCTGAGACAGCAAAAGAAGTCTGGTCTCAACACTCACACTGTAGTAACTAGAAAAGAAGAACATTTCCAATTAGAAAAAGTTCACAAAGTCAAGCGACATCACAACAGCACTATAGCCACACTGTTCCAAGTTTCACCTTTTACAAGCATCCGCACTCTTCAGTAAAGTCCACATTCCTTTAAGTTGTTTTTAATGATGACATCTGTAACAGCATCAAAAACAAACTGCACATTCTTGGTATCTGTGGCACAAGTAAAGTGGGTGTAGATCTCCTTGGTGTCTTTTCTTCTGTTCAGATCTTCAAACTGGCACTGAATGTAAGCAGCTGCTTCTTCATACGTATTAGAACCTGAGACAGATAATCAATATTTTCAGTTCAAATTGTAACAGCTATCTGAACCCAACTAAGTCAGGCCATCACGTTTACTTATAAAGAAAAGGAACATGACCCAATGAAATATAATCAGATATCTATAATCATTAGGTATCACCAGTAGATTTTTCTTAAGAGCAGACTCTCATTGTAAGTAAAATGAAGTCATCACACACAATGATCCAAGAAAACAAAACTTTAGGTTTCTCTTTGCCCTGTCATCTAGATTTTTTCAGCTGAAAGTATGTAGAAAGTATACAAGGAAACTAGGGAAGGAGAAGGCTGCATTTTTTTTTTTTTTACATAATTTTTTTAAAAAAGATTTATTTATTTATTCATACAAGCACTGTGTACAGTCAGAAGCGCGGGAGGGTGAGAGAATTCACCAGACCCAGGGCGGAGAGCAGAACAGGCAGAGTGACGAAGTATGCTGCTGAGGGGAACAGCGGGCAGCAGGAGAGGTCTGCACGCCAAGTGGGACCGTCGCCTGGCGGCCGGGGATTGAACCAGTGCTGCTGAGGCTGCGCGCAGCTTAACAGCCCAGCGCTCAACCGCTGCGCCACCAGGGGAAGCCCAGAAGGCTGCATTTTTGGAATATAATTATTTACAAGGTCAGAGACCCTGTGCCCTTCCGGGTGATCTAGAATTAAAAAATTCAAAAAGGTAAGTCATGAGTCTTTGCAAAATCATTCCAGTTGAAGTGGTTTAGCCTCAGAGCCTTCCGGCAATAACTTAAATAACCAAAGATAAACTAGTATATGCAAAATGGAAAGGGGCCTGAACTATGTACTTTTTAAATGGTGAATTTTATGACAAATGGAATTCTGTAGCTATAAAGTTGTTCTTAAAGGGGAGGGAGAACCTTAAGCAAACTCTATCTGAAACAATATTTAAGTATATATAGCACAGTGGCAGTTAGTTAATACACAATTCTCAATCACTTCCTACATCATCTATCTACTTGTAAGTCTTCAGGATAGTCTAGAATCTGGCTGCAGAGTCAAGAAAAATAAGAAGGACAACATACAGTCATTCCTGTGAACCAGAGACTATTTTCATTGAACAATAAGAAGCATGGCAAAAAATACCAACTGAATACATAAAGGAGACTAACAAAGGAAAGCAAAGCAAAGCAAAGAAAGAAAGAAAAAGATCAAACAGCACATCAAATAGGTTTCTTGAGATCAGCAGAGTCAATAAGTTACAGTGACAGATGACTGACAGATGAATTTTGTCAGGTAGGAAACAGTTATCTCCACAATGAATCCTTAAGATGAATGAAGTCAATAGCAGACAGACTTTGGAAGTCTAAAACACACACACACACACACACACACACACACACACACACACACACACACACACACACACACACACACACACACGAGACTGGAGACAGAGTTCTTTGCAATGTGTAAAGATTCCCAATGGGAACATTAATGTCAATCCTTTACTTGTCTTGAATAGGCTCTCTCCCATCCTAAAACTTGTCAACTTTCTATATAAGCTCATCCAATTCTTACATCGCTCCTTCCTCTGAACAGATGACTACATTTCCAACTTGCCCAGGAAAACAGAGGCCATGAGACTTAAGCTACATCTCAAATTTTTAGTCCACCATCTCACTTAAAGTTACCTGTATCTGAACAAATCTGTACCTCTAGTTCAAAATTCATCACTCTACCTAGAATCCTTTTTTTAATTGAAGTGAAATTCACATAGTATACTATAAACCACTTTAAGTACATAGCACAGTGGCTGTTAGTAATTCACAATGTTATGTAACCACCACCTACCTTCAATTTCAAAATTTTCACCACCCCATTCCCGTAATTGATAACTCCCCATCCTGGTAACCATCAACCAATCTGCTTTCTGTCTTGATGGACTTGCCTATTTTGAATATGTCACATAAAAGGAATGTCACAAATGTGACCTTCTGTGTTTGGATTTTCACTCAGCTTATGACATTCATTCAAGCTGTAGCATCTATCAGTACACTTTGATCCTTTTATGGCAGTATATGGCTAAATAATATTCCATTATATATATAGTCATGCTTAATGATAGGGATATGTTCTCAGAAATGCATCGCTAGGTAATTCTGTCACAATGAACATCATAGACGACTTACACAAACCTAGATGGTACAGCCCATTACATACCTAGACTGTGTGGCACAGCCTATAGGGAACCACTGTCATCCATGAGGTCCACTGCTGACTGAAACAGTGACATGTGATGGTATATAACACAATGTATCTCTTCATCATAATTGTCATACTAGACTCTTAATTCCTTTTTTTCCCATTGGTTCCATCAATTACATCTACTTTTTGTAACTTCTCTTGCTACAGCCTATAAACATTCTTAAATCTCTCCTTCCCCTGTGATATTAGCTGTTCAAGAGTAGGTTACATCTGTCTTCATGTCTTCACTTCCCACTCAGTAACCACACCTGGCTCTACTCTTAACCATTTTGCTCATATGCTCTAAGTAGCTGTCACCAATCTCCTGACTGCTAACACCACAGACCACTTGTCAGTGTTTGACCGCTTGTCAGCATCTTATTTTAACTTGTACATGACATGTAGACTGCTCCTTCCTTTTTAACCTCTATTCTTGTTTTCTGATACTATGGTTCTCCTGTTTTTCTCTTTGCATCCTATATAAACCTTTCATACACTCCTGCCACAGAATCTGGTATTTTCTCTCATCTTGTCCATGGTCCTTTAGTCTCTTCTAATCTTAGGTCATATCATCCATTTCCATGTTTTGTCTAATCAATATATCTAGTCCCTAACCTCTCCCTCAAGTTCCAATTAAGATAAGTCTACTCCTTGCCCTTGGTTCCTACCATACAGCTCTGTATCTTCACCAAAAGTTTTTATGCATCCTGAGAGAGCCCTTATTAATTCAATTCCCCTAATATCTACCTTTATTTCTATTTGCTGCATAATCTTTATAAAGTTCCATATCATGTACCCCAATAAAAACTCTCCAGTAGCTCCCCATGTCTCAGCATGAGACACAAGGCTCACCAGAGGCATCCCTGCCCAGCTCTCCAACCACTCCTTCACTCTCAAGTTCCTTCTACCTGATAGAACAAATCATGTCCCTTCTTTCATCTTCATATTTTCATAAATGCTATTCCTTCTTCCTAAAATGCTTTTATTCCCTCATCTGCCTGGGGGTTTTTATTTCATCCTATCGCACCTTAAATGTGCTAGTTCCTGTGGAAAAAGTACAGTGACCCCAGAGAGGCAAGCATTTCATCTCTTCTTCTACTGATATTTCAGACAACAAAGAAATTCCTTGTCTCGCTGTCTCTATAACTAGATGGCATTTTCTTGAGTAAAATGACTGCAGCTTCCTCTTGTATTTTCTCAAACATATTTTAACCAAAATAAAATTTTATTTCTCTTCATTATCCTCAAAAAACAAGGAAAGAAGAAAACTATAAAACACTGTTAAAAGAGGGCCTCCCTGGTGGACTCACCACCCCCTGCGCCACTCATCATCCCTGGTGGTGCAAACGGTTAAGATGCAACCTATGAAGCTGTCTGCAGCCACTGCACCACAAGTTCGATCCCCAGCCAGGGAGCAACCCACATGGTGCAGCAGACCTCTCCTGCCTCGCCCACTGCTCCCCTCAGCAGTGTATTTCAGTAGATCCACCTGTTCTGTTCCCCACTCTGTTTCTGGTGAATCTTCTCACCCCCCCACACCTCTGGCCTGTACCACAGCTCTTGTATGTATAAATAAATCTTTAAAAAAAAAAAAAAAACTGTTACAAGAAATAGAAGATACAAAGAAATGGAAAGACATCCCCTTCTCATGGATTGGAAGAATTAACATTATTAAAATGTCTATCCTACCAAAAGCAATATACAGATTCAACACTATTCCAATAAAAATCTCAGTGACATTCTTGAAAGAAATAGAACAAATACTGTTGAAATTCATATGGAACCACAAAAAAACACAAATAGCCAAAGCCCTCCTGACAAAAACAAAAGAGAATAGAGGTATCACACTTCCAAACATCAAGCTATACTACAGAGCCATAATAATTAAAACAGTTTGGTATTGGAACAAAAACAGACACACAAACCAATGGAAACAAAAGTGAGCCCAGAAATAAAACCACACTTATATGGACAACTGATCTTTGACAAAGGAGCAAAGAACATGCAATGGAACACAGTTTGTTCAATGAATGGTGCTAGGAAAACTGGACCACCACATGCAAAAAAATGAAACTAGACCACTACCTCTCACTGTGCACAAAAATCAACTCAAAATGGATAAGAGAACTGGACATTAGACCTGAAACCATAAAATATATAGAAGAAAATATAGGTAAAACACTACAAGACATACATTGCAATTCCATCTTTAAAGACTCATCATCCAAAGCAAAGATAGTCCAGGAAAAGATAAACACCTGGGATTACATCAAACTGAAAAGCTTCTATACAGCAAAAGACATTAACCAAAACAGAGAGACACCCCACTGACTGGGAAAAAAATCTTTGCACTCTATTCACCTGGTAAGGGACTGATCACAAAGATTTACAAAGAACTCACACGGCTCAACAAAAACAAAATAAACAATCCAGTCAAGAAATGGGCAGAAGAACTTAGAAGACATTTCTCCAAAGAGGAAATGCAAATGGCCAACAGGCATATGAAAAAAATGTTCAACATCCCTTATCATCAGGGAAATGCAATACAAAACCACAGTGAGATACCACCTTACACCAGTGAGAATGGCACATATCAAAAACACAAGCAACTACAAACGTTGTCAAGGATGTGGTGAAAAAGGAACTCTCCTACATTGCTGGTGGGAGTGAAAACTGGTCCAACCACTATGGAAAGCTGTCTGGAGGTTCCTCAGTCTACTATAAATGGAGCCACCATATGACCTGGCAATTCTACTCCTAGGGATCTATCCAAAGGACACAAAAACATTGATTCAAAAGACTACCTGTACCCCTATGTTTGTTGCAGCACTATTTACAATAGGTAAGCTATGGAAACCACCCAAATTCCCAAAAATAGATGACTGGATCAAGAAGATGTGGTATATATACACAATGGAATATTATTCAGCAATCAAAAAAGATAAACTCATGCCATCTGCAGCAATGTGGACGGAGCTAGAAGGAATTATGCTCAGTGAAATTAGCCAGAAGGAAAAAGAAAAATATTGGATGGTTTCACTTACAGCAGGGATATAGGGGAACCAAATGAGACATCAATATTAAAAAATATTAACAGTACAAAACACAACAAAGCAAAAACAGACAATTATAAATCAGAGACATACTGCAGGGGAGGAGGAGGGAGAGGGATCAGAGGGAGGGAGGAACACGGGACTGAGGTAATGGTGCATGGGTGTCTTGGTGAAGGAAATTCCATGAGGACTACACCTGAGGGGGTGGGGGAAAGCAAATATTGTTTAAAAATGAACAATGATGTAAAAAAAACAAAATAATAATAATAATAAAAAGGGGGAAAAAAAAAGAATGTAAGGGGATTCCAAAAACCACTGGCCTATGAGAATGTGTATATGTGTGAATAAATCAAGTTTTATTCCCCCCCCAAAAAAAAGAAAAATGAAACTATATGTATGTTAGAGATATAAACTGAAATACTTACAGATTAAACAGAATGTTTGGGATTTGTTTTAAAATAATACATTTGGAGAAGCAGTAGTCATCCAGTGAATCCTCACTTAATGTCAATAAAACACTGACTAAGTGAAATGACATATAACTAAACCAGGTCTTCAATCAGCTCTTTGAAAAACGTTTTTGTGGTGAACCAGGATTGTTTTGTAACAAAACGATGAACAAAATCATGTTATTTGAGGACCAGACACCATATGATGGATACATAAACGTTTGTTATACTATCATTCTGCTTTTGTATATATGTTTGCGCTTTTCCATAATAAAACATTTTAAGTTAAAAAAAAAAAAAAATAAGGACAGAAATACAAAATAAACTCAGTAAACTCAATGATGCCTGGAATAGCACTTTGTACTGAAAGGGTCTTACCATATGCTCAGGGTCCAAACCACTACCAGTTCTAAGGATTCAAGTATAATGTTCAAACAAAAAGCATGTGTAGGATGTCACTAAAGTGTTGATTTAATAATTTGCATCTCCAACAGTCTTCCATGAGTGCTTACCTGTGTATTCTGGATAACAGATAGTTAATGGACTCCTCCTTATTTTTTCCTCAAAAAGATCTTTCTTGTTGAGGAAGAGAATGATTGACGTGTCTGTAAACCATTTGTTGTTACAAATACTATCAAACAGTTTCATGCTTTCATGCATTCGGTTCTGAAAAAGAAACAAAGGATGATAGGTTATTAACAAAAGTAAAAGCTGATTAATTATTAATGAAAAAATAAAACCAGTGTTTTAAGACACTGAATGGCATTCATGAAAGTGAGTCAGACAGCGATAACACAAAAACGAAGTCAGTCCTCACCTCTGTAAATCTTTTTGTGGGTTTTTGTTTTTTTTTTTTTTAACATTTTAAAAGGACAAGTTTATTAGGAAAAGGAGAAAGAAAAAGAGAGACACACCTGCATAAGTCACAGGTGGGCAGGGAGCTACTGCTCCCGTTTTGCAAATGCAAAAGGTTTCTGAATAGAAACACTTACGTGGTCTCAGGCCATTTTGGTAATTCTTGATATATGAGAAAGACTGGCTAATCAGAGGACATAATCATGTCCACATACTCAATGTACTGCCATCTCTTAAGAGTAATAAGGCACAGACTGATATTTTGAAAATCTAATGTCACCAACAAGAAAAAAAATTAAGAACATCAAGCTTTAGCTCAATGAGCAAGTAGATGCACAAAGTCTCCTAAGCATTATTCTTCATTTCATGGCTGATTAGATAAGACTTTTTACCAAAAGCTCCAACATACCATCTCCTCATCCTCAGCCAGAACAAGGTCATAATCACTGAGGGCCACACAGAAGATAATTGCCGTCACTCCCTCAAAACAGTGAATCCACTTTTTTCTTTCTGATCTTTGGCCACCTACGTCAAACATCCTGAGCAAGGGAAAGAAAGCACAAATTCAGCAAGGTCATGTATACACCTGTCCCCAAACTGAGATGGTTAACAAACTTCCTACTATCGCATATTCAACATCTCATTTATAACAGAAAAGCTAACCAATAAGTAGATAAAAGGTGGTCAAAATAATTGCAATTAAAGGTGAAAGTGAGATTTAGCTAAAAGTGAGATCTTTAGTTAAAACAGAACAATGGAAAAATACATATCCCCGAAGCGGATTCTGCTTCCATAACCTCTCCCTAACTGATTCAATAGTTTGTTTTCCTTATTCTAAGGAAAAGATGTTTTGGAAATTATTATGAGAACTATTTAGAGAAGATAAAATATATTTTACAGCAGGATTCTAAGAACTCACTATCTAAAAACAAAACCACCAATATTTTCCAAGTCCTAGTCTTATTTGAACCTAATTAATAATAACATTACAACTGTTAACACACTTCATGTTCTACTACAGGTTAGTTTTTTAGTCCCCTACTCCTGTCTGGGTGGCTTTCTTCATATTCTGAGTCAAGTGCTGGTACCAAGCTTCTGCTAACCATGTCCTCATCTACCTCCAACAGCAGAAGGAACATCTCCACGGCTTTGTCGTTTACTGGCACCAGGGTATGACAACATGTGCATACAGTTAGGTACTCTTACGATATCTATTTATGACAAACTTTTTAAAGGCTAAACTCTGCCAATCTAGTTTAGTGTGTCAGACCTACAATGACCAGTGACCTCAATTTCTAGAGAATTTTTCCCTCAGACACGCAGGAGAAGACATAGTTGAGTAATTTCTCAACGTGTGTTTAAAAGAGAACAGTCATCATATCTCTTCATGACCCGACTTTTTCTTTTGGTTGACCTTGCAGTTCTTTTCAAACTTTGGTCATGACATTTGGAATGATGCAATCACAACTTGGCTTTATCACAGGGTCAAATTATAGGTGTAGGAAAGTGATCACATTTCACCAGAAGTCTTTCAATGGGACACACACCGGTACACCAATAACTTCAGTTTATTCCTCCACTTTCCCTTATAACGTTCATAAAACAAGTAGAATACTGTAAGGTTCCAAGGTGGCCTGTTAGTTAGCCCATATTAATATTTACACTAACAGATCAACTATTCATAAATATTACCCCATAACTGAGAGGCAAGTAAGCAATTACACAATGTCTTGAATACACTAGATGCTCAATAAATGACTGAATGAATGGACAGTGGTTTTGCCTAGCAAGAAGAGGAAAAGGAAGGAGTGACAATACTCCTATCAAGGCATCTACAGGTCAACAGTAAAGTGGGCGCAGCACTGTAATTGGATCAGGCTATTGATCCTGACACAAAAATGTTCAGAACTTACCTGACTAAAGATCAGTGATATCAACATGTATGTTTTCCACATAAAATAAAGGTCACAACTTTTAACTATAAACAGATTACTAATCTTTATTTTTTTAAAGATTTGTTTGTTTATTTATTTATACGAGCACTGGGTACAGTCAGAAGCGCAGGAGGGTAAGAGAATTCACCAGAGGCAGAGCAGAGAGCAGAGCAGGCAGAGTGACGAAATACACTGCTGAGGGGAGCAGCGGGCACAGCAGGAGAGGTCTGCGCGCCATGTGGGACTATCACCCAGTGGCCGGGGATCGAACCAGCGCTGCAGAGGCTGCGGGCAGCTTCGCAACCCAGTGCTCTACTGCTGCGCCACCGGGGTGGCCCAAAAGATTAGTAATCTTTTTTTTTTTTTTAATAGACGCATGTTTATTTGTTTGTTTGTTTGTTTGTTTATACATGCACTGGGTACAGTCAGAAGCGCGGGAGGGTGAGAGAATTCACCAGAGCCAGAGTGGGGAGCAGAGCAGGCAGAAGGACTGAAGTACACTGCTGAGGGGAGCAGCGGGCGGCAGGAGAGGTCTGCGCGCCATGTGGGACCCTCCTCCGGTGGCCGGGGAGCAGCCGGGGATCGAACTAGCGCCGCAGAGGCTGTGGGCAGCTTCGCAACCCAGCGCTCAACCGCTGTGCCACCGGGGAGGCCCAAGATTAGTAATCTTATAGTACACAAAGAAACATCTCATTCTCACAGTTTCTAGATGGTAATCCAAGTGGCCTTTGGCACGTTTGTTAAATTCATCACTACTGAAGAGAGAGCAGCTATTCTATTCTAAAAATACTCAGCTAAACTGTTAAATTTTCCTGCACCAGGTTTCAAATCTGTTTTGGCATATTAAGACTTCAAGACTTCAACTGGTATCTAGATGTACCTAAACTCGTGTCTAGTAGTACCTAACAAACCTGTGAAGCAACTATTTTCATAGAAAAGGAAAATGAGGTGATGTGAGCTCAGAATTACATGTGCATGCAACAATGCCAAGTGTCACATTCTACAAACAAGCATAATGAGGTAGCTTTGAAGTACATCACAAAGTGAAGGGGGAAAGTTTACTATTACTCTCAGAGGTCAGAAGAGCAGAACCAAACAGACAAGTCTAATATTTACAAAGGACATTAACATAGAGACAAGCTGAAGTCTATTTTAGAATTCACTAATGCTGATGAGAAAATCCTTTGAATTAGAATCCTCGAATTTCTCTTTCTAAAATAGTCAGTTTCAATGCCCTCTAACCTCCCCCAAATAACTCTACACCCAGGTGGACATTGCGTTCTGCACTGTATTAAGAACTCAGCTGTGCACAAATCAATCCACAAACCATCACAATATAAACTCCACTCCATTAAACTTGAAGGGACATGTGATCCAATAAGAACGAATCAACACTGATTATTTCCATTTAGTATTTCTGTTTTTAAACAACAAACATTCAATACCTGTTTTGGTGATTCCAACAAAAAGCAGCTGAAAAGAATAAAATTAAAAATAAAATGGTGATCATGTGAGTAGTTCTATAATTTATTTTTTAATTTCCTCCAAATGGACACAAATATTTAATGTTATAAAGAGAAAAAATAGAAATGCTTGAGACCCCCAAGCACTGGTACTGGCTGATGAGTACGATGAACAGGAATACTGCCTAGAGAAATTTGACTCTGAGTAAAAGACACTAACTAAAGGGAAGATATTTGTGTCTGGTACGTCTAGCAAGAAAACAGCGACTCACTTGAAGTATAGCTCTTTGAAGGTGAAGTGTGTTTCCACGATGCCTGTGGTCTTCACTCTTGTCCGCAGGACATCTTGTTGAGTTGGAATGTAGTTGGCTTGGGATATTCTGTCCAAATCATTTAGGTAGCTAAATAAAACATACATTTATTTTTATTAGATGAAGAAGACCATGTGCACAGCAAGACAAGAGACTAAACTAGTTCCTTGGGCCTCCCTGGTGGCGCAGGCATTGAGCGCCACACTGTGAAGCTGTCTGCAGCCTCTGCAGCGCGGGTTCGATCCCAGCCTGCCAGCGAGAATCCCACATGGCGAAGCAGACCTCTCCTGACTCACCCACTGCTCCGCTCAACAGTGTATTTCTCTATCTGCCTGTTCTGTTCCCCGCTCGTCTCCAGTGAATCCTCTCACCCTCCCACGCATCTGCCCTGTACCCCGGTTCTTGTATAAAAATAAATAAATCTTAAAAAATAAATAAACAAACTAGTTCCTTGCCAAAAGCAGATTCTAAATTTGTGAATAAGTAACTTCAGTATCATATAAAAGATGAGAACACATGTGAATCCATCATAGGACAATTAAAGTAGATTCTATACACACCATACGAAAGTAGCTTTAGTTAAACAGAGTTAAACTGTGAAGGCCAAAATTAAAAAACCAACAACAACAACAACAACATGGTGTTGTTAAAGGACAGATTAAAGGACAGATTCCTGAAATTAACTAAATCAACTGTGCACCGCACAGTACAAAAACCAAACCAAACCAAACCAAAAGTCCTCATTCAATTAGTGTAATAATTAAAATATGCCTATAACTCTAAGCCCTTCAAAATTTCAGCTTTTCAAAGATGTTTTGGCTAGAAAACTAATAATTAGGGGGCATCATTACAAATGAATCATTAATGACCTTCTATAAAAGTACTATCATTAATATTATGGAACCAGTCAAGTTTAGATAAACAATTATGGGAGGGAAAAATCTCTACAAATCAGGTCTTCAGATACAGCTGGAGGATTCAGAGCACACCACACACAGCAAAAAAAAAGCAATTACTAGCTTTGATGCCTACAAGGAGAATTACTTAAACTACCAATATCTGCAACTAAAAAATATTAAAAGGTAGGCAAGAATTCTAAAACATTTCAAAAGGCAAGTTTTCATTTAAGGAATAAATAAGCATTTGAAATATTTAATTTCTTACTACAATTTAAGCTTGAATAAAGATGGGAAAAGTATTGGAGAAAATACCTTAATGCTTACAAATGCCTTCATATAGTACCAAGGGTAAGGTAACAAACTTACCAATTCCCCCAAAAGCACATTAAATTAAAAAATAAGGAAACATGTAGTAAAAGAGGTAAAATGGGATATTAATTAAATTTAATTATTAAATCAAACAAGTATTAATTAAATTCTCTAAAACTATGTAACACTCAAGAATTTTCTTGACCAATAGAGGTTCAACTTCATTTTGAGACTCCATTCCCTTTACACAAAGTCTACTATTGTGCTCTGGCAAGAGATTTATAAGTGGTGACTAGTACCAGAGTAATCCATAGTGTAGGCAGCCACAGAGAGCTGGGTGCATAAAAAGGGATATCACAACTCTAATTTCCCTCACTGTTTGGCAATCAATGCAAAGCTTTTATGTAGAAGGAACTTAGTGAGTTGGAAGAAATTCAGGACCCAGCTGCAACAGATATTGCTTCTCTTTCACTTGCTTATCACAAACTACCAAAGAGCTTCATGGTGCCAAGTCTCCCATTTACATTCCAAGAGGAAACATTTTTTCTGAGTCATACAAAATTACCAAGGGTTCTATAAACTCTAACCTTAGACTATGGTTAAAACAGACCCCCATGGACTTCTAAGGGTGTATTACTCAAATTTCTCCTTAAGGATGGGCACTGGACTTTATCAAGAGTCATCAAATTATGTTCTGTTAGTTTCACAGAGAAAATTACTTACTATGAAGCAGAATCGTTGAGCTGATATTCCCTGGATCTGCTGAAGCAAGCTTGCACTCCACCATCTCGCCACAACCGTTTAATCACACCTGCTAGCTCCGGAGTCATGACTCCTTCCTCAGCACTGCCCGCGAGGACAAACAACTGCCGGGCATCATCCTGAAGAAAGCGGGTCAGAGAGAGATGATTCTCCATTTCTTAAGGACTTGACCACACACGCACGCACGCACACTATAGGTTATATATATATATTTTTTTAAGATTTTTATTTATACAAGAACTGGGGTACAGGTCAGAGACGTAGGAGGGTGAGAGAATTCACCAGAGACAGAGCAGAGAGCAGAACAGGTAGACGGACCGAAGACACTGCTGAGGGGAGCAGCGAGCGAAGCAGGAGAGGTCTGCCACGTCATGTGGGAATCTCCCTGGCTGGCTGGGAATTGAACCGGCCTACAAAGGCTGCAGACAGCTTCACTGCACGACACTCAACCCGCTGAGCCACCGGGGAGTTGCCCTATAGGTTATATTATTTTAAGAGAGATATTAACGAGGCCTTTCCTGAGGGGGCAGACTGTGAGAAATGTACAAGGGAGTCTTTCCTCCTCCTCACTCCACAACAGTTAGAAGCAGGAAAGTGAGCTAAGGAATCATTTTACTCCCCCTACAACTTCTCCACACACCACCATCCCCTGAAAAGACTTTATCTGACAGGCCTATAAATCTCCATCCTAGTTACTCATGATTTTTTGAGAAGCAAAACAAAAACTGGTGAAGCAGATACATACAACAAATTCCCATTCTGTTAAAAGAAGAAGGCAATAAAAATAGAAATGAAAAGGCCAGGCCATAAGAAGTAAAGCCTAGGGCCTCCCCGGTGGCGCAGCGGTTGAGCGCTGGGTTGCGAAGCTGCCTGCAGCCTCTGCAGCTCCAGTTCGATCCCCGGCTACTCCCCGGCCACCGGAGGAGGGTCCCACATGGCGCGCAGACCTCTCCTGCCGCCCGCTGCTCCCCTCAGCAGTGTACTTCGGTCCTTCTGCCTGCTCTGCTCCCCGCTCTGGCGAATTCTCTCACCCTCCTGCGCTTCTGACTGTACCCAGGGCTTGTATAAATAAATACATAAATCTTAAAAAAAAAAAAAAACCATTAAAAAAAGGCCTAAATACATTAAACAGTAAAAACAACAACAACAAAACGCCATTAATCAAGTTTCAGGAAAAGTGTTCGTTTCTTGTCCCAGGCAAATCAGATAAAAGAACAGGAAGAGGAGAAGACTGAGGCAGCCTGGTTGGGGGAAATAAAACCCTTAGGGAAAAAAATTCAAATAGTAACTATCCCCAAAGAAATAATCCTCTAGATAAGAAGAGGAAAGGTGCAGAAAGAAAAGAAAGTAACAAAGTGAGATTTGGTCAAAACTTTGAGTTACAGACATACCTTTAAAAGTGGTTTTATTTATTTATTTATTTATTAGAGAAGATTTATTTATTTATTTATGCAAGCACTGGGTACAGTCAGAAGCGCGGGAGGGTGAGAGAATTCACCAGAGCCAGAGCAGGGAGCAGAGCAGGCAGAAGGACCGAAGTACACTGCTGAGGGGAGCAGCGGGCGGCAGGAGGGGTCTGCGCGCCATGTGGGACCCTCCTCCGGTGGCCGGGGAGCAGCCGGGGATCGAACCGGCACTGCAGAGGCTGCGGGCAGCTTCGCAACCCAGCGCTCAACCGCTGTGCCACCAGGGAGGCCCAGTTTTAGTTTTTAAACCTAAAATGTATGAGAGGCAAAGAGGAAAAGGGCTATGAGAAATGTGATTTTTTTGCTTTATTCTATGCAGACCTCCTTGTCAAATAGTTTCTAAATAAACACAGGACTCATTGGATGATTCCCCACCTCAACTCTAATATTTATCTGTCAGGTGACTTTCAAATAACTATGAAAATGCAGCGAATGGAATAAAAAAAAAAAAGCATACAGGGTAGAAAAAAGTAAAGGTGCAAGGGAGGAAACAATGGTATCATAAGGACAAAATAGACCAGCAAGCAAGAAGCAAGTCAAACCACAGGTGAAACCACAACCAAAATCGCCTACGACTTGTGTATTCCCAAAACCTGTGCACTCACTCGAGCAAAACAAAACTAATCAGAGGCACACCAATTCATTTTCCAACCTCAGGGTGTTCAGCATTAGCAGCTTTTGCTTAATAAGATTCTTCCTGTAAGAGGCTTCCCTGTATTCTTTCTAGTAATCTGAGTCCTAACCCTCCCTAAGAAACTTTATCTAACATCTATATTCCCCTTCTCTCTTTTCAGAGTTAAACATTTTAAATAAAGGAACTAATGATTGAGAAAATTAATCTGAAGATGCTATACTCCCTTGGCTCTGAAATTTGACATATACCCATGCAGGTATTCAAAAACTCAATCAATATTACTTTTTTTTTTTAATACCATGATTCTATTTTTAGGAACTTTAAAATCTAGAGAGCTATTACATATTTTTGCTGTTCTGACTTTGTAAACACTGCTTTAAGAGGAAACACTTTCCCTTATCACTTAATCTCTTCCACTGACCTACTTCTGCTTCCTCACAATAAACCCTCTTTATAGTTGTATAAAGAGGCCCCTCCTTATGAACAACTTCTAACCTCCACCCTTAAACTGATAAAGAAAAAACAACCTATCCCATACCTAGCTCTGTTCTCTTCCACTCTCTAAGTAACCATAAAAGACTAGAGGAGGATAAGAGAGGAGTTATAAATCCTTACATATGAAGGGAAAAAAGAGAAACGTCAAATATATATATATATATATATATATATATATATATAACTGCAGATTAGGATGGGTGGGTGCTGGAAAGCTAGATGATTCAAGAGACCCGAGAAGAATTAATGATGTCACTCCATCAGGTGAGACAGGAGTGTTAGATTTATGACCACTGATTTGATAAAGGATAGAAATGAAAGGAGGAGGGGTACTATGATCTGAGTATTCGTGTTCTCCCCAAAATCCTCAAGTCAACGTCCTCATGCCCCATGTGAAGTATCAGGAGGTAGGGTATCTGGGAGGTGTCTAGCTCACGAGAATGGCACCCTCATGAAAAGACTAGCGCCTTTATAAAGAGACCCATGAGGGCCCTTCCCCTTCCACCTTGGGAGGACACAGCGAGAAGTCTACAAGCTAGACGGGGCGCTCAGACCACCATAACCAAGGCACCCTGATCCAGGACTGTCAGCCTCCAGTGCTGTGAAAAATAAATGTCTGTGTTTCTGAACTACCAAGTGTGTGGTACTTCATTATAGCAGCCCAAACAGACTAAGGCTTTGCAACTGTCAACCGCATCTGATGAAAGGAGTATTAGGACCCCAAAAATTAATAAATGATTTGGTAATGGAAACAAAGGAAATGAGAGAGAATGATCAAGAGATATAAAGGTGAGACAGGGGTGAGAAATAAAAAAAGGAAAACTAATAAGTCAATTAACTGAGATGGAGGGAAAAAACAAGGATGAATACAGTCTTAGTGCCCAGTTACTGGCTGCAATAAGCACAAAAGGGAAGTAGAGGCTGATGACAGGAAGGTCTGAGAAAAGGGAGGGAGAAAATGAGAAGATAGGAGAGAAATGGTAGGAAGAGGAAAACAAGGAAAAGAAGAAAGTAATGCATGAGTTAAGAGAAGAGACTGAAAGGAGCAAAACAAAAATAAAGACCTGAACTGTTTAATCTTGCTTTAGCCATCAAATTTTCCCTGCTCAGAAGCTTAGAAAGACAGTCTCTAATTTTTGTGATGAGATTAAAGGCATGAAAGTCAAGCTTCACACATTTCCTCTTGCCGCCTCCTTTTGCATCTCTTCTCCAGTCACTTCACAGACCTTTCTCCAGCTCTAAAAGTCTTCCTAGTCTAATACCATCCAACCATAACCACGCTTTAAATAGTTTACCCTTCAACAATTTCCCCACTTAATTACTGAATACTGATCTACACCTGTAAGTCTGCTTCACAGACAGACGTTGCCTGACATACAGGCAGTCACCCCAAGTCACTTTGTTTTTTATTTTTTAATTTATACAAGTGCTAGGGTACAGGCCAGATGTGCGGGAAAGTGAGAGGATTCACCAGAGACAGAGAGCGGAACAGAATAGGCAGACAGAGAAATACACTGCTGAGGGGAGCAGCGGGCGAGACAGAAGAGGTCTGCTTCGCCATGTGGGATTCTCGCCGGCCAGCTGGGATCGAACCCACGCTGCAGGGGCTGCGAACAGCTTCAAAGCACGGCGCTCAACCGCCTGTGCCACAGTCACTTTATTTTTATTGCCCATAGCACCTAAGTACAACTGCTAACTCCCTTCAGTTCTAAGGGACCACTGTTTACATTCCCAGTCCTGAGAATTTAGCTGATCATGCTATAAAGGATTCCCTGCTCTCCCCACTGTACCAAACATCCTTATTTATAAACCAGACTAGTGCCCACTATCAAATTATCCAACACAACTTTTGAGTATCTGACATGTGCAAGCATTATGCCAGGCCATGATGTAATCCAGTATAGGGATAGAGTGTTCTTGAATACCTGGAAAATGCCTCTAAAACTTAGGCTTAGTGCTCATGTCCTTGCCAAATTTATTCTGGGAGGTTGGTTTTTGCCTTTAATCTCTAAACCTCAGAAAGCAGGGTTACCTATCATACCTTTCTTTTGGATTATTTCAATTTGTTATCATTTATCACTATAAAATAAAGCCAATGGTGCTGTAAAAAAATGCAAATGAATGAAAGAGTCATCACAGAAACCAACAGTAGATTCATAGAACTCCATTTCCTAGACTCTGCTGTGGTATAATCTAGTATCTCCCAAAGCAGATTGCTACATCTTCTCTTGTTACTTAAATGAATTTCCCTAAAACAGGAAGCAAATTTTGCAGAGCTGCTTCTACCAGAAAAGAACAAGGAAAGAGAAAGTGAGAAATACTTACTGCTCTGGCAGCTTCCCCAAAGTCGATCTTTAGGCGTCCCATGGCTCTTATGATTGCAATGATGGATTGTATAGTATTGCTGTAGACAACAACTTTATACTGTTTACATTCTTCCTCTGAATAGCCATCCTCGTGAATGATTCTTTAAAAGAAAAGGAAAAAAAAAAAAAGAAAAGCCATAAATCATTACCACAGACCTAAAATGAAAAGATACTAGGGACTTTTAGGCATGAGGAAATGTAGTCTTACAAAAGGCCTTGTTCCAACTTACTTCATCTGTTTCACGATGGTGCTTTTACCAGATTCTCCAGCACCTGAAAGAAAAAAAAAAAAAACACTTTGAATTCATCTGTAATCAAACACAAAATATGAAATTGATGTAAGTGATAACTATTAATGGAAACCGTACATCCTAGGGAAAATTTAGTGAGGCTTTCCATTAAAAAAAAAAAAAAAAATTTTTCTTGAGCTTCTCCCTTAAAAGTATTTCACTTTCTTTACCTAACTTAGCCACCAAACAATCTATTGGAAGTGCTAGGGTTAGTCCAATATCAATTGTGTAAAGCAGACACTCTCACGAAAATATGGCAACAAAACACCTCGGAATCATCATCTACATGAAGAACTGAAAAATGAAAGCACTCAGAAAAAATGACCTCATTTTCCCATAACCAAATCCACCAGTCAGCACCTCCATATTCTCAACCTTCATTAGTGGATGACCTCTCTCTGCCAATGAGTAAGACTGACACCCCCCAAAGTAAACAAACAAGTGCATTTATCCACTTCATTTCACCTACTCAAATGCTGCAATTGCCCCATGTCACTCAAAATCAAGTTTTCTCTTCCCACTGGAAGAGAAAGTTTGCACATCAGTGTGCAACCTGCTGTACTATCTCTGTCTAACAATCAACATACACCCACTGCTCCTACATGTCCTAGGCTCCACACATATTCCTCTAACTACTACTCCATAGTCTTAGTTGTTCTTTTTTTTTTTTTTTTCGGTTTTTATACCCTTAGGTTTAATAATAAATTCTAACAGTCGAGAAGAAAAGCACTTCTTTATAGTAATCACATAAAATAATTTTCAATACACAAAACACCTGCTTATTGGCAAAGCCAGCAACCCTTTATAAATGCAGCTATATTTGCTCTGAGTATATAAACTATAGTCTGCATGTTTGCCTAAAATTGGGAGTGATGTCATCCTGACTGACTGAAAACTTATTTTTACAACTTTTTGAAATAATGGAGGTTAAATTATTTTAAGAGAAAGGATGTAATTTAGCCCCATAATACAGCCAGCAGAATTCTGAATTCTTAACCAACGCAAATGGTTATTACATTTAAAAAAATGTTTAACATAGCATATTGGTTTAAAAAAAATATTCAACAAGGGAAACACATAAATATTTAAGTTCAGCAGGACACCATAAACAGCATGCTATAGTTAAGTGTAAAATCAATCAAGCTTTTCCAAAAGAGAAAATCCCTTTAATCTTTCAGCAATCTCTGTGAAAATAGTATGCTTACAATAAAAGTGAGAAGGGATAACCTAGAATACCCCTGAGGCTTGCTACACCATTCAGCATCACTGCCCCATCTCCTGTGTGCATGGATGACCAACAAATGACAAGAAGTCCACTTGACAGTGGTTCAGAAATTCTTTTCACCACTGCTGCCAGCTGACATCATCATTACTTCCAAAGACCAAGAAAAAGCCTAGTATAGTTGCAAAGATGACTGTGTTTCCTGTGAGAACAAGCACACAAGCTCCCCACTCAATCAGATGTGCTCTGGCAAATACAACAGGGAGTCCAAAAGCTGACACGACGATGCCTGTTGTAAGAAGTATGGCCAGTTCCTTATACGCATTACTCATAGCATCTGTATCACCCACTAATCTTCTTGCTATGCAGTATGGAATAAGTGAAAGGATGTAAAAAAAACAGAACAAAAAGGGGCCCATATTGGTTGTATTTTGGAAGGGCACATCAAGCATCAGAAACATCAGCCCAATTACTCCTCCAAAGGACAAACTAATCAAAGCTTTGATGCCGGCCATGGCGGTGAAGTCTCTCCTGGCTCCTGGATGTGGTGGCGGCAGCGGCCCTTAGTTCCTCTTTATAGCAAAGCTCAGAGCTGTGAGTTGTCTATGCTCATGTCCTCCAATTCCATGCCTCTCTTCTCTCTAACCCACCCAACTAGGCTTTCAAACACATACTGCTCTGGTGAATCACTTCTCAAGGTGTTGAACAACTTTCATCTTAACAAACCCAAGGATCAAGTTAAGTCTCAGTCCTCATTCTACTTAACCTCTCAAGCAGAGTTTGTCCAAATTGATGGCTTCTCCCTTGAAATACTTTATTATCTAGGCTTCTAGAGGGTACTTCCTCCTGGTTTGATGTCTGTCCTCTCCTCAGTCTCCTCCACCCTGTCTCTGAATTGGAAAGGTTGTGCTGCTTCAGGGCGCTTTCCTTGGTCCTCTTCTCCATCTACGCTCATTCTCCACGCTAGCTCACCTGATCTCATGGCTTTATTTTTTTTTTCCTGCTCTTATGGTTTTAAATACCACTCATAACTGATAATAGTTCTTAACACTACTGAGTATGCCTGTTCTAAGCACTCTGTCTATATGAACTTATAATAACTTACATTAACTCTTTTAATCCTCACAATAACCCTCTTATTATGTCCATTTTAAAGACAAGGTTAAGTGGAACAGAGAGAAGTCACGTTAACATTCACAATTACACAAACTGAAATTTACATGCACAGTTTGGCTCCAAAGTTGGTGTGGAGGGGAAAAAATGTTGGTTTATGCTGTCTCTGTGCTAATGATTTCCAAATTTAGATCTCTAATGGCTTCTAACCTTAGCTCCAGCCTCCTATATCTAAACCACCTACTTTATATAGCTCATTGGATTTCTAGCAGGCACCTCAAACTTAAAATGCCCAAAACTGAGTTACTGTTTCCTTACCCTCACCCCCAAATTAACCCTATTCTATCCTACTTTTTCATCTCAGTAAATGACACCTACATTCACCCAGTCACTCAAAATTGATAATTGACATGTAGCTAACATACAGACAGAATGAGGGAGTGCAGTAAACATTAGTAAAGCTTAACATTTTAAAATAAAGACATAAATAAACATAGTTCCTAATAATTTCTTCTTGCACCACAATGGGTCATCATGAGCACACGGGAACCACACAGCTCTACATCATTGCAAAAACGTCCCAACCAGCTCAGAGCTTCAGACCTCGCCTTTCCATGGTCAGTTTTCCACTCAAGAGCTGGAGGGAACTTTGTAAAATGTAGCTCAGACGCATCTGCCCCAAACTTTCCCATGGCCTCCTAGTAACTCAAAATAACTAATATGTTTCAGTCTCTGCCTACCTTTTCATTCTCTCCCCTATTATTCCCCACTTTGTTCTCTCTGCTCCCATCAGACCAGCTTTCATGCTTTCCCTCAACATACCAAACTGGTTTCCACTGTCACTGAGCGAGATTCTGACTCACAGTCTTTCTATTACAGTTCCCTCTACCTGGAATCATTTTTCACAAGATTCTCTTCTTCATTCAGGTTTCTACTTCCCTCAAAACAGACTTCCTGGACTAATCTATCTAAACAGCCCCCACCCCATCACACTATTCCTCCTACTGTGTTTAAATTTTTCAAAGCTATCGTTTCATCACATTAGAGATGTGTCCATTTTCTGTCATCTCCACTATTATATAATCCTGTTTCCCAGTGCCCAGAATCAAAAGGGGCAGTTATATTATGACTTTATCTTTGTTCTTATCACCTAATCCATAATCAAGCATAGTTAATATAAATGGTTAATGTAACTAACATAGTTTTTGTCTTTTTTTTTTTTAAGATTTATTTATTTATTTATACAAGCACTGGGTACAGTCAGAAGCACAGGAGGGTGAGATAATTCACCAGAGCCAGAGCAGGGAGCAGAACAGGCAGACTGATGAAATACACTGCTGAGGGGAGCAGTGGGCCCCGCAGGAGAGGTCTGCGCACCATGTGGGACCCTCGCTGGAGCCAGGGATCGAACAGGCGCTGCAGAGGCTGCAGGCGGCTTCACAGCCCAGCACTCAACCGCTGCGCCACTGGGGAGGCCCATAACATAGTTAATATTCAAGTCATACACAAAGAACTTCCTAATGACACTGTTAAGAAGAGATTCTTCCCATGCATATTTTAAAAACTAGTGATTTGATTCTGAGGAAGAGAATGTAAAAGCATACCAGTTACATTTTATTTCTGTTTTAAAAACAGAGCTCCCAGATTATCCCATGTTAGCAAGTTTTAAGTTAATGAGAAAACTCAGATTAATAAAGTAATGGGCATCATTCTTACATAGTTGAAAACAGCAATACCCCCATTTACTCAGGATTACTTAGAATGAAATAATTATTAAATCTTTTAATCTCAGAATCAATTTCGAGCCATCTCAAGTTTTACCCTATAAAGGTGCTGATTTATAAAATGTAAGTTGCCCTGCTTCTCATGTTTTTCTAAGATTCCCTGATAAAATGTCTTTATTACCATACTATATATATATTCACCCAAACTTTTGTTACTCATCCAGTTCCAGCTCTTAAAAGAAGGCACCTCCTACTAACCACAGCACTAATACGGGATTTCAGTGGGTGCCCTGGAGCATTTTAAACAAATAATGAATGAATGAATTGCTGCTTAGCGAAAGTCTTTGACCCATTCAGTTTCTAGATCACTATGAAAAGCGCCACCAACTTACCTGTCTTCCAAGAAATTTAAGAGTCATCTGGAACCCACTCTCTCATCTCTTCTTAATCAAGTTGTAACAAAATCTTCCCTCTTATGCATTTCTCAAATTAACCCTTTCTACTCCTGAGCCTGGCATTGTGCCTTTTATAATGTCACTGCTGTGACTTTCTCAAACTTACAGCTCAAAATCCCTCTTCCTTCTCATCATTTCCAAATGGCATCATTAGAAAAGTTAAATTATCTAATAATTCTCCAAATTCTTCTAGCATTTTCTATAACACTTTCTAATTAGAGCTGACTTTTTCATTTTTACTTCAATCCTTTTGTGCGCCACTGCTTCAGTAGTTAAGTTCCCTCTCTACTCACTCTTAGGTTTCCCCCAAACTGCTTCCCATCTTTCACCTCCCTCCCCCAATATAAACGTGGTGCTTGAGATGTCCTCATTTTTTTTTTTTAATTGCTTGTGTGTTAGATATATAGGCTCTCCCTTCCCAGCTATTTTCACCAGGGGCACCTACCACTAGGACACCCATCGTCCACCAGGACTCCATTGTGCTCGCCCCCCCTGTTGCTCTGCCTCTCCCCTTTTAGCTATAGTCAGCTTTTTAGGGCTAGTTCCTAAGTTTGGTTTTATTTGACCCCTTGTTTGGTTTCTCTATATTCTATGTAGAAGTGTGAAATGTTCTACTATTATGTACATCTTTTTACCTATCTCCCTTCAAAATTTATCACAAGTTTAAGGGGAGAGTCACTTATCCTTCTTCAATGCACCAGAGTAGTTATTAGCCAGGATACAAAGAACAGGATAGGAGCAAAGGAACTGCAAAGTCAGAATCTATGGCCAGGAAGAAATGAAGATGACTGTAGGGAAAAGGGATTAAACTGGGCAGGGGCTTAAGACATACAGAGGAGAAAAGTCTGAAAGGCCCCAGAGACAGGAGGATCTGAGAGATCAGTTCTACTTAGAAAATTTAACTTTGTGGTGGTGGGGGGGGGGTGGGGGAGATGGGACATATGCTACATAAGTAAGAAGGATGAGGGGTCAAGCCAAAAAATTACTGAGAGACAGGCAAGAAAAGAAGCTAAGTTTAATGTCTCATTCTCGAAAAAAGAGGCAAAGCAATCTGCAGAAAATAAAGGGGCAAAATTAACTTAGAAAATCATCTTCCAAGCAATCAAACAGAATAAGCACGAAATGTGTACACAAGCTAGCATACACAATCGCCAACACTGTTAGATGAAAAACAACACTGTAGAATCATCATATTTTCCTAAACACATTTTTTAAGGAACTCCTTGAGAGCAAACACCATATCACATGCCCTCCTGTTTCTTCCCGTAACATCTACTACATCATGGGCATAAAAATGAGAGATGGTGATGATGTCTTTACAAGTTATTTTTTCAAAGGTTAGCACGTAAAATACAATATAAATAAAATCACTATCACATCTATGTACACATGTAGCTCACACATGAAATGATTTTTAAAATTCATCCTGAAAGATGTGTGATACTCAAAAACAGTGTCACCTGATATCTTTTTTTTTTTCTATTTTACCTAAAAGAAAAATACAGTTCAAAGAAAGGACATGACAGTCTCATGCTATTTTATACTTTCATGCTTTCAGGCACAATGAATTTCTTCACGGTAGAGGTTTAGAGCAGTGCCTGACACCTAGGAGGTATTCAGTAAATGTTAACCAACTATTACTCATGAATGCTGTTCTTACTGTTCAGAATACCACCAAGTAACGCTAAGGCCCAAAAAGTTTACTACCCGCTTGGATAGTAACACTGGTTCAAACTTCCGTGGAAATGGCATTTTGAAACAATAGTTGTTTGACAATAATAAAACCCTAGATGGCATCTCAATTCACACGCTTAGAAACAGCAACTTATAACCTAAAAGCCACAGCAAATACATCAAAGCATTAGTCATTCTCTCCACCCCACATTGAGGAACAAAAAACTGTTTTCTTTAAAAAATATTTTCATCCCTAGATACTCCTGTTTACTAACCTCCTCTCCCACATTTCTCATCCATCTGCTCCCTCACAGTTTTTTTTTAAAGATTCACTTTTATTTATTTATGCATACAAGAGCTGGAGTGTAGGCCAGAGGTGGGGGGGGGGGGCGGGGGGGTGAGAGGATTCACCAGAGACAGAGTGGGGAGCAGAACAGGAGGCTCTGCTGAGATCCACTGCTGAGGGGAGCAGTGGGCGAGACAGGAGAGGTTTGCTGTGCCATGTGTGTAGCCCCCTGGCTGGGATCGAACTCATGCTGCAGTGGTTGGCAATAGCTTGATAGTGCTGAGACTTAAGCCCTTGGGCCACCAGGTAGGTCCTACAGTTTTTCTTCAAGGATTCCTCACAGGTCTTTGTACCACTACGATTTATACTAGTGGTTATTCCAGTGGCACCTCCCTTCCCTTTTCAATACTTGTTTCTATGGAGAAATCTTAAAACTGCTAAAAACCCAGGATTATAACTCAGCACAGTCTTTTTTCTGGAGGTCTGAACAGTTAAGTCCCAATATGGCACTATTTTTGGATAACCCTCTAGCCAAGACTCTTCTCTATAGGGCCCCATAATTAGATACATGGGAATATATGACCAGAACAACAGGGATAGACAGTTCCTATCCCACAGCAGGTCGAAAACTTGCTTGGTAAATAAATTTGATTTTTCTTTCTAACTTATTTTTACCTTTCATTTACACATAGGCGCTTAGGAAATTTTTAAAGTTAATAATAAATGTAGTAATAAACTCCATGAACAAGAATATTTTAGACCTAGTTCTGCCATAACTATCTGTGAGACCTGCAAGTTACCCCACTTCACAGTACCTCATGTGCACTAAATGCCTTCTACTGTCCCTCCGTATGGAGGATGTGAAGCGTCAAGGGTAAATGCACAGTAAGGCTGCCTGCCCTCTCATAGTCTATAACTACACTTATTAAAAGGCCAACAAACAGATTGAGTCTTCAATTCTGAGACATGAAAGGATCCATACCCATTTACCCAACCACTGACAACAGCTACCTAATACAGTGATGAGCATGTCCTCCAGCCACCACTCCTGATCAAAAGGGAGAAAGAGTAGAAAGTACAGTAAGAGTAAGGAAGCGTTTTCTGGTCAACCTCTTATGTTCATGTTCCAACTAGCAGAACATGTAAGTTAGACTGCTAGTCTTAACAGATAATAACCATTAATATCTATAACTAAATATCATAGAATCATAGTCCATGTATCTCCAAATATAAGACTATCCCCTGTTCCCACTGATTCCTTCTTATCGACAGGCATTAAGTAACTATCAGAGTAAAAATTCAGATTAAGGTCAAAAATGATATTTTATTCAAAATGCTTTTCAAGTACCATATTTAATACAAAAAGCAGGAACTTACTAATTGAGCAAAAGATTAGCAGAATTACACACAGGAAAAAAGTCACACAGCAAATAAAAACTGTTACTCAGTTTTTTTTTTTTATTTTACACACCTCATACGTGCCTGGAACTGCTGTATACTGAGACTTCAAATACAAATAAGTTTAGGAATTTATGGTCTTGTGGGAGGAGTCAGATCTATTTTTGTTGAGAAATTATCAAGTTTCCTTAGCCTAAAATATCAGAGCAATGTTTTCACCAACCAACCCCATGACCCTCTAAATATGCCAAGTCTCTGCATATAAACATTCTTGAAAATCCTATACAAATCAAACTTCAGTTCTTTGCAAAAACCTCCTCTGTTCCCTCTGAACAGTTAGCACTCCCACCCTGAGCTGGCATAGATTATTCTTTATTAGCATCAGTTTCCAAAATTAAGTCCCAAACTATCCTTTCTAGCCACTTCATCTCATCTCTAGCCAGCTCTGGCTAGTCTTTAAAAAAAATTATGTGACTCTTTCTGCCATTTTTCAGTGCCGCCATAATGGTGCGCATGAATGTCCTGGCTGATGTCCAGGTTCTTATTAGACCATGCTCCAAAGTTATCATCCGGTTTCTAATTGTGATGATGAAGCATGGTTACATTGGCGAATTTGAAATCACTGATGATCACAGAGCTGGGAAAATTGTTGTGAACCTCACAAGCAGGTTAAACAACTGTGGAGTGATCAGCCCCAGATTTGATGTGCAACTCAAAGATCTAGAAAAATGGCAGAATAATCTGCTTCCATCTCGTCAATTTGGTTTCATTGTACTGACAACCTCAGCTGGCATCATGGACCATGAAGAAGCAAGACGAAAACACACAGGAGGGAAAATCCTGGGATTCTTTTTCTAGGGGTGTAAAACACATGTGGAAATAAAATGCCTCAATGGAAAAAAAAAATTATGTGACTTTCTTTCCAGCTCCTAATCACTACTTTTCTTAAACTGTTAATTGGTTTTCTAGATTTTGATTAAAATTGTAACAAAGCCCTTCTTTCTTCCTGAAAACCCAAATATCATAACACTAACACTTGGTCAAATTATTTTAATTATTTTGGGTTTGTGCCTGTTTAGGACTCCACTAGTTCTGAACTCAAAAGCACAGTCCTTAAAAGCATAAAATTGTGCCTTCTTTTTGTGACACACACCCAGAACACACACATAATAGCTGTGGGATGAATGGTTTAGTTTCTATAAGATTCCATGGTTGCCTAATCACATTTTGCAAATGCCAGTTGCAATGGATGGAATTTTCAATGTGGGCAGTTAACAGAAACAGAAGATTTCCATACCTCTGCTATCTTTACTGAGCTCCACACCCATCCTAGCTATGACTTCAATGCTCACATCAGAACTATATTTGATAAAAAATTTGGATATACGCACAAGCCTCCTATTCTCCTTATTTCCCTCTAAACCTTACTATGAAACTCTGTCCAGCTGCCTTGTCCTTGTATCCATCATCTACTCAGTACGAAATAAAGTACATAAAATAGCAAATATTTTTCAACGGATGAATGAATGCATTTATGAATGTTTTAAGGGTAAAAGATGATAGTGAATTGTGATCGGAGAGATCATGAATATTCTTTGAAAACCATTTTTCTAGGAAGCAATCACATCAAATTACAGCAAAGGTTTAAGACACATGTAAGAAATTTTTGATAAAACTCAACTAACATACTAGACAGAATTTCAGACTATCTGCCTGCCCATATCCCATATAGGATCTGGGCCATACCCTCCTTGTATTGAAGCAGTAGTAAATACCTAAAGTAGGAGTCACCCAGTGCCAGGCTGACAGAGACCCTACACCCTGGGCCAGAGGATAAGCAGGACCAATCGTATTATCTGCAGAATCTGCACTGGGTGCTACAGAAAGTCACCCTGAACTAGGACAGTCACTTGTCATCATAGGGCAGCAGCACGCACATTTAAAAAAAAAAAAAAAGGACTGAAGAGGAAGCTGGTCTGGAGAGACTTAAACATGCCATAAGATCAGAGAGCATACAGACAGAAAGTGAGTAACGGGAGAGATCAAGGAGACAAAAAAAGGGAACAAAGGAAAAGAACTGAAGACAAAACAGCCAAGGGAGGCAGAAATAGTGAAGACTATGAGAAGAGACGGGAACAGAAGAAAGTCAAGGCAGAGACAAGAGCCTGTCCAAGGTTCACAACTGCCTCAGTTCCTGCAGCTCAATTCGTCAGCTCCTGCTGCATCCCCATGAAACAACTCTATAGTCTGACAATAATCCACCTACAACTCCATGTACTCGTTAGAATTTTCTGTTCGTGGGCCTCCACTGGTGGTGCAACGGTTGAGTGCTGGGTTGCGAAGCTGCCCGCAGCCTCTGCAGCGCCAGTTCAATCCCAGGCCGCTGGGCGAGGATCCCACATGGAGCGCAGACCTCTCCTGCCACGCCTGCTGCTCCCCTCAGTAGTGTACCTCATCAGTCTGCCTGTTCTGCTCTCCCGCTCTGCTCTGGTGAATTCTCTCACCCTCCTGCACTTCTGACTGTACCCAGCACTTGTGTACATAAATAAATCTTTTAAAAAAAAAAATTCTGTTCCATGTGACAAGGGGGGAGGGGAGAAAAAGGGAAGGGAGGGGAGAGAAGTGGGCAGGAAAGAAGGAAAAAGATGAAAAGAAAAAGCAAAACAAAAAAAATAACCCGGCCAGAAATCAGATGGACTCAATTACTTTTTGTCTTTAATTTTTTTATTAATAGTGAATATATAAAAGGGTGTATTTATAACATGTTTAAAAAAACAAACATTTGTATACCTATAACCCATCATAAATAATGAAACCTTACCAGTTATCTATAAAGGCACCTATGTGTCCCTCTCCCAAATCAATTACTTTTTTTTTTTTTTTTTTTAAAGATTTATTTATTTATTTATACAAGCACTGGGCACAGTCAGAAGCGTGGGAGGGCGAGAGAATTCACCAGAGCCAGAGCGGGGAGCAGAGCAGGCAGAAGGACCGAAGTACACTGCTGAGGGGAGCAGCGGGCGGCAGGAGAGGTCTGCGCACCATGCGGGACCCTCCTCCGGTGGCCGGGGAGCAGCCAGGGATCGAACCGGTGCCGCAGGGGCTGCGGGCAGCCTCGCAACCCAGCACTCAACCGCCGCGCCACCAGGGGAGGCCCAAATCAATTACTTTTTCATTAAATATTTCTAGAAAGTAAATATGCGGTGAGGGCAGGGAACATATAAAAAGCCCTAATAACCTAAATACAGCCAGCTCACACAGTACCAAATTGTTTTTCAAGATCTCAACAATTACAGAGACATGAGTCTATATTTTACAAGTCTTATAAACCATGAAGTGGAAAGCTAACAGTCATTAAACATTCATAAATCACCTAAAGATGTTGGCTTGATTGAGGAGGGTGACGGGTGGGAAAGACAGCTTCCTAAGCCAAGGAGCTCTCCTCAAAATGTTATCACTTGAGAATAACAAACAAGGTAACTTGTGTTGCTAAAAGTCATGAATTCTCTCCCTCGCTTTTACAGAATATAGTAAGAAGGCTTAAGGGATGCATGTTTTGTGTCTCTCACAGCCTCAATGTTCTACTTTTGACCCCTGGTAAGTAACTTTCCTTTTACTTCCTTGAAAGCATTGCAATAAAAAGCCTTTTGGGTGCTAACACTGAATAATATCTGATATGACTAAAAACAATTTTTGCAAAGGTTCATTATCTTACTAGCTCTGCCTCGAATTTTTCTTGAGATAGAAATGTAAGTATTATTAAGCTTGCAGATATATGTATGCCCAACATACATCAAACATTTTAATCACAGTTATGTTTTATTTAGAGTGGCAGTGAACAGAAACGCTACTAAGAGCTATAATGCACAAATAAACCAAAGATCTCGTTTAATCCATACACATAAACTCTTCATATACAGTGAAGATGTCCTCCAAAGTTCCCTGAATGCTAAATTCATTCACTAAAACCCATATATCCAAAAATTTACATTTAAAAATGTAGCAGGAAATTTGCAGGATGGTAAAAGAACCACAAATAAAATAATTAATGACATTGGATGTACAGAATTCTAACTTGAGTCCCAGGATCATTGGAGGAGAAATAATCAGGACTGCTGAGTAGAAGTTGGTAGCGACCTCTGTTGTTTATGCTGGCAGTGTAATGCAGAGGCTTATATACAGCCACATAAAGGTCGCAGGACACAGGTAAAATTCAGTCACCATCCAAAAAAAAAAAAGTTTTATTTAAATAAGTGAGTCCTACAAATTATATATGAAATAGTTCTATTCAGAACTATTTCAAGACTCACCAGAAACCTGTAATACAAGCAGTTGTGAATGAGTTTTCTACAGGGGAGAAGTTCCACAGGAAGAAATACATTGCTGTCCAAGGTAGGAATCTAGCAGTGTGGGAATGCCAATCATTGGTTTTCCTGTCAAACTCAACAAGCAGGTAAAAAAACAAAGAGAAATATTACAACCTGCAACTCAGGGTCATCTGTCAGCCCCAAAAGAATGAATCCTGGCTGTACTGAATGGGTCACCATTTCTCTCTTATGAAATTTATCAAAGCTAGACAAAAAACCATTTATAAAAACTAAAATGTTACAATCGTGTTCTTACCTCAGTTTCTCAAACATTAAAGGAAGCATACAAAACTTTACTTCATGCCTATTAAATCAAATTTAAGTTGATACCATACTCCAAAACTCACCATAAGCGAAATGTTAAATGTTGACTTGCGAGACTATATGCCTTTATCATGTAAACACGCACCAACACTATTAAATCAAAACCTTAAAAAGTTTCGGTTTTATGTATGTATTTACTTCTACTTATCCTTCGTTACAGCATGAATGAGTAATGGAATGGCAAAAGACAGATAATAAGAGGGGGGAGAATGCAAAGTGTCCAGACTATTTCCCCCAAATTATACCTGTATCTATCTTCAGATCTATTCGTAACGAGATATGGCTTAAGGTACAGTTACTAAAAATTCAAATCAGTTCTCCAAATACATTACATATATTTCCTGCCTTATCTCCTGCACCAACTCATTATTCCAGGTAAATCTTAACTATTTTCACAACCACATTTCTGAGTCTTAGTATTTCCCTTCTGTCTCCATGTGCTTCCCTCCAGGGCCCAAGAGTTCCTACTCAATGCTTCAAAGTCCATCTCAAACGTCACCTCCTGTGGGATGACTTCCTTTGTATGTCTTTCTCCACAACTTGAAATGCTTAAGAGTTTTAGCTATTTCTCATTTACATCTCCGGGCTAGGAAAGTATCTGTGCTCATAGGAGATGATCCGAGATACATCACCATAATTAACAGATGAGCCCTCATTTTTGATAAAGTTAACAATGAAAACCGTAAAAAGTTCAATAAAAATGTACCCTTAACTAAAAGCAATACAGTGTCCTGGATTGGATCCTAGAGCAGAAGAATATTATTAGTGGAAAAACTGCTGAAATCCAAATAAAGTGTGACGTTGAGTTAACATTTATGTTTCATTAGTAATCTCTTTGAGTGTTGACAAATGCACCAAAGTTATATGAGATGTCAACATTAAGGGAAGCCAGGTGTATACAGGAGCTGTAAAGGACCACCACTCAACTTTTTTATAAATCTAAAATTGTATCAAAATAAAGTTTACTGGCCAGGGCCGGGGGCGGCGGGGCGGGGGCGGCGCGGGGGGGTCGGGGCCCCGCGCTCAGCTCACGCCGCCCCGCCACCCCCAGGACGTGATCCTCAGGATCCGGAGCCACAGGACCACCATCTTCACGGACGCCAAGGAGTCGAGCACCGCGCTGGAGCTGAAGCGTATCATCGAGGGCATCCTCAAGCGGCCACCCGACGAGCAGCAGCTGTACCAGGATGACCAGCTCCTGGACACGGCAAGACCCTGGGCGAGTGTGGCCTCAGTAGTGAAACCGCGCAGCCACAGGCCCTGGCCACAGTGGGGCTGGCCTTCCGGGCAGACAAAGCGTTCGAGGCCCTGCGTATCGAGCCCTTCTCCAGCCTGCCCGAGCTGCCCGATGTGATGAAGCCACAAGACTCAGGAAGCAGCGCCAATGGCTGTCCAGTGAGAGGGTCCTGGGCCCACCCTGGTGCCCCATCCCCACCAATAAATGAGATTTGGGTGTCAAAAAAAAAAAAAGTTTACTTAAAATTTTTAAGTAGTCTAGAAAAAGTTGAAAGAAGTACAACTATTGATGGGGACAAAGGGGATTTTAATTATAACCAAAATAAAAGAATAAGAAATATACTTCTTACAAGTAGAAGAAGGAAGGCAGGCTACTGTTGGGTTTTTTTTAACAAGCTGAAATGAACCCAATTATGGAAGGATTCGTTAATGCTGCAAAATGGTGGAAAAGATATATTAAATTGACATAGCTCAGTATTTATTTTCAGAAACAAAAACAACACTGCAAGAACTTACATGGAAAGTTTAAGACAGCACTATCGTATCACATACGTCAGAACTGCATTATCTATGTAAAGCATGTTAGTAATTATTACATCAGAGTGCTGTTTTTGAAGTTAATAATTTCCATGTTCTGACTCAGGAAATAGAAAAATGTTCCACTGAAATTATGTCACTCTAAAACAATCCTTCTATAATTTATAATAGCTTTATAAAATGTAACCCTAAGGTCCTGAGCAAAATCCTTTTCTACAATAGCTCTTTTTCAAGAGTTGTCAATAGTTTTAATGTTTCTCAACTCACTTTAAAATATTTTTTTTTTTTTTATAAATTTTATTGTTATATTCCCCATACAATTGCCGCCCCCCATTCTGACCCCAATCCCTCCCCTCCCGCCCCCGCCCCCCTAAAAGTGTCTCTGGTTCATAGTTTTTTGTTGATTTTGATTTTCACTTTCTTATAGTTTTTCATTTTCCTGGTCCCTTATTTAAGTTTTCTAGATTCCTGCTATGAGTGAGACCATCCGGTATTTTTCTTTTTCTTTTTGGCTTATTTCGCTGAGCATGATCCCTTCCAGCGCCATCCATGTTGCAGCAAATTGCATGTGTTTATCTTTTTTGAATGCTGAGTAATATTCCATGGTATATATGTACCACATCTTCTTGATCCAGTCATCTATTTTTGGGCATTTGGGTTGTTTCCAAAGCTTAGCTATTGTAAACAGTGCTGCTATAAACATAGGGGTGCAGGTGTTCTTTGGAATTGATGTTTCTGTGTCCTTTGGGTAAATACCTAGGAGTGGAATTGCTGGGTCATATGGAAGCTCTATGTTTAGTAGGTCCAGAAATCTCCACACAGCTTTCCACAGTGGTTGGACCAGTTTGCACTCCCACCAACAGTGCAGAAGAGTTCCTTTTTCTCCACACCCTCGCCAACATTTGTTGTTGCTAGTTTTTTTAATATGTGCCATTCTCACTGGTGTAAGATGGTATCTCATGGTAGTTTTGATTTGCATTTCCCTGATGACAAGTGATGTTGAACATTTTTTCATATGCCTGTTGGCCATTTGCATTTCCTCTTCAGAGAAGTTTCTTTTAAGCTCTTCTGCCCATTTTTTGACTGGATTATTTTCTTTGTTGTTGTTGAGTCTCATCAGCTCTTTGCAGATTTTTGTGATCAGTCCTTTATCATTAGTGTTGGGTGCAAAAATGTTCTCCCAGTTGGTGGGGTTTCTCTTTGTTTTTGTTATTGTCTCTTTTGCTGTGCAAAAGCTCTTTAATTTGATATAGTCCCAGCTGTTTATCTTTGCCTTCACTATCACTGCTTTGGGTGATGTGTCTGTAAAGATGTCTTTGATGTGCAAATCACGTAGTGTTTCGCCTATATTTCCTTCTATATATTTTATGGTTTCAGGTCTTATGTCTAGTTCTTTAATCCATTTTGAGTTGATTTTTGTGTATGGTGTGAGGTGGTGGTCAAGCTTCATTCTTTTGCATGTAGCGACCCAGTTTTCCCAGCACCATTTATTGAACAAACTTTCTTTGCTCCAATGCATAGTCTTTGCTCCTTTGTCAAAGATTAGTTGACCATAAATCTGTGGGTTTATTTCTGGATTTTCTATTCGATTCCATTGGTCTGTATGTCTGTTCTTGTTCCAATACCATGCAGTTTTGATGATTATGGCTTTGTAGTATAGTTTGAAGTCTGGGAGTCTGATGCCTCCATTCCCTTCTTTTTTTTTCAGGAGAGCTTTGGCTATTCGGGGTTTTTTGTGATTCCATATGAATTTCATCAATAATTTTTCTATTTCTTTGAAAAATGACATTGAAATTTTGATTGGAATAGCATTGAATCTGTATATTGCTTTTGGAAGGATGGCCATTTTAATAATGTTTATTCTTCCAATCCATGAGCAGGGGATGTCTCTCCATTTCTTTGTGTCTTCTTCTATTTCTTTTAACAGTGTTTTATAGTTTTCTTTGTATAGGTCCTTTACCTCTTTTGTTAGATTTATTCCCAAATATTTGATTTTTTTTGTTTCAATAACAAAAGGGATGGTCTTTTCGATTTCTTCTTCTTCAGATTTATTGTTTGTGTATAGGAAGGCTACTGACTTTTGCGTGTTGATTTTGTATCCTGCCACTTTACTGAACTGATTGATGAGTTGAATTAGCTTTTCTGTGGAGTTTTTGGGGTTCTCTATGTATAATATCATATCGTCTGCAAATAGTGATAGTTTGACTTCTTCTTTTCCTATTTGGATTCCTTGGATGTCTTTCTCTTGTCTTATTGCCCTGGCTAGGACTTCCAGTATTATATTGAAAAGCAATGGTGAGAGTGGACATCCTTGTCTTGTTCCAGATCTTAATGGAATTGCTTTCAGCTTTTCACCATTGAGAATGATACTGGCTGTTGGCTTGTCATAGATGGCCTTTATGATGTTGAGGTATGTTCCTTGTATCCCAAGAACTTCAAGGGCTTTTATCATGAATGGGTGTTGCACTTTGTCGAAAGCTTTCTCAGCATCTATTGATATTATCATATGGTTTTTATATTTCTTTTTGTTGATGTGTTGGATAACGTTGATTGATTTTCGGATGTTAAACCATCCTTGTGCCCCTGGAATGAATCCAACTTGGTCGTGGTGAATTATCTTATGGATACATTGTTGGATTCTGATAGCTAAAATTTTATTGAGGATTTTTGCATCAGTGTTCATTAGGGAGATTGGCCTGTAGTTTTCCTTTTTTGTGTTGTCCTTGTTCGGTTTTGGTATTAGTGTAATGTTGGCTTCATAGAACGTGTTTGGTATTGTCCCTTCCTTCTCAATTTTTTGGAAGAGTTTGTGAAGGATAGGCACTAATTCGTCTCTGAATGTTTGGTAGAATTCATTTGTAAATCCATCAGGTCCTGGGCTTTTGTTTTTGGGGAGGTTTTTGATTACCATTTCAATTTCGCTAATTGTAATTGGTCTGTTTAGGTGTTCTATTTCTTCTTTATCTAGCTTTGGGTGATTGTAGAGTTGTAGGAATTTGTCCATCTCCTCTAGATTGTTAAACTTGTTTCCATATAACTGTTCATAGTAGTTACTGATTATTCTTTTGATTTCTGCTGTGTCCGTTGTGATTTCTCCTCTTTCATTGATGATCCTGTTTATTTGTGCTTTCTCCCTTTTTTCCTTTGTGAGCCTGGCTAGGGGTTTGTCTATTTTATTGATTTTTTCAAAGAACCAGCTCTTGGTTTCATTGATCTTTTGGATTGTTTTTTTATTAAAATATTTTTAACCTAATGATTGTAGAATCATATTGGTGAGTTCCAAAGTCACATATCATAATATACAACACTATTCATTTAATAAAAAATGTAAAATATAAGGATATCACAAGTAACTAAAACAGAAATCTGAATACAGTATAACACTTTCCTAGTAAGTTCTTACAATTCAAAGGGATACTATTTCAATTTTAAAATCCAATATCAAAGACCAAAGAAATGTTGTGTATTTGACCAGTATAACTAGTTGCACAATAAATCATTACAGTAAAATTAATTATAAGATGTGAAGAATCCTACTACCTTGCTAATTTTAAAAGGGCTGTTTTAAATGATTGCTACATCTCCAGGGTAGTGTTAACAGCAGGAAGGAGATGCAAACACAATCGAAATATACAAAGTGCGCACATTTTGAGACAAGACTATTTCCTTTTAAGTTAGGCAACAAGAAATTTTGGAGATGTAAAATACTGACATCATTCAAAAAAACGAAGAGACTTTTGCATGAATATTAAAAACAGAGGCCATGGACATAAAATATACTAACAGAACAATGAACAAAGTATCTCAGCTAATCCTTAATAATCTTTCTTAAACCTTTTAGTATCTTCAAAGCCTAATTTGAAAACCAAAAATTCAGGCCTAAAGACTAAATTCTCCCGTACTTGCTTCTAAGATCCCTATGCCATTATTCTGGGACAAGTCAAACAAATTTGGTCTTTTTTGGTATCCTCCTTCTTTACTTGGTTCATATCAGATAGATTAATTTCTGTTACAACTTAATAGCAGAACATGGAATATAGGATATTTTATTTACACAGAGTGCTGTATCAAAACCAGAACAACTAAACAGTGATCCCAACACAATGTTATTTAGTTCGAGAGCTTGAATTACAGAAATGGTACAGATGATTGCTAAGTAGGTAACAGGATAACCTGCACAGATAAAGGTTTAAAGTTAACTCTAACTGAAAAAGAATTATACCAAAATGAAGACAATTAAAATTGAAGGGAAATTCAAATATAATTTCTTTATATTCTCTTTGAACATTTACATTATGGGGACTTTATGAATTTATAACTTTCAGACTCTAAACTTCAGTTTTTAATTATTTTAAACATTTTTTTGTTAAGCTAATTTCAATGCAACTCAAGATCAAAAGAAGTAACACAAAATGGCCCCTTTTATAACTTGCTAAAATATACCATCTGGTTGAGAGTATTAACTTCACAGACCAGGGACCCTTGAGATTGGATCTCATTCTATAGAAAAAGGGAAATAAAGCTTAGAGATTAGGACTAATCTCCCAATTTTGTTTCTGTGCTCTCTGCTTTATGTTGATGGTATCTCCTATTTCTGAATTGAGTTATCAGTTCAAAGAGATGCGTTTTTAGCACTACTCTACTGTATTTCTACTACAAAACAAAATTTAAAACAAACTTCAGTAATGTAAACAAATTTAGTGTCCACCACCTATACATTTCATATGAGACCTACATTTTTATTTTTGGTCTTTACTACTAATATTCTATCTCCTAGGTACTTAAAGTATTTCTTCCCCACCCCACAATAAAATTAAACAGTTCTAGTTGTTTCTTATGGTTCCAGAGCATCCTGGGAATGCTCAGGTTT
This sequence comes from Talpa occidentalis, assembly GCF_014898055.3. NCBI lineage: Eukaryota > Metazoa > Chordata > Mammalia > Eulipotyphla > Talpidae > Talpa > Talpa occidentalis. The sequence goes on along the minus strand of NW_023605305.1, from coordinate 106,344,846 downwards.
TTTTTCCCATATAAGTTAATGGCAGTATTATCGCCAAATCCAAATGCAAGGTATCCATTAGGAATACAAACTTTTGGATGCGGGGGCTGGGAAGAATAGGACAGGAGAGGACCTGTATTATTTCCCAGAAATATGGAATGGGGATCCCGGGAATCTGAATTCAGATGGCATAAAGCACTTATACTCGGTTATGAGCCAGAAAGATGTCAGAGTAAGCAAAGCTGAAGACTGAGGAGGGTGAAGTAGGTAGGGGCAAAAAATGATAAGTGAGCAGCATGGTGATCTGACGAAGTGATTTACCAATAAAACAGAGCAGGTGACCATCTGCTCTAGGACACATGATGGTGAAGGGCAAGTATCACAATCCATGCGCATGCAACCTGGTTGTACTTTACTTCTTGTCTGCCCTTGGATGGCTGATGCTTGTTAAGTTGCCTGTTGTATTCTTCCAATAAACCCCTGCTTGACTGGAACAAGTGTGACTGAGTTTCTGTTCCCTACAGGCCAAACTCAGTAACATATAAGATCCTGTAGCAGATATAAAGATGAGAAATACCTACTTCTCTCCAACCTCAAAGACAATATAGTTAGGAGCAGCTATGAATACAAATCATTGTTGTGGTATCATCACTAAATTTGAAAACTAAGCCCCCACTCCTTGCACAGCAAGTAAATTTGGGAGGCTTGAATAGATAAAGAGAGTGGATGAGCCTGCATGGGAGGGAACTGGGCTGTTAAGCTGAAGATCAAGATCATTAATCAGGGCACACCCAACACTAGTCACCCCAACCAATCAATGATGCCTGGAGTAGAAATAGAGTCTAGGGACCCTCACTCTGCACAGCAGACCTCTCCTGTCTCACCCGGTGTTTCTCTCAGCAGAGTATTTCAATAAATTCACCTTTTCTGTTCTCCACCCTGTTTCTGTTGAATTCTTTCACCCCCACGCCTCTAGCCTACAACCCAATTCTTTCCCATAACAATAACCATATTATGAGGCAGACTATAAGAGGCACAAAAAGTATTATACAGTTCAAAGAGGAGTGATCATATCAAATGCAGAATCAAAAAGGTTTCCGGAAAGAAAGGGAACTAGTAATCATAATAGATAGTAGTTTGGGATTTTTTTTTTTTTTTTTTTTTAGTTTGGGATTTTTTAAAATGTATTAACTAAGAAAAATAAAATGTTGGAATCCTAAGTGAAACAATGAAAAATAATTTTAGTGGTTTATGAAATAAAAAATCTGGTGACAATTGAATCATCAGTTGGCAACTGACTAGTTACAAAGATGAGAACAAGAAAAGTGTTTTTAAGAGGGTTCAGTTTTCAACCTGTATGATTTTAAGAATGATGAGGCAGTAACAGAAAAGTTCACAGCAGGTGATTTGGGGGAGAGATGCCAAGAGAGGAGGCAAGTGCTGTAACTGATATACTGACTTGAGGTAAGTGGCAGTGAGCAGCGTTCAATTTACTGTGGGATCAGGAGAAAGAGGAACCATCTCAAGTGCAGAAAACAGATTTTTCAAAAATCCAAATAAAAAACTGTCCTCTGAAAAAAGGAAATAGAAGACACTTCACAATATCTAGTTTTTTTTCTTTTGCATTTGGCAGGATTCCAGTTTTACTTAGTTGCTGGATTTCCTGGTCAAAAACTGGAGACTTTAAAGACTAGAAATTAGGACCTCCCTGGTGGCGCAGGCGGTTGAGAGCAGTGCTATGAAGCTGTCCGCAGCCTCTGCAGTGCCGGTTTGATTCCCGCTGGCCTCGGAGCAACTGACATGGCACAGCAGACCTCTCCTGTCTCGCCCACTGCGCCCCTCAGCAGTGAATTTCATCAGTCTGCCTGTTCTGTTCCCCACTCTGTCTCCGGTGAATCCTCTCACTCACCCGCGCATCTGGCCTGTACCCCAGCTTTTGTATAAATGAAATATTTAAAAAGAAAAAAAAAGAATAGAAATTAAGTAGTATTATAGAAGAACCTAATTTTTTTTTAATATGGCTTCTCCTCCCAGAAAAATACACAGATTTTGTTAACAATTTTAGAGAGTTTGTGGACATTCTGAAGCCCTAAGGGGTACCTACACCCAAGGTTTTTTTTAAAAAAATGCATGTTGTATAAGAAACAGAGAAGGGAAAGACAAGGTTGGGAAGAAAGAGGAAATATATGCAGAGACCCATCAACTCCCTTTCCTTTTCCAGAACTGGAGGATGAAGCAGATCAACACCAGAGGGACAGAGAGGTTCAGGTTTCGCCAACCTTCTCTAACAGAGGAACTACCTTTATCAGAGACAACTGTCCCCAAACTAAAAGACTTCTTTGTAATAGTGCAAATATATTTAACAGACTACAAGTTCTTTTTAAAGAAACATAGACCTCAAGGACCCAAAATTAGATCTGATGTATATGAAGTGAGTCTTGCTGATCTGCAGAATGATGAAGTTGCATTTAGAAAATTCAAGCTAATTACTAAGAATGTTCAGAGCAAAAACTATGTGACTAACTTTCATGTCACGCATCTTACCCATGACAAAATGTGCTCCATGATCAAAAAATGGCAGATCATGACCGAAGTTCGTGCTGATGTCAAGACTACGGATGGGTATTTGCTTCATCTATCCTGTGTTGGTTTTGCCCTCCCCCCCAAAAAAAAATCAGATTCAGAAGACCTCTTACGCTCAGCACCAACAGGTCCACCAACTCCAGAAGATGATGGTGCTCAGCACTGCACAGGTGAAGACAAATGCTTACGTGGTGAATAAGCTGATGACATACACAACTGGGACAGACAGAACTTGCCCTTGCCAATCTATTCACCTGCTCTGTGATTCCTTTGTTAGAAAAGTAAAAATGCTGAAAAAGCCCAAGCTTGAATTGGAAAAACTCATGGAGCTTCATGGTGAAGGTAGTAGTTCTGGAAAAGCTACCAGGAATGAGATAGGTGTTAAAGTTGAATGAGTTGATGCATATGAACCACCAGCCCAAGAATCTGTTTAAAATTCACTTTCAGTGGTGACAAATAAAAGGTCTTGTGATATTTTATAAAAGAAAAAAAAATCCATCCAGGATATAAAATAGCATATTTATCAAGGGACAATCTCATTTTCAATAATAAGCATATTCAGCCAATAATATGCAGACATTCAAATGTGAGCTATCACTTTAAATTTCAAAACTATAAAAAAATTGCAAACAGCACACTTGTGTATCATCCTATGCACTATATACCCTGGTTGGGAAGCGCTGCATAATTATTTTGTCTCTCTACAGAATATTGTGATTAAACACTAATTTGGCATATCCAGATTTTCCCAATAACACTACTAAAGAAAATCCAAACCAAAGATAATAAAAGAATTACAATACTGAAGTCTCCCTTGTAGTAATTCAGCCACACTAGCTTCTTGATTTACTATAGTACCTATAATCTGTAACATTCATTTTGATTTCACAGTAACAATTATAACTATTATTTACTGAGCTAAAACTAAGTGCCAGGCTGTTTTACTTTACATTATCATCATATTTAATCCTCACAGCAAGTCTACAAAGTTTGTCTATTAAATTTTTCATTTTTTTTTAATTTTTATTTTTTATTTATACAAGAGCTGGGGTACAGGCCAGAGGTAAGAGAGGGTGAGAGGATTCACCAGAGACAGAGCAGGGAGCAGAACAGGCAGACGGACCGAAAGCACTGCTGAGGGGAGCAGCAGGCGAGACAGGAGAGGTCTGCCTCACCATGTGGGATTCTCCTTGGCCTGCCCGGAGGCTGCGGAGGCTGCTGTCAGCTTCACAGCACTGCACTCAACCTGCTGGCTACCAAGGAGGCCCTAAATGTTTCATTTTAAAGCTGAGGTAACTGAGGCGAGAGAAACTGAATAAATAACTTTGTCAGAGCCCATATTGTCAATTACTAGGCTAGACTATATCCTTGCAAGAAAGAAAATACAGTAAAAGTTAATGAACATGGATTGTATGCCAGCAGAGACAAGGGTAAGTAGATAGATCTTAAATTAGACTGAGTCCAATTGTGTCACATTGGTGAAGTAAAAAATTACTTGTAGGCAGAGTCTTGCCCTGCTTAACAACATTTTCGCCAATGACATACAGTATATAAGTCCAGGAGTACAAATAGGTAGCTACACCATAGCCTATGTATGCAGCACAGGCTATTCCATTTAGATTTGTATAATTAATTACACCTTGTGACAGCTGTATAGCAATGAAGTCGCCTAACAACCTCCTAAATTACCTTTGCTATTTCTCACAGAAATAGCAAGGAAGCTCTCTTAACGTCACATGTGCCCAAATAAAAACAACTGTCTCCACAACTTATTTGAATTTTTTACTCACCTTGCTCAAGACTATAAAAACTTACTTAAAAAGGAATGAAACTGACAAAAATGAAAAACAAATGTTTTAGTATTTTGATTTTTAAATACTGCCTTTCAAGTTCCTGAAGTCATTTTTGTTTAACATTGTTTTAAATTCAATGCACTATTTATAAAATCCTGAATAAAGATTTTTCTAGACATCTGCACAAGTTTTGCTTACCTAAGTTTTACCTGCCAAATCCTGCCATTTGGAACAAAGCCTCATAGTCTACAACTGTATCTACAGCAGGCTGATGTCCTGCTGTAATGTCTGAGGGTTCACGTAAGCCAAAACACTCACAAAAGATGACAACCAATGGATGAACATAGAAAACAATGCCTCGAGTGTTGTGGCTTACATTAGATATCTGTAAGGACTTGAGAGGCAATGTCTGGCATTAGCTGGCTCGGGTTAATCAACAGTAAATATTTAAGGAACACCTTCTACGCTCACAAATGACACCTGTGCTATAGAGGTGGCAGTCTAGAACTACAAATTGAATTCATGTATGCTGAAAGATGAGGTATTCAAACTGAAATTTTAAACTCCAGTGCATAACTTTCCCCCATATCCAAAAATACCAGGGCTTCGGCAACCTACAAACAACCAAATATGTTAACATGAAGAGACCAACAGGTACACACAATACATCCGAGTACAAACTTAGTCTTAGGTTACAGCAGTCTGTCCTCTGGAAGTTTGCATCCTGAGGCACTTCCCCAAATGCCACTTCTTTTTATCAAAAAATCAGTTATTTTAACAAGTAAACTTCTGGGTCTCCGTGGCTATCAAACGATCACTAGCCACTGCAGCACAAGTTCGATCCCAGGCCAGGGAGCTGACCCATATGGCACAGCAGACCTCTCCAGTCTCACCCACTGCTCCCCTCAGCAGTGGATCTCACTGCCTGTTCTGCTCCCCACTTTATCTCTGGTGAATTCTCCCCCCCTCCCCGCCCGCACCTCTGGCCTACACCCCAGCTCTTGTATGTACAAATAAATAAAAATAAATCTTAAAAAAAAAATAAAATAGGGCCTCCCCGGTGGCGCAGCAGGTTGAGCGCTGCACTGTGAAGCTTTCCACAGCCTCTGCAGCATGGGTTCAATTCCCGGCCAGCCAGGGAAAAACCCACATGGCATGGCAGACCTCTCCTGCCTCGCCCGCTGCTCCCCTCAGCAGTGTCTTAGGTAGGTCCATCAGCCTGTTCTGCTCCCCACTCTGTCTCTAGTGAATTCTCTCACCCTCCAGCACCTCTGACCTGTACCCCAGTTCTTGTATAAATAATTTTTTTTAAATCTTTAAAAAAATACATAAAATTAAAAGCATACATAAAAAGTATACTTCTACTGGGCCTCCCCGGTGGCCCGGCGGTTGAGCGCTGGGTTGCGAAGCTGCCCGCAGGTTCTGCAGCGCCGGTTCAATCCCCGGCTGCTCCCCGGCCACCAGAGGAGGGTTCCACATGGCGCGCAGACCTCTCCTGCCGCCTGCTGCTCCCCTCAGCAGTGTACTTCGGTCCTTCTGCCTGCTCTGCTCCCTGCTCTGGCTCTGGTGAATTCTCTCACCCTCCCGTGCTTCTGACTGTGCCCAGTGCATGTGTAAACAAACAAACAAATAAATAAATAAATAACATGCCTCTATAAAAAAAAAAAAAAAAAGTATACTTCTACTAAAAAAAGTGCATATTCATTAGCCTACTTATTCTTCTCTAGCAGGACCTGAAAAGATACTAACCTGAAAATCTATAGCTTGACTTATTGGTAAGCTAATGCCAGGGTACTTCGTGATTTACTGAGCTTCTACAAGCCGGTGTCTGGTCTCTCAAAAACTTTAAAGGTAATGATGAAAAATGCATCTGCACAAAAAGAATGTCAGGTGACATAAACAGTAATTCCTGTAGGTCAATAGTTTAAGTTTGAAGAAACTGAAAGAGATAAAATAGCTCACCAGAAGTCTGACACAGCCTTAACAGTAAAGATATCCAGTTTCGTAACTGATCCTAAGGCAACTCGGTTCCCATTGCAATCATCTCGAGCAACTTTTCAGTAACTCCCAAAATAATGCCCACTAACTCTTTCACCACAAACCTCAAACCAACCATTCCTTACATTTCTTCAGCGCACAGTGTCTCCCCCTTTATAAAAACAAGGGGAGGAGACAGAAAGTCTTAAGAGAATAAAAATGTTAGAAAAAGGTGAACAAGTCCAACCAGCCTCTGCACCCAGGGTCTCTTCCAGAGGCGTCATTCATCCCAATCATCCACCCTTCACGTCCTGGATAATACAGGGTTCCTTCACTTTACCAACGCCTCAAAATGTCCACTCTCTAACAAATGATAGGGTCCTTGTGTGGCCACTCTGTCCCAGCCCTTCTCCCTACAGTAATCACGGAAGCCTCGCAGCTCTACCCGGCCAGGAGAGTCTCACCACGCTCCACACTCACAAACCATCATAAAAGCCCAAAACACGCTATCGCGTCCTCTCTGCTACCACATTCCAACCCTCGCGAAACCGTCCCTCACATCAGCTCTTCCTTTATGAGCTTGCCATGTAATTCTCAACACAGTCTCCACGTCCTACGACTGCCCCAACACTCCCAAGCCCTCATTGCCACACACAACCCCAGCAGACACACCCTCCCCAGTCTAATTCCTACAGCTCCAAACCCCACCCCCTCATTACAATCTCCAAGGCCCCAGCGACCAAGCCAACCCCCGCCCAAACCCGTCACGCCCTCCAGATCCTTTCGGGGTCCCTTCCGCCAGCGAGAACGGGCCCCCCCACACACCCAGCTCGGGGCTCCCCGAGGGCCCAGGCCCTCCCCAGCACCCCCCAACCCCGCCCCGGCCCCTCACCAAGCAGCAGCAGCTTCACTTCTTTGGCCGCTTTCTCCCCGTCCTCCCGCAAGTTGCGGTCGATCATCTTGCTCCGCTCCACCGCCGCCTTGTCCTCGGCGCTCAACGTGCAGCCCATGGCGGCGGCGAGAGAGGGGCCCGAGTCCGGACTCACTCACACACCGCGGCGACTGCGGCGGGACTGGCTGGAACCGCGTCTGGCGCTGGGCGGCGGCCCTCTACCTCCGCTCGAGGAGGACCCGGATATCCGGTGTCTGCGCCACTTCCGGCAACGCCTCGCGGCGGGCGCGGCTCGGACCTGTCCGACGGGGAATTGGCGCCGCCGGAAGCGGAAGTGCCCGGGGAGCTGGGGGAGCCTGGGCGGTGGTCGCAGAGCAGAGAGGGTCCGTGGAGCTCGCAGTGCGCCACTCGCCCTGAGTTCCCTTTCAGCTTTGGGGCCGCCTTGTTTGGGTAAATGTAGGAACAGTGGGGACTGGACTTTGTGCAGTTCGTGGCGTCCTGCACCCGCGAGGTCATCCAGCCGGGTCTGGATGGGGTTGGGGATTCCCAGATAAGAGCGCTCTGCCCGCTTAGTAATTTCATCTGGGAATTTGTCAGTAGCCAGAAAGCCCCTCTGGTCGCTGGCCGCGCAGATCCGGGGCCCCAACCCCACGTGCTGGACACTTTCTCTTTCAGAATCGTGTCAATCAGATCTACGGAATGGGAACAAACCGCAGAACCTGATCCTGACCACGCCTCACATCCGAGATCTGTAAGAACGACCATGCCTAGGACTTTATCCTTTCTGCCCTCTCCTTGGCCCACCAGCACTACTTGAAAAATGCACCCTAGTCCTTGTGCCATCAAATACGAATTTCTGTGGACTTGAGAGGTGCCCTATTTCTGTGTTGGCAGAGGGACTCGAAAAAACCAGTAGATACTCTGTTTCCTGAAGGTAAGCATGTAGTTCCTCCAGAAAGTTTCCATGCGGCCTTTCTACAAAATAAGCCAGTTTTAGCGCAAACAGATGACCCTGCGTTAGGGACATAGGAATTTTACCAAGATTGGTCAACCTCAGCGCCATACCCCAAAAGAAACCAATGCATCCTGTGACTCTCCTAAAAATTTCCTGTTGTGGTAACAAAAAAAAAAGAGGAAGTTTTAGTAAAATTTGTCTCTGAACTAGCCCATCCCTGAAAATATGTCCCCTATGAAAAACCCAGACTTTTTACTCATAATTCTGGATACTACTGTGAAGGTGATCCTAAATTACCTTTGCTGCTTAATTACCGCACAAATACTTTCACCGTATATTATAGGAAGGAGAACAGTGTAGCCCCTACAACCTTGTAATTATAAGTTATTTTCCTAATAGAATCTGATCTTTATAAAATGGAAATGTCTATGTAGTGATGATTCATTAATTAGAGGGATTTCTTGAGAGCAACTAAACCTTATACACCACTACTTTTAAAGTGCCAATTCTTCAGAAATTGAAGTCTCCCCCTCAATTCCAAATGACTTAGAATAAAAGGGACTGCTTTTCCATAATCGATACTTAATGGGGAGAAAGGGCAAGAGGAGAGGGAAGTAAAAGCAGTATTTATTTATTAAGTGCCCACTTATTGGCCCGGAATGGCCAGTGCTTCCATGTGTTCTCTCCTAAGCCTTACAACAACCCCGTGAGGTAGGTAATGTTATCCCCATTTGTACAGATGAGGAAATAGGCTCAGAGAAATTAAACATCTTTCTCAAGCTCCCACAGTTCATATATCTAACTCCAATTCACCCTTTTCTACACTGCCACTATAACATTTTTCAGGGGGAGAGCCAACAGAAGGTTTTCATTTGGTATTGGGAGTTACTCCAGGGTGCAGGAAACAACAATTGCCTCAACCTGTTGGTTTTCAGTGGGTTAAAGAGGTGATGTTTTGTCCACAAAGCTTTCAGAGCTAAGGATTACATAAGAACTTTTACCAAGCAATCCTAGGAACTAGAAAACTCGTAGAAGGTGACCATAGCAGAAATTGTTGGAAAAGTTCTCAGCACAGTAGAAGAGAAATTTTTATTTCCTTCACAATCGATCCACTTAGGGAAAAATAAATGGCAGATGAACCAGCGAATGTCAAATTCTGTAATAAACGCCAGTGAGATCATAGTGTCAGAAATGACAGATCCCGCATTACAGGATAGCCGTATTACAGCTTGAATTACATATATCCTTACTCTTAAAGCTTTCTTCTCTGATGTATTTGAAGGAAGGGTCGGAGGGCAAAGGGAAAGGCAAGATAAATTAATAAAATGGCTGCCAAACAATGTTTAATGCCCTCTCCTTTCCCTCCCGCCTTACCGTGTGTTTCCGCTGGACTCACACTGCCACCTGCTGGCAATGCGAAGGGCCTACTAGCTGATCAGTGATTGGAAGTTTTCCCCTGTCTAGGAATGAGATTCCTCCTTTGTGATCTTAGAGGAAGGGGAGAAGGAACACGTCTTTAATCACAAAAGACACTCCTTGGTTCATATACTACCTAAGGGATTTTCTCAATGTAATAGGTACTATACTAAAGTAAATCTAATGATAGGAAGACAGAAACCTGGAAATTTTCCTAGATTTAAAGGGAAAAAGCTGATCGCCCAGGTTCATTTAATAAGCTATTTTCTTCAACTAGAGTTTCACTTACAAGCTGCACACTTTCCACAATCTGTAGGGTTGTGGTGTTTTGCTGCAGTGAACTGAACTCTCAGAGTTAGAACCATGTACATATTCTCCAGTATATTTCTCAAACATTCTACAGAGCTTTACCAGAGGTAAATGCTCTATAAAAATACAAGGTATCTTATCAAATTAGACTATGAATTCCCAAAGGCAGTGATCATACATCCTCTGTGATTCCCGGACAATTCTGAGTATTCAGCTAGTAAGCACTGAATTGTACTGAAGGAGTCAAAGTTGATATCAGTATGATTTTATAATAAAAAGTATTTATTGGCTGTTCAAAGGGGAAACTCACTCCCACCAGCCCATCTTCCCCTTTGATACTCAGTAAACCAGGAATTTTTCAAATACAGACCACATCATCCGCCGGTCCTACCTCAAGCCTTAAATGTTAGCTGATTCATTGAGGGACGTGGGATGGACAGGTAGTCCCAGGTGGATGTCCTGTCCAGTTTGCAATTATTTCGCTACCTTGAAAATACCACCACCAATACCAACTGGCGTAATTCCTACAGTTTCAATCAGTGAACAACTGAGCCCAACTCCCGTGCCCCTCTCCAACCCAGGGCTGCAGATAGAGAAATTTAAGTCGTCACTGAAGCTAATTTTGAGAGCAATGAATGGAAGTAGGGAGGCATTTAATGGACCATGGAAACCCCACCCTTCCCATTCCCAACCTTAGTCTCTTGTACCCGATTGTCCAGGGGGCTGGAGGTGGGTCACTGCCATGAGGAGAGAGATCAGGGAGGCCAGTCCTAAGGAAAAAAAAATATTCACAGTGTTATTGATCAGGGTGATTACCTGGCCTCTCTGTAGCCAGCCACATTAGCAAGTCAAATGCTAACCTCCCTTTCACCCACCCAACCCCAATCTGTATACCCCTTCATCCTAAAAGAAAAGGAGGAAGAACTGTCCTGCCTTCTTGCCTCTGCTGAGATCAAGCCCAAGGCTGATCTCCCATGTTCTGGAGAGATCATGGGAAAAATAGAGCAGAAGGACTGTTTCTGGAAAGTGGGGAGAGCTGTAGTCAGCTTCCCTGCCTTCTACTCTGTGTCCCCTGCTTGCCACTCCCCTTGCCTCTGGCCAAAATCAGGAAATGAAAATAACCACTTTGAAGGAAACTTCAGGTCTAAAACCAGGGAAGGGTGTATTAACGAAAAGAAAACAGTTAGCTGTAATGTAGCTCTTTTTAAACCTAGCAAGGAAATGAGAAGACACAAGTCGTTATCTTACCTTGCTTGGGCACAATGACTGCCCTGGACAATTATACTGAAAAATGAAGTCTCCTGAAGGGTCCCCAGAATAACTGCAAACCTGGCCTGCTGCTCTGTATCCTCCAGCTCCTACCCTTAGAGTTTCCCTGCTTCCTGAGACATGAGAAGTTCATGGGTTGAGACGCATCATCTCACCTTTGTGACCCTTTACTCTCGTCACCATCTCACCAGGTCGCCTCCCATCATAGTCAAGAATCACAGCCGAGTCCAAGGCTTTTGCCACACATCCATCCTGTTGGCTCTGTTCCTGATCCAGAAACACTAAGCAAAAGCTGTGTGCAGAGACCCCAGCCCCAGCCCCAGGTAGCTGAGAAAAGATGATCCTTCAAGGTGGTCCTTGCAGTCATAACTGGCCCCCAGCCCCATCTCCCTCCAGGTGTCCAGCAGCCCATCATGATTCCAGTCGAGGTGAGGGGGCAGGACGGAGGTAGCTGTCCGACATGATCATGTCGCTGGTGAGTTGCTGCTCTAGAAACTCAGAGGTCTCCTCAGCTATCTGGCCTGGAATTCGAAAGTCAACAGCAGGCGGCTCCTGCTTGGGGCTGGGTAGAGGTCGCGCACCCCAGGACTCAGTGGGACAGCCTGTCCCCTGGAGGAACTGCAGGAAATTCTCCTCAATGGAGCCCTCCCTGCTGGGTAGCCTCAGCTCCTCCTCTGGAGCTGACTTGAAGAAGCAGACAAACTGCTTGCTGAGCTCCCCGCGGATCTGCCGGTTAAGACAGCCGTAGAAGAAAGGGTTGGAAGTGAAGCAGAAGTAGCCTATCCAGGTCACCACGCTCTCCACCTGCCCGGTCGAGATGGGTTGAGCACTCAGGGCAACGTAGAGGTGGAAAGAAAAGTAGGGCAGCCAGCAGAGCAGGAACTGTCCCCCCACTGCCAGGAGGACCACTGCCGCCTTCCCTCCACCAAACGTCCGATGTGGGGTGGTCTGGGGGGCCCCCGAGCTGGTGACCATAGTTGAGCGACTGCTGAGAGACTCGGAGCGTTGTCGGGGCGTCTCCATCCACGTGGGCAGCGGCCCGTGCTGCATGGCAGCCACGCGGGCCACTCGGAACATGCTGCAGTAGACCACAAGGATGAGGAGCAAGGGCAACAGGAAGTAAAGGACAGCAAAGACCACCACGAACAGCTGGCAGTAGGCACTGTGGCTCCATTGGAGTGAGCAGCCTGGGGGGATGCTGGGAGCTCCCTCCTCCCAGGAGACCCTTCCCAACACCGGCACAGAAGCCATCGCCAAGGCCTTCACCCACACACCCACCAGCACAGAGGCCACCAGCCCCAGGGTCATGCGCACCTCATAGCGCATGGGGTGGACCACGTAGTAGTAGCGCTCCACATTGATGGCCGACACCGAGAGAATGGCCAGGCTGACAAAGCATATGCTCAGGAACAAGTAGAGGCGGCAGGCGACCTCCCCAAAGAGGTCATGGTCAAAGAGGGCAGAGCTGGAGAGCATGGCCAGGGGCATGAGGGTCAGGGCAGCCAGCAGGTCCACCAGGCAGAGGTGGAAGACGAAGACAAATTTTCGGAGGGCGGGTGTCTTGGCGATAACAGCCATCACGGCAGCGTTGCCGGCCACCGCGGTCAAGTCCAGCAGGAGCATGAAGAAGAGGGCCACAGATTCGGAAGCCACGTCCCGTAGCCCCACTTCGGGGACCCCGCTGGCAGTAGAAGGACCTGGGGTTTGAGGGGCCCTCCCCAAAGTAGAAGAGTTCCCGGATGACTGGGGGATGGGAGAGGACTCCATGGGGCCGAAAGAGGACACCCAGGGCACCTCCTATCACAAGCCCATCCCCCATCCTAGTCCGGTGACCCTGGGATGGCAAGCCCAGGCCCAGGCTTCCCAGTTTGGGGGTGGAAGGAGGTAGGGAAGCAACTCCCGCCGGAGCCGCTAGTGCAGACTCTTGGCACCAGGCCTCTCGGCTGGGCTGTAGGTGCTGAGTGTCAGGCCAGTCACTGAGGGCTCAGGGATGCATCTCTCCTATCCGGCAGGTGGTAGTTCCTCGGGGTCCCACCTTGGTGACTGGGAAGACAGACAGAGGCAGGAGCCTCACCGCCTCAGCATTCCACCTTCCGAGTGGTCTCCGGCTCCTTCTCCATTTCCTTTCCTCTTTTCCACACCCTTCTCCCCTGTCAAGGACTGGTAGGCTGAATCCCAAAGCCTCTGTCTCACTTTCCCAGGGTCCTACTGAGCTTCTAGATTCCCACTCTCAAAGTTGCTCATGTAAATGTCCTGATTTCTTGGCTCCTCAGAATGGCAGGAGCTGTTGGAGGGTAGGAGCACAAGATTGGGTCTCCTGTCCCCCGCCTGGGAATTATTATCTGTGACTCTTCTGGACTTCAGTTTCCTCATAAAGGCATCTGTAAAATGAAGGGAATAATCGCAACTTCACCACTGTGTTTGGAGGATCCGGTGAGGTTTGTTAACGACAACACGATACGCTTTCCACATGCTAGGCCCTGTTCTAAGCACTCGCGGTAGATTAATATTTTTTTCTTGTATTGTTCATTTTTGTGCAGTATTTGCTTTCTCCCCTCACGTGCAGTCCCCATAAATCTTCCACCACTGCATCCCCCATGAACCGTCACTGTGGTCCCTTGTGCTTCTCTCCCCTGTTTTGATGCCCTTCCCTCTCCCCCACCCATGCCTTATATCTGTAGTTTACCTGTTCTCTCTCTCTCTCTCTCTCTCTCTCTCTCTCTCTCTCTCTTTGTTTGGTTTCCCTGTATTCCTCCTATAAGTGAAACCGCCTGATGCTTTCCTTTTTTTTTTTTTTTTTTGATGTTTTTCTTTTTCCTTCTGACTTATTGCACTGAGCATAATGCCTTCTAGCTTCATCCATGTTGCTGCAAATAGCATGAGTTTATCTTTTTTAATTGCCGAATAGTATTCTATTGTGAATATACACTACATCTTCTTGATCCATTTATCTGTTTGGGGGTACTTTCTTTTTTTAAAGAGAAATCTAGTTTTGGTGCTTCCCTGATGGCGCAAGGGGCTAAGTTGTAGCACTATGAAGCTATCCACAGCCACTGCATCCATCACAAGTTCAATCCCCGCCAGGGAGCTACCCACATGGCACAGCAGACCTCTCCTGTTTTACCTGCTGCTCCCCTTAGCAGTGTATTTCAGTAGATCCGTCTGTTCTGTTTCCCATACTGTCTCTGGTGAATCCTCTCACCCCCGCCCCCACACACACCTCTGGCCTGTACCCCAGTTCTTGTATGTATAAATAAATATTTAAAAAAAAAAAACAGTAAGAGAAATCTAGTTTTATTACCTTTCACTGTGAGGTCAACTTTACAGGTTGGGGGGGGTAGTATTTTTATTATTATTTTTTAGATTAACGCATTCCAATCCTTACAACCCTAGGAAGTGCATGTTATTCACATTTTGCAATCAATAAGACAGACCTAGGGGGCCTCCCCTGCTGGCACAGCGGTTGAGCGCTGGGTTGCCAGGCTGCCCGCAGCCTCTGCAGCGCCAGTTCGATCCCCGGCCACCAGCGAGGGTCCCACACACAAAAAAAAAAGACAGACCTAGGTAGGTTGAATAACTTACCGAAGGTCACACAGCTAGTAAGTGGCGAGGTCCAGGTACACAGCCGGGTGGTCTGGCCCTGGAGCCAGTCGTCTCTCCCACCATGCCATGCTGTGCTTGACGGTGCCCCCCACAGCAGCTGCAACACAACAAGCACTCAATAAATAGTGGCTGAATTTGAACCATCTCTAAAAATGTCTCTCACTGCTCTGGGCTACACTAGAAAGAGATAACCTGAAAGGGGGAAGCACTGTGCATTAGTCTGCTCTGACAGCATCACCCACGAGATAAAAGCTGTCACTTGGGGAATGTTGAGAAGGAGCAATGAAAAAATGTCCCAGCTGGAAGGGTATGGGAGGTCAATGCATCTATTTCAGAGCTGGAAGGGTATTTGTTCCTTGAAAGCTGCCCTTGTCCACCCCCTCATTAACTTCTCAAGGCCTCCCTGCCTGCAGGTGGGAGAGGACCTGTTCCCTGGAGCTGGCTACTGGAATATCCCGACCCAGAGCCCGCTTGGTCCTGAACTGTCACCACAGTTGCAGAACAAGGAGGGGGGAGTCTGTGTAAGCGCTGGGTGGGTGACTAAGATGGTGGATGAGCAGCAATCAGAGAAGAAAACTGGAAGAAATTGGGAAGGGAAGAAGTCTGTGGTTTTAGTGCCTTACATTTCCCCTGACCAAGTGGCAGATCAAATCTGTCTTATGCGTCTTGTTCTCCATGCTGAGTTTGTACATAACTGAAATGAGTTGCCCAATGCAATTCAATTTTTTTCATTTCCACGCACTATCTTTGCATCCAGAGCCCCTCAGGATAGTGTGTTAAGGAATGCAAATTAGAGGCAAAAGGTGACCCTGCCAAGTCTGATGGGCTTTTTATAGAAAAGTCACAAGTTCCCTGGGTCATAGCTTCTGCATCTGTAAAATGGGTTGGACTACATGACCTACAAGGTCCCCATGTATGGTAACATCTGATGTAACATCTGAGTTCCCCGGTTGCAGGGCCTTGGGCAGCAGTTTCTCAGTTTAAAAATCCATCATTTTGGGCAGCCCTGGTGGCGCAAGGGGTTAAGCACCACACTATGAAGCAATCCACAACCTCTGCAGCATGAGTTCAATCCCCGGTCGCAACCCACCTGGCACAGCAGACCTCTCCTGGCTCGCCCGCTACTCCCCTCAGCAGTGTATTTCAGTCAGTCTGCCTGTTCTGTTCCCCACTCTGTCTCTGGTAGATCCTCTCACCCCTGTATCTCTGGCCTGTACCCCAGCTCTTGTATAAATAAATAATTTTTTTTTAAATCCATCATTTCTCTGACTGCAATAAATAGGCCCAAGGTGAAAGTTGGGGAGCACAGCCCGCCCCCCTCCCAATAATTCTAGTCTTACAATCAACACTGGCTTTTCACATGCACACCACCCTTGAGCTAATTTATCTTTAGAACTCCATGCATGCAGTAGGTGTTCAGGACAATTTTGTGAACAGAATCAAACTCAGACTGATGGAGTGCTTGCATCCCTGGCCCCTAGCACAACTGCAAAAGCACTGAGGTGGCCGGTCAGCCGCTTGCCAGTCAGGGGACTCTCCTGGGAAAGTCACCTGGCCTCCTGGACTCAGCAGCCCTAACTTTCGACAACTGCCTAGCGACATGGCTTTTCCTAGTGGTAACAGAAGGCTCATTTCAAAATTAAAATGGCCACATAGACTCAGGTTCTGCAGCGATGTAGAGCGGGCCTAAAAGTGGAGATAGCAACTTCTCATAAGACAGTCTTCCAGAAAAAAAATGTGGGAAAAATACCAAGGGAAACATCCCGCCCCTTCCTCTCCATGCAGTGACTTCCGCATCTTTTACCTGAGAGTGGAGCCCAGAAGACGTGACTGAGGCCCTGGGAACCAGAGGAGTACAGGCCCACCATGTCTGCCTGGATGTGAAGAGTCTGTCCTCAGGGCCCACACAGGACCCCAGGCTGAGGGGAGCAGACATGGTTCCCACGTGGAGAGGGAGAAAGACTGTGCGGCCATGATGGAGCCCAAGGCAAGAAGGCAAAGGGCATCTCTTTCTCATACCCCCTTGGCCTTGCCAGACCTCCACACTGACTCCTAAATTCTAGGATTCTAATTTATATCCTAACGGATGGATCCATATACCTCTCCCCCTGCACTCCCTTACTGAGGGACTGGGGTGATGGATGGGGGGCCGTGGATTTATCTTTCATAGGGAAACCCAGGGAGCCTCACTCCACTCCCAGCTGCCAGCATCATGCCTCCTCAGGTGCTCTCTCATCCTCCTACAGCTTCCTTCCAGCAACCCCTCCCTCACCTCCAGGACCTCTCAGTACCTGAAAGCCTTTGCCACCATAGGGGCTGAGGTCTGGGCCTCTTGCAGGGCCATGGTCAAGTTACAGATGGCCTTGCTTCTGGATGCAAGATGTTCATAAGTGCCCAGCCCAAGGCCACAGAGGTATCGTGGGGATTCACATGCACCTGTTTCCCAGATACAGAGCTTCCATCCCCAGGAGCCAAGCCTGGCCTGCCTTCAGACAAGAACATACTGCCCCCCCCCCCAAGCCAGAGATGACTTCCAGGGGGCTACAATAGCAAAGTTGCCCCCCGCCCAGGACACAGAGTTGCCCATTGGCCTGGACGCCAAGAGACCCATTCCCAGTTTGCGGGGGACTCATCTGTATGACATGGGCCAGAATAGATGGGGAACCCTGTGTGCCTGTAGTGTCTTCAGCAGGCAGGAGATCAACCCCCATCTCTAGGCTTCAGAGATGCCCACACCCCAGCACTGCTTCGGGATACCTGGAAGCCCATTCCTGGACAAAACTGCCCACCCTAAGGTAGGGTGGGCTGGTGCTTGGGATGGAGAGCCCCCCCTTGTGCAGGCTGCCTCAGCACTCACCACCAGGCCCTGGATCTGGCCCCCGTTCCTGGCCTAGTCGGCAACTCCTACCTTTGCTGAGCAGCTCCCGGCTCCCATGTGATAGCTCCTCTCAGCTGATGCTTCTCCAAGGCTGCTGAAGCCTGAACCACTGCAGTGAGCTGTGAGAGGCAGCAGGCAGAGCAAGATGCTCCGATAGCTTCTGGGTCCTAACGGCCTCCTGCTTCTCACTCAGCCCCTCAGAGCCACTTCCAAGCAGGGAGCCAGGCACAGTGCCCCCAGGCAAGGCACCCAGGAGTGGCCCCAGGCCTTCTCATTCCTCTCAGGTTTGCAGAGTGGCATCTCAGAAGCCTAGGGGGGCAGGTGGTGGCAGGCAGGGAAGACCCTCCTGGCCAGCCTGCTGAAGTAAAAAAAGAGCACTCAGAGTCAGAACAACCAGGTTTAAAGCCTGGCGCTGGCACCTACTAGTTGTGTGACCTTGGGCAAGTCACTTCCTATTTCTGGCCTTGGCTTCTAATGTGTTCAAAGGGAGTAAAGGATAGATGATCCTTGGGATATTCCTGACAGCCCTTGCGTGGGTCCGTGTGACATCAGAACCAAGATGCTTTTATAGCAGCCGGTGCCAGTGAGACACAGGGCTGCAGGTTAGGCCTGGCAGGGCCGAGGCTCTAGGGCATGATCCAAGGTTTGGCTTCTTTGGAAGCTGCTGAATGTGTGTGGAGAACAGAGGGAACAGTGGCAGTCATGTTTGAAGGGGAGCTGAAGGCCTTATCCGAACCCTCATTCTTACCCCCCAAAAAAAAGTTTTCTGAGATGATATGTTTATCTGGCATGTGGCTGAGCGCTGGTGGTGTGGGGGAATCTCAGCTCTCCATGAGGAATAGGTGGCACCCCCATAGCCCTGCCCCCTTAGAGTGGAGCCAGCCGTACTTGGGAAAGCTCACATTGGGGTGGATCTGTGGGCCTGGACAGAGCTGGGAACACAACTCATGGAGGATCCCAAGCCACGTGATAAGCCTTTGGAGGTGAGTGAAGGAGTATAGCTTCCCTCAAACTCTGAAGAAAAGTTTCCCTGGGTATATGACTGACACCCAGGGATAGGATCCTAACAACATAAAGCTGTAGGACACCCCACATAGCTCACAGCACCCCTGTTTCTGAGAACCAGACATGTGAAGAGGTAACCCAAGACACACCTGGCAGGGCCATGAGCCTTGACAGGAATTCAGGCATGATGCCAGCTGCAGCACGCCCCACTGAGACTTGTCTCTCCAGAAACCTCATCTTCAAAAGGGAAGGGAGGAAATTCTGGAATGGTTTATCGGACCCAACCCAAAGAGCCAGAAGGACAGTGAATTCCCTGGGGCACTCAGAGGGTCAACGGCAAAGAGGCTTCAGACCAGCCCAGAGCTGCCCCTGTGACCTCTGCCATCCCTGGCCACCTTCCATCCTCACAGCTGCTCTGTGTGCCAGCCCTTACTCCCCTGCCCATATTACAGTTAAGGAAACAGGTGTCAGAGGTTAAGTGGCTTCCCCCAGGTCACAGAGCCATCAAGTGCCAGAGCCCATGCTTGAACCCAGGTCTGTTTGAAGCCAAAGGGTGTATTTACTCCTCCCCCTCAGGTCCTCACAACCGCCCTGCAGGCCTGACATGAGACTCTGGGTTGAGGCCCCAGAACCCATTCCACAGAAGTAGCTAGAGCCTAAAAAAACTTGATATGCCTGAGTACAGGGAAATAAAATTAAAATATCACATTAAAATGCCTAGACGGCAAAGTGATTTTATCAGGCCTTGTGCTATTGTGTTAGCAAGATCATCTTGGCCGCCATCAAACCTTGGCATCAATCAGGTAAAGCCTGTTCCTCATCAGCACCTACTTCCTTCCTGCAGGGGCCAGCCCAGACTGACGGGTCCCCCTCTTAGGGGTTCAGAAGGAACCACAGCAGACTAGGGCTCATCAGAACAGGGCCACTGAAATAGCACTGGCTTGGCCAGAAAGCTGTGGCTCTAACTGGGTTCTGCTCCATTGGCAGTGAGACTTGGGCTGTGAATTGCCATCTGTGCCTTAGTTTTTCTATCTATAAAATGGGCAAAATTCTTCACTCTTCGGCTGACCTAATAAGAATATGGAACCTCCAATACAAACATAGTGTCTCAGGTTTTGGGGAGCTAGTCCAGCTATCCTGACTGGTCAGACAATGCATACAGCAGGCAATTCTCCAGGTCTTATGGCCTCTCCCAGAGCAGATTCTAGAGCATGTGCTCAGTTGCTGGGAGCCATCTTGGCTCCGGAGAGAGGAGGGTGGAAAAACCACCTGCCTGTCCTGGCCCTGAGGCATAGGATAATAGTGATGATGATGATGATGATACTGGCTCCGGAGGGCTCACTTTGGGAAGGTACTTCTTACCTTGTATTTCATTAAAGCATATCAGAGGGCCTCCCTGGTGGCGCAAGGGGTTAAGCACCGCACTGTGAAGCAGTCCGTAGCCTCTGCAGCATGAGTTCAATACCCAGCCAGGGAGCAGCCCACAAGGCGCAGCAGACCTCTCCTGTCTTGCCTGCTGCTCCCCTCAGCAGTGTATTTCACTCAGTCTGCCTGTTCTGTTCCCCACTCTGTCTCTGATGGATCCTTTCAGCGCCCCCTCTACATCTCTGTTCTGTATCCCAGCTCTTGTACGCATAAATAAATAAATCTTTAAAAAAATCATATCAGAGTTTGGAATAACTACTGACATTATATCCTCCACCCCACCCTGCCAATCCTTCCCGGAGCTTAGCACATGGGACATGGGGAGACCAACGTGAGCCACTGAGGGCGGTCCCACAAACCACATCAGAGATTCACGGCTCACCATGCTCTACACATAGCCAGGAGGGGGCTCCTGTTACAGGTGGGGGGTAGTGGTACCCCCTTCTCAGTATCACAGTGGGGCCCTTTATGCCAAGGGCTGCTTCCCCATACCACACTTGCTCCTCGGTGGGGTGGTGGGGCCCTATCCAGTCCTTGCCACCAGCACCTTTTGACATGGTTATGCTCAACCCCCACTTTCCTGCCTCCTCAATATGAGACCTTGACGCTGAGCAAGTTTATCTTCCATCCACCCGCCCATTTGTTCAATAACCGGCTATCGGGTGCTTGCCCTAGGCCCAGGGCTCTCTGAGTGCAGCCCCTGGCCTCCTCAGTGCACCCGCCACCTCCTTTGCTGCCCTGTCAAAACTGCTCTCAGGAAAGAGGCTGATAAATCCATTCACGCTGATAGCAGCTTAATGTGTTCTCTCTCCCAGGAATATTAACAATTTAACAGGGAACAAAGGGAAGAAGCTGAATATTGGGATTCCAGCATCAACCAGGGGTGTCCCTGAGATCCCACAATGTAGACGTAGACTGTTCAGCCGCCTACTCCCCAGCCTGGCCAGCCTCGCATCCTCTCCGCACCCCCTCCATCTTATGGATACCCAACCCTCCCCAGGTGGAAAGCAAGCTCACAGCTGGGATCCCCCCCCCCCAAAAGCTTGGCTTCGCAGGCTGTCCAGATCCCTCTCTGCCAGCACCAGCCTTTCGTGCTCTCTGACTCCTACCCCACCCCACCATGGGGGGGGGAGGGGGGCAGGCTGAGGGACTGAGGAGGGAGACAGAGGAAGGCAGAGGTGAGTGTCTTCCCATTCTCTATTCCCCCACAGTCTGGCCTACGCCCCCTGCCAGGAGCCAAGATCCAACAGTATATTCAGCCTGCAGCTGCCACTGGTCATGTGAGCCCATTGCTAGGTTACAGGGACCCAAAAATAAATCCTTCCCAACCAGATTAGAAACTGGGGGCCTCGGATGAACCAGGCTCAAAAGAGCGGCAGGAACACCCACAGTGCATGTGCAAGCCGGGCCTGCGATGAGGTCAGGGAGCCTTCCTCAGGCTGCCCACCCCGCCCTCATTAGCTGGGGCTCAGTGCTGGACCCCAAAGAAAAATGCCAGAGGGCTCCCGGGTCTTTGACAACTACAGAATAAATTGGTCTACAGACCAGTGGCCTTTCCTCACCAGCACTCAGGGATCCTGGGCAGTACCCCCTCTGCCTGTTCTTCCCACCACCTGCCCCGCCCACTGCCTTGCCCCACCCCCAGTGTGCCCACAAAGTACCATTAACCGCATTAACCACTTGCCCAGTGGCCTGCAGGACCATCTGTACCAACTGTCCTTTTCTGGACTTGGGCAGGGAGATCAGCTGTGGAACCAGTGCCAGCCACTTCCACACGGTGTTCCCCAGCAATCTTCGCAGTTAGTTTCAATAACTCCTTTTCAGATGTGGAAACTGAGGCTCAGAGAGGTTAAGTGACTTTCTTTTTTTTTTTTTTTTAAATAGAGGCATGTTTTATTTATTTATTTGTTTTGTTTGTTTTTTTTTTTGTTTATACAGGCACTGGGTACAGTCAGAAGTGCGGGAGGGTGAGAGAATTCACCAGAGCCAGAGCGGGGAGCAGAGCAGGCAGAAGGACCGAAGTACACTGCTGAGGGGAGCAGCGGGCGGCAGGAGAGGTCTGCGCGCCATGTGGGACCCTCCTCCGGTGGCCGGGGAGCAGCCGGGGATCGAACCGGCGCCGCAGAGGCCGCGAGCAGCTTCGCAACCCAGCGCTCAACCGCTGCGCCACCGGGGAGGCCCTAAGTGACTTTCTTAAAGTCACATAGCTGAAGCGCTGGGATTCAAATCCTAGATATTTGGGATTCAGTCTGGAGATGGGGTCAGGAAGGGAACCACAGAGAAGGAAAGGCAGTCCCTGAACCCCTTCCCTGGGGCCTGATTACTGGGCACTTCATTTACTCTTAAGTGTGGCTAGTGCCACTGAGAACTGCACTTTTATTCTATTTATTATTAATTAACCAAACATGTATTGAATTAATTGAAACTACGTTAATTAAAAATCTGTGGCTATGGCTTGGAAAGATCATTGGTTGTCATTGTCACGACCTACATGACTTTGATCATCACAGGATGATCTGACGTCACTCTACAGTGCAAGAGTGACAGGAGCCTGTGAACACGGCCGCCTGGCTCCATAAGAGGTACCTACCTTTAGGGGGCGTTGTCTCACCGTCACCCTCCTCCACATGCTCTGAGCCAGGCCACAGCTTCCCTGGGCCACATGCCTCCTTCTTAGTGATGTTGGGCTCTCTCACCAGGCCTGAGCGGGGCACGCACAAATGTCCTCTGACTAGCACCCCTTTCCATGGGCATCTCAACATGGAGTCAGAACAGCAGAGCTGAAACGCTAGCTATCTTCCAGATGAGTAGGCCTAGAGAGGGGAATTAACCTGTTCAAAGCTACACAGCTAGAGGGTGAAGGAATTGTGACCAGAATCTATGCGTTCAGGCTTCTACTTCTTTATCTGCCTATCGCTACGGATGCAGCGAGCCCATCAGACCCAGTGCTGGGCTAGCCAGCAGCCCCCCCAGTGCCATTCCTCAACCTGCCACATCTCCAGGGCCCTCCCTGACACCTGTTCTCTTCAGCAAAATGATCTTGGTCCCCAGCAATGTTCTAAGGAGGCCTGACGTCCCCCTTGTCTCCCCATGTGCCTTGCCTCCCCATTCTGAGCACATCCTAGAGCCTCTGGAAGCCTCAGATATCCCATCCCTACCTCCTTCAGTTCCCAGCACCCCGAACTGCGAACGCAATTTCCGTCAATTCTAGAAATGCTTATTGCGCATCTGCAATATACAAGGGTGAGAGAGTGAGAGAGGGATACAAAGATGAAACAAATACAACCCTCGGCCTCCTGGTGCTCAGGGTGTAAGGTGGGGACAAAGCCCGTTGTGAGCTTCAAGGGACAGTCAAATTACTGTGGCGAGTCAAAGAGAAAGTGAATCTGCTCCCTCAAGAAATCTGGGAAGGCTTCTTGAAGGAAGTGGCATGGGTCTTAAAGGAGGGAAAGGATTTTAACAGGAGTACTCTCCAGATAGAAGGAACAGGCCTAAAAAAACATGGAGACAGGGATGCTTATGGAATGCCAGGGCACTGTGAGTTTTCCAGTTTGAAAGTGAAGAAGTGAAAATAGAGACGTGGAGGGCCTCATAAGTGAGACTGAGAAACCAAACTAAAAAGTTAACATAGCAAAATATTTGGAGCAGGGAGACATAGGGCCACAGATGTGCCATCTCCTGTCTTTCAGTGAGTCTGTCGGTAAGCATTCACTGAACCCACAAATTCCAGAGTGAGGGGTTGAACTCAAGGCTGGGAATTTTCCTAGTGGAGGTCCAGAGACAGGAGAAAAAAACATAGAGGTGATTTTTTTTTTAATTTATACAAGAGCAGGGGTACAGGCCAGAAGCACAGGAGGGTGAGAGGATTCACCAGAGACAGAGCAAGGAACAAAACAGGCAGACTGACAAAATACACTGCTGAGGGGAGCAGCGGGAGAGACAGAAGAGGTCTGCTCGTCATGTGGGTTGCTCCAAGGCCAGTGGGGATCGAACCGGCGCTGCAGAGGCTGCAGACAGCTTCATAGCGCTGCGCTCAACCACCAGCGCTGCACTCAACTGCCTGCTCCACCAGGGAGGCCCCCCCAAAAAACGTATAGGTCATGAAGGAGATGGTGCCTGTGAACACACAATGCAGGGGACTCAGGGGGAAGGGGAGCTTAGAGGAGAAGTGATGTGCAAAACAAACCACCCTCCACGCTTCCCAGCTGGCATTCCGGTGCTCAGGAGCTACAGGCAGGTCCATTCTGTGGGGTGGCAGTGAAGGGTGGAGTGGTGATTTGAGTGCCTGAAAATTATTCCCTGCAGAGTCATGGTGTCAAAGAAGCCACCCAGCATGATATGCAGGGACATAGCACCCTGGACCACCCAGCTCACATTCCAGTTGATTCCTTAGCTCAGGTCTAAGAGCTAAGAACCAGAGCACCGGCAGGCTTTCCCAGCTTGGGCTCCAGTTCCCAGCAGTGCCAGACTCTGACTTTGGGGGGCGCCCCTGCTCTATGTCTCTTACCATCAGGCCAGTCCTCAGTCCCACAAATCCCACTGAGCCTTAGAGCAGCCACATCTTTCCTTCTCTGGGCTGGGCACCACTGGGCACAGGGGCAAGGGCCTTGTAGCCTCTTTCCCAGCCATTGTCCTTTCTCTCAATTCTCCTTGAATTTCTGACCCCACAGGGGCTCCTTAGGAATGGAGAGATGGCTTGTGAGTGGCCCCTTAGGGCGACGGTCAGCCCTCACCCACCTCTATTAGGACCTAATATCGGAGAATAGTGTGTGAAATGCCCATCTCTCCAATGACCTAGCCTGGAAGGCTTGCCATGGGGTGTGCAAATCTGCCTTTGCACTAGGACAGATGTCCTTGGGTGGTGAGGATCTGGGTGTGAAAGAGGAACTATTTCTTTTATTTCAGGGTCCCCAGGCTGCCCTGACAAGCAGGAGCCACAGGGGGGCAGTGTTGGCCCAGACCTGCCAAGAGCAGCTTGCAGTCTGTGGGGATCTGTTCTTTCCAAACCCCAACTTGCTTTGTTCCTCCTGGGGGACTTGCAGTCCTGTGAGCCCTGACCTTTTCACCTTTTTGACCGCCCACGATCTCAGCTGGGAGGTCCAGGCCAGAGGGCCATGGCTCCTGAGAGAAAGTCCCTCCTCGTTCTGGGGCAGGCCGGTGTTGGGAAGATGCCCTGAACTCTGAGCCTGCGTCCACATGCAGTGCACTTGGGACGGCTCGTCTCACTTCTCAGAGCCCAGGCTTCAAAGAGGGCTTGGACTTGGCTCCCCACTCCTCTAAGGTCCTTCTCAGCTCTAGATTCTGAGTCTGAGTCCCAGCTGCTGTCCTTGCGTGGCTGCTCTCTCCAGGGCTTGAGAGATGGGGGGCACCACCCAGGGGGGTGGTGCAGGAAACAGCAGTGGGCACCCTGGCCTCCTGGGAATTATCAAGAAGAAATTCAGTCCTAGGGAGGGACCCAGGAAGGAACAACCAGGGTCAGCTGGGCCCCAGAAAGACCCTCTAAGTAGTTCCATCGGCCAGGTTTGCATGCAGCTGAATGGCAGGGCTAGGACTGGCAGAAATATGTCTGGTCCCAGCCTACCCCAAAAGGTGTGGGGCCAGACTGCGCTGCCTCAGAAGGATGCCCCAGGAAATCTAGATCCCCTCCCTCTGACTTTTTCCCCACCCACCCCATCTCTCCTTCTTGCTCTGACACCTTTCCAGTGCCTGCCCTCACCCTCACCCTCAGAAAGCAGAGCCTTCAGCCTGGATTCTAAAGGAGAGGCCCTGCCTAGTGTCCCCCTCTCTGGACTCCCTGTTCACTCCTCCCTCCAGACCAGCACGTTCCGTTCTGGGGGGCCTCTTTGACCCCTGGCATTCTCCTCCACTCCTGTAACATCACACCATGCGGGGACACACTTTGCCGGCACCTAGTTCCCTGGTGGGACATCAGATCTGGCTCCTGGGACCTGACCCTACCAGGCCTAGGCTGTGTCCTGCTTTTGCATCTCCTCTTTCCATTGATGGCCCCATTTCTCCTTTTTCTTTCCTCTGATCTCTTTCATTGATTCTGTGTCCTGTTCTCAGAACTCTCCAGTCTCAGAACCTCTCTGCCCTAGGCCTCTGTTCCCCGTCCCTCTGTCTCTTTGCCTCAGTATACACCTCTCCCTTTCCACATCTCTCCACCCTCACTTCCTCCTCTGCAGTGAGTACATTGAGAATCTGATCCATCCTTCCCTGGACTGAGGGTATAAATAGCAGAGGGAGGCTGGGCTAGGAGCTGAACATTCTCCCGGCCTCTTCCTTGCAGCCCGGGGCTTGGGCAAGCATGACCAGAGGTGGGGCAGGTTCTGGGCAGGGTTTCAGGGCCAGGAAGTTCGACTGCAGGCCACTGTACAGAGGGAGGGGGGTGAGGGCAAGCTTGTGTCCAGAGCTCCACATGCAGGCCAGATTCACCTAGCGTGGCTACGAATCTCTCGTTCTGCTGCTAGAGGAGCTCTGGGTCAGAAGACCCCCAGGGTCACTTAAGAGCCCTGCCCCCTCCTCCAGGGCGCAGATGTGTGGGCCCAGGTGGCTGCCAGCAGACAGCAGCTGGGGACTGGAGTGGAAGTGGTGCCCTCAGGAAACAGGCCACACTCTCACCCCAGCCAGCTCCCCGGCCTAATTAGAGACCAGAACGGGCATTGATCGTCCCTGAGCTCATTATGTCACAGCTGGGGAACAGCTGGCCAGTTTTTTCCAGGCCATTAGCTGCGCCATGAAGTGGAGAGAGGGAGGGGGTAGGCGAGCAGGATCAATACCCCGTCTGTCTGTGTGTGAAGCGGCCAAGTGGCTGCCTCCGCTGGCACTCGGGATGTGCAGCTCTCCAGTGCTGCCACGGAGCTGGGTCCCTCAGAGTTCACATCCACTGCAGCTTGCGCAGCCAGCCTGGCAGCTTCTGGACTGACCCCAACGTGGCCCACCGGGTCTCTGAGTCTTCTCTCTCGGGATCAGAAGGGAGGAAAGAGTTTCGGGTTACCCACGTTGGTCTCTGAGGAGACCTTCAAAGTCCAGCTCCTCTTCACCCCTGCAGCAAGATGACACCTTGCGCAGCTGTTTCTGCTGGCCCAGGGCCCACCTCTCTGTGCCCACGGGGCCCAGCAGGTTCAGTTTCAGGGTGGGGAGATGACTGGGGATGCTCAGGCCCTTGGGGAATGGAGGGTGGTGGGAGGAGGCAGGGAGAAGTGATAGTGCTCATCCCTTCCTCCTTCTCCCTGGCGAAGAAGCTTCCAGCAGGTCAGCTGGGCCGCACTGGAGGTAGGAGGAAAGCCGTCTGCATACTGCCTGACCCAGGAGACCTGCTGTCAGAGGGAAGTTCAGCATTACTTAATGAGCTTACTTTTTAATTATGCAGTTAGCAAGCATCAGGGCTGGGAGAGACCTTCAAAATATCCTGAGCCACACTCCTAGTTCTCAGTGGGAGCGAGCAAGCTCCAAGGTGCCTGAAGCTCCATGGGCCTGGCTGGCTGCTACAGGTTCTCCCTGTTCCTTTCCTGTTTGTTCTACATTGAGTTTAAAAAAAAAAAAAATTATTTATTTATGCATACAAGAACTGGGGTACAGGCCAGAGGTGCAGGGGGTGAGAGGATTCACCAGAGACAGAGTGGGGAGCAGAACAGCTGGATCAACTGAAATACACTGCTGAGGGGAGCAGCGGGTGAGATAGGAGAGGTCTGCTGTGCCATGTGGGTAGCTCCCTGGCCAGCCAGGGATCGAACTCATGCTGCAGACTGCGGATTGCTTCATAGTGCGGTGCTTAACCCCTTGCGCCACCAGGGAGGCCCTACATTGAGTTAAATCTGGCTCTGCGGTCTCAGAGCACACGTCTCTAGTGGTTATGAGGATGGCTGGGTTCCCTCCCACACCCAGAACCTTCTTGGGCAACAGCACCCACTGCCGGAAGTCCTGTTGGGTGCAGCTGCTGGGTTCCTGGGTAGTCTCCTCTTCCTGCTAAACAGAGGCCAGGCTGTACACAGTGCCCGCTGCTCCCCAACTTCCCACCATAGCACAGGTGTCAGAAGGCCTGACTTTCATACAGAAGGCTCCCCAACCCTGAGGAGCCAGCACTTGGATGTAGCTAGAAGCACACTGAGGGCAGAAGGACCCTTCAACTTTATTGCCTGGTTATAGAAGTGGAAATTGTGCCCCAGTGAGGAGAAGGGGTTTGCTCAAGGATGCCCAGGTGGTCAGAGGCAAATTTGAAACTCTCTTTCTCGCTCAGAGAGGTCAGCGTGGGTTCTCTTCTGCCCCAGGGCTTCAGAAGTCACTGATCAAGGGCTGGTGGCTCACTCTTGATCCACCCTGCATGTCCCAACAAACTGCTCCCTAAGGCATCAGAGAGCACCCTCTTTCTCAAGGAGGGGCCTGGCCCGTGAGAAGTCTCATCAGCCCACACCACTGCTACCAGAAGTAGCCCCTTCTCCAGGGGGGGTTTGTCTCCATTAGGAGACAAAAGGATCAAGCAGAGACCAGTGGGTTCTGCTGTGTCTGTCCGTCTATCTGTCTGTCTGTCTCTGTCTGGATCCAAGAGGTGCTCAAGGCAGAGGGAGTCTAATAATAATTTGCCGTTGCTAGAACTTCCTCCAGCCAGATTCTCAGGGATGGAATGAATTCAAAGAAATTGAGTATTGCTCTTTCTGCTGGCGTTGAGGCGAGAGATGTATACGTGGCTTAAGGAGATGGCATCAGAGAGGGCACCCAGGTGTAGCCGGGGCCATCTTCCCAGGGCCAATAGCAAGAGAGCTTCCCTCTCATCTTCTCTCTTGACTCCTGAACAGGGAGTGACAGACATGAGCTGAAGATGCAGAAGCTAGGGTTCTAGCTCAGTGTGCATGGGAAGGGGATGACCAGAGAGAGGGACCCCCAACACAGCATCCGGTGGGTGTTGTTATGGTAGAGGGACTCAGAAGACACAGAGAGTCCACGGTGAGAAGGCTGCTGTCAACATCACCACTTCACGTCCCGTTGGCGCCATCTTTCAACCCTATGGACTGGGGACTAGTCTGTCTGACTGTCCTGGTCCTGAAAAGATGCAGAGAACAAAATTTGCCTCCCAGGTTGCTGTAGCTCTGGGCTCAGGTGGGCGCATAACGGCGAGAGACTGTGGAATGCGTACAAACAGAAAGGAAGATTTGTGTCACCCACCACTGCCAGCCACCTGCAGCGTGGCGTTAGGACCCTGCTTCCCGAGTCACCAGAGAATGGTTGTAGCCGAACTTTGTGTACACAAGAAGTGACAGAAGCAAAGGGCTTTCCTTCTGGGGGAGGCCCCACTAACAGATGTTGAATCCTAACAGCATCCATTCATGCCTCCAGGGCCTCTCTGCTCACAGAGAAGGTGGCCCAAGTGGGGGTTTCCAGCACCCTCGTGCACCCACCCAGGGACACGGATACTTACTCCACAGCAATCCCCGCCGGCTCTGCCACCAACTGTCCCCCTCCCTGGGTGCCCGGCCCCCTCAGTTCTCAGTTCATTAAGGAAGTAATCTCTCTAAGAATAACTACGTTGTGATGGTAACTGATGAGGAACTGAGGCATGTCAGCACGGAAGGGACAGTTTCGCATTCATTAGTTGTAGCTTTCTGGGAGGAAGAAGATACTACTGATGATTTATATTTGGAAACATGAATTATGACTTGCAAAGGACTGGCACCTATGTTCTCATTGAAGCCACGTGCCACTATTCTGAGACACATTACTTGTGACTCAAGCGAAGTCCCTTTTTTCCAGATCACCGAACTGGTGGGAGACAAGATAGGGACCCAATCTAGGTCATTTTATCCCCAATCTTGTTCACTTTCTATAAATTTTTTTTTTAATAGAGGCATGTTTTATTTATTTATTTATTTGTTTGTTTGTTTATACAAGCACTGGGTACAGTCAGAAGCACGGGAGGGTGAGAGAATTCACCAGAGCCAGAGCGGGGAGCAGAGCAGGCAGAAGGGACCGAAGTACACTGCTGAGGGGAGCAGCGGGCGGCAGGAGAGGTCTGCACGCCGGAGCAGCCGGGGATCGAACCGTCATGCCGCGGGCAGCTTCACAACCCAGCGCTCAACCGCTGCACCACTGGGGAAGCCCCACTTTCTATAACTCTTTACTGCTTTTCTCCTCTTGTTAATGTCCCTCTCTCACCAACTGTGTCTCCTGCCTGAAATGTTCTGAATGCTACACATTCTATGATCTTTCTTAACTTTTTATTTTGAAATCATTTTAAATTTATAGAAGGGCCGCCCCGGTGGTGCAGCGGTTGAGCGCTGGGTTGCGAGCTGCCCGCAGCCTCTGCAGCGCCGGTTCAATCCCCGGCTGCCAGGTGAGGGTCCCACATGGCGCGCAGACCTCTCCTGCCGCCCGCTGCTCCGCTCAGCAGTGTCCTTGGTCAGTCTGCCTGCTCTGCTCTCTGCTCTGGCTCCGTGAATTCTCTCACCCTCCCGCGCCTCTGATTGTACCCCAGTGCTTATATTAATAAATAAATAAATCTTAAAATAAATAAATAAATTTATAGAAATGTTATAAGAAGGGTGTAATGAACTCCTGTACTCCTTGCACTGAATGCCTCCATTAGTTTTATTTTGTTTCAACTTTTGACCACACTTGCTCATTGTGAGCCCCCCTGCCCTCCCTCTCTCTCCTCCCCTTCATGCACGTATACCTGTGATTTCTGATCCTTTGGAGAGTGAGTTACAGACAAAATGCCTCACTGGCTCTTAACACTTCAGAATGTATTTCCTATAAATAAGGACATTCTCGCAGGTAGATACAGTACAACGTCCCCAAATTATCGTCCAATCTGAAGACCCCACTCAAATTTCACTGATTGTCCTGATAACATTGTTTATAGATCCAGGGCTCAGTCCAGGATCACATGTGGCATTTAGTTGTCTCGTCCTTTCAGTGTCTTTATTCCTTTGGCTTTGTGAGCTTCGTATTAATTTTTAAAGATTTATTTAATTATGCATACAAGAACCAGGGCACAGGCCAGAGTTGCTGGGGGGTGAGAGGATTCACCAGAGACAGAGTGGGGAGCAGAACAGGCAGATCCACTGAAGTACACTGCTGAGGGGAGCAGTGGGCCAGACAGGAGAGGTCTGCTGTGCCATGTGGGTCACCTCCCTGGCCAGGGATCGAACTCATGCTGCAGTGGCTGGCCATAGCTTGATAGTGCTGTGTCTTTAACCTCTGCACCACGAAGGAGGCCCCAATCTGCATTTTTAAAGCTTTTTCGTAATCTGTTTTCCTATTTTATATTCACACTAATGTTCCCCCTAACCCCCACCCCCAGTACTGTACTGTACTGCCCTGCCCAGATGGATCTGTCCTTTACCAAACCGCTTCCTTTGACCTCAGGCACAACTTGACTGCTTCTCCCAGCCTCCCCTGTATCCCCTGTATCAGGTGTGGTCATATGACAGAGTTCTGGTCTGTGGGATGTGAGCAGAAGTAATGGCTGTCACTGCCAGTCCCAGAGGACTGTGAGCCGATGGCAGTTAGCAGAGCCACAGGTGGACAGTGCTGGGGCCCTGGCCCCCCACGGAAGGTGAAAATCTACATTTCACGGAAGGTGAAAATCTACATTAAACTGGTAGGTGATTACTCACCTACCAGTGAAGTGTCGACTTCTGCCCTGGTAAACCACCGGGACTTGGGGATTGTTAGTCACATCACTTAGTTCACCCTCATGCAGAAAGTAAATGCATTGCCCGAGCTTTAGAAATAATAAAGCATAATGTTGACTGTGACCTTCCGATCCCTACCTGGGGGCTCTTCCCAGCCGGTCAGACCAGGTCCCATGCACTCGGGACTGCAGGAGGCCGCAACCTTGTCTTCCATCCTAACAGTGCCATTTTCCTCCTTAGCCCAAAGATGAGTAATCCCTCCTTCTCTCCCTTCCCCTTTCCCACACCATGCCGGGGCTTGCATCTTCATCCATTCATCATCATCAGATGACAACATCTGGTTTATCTATCATCTGACATCTGACACCCTTTAGCGGTGACTCTGCCGGGTGAAGGGAGACAACCCTTCAGATGCCCACGGGTGGACTCAGTGGTTGGTGTGGAGGTGCTCACAGGGGGTGTCCAGGGTCAGGAAAGGGCGCCTGGGTGGAAAGTCGATTTCCTCCTCTGAATACAGGAGGCCACCAGGCCGATAACTACGGCTCCAGCAAGTTAGCACAGCCTGGACTGCTAGAATCTTCAGTCTTCCTGGAGAAGATGTTCCTCAGCCTTTCCCCTCCACGCAAGACAAGTTTTCAAGGCCAAGAGCATCAGAGAACCCAGGAAAAGTGGGAGGGGGAAGTGAGGAAGAAGGCAAAGATGTGGGGGAAGGGAAACTCAAGCTGGAGTGGGGGACAGAGGGACATGGGGAGCTTGCCTGACATCACAGCCTTAATTTCAGACTGAGTCACCAAGTCCAATTTCACAAATCTTAGAGCTTAGCCTAACCTTCATTTCATAGGCAAGTGCCTGACCCTCATTTCATAGAGAGAGGATGGAGGACCAGAGTGAGGAAGGAGCAGGTCCAAGGTCACAGAGGTGGCTGGGGTAGGACTAGAATTCAGACTTCTCAGGTCTCCTCTGCTTGCAGGTCTGATGGGAACCACTTAGTTCAAGCAGTTAGACTAGCAGATGTAATTAGGATCCTAAGTGCCTGCGGGAGACTGTGGTCCCTGAGGACCCATCTCTCCGTGACCTTGGCCAACCTCCAAGCCTTCCTGAAAGCCTTTCCCAGCTTCTAGGAGAAGCCAGCTCCCATCACCCACTAGGGTCTGACACAAGCAGTCTGTCTGGGGTGAGTCTGTCAATTCCAAGGTGAAGCAGGAGTGGGAATATCTCCACTTAGCACCCCAGAGCTAAGGGAAAGGAAAGTGTCTCCAGACTGGAAAGGCATGGAAATTTCCCTGAACCCAGAAGCATGCTTGGAATAGTATCAACTGCCGCATCACCACTCCAGCCTGGCCTTGTTAGTGAGGCAAGCCGCAATCAGGAGATAATTAGCTTGCTGTTATTTATTCCCTGCGCTAATCAGCAGCCCACTGCTTGCACAGTGGAGAGGGCTCCCGCCCCCAGAGCTGTGGGGGTTCTTGGGGACCTTTAGTTACCAGCCAGGAAACAAGTCACAGAAGACAAAGGGCTAGGGCAAAGGAGAGCAGGAGGACACCCTGCTCCAGGCCCCAGGCGCTGCAGGCTTCTGCAAAGCACGCAGGTCCCCAGGGAGCAGTGGCCTGGGTATCACCAGGCACCCCAGGCAGCACTAGACTCCCCATGGTTTTGTTCTTGGGGTTGGGCTCTGGTCGATAAAGGGCGGCTGGCATGCAGCTCCCTGTTCTGCCTCACTGCTGTCAAATTGCCTTTTTCCAAGGCGACTTTCAAAAAAAGATGACATTTATCAAAGCCTGCTGAGTGGTGACCTTGGTGGGAGGGAGAGAGGGCGATTGTACTGTCTGTGGAAGCTGGTGAAGAAAATGAGGAAAACCTAGAGGGAAGGAAATGCTTTCAGACCTCAAAGTTATTGGAACAATAGTGAGGAGATGGCTCTAGGTTCGGGGATAGTCACCCCATGTTCATGCACTCCCTCCTGGCCCTCCCTTATTCTCACCAGCACATTCTCACGGACCATCCCTGCCTTTCCACCCCAAAAATATAAGCTGAAGATGTTCCATTGAAATAACAATCTCTGGGAAGGGCTCAGACATGTGATAACTTTGCAAAATACAGAACCTTAGGATTAGTAGCAGTTCTAGATTTTTTTTTTTTTTTTTTTGTGGGACCCTCGCCTGCGGCCAGGGAACAAACGGGCGCTGCAGAGGCTGCGGGCAGCCTCACAGCCCAGCGCTCAACAGCTGCACCACCAGGGGAGGCCCTAGAATTTCTATATAGGACAGGTCAAGAGGTTGGAAGGTAGGGAGTGAGGGGAGCTGGGAGACTTGTCCTGAAGCTGTGTTCGCATTGCAAGTACATTGGGTTTCTTTTTATTTATTTATTTATTTTTAACATAGATTGTCTATCCATTTGGAGTGACAGGGATAAGACCTTCCCAAATCACTTCTTGACCCCACTGCTGCACAGGATACCAAAAGTAGAAGAGGATTTAAGGGTTCATCTGGTCAACCTCTGGCCCTATGCAGAAGTGCTCTACAAGCTTGACCCCATCTCTCCTCTGGCCTTCTCCTCTGGTCCTACTCCTTTCCACATGCTCACCTACTTTACCCGTCACCATGCTTTGTGGTCATCTGTGTCTTGTTTCCTTCACAAAGCCATGGCACGTCAACAGAGATAGTTTCTTAGGTGGCTATAATTGTAATTGACATTTCTACTCCTAAACACTCACAGGAGTTCTTGCTCTGTGTGTGTGTGTGTGTGTGAGAGAGAGAGAGAGAGAGAGAGAGAGAGAGAGAGAGAGAGAATGGACAAATATGAAAAGGAACATCTATAAAGAAGTCATGTAGCAATTGCTTGAATGCCTCCTGTGATGGGGAGTTCATTACCTCAAGTGGAAAAGACCCATTATTAAACAGTCGAAGTGTCAAGAGATGTTTCTGGACACAATGCAAATCTGCTTCTCTGACACTTCCACCCAGAAGAACAGCCCTTACCTCGAGAGCTCCCCAAAGAACAGAGATCAGCAACCTAGAAATGCATGGAGGAGCCTTATAAGGCTCATGTCCCCCCTCCCCCGAAATGTATGTGTGCCCATGTGCTGAGGGGAGGGATTCTGTGACTTCACTAAGGCATCTGTAATACCAAATTTTAGAGCCACACTTTTGTTTACTTCCTCTTTCTCACGAAAACATAATAGCTAAACCAAGAAGCCTCAAAATGAAAATCTTTTAGATTTTCCCTCCTTCCTTTCCTGAAGAAAGCAGGTCCCTACATTGTTATGTCTCTTGAGCAAAACTAACTCTGCGGGGCTTCCCTGGTGGCACAAGGGATTAAGACGCAACTTATGAAGCTATCCGCAGCCACTGCTGCACAAGTTCGATCCCCAGCCAGGGAGCTACGTACATGGCGCAACAGACCTCTCCTGTCTCACCCACTGCTCCCCTCAGCAGTGTATTTCAGTTGATCACCTGTTCTGTTCTCTACTCTGTCTCTGGTGAATCCTCTCATCCCCCACACCTCTGGCCTGTACCCCAGTTCTTGTATGCATAAATAAATAAATCTTTAAAAAAAAAAACTCTACTACTTTACCTACAGATGATTGAATGGGAATTAATTCACACACAGAAATTAGCCATGTATGGATGGGGGAGACACAAAGGAGGCCCTGGAAAGGACTTGGTAGGAATTCTGCTCTAGAGGCTGCTCCAGCTAGAATGGCAGCAACTTGGCTCATTTAAAACCTCTTATTGGGGAGGTAAACGTCGCAGTGAGACCCATAGAAGGCTTTGGGGTGGCAAGTCTCTCTCTGCCATTTCAAACCACAGCCTCGAGTCTCCAAGTCTTCGGAAACTCTGGGCACACAGAGTGACTACAGCTAATGAGGTGACTCCCTAGCTACAATAAACCTCTCTGGGATCCTGTGAGAAATGACTCTTCCTGAAACCAATTAGGTAGGACTCTTCTGTGCAGTTCCAAAGATCATGACGAAGACAGAACACTTGAACTTTCAGAAGCGGTTATCTTGATGTCCTTTCAAAGCAAAAGTCCTCGTTGTTGTCACCCTCAGAGGTGAACTACCAAAGTGTTCACATATATCACATCTAATCCACTCACAAAAAAAATCATCTATAGTGGTCCTCAAATTTGGAGGGTGCAAATTCATCTTAAATACAGATTACCAGGCCCCTGTAGGTTCTCAGGAAGCCTGGGATGAGCCTTGGAATGCTTCTGTTAAACAAATTCCTTGGAGATTCTGCTGGGGGCAGTCTGAGGCCCACCCAAGGAGAACTGCCCTGTGGGTGTGTTTCCCAACTGCCATGTAGATCAAAATGCTTCCCAAACTTCTCCTATGCAAATCCTAACTCAGTGGATTAGGAGTCCTGCATCTGCATTTTTAGTGAGTAGGTATCATAACTCCTATTTTATAAGTGAGAAAACTGAGGCTCGGTTATCTGTCATAATATAGCTTGTTGCTGGCGGGCATGAGGCTGGAACCCAGCTCTCTTTTTATTAATTATTATTTTTGCATAGAAGTACTGGGATGTAGGCCAGAGGTGGGGAGGGGGGGGAGAGGATTCACCAGAGAGATTGGAGAGCAGAACAAGCGGATTGACTGAAACACACTGCTAAGGGGCGCAGCAGGGCAGACAGGAGAGGTCTGCTGAGCCATATGTAGGTTAACTCCTTAATCTGGATCCAACTCAGGCCACAGTGGTGATAGCGCTGAGATTTAACCCCTAGCCACCAGGGAGGCCCAGAACTCAGCTCTCTTGACTCAATCCAATGCTCTATCTACCGGGCCACAAAGGCCATACCACCTATCTAGATTCCTGAACATAACAGGCAATGATAGATGTTTGTTAAACTGAATAGAATCCACATACTTACTTTCTAGGTTTTAGGGGGAAGAAACTATTTCTAAAGCATATTTGCATCCCACTCCACCCAGCCTCACCCGAAGGCACATGGTATAGTGGTCTGCCTTAGGGGCTCCACAGATGTTTGTGAGAGAATGCATTATGACGTGCTCGGTGAACTATGCTCTGCTCCATCAGCTACTCCTGGCTGAGCTCCAGATTGTAAATGAGCTGCCCCAAACTGAACTCGACACTCCAGCTAAGGTCTGACCCAAACTGAGCGGCAGCAGTAGCTCCTCTGGCCCCATCCCTGGTTTTAAAGGAACCGCTGCTTGTTCTTGACCTTCCCAGTGGCATGTGAGCTCACAGGAGCTGATGGGAACTAAACACTGTTGCTGACCCTCTTTAGACCCTTTGCTCCGTCAGCCTTTACTGTGCTGCCTAATCTCATTTCATACTTTAATGGGAAAGGAGATACATCATCCCAGCCTTTGATTCATCCACACTCAGACCTCTGCCATGCTCACAACCTGAGTCTGGGGCCCCTGGAGAGCAAAGACCACACATCACAGCTTCCCCCCTCTGCTTTGCATTGTCCCTGATGTATTGCAAAGAATCCTAAGCAAGGATACAGGCACAGCCCACTACTACCTCCCCACATTTACTGAGTATCCACTGTGTATGAGAGATTCTTTAAGGTGCATGGACTCATTAAATCCTCACAACGACCCCATTAGGCTGGTATTCTTCCTATGCCCATTTAACAGGTTAAGTCACTGGCTCAGTCACACAGTGAGTGGCAGAACCAGGGTTTGATCCCAAGAAGCCTGGAGCCGGAGACTATAGTCAACCACAAAGCGACACTACCTCTCTAGGTTCTTAATTCTGCCATGAATTATGAACTTGATTGCTAAAGAATCTTTCAGGACTGGTAGTTCTCTCATAATAGTTAAGGGCCAGACCAGCTAACATTATGATTATCCTGACAATCAAGTAAGAACAGAATAAGTGATTGAAGAGTAGAAAGTTCAAATAAAAATGAACAGGTAAGGACTCAAAAAGTATGGCTAGAGGGGAAAGATCTACTAACTCAGAAGTAGTCAAATGGCCTTAGATCATGGAGGAAAAAACTTTCTAATTTTAGCATTGAGTTTGTAATCCTTCCCCAAATCATAAAGGCAATAACTTCATAAATTAGAATATTACCTTTGCAAATATAATACAAACTAGTCAAGTGTTCATATGCATGAAAATTAATCTGAGAAGTCTCACATTAGTTAGAATTTAATTTTAGATCTAAAGCCTTTAGAAAGCAAAAGAGAGGGTTGCATGTACAAGAAAAGAAAACATTTTCCGACTTAGGACAAAAACTTATTAGTGAAAAAATACTAAAGTCCTTTTGGAGGACCCTGGTTACCCAGGCTTAGATGGCAGGTGCATGAGGGACATCTTATTTGCAGCAATAACTGGAAACAAAAGTCTTTCATTTCTGGGATATCCCTCCAGCTGCAGACTAACTGTGGTGTTGGAACCTCATCCCTAAAGACTGAAAGGACATTTTGAACCATGAATTTATTCATCAGTCATATTTCAAGGACACATCTATCTAATGAGTCAGTGCAGAACTGTTTTGAGATGTCTACATGGGGTCAGAAGTCAAGAAAGTTTCATGACTTAGCCACCTGGAATGAATGCCACTATGGAAGCAGATAACCCTGACCTAGGGCAAGTGCTATAGCTTGAACAAGGTACCTTCAGATTTAGTTAACAAATCTGAAGAGCCTAGGATACTGACAGCTGTCTATGGCATCCCTCCACAGAGGGGTAGTTAACACACTCATGCTGGGGTTTCTTCAGATCAAGTGGAGCTTCTGGAAAATTTGCAAGATTGGGGTGGAAAGGGGTAAGGAATAGCAAAAAGGATACACCCAATGGAATACTATTTAGCTACAAAAAAGTTGAAATCCTGCCATTTACAACATGGATGGACCGAGAGGGTGTTAGTCTTAGTGAAAAAAATCCAGACAAAGACAAACATGATTTCACTTATATGTAGTACGGAGAGAAGATAAACAGATGAACTAAAAATAAATAAGCAAACTTTTGGACTGTAAGACCAATTAGTAGTGACCAGAAGGGAAGGAGGTAGGCGAGTGGGTAAATCAGAGCAAATGGGCAATAGTATGGTGAAGGATAGAATTCGACTTTTATCAATGAACCGAATGTAGTATACACACTTGTTGATTATTAGCGGCACACCTGAAACTTATGTTATAATCAATGTTACTTCCATTAAAAACAGAACAAAACAAAACAAAAAGTAGCAAAGGGGGAGTCAAATGTCAGTTACCCCAAAAGAGGAAATATTTGCCTGGAGCATGCTAAAGCGCAAGTTAAAAGTTTAAGGTATCTGTGAAATGAGTGAAAGTTGGGTAAGGACATGACAACAGGAACCCTCCAGATTGAATATATTTAGAGACAAACCAAAAATGGAAATATGGGTGAACTGCTCGATACAGTTAGGGCTCATCCCAATGGGAAGGGCTCATCTTTATTGCTACCTCTCCCAGAAATAGTCTCATTTTAGAGAAAATTCCAAGAACTACCAAGCTCCACAAAATGCAAGAATATTTATTTATTTAAGTTTTATTTATTTATTTATTTATTTATTTATTCAAGCACTGGGTACAGTCAGAAGTGCGGGAGGGTGAGATAATTCACCAGAGCCAGAGCGGGGAGCAGAGCAGGCAGAAGGACAAAAGTACACTGCTGAGGGGAGCAGCGGGTAGCAGGAGAGGTCTGCGCACCATGTGGGATCCTCCTCCGGTGGCCGGGGAGCAGCCGGGGATTGAACCGGCGCTGCAGAGGCTGCGGGCAGCTTTGCAACCCAGCGCTCAACCGCTGCGCCACCGGGGAGGCCCGTAAGGATATTTAAAACAAACTTTTACAAATGTTATTTAAATTTTGTAAATATTTTTAGATGGTAACAGATAGTTAGACCAGAGAGAGTGTTTGAAAATGAGTGACTGGTCCAGATAATTCTCTAGAATGTGGGAACAAGGCAGGCAGTTGTGCAAGGTGATCTGTATACATGTTGATATCAAAACCAGGGGATCAAACTGTCATGGAGACATGAGGGTTATTTTTTTTAAAAATAATAATTATAAGCCATGACTTACTTTCATAACTATTAGCTCGTTTGATCTCCAATTAGCCCTCTAAAGTAAGCTCAAGTGCTACTGTTCCTATTTTACAAATAACAGAACTAGATTTGGCAGAACAAAGGGAAATACCCCAAGTCACACAGCCAGTATACAGCTGTGACTTAACTAAATGCTAGGCTCTCTTCTTTTTTTTAAATTTATTTATTTATTTATACAAGCACTGGGTACAGTCAGAGGCGTGGAGGGTGAGAGAATTCACCAGAGCCAGAGCGGAGAGCAGAGCAGGCAGAGTGATGAAGTACACTGCTGAGGGAAGCAGCGGGCGGCAGGAGAGGTCTGTGCGCCATGTGGGACCCTCGCCCAGTGGTCTGGGATCGAACCAGCACTGTAGAGGCTGCGGGCAGCTTCGCAACCCAGCGCTCAATCGCCACGCCAATGGGGAGGCCTTAGGCTCTATTCTTTCTCCTACACTAGGCATTGAGGCTAACAGACAATAACATGCTAATTTAAGACAATTATTAATGAATTAATTCAACATACATATGTGGAATGCCCATTAGGAACCAAAGCTAGGCAAACCCAAGGAGTCTATTGGGAAAACAGATATGTAAACAGATAAAATAGTAGGTGAGAAGTTCTATAATCACAAAAAGGAACACTTAAGTGTGCACAGAAAATTAGACTACATTGTCCTAAATAACAAAAACAAAAAGCAGTGGTCAGCTTCATGGAGTCTTTAAAAAAGAGTGAAAAGTTAGCTTTCAATAGAGTAACTTCCTTCAGCATTCTCCAGCTCTGATTCTAATTCTAAGTAATTCTACCAGTTATTGAGAAAGGAAAAAATAATTCTGCTATGGAGAAAAGCAATTTGTCCTGTCTCATAACCGGGTGGACAGAGCCAACCTCTCTTGTTAAAATGCTCAGCTGACCAAACAATCTTTCAGATGGTATTTAGAACACAGGGTTGATCCATTGCAGCAAGAGGAAATAAATACCTACTATAAATAGCCTGTTGCTATTTATTCTGCCAAGGCCCTCTTTTTTGTTGTACATTAATAGATACCTATTCTGGTCTAAAGAGCAACTGTAAGAGC
Source organism: Talpa occidentalis (assembly GCF_014898055.3). NCBI lineage: Eukaryota > Metazoa > Chordata > Mammalia > Eulipotyphla > Talpidae > Talpa > Talpa occidentalis. Next base: position 106,304,033 of record NW_023605305.1, on the reverse strand, counting down.
GATCATGAGTGAGTTCTCTCATCAGTGCCATTCAACCAAACTTTCCACGATTGCATTCAATAGGGTGGCTAGCCACATGTGGTTATTGAGCATATAAACTGTGGCTGGGGAAACTGAGGAAGTGAGTTATAAGGTTATTTTAATTAATTGAAATGGTCACAAGTAGCTAGTGGCTACCAATTTGGATAGCACAGCTCTTGCTACTTTAAGCACATCTTGCTACTCAAAGTGTGGCCCGTAGACCAGCCAGGTCTGCATGGCCTGATTAACTTGCAAGAAATGCAGATTCTCAAGCCCCGTCCTAGACCTACATATTCAGAATCTTTGTATCAACAAGATTCCTTATGTGGTCTGGATACAAACGAAAATTTGAGAATGGCAGAGCTCCTTCTGGGTGAGCTTTAAAAAAGGGATTTACTGGGCCTCCCCCGTGGCGTAGTGGTTGAGCACTGGGTTGCGAAGCTGCCCGCAGCCTCTGCAGCGCTGGTTGGATCCCCGGCTGCTCCCCGGCCACCAGAGGAGGGTCCCACATGGCGCGCAGACCTCTCCTGCCGCCCGCTGCTCCCCTCAGCAGTGTACTTCGTCAGTCTGCCTGCTCTGCTCCCTGCTCTGGCTCTGGTGAATTCTCTCACCCTCCCGCGCTTCTCACTATACCCAGTGCTTGCACAAACAAACAAATCTTTTGATAAATAAATAAATAAATAAATAAATAAAGGGATTTACTGAGGACCATATCTGTGGTAACCTTTTCAAATTGCAGACACCCATACTTGTCGCTGATAGCCAGGATAAGGAGTCTTCTTCCTTTACATCTGTCTCTTCTCTCTCCCTTAAACATTGCAGAGGGAAAGGGAGAGAAAAAGAGAGCAGGGTCTAAGGAAAGTTCGTATAGGATAGGGGGTTAGGGGCAGAGGAAAAATGTATACGTTTCTCAGGGATACTTGTACAAAATAAAATGATGGCATTTCCTTGGTAATTACTGAATATGGGTGATGACTATAGGGGAGTTCACTGGACTATTTTATGTACCTGTACGTGTTTCAAACAAAAAATAGATGTGATTTCAAAGATGATGTATGTGATACCAGCCTCAAAGATGGCTCCTAGTGATCCTCTCCTCCTGGTAGTCATGCATTTGGGAGGTCAGCTTATTGAATCAAGGTTGGTCAAATTGACCAAAGTGAAGAATATGATAGGAGTGACCTCAGAGAACCAGGTCACAGTGTCTTCAGCCTCTGTGTCTCCTGGAGCTCTTGTCCTGAGGAAAGTCAACCACCATGCTGTGAGGACACTCCATCAGTCTCATGGAGAAGCCTTTCTGGAGAAGAGCTAAGGTCTCCTGCCAACAGCCAGCCATGCGTGAGCTGTGAGTGAGCCATGAGGAAGCTGACTCTCTGGTGACAGTCAAGCCTTCCGATGACATATGATTGCATCTGCATGAAAGATCTGCAAGCCAGAATTTCCTGCCAAGCCACTCTTGAATCTCCCACCAACAGAAACTGTGAAAGTTAATAAATGTCTATCGTTGTATTAAACCTCTAAGTTTTAGGATAATTATTATGCAGCAAGAGAACTGACTTACACAATGTGATTTCAGGATTTTCCACTCCCTGAATACCCTCCCCATCTTATCACTGATGCTTGAAATGAACAGAAGAAAGAACTTTTCACACAATGAATAAGGTTAACATGCTAATACCCCTTGAAGAGATAATATATTCACTTAAGTTCATGGTAAAACATATGTGACAGATATAAATTCTTTCTTTTTAAAACTCTTAGCAGGTTAATGTATTGAGACATTAATTTCAGTCTTGCTCTTGCTGTTGTAGGAGACTAGAAAGAATAAAAAAGTAATTTCTCCCTCAGGGTCTACCATCCCACAAATAGCTCAAGTTTTGAATTATAAGGTTTATGTTTTTCTCCCAAAACCCCCTCCTGAGGCATTACCCCCAACAACACACACTGGTTAGCAGTTTAAGTGTTTCAGGGACCGCCCTAAAGAACACACACACACCCCCCCCCCACACCCCCTTCATCTTGAGGATTAGGTTATTGAGAAACCATCCTGGAACTGTTACATTCCTGGAGGGGAAGAGATGGTCCTGGTTCAGGAAGAGGCAAGTAGCCATGTTCATGGATAAACGATTTCCCCCAGGTTGGGCAGAGTTTTGCAGTTTTCAAGAATGGAAACTAGCCCCTGGCTTGTACTGAGTCCCTGTATGTGTGTGGGGTGGAGTTTGGAGAAGTCGGACCCGGGGTTCGGACCTGCACCAACAATCCCTCCCTCCTCCTGCCCAGCCCACTGCTGGTGTGTTGCTGTATCCCAGGGGCCCTGGCTTAGCAGCATCAAAAACTACAAAGAAAGAAAACAACAACAACAAAGCACCGCCCGCCAACCTCTGGACTTCACCGCGCTACTTAGAGGTCTCCTCAAAATTTGGGGACTTCACAGATCTGGAGAGGGGTGGGGACCCCTCAGAATGCACTCGTGAATTTCCCGCCGACACTGGCAGGTGGGAGCCGGGGCAGATTGCTTTCATTTGCAAAATCAAAAGCCTTCCTGCCCCCGGGTGGGTTACACCGCGTCCACTTGCCAGCCCTCCCTTTCCAGAGCGCATCAGGGAGGGTACTGGGCAGGGGCCGGGGGCCTGGAGGGCGCGCGGGGCTGGGGGGCTCTCAGGCGGGGAGGCAGGTGGGCTCGGCCGCCGGGGGGCTCCCCGGACAGGTCCCGGCCCGTCCCGGGGCGCAGGCCCCGCGCCGCCGCCCGCCGGCCCGACACAAACACACGCACGTGCGCCCCGCCCCCGCCGCGCGCACGCGCCCAGGCTCCGGGGCGGCGACGGGCGCGCGCGCGGTGCTCGCGGCCCCCACGCGGCTCCCTCCCTTCGGCTCCCGGCGCCTCCCGCTCCCGCGCGGCTCCACGCCCGCCCCGCGGACCCCGGGGCTGCGGCGGCGGCGGGGGGTCTCCGGTGGGCGCAGCGGGCCGGGCGGCGGCGCCGGGGAGCGCAGCGGGGCCCGGCGCGCGGCCGGGCGGAGATGGTGCCGGGCGCGGGCCCCTGCGTAAGGCGGGCGCCGCGACAGGCCGGCGGGTGAGGCGCTGCCGCGGGAGGCCGCGACGGAGCTCCCGGACCGACCATGGGCTGAGACGCGACCTCTTCGAGCAGGTGCAGTGACCTCAAGTCCCGGGGGAAGCCCGCCCGACAGGCCCCGGGGACCCGCCGCCCCGACAGGACGCGCCCTACCCAGAGGGGGGCCCCGTTGACCTTCCCGCGGCTCCTCCTCTGAGGCCCGCGGACCCCGCCTCCAAACCCGGCCCCCGAGCCCCGGAGGTCCCAGCAGTCCCTGACAGCTCCGCAGAACCCCATCCTGTGCCGCTGTGACCCCAGGCCCCAGCCCAGGAGGCCCGCGTATCCACCTCCCCGGCCCCGGTATTTTGGGCCCATCGCCTGCACTGTGCCTGGGAACTACCCAACATCTCTGCCTTTCTCTGGTAGAGGGGAGGGAGGGGGGAAATAAGGGAGGGCGGGCCACCCTGCCCTGCCCTCCAGAGGCCCTGGTGCTCACTGACCCATCCCTTCTGCCTTAAGCCTGTAGTGAAAGTGGCCCTTTCTTACTCCACCAGAACATGCCCGGGTGACTCCCTCCCAGATCTTCCTGGCGGCCTTCCTTGCCCTCCCCAGTGACACTATGCAACCCCAGCGTGACCTGCCAGGCCTCTGGCTCCTGCTGCTGTCCTTGTTCCTGCTCCTCTTTGAGGTGGCCAGAACTGGCCGTCCAGTGGTTAGCTGTCCTGCCGCCTGCCTGTGTGCCAGCAACATCCTCAGCTGCTCCAAGCAGCAGCTGCCCAACGTGCCCCACTCCTTGCCCAGCTACACCGCTCTACTAGACCTCAGCCACAACAACCTGAGCCGCCTTCGGGCAGAGTGGACCCCCACGCGCCTGACCCACCTGCATTCCCTGCTGCTGAGCCACAACCACCTGAACTTCATCTCCTCCGAGGCCTTTACCCCAGTACCCAACCTGCGCTACCTGGACCTCTCCTCCAACCAGCTGCGTACTCTAGACGAGTTCCTGTTCAGTGAACTGCAGGCGCTGGAGGTGCTGCTGCTTTATAATAACCACATCATGGCAGTGGACCGCTGCGCCTTCGACGACATGGTCCAGCTGCAGAAACTCTACTTGAGCCAGAACCAGATCTCCCGCTTCCCCCTGGAACTGGTCAAGGAAGGCGCCAAGCTACCCAAGCTAACCCTCCTGGATCTCTCCTCCAACAAGCTAAACCTCTTACCATTGCCTGACCTGCAGAAGCTGCCCGCGTGGATCAAGAACGGGCTGTACCTGCACAACAACCCCCTGAACTGCGACTGTGAGCTCTACCAGCTCTTCTCTCACTGGCAGTACCGGCAGCTGAGCTCTGTGATGGACTTTCAGGAGGATCTGTACTGCATGAAATCCAAGAAGCTGCACAATGTCTTCAACCTGAGTTTCCTCAATTGCAGCGAGTACAAGGAGCGTGCCTGGGAGGCACACTTGGGCGAGTCCTTGACCATCAAGTGTGACACCAAGCAGCAGGGGATGACCAAAGTGTGGGTGACATCGAGCAATGAACGGGTGCCGGATGAGATGGCCAACAGCACGGTGACAGTGTCCAAGGATGGCAGTCTTCATTTCCGGCAGGTGCAGGTCGAGGATGGGGGTGTATATACCTGCTACGCCATGGGGGAGGCTTTCAATGAGACACTGTCTGTGGAGTTGAAAGTGCACAATTACACCTTGCATGGACACCATGACACCCTCAACACTGCCTATACCACCCTAGTGGGCTGTATCCTCAGCGTGGTCCTGGTCCTCATATACCTGTACCTCACCCCTTGTCGCTGCTGGTGCCGGGGTGTCGAGAAGCCCTCCAGCCATCAAGGAGACAGCCTCAGCTCGTCCATGCTTAGTACCACACCCAACCACGACCCGATGGCTGGCGGGGACAAGGATGATGGTTTTGATCGGCGAGTGGCCTTCCTGGAACCTGCTGGACCTGGCCAGGGTCAAAATGGCAAGCTCAAGCCAGGCAACACCCTGCCAGTGCCCGAGGCGACAGGCAAGGGCCAGCGGAGGATGTCGGATCCAGAGTCGGTCAGCTCGGTCTTCTCTGATACGCCCATTGTGGTGTGAGCAGGATGGGTTGGTGGGGAGAGTCTGCCCCAGGAGAGGTAATGCACCCCTGAAGGAGATGAGGGGATGGAAGAGAGGGCTGGCTGCCCGAGGGAGTGGGTTCCCCCTGACCTCAAGGGAATTGGTCAAGGGTGCAACAGCAGGCAAGACCCCAGCCAGGGTGTGCTGCCATGATTTTCAAATACGGATCTATTAATCATCAGGCAAATGCTACACCCCTCCCCAAAGCCCTGGCAATGCTGAACGTGGAGGAAGAGGGGAGTGTCTGCCGAGTTGGGTGGGAATGAGGAGGGGTGGAAGGAAGAGCAGATTTCCTAAACTTTTTCAAGGTCATCCCTAGCTCCTTATGAGAAAATCCTTTGGGGAAAAAAATATTTTTTTTTTTCTATCTCTGCCCACCCACACCTGTGAGGTAGTGCGTGTTGGGGAGAGTTTCCACAGGAGCCAACTGGGAACACCCTGTAGTATCTTCTGTGACCAGGAGGTCACACTTCATGGCTGGGAATATTGGAAACCTTTGGAAAAGCGAGTCAGGAAAAGCCGGAGACCTCAATCAGTAGCACTCCCCAAGTTGTGAGACTTCCCACTAATGCCTTCCTCTTTTCCAAGAAGCCCTGGGTGGATGGTTCTTGGCAGGGCCTTGGCCTGTCGGCTCAGATACAGCAACAGCGTGAGATGTGGTATCTGTGCCTTGTCCCGGGCCAGCGGCACCAAGGGGTATAGCATAGAATGAGGGGGGTGGGCTGTCACAGCACAGGTGCCAATACAACACATGTAGCTGGGGGCTAACCCCCAGAGAGGTTCATTGCCTGGTTGGTGAAACCCTTGGTTAGTATTTGATTCCCAACACTTGCAGGCAGGGGCCCTAAAGACAGAGGTTTTATGGCTGCCTGGCACAGAAGTGGGACGTGGGGCCACTTCACACTAGGAGGAGGAGGAATCAGCCTCTATTATGTAGCATCCTGCTGGACCTACCTGATTTTGTGTGTATGCCATCTCTCTATTCAGGCTCCTTATCAAGCTCAGGTGGGGTTCTGTTTCCCTGAGGTGCTGCCCTGCAAAGGGAGGAGTCCCTGAAAACCAGCCCCAGCTGGGTGAGACTGAGCTTGGGGATGGGAGGGACTGGGTATGTATCTCCTCTGTGCAGCTTCTCTCAGAGATCTCATCCCTTTGGCAAAGCCAAAGCGCGGGGTTTCATTGACCAAGGGGTTGGGATTGGGTGGTCTCTGCCCCAGAATGGCAATTTGGAGTGTGAGTTAAGAGTCTTGCCCTCGCCACAAAGTTGCAGGCAGTCCTGTCACAGAGACAGCCAGTGACACTTAACTTTCAGAAGGAAAGTTCTGTCACTCCCATGCCTTTCAGAGCTCTGTGCAGTTCTGGTCGCCAGGCCAGAGGAACTTAGGAAGAGCAGGCCCAAGGTTCCATCGCACCCAAGCCTGCAGAAGACTTGGGGTGTGAAGATGACAGCTTCTTTTAAGTGCTCCTCTGACTCTTCTGCAGGCCCTGGGAGATGGTTGCTCTGAGTTTTGGCAAGGGGATGAGCAAGGCAAAGGTGAAAACATTCTCTGACGTTGGTCTTTTTCGGTCTCTCCCCCTGCCCCCAATTCCCTGTCCATTGGAAGTTCTCCAGATCTTATTTTCTGATCAGCCTTTAGGTTCCAAGAGGTGTCATTTTCCTGCAGGTGAGGGCTGCTCGAAAGGAGGGTCTGACTGCCACTGTCAGTTAAGGTTGGGGAAGGGGACTGGAACGTGACATCGTCCCTTGTACGTCCCTGGGATCTCAAGACTGCTGTCCATTCTTTATTAGTAGCCTAGTCTTGTTGAGAGAGGTGCAGCATTTCCCTCAAGTACTTGCATGCTCATAGGTACGCATGCTCGTAGGTACGCATGCTCACCAGCGCCTTGACTTCCATCAGGACAGTGATTCTTTAGTCCCCACTAGTGTCCACTTTCAGAACGGTCTCCATCTATGTGCACAACTCGTGTGCATAATCTTCTTGCCCTATAGGAGAGACAGTGACCACGCCAGGCGCCCCAAATGCAAACTCTTGTACTTTTAGTTTCTCAACTCCCTGAAGCTTCACTCACATCTCCACAACACTGAATAGCTGCTCTGCAAAGGCAGGAGTTAGGAGAACCACAGGCTGAGAATCATGGGTGAAAGGGCAATGAGGAAACAGCCGCTTCTTCAGGCTCCTCAGAAACCTTCTTGGATTAAAGACAATGTGCATGAGAAATGAAGGGAGAACTGGGTCACTGAAGGACCCAGAAGGAAACTGACGGGCAGGGGTCCAAGTAGCTGTCAGTGGCTCTTCCTATATCAACTGCTCTGGCAAGACAACGGCAGGAGGAAAAGGTGCCTGGTTATATTCCAGACACTTCTGAGGATTTTGTTACTGAATTTATAGGAACCAGGACTCCCTCTTCAGACTCATCAGGGAACCTGGGAAAGTCTCATCGCCCTGCTGCAGTTTCCCCTCTAGGAACCGTGGAGGACTCTGAAAACCTGTAAAGTGAAAGTCCAGTGAAGCAGGCCTTCTGGGGCATTCCAGCTTCATTCCTGAGGATAAGGAGCCATTTCCTTCATAAGTCCCACCCGGTTTAGGGAATAAGAAAAGGCTCTGAGACTCTAAGTCTCCTGTGCATCCATTAGTTTGGCCCCTACTCAGAGAGACTGGTAGGTGCGCCTGGCCACCCCACTGAGAGAGCCAACTAGCCTCTTCCTGTGGCTTCAGTTGAACCCAAAGGTAGCTTTCTGCTTGGGGGGCTGGGCACTCAATGTTGGTAAGCTTCCTGGAAGCCTGTGCAGGAGACTGCCAGGTCTGCTGGAGAGAAAAGGCTGAAAGATCACCCCCTCCCCCACACCCATAAACAGACATGTCTCCCAGGAAGCAGGTGTCCCTGGAGACAGTATGACAGGGCTTTACAATATGTCTCTGTAATTGTCACCTTTTTTGTTTGCCTGTATTTATGGGGCTCCTAGCAAGGGGCCAAGAGAGTACACCCCAGCTGGGGACAGCAGAGTCGATTGATTCCAGTTTTTTCTCTGTTCTTACCTCTGTATTTCCTTGTAGCCCTGCTGGCAAAGCAGCAGGCCTCCCCTGTGTCCAGGACCCTGTTCCTCCCTCTGTGTACACCCAGGCTGGCAAACCTGGAGCCCCTGGGCTCTGAAAACTAGACAATGATCATTAAACCTGGCTTGAGTCTCTGTTCTGGCATAGTCTGTGACTGGTTTATTTATCTTTTCAGCCCGTGGGTGGGGTTCAGTCTACCTCAGAAGGGTGTGGCCTGTCTGCAAAGAGAATATTTAAATGTTTTTATGAGAGCACAGGTAAAATCCACTTCTCAGCATTAAGGTGGAGCAAGGGTCAGCAAACTTTCTGTAAAGAGCCAGCTCATAGAAGTTAAGCTTTGCAAGCTGGATAGTTGCTGTTAGAATTACTCAACTGTGCAGGCCTAGCAGGAAGGCAGCCCCGACTGCATTAATAAATGACTGTGGCCTGTTCCAATCAAGTGTTATTTGCGGACATTGAAATTTGAGTTTCATATAATTTTGACATGGTTTTTAAAGGCTTTTTTCCTCCAACTATTTAAATATGAAAAAATTCTTATTAACTCACAGATCTATAAAATCAGGGCTGGTTTTGGCCTGTGGGCCATAGTTTGCCAACCCAATTAGATTCTCAAAAGAAATGCCACTGACACTTTAGAGGCGAGCTTAAAAAATTCCAAGACTTGGGGCTAGAGACTGCAGATAATGAAGCTTTCCTGGACCCCTGGGGAGCAGGTTTGCCTCTTGAATTGTTCTCTGAAAAGTCTGGATCTATTCTTCGCACTGTATTGTAGGAAAGTTTTTGGACCAGGTTAGAACAAATGGTGGAAGGCAGTTGACTTTCAAGATAGCTTGATGATCACCAGTACTCCACATGGTAATGGTGATCATCTTAGTTGGCAGACAGGCATTCGTCTAAAGGGCAGGTTAATACTGAAAGCATAATGTGTCGGAAGTGGTGTGTGGACAGAGAAGTGCAATCCCCATTTTCTTGGTACAGACTCAGCCTACCAGAAATTGGACTGGAAGCTATTCAACTCTGAATATGTAAATTCTTTAGCTACTTTCTTGGTACTTCTGGAAACGGATTGTTATGGTAGATGCCAAGAGGGGAGAGGAAATGGTAGAAGGGAAAAAGAAATTAGAACCAGAATTTGAATAATTACCTAATTCTTGTGTTGATCAAAAGTGTGGAAAGGTGTCCTCTTGACTTCAACAACAACCAAAATGATAAGGGATGGAGACCCCACATAGCAGCCACCTCAGATCAACCTTGGCAGTCAATGAAATGACAGTTGCTGCAGAGCACCCCCATATTCTACATTGATGGCATGTTTTCATCTTTTCAAAGTCATTTTTGCTGTGGCTGTCAGGATGAAGCTGTTAGAGAGAACAGTCTAGGGAAGACTACTCAGCGTCTTCCCCTCTGTCTTTGCTTGTTGCTGAGCCTGAAGTTTCGATACCCCATTTTCCTTCATCGAGAGGAAGCCCCCATCTACATCCCTTCAGCCCGCCTTCTCTCCCCACAAGCACAAGAAGTTCCCTGGATCCTGGCCCAGGTGCTGTCTGCTGAGTCTTTCTTCCCTAACTGCTTTTAGGTAGGACTTCAGGGGAGTTGGAGGCTGCCAGGACAGTTGACTTTCAGGTCCGAAGATAAGTGTTCAGGGGATGGGCCGGTCTAGTCTCTCATCCAGCTGGTACCGCAGCTCCTTCCCTTTCTGCACCTTTCTGCAGTTGTAGTTCGTGTACCACTTATCCTGTCGCCCAGGAAACCATGGTAAAGCTTCACTTTACCCACCCACACTGCAGAAAAGGCTCAGGCCTGTGCAGTAGGATGGTTGGCTTTTCTGGGCTGCTACAGTGAGCCTATGCCGGATGCTTCCTCTCCTGAGGCAGAGAGAGGAAGGCCAGAGCAGCTGCCACATCCAACCTCTCCATCAGATTCATTCACTGTCAGGGGAAGAGATCATAACGATATTCGGACCTGCCGTGAGGCCTTCTGGTCTGTGGCCACCTGGTAACTGTTCCAGAATCAGGCATGGAACCATGAGCTCAGAAGGCCATGGAGCCCCACAGGGAGACTTCTGGGTATCCTCCTGCACTGGTACACATAAGGCAAGTCACTGACCCAGATGTTGGGTTTGTGTCTGTGTAGAGAATACATGCAGAGCAGGGGTGCTGGGGCACTTTGGGCCACTTTCCTTTTACCTCCCACTGCTTCCTCACTAGGTTTGCCTTTGGTATGGGTCTAAGCAGAAAGGTCTAGTCCTGCCCTGGGCATTCTTAGAGAGCACCAGGTGATAACTGAGAATCTGCTTTCAAGACTGGGGTGCTGGGGACCCCTTATGTCTATTCAGGGAGACAAAGTTGAATCCTCTGATACCTCAGAATAGCCTGCTGAATCTGCTTCCACAGAAGTTAAAAAAAAATCACCTGGGAAATTCTGACAATAGCAGGCAGATTAAAAACCGACACTCGTATTCTCTGATACACTGGTGACCAGCCAGGCGTCCCACTGGAGGTCATTTGTTTCTGCTTTAAGCCTAGCCCAGTCATGGAGACTGTCTACTTCACAGAGCTTCCAGGCAGTTCTGGGCACTGGCCTCCCGCCTTCCAGTCTTCTCTGTGCCCGTGCTGGTGAGAACTGCTGAGGCTGTGCCCACAAGGCCTGATAGTGTTTCATTCCTGGTTCCCAGGGCAGAAAAAAACAATTAAGATTAAAAAAAAAAATACTGAAGCTTCTGTGCTGCTGCACCTGCCTGTGCATCCACTCCAGGCAGATTGCTGGCTGTTGTCAGACCAGTGGAATGGAAAGTATCCTATACCCAACTTGAAGTGTAAACAGAGCTGCTTTCATGGCGCGCGCGCGCGCGCGCGCGCGCGTGTGTGTGTGTGTGTGTGTGTGTGTGTGTGTATTTTAATTCCAACAAAGGGCTTTGAGGAGGAAACAACTGTGATCCAAGAGGCTGAGATAAGGAAAGAGAAATCTGTGAAGAAGCCAGCGGTGTCTCCCAGCTCCGTGCCTCAGGTGTGAGGGCTTGAGCATCTGGGGCAGGCGCTGCCGACGAGAGGGTCAAGGTGGGCAGTCTCAAGTCCATTACCGTTGCTTCCCTTTCACCTCAAAAGAGCAGAATTAGGAAGGAGAGATCTAGACAGATGCCTGCCCAGCAGCTCCAAACTAGGACCAACTCCAGGGACTTTAGGCGGGTCCCAGGGACAGCCGATTCCCAGACTGGCAGCCAGCCCTGTGGCTTCAAACACCAGGCAGGCAGCATGCAGGGCTGGTTCACTGGGTCATAGGCTGGTGTCATTCCTGGGTGCAATGGCTGCCTTGGCCAGGTGAGTGTGGGGTGAGCTGAGCTGGCACTGGAAGGAGGAAATGTGTCTGTTCTCCTACAGTGGCCAGCAACACGACCTCAGACCTGAGTGCCCTAAGCATGATTATCCATAACTGTTTATTGCCTCCCTAAAAGCAGCAGAAAACCCAGGGTTAGGCCGAGTGAGAGCGGGAAGGACAACATCACAACGCCAGCTGTTTCCGTTTGTTTAATGTCTCAAACTTGCGGATGCCTGAGAACACGTTCTGTCATCTAACCCTCACAACAGCCCTGTGAGGTAGGTTGAGCAGTAAATGATGCACCCAGGGCCACACAACATCAGGTGAGGGGCTGAGGTTAGGGGCTTGATGCCCAAGCTCTCTGAGCCACCAGACACGGGCTCCCTGGCACTAAAACCAGAAGCCTCCCAGCTCCCTGCAGAGGGTCACCAGAGAGGCTGAGGTTAGGGCTTCAGGACCAGGGGTGTCCTCTGGAGGCCAAGACAAGTAAACAGAAGGGAAGGCAGGAAGACTAGAGGTTCAGGGTCAACCACCACCGCAGCCACCACCAGTCTCAGGGGATCATCCACTGTTCTTCCAGTGACCCTTGTTGGGTGCAAAGGCAGTGTTAGTGTCCTCAGAGGACACTCAGTGCCCACTCCCGAGGGAAAGAAGCCGCAAAACAAGGCTGGGAGGGAGACTCCTGACACACACACCCCCCCCCCCATAGTGCTACCCCATTCTGTTCCACTAGGCAGCCCAGGAAGGGGGGAGGTGAGGGCTGGCTGACTCAGCCTGCAAGTGCTTAGAGATCTGCAGCTGAAAGGCCCCAACACTGTTCAGCTAATGATTATTATTAACTCTGAACAGGGCTTGGCACAGCAGCCAGCTGGCTCGGGAGGATGCCTGGATCTCCCACAGCGAGGTTTTAAAAACAAGACCCAGAGCAGCCAGGCACGGGGGCGGGAGGGTGGGGACAGGGAGGAAGAAGGGACAGGCCAGTGTCTGAGCAGGGAGGGGTAGTCTGCCCTGTGAGAGGGTGGGGAGAGGAGGCGCCGCTGACAGCAGAGAGCAGCCTACCTTGAAGCAGCTGAGGAGCTGAGAGGTGAGGCTGGGAGACCCGCCCAGACACAAAGCCCTGCCATTTACCACCCCCCTCCCAGCCATGGTGGGTGTCTGGGATGGGGTGCATCTGAACCCGGAGTGGAAATCCTATTACCATCTGGATTTAGACACAAAAATCATCTCATATCCTCAAGGTTGAGTTTAAATATAATCATCTGGAATTAGGACTCAGTGAGCTTGATATGCAAATTTGTGCAAATGACACAGTTTTGTTTTGTTTTTAATTTGAGCACCCTGACTTTTTTTTTAAGGCGAAACAGACTGACTTTCACTAGCCAGGGGCCATTTGCTTTTCTCCTGAGGCCTCTCCTCATTTTTGAGCAAGCTAGCTAATATCCCAGATGGGGAGATGTGGGGAAGTGGGGGACAGGGGGTTTAGGGAGGAGGAAAACACACAAGCAGGAGACATATGTGGCCGGCAGCCACCCAGATCCCAGCTGGAGGAAGAGCGCCCTGGCACTGAGGTCTGATGGCTGTCCAGCTGCTGCCCCAGGATGTGAGGGCAGGTGGTGATGAAATACAAAGAGAGGAGGGGAGGGAAGTCCCCCCACAATCTGGCCAGTCACCTCCTGGTGACCTACACCCTCTACCACAATCAGACCAGATAAATAAGATCCCACCAGCGTCCCCTCTCTGCCCTGTGCCCTTGTCCTCCAGGCCTACTGGTCAGAGAGGTGACAGCTGGGGCCTTTTCCTCCTGCAGAATATAAATGACTTCCCCCTTCCTCCCAGGGCTGGGAATAGACATCAGCTGGCACAGCCCACGCAAACTGCCGGCTGTCAGCCCGCCTGCCCGCCCGCCCGCCAGCCCCCGCACCACCTGGGAGGAGGCAACACCTCAGGCAGGCTCAGGCTGTATGGCATTGCCTGCTTGGCTCTTAGAACAAGCTGGAGCGCCCTACCTGGCCCTCACGCTGCTGTAGGCAGGGCGAGACTCCTAGCGCTGGCATATAATGGAGGGAGAGGAGATGGAACCCCTGATGGAAGTGACCCCAGGTGAGCACCCCTTCCAAGTTCAGATCACACTGGCTAGCTTGAGAGGGGAGAGAGGGCAATGAGAGAGACAGGAACATCGTCCTCTGCGTAGCAGGGCCCCAGTTTGGCTGCTCAGGGTCTAGAGGGTTCCTGGGAGATGCCACCTGATCAAGGAGGAGCCAAGTGAGGTCCCCTAGAGGACTCTCCTGTCCTTGCAGCCGCCCTTCTAGCACTGTTGAGTCATGCGAAGGTCCTTTGCTTCTGAGCCACCCAGAGAGGAGGGCCTGCATTTTTAAAAAGCCTGCAACATCCCAAACACTGCCATTTAGGCAGGCCTCCCCCACCTCCTGGGACCGGAAGCACCAGTCCCTATACCCTAGGCCTCCCAGAGTTTCCACTGAGCTGTCTCCTCTCAACATCAGTCCCTGCCGTCATCACGGAGGCTCCATCTCCTGGACTGAGCCAGACCAGAGCTAACTAGTCTGGCATCCAGTCCTCATCATGGAGGGCAGTCTGGAGGAAAGGAGACCCAGCCCACATTTGCCAGCTGGCACCTAACTCAGTCCCCTTCTGGGCCAAAAAGCTGGCAAGAGGTTTTTGAACTGAGAAAGCTTAGATGACAAGATGAGAGGGGAATCAGGGAGACTTGGTTTTTCCCTAGATCAGAAGAGCCTTGCGCCACTTTCTCAGTTATTTTGTTCTGAAAGCTCCAGGACAGCTCACGAAGCTATGTGCCAGATAAGGGCAAAGCGTGAAATGCTAAGGACTTTGTGACTGAGAACGGATATCGTGCATCCGTCAAGCCCAGATCCGCTAAGCTGAAGGATGCTCTAGATAGTGTTGTTAAGATGCTGTCCTCTTCCTCCCAAACAATAAAGTGACTTCAGTGCTTTACTGCCTTGGAGTTCAGGAGACCCTTCTCTCCACAGTGCCTGCCCCCATGTGCCCTGGTCCAGGGGCTACATTAACACCGATTCCTAAAAGGCAACAAAGGCAGACCTGCCCCACCAGAGAGGTAGGGGCTCAACAGATGTAAGAATTCCATCTTGAGTCTGAGCGGCTGAGTCCATGGCCCAGAACCGGGAGGGTGTTCTGGGACGGCAGCTTGACAGACTGTTTCAAAACATTCATTACACAGCTGAGGACACTGAGGTCCTGGCGCATGTAACTTGCCTAAGGTTGTACAACAGAACCTATGAGAACTATCAGCCTAATCTCTCTCTCCACCATATCACACCGTTTTCTCAAAAGTGATTCAAAGTGCCATAGCTGCCAACCATAAGTTATAAGAACCCAACTCTTCATCAGGCATACAAGCAAGAAAAGATTTCCACCGACGTCACCACCACCACCCAGCACGTCTGTCTCCCATCAAGCACAGAGGCTCCCCATCACCTTTCACTTGCACCGAGTACATTTCCTCATTTTGGTCCACTGAGTCATCCCTCAGCATTAGCAGTTTGGGTTTCTGCAGCCCCTGACCCAGCTAAGAAGTAATACTTCTGAAATGGATCCATTCGAAGGTCATCAGTAGAACCACTGAAGTCCAGTGCAAGCATTCCACCTAGATTCAGCGTTCAGAAGGACTCAGATTTCAATTTTCTTCTTTGGTAAGTAGGAGCTGGAGATCTGATGCATGATCACCAGGGCTGGGTAGAGGGGCAGAGCCAGGCACAGGTACCAGGCTGCACCTTTGATCTGGGCCTGGAACCACACTGAGCACATGCCCAAGAGCACCGTTAACGTAGCCATCAGGTAGACCACCAGTCCACATGTCAGATGGTAGAGCTTGAGGCGAGCCACCCTTGAGATCCTGGCTTGCCGGGGACAGAGGAGGCAGAGCCCACACATGGCCTGGCCAGCAGTGGCCAGCAGTGTCAGAGCCCCTACCCAGCTGTGCCAGGACACCAGGTGGTGCAGCTCACTGCGGGTCTTGCTGGAGATGATGAAGCCCAGGCCCAGGGCTGCACAGAGGATGGCTAGGGTCTGGCCTGCCCAGTGGAGTCGGATCCGGGACTTTCGGGAGCAGAAGAAGAACAGGGAGTGCTCAGGCGAGAGGAGCAGAATGGCCTCAGCCATGCAGAGGCAGAACTGTGAACACAGGAGAGGGCCAGTGAGCCCCAGGCCCATCTCTGAGGCCTGAGAAAAAGGAGGTGCTCTCATATATCCAAACAAGGACAAAAGGTGGAGACTAAAGAACTCCCACCAGGTCCTCTTGCCTCACAGGTGAGCATTTGTGGGTATAGTACAACTGGGCATCAGCATTTGAGTGAAGTCTCATCACACAGGTTGTCACCCATGCCAGCCACTTCCCCTCAGGCTGCTATGGCTGTGTTTTTACCAGTGGGAATAGCAAATGTTAAACTTCTTTCTGAACTTGAGGAGTGTGGGCTTTTTGGGGGACGGGGAAGGGAGGAGTCACTGGGTAACAACCCCTTCTACTTCCTCCATTCAGGCCCTGGTGGAAGAAGAAAAATCTTCCATGCCCCCCCCCACGCCCTTCAACAAAGTGACATCCACAGCCCAGCCCTCCATATTTCCCAATAGGTCACAGGAAAACTGGAGCCCTGGTTATTTCCCCCACCTCTCTGCGCCTTAGAAAGGTTAAGTCTTCCGAAGAGTGGGTGCTTCCTTAGGGGCACAATCAAATGAATCAGCTGCACAAAAAAGCCCAAACTCACCGCCAAGGTCATGAATACAGGGTGCCAGGAGAAAAGACCTAAGAATCAAAGAGAACAGACTGACGTCTAGGCACCAGTGTTTCTGCCCCGGTAGGTGGCTGGTTGGAGCCCAAAGAATTTAGCTGGGGAGCCGGGGGGGGGGGGGGGGGGTAGGTCAGTAGAGCATCCCCAACCCTGATCAGAAATCAGGAGCTCAGGGCAAAGCAGGGCAGCCGAGAGGCCTTGGGGCGAGCATCCTAGAAGGCAACCATACACGTTGGTCCTGGGTTCCGGACTCGTCACCTCGCAGCTGTCTGCCCAGTCTTGGGGGGCCCTGGCCTCCCTGTCACCGGCATCCTCTGAGGGACTCAGCTTAGAGGACCAGCTGCTGAGTGCAGTTCTGCGGTCGGTCTCTCCTCCCCAGTCCCCAAGCCCCGCCCCGCCCCGGCCCGCCCCGCCCCTGCACCCCTCCACCGCGCGCCCCGAGCCGCGGGGATCCCCTCTCCAGGCTTCCGGGGCGCCAGGCGCGGCCCCTCCCGCGCGCCGGCCCCGCCCCGGCCCGGCCCCGCCCCGCCCCGCGTGCACACTCACTGGTTCCCGGCCGGGACAGCAGCGTCAGGAAGATGGTGAAGCCCAAAGCCACCAGGTGCGCCAAGATCCCGCTGCCTCTCCGCAGCCAGCGGGTCAGTCTCGGCTCCCGCGCCGGGGCCGGAACCAGACCTACCTCCAGGGACTGCATGGCCGGGCCGGGCCGGCGCTCAGCCGCCGCGCGCTCTTCCGGGTTTGCGCTGCGGAGGCGCCGCGGCCGCGCAGAGGCTCCGCCCCGGGACGCGGCGGCCGCGCCCACAGCGCCCCCTGGGGGCCGGGGGCAGAAGAGCACGAGACCCGGGTTCGGGGCCGGCTTGCTGCTTGGGCCAACCTCACGTCTTCCTTTTTGTCTGCGGGAGCTTATGCCTCAAGCGGCCGGTGGCAATTACATTTATGGCAGGTGATCTCCCCCAAACCCAAGTCACAAACTCGGTCTGCCTAACCAAGCGTGCGAAAGCAGTGTTTCGAGCCGTTTTCTGGAAATACTGATTTCCCTGGCTGTCCAGTCACCTGATGTCCCTTTTTGTCTTAAGAGAAAAAGACCCCTCCCCGCCTAAGGGCAAGGAGAGCAGGAGGTAAAGACGAAGCCAAAAAGTACTGCCCTGTGCTTGAATTAAAAAAGAGCAAGAGGCAACTGTCTCATCCCCCATCTGCACAGAAGTTGTCCCCAGTGAGATAAATGGAAGAACTAGGGCACTCCCCTCCCTTGCTGCCTCCACACCATCTGCTCAGCCTCGGGGAGCCGGGTGATCCTGAGGGACCAGGCCCTCCCACACTCCTGCCTCCTACTCTGAGGAAGTTCTGTAAGGGATCATTCCCTTCCTGCCTCCCCAGGAAGGTGTGGTTCAGCTCCAGGCGTCCTACCGGGGAGAAGGTCCACCCTTTCCTTATGAGCAAACCTACACGCCAGGGCAAGAGACCAAAACAGGCTGTCCCCACAGAATTCAGGGACATCCTAAGAGTCAGCTCAGGATCCCTCTATTGGGAAAATAGGTTGCTGGTTAAGAGACAGGCCGGGCACGAACAGCTCCAGAAAATGAGGCAATAATCTGGAGACTGGGCAGAGGCCCAGGACTGTTGGAAGACCAGAAAGGGGTCACCAGCTGACTCCCACAGACCCTCAGGGCAAAGACCCAAGAGTAAGGCCAGAGGTGTGGCTCCCTCCCTGGAAGACGTCTCCCTTCCCAGTGGAACTAGAGTTGGCTCAGTTCCGGGGAGCTGTGCTCAGTCAGAGCCACATACCTCATCATCCTATCTGGAGAGAAGACTCCCCGAATGATACAAACCCCAGCCACTTTCACACTGTTTAAAAGGACAAAATTATATGAGCTCAAGAGGCTTTTGCAGGCAAGCTCGTCGCACGTCTGGCTGCCTACATCTCAGCCTCCCGGGGAGTGCAGTTGGGGACAGTAAGGACACTTATTTTGTTACATTTTCCCCCTTCTTCTATGTTTCTGTTTTTATATTTTCTTAGCAGCAACAGACCAGGGAGACAGTCTTGAGGTATTTTAAAGAGGTTTTTTTTTTTTCTTAAAAAAAATAATATAAAGTTATAAAAAGCGGCAGTAGCCTGGGGCCCGGATCTGGAGGGGAGGAGGTGCTGGCGGCTCCATCGCAGTGGGCAGGCACTTTCTCGTTAATGGGCTTTTGACTGCAGGAAGACAAGAGGCAAGAGACAGGGTCAGGCTGAGGGCCTACCAGTCCTCCTACCCAGTGAACTGTGGGGGCCATTAGAGCTAACACTTGATTTCCTCCTCCTGGCCTGGAGAGGAAAGCTGGGCAAGAGGGATGATGGATGTCAGCCCAGCAGGGGCGGCCTGGAAAACACCATGCACACGTGTGCACGTGCACCCACCCACCCACCCCCACACACTGAGACCCTGGGCAACTGTCAAACTCACTCCTCTCATATGGGTGCCAAAGGAGTTGGTATGCATCTGGCTGGTGCCTAAACCAGGAAGGCCTCCCCCCTTCCCACCTCCAACAAGTACCTCCTGGCTGAGATCATATGGATAGCCCATAGCATGCTACTCCAGGGCTCCCATCAGAAGAGGCACATAAACCTGGCTGCTGGCTTTACCAGAAACCCTGGAGAACTTGCCTGGCACCTGAAAACCTGGAAGTGAGCACATGTGCAAGGTGGGCACACATGCATTTGTGGACCTTGAGTTGTGTCCCTGCCCTTCCATGCCCTGATGCTCAGAGACAGAACCAAGGAACAAGGCCCCCCCGCCCACCACCTGCCCATTCTATCAGGCCACAGCTCAAGGTCCCAAGCTCAAGCCCACCACCCACAGCTTTCTTATCAGAACTCATGGAGTCCAACTTCATTTCCTTCAGGGGACAGGGGCTCCAGTTCCTGGAGTCGGGGCCACAGTCAATTCAGAAAAAGGCCTTTTGGTTAAAGCAAAAGTGGGGCTGGGGGAGAGGCAGCATCTCCTTAGCCGGAGAGAGGGCTGAGGGTAGGGAAAGGCCCAGGGGGCAAGTTAGGATCCCCTAGCTAAAACCCACCTCTCCCTAAAGACGGTCCAGGAACTCTGTCATCTTTCCCTTTCTTTCCCTCCATGCACAACCGTTCACTAGCACCTTCTCTGGGTTCAGGTTCCCACTGTGAACTCCACCCTCTTCCTTCCTGACCCTCCCCTGTGCATGCTCTTCAGGGAGCTGAGCTGGTACCTTCAGTGTGGAGCACTTCTCCTCAAAGGCCAGGGCCGGGCCCGGCTTCTTGCGGCGCACAGAGCAGGCCGCGTCGGCAGGGGCACCAGCCTGGCAGTGCTTGGTCTTCACTGGCCGGCAGTAAGTGGCCAAGTTTTTCCGCTTCTTTGCTACCTCCTCAGAGAGACAGTTGGTCGGCAGGGACTTGGCTGGGTGTCCAGCCGTTCCCCGGTTGTCCAGCTGAGAAGCCTTGACTGGCATGGGAGGGTGAGGGGAGCCCCGACAGTCCAGGGGCCCCGCCCGCTTCACTCGTGGCCCCACCGTCCCATTAAGCCCCATGCCCAGGGCTGTTTTAGTCTTGGTTGAGAGGCCCCGGCAGCCAGAGGGTTTGCCTTTTCCAGTGGGCTCCAGGATGCAGGTCCGTTTGAAGGTGGTGGGGCCAGGGGAGAGCTTTCGCTTTCGAGAAGGGGCCTCCACCTCGACCCCGTCCTTGCCTTTGGAAGACTTGCTGGCCTTCGAAGGTGGGAGCTTGCTGAAGGACGGGGACGGCGTGTTGGCAGGCAGTGGTGAGGTGATGGCCTGGCTCCCGCCAATGCACTCTGCCTGGCTGCAGGCAGCTGCCACACTGGGGGAGCCTGCAGGGTAGCTGGGGACAAGGCTGTCCTTGGTGGGGGGTATGGAGGCTGGGCAGGCAGGTCTGGGGGGTGGGCCTGGAAGGCGGGGACAGCTGCCCGAGGAGGATGGGCTCAGGGGAGCAGATAGGGGGGAGCTGACAAGGTGGGACGGAGGCTCCGCTGCCGGTGGTATTTTCCTGCAGCAAAAAGAAAGCCACTGTGATGCCAAGCAAACAAGAGAGCCTCCCCACACCAACACACACCCGTCTCTCAACCCCACCTAGAAACGGCCCACAGAGCCGCGCTGCTGCCATCTGCTGGGAGACGCTGGAACTGAGGGTTAGGAAGAAGATGCAGGCAGGAATGACTGGGTGCAGAGTATGAGAACTAGTATATAGAACCACAAAGAATCTCATTTTAAATTTCAGTTTGGGTATTCCCCGATCCCTAATCACCCTGAAGACACTGGAAGAAAAGTCAAGATCCACTCCCAGACCACCCATGGTGGTCAGGCCATGCCTCAGCCCAGCTGCACACTGCCAGGCTGCCCACCTCCTCTTCATTCTGTCTGAGGTCCTCCTGGCAAACAGCCAAGCTACGGCTCCGGGTATGTAAAGAATTGGGGCTTCTGAAGGCCGTGTATGCCTGGAGCCTAAGAAGGGATATTCCAGGCTCAAGAGACTCACTTCCAGGGGCCTCCCTGGTGGCGCAAGGGGTTAAGCACCGCACTATGAAGCAATCTCAGCCTCTGAAGCATGAGTTCCATCCCCGGCCGGCCAGGGAGCAACCCACATGGCGCAGCAGACCTCTCCCGTCATGCCAGCTGCTCCCCTCAGCAGTGTACTTCAGTCGATCTGCCTGTTCTGTTCCCCACTCTGTCTCGGGTGAATCCTCTCACCCCCCCCCCCACATCTCTGGCCTGTACCCCAGCTCTTATATACATAAATAAATCAATCTTTTTTTTTTGAAAAAAAAAAGAGAGACTCACTTCCACATGTGGGAGCTTAGGTGCCGCTCCAGCATGGAGCTCAGTGCTGAGCAGAACCGGTCCAGCCGGCGGCTAAACACGTAGCATCCTGGACTCACCAGCCGGCTCCCAAACGTACAGAACTGGAGGCAGAGGGAAGGTACATGGCTAGGGAGGCCTGAGATGCAGGGACGGTCCCTGCACATAGGATCTGACCTCCCCCCCACCCTAGACCCCTGCCCCAGGTCCTTACCGCCTGTGGCCGTGGGGGCCGGGTTGCAAAATGGCAGTCAGGGGCGAGATGGGGGTCATCAGAGGTCCCCTCCTCCTCACTGTCCTCGCTGGAGCCCTGGGCCCCACCCCGGGGCAGGGGGAAGGGAAACAGGCCTGGGTCCCCATCAGCACCACAGGGGCCTTCATCATCCAACTCACTCTCAGAGGAGGCCCGGGACCTGCAAGGGCCAAAGGGGATGTAAGGGGGATGCAATGGGAGTGGGTCAGGGTGGGGGTGTCCCTGAACCCGCCAAGCTCGAGAAGCCAGGGCAGACACCCTGATGGGCAGACAAAGAGGAAGGAGGACAGGAAGGGAGAGAACAGCAGAGCTCACAGAGTAAGAGCCAGAAAGATCAGGGGCCACAGCTCCCAAGGGATTGTCTCCCCAGTCCCCTTCACTTCCCAGGCCCTGCCTCCTCAGGGGGGAAATCTGCTCCAGATTCGCCTCCTCCAGATAATCTTCTGAGTTTAACTGCACCCAGCTCTGGTCAGCCCCGTCAATTTTCTCAACCCCCTTCTTGCATCACATATTCCTGTGAGCCTGTCTGGGAGCTGAGCCTGTGTTTCGTGTCTGCCCTTCGTGTTACAGGCAGAGATGCGTGTGTGTCTCCTTCGGCAAGGCAGGCTCTCCCCGGGGTCCAGCGCAGCCTCTGCACACGAAGGGGCCAGTGAATGAATACACAGTAGGACTGCCTCACCCAGGACCCTGACCCTTTCGGCTCCCCAAATACAAGTTTTGGTCTGTCAGAAGCAGTTGGGGAACTGTTTTTATCCCGGGTGCTGGATCTGGCACACTCTAAAGAGGCTGGGGTGCGCTTGGTTAGGAATCGGGAATGGCCCACTTCTGCACCACTGCCAGGGACCCCAGGTACCCCCCCACACTCAGGGCCAAGTGAGCAGCATCTTTCAGGCCAGTCCCTGGGCCTGTCTCCAGGGGTGCCTGATGGTTTGGGGCCAAGCGTCCCCTGGTGAGATGGGGGCTGGAGCCTGGACATACCTGGGCAGTGCACAGTATGGGTAGGTCTGCTTGGCACGAGCAGAGAAGGCGCTGCTGGGAGCAGCTGCCACTGCCATAACCTGGACTGAAGAAGGAGGTTCCTGGGAGGGGCGCTCGAGAGCTGGCTCCTTTCGCCCTGGGCTCTTCTCCTTGGGAGACTCCCCTTTTCGGGAGTTGGCCTTCAGCTCTGCTACTAGCACATCGAAGTCCTTGGCCCGTCCCTGCACCTCCCGGCGCTGGTGCACCGAGTGGATCTAGAATACAACCAGGTGGAGGGAAGGACATGTGAGCTGAGCCTGGCCTGGGCAAGTGGGGAGCAAGGGAGCGTGTGTTTGTGGATGTTTTACTCCCGCACAGGGCCAGCCAGAACTCTCCTTTGGGATGGGGGGATACAGAAGTCACCCCATAATTGCTGCCCCCACCATGGGCGCACTGGGGGCAGCCCCCAGACCTTCACCTGGTCTGGGCTTAATCCCCATCCCTGAGCTGGATCTTCCACATCTTAATCCCGCTTCTTGCCCAGGGCCCAGGTCTATGCTGTCCTCCCTCACTGTGCAGTGGGAGTCGGGGTTACCTTGCAGGTGAGCAGGCGGGTACAGATCTTTTTGGTCTCTGGATTTATTACCCCACACTGTCTGTTGAGGTCGCACTCCTTCCCTGTGAGGAAAGAGGTCCCCATGAACCCCAAGGTCATTTCCAGGAGGCCCACAGGAAGATCTGGCTTCTTCTAACCAAAGGCCTGGAAAGAGCTGGGCCGTCAGCTGAAGGGCCCTCTGGCCCTCAATCTGGGGCTACGCCTTCCAGAGAAACTCCTCTGGGCATCAGCAGTTCTGCAAGAACCAGCCCCGTCCCTATACCCAGCTCAGGCACTGCCTTTGGACACTCTAAGCCCAAAACAGAGCAACACATATTAAGAGACAGTAAGAGTCGCGGGCATCTGGGGTATCAGGGAAACCAGCTGTGGGACATGCGTCTAGTGCCTTGGGTCTAGATGAGGAAAGACCTAAAGGTCACAGCCCAAGGTGAGAAAGAATAATTTCATCTGATTGGGCATAAGCCCCCTTCACCTTGCCAGGGACCTGGGCTGCAGAGACGCGCCCAGAACGCAAGCAGTATATGTGCATGACTGAGAATGGCCACGCACTCCTGGACCCCGGCAACCTATGAGCCCAGGCCCGCCACTCCTTTCCGCCCACCCTGCCCCCCAGTCAGGCCCAAGGACAAAGGAGTTCCCTCTGGGCTTTCCTGACACCCAAGACAGCAACTACTCACGAGCCATCTTCCGGTGGGTTTTGGGGGGCAGTCTGGCCCCGCCAGGCTCCTTTTCAGGGGGGCTGCCTTCCACTCGGTGACTGAGGCCCTCGCTGGGGGTTATCTCGATGCTTTCTCTGCCAGGAGGTTCCTTAGAAGGGGGCGCCATGGGGGTTTTTGCAGGGGAGTCCTTGGTGAGGCCACCCGGCTGGCTGAGGAAAGCAGAGGGCGGGGCCACCCTGATTCCATGTCCATCGGGCTTCGGGAGACTGGACATCTTCTCCAAATTCACCACAGGCACGAAAAGGCTACACATAGAGAGAGGGTGTGGGCTGCGGGGCAAGGATGCTGGGTCTGGCGTACTGGAATCTCCTTTCGGGCCCCAGAGCTTGGGTAGGCTCCAGCTGGGGTACAGATCACAGGGGAAGGAGACCCCATCCCCTGGAGCCCATGAAAGGGAGCCACAGACAGAGGTGGCTGTCTCCGGCTGTGAGCAGTGCCCACTGCCCCGCAGCTGTCTCCATCTGCCTCAGCCCTCCCCGGGCTAGGGCCAAGGCCGGTCTGGGGGGTCTCCAGCCTCTCCTTACCAAAGGTTGTCCTTCTGAGTTTTCTCGGGAGGCTGGTGGCTGCGGCTCCGGGACCCCTGGCCCTTCTCCCTGGAGGAGGTTTTGGTGGAACCTGGGGCCCTACAGGCTGGGCCCTGCCCATTCACTACATGGCATTTCTGAGAGCTGGCAGGGGCTGGAGGTGGGGGTGGGGCCCGGGCGTAAAGCTTGCTGAGGGGCCCATGTCTTCTTTCTGTCACCAGGAGGTGGAGAAAGTAATTAGGGTGAGTGGTACCAACTGCCTCCGTCCACAGTCTCCTCGCCCTGCTCACAGACTCGCTTCAGCAACTCTGGAGTTCCCGTAGCTTAGATTTCAAATTTACTTTCTCCCCATCTGAATTTGAGCCTTCAAGACTCACAATTCCAGGACCTACTTCCTGATTCTCTTAGCTCTTCCCTTACCTCCACTAGGTGCTACAAGTCTGCTCAAACAATAACCCCAACCCACCACAATCCCCTGAACTTGCCCGCCAGGACCTTCCTATCCTCAGCACCTCCCTCCTTTATCCACATGACCTCCCAACTGACACAGTCCTCAGAGTTCCATGATCCACCTTCCCCTGTCCCCTACTATCTCCTCCCTACGGCTCCCCTCACCGCAGTGCTTCTGGAAAGCTTGAGGCTTCACCACTTGGCTGCAGTGGTTACACACAACCAAATAGAAGTCGTCATGGGCAGGGCAGTGCCCGAAGATGGACATGTCTGCAATGACAGAAGCCCTTATCACTGGGGCTGGGGATGCCAGGGTTTCCCATAAGATCACGGTGTGCTCCCACCCCCTCTTAGAAGATACTTGCCCTCCCGGCTGACAAGTTTTATGCTGGAGCTCCCCACTTCCAGAGTTCAGTATAACCTGTCCCCAAAAAACATGGGCTTCGGGTGAGCGGGCACCAACCCCCTATGACAAGATCTCCCACAGCAGGTTCCAGAAGCCCAGGCACTGGGCTGCCTCAGAACTATCAACTGGATCCCCAGACTGCTGCTTCCAGCAGCCAGCTCCTGCTGGGATGTGGTAGAAGTGGGGAAGGTGGTCCCGTGTGCCCTGGGACCCAGCTCAAATGTGTGTTGACTCCCACCTTCTTTAATGAGGGTCATGGCATCCAACTTCTTCGTGCTTTTGTTACTCTCCTCCAGCTCAGCCCCTGGAGGAGAAACACAGTTCAGAAGGACTGCTCCCTTGCCAATAGCCCCATCGACTACCCACCCAGGGTCTACAGCTGGGCAGCAAGAAGCCCACACTCCCTTGACACGCTCCTGGTGCTCAGGGCCCTTGGAGAATCTCTGAGTGGGTCATTCTCAAATGCTCATTCTTCCTTCACCTGCTACCTCTGGAATGAGCTGGCCCCATTAGGAGGGACCCAGCCAACTTTCGCATGGACCCTCATTCCAAGGTGCAGGTCAGGGTTCAACTACTGATGAGTTAGGTGATGGTGGCCTGCCTCCCCATCTAAATGGAAAACAGTCCTTAACATATTGATCCCTGAGCTCTTGTTGAGATTTCTCACATGGGGGTCCTTTCTGCTACTCTGCAGCATCCCAAAGAGATACTCTCCCAGGTCCTCATACCCATGAACTCAATCTGGTTCCACCTGCATTATCATGGCATGATCACAGTCACACCCAGCTTCTCACCTCCTGTGCTGATAGGATGGCCACAAAACAGAGAAACTGCTGCCTTTGGGGACCTCTGACATCTTCAAAGTCCCCTTGATCAGCTAAGCCAGCCTTTCCCCTCCTTAGGAGGGCTCTGACCAAGGGCTGCCCTTGTACCTCAGTTTCTGGGTTGATGACAAAAACATCTTAGCTGTGCAAAGCAGCTCTTTCCCCATCCCCCTACCTTACTCCTCTCCCCTCCCTCTTCTACGCCCCCTCCCTGTCCCTTGGAAAAAAAAAATCAATTCTGAGTCACCAAACCCGTCTGATTCCATTTCCGGTTCTCAATGCACCCAGACCCTGACAATGGCCCCATCCTTGCCCACCCAGCATGGGAAAGTCCAGGGGTGGCCCCGGCTGCCACTCAGGTCTGCTTCTGCTGGCTACTAACAGATTTGCTCCTTTCTAGGGTGAGAAGATTGTTATCCATCTTATATAATCTCCAGCTATGAGGGGTGGTGGGCTAGGCATGCAAGAGACAAGGGGCAGCTCCCACTCTTCAGTCTGTTAAAATGCAGAGATGGACAGAACCCAGCTGGGAGTCAGACGTCTCAGAGGAGAACAAGTGTCATCAGAGACTGCTCCATGCGGTCTCCTCCTCCACCTCTTCTCACTTGCAAACTTCTTCTGGGGCGTGATGCCTGCTGTCACCTCAAAGGCCACGAGGCCAGGTGCCCCCTGGGGCCCAGGAGACAAAGATCAGGAGAAGGGGCTGTCAGCTCACTCACCAAAGCCACTCACGGGCCTAGAGAAGGTGGGGGTCAGGGGAGAGAGCCAAGAGGCAGGGCAAGAGGCCCGGGAAAGGACAGAGGATTGGAGGCATGGATGGGTGGACTGAATGAGGGAGGAAGGGAGAATGGATAGATGGATGGACTGACGAACTGATGCAGAGCAGGCGGGGGTCCAGTAGCACTGCAGCCGGCAGGCAAGAGCCAAAAAGGAGCAGGAGGTGCGGGGTTGAAGGCGAAGGAACAAGGGGGGCTGGCAGGGGGGCACAGAAGTGGGGTGCGTGGGAAACACGTGGAGAGCACTGTTGCGGACGGGGAAAGCCCAGGGCAGGTGCAGGAGGGGCGGAAGCCGGAGGCCCGCAGACAAGGAGAGAACCAGAGGCCAGCAGCTGCGGGGGCAGGTACTGGGCACGGGCAGCAGCAGAGGTGGGCAGGGTGGGCTGCGGGCGGCGCGCCGGCGCTAGGACCCGGGGGCGCGCGGGTGGCGGAGCGGGCGGGCACTAGGACCCGGCGGGTCCTTTGTTTGGGGGGCCGGGGAGCCGGACGGCGGCTCCCGTCGGCTGCTCCCCTCTGCTGGCGGGGACCCGGAGGGGGGAGGGGAGACAGCGCTGGGGTCCTCGGACTCTAGGGGGGCTTCACTCACCGTCGGCCACGGGCAGCTCGGCCCGCTCCACCCACGAGCTCCAGCTCTGTCCCGCGAAGTCATCGAGACTCGGCACCCGCCGCTCCAGAGCGGCCATTGCTGCCGCCGCGCGTTCACGCACCGCCATCACCGCCGCGGACGCGCGCCCGCCCCGGCGCCGCCGCCGCGCGGCCCCCTCCCTGCTGCCCCGCCGCGGGCACGCCTCCCCCCTCCCGCCCACCGGGCCGCTCGCTCTGCGCAAGCGCAGCGCCGGTTGCCTGCCCCTCACCCTCCCTGCTGCAAAGCCTGTTGGGAAATGTAGTTTTCTAGGGAATCCTGCTGCCTACCGAGCTGCCAGCGAAGAGCACCTCCGAAATGCACAATTGCGGGGGCAAGAGACCCCAAAGCCCCACGACCTCCCCTCTTAACCCTCGTGCACACATTCTTTGTGCTGCCCGCTCACTCTCCCAAGCTCATTGCACGCACAGCCCAACCCCAAACCTCTCTGCCCAAGACGCCCCTCTAAGCTGTGCCTCCGCCAGCTGGCTGGCGCCCCTTCCTGGGCTGGCGGCCACGAAGCGACTCCGCTCCCCTGTAGATCGAATAGGGTAGGTGCAGGGAGGTGGGTGCTGTGAATCAGAAGGGCAAGGGGAGGGAGTCTGTAGGATGTGCTGAAGGACACAGGGGTTGCATTGGGGGAGGGTTCTCCGCTCGCGTGTTGTGTCTCTACTGTGGGAAACCCATGCTGCCCTGATGCAGAGCAGAGTTAGACCGGCGCTGTCTGGATTCGGGGAGGACCTGGCTGAGCTGACCAAGATCACCTGTCAGGATGACAGAAGGCTGTCTCCGAGCCAGCGCCAGCCCCGGAACTGGGGTGGCCCTGATGCTGCTGGTGTTTGCAGCATCTCTGCTGATGCGTCTTACACACACACACACACACACACACATCCCTTAGATCTGCAATCGATACCCCGTACCGCCTCTTCCCAAACCCTGGCTGGACCCTGACTCCATCCATCACTTTGGCTTCTTTTTCTAATGAATATTTTCTCTGCTGGAAGGGCTGCTACAGCGCTTCAGCATAAGGAGATTTCTCATCAGATCTGTCATTTTCCTTGCTAAGGTCTGGGAAATACCTCAATCACCCATTTCAGCTGATGCCATTTCTTCCCATCCATCCTCACAAAATCAAGAGACAAAAGCCTGTCCCCCATCACCACCACCACCGCATCATAAAAGAGGTAATTTTTCTAAGGGGAAACCTAATTGGAGGCAGATAAGGCAAGGTCTGTGACTTTCAGACCTCACTTTCTTTTCATTTCCACCAAGGGAAGGTTTTAGTACTTCAAGGATAATCTCTGAGGGCAGAGGTTTTTAACCTGAGCACCACCAATATTCCCCAGGGAGCCCAGGAACCTAGCAAAATTGAATGTAATGTTGTACCCAAGTGTATTTTTCTAGGGAGTGTAAATGTAGCATGTCACTGTCAGAAGGGAGATAGAGGTGCAAGTTTGTTCAGCAAGAACCTTATAGTTAAGAGGGCAAAGCATATGGCCCTCAACTCCTGACAGGAAGTGTGTCTGGGTCACAGATGGGAGGAGAGCAAATGGAAACAGCATTGTGGGAGCCATTATCTCTCGCCTTTTGAGTTTGCTCCAAATTTGCTAATGAGTCTCAGTTACTTTGGACTAATTGGTGTCACCAAAAGAGGAGTCGCTACCCAACTGGGGCCTGCCAGGGACAGCTCCTCAGCCTGCAGACTCTATTGCAGCTGGGGTGCAGTGTAGAGAAGAGTGGGGTGAGGTCTTGGAAATGCTGACATTTGTCCAAGAACTTAAAGCATGGGGAGGAAGAGAAAAAAAAAATATCCAGAAAGGTTCCAGTCTTGGCTCCTTTATGGCAAATGCTCGAAGCACTGTTTATTCAAATTTGTAATAACAAGCACCAGAAAACAACATGCAACATTCTCCCCCCAACCCTGACCTGCAATCCTGGAGGTAAGAGACCTGTGACCATGATGGGGGAAACTCATGTTCAGGAAAGGTCCTAGGTGGGCTCTTTGGCAAGGTCAGTTTACTTGGGCAAAGAGCAAGTGCCCCGCCTATTGGCCTCCTGCAGCAGCTGGAGAAACCTGATACCTTCCCCTACCTTGGGCCCCACTAGGCAAAGCGGGTGATGCCAGCCCTGGTTGGAAGGGACATGAGTCAGTTTTCTGAGGACAGCCCTTCCCAGGGCACTTGGCCCAGGACAGCCCTCTGGAGGTAATGAGGTCAAATGGCCTTTCCCTTAGGGTGGCCATAAAGAAAGGCCATAGTCTAAATCAAGGCTCTTTTGGCTGAGAGCAGGCCCACCTCTTGATGAGGAGCAAGAGCCCTCTTTGCTCTAGGAAGAGTCTTTGGCAGGAGTGTGTTACTGCTTACTTTCTACCTCCCTCCCCTAGCTGAAGAGTCAGTTGCTAGCTTCTACCCCCAAGAAAGAACACTTTATCCATCACGTTTCCAAAAAAATTATAAATTCATACACAGAATCCAAAGTTCTAATAGAAGCTGCTCACAGACCCTCATGGGGGCCAGCCTGAAGGAAAATGAAGGTCACCTCTTTGTTCTTTGTGTCTCTGGAGCTATAGGCAAATCTGTGTCCCCTTGTCCTTGACTAACCATGGGGACAGCTCAGGACAGAGTTCCAAACTTAGATACACTGTCATCCCCAGCTCTCTTTCCTCTCTAAATCCCTTCCCCAAAAATTAAAAAAAAGAAAAAAAAATTAAACAAGCCTAATTCTTCACTGAAGGACTCTGGAACATTTGGGAAAGTAAATCTCATACTCCCCCCTGTCAAATGGGTAAACGCTGACCCAAAAAGAATTGATTGGCCTGAAGTCATAGGTCCTGACTCCTGGGTGCCCCAATAAGGCACATGTTGCTATGAATGGCATTAGGGAGGAAGGGAGGTTGGATGGACTGACTTAGTCCTGAGATTGGCACAGGGCACATTCACTTTGGGGATGATAAGCAGATTGGCACTGGATTGGAAAATGGCTGGATTCTTCCTTCTTTGTCCTTCCCTGGGCAGCCCTCTGGCCAGGGCAGACTGAAGTGTTGTGAGCTGAGCAGGGGGCAGATGGCGCTCAGCCCAGACTCTCAGGCTCTGGGGTGCAGGGAAGGACTGAAGGAGGTGTCAGAAGAGGAGACACACTAAAGACAAATATGGAACTGGGTCCCGAAGTGAAGAAGCACCACAAGCATCGGCCCGCCCTGGACTGGGGAGAGGATAGCGCCGGGGAGGGAGGAGGCAGCCAGGGAGGATGAGAAAGGCAAAGGGAAAGGGCTTGTCCTTTCATAAAGGTGAAATGGGGAAGTTTGAAAGAAGGGCCAGAGAAGGAGCAGTGGAAGGGGTGGGGTGAGGGGGAAATGAGCAGAGAGTGAGGGCCTGCCCATCCAACCACATCTCCATGTCCTGGGGCTCGGGGCAACTTGGCCTCTGATGATCCTTCGGGCCCTTCCAAACCCCCTGCCTGGCCCCCGGGAATGAAAGAGGCCTGGACAGACCTCACGAGGCTCTTGAATGCCTCAGACTCAAAGCTCAGAGGCTGGGGCAGGGAGTAGGACATCTGAATGGAGACGCCACCCGACCTCTCATCTCGTGCCCCAAGTGTGAGATCAAGCCCAAGACAGACAGGGAGGAAGGGACAGAGTTCCAAGAGGGCAAGGATGAGTTTAGAGTGTTGTAGAAAGTGCCCCCCTGGGGTGGTGGGAGGGCTGAGAGAACAGAAGAAACTGATCATCCAGCAAATTCCCTGGCTTTGGTTTCTTGAAATCACAACTCAGTTGCAGTTTATCTGCTCTCCCCACTGAGTCCAGGCCTGATAAGGACCCTCTGAAGGGCTTTCTGGGCTAGCTGGCTTCCCAGGTTTTCTTATGGTAGGCTCTGTGGGCAAGCAGAGGCCGCAGGGAAAGTGGAAAGCACACTGAGCTGAGGCTGACTGGAGATCAGTGAGACACAGGGGCTGGCTGACAGCAGCTGAAGAAGGGCCGTCAAACTACCGGTGGGTCCTCCATGCAAAGAACCGGGGCAAAGGCTGCCAGCCCATCTCCCCTACCCCCACTTTTACTGGAACTGGACAGGTTGATAGAAGTGGATACCAGGTATAGTCTCGAGATTCTGGTCTCCTGCCCCCCAGCCCGCACTTACTGCAGAGGCTGGTTCTCAGGGACTGTGAGAGTATGCATAAGACCACAGGATGCCCAGGTCCAGGGAATAGACAGGAAGTACCGAGCTCCTGCCATCCAGGGCTTCAGCAAAAGGAGGGATAGGAAATCACAGGGAGGTTTCCAACAGTCGGGGCCTGCCCACCCAACCACATCTCAAAGCTCAAAGCCCAGAATGATGGGAGGGAGGGAAGCTAGAGGAGGGAGAGGGAGGTCCTGGAAGCCGAGGTGGTAGAAGAGGTGCTGTCCGCTTGGTTCTTTCGCTTGGTTCTTTCGTTGGTTCAGGAGCAGCAGTGGGGCTGCTTACTGCTTCTCCACCGCTCCCTGCTCAGCTGCACTCTCCTGGCTGGGGCCCTGGTCCTGGCCCTGGCCCTGCCCATGCCATGGGGTCTCCTTGAACACAAACCAACAGTTCCCGGCCCAAAGGAAGAAGTTGATAAAGCCGAAGAGCTGCAAAGACAGCAGGGAAGTTTGTGAGAATAGTAAAGAGGCATGTTGGGAACAGAGTGGGCGAGTGCCTTGTGGGGAGGCAGAAGAGGCCAGGAGGATTAGGACTAAGACAACTGGAAGTAGAGGTGGGGTGCACGCCATCACCCACGAAGGGGCTCCCCAGTGAAAGTGTCTAACTCTGTCTATAGCATGCACTCAAGTTATGGCTTGGTTGCTAGAGGAATCTGGTCCCCGGAGTAGAGCATTGTGTAACGCAGGGCAAGGAGAAGGAAGTGCCACTACACTCAAGAAGCAGTTCCCACAGTACAGTGCAGCCCCGCCTGCCTACCGCAGGGTGGGTGTGGCCAGAGCTGTCCAAGGTGCTCCTTCCCTAGAGCCCCAGACCCAGGCAGGGCTGTCCTTGAACTTGTCTTCCAAATATTAAACACATTATCAGCAAGAAGTATTTAGGGGGATGTGTACAGAGGTCTGCAGTTCACTGTGAAATGCATTAAAAATGGATTGATGGATGGAAAGAGGCAGAGAGAGATGTGATAAAGCAAACTGAGTAAAATATTAATGGTATAGTTCAGGTGATGAGGGTGTGGGTGTTTGTTGTAAAATTCTTTCAACTTTCTGTATGTGTGAAAACTTTTACAACAAAATGTTGGGGGGATACATCTGTTAGTAGGGTTTCAGTAAGGTCTGGAAGTTTCCCTGGTGTACTGGTCCTTATACCCTTTAATTGCTGGGCCCCGAGGGGGTCCAGGCCATTTGGAGGGTGGAGATGAGGTGGCTGGAACTAGTGTGATGTTCTAACAATTGGCATGGCCATACATGTGCATACTCGCTGGCCCCACCACTGGCCCATAACCCCTTTTCAGCTGGAGACCTGAGTGACAGTGAACTGCTTCTCACTCACTCTGGGTGGGCTCCCAGCTTTGATGCCGGCCACAGCCCTATGCTCCCCCACCCCCGCCCATGGGCCCATGTGTGGCAGGAAGGGTGGGAGGCAGTCACAGAGAAGGGGAGAAGGGAGAGGAACTGGGAAGGCAGAGCACAGAAGGAGGAAGGAACAGCAGCCTAAGTGTCTCTTGGGTTTCCCCACCCAAAATGCTTTCTCAGGGCCAGCCGGGGGGCAAGCAGCCAGGCTTAGGTACAGGGGGCACCAGCTCCAGGTGCTGGGGATACTACCTATAAGGATACCCTCTCTGTTCCTCTCAGAACCTGCTAATCGGGACAGGACTGAGCAGCCAGAACAGCGCAGCCTCCCCCAGACCCCTTCCGTGGACACAGGTCTCACCACGGAGATGTTGGCCAGCCCCATGGAGGGCGTGGCCCCAGCACTGCACACGGCTTCCTCTCCATGGCACACGGACATGGCTGCAGTCAGGCTGGATGGCCGCGTGGCCCCCTTGATGTCACTGAGGCCCTTGCCCCAGGCAGCTGCAGCTACCAGCCAGAAGAAGGTGAAGGAGACTGTCACACAGAAGTCCTGGGGGGAGCGGAGGGACAGGAAATACTCTCAGCGAGGGTCCCATGATTCCTCTTTTCTTTTCTCCTGTCATGTGCTGTGATTCTGGGGTCCCAGGAAAGCTGCTTCTTCCCATTGTATCCCACACATAGTGCTCAGGAAGTCTAGCTCACCCTGGGGATTCTGCGCATTACCACCAAAGGGATCTTGCCTTCTGGGTTACCCCTGCCCGTGCCTTTTGAACTGAGGACAGGAGACAGCATCTGCAGATCAGTGTCACCCCAAACCCAAGTGACACTTAAGCTTCCACTTCTCACCTGCACCCCCCAGCCTTTCCATTGTTCATCATTGCTCAGCTACAACTGGTTTACAGAGTGAGGGTAGACTGTTAGATACATGAGGTCCCCTATAGCACCCCTTCTACTTTGTATGCCTGGGGTAGGGAAAGAGTAAAGGGGAGACATATTAACAATAGCTAACACTTATTCTGGCGCACATGTACCAGATATCTTACAGGCATTTTCATTTTTTTTTCCTAAAATGCTATGAGATAGGTATGATCCCCATTTTATAGCTGAGAAAACTGAGGGTTCCAGAGGGTAAGTTACTTGTCCAAGAGCACACAGCTGGTAGGGAGCAGTGCAGGGATTTGAACCTGGGCAGTCTGACTGCAGAGCCTGCTTCCTGATCCTGCCGTTGTGCTTCTGAGAGCAGGGACGGTGGTGGGAGGCTGTCAGAGGCAGGGCCCTGATAGTGAAGGGAGGAAGGGAGATTCTGGAGGTCCCACGGGTGGGTGTCAGGGATCCAGGAAAGCCCCCATGACTGTTGTCCCCTCTAGCTCAGCCCCAGAACCTGCGTCTCCTCAGCTTCTCCACCCCACCTTCCTGGGCCCACTCACCACCAGCGGGAAGCGCTTGTTCTCCGCGTAGAGCATGTGGAAGCGCAGGTAGAGGACCAGCGCGGCCATGGTGTAGAAGAAGGAAAAGATGCCCAGGGTCACGAAGAACTCCGCGGGGGCAGAGAAGTCCCCCATGAGGTTCATGGTCTTGGAGGTGGAGTCCTCGTCACAGAGGGGCATCTCATATTGGACCCGGTTCAACCTGCAGGTGGCAGGAGAGGCCATCTTGAGCTGGGGCATCCTTTCCCTGGGGAAGCAGGGGGTTGCCCCTGCCCCGGAAGTAGTCTGGTGTTAGCTCTCACTCTGGGACTCTTGCTGAGACAAAAGGGGGCGTGTTGGGGGGGGTGGAAATTGTATCTGGAGATAACCCCAAAGTCAAGAGAGGAGCTTCCCTAGAATTCTGGTCACACTCTCTGTCCCATTCAACCATGACCCCGCATTCATCCACCCTGCTCAGAGACAGTGATGATGTATGTCCAAGGAGCTCCAGGGCCCCTTAGGTCACAGCCACTCTGTCCAGCCATTTCTGGCAGCCAATCCAGCAGATGAGCTTCATTCAGCCCTGGGAAAACACAGGCCCACAGTGACCAGGTTAAGGTTGGAACCCCAGTGAGACCATATTGGACAAAATAAAGAGAGAAAAGCAAACAGCTTCTGCCACTAGGAATTTCTGGAAAGTTGAGCATTATTCCCTTTCCCTGAACACTTGGACTTCCCCCTCCCTAAGCTCCTGTAGGAGCTAGGAAAAATGAACCTTCTTCCTCCTGGTCAGGTGAGCCTCCTTATGTTCTGGTGGTACCAGGTAAGCACCCCACATCCAACCTTTAGGATCTTAGTGATAACAAACTTCCTTACCTCCAAGGCAGGGAGGAGGCTGAGAGACCTGCCCAACCTGCCCTGACTCCTTGCCTCCATCCCACATTGCCTGGGTTCCTTCTCTAGGAGCTGTAGTTAGCTAGCGGTTACATGGACTGGGACATTAACATAATGACTAGCTGAGCTTCTTGTATGTTTTTCTCTCGTCAGGGTGTCTGGGATTCCTAAAGGGCAGAACAGACCCCAGTCTTGCAGTTCTATTTGAATCTGGAGTAACACATACAACACATGGTCTATAGGTGTCTGGAAGAGAAAGAGACCAAGCAGGTCCTGCTAGTCCAGTGGGAGGTGGGGGGGAGCGGGGGTGGAGGTTGGGAGGGGCAGAACCAACTCCTGCTCACCTGAAGGGATAGCCGAACAAAACAATGATGGAGCTCACATCCTTGGCTTCGTTGTTGCAGCGGACCATTGCTCCTGTCTCCCCGCTGTAGGAGCCGCAGGACCCGAAGGCGAAAATAGCAAAGAGCTGAGGGAGAGTGAAGCTTTGTTGAGTGTGAGAAGGCCTCAAATGGCCCAGCTAAATCCCTTTCAAATTGTCCTCTGACACTCAGCCCATGCAGTTA
The DNA here is from genome assembly GCF_014898055.3 of Talpa occidentalis. Taxonomy (NCBI): domain Eukaryota; kingdom Metazoa; phylum Chordata; class Mammalia; order Eulipotyphla; family Talpidae; genus Talpa; species Talpa occidentalis. The sequence goes on along the minus strand of NW_023605305.1, from coordinate 106,268,333 downwards.
TGAGTCGGGGACATGATTCCCTTTAATCAGTTTCCTCCTGGGCCTCCCCGGTGGCGCAGAGGGTTGAGTGCAGTGCTATGAAGCTGTCAGCAGCCTCTGCAGTGTGGGTTCAATTCCTGGCCAGCCAGGGAGAAACCCACACGGCACGGCAGACCTCTCCTGCCTTGCCCACTGCTCCCCTGAGCAGTGTATTTCGGTCAATCTGCCTGTTCTGTTCCCCACTCTGTCTCTGGTGAATCCTCTCGCCCCCCAACACCTCTGGCCTGCATTCCAGCTCTTGTATGCATAAATAAATAAATCTAAAAAAAAATCAGGTTCCTCCTGGGCAGGCGCCCAGCCTCAGGGTGCTGTGTCCACTGCACAAGTTGCTGTGTCCACTGCACAGGACCTAATAGCCAAGTGCATAAAGTAAGGTTGACTTTGAGCGGTGCCTGGGGAGGAAGATGAAGAGAGGAGACAGGAGACAGTCTCCTTGTTGGGTGCAGCATGGGGGACCACAGAAAACCTCCTTAAGGTGGTAACTGACACAGAGCAATTTAAGCTTCTGGAAACTCCGATCTCAACGCTGGACTTGCATTTCCTCCCCAAGGGAGAGGCACCCTAGAAATACATTCCCCTACATCAACCTAGATCAGGCACACAAGGAATTCTTTCTATTTTCCTTTTGAAGCAGTCACTTTATTGCTAATTTCCAGTGGCTTCTGCCTCAGTGGAGATGTAGCTGGAGGGGCAACTCCTAACAAGCTCTCAAAGGGGCCACGCAGGCAGAGGCCACACTGCTGCCCTAAGGTGCTGCCAGCCTCACTCCTCTTCCCCCAGAGGCACGTGTCCTTTCAGCCTCAGTCCGGGCAGGGTTGATGCTGACAGATCTGGCTCAAGCCCAGAGGAAAATGCCCCCGACTTGTCTTATCAGCCTCTGCTATTTCCCCAGTGGTGTTTTCCTTTGTGAGCTGTGGATGCTGCCATCTCTCAGTGTTAAGAAGCAGAAGCATTTCAGATCACTTGAATTGCTTTCCCCTCCACCTTTCATCATATTTTGCTAAAGCTCCTGTCTTGAGTGAAATGAAATTCCTTCATCCTATGATTTTCAAATATCTTTCTGGGGAAACATACTTCTGTTCAAAAAGGAGGTGAGAAACCGGAATCTCTTCTCCTCCCACACCATCCTGTTCAGGTCCAGTTTCCCGTGCACTTCCCAGGGGCTTGTACATGCTGTGCTCATTCTTACTAAGCAGTGAGCTTTTCTGTGAGGTTTCTCTCCGGCTTGGACATTAAGCACCTATGAGACTGCTAATCTATGTCCCAGTCCTGCAGCCAGAGTTTAGAACAGTTGGAGGCATGTTATTTTGCTAATGCTTGATATGAAAAGGGACCTGGACTAGTGTCTAGAAATCTGGGTTCTAGTCCTGGCCCTGTCACTCATTAGCTAGGTGACCTCTAATAAGTCACTCGCGCTCTTGAGTCTCAGTTTTCTTCTCATCTGAGAAATGAGGGGTTTGGAGGAGATCTCTAGAGGCCTTTTCCAGCTCCCTAATTCCCTCCCTCTGAGGATAATGCCAGCAGCCTTCTCTTGGCTGGGCTGGCCAGCAGCTGCGCTCTGCCCCTGAGTGGTATCCGGTGCCACTACCCCGCCTTGCTTTGCCTGGCCTGGCAGATCTTCTTCATCCTGCAGTTATCGACCCCTGTCTAAAGGTCATAATGGACACCTGTCTGTTTCCAGGAGGTTTCGTTCAGACAAATGAGACTGTCTCCATTTAAAAAACATCCAGGAAAGGAATGGTATAATTTCTCTAGAACCTCCCCTGGGGAAACACCTAGTGTTTCCAATATCCATTCCCAGATCCCCACCTCTGGGACTGATTTAGGCCATCCCTGTGGAGCCTGGGAATTTGCATTTCAACACCTTCCCTGATTTACTTGGACATGGAACCAGAGTTAAGAGCCACCAGTGTAGGGCCTCCCTGGTGGAGCAGGCAGTTGAGTGCCACACTGTGAAGCTGTCCGAAGCCTCTGCAGCGCGGGTTCGATCCCGGCTGGTGAGAATCCCACATGGCGAAGCAGACCTCTCCTGTCTTGCCCGCTCCTCCCCTCAGCAGTGTATTTCAGTCAGTCTGCCTGTTGTGTTCCCTGCTCTGTCTCCAGTGAATCCTCTCACCATCCCACACATCTGGCCTGTACCCCGGTTCTTGTATAAAAATAAATAAATCTTTAAAAAAAATAAAAGAGGGCCTCCCCTGGTGGTGCAGAGGTTGAGCGCTGGGCTGCGAGGCTGCCCGCAGCCTCTGCAGTGCTGGTTGGTTCCCCGGCCACCGGCGAGGGCCCCCCCCACACACACACACACAAAAAGAAAAAAAAAAAAGAGCCAACAGTGTAGTTGTTCATAATTATTGTCTTCCTTCTCCAGCTCCAAGAGTCAGTAACCTTAGACCAGTTTGGCTTGACCCCTGTGCCTTGGTCCCCAGGCTGGGGTTGCCACCTTGCTCTGATTGGAAGTAGTTGTGAGAGGTTTCTATGTGCTAGGCACTGTTCTAGGCACTATTATCTACCAGTGAACAGAAGCAAAAAAAATCTCTGCCTTCAAAGGGCTCATCCTCTGGAGTTGCACTAGCCATCACTTAGCTGTAGGCAACTGTGGCTATTTGCACTTAAATTAACTAAAATTAAATACAATTTTAAATTTAGTTGGTCAGTCACCCTAGCCATGTTTCACATGCTCAAGAGTCGCTTGTGACAAGCAGGTATCATATTGGAGGACACAATTTTAGAACTTTTCCATCATTGCTGAAAGTTCTGCTTTGTCTTGATGATAACCTTGAGCTTCGGAAACTCTTAACCTTTGCTTTGTGATTCCTCAGAGGATAAACTATACCCACCATAACTTCGATATTAACTGTTTTCTCTTCTCTTCTGATTCTTTTAACATCAGGAACCTTTAAATACCTTCCATAATTCATTAGCCAGAATATATGATTAAATTTGGACTTCACACAGTCAGACTTTTCCAAGGTCACTTTTAGCCACTGTGAAAACCAGGCTGAGCATTAATGTCTCCTGATTCCCTGTCCGGTGCTCTTTCTCCTCTACTCACTCATTAATTAACAAATTGTTGGGCCTCCCCTGGTGGCGCAGGCGGTTGAGCACAGCATTGTGAAGCTGTTCGAAGCCTCTGCAGCACCAGTTCGATATCGGCCAGCCAGGGAGCAGCCCACATGGCGCGGCAGCCCTCTCCTGCCTCGCCCACTGCACCCCTCAGCAGTGTATTTCAGTCTGCCTGTTCTGTTCCCTGCTCTGTCTCTGGTGAATCCTCTCACCCTCCCTCGCATCTGGCCTGTACCCTGGTTCTTGTTAATTAAAAAAAATAGTTATTGCCCAGTTATTTTGTGCCAGGTGCTAGAGACTTGAAGATGTGTAAGACCCATTGCCTGCTCTCAAGAGTTTACATCCTGAGAGAAGCATGTCATGCTCAAAAAGCAAAATAAAACACGTCATCACAGAAGCTGAAAAAAAAAGAAAAGAAAATCTACTGTTTGCAGGGAGTATTGTAAGAAGGAAGGAAGTTGCCCACACCTTTATATAGGAGCAGAAAAAGACACCCTCTTTCAGTCCCCTCCATCTTTCTGCACCAGATGTGCTTTCTTCCCTAACTTTGCCAGGTGACTGAGCCCCAGGGAAGAGCAGGGAAAAACTGAAGCCACCCCTCTCACCACGCACCAGACTCTGAGTTGAGTAAACTGGCCATAAAGAACAGGAGCCGAGAAGTGAAGGAATGCTGCTGCCTTTCTAGGCCTTTCTTCTTCTGGAGCTGATTTCTAGGGACAGTGAGTGGTCATAGACTGTCCCCCGTCGCTGCCTCCTCCAGCCTCTGTAACTCTTTTGGAAAGATGCTAGAATAACCTTGCCAGTGGAGGGATGAGGTTGGCGCTGACTTGTTTGTTGGTGATAATCCCGTGTCGGTCCGGAGAACATTACCATCCCCAGTTAAAGTGCAGGGCACAAAGAAGACAAATTCTGCCCCCCAAATCCTACTTCCACAAGCATGTCATGGCTTGTATGGACTCTGAGGGCTTGTGTGGACTCGTTTGCATTCCCCACACTTGTTAAAATAGCTTGTTTTCATTACAGAGGCCCCCGGGCCAAATAAGTGACTTGGACACTCTGAAGATTAATTAATGATCAGGGGCACACCCAGTTACCGATAATATGACTTCTTATGGGAACAGGGTTTGAATAATCTAGTCCCTTATCCTTAAAGTGAGGAGTTGGCAGTGATACTTGAATAATCTCACCAAAGGACGAGTCTCGCTGACAGTCTGTGTAAGGGGGAAAGTTAGGGGAGAGAGGAGGTTCAGAAATAGGAGCAAAGGGAGCCACACTCACTGAATTCCTTCTGGACTGTGAGTCTCACCGTGGCCTGTGGTCTTCCTCAATGCTTGGATGCTTTACAGATGCTCTCTCCGTAATCCTCCCAGTGAGCCCTGACGCAGGTCTGACCCTCATTTACAGAAGTGGAGCATGCAAATAAAGATTTTGTCCCCTGCCCTAGGTTTCACAGCTAGAAAGCAGAGGAGACTGAATTTTAACCAAAGCCATGTAACCTCCAATTCTCCCTTTTTTCCTGCATTTCAAAAAGTTAGTTATCCAGTAATTCATCTATGCCCATGATATTTCACTGGGTTAATGGAGACTTAACAAGACTCCAGAATTGGAATTGAGGTAAGATTACTTAATGGCTGAGTTTTCAAAAGACACTCTAAGCCAAGCTCCTGATTAGTAACAGAATGACATTACTTTCTGCTCAGCAGGGTTCCAGTAAAATCATTGCCTTTTGGAAATAATGACAATGAAAGTTTTCAATGATCATTACAGTAACTGCAAGATTTGTGGTCCCCACTCCACTTTGTTTTCAGGAGGTTTTGATCCCTCCAAGCAGAAAATAAGTGACAGTCCCAAATGACATTTTCCCTGTTATTTTGGGTGCCAGCTCCTGCATACTTTCATATCAGCTCATCTACAGAGGCTCAGGGCAAGTAAAGCTCACACTCTGAATCAGGCCAGCAGGATGGCAGTAACACGTCTCCTTAGGATGCTACCATTTCAATGGAAGCTGAGTTCATACTCTAGCTCCGGCCTGTGGAATGATGAGAGAAAGACATAACCCCTCTGTAAGAAGGTGAGGATCAAAAAGCCAAACGGTCTTAATTCTTAGGCTATCAATGCTGACCTTTGGAGGAGACCGAATAATTTCCCTAGATATTGCTTTGTGCAGTCTTTGTAGAAACATCGAGGGCATCGGGGGTGGGAAGGTTGAGGAGAGCGTTGAAGACCGCACTTTCTAGAGTCCCCCCCAAAAAAGGTGATTCCATGATCTAATAACTTCAATAACTTCATTGTGTCCCTCGTCTCTTAACAGTCTCTCTCAGATATCTCTTACATCCATTTGTCTGGTTTAATGATAAAACAGTACTTCCACATTTCAGGTTCTGCTCCTCTGGATAACTCGAAATAGCTCCCTAGTTCTGGATTGCAGTCCCATGGAGTCTTAATATCAGTGCTATGTGGGCCCCTCTGGTACTCAAGGAGTGAGTCAAAATGGGGAAGTGAGGGTATTTGAGAGAGCTATGTCAGCACTTGGTACTACTGCTCTTGAGGCAGTAGGGAGAGTGGAAAGTCCCCACCAGGTGCCAGAATTTGCACATGGGTGCTCCCTAGGCTGGCCTGTAACCCCAGTCAGGGTCTCAGATATCCAGAGATAACCTCAAATGAATTATTGTCCCTGAATTCCAGATTTATTGATTCTCATTCAAACAGTGATTTAGAAATTTGTGACAGTGCTAACTCCTATCTCCAGTGAGTTACAAATCCTTTAGAACACAGTCCTTGGTATTATGGTGACTTAGTCCCTAGCTGGATTTTGTGCTGAGAGCACATGAATTAAGTGCTCACTTAATTTGATATGTGAATTGTCTAACTTAAATTTATTTTATGATGGTGCTCTAAACGCATTATGACTTAAATTATTTGAGAGTGACTGCCCCTGTCTACAACCCTAACTTTTACGCAGCTTACTGGGGTATGGGAAGGACAGAGACTATATCAATGTCTCAATGTACCAGTGAGGCAAGATGATATTTCACCCACATCATTAAAGGGGAAACTGAGGCCATGGCAGAGTGATTTCTTCAAGGCTCCAGGGTAAGTCTATTGAAAAGTGATATTCTAGCATTTCCAACAGGCATGGGTCAACCTACTTGGAGCATAAAATGACCCTGGGGTGATCTGATCAACATTTGACTAATATTGGAAACTACCCTTTAAAGAAGTGACTGGCTGAAGGTCACATAGCTGGAAAAGGCAGATCCAGGGTTGGAACCAGGGCTCCAGCTTCCCACTTCGATGTTCTACCTTATTCCACAGGACACATTTTAGCCACGCTAATTTTTATTCTGTCTTGATAGTTTTTCTTTTATTGAATCTCAGAGTCTTGAACTTCATTCATTCACCCTCCATCTCCCTCCCTGCAGCCACCCACCCAGTCCCAGTCTCAGTTACAGGAATCTACATTATTACTCCAATGACCTCAACAGGGGTACTGCCAGCCAGGACCCTGTTCCCTGAGTTCACATGTAGGATAGGATCAGTCAGGTTCCGGTGGTTTGGGGGAGCACCATGATTTCCATCGCCTGCTGCCTCCTTTCCTTTGCCCTCTGCGGCTTTGCTAGTGGTGGAGAGCGGACCTCGTCCCTCTTGTCCTACCCCCCCCCCCCCCCCCCCGCCCCGCGGCCAAGGAGTGGTATGTGCAGGATCAGAGTTCTGGAAAGGTTACACCCGGGTCCGCTTGCCCGGATGAAATGTGAGCGCCCTGGGCAAAGGCTCCTTGCACATAGAAGGGCCGAATCCGGGCCTCCACATGCCTTGGTCCTCACCCTCTTGCCATCAAAGGCTGGAGAAGCCACCCAGCGCTCCCCTCCCCCGCCCACCTGTTGCGGGGGGGGGGGGCCACCCTTCCGTGGTGGCAGCACCTCCCCACCCCCCACCCCGGCCAAGATTGCTTGGGGTCAGCGTCACAGCCTAGGTTCCCGAAATAGCCGGCGGTCGGGGCAGCTACTCACCCACTGGAGAACTTTGATGAAGCCCAGCGGCTCCTCCAGCCGCCGCCAGCGCAGCCCCACGAGCAGGCGGTCCACCTGCGGGGAGAGCGGGCGGGGGTCAGGGCGGCGCGGGGGGCGGGAGAGCGCCCCGGCCTTGGTCTCCTCACTCACAGGGGCACAGGGGGCGGGTAGGGCCGGCCCCGGCGCGCAGGTGGAGCGCGCAGGTGGAGACCCTCGGGGGAGCGCGTCGGGGCGCGGGGCGTACCTGCTGGCGCGGCGACTTGTCCGCGGCGCGGCCCGCGCTCTCCGTCGAGGACATGCTGGCGCGGCGCGGCCGGGGCGCGGCGCGGGGTCTCGGCTCCCGGGCCGGGCGGCTGCAGCGACCGCGGGGGCGCTGGGGGCTGCGCAGCCGCGCGGGGCGAGGCGAGCGGTCCCGGGGCGCTGGCGGCCCGCGGCGGCGCGGGATCCAGGCTGGCGGGCCGGGGCGCGGGCGCGCTGCTGCTCGGGCTGGCGGAGGCCGCGGCCGCCGCGCTGCCCAGCTGGCCGCAGAAAGCCCCCGAGTCCGCTGCAAACTCCTGTCAAACTCGCCAGCGAACTTGGCAGCCGAGTCACGTGGCGGCGCGGGCGCGGGCGCTGCCTCCCGCCCCCTGCGCGCGGGGCTCGGCCGCGGGGCTCCTTAAAGGGCCCCGGGGCGTCCACCCCAGGCCGCCGCGAGGGGGCTCCGGGCGCGGCCGGACGCCGCCGGGGCCCGTCCCGAGGGAGACGCCGCCCAAGAAGGGAAGGCGAACCTGGTGCGCTGGGACGCACCGGCTCCTGGTTTATCTTTCGCGGCGGTCCCTTTCCACACCCTGATACCCAGAACCTGGGAGGATTTTCGCCAGGCACTGTCGTCGGTGCTGAAATGAGGTTCCCAAGTTTATTGTTCGCAAACTACTTCCAAAATCTTCAGAGGAATGGAAGGCAGTAGAATACAAATTGCTCACTTTTTATTCTTTCTAGTTAGGTGCCGCCTTCCTTTTTTTTTTTTTTTTAATAATAACAAAAAGTATTTGCATGTTAGTGATTTAAAAGTTACTAATCTTTAAAAGCACAAACTCAATCTCTTTTACAATTGCCATTGCCAAGTACGTGAGCGTGAAAACAGTATTTGAGGACTGGGGAGGGAGGTTCAGAAGAAATTTGTACCTGAAAAGCTGATGTTGTTGCCTTATAACTGACCTTAAATAGATCCTTAATTTTCAAAGAGTATTTGGCAGGAGCCCTAAGTGAACAGTCATGAAAATCCCTCATTCTGCTTACTGGAATGCAAATGTAAGTCGTGAGAGGTTAAGTGATTTGTCCAAGGTCACTGAGTCAGCCAGCTTGGGGGTGGCCAGGAGGACAGACCTGTGCTTCCAAAGAAATGGCTTGCAAATTGGTATCCACTTAGTTACAAAAACCACTGACATTCCCTCTGGTGCTTCAGCTTGACAGCTTTTAGAACAAACATTTAGCTAGTAACACCATTCACTCCTCCATTGAGTAACTGGCTTCCCAGCATAGGGATGGGGAGAGTGGCTGGGGTCAGGGCACTTGAACTTGAAGGAAACTTCTAAAGTGGATTTCCATGCAAGTCTAGGCTAAGCAAAGAACAAGTATGAGTCATTCCCTATCAGTCCTTAAGAAATTGTTCAACTGTCTTAGGTTCCTTTTCCATGGAACAGGGATAATAATTTCTGTCCCACTAACTTCAACTAACTTCTCCATGACCATTCAGGGGTGCAATATAGGTAAATACCCAACTACATAAAATGAAATCACACTATTACTAATGTCTACATCAATAAGCATAGAACATACTCAGACAAGAATGAGAATAATAAAGCAAAAATCCACCTTATTAAATTTTTTTTAAAAGATTTATTTATTTATTTATACAAGCACTGGGTACAGTCAGAAGTGCAGGAGGGTGAGAGAATTCACCAGAGCCAGAGCAGGGAGCAGAGCAGGCAGAAGGACCCAAGTACACTGCTGAGGGGAGCAGCGGGCGGCAGGAGAGGTCTGCGCGCCATGTGGGACCCTCCTCCAGTGGCCGGGGAGCAGCCGGGGATCGAACTGGCGCTGCAGAGGCTGCGGGCAGCTTCGCAACCCAGCACTCAACCGCTGCGCCACCGGGGAGGCCTGTCACAAATATATTTTAAAACAAAATGAAGACCGCATATAAACTCAAAGCCCTGTGTATGTGTGTCCCCTACATCATTCCCTTTCGCTCTCCTTCCTCCCCAGAAGTAATCACTATCTTATCCTGAATTTATTCTTTGACTCATACATAATTTAATACTTGTACTATATCTGTGACTATATCTAGAGGCAATACATAGAAATCCACCAGACATAGTAATGTCTTTCAATTTTTTTAAAAACTTTATTTAAAGAATATTATGTTTTAGGTAAACTTCTTTAGGTTGCTTTTTTACATAATGTGTTTATGAGAGTTATCTAGCCTGAGGCATGCACTTTTAGTTCATTTATTTTTGCTATATAATTCTACAACATATATATATATATATATATATAAACACACTATATAAACACACACATTCGCACACACATACACACATACCCCACAGTGCATTTATTGTCATATTGATGGGCATATTGGTTATTTCCAAATATTTACTCTTACAGTGTTGCACTGAATGTGTATACATTTCTCTGTGCGCAAGTTCATAGATGACATTCACAATGAATGTCCTACTTTTTTTTTTCTTAAATACAAACCCTAATAGGAAAGAAACTTTTATGCCATGATCCGTTTATAAACTGAAACAAAAGTTTCACAAATCATTCTCATAGTTTCTATTTCACTTAAAAAAAACAAATATCCAGAGGCAGATCCACATTTTGTGGGACCTAAAGTGGATACAATTTGGAAACTCCCTCTGGAAAAAGAATACAGGATTACATGATTAGTAACCAGGTCTTAGAAGAAGCTTTACAAGTCAGGGGGCCTGAAGCTTAAGCTTCATTAATTTTAGGATAAATACCCCTCTGGGTAGATATGAGACTGATTTCATGACTCCCTAGTAATGGGCCCCTCTCAGCAGTTTGATATATACATCACACTATACCCAATAGTGAAATAGGTTAGGTTGTAAGATGTGAACATTGAGTTTTGATAATATACCCACAAAACTACCACCATGATCAAGATATAGAACATTTTCATCATTCCAAAGAGATCCCTTCTGCCCTGATCTCCTTTCTGATCCTCTGCTCTCCTTTTTGTCTTTATAAATGAATAATGGCTATTCCAGAAGTTCAAATAAATGGAATTAGGTAGTGTGTATCCTTTTGTGTCTGACTTCTTTCACTCATTATAATGTTTTTGAGATTCATCCACAATCATATGAAATATGATTCATTGTTGTTTATCTACCTACTGGCCAAAGTATATTTAGGATGTTTCCCTTTTTTTTGTTCTTTTCTTTTCCTCTTATGAGTAGAGCTGCTAAAAACTTTCTCGTGCAGGTTTTTGAGTGAACATATATATTTATTTCTAGAGTAAATTCCCAGAAGTAGAATTTCTAGGTTATACATAAATAAATGTTTAACTTTACATGAAACTACTAACCTGTTTTTCAAGAGTGATTGCACCATTTTGCTTTCCCACCAACAATGTATTCCAGTTACTTTGCATCTTCCCCAGCACTTGGTATTGCTATTTTTTTCCCCTAGACATTCTAGAAGGTATGTAGCAACATCCCCTTGTGGTTTCAATGTGCATTTCCTCAATGGCTAATGATATTGAATGTGTTTTAATGTCCATATTTGCCATCTGTGTATCTTTGATGAAGTGTTTGTTCAAGTCCTGTTTTTTAATTGGATTGTTTGTTTCTTACAATTAAGTTTTGAGAAGTCTTTATATATTCTGAATGCAGAATATTTGTTGGATATGAAATGTGCAAAATTTTCTCTCCCTCTGCAGTTTGTTTTTCCATTCTCTTAACAGTGTCTTTTGCAGAGCAAAAGTTTTGTTTTGGTGAAGTTTAATTTATATCTTTTTAAAAAATGAATCATATCAATATTTTAGGCATTGTGTCTAAAATCTCCTTGTCTAATGCTTGGTCAGAAACATTTTCTTCTATTTTTTATTCCAAATATTTTATAATTTTATGCTTTACATTTAGATATCTTTGAGTTATTTTTTATATAAGGTGTGAGATTTAGGTCAAGGTTCTTTTCTGAGGGGTATGAGAGGGGAATGTAGATATCCAATTGTTCTGACATCAGTTTTTGGAAAGACTATTCTTTCTTCATTTAACTGCTCCTGCACTTTTGTAAAAAAAAAAAAAAATCAATTGGCCATAATTGTGTGAGTCTATTTCTGGACTCTTTAATCTATGGGTCTGTACCTTTGCCAATATCACATTATATTGGATATAGTAGTTTTAATAGTAAATCTGAAAATAGGGTAATATGATTCCTCAAACTTTGGTTGTCTTCAAAATTCTTTTAGCCATTCTAGTTCCTTTGCTATTCAGAATAAATCTTAGGATCAGTTTATATCTACAAAAAGCTCTGTTGGGATATTAAAATTATATTAAACCTACAGATCAATTTAGGCAAAATTGACATCATTTACTATGCTGAATTTCCCAATCCATGAACACAGTATATCTCCCCATTTGTTTAGGTCTTCTTTGATTTATTTCATGAGCATTTGTAGTTTTAAGCATACAGATCATATACCTGTTTTTGTAGACATATCTGAACATTTAATTTTGGGGTAGCCATTATAAATGTGTTATACAATTAAGTTTTCATGTGACAACTACCAGTACCTAGAAATACAATTGATTTTTTTCTGTTGACTCTGTACCTGGTGGCCTTTCTAAATAATCACGTTTTAGTTCCACAATATTTTTACAGATTCCTTGGAATTTTCCATGTAGGCGACTGTCATTTGCAAATAAGGAGTTTTCTTTCTTTCTTCATAACCTGTATGTGTTTTATATGTCTTCTTGGGGTTAATGATAGTACCTACTACTACAAAGGGCTATTATGAAGGTTAAATAAGATAATGTATGTACAACCTCATGCCTGGCGCATAGCAAATATTCAATAAATATTAAATAACTACCTGGTCAGAGCTATGCTTCAGGAATATTAATCGGTTTTCAGTGTTTAAATGATACAGGCACATGGCTTTCCTTTTAAAATAGAATCAGAGTCTTCCAAGGCATGTGCCAAGAATATTTCAGAAAGCAGCAGCTCTAGGTGGAATGGCATGTCTCTGAAATGGAATTAACACAAATTAGAGGCTACTCTAAGTGAAGGTCAGGGAAGAGGGAGTTGTGATTGCATTGCTGATTTTTATATTCCAGTATTCCCTTATACTGGGCTATTTTGAAGCACTGAAATTCAGGTCTTTATGTTGGTGTAATATGTAATTTTAGACATTGACCATCAGCTTCACTTACTCTCCTTACCTCTCTTCAAACCCTCCTTTCTTCTGCTGTCCAAACACCCTCCCCATCACTATCAGTACAAGCCCTTCCATCCCTTCTGTACCAGTCAGTTCCAGAAACTCCCTATTTCTTCCAAACACCTTCATCCTCTACTACATCCTCTTAAATGCAGAGGGAGGACTAGGCAGAAGTAGGAAATCTATTGTGGCTTCTAATTTGCTTGAACCAGAAAGCAGATGAGGTAACACTGGTTTACCTTGGTTAATATTGTTAAGATTTTCTGGGTAGACACCCAATTCAAATAAGCTTAAGCAAAACAAAAAGTAATTCATTGTATCCTATAACTGAAAAGTGAAAGTGTTTTACTCATGACAGATTCCAGTGGCCCAATGGTAACGTCAGAAGTGGGTTTTGTCTATGTCTCTGTCTGCCCATGTCTGCTCTGCTTTCCTCTACTTTATTTCCCTGCTGGATTCTCCCCCATGACAGTCCACAGCAGTCTGGGTTTACATCTTAACAACCTAGCACAAACCCACAAGAGTTGCAGGCAAAGTAGAGCTCTCAATACCCTAGCTTGGGCCTCATTCCCATCTCAGAAACGGCCACTGTGGCCCAGGACTGGCCACATCTTGGTCATGTGGCCATTCTCACACTATGTGGGCAGTATCAATCCCACTGAAACCACAAAAGTGGAAGTGAGAGAGAACTAATATCCAGAAAGGAAAATAAAGGTACTTGCCGAAAGAACAGCCAGTGAACAAGCAAAACCAGCATATGTTCACAACATCAGATAACTAAACCTGTTAGAACTCTAGAATCATGGCAAATTGGCTCTAAGTGAAGATCTAAGAATGTTTCCCATAAATAAAGCCCATAAACTCTGATGCATAAACTCTGTGACATCTGTTTTGGTAGTTCTGCATGGTTTTGCATAACTGAGGGCATAGAGACATACTTTTGTAGGATCATCTCCCTCTGTCAGCTCTTTAAGTGTGGGCATTTCTTAGGGTTTTATATCTGAATAATTAAGTTGTCACATCAATGATCTCTAGAGAAGATGACTTGTTACTATTATCTGAAAAGCTATATTTCTCTTTTGGAACTGCACTAGCAAATCATTAGGTTGCAAAGAGAATCTCACAGGATACTTAAGCTATCTCAAGTATATAGATAGAACAACTCTTAAGTATAGAATTATGAACTAAAGGACTATGAGATTATTTTCCAGAATGAAGCTAATTTTCAAAATGAGGAATAAATTTGTAAATAACAACTGAACATTCTAGTGGGCATTACTGAATTGCTTCCATAGTATTCACTTCCCCATTTTCCCAACAACAGCACCAGATTTTGCTTAAGGCAAGGCATTCACAGATAAATGATTAGGAAAAAATAAATCCTACCTCTAGTTTTAGAAATCTGATTTATGGCAATACTCCTGGTCATGAGGAGTCATTCAAAGATGGGCATGTGACCCAACTCTGGCTAATTATACTCAATTCTTATACATCTATTTGAGTGGATGAGTTTCTCTTCTTTCTCCCTCCCACCTCCCCCTTAATTGGATATAAATCCATAAGCACAGCAGGAGGTACTGGCAGCCATCCTGTACCAGGAAGGGAGTTTACTGAGAATGATGTCAGTCTTAAGAAAAACTAAAAGAAAGAAACCAGGTCCTGGTCACATTATTTGAGTTGCTGGATCAAGCCATACCTGAAGTCATATACCTTGGACTTCTCAGTAAGGTATATTAATAAATTCCCTTCACTATTTAAAGTTAGTTTAACTAGGATTCTCTGTTACTGTAACTTTGACATCAGCCTCAGCTGCAATACAATTCTGGCACTAACTACCTGGGGTTAACTATTCTATACATTTGAGGGCATAGTCTTCAGCCATTCTGCCCTTACTTTAGACATTAGACAAACTTTGGGAGTCCCTAAGCCACTCCCACTGGCAAAAATTCAGGGATTCTCATTGCTCAATTATTGAACTTGTTCAAGTTCATAACTTACAAAAAAAAAAACTGAAAAGAAATCAGGAACATTTATAATTTCAGTTTTATTTGAAAGACACAAATAATTGCCAACCAGATGAAGACTGCCAACAGGGCAAAGTCTGGGAGGGTCTTGAGAATGCAACCTCCCTGTGGGGCTGGGAGGTGTCACTTTCTGAGCACACAGTGTTCACAAACCAGGAATTCCTCTAAGCTTCTGAGTCCAGAGATTTTATTGGGATTCCACCACATAAGTATGGATTCACTGGATCACTGCTGTGATTGAACACAATCTTCAGTGTAACAGATTTCCTCAAATTCTCCCTCCCCTCCTTCCCTTTTTTAAAATTATTTATTTATTTATTCATTTTTTTCCCTCCTTCCCTTCTAATTGCATTAGTTTAATCCCTCATCAGCTCATTTGAACTTTTATTATCACCTCTTTGTTCCCCCAACAGGGGAAAAGAAAAGAACCAAAGCGTCTAAGGCCCTTCTTTTTTTCTGAAAAGTAGTCTAAAAATAGAAAATTTGATTGCATTTTTTAATTTACATTTTTTTTTTGTGTACATATTATTAGGGGTCAGTTATTTCTAATAATCTCAGATGACCAAACCAATCTTTGGAGTGTTCTCTGCTCTACTTCTGACTTTACTTGTGGTGTTACCATGCTTGTTATAATCTCAGAGTTGGAGAAAAATCTTGTAAAAGAGTAAAAAGCAAAACAACAACAGAAAAACTTATTCCTAGCACTCCTGCAACTTTTCGTGTATGTTCTGAGCTGTAGCACAGGTAGTTTGTTTGTGTGAGGTGTTTTAAAAGGCCAAAGATAAAAGGTTTCCTTTTTTTGTGTATAAAGTTGCTGTTTATTTTATTTTGGGGCCTGTTTGACGTATGTTGTCTAAAATGTTGTCTAATAATAAACTGGATTTTATTTTGCTGTGTTGTTCTAAAATAAATAAAATGAACGAAACCTATTTTTAAAAGTTTGGCTTTGGACATGCTTGGTTTGGAATATTTTAGGCATCTGAGTGGAGCAACTAATGGAGAAATGCATGTAGAGTTCAGGAGAGAGGTTGAGGCTGACATTGTTAGCACTTAAGTTTTTTACATAGATGGTATTTTAAATGATAGCATTGGTTAATATTTTCTAAGACGCGTGTTAGTAAAATCTGAGTAGAAGCCCAAGGGTAGAACACAAAAATATTTTAATACTTAACGGTTGAGTAAAGTAAAGGTTGAGAAAAGATCCAACAAAGAGGCTGAGACAAGCAGCCAGGATGCTGAGAAAAAAAATCACTAAAGGGTGGAAGTCAGATAAACATTGCCTTTAAAGAAGAAGTAATGATCAACTGGTCAGAAGCTACTTAGGTCAAGTAAGGGGAGAATTGGATTTGGTAATTTGAAGGCTATTGTTAACCTTGATAAGAAAAGTCTCAGAAGCAGATAAAAGAATCATGAGAGGTCTTTTGTATCCTAAAAAGTTAAGATACAGTAAATGGAAAGAGAGTGAGAAGTTTCATCACATAAAGAAAGCAAAGAAGTGGTATCCTAGCTGGAGAGACATTCGATTCGGGTTGCAGCCTCTAGAGGGAGAATACTCAAGATCCTGAGTAGGTGAGTTTTGTAGATATTGGAGTATTTAGGCCTGGAGTTCAAGAGTGAAAAGCCTGGAGATACTGATTTTGAAATAACTAATTATATATGATTCGAACAAATATGGGAGTAGATGAAATTGCTTAGAGACAATGAAAACGAGAGGAGTCAAAAGATGTAATGGAAGAAGATCCAGTAAGGAAGACTAAGTACTGGCCTCTATTTCCCAGTTATTTTTATCCCCATAGCACATGGCACATGGTTTCACCTCTCATATTGGGAAAGCGTTCCTTTCCTGGATCCTTCCTCATTTCTCACAGTACTTTATGCATATCTTTATTAGCACTTATTTCCCTGCATTTACATTATATGCCTGCTTCTTCCAACAACCTGAAAGCTCCCTCTGCCAAAACCTTTTTCATCTTTGTGTCTACAACTCTTAACATAGTACATAGTAGGTGCTAAATGAATGATGCATGGAAGAGGGGGAGGCTAAGCTACAAATAGAGTGTGTAATATATAACCATTAGAAAGTGTGAATACGCCTTTCTAAAAGCAATATACATGTTGGAAAGAATTCACCAGTGAAGCCATCTGGAGTTTTCTTGTAGGAAGGTTTTTTATTATGAATTCAATTTCTTTAAGATATAAAAATATAGATTTTTCCGTTTATCATTGTTTCAGTCTTGGTAAGTTTTGTTTTTCAATAAAAATTTTCCATTTTATCTGAATTGTCAAATTTATTGGTATAAAGTTAGTTGGAGGATCCTGTTACATTTTTAATGTCTATAGGGCCTGTAGTGATGTTCAATTTTTTATTGCTGATATTAGTAATGTGTGTTCTTATACTTTTCCTTGATTTGTCCTGCTAGGAGTGGACTGATTTTAAACTTTCTGAAGAGCAGTAAATTTTGGCTTTGATAATTTTCTTTCACATCTCTGCTTTCTGTTTCACTGATTTCTGATTTTATCGTACTTTTTTTAAATTTGAATTAAATTTGCTTGTTACTTTCTCTAAATTTTCCTTTGAAACTCTGAATCCTGTGGGTGAGTTCTGTAACCAAAGTGGCTCATTAGAGAAGTCTCAACTCTTAAAAGAATACACCTTCCTTAATACACTACCATGTTCTGTCACTGGCTGGAAACAGTTTATAGGAAGTTGTGAACACATCAGTGGATCCAGAAGGCCAGTAGCTGGGCTCATCAGTTAACTATGCTCTGCAGAGCAGGAAATCCAAGGGGCCCATTTTCAGAACCACAGACCATTTTTGGTCTTACAGGTCTACTTCTTCAGGCAGTTTTGGAAAGAAGGTTTTCCATAGTTCCTATGGGTCTCTCTTCTTGAAGGGAAACTTAGAAGGGGAAGCTTAGTGGAATGAAGTACATTTGGTCTGGAGGCCACAACTGATACTCACCCTCTCCTTTCCACTATCCACTCTAAGTCACCCTTATCCTCAGTGATTAGTTTAGTAGGTCTTGGGGGCTTGTATGGTTGTATGAGCCAAACCTTAATTCTTGAGGCTTCTGAGCTCCTGGTAATCATACCTTTCTTGAGCCAGTGTTATTGTGTTCATTCACAGTTTCAGGGGGGCAAGAGAGTAACAAAAGATGCTTAAGTGGACCACATGGGTTCTGTAAAAGGCAGTGCTATCTCCTCCTACTGATCAGGTTAATTGTCCCTCTCATAATGGTGACACCTCCTTTGGCCTACCAATCCCTGGACATAGGAATCTAAAATACCCCAGCAGCAGTCAGAGCTTATAGCTCACAGCACCTTTATGGGAGTACAAACCTTTTGGGGACAGTACCTTCAGTCTTACAGATCCCAGATATGAGTATGGGAAGCACAATAAGCTTTAATGGGTCATTAGGAGTGAACCTAAGTGGGGCTACCCTGCATCCACTCCTTGGTTAGTGGACCATGTAGTGTTACTACTGGGGTCATAAACACCTTTGCTTTAATGTCTCTAACACATCCAGACTGATAGCACCCAATTCACTCAGAGTGTTACTTCTAAGTGCTGTTTCACCTGTGCCTTTGGAAAGTAATTTAACTCTATGTTTTTCTGGATGATGTGAATCCCATAGCCATGGGTTCACTTCCATACCTCTTTTAATGTGAAGCACCCTGGTCAGGTGCTATTTTATGTAGTATCCTATGCTCATGGACCAGGTATTTCATAAACACACATAGTAGTGCTGGTTGAGGATCCGTGAGTAGAATGGAAAACCCATGGACAAAATTGGTATCTACCACTGTGAGAATGAACTATTGGTCCCTCCAGAATGGATGACTTCACTGAGTTAACTTGTCACCAAGTAGCAAGTTGGTCTTTTTGATTAACAGTATCATATTGGGGGCACAGCATTGGTCTCTGTTGTTCACAGTTTGGATAGTCATGTATCAGTAGCTAGATTAGCATGGAAGGTTGGAGTTCATTCTTTTTGGGCCCATATATCACCTCCATCTCTGCCACTATGGCTTCTCCATGGATGTGCCTGGATTCATTTCTTAGAGATGTCTTCAAGTTCTACACATTTGGTCATTAAAACAACAGAAATTTATTGTCTCACAGTTCTGGAGGTTAGATGTCTGAGATTAAGGTGTTGGCAGGCTTGATTCCTTCTGAGGACTATGAAGGAAAATCTATTTCAATTTCTTCTCTAGCTTCTGGTAGTTTGTTGGCAATCTTTGGATTTCTTAGTTTCTGCTGCATCACCCTAATCTGTTTTTATCTTCACACGTATTCTCTCTACATATCTGTCTTCACCTGGCTGTCTGTTTTTAAGGACCAGTCATACTGAATTAGGAGTCTACTTTATTCCACTATGAACCCATCTTAACTAACTACATCTACAATAACCTTATTTCCAAATGAAGTTACATTCTGAGTTATTGGAGTTAGAACTTCAACCTGTGGATGGGAGTGGGGAGACATAATGCAATCCATTAAGAGTGGCCATCACACTGGTTTTGGGGTGGCCAGTTTTTCAGGCTGATAATGACAACTGGATGAATCATTTGTCTTCTTGATTATTTAGTGCCTCTTTGCTGGAGGATGCAAGTGTGCTACAAAAATCTTCACCATTTATGCCCACTTCTATACATTCATCCACATGAGTCTACCTCAGAACTCCTTATCTTTGGCCTTCCAGTCCATAGGCCTCTTACCAGAGGGTCAGGCCTTTGATACCTGCCCAAGTAGCTATCTCTTATACTGATCGGCTTCTCCTTACACACAAAGTAGACTATCAGGGATGATGCTTGCAGCCCCACCCACTGGGAAGGTTTTCCCTTTCTGATGTTTTTCAAAGCTCCTCAAGAATGTGGCTATAGGACCTCCTCCATGGTGGCACAGTGGGTTGAGTGCAGCGCGTTGAGCGCAGCGCTGCGCAGCTGTCCGTAGCCTCCGTGGAGCCGGTTCCACTCCTGGCCGGCCAGGGAGATTCCCACATGGCAAAGCAGACCTCCCCTGTCTCGCCCCCTGTTCCCCTCAGCAGTGTATTTTGGTCCTTCTGCTTATTCTGCTCCTTGCTCTGTCTCTGGTGGATTCTCTTACCCTCCCACGCCTCTGGCCTGTATACCAGTTCTTGTATAAATAAAAAAATCTTTAAAAAAAAAAAAAAGAATGTGGCTGTAGTGCAGCTGCCATTTAATTTTGCCTTGCACCCACATACTAAGCTGACTCATTCATAAACCAAACTCAGACTTTCCTCTTTTCCTTCAGCAGGTCATGATACTGATACAGCTATGTTGGGTGAAATGGGGGGCCTGGGCTACTTGGTGGTGCAGTTTACAAGTATCCTCACCACATTTGCACTCCATCCCAGGCACCCCATATTATAGTAGATGGTGCGTGGTCCAGCTGCACCAACAGAAACCAGTCTATAAAAGGTAGTTCTGGATACTTGGTCACTTGGTGTCCTGTGGCGAAGTCTTCTGTCTCCACCAAGGACCAGTGTCACACGAGTAGGTTTCTAAAATGTGTATAACTCTGCTGCAGGTGGTGTGGCTCACTCCAGAGTCCCAGAGACTGCACTGTGATTTTTCCACTGGGGTTTGCCATAAGCTCTGTGTGCTCTGCTGCCATACAAAACACCATAGACTGGGTTGCTTAAACAATAGAAATTTATTTTCCCACAGTTCTGGAGGTTGGAAGTTTGAGATCAGAGCACTAGCCTGGTAAACCTCTGGAGTTAGTGCTCTTCCTGACTTGGAGAGAGCCACCTTCTCGCTGTGTCCTCCCAAGGCGGTTCAAATTGGAGGTGTTTCTGCTCCTGTAATCCAATAAATTTTTTATCAAGTGATAACTCAGTCACAGCCTTGGTGTTCTCCTCAGAACCTGCCTTCTTACTTTTTTGAAATATGGGTAGGCTGAGAATTTTCTGAATGATCAAGCTGTGATTGATCAATTGCTTAACAATTTTTCAATTCATCTTTCTTCTTTCACATTTTATGGAAGGATTCAGGAAGAACAAACCTCATTCTTCAAAACTTTGCTGAGACATCTGAGCTAAACAGGCAAGTCCATCACTCACAATTTCCACCTCCCACAAAATACTAGAAAACACAGTTCAAACAAGTTCTTTGCCACTTTATAACAAGGGTTACCTTCCCTCCAGTTTCTGATAACACTCCTCATTTCTGTCTGCAACCTCACTACAGTATCCCTTAATGTCCATATTCCTAGCACTCACTAAAACTCTTCCAGCCTCAACCCATTAGTCAGTTACAAATCCATATTCAGTTTTAGCTGTCACAGCAGTACTCCACTGACAGCACCAAAATCGGCATTAGTCAGAATTCATAACCAATAGCAGAGAGACATAGATACAGATACTGATATAGGCACAGGTAGGTTTAGTATAAAGAACTGGCTCACATGATTATGGAAGCAGAGAAGTCCTGAGATCTGCAGTCAGCAAGCCGGAGGCCCAGGAAAGCCATGGTGTACTTCCAGGCTGAGCTTGAAGGCCTGAGAACCAGAAGAGCAGATGGTATAAATCAGTCTGAAAGTTGGCAGCCTCAAGAAGCAAGAAGAGCTAATGTCTGAAGACCAGAAAAGACCAGCGTCCTAGCCGATCAATCAGGCAGGGGAAGTTCCTTTGTGCTCAGTATTTTTATTCTACTTCAGATCTCCACTTGATTGGATGCAGCCCCTCACATTAGGGAGGGTGATCTGTTTTATTTAGTTTACCAATCCAAATGTTAATCAATGTCATCCAGAAATACTCTCATAGACACACCCACAATAATGTTTGACCAATTATCTGGGTATCCCCATGGCCCAGTCAACGTAAAATTCACCACCACAAAGCTCCAGCCTGCATTTTCCTCATCTGACACCTCCAACCCCAAAGGCTCCTGGAATATAAGGTTAAAGTGGCACAGATGATTATTCTGTAGACCGACCCTTTTCCTGTTCTGAACCCCAAAGTTGGAAATCTTCAGTGTTACTTGGTGTATGGGCTGGAGCAGTATTTCTAGATGTAGAATGTGATGCCCAGGTCATAAACACACCAAGTCCTATGCATCCTTCTCCATGGTAGGGGGTAGAAGATGCAACAGCTTGACTCTTACTTTATTTTTTTTTAAAGATTTATTTATTTATGCATTCAAGAACTGGGGTACAGGCCAGAGGTGTGGGGGGTGAGAGGAGTCACCAGAGATAGAGTAGGGAACAGAACAGGTGGACTGACTGAAATACACTGCTAAGGGGCACAGCGGGCAAGGCAGAAGAGGTCTGCTGTGCCATGTGGGTCACCTCCATGGCTGGGGATCGAACTCGTGCTGCAATGGCTGCCATTAGCTTCACAATGTTGATGTCTAAGCTCTTGCGCCACCAGGGAGGCCCCTTGACTCTTACTTTAAAAGGATATGCTGCACACCTCTGACCACCGGACCCTTAAAAACTTTACTGAAGTGACAAGTCCTTGAATCTTTATAGCAATTTCCTTCTACTCTCTGGGTCTTCCCAATGCCTCCAGCCTACTAGCCACCACTTACTTGTGCTGTCTGACCAGCCTTTAGTATTTTTGATGTAATGGATCAATGAATGTGACATTCTATGAGATGTTCTGGACTATATTATGGACCATATTAGGACAGATCTCTTTGGACTATATTATGACAGGGGGCAGAGAGTTAACCATCCAAAACTGTAAATGAATATTGTTATCTATCCCACATGTATGGGAACCATTTCTGATGATTCTATCTAGTCAGAATGGAAAATTCATTCAACAAATCACTCAACACATGCCCTGTCTCACTGGCCTCTTAATTTGCCCCAGCTCCAATGCTACACCCAGGACGGCAGGTGCCATTACAGCTGTTACTTGCTGAAGCCTGGCCTAGTCTACAGCCATTCTCCAGAATCTGCCTAGTTTCTGCAGGGGCCATACTGGCTGATTAAATGGAGATGTGAGAGGAATTATCCTTCCTTCTCCCACATCCTTTGGGTCTCTAATAGTGGTGCTCATTTCCATCATGTTCCTTGTATGTGATTTTTATGTTAGAGGGTTTGAAGGGTCATTTTCAGATATTTCCACTTGTCCTTTTCCACTATGATAGCTCTTACACAGGTCAAGGATTTAATTTGGGTATTACTCCAACTGCCAAGTATATTAATTCCAATTATACACTTAGGAACTAGAAGTATGACCACTTGTGGGTTCACAGACACAATAAACCTGTGATCTGGACTTTAGCCAGGACTCCATTTATTACTTGACCCTGTAAGAACCCACTCTAACCAGGTGCCAGGACAACACCTTGAATCTAAGAATGTTGACATCTTCTGAGTTCCTGAGTTTAACAGTTCTCAAATTTTCTGGTTATACCTCTTCCCCAATGTGTACAGTCATCCAAGGAATGGCAACAGATAGGGGAATAATATGTATACTTGCTACAGTGTTGCAGAATCTGCTGCAACACTAGGTCACAGACTGTTACAATGGGTTACAGACCTGAAAAATGGCTTAAGTCTGGCCCTTGAACAAAGGATAATGACTTTTTAAAAAAAATTTATTTATTTATTCATACAAGCACTGGGTACAGTCAGAAGCACAGGAGGGTGAGAGAATTCACCACAGATAGAGGGGGGAACAGAACAGGCAGAGTGAAGAAGTACACTGCTGAGGGGATTAGCGGGCACGGCAAGAGAGGTCTGTCACGCCATGTGGGACCCTTGCTGGAGGCCAGGGATGGAACCAGCACTGCAGAGGCTGTGGGCAGCTTTGCAGCCCAGCGCTCAACCGCTGCACCACCAGGGGAGGCCCAAGGATAATGACTTTTTGAGGGTGATGTTTCTCAGTCTCTTGCTCCTCACTTTTGGCTGCCTTTTTTGTTTTGTTTCTAGATGTTAATAGGCCTTGCTGACTCTTTTTTCCCCTGGAGAAGCTAAGATCTACATCCATCCCCACAATTCCCTATGTGTCAAACCTCCTTGGCTGCCACTCTTGTCAGATGTTGATCTTCAGAGCATTATGACCTCCTGGCTTCTGGTGACTAAAAGCACTGTCTGGCCTCTATTATTTGGGGGGGGGGGAGAAGGACATTATTCTCATGGTTATTAAGAGCCCCAGCTCTATGTCCAAATTTCCTTTTTATAAGGACACCAGACAGATAGGATTAAAATCCTACCTACTTCATTTTAACTTACATACCTCCTTAAAAACCCTATTTTCAGGGCCTCCCCTGGTGACGCAGTGGTTGAGCTCTGCCCGCAGTCTCTGCAGCACCAGTTCGATCCCCGGCCACTGGCGAGGGTCCCACAAAAAACAAAACAAAACAAAAAAACTCTATTTTCAAATATAGTCACATTCTGGGGAAGCCTTCAGAATGGTTTAGGGCTTCAACATGAAGTGAGGAGGGCACAGTTTAGCCCATAACAATATGTAAGAGATTCATTTGGGGAAATATCTGTGAGAGACAAAAGAGAAGGGAGCAGAGGTGGGAGAGTCTGTAAATTGTGACACAGGTATGATAACATGTTGAAGCAGGAAAAGAAAGGAGGGATACACAGTGTCTCAGACCACAGCATGGTTCTAAGGTTTCAACTAGGCTTATGGGTAGTTCTCAAGTCAAAGCTGCCTGTCAGAGGGGTCCCCAATACTGCAGCAGTGAAACTGCATTAGTTCTCCTGCCATGCTGTCATTGGCCAGGACTGGCCAATTACTATTTCTAGAAAGACTTGCAACAATCAAAGCTAGTTAAACATCCCAATTACAAAACAATGGAAATCAAATAAATCATATACAAGGTGAAGCAGGCAAATATAAAATATTTTTTATGTAAATAAACTGTACCTTTTAAGTAGTCAGATGGATGTGGGGGACATAACATTTAGGACAAGCAGAGACCTAGATTAGACTGATTTGAAATCACTTATGAAATTCTCCATACATTTTCTACGAATTGTCCAGGAATGTCTGACACAAAGTGACCAGAGATGACATCTGCTAACAAATTGAGTATGTTCAATACTTATTAAATATACGCCAAACTATGTCATTTACTTCCAGTAGACTGGCAAGGAAATTATCATGCTTTGTTGTAATATAATTTAAAGCTCTAAAATAATTACGGCACGTTTCAATTCTGTATCATTTTCCTTTCTTTGAAAAAAAAAAAACCAAACCTACAACACAAAACAGTGCCAAAATATCTGACAGCGCTCACACTGTGGGTGAATGGAGAACTTTCACAATGTCCAAATGATGTGCATTTCTATAGGACAAAACATTCCTTCTCATCAATCAGTATTTTACAGAAAAATGTGTGAAAACAAACATTTCTCTATTTTATGACTTCCCCTCCAAAAACAAAAGAAATAAAAGAAAATGAAAAGTGCCAGTTTTAAATTAAATTTTAAGAGTGGCAATTTGAGATTGAGATTGAATTTTTTACTTACTCTATTTCTCCAAGTGACACATAAATTAACCTAGGATGTTTAAAGCAATCAATACTTGTCTACTAACTCTACAAATATCTCCAAAGCATCTGCTACATGCCAAATACTGTAAGTCACAGTTCTGGTCCCCAAAGAACTCATTTTTCAATTGCTTTCATGTTTTAAAATGTATTTATTTTTACTGTGACAAAATACAGATAATATGAAATTTATACTTTAGCCATCTTTTTCTTTCCTTTATTGTTTTTTCCATTCTAACCACTTTAAAGTGTATAGTTCAGTGGCATGAAGTACATTCATTGTTGTGCAATTGCCAGAACTTGTCATCATTCCATTCTGAAATTAAACAATAATTCTTCAACCCTCATTTTGCCTCCTGCAGGTAATCACTATTCTACTTTGTGTTTCTATGAATTTGACTATTCTAGGTACTTCATGTAAGTAGAATTATACAATATTTGTCCTTTTTTGTTCAGCTTGTTTAACTTAGCATAATGTGTTCAAGTTTCAAGCATGTTGTAGCATGTATCCAAATTTCCTTTCATTTAAAAACAGAATGTTACAGGGCCTCCCCGGTGGCGCGGCGGTTGAGCGCTGGGTTGCGAAGCTGCCCGCGGCCTCTGCAGCGCCGGTTCGATCCCTGGCTGCTCCTCGGCCACCGGAGGAGGGTCCCACATGGCGCGCAGACCCCTCCTGCCGCCCGCTGCTCCCCTCAGCAGTGTGCTTCGGTCCTTCTGCCTGCTCTGCTCCCCGCTCTGGCTCTGGTGAATTCTCTCACCCTCCCGTGCTTCTGACTGTACCCAGTGCATGTATAAACAAAACAAACAAACAAACCAGCAAACAAATAAATAAAGCATGCCTCTATAAAAAAAAAAAAAAATTGCATTAAAAACAGAATGTTACATATTATACATACACTATATGTATTATACATATATATACACCACATTTTGTTTGCCTTCAATTAATTTACTTTTTATTAAATAATCTCTCATTTTATTTCTTCCAAAGAGCTACCACTAAGCTTTTTAAATTAATTTTTTTTATGATAGTGTCTAGAGCATCACAGTCACTTTCCAGATGCCAGTTTCTTGTTTTTGCTGCCAATACCCAAAATATGAGATGCCTTCTTTTATGGGTAGGGTCCTGCAAAAAAAAACCCTTTTCTTCTGTATTTCTCTTAATAAGTTATCAGGGCAATTTTACATATTTTCAAGTATCTTTTTCTTAAGTAATAATTTCTAGTTTATGTACAGTCAGAAGTATCTGCAGTCAGGTAATGACCTAAAGAATTTACTTTGGATATCATCAATTTTTGGTTTCTTTATTTGGGTAGTATCTCCAGTTCACCTTGACTAATCTGCAAGTTTATTTTGCTCCAGGATCCATGTGCCTAGCTTGCCCAGATATTTACATACCTTTCTTAATCTAGCTCATTCTCTCATGTTTTACTGTATTCCTTTCCTTTCTGTTTTCTATGGCTACTTTATTATTTGTCTTAAAAGGACACCTAGTTCAGTTTTTAATGAACCAGTTACTACTAAATTGAACAGATTATAGGCAAGAAACTATACTGGGTACTGACTATTTATGCCATCATGATCCATTTTCTTTCAAGAAACAAGAGTTCCTTACCCAAATTAGTTATCTGTGCCTACCCCTCATTTAATACAGGGTACAAATATTTATAAGGAGATTTGACATTCATGACCATATCTGATATTAGTAGTCTGCAGAGCACTTTGCAACACCAGATGTTCAGGAAATATTATTATGCTCTAGTATAGAGGTAACATAGGCATGGAGGCAGTTACTAGATAGTAATTTCAAAAGAACTTTGAAGGAGTAAGCATAGTGAATTTAATCAACATTTTTTCAGTTGAAAAGCCACATTAGCTGATCAGAAACCTGAAGGATACCACTTTTTTTTCCCTCAGAAATCTAACATACCCAGGGATTGCTATGGTATTCTCCCCAGTTTTACTTGGGTGTCAAACATCTGATGTGGCTAAGCACTACAAAATGAAATTCCTATTGAATTAATGAAGGCAGAAAAAGAAATGATGGGAAAGTTATCAACACCCATCAGGCATGTTTCCACATGTCCTCCACCACAGATACGGTCCTCCACCATTTTTTCCACTCTAGGGTCAGATATAAACTTGAGAGATAAAGGTCTGGTGACCGATGGTGTCATATTAACTGAAAATAGAAATGCGGTATTTCCCTTTCAGTCATATACTACCCATTAAACGACTTAACTGTTTTTTTAATTTTATATATTTTTTACATCATTTTTCAGTTTTGCACAATGTATGCATTTTCATCTTGGTTACAGTCCCCATACAATTCCCACCCCCCTTGTTTTGATCCTACTCCCTCTTCCCTCCCCCCACCCCCAGTGTATCTCTGGTTTATAGTTGCTTATTGATTTTGATTTTTACTTTATTATAATTAATCTTTTTCCTCGTCCCTTATTCAGGTTTTCTAAATTCCTGCTATGACTGAGACCATCAAGTATTTTTCTTTTTCTTTCTGGCTTATTTCGCTGAGCACTATTTACACTAGCTAAGCTATGAAAACAACCCAAATGCCCAAAAATAGATGACTGGATCAAGAAGATGTGGTACATACCCACAATGGAATATTACTCAGCAGTCAAAAAAGATAAACTCATGCAATGTGCAGCAACATGGATGGAGCTGGAAGGGATCATGCTTAACTGGTCATTTTTCTTGAAAAAAACAATTCATTTACAGTGTTTCCATGAAGCTGTGAAGTTGCTTTTCTACTTCACAGTGAGGGAAGCAAGATGCACAGCAAAAAGCGTCACCATCAGCTAATTCCTCACCAACAATGGAAAAAGCCGCGAACAACATGAATTCCGAACCCACTTCGGGGGACAAAATTGCGGGGGGGGAGGGTGGAAGGACGTACAGGCAAAATTACCTTAATTAGGCCGAAACTTCAAGACTTTCCTACAGCCTAAAACCCACCAATTTTCTGAACAAAGAAGTCACGCAGGGGTGGGCTGAAGCGAATGGCCTCGCCCACCGCGCGGCTGAGACCACTGAGCGCACCCCATCACCGCCTAAGTCAGTCTTGGGGGGTCCTGCACCCGGCCCCTGGGCACTGACGGCTCCGGGGCCGGTAGAGCTGCAAGTTCCGCCAGGCGCTCGGAGGGCGGAGAGAGTGGAGGAAACCGGACCTACGAGCTCTGGCGGGATTACGAGAGCGGGCGAGGAGCCTATCACGTCAGCCCAACTCTCCGTACACGCTCTCCCAGGCGCCCAACTAGGCTCCGGCCCATACCTTCCGCCCAGGTGAATCCCCACGGCCAGCGCCGGGCTCCGAGCGCCCCTAGCAACCACCTGTAATTCAAAGCGGAAGGACGGCCCTTGTCCCGCCCTCCCTGGCCCGAGGGGCCAGCACGTTGGCCCAATCACCTCGGCGGGAACTACGGCCAACCAATAGGAGGCAGGCGCGGAAGGGCGGGCCGAAGGGGTCGCGGCGGGCGCACGCGCAGTCGGGAGCAGGGCCTGGGGAGTGTGGCGGGCGGCCGAGTGAGCGCTGCTGGACTCGTGTGGCCCTCGGACGCCTGGTGTAGCGGCTCCCGCCTTCGCCAGCCCTCGCCATGTTCCTCACCCGGTCTGAGTACGACAGGTCTGTGCGGCTGGCGGGGAGAGGGTCGGTGTTCTGTGTGGGCAGGCCCGGGGCCCGGCCGCGGCCCGGGTTCTGCCGTGTCATGGGGCGCCCCGAAACCCGAGTCCGGCCCGGCCCGGGGCGCCCCTGCCCCCCCGCAGCCGCCCGCCGGGAGCCCCTGAGCCAGGCTAGCGCCTTGTCGGCCCCTCAGCCTGCCGCTGAGTCACCGCCGGGCCCTGACTCGGTGCGGAAGCGAGGAGCTCCGTTTTGTGCGGGGGAACCCGGGCGCCCGAGGGGCCGGACTCCGACCTTTAACCCGGGCCAGGCCGGGGGTCAGCCCTTCCCCGCCCATCCTTGCGTGCTGTCTGGCTGCCTTTCAGAAGATGTAAACGTCCACCGGGGAGGAGGAAACAACTGGAGATTGGGGGCTTGGGCATTTCCACTCCCTTTTAGGAGAACAACCTCGTTTCCCACCCCTTAGGCGGGGGCTGGGGGAACCTTCCCTTGGAGATGTACTTGGGCGTGCTGGGATGTGTGGTTCCTGCAGAAGTGCAGAGGCAGCCTCGGGTATGCCGGAGAGAGAGTCTGGGGTCTGACTGTAGGAGCTGGAATTTAGAGTAAGACTCAGGAGTTTGCCAGTCACGCTGATTTCCACTAGACCGGAGCTTTTTCAAAAAGTTTGAAGCAAGTTAATTACAGTGTGTGTTGAAGGCCAGATCTAATGTTTTCGAAAATCAGGATTGGTGATTGTAGTATTTATTTTAAAGAAAAGCTTTTCAAGGCTTCGGGGTATTAAGTGATATTAAATTGTACAGATTCATGCTGTAGACATTTTTATTTTCAGTTTCAGTTTTGGTCAGTTAAATTTGCACATGGCTGTTAAGTCCTCCCCCTCCCAGTTAGGAAAGGCAGATGTTTTCTTTGAACTACATAGCTTAAGAAGCTGCATTTGGCAAGCATATGTTGAGCTTGTGAAAAGTTTGATCACTGGGAACTACCGCTTTTTTACTTGTTTGCTGACTTAGAGAGGCTGTATGTGGCATTTTAAAACTGGCATTTTCCTCTACTGCCTTACAAATAACTTTGTTAGTCAGTATTTAGCTTCCAAAGCGTGGAATATAATTTTGAGCTAGAGTATTTATTATGATGGAAATTGCTATTCTTATCAGAAAGCCTTCATTCCATTTTTGTGTTCGTTTACTCAGCATCTTTATTGATTTGTGTTTTCAATTTTTGCCTAAGAATGCCTTATATACGGCCCTTTTTATTAGCTGATGTGCTTGAATGCCTGCTGTGTATAGGCACTGTTTTAGGTGCTGGACACACAGCAGTGAACAAAGTGAGGACCCTTATTCTGATATGGGAAGCTGACTTACAGAAATAACTAGTATGTTTTAGTGTCACCAGAAAAACTTAAATCAACTCTATGGGAGTTTAGATGAAAGGTTGCACTTAATATCAGGGGAGTGTGGAAAACTTCACTGGAGCTGATATTTTAAACTGAGTTTTGAGAAAGAATAAGATTTTAATAAACATGTATAACGATGGTCAGTAGTTTTGAGGCGTAGAATATAGACTGAACAACGATGGGGCAGTGGGACAGCACAGTATATGGAAAATTCTGGTCTGGTTGGTACATGTGATACACATATATGGGAACAGAAAAAAAATAATATGTGAGAAACAGGATAGCATTAAATATTGGGTGGTTTTTAATATGTTGTTAAGGAGTTTGGGTCTTAGGTAGGTAAGTTTGGGTCTTACTCTGTAGGTAACTGAGTGCCATTAATTTTCATTTTTAGAAGTTACGTAATCATAAGTGTGTTCTATAGAGATTGATGAGATTAGAGCAAAGAGCATGTCAATACCAGGCAGGCTGTTATAACGGGTGAAAGGTAATGAGGACATTGAGAATGGAAGGAAGAGAATGCTAAGTTACTGTGGAGGGGAAGTTGATATGAATTGCTCTGATTTGGTATATGATTAATATGGGCGAAGTCGGAGTAGAATGAATCAGATCATTCAGAACTTTGTAGCTTGGGGAATTGGAGGGGCTAGAGGGCTTTTAAAAACAAAGTAAAAATGGCAGGTGGTAAAGCTGATTTTGAAACTGTTGAGTGTTCAGTGCTTGTGGGGTATCTTATAATAAGTGGAAATGCTCAGGAGACTGTATAGATAGGAAAGATGTCAGGTTGGTAATAAGTATTTGGAAGTAGTTGGCCTCAACTTTCTCGTCTGTAAAATAGTATCTGTGTTAGAGTACTATCTTATTTAGGTGTGTTTTGAGGATTTGTGAGTTAAATTATTTAAGAGTTTTTAACAGTACCAGGAATATCATAGATATGTAATATGTGTTAATTTTTATTTTCTGTTCTGTATTTTGATAAGTTTTTTTAAACAAATTTGAAAACCCTGTACTATATCTAATGTTACATGTTATAAAATCTACACTCCATAAACCAAGAATCATAACTTTCACTCACTTTTTCAAATATTTTTAGCTGAAAGCTTTTATAACACAGGCCATGATTAGTGCTGCCAAGAGATTTCCAGCACAGTGGAACAAGGAAAAGTGGGGAAGTATTTTAGAGAGAAAAGCATTGTGATGTGTAATTGGTATAAATACGTATTGGGTGAGTGAACCAGGTAACCAGGTTAAGTTTGAAGAACTACACAGATGTCAGCGTATTGTTAAAAATAACAATACTAATTCATACAAAGAAATAGAGAATTATACCCATAAATGACTTTTCCTAAAAAGTAAGTTATTAACATCAGATTCACCTATGGTAATGTAATAAGGGAAATGCACATTGGAGGGGGGAGGGTTGCCTGATAGTTTGGGAGCATGAATTTGCCAAAAGAATTCTAGATTGAATTGGGATTGAGACAGAAAGTCATCAGCTATCACTTAAATAGTTTGAAGTCTTCCTGGGGAAAGTATGTCATGTATAGCTTCCATTTCCTTGAAAAACTGTTAATGTACCAAAAAATAGCTACAGATTATTGTGGGCAAAGGAGGATAATATCAACTTACACATCTTATAGCCATCTGAGCTGGATATTAAGGAATTTGAGTTTAGTGTCTCTGATTTTTTTCTGGAAAAAAAATTATGTATTTTTTCTAAATTATAGGGGCGTGAATACGTTTTCTCCTGAAGGACGGTTATTTCAAGTGGAGTATGCCATTGAGGCTATCAAGGTATCGTATCAAGTGGCATCGTTCATGAAATTCTGTGACAACATAATGCTTTATTGACAGACTATTTGGATTCAGTGTGCTTTAACCATTCTCTTAGGAAATGTATTTATCGCTTTAAGCAACCATTTTCCATCATCTTTATAACAATTTCAGTTCCATTCCTAATATGTTTTAAAACTTTTTGAACAGATAGCTGCTTCATAATTTTGTAAGTAGCTTTTTTCTCAGTGTTATTGGAGGGACAAGTTTATGTTCATAATCTTCTTGGCTATAAGAGAAGAATATGGAAGTCCAGAGTTAATACCTGAGAGATATTTTGTGGTCTTGAACAAATCATTTAACTGATCACCTTTATTCTTGTTGGTAAGTTGTGAATTTGTACTAGACACTTTCAGGACTGAATAAGAGATGTGTTCTGTAATCTAGTAATAAAATGGAATAGTTCATACCAATGTTCAAAAAATAAGTTAAAAGTAAGATATCTGTACTTAAAGTTACTTGTCATGTAGGAGCTATAGTTGCTGAATTATGGGCAGTCTAATTTAAGTTGTCTATGATAGTTCCAGGCATCTGTATTTTTAAGGAGTCCCCCGGTGATTCTCGTGTCTAATAAGAGGTGAAAATTACTGATCTTGTCCAGACCGTCTCTCTATGCTTCAGTCTCTTCTGAATTTCCAAACAACCTTTTATTACTAGATAGCTCATTTTGTTTGAAAATCAATCATAATGATTTAGAAATTTATCCTTGCATTGTATCAAAAGTCTGGCTTTTTGAAGTTTTCTTCATTTGAACCTAGTTTTGCCTTCGAAGAACACAGGATATTTAAACCTCTTCCATATGACCATTCTTCCCATAGTTAAAGAAAGCTGATGTTTCCCTCTAAGTTACCTTTTTAAGGAAATGTGTAATTGGGGAAATGGTTGTATGAGAGTCTGGAGAAGGGCAAAGTGATTCTGAAGAGTTGACATAAAAGTGAAGGTGGCAGCACTGTGATCAATAGTGAAACAGAATAGGATGGGCCAGCTGCAAGTACCTGTCAGTTTCTGATCTTTGCCCAGTATCACAGTCATACATTACTATGAAGTGGAGACTATCTCAATTCCAAGCTATGGCATTTATTTTGAGCCTTAGCTAAGACAACAGATCTGCCCAGATGTGGAAAGCAGTAGTCCTCTGTTTTTGGATTCTGCTTTAAGCCCCTCAATGCTAGTAATTTTGGGATTGCTTTGAGATAATAGGATGGTACCTGATCTCTGTAACACCAGGTTGGGCTAGGATGGAAATGGTGATGTGTCCTTAATGGATGCGACTTAACCTTTGTGAAAATGTACTCTTTGGCATTTAAACTGCCTTTTGCTGTGCTTAATTTACCAGTAGCCAATGAAAAGGCAATTTTCAACAGGTTTAGTAAGTGTGAAAGATGCTGGAGAAATCAGCCAAAAATGTCTGACAAGTAGAAATTGTCACTTAGAGATACTGTATGGATGGTATTGGTAAGAGATAGCCAGCAAAGGTGGGGAGAAAATACCTTTAGAGTGGATTTCTTGGGGGTGAGAGTGAAAAATCTGTGACGGTCAAAATTATTATACTTAGCATCTAGACATTGGTTATTATGCTAGTGAGTTTTTTTTAAAGAAATACCATGTGGAGTCAGTTCAGATGTTCCTTTTTCCCGAGTACCCACCAAGGGGTTTGGGGGGAAGGAGAAATTGTAAGCAGAATTGTAATATTGAAATACCTGGGGTAAATGTAAGTGCAAAAGAAAATAAAATTGATTTTAATTTTTAAAAAAATAGCCTGTCTCAAAAATATTGACCCTCTTTTTGGAATGAAAGTTTAGGAATTTATTTAAGTTGGAGGCCATATTGAACAGACTGAGAATTTATTCTTGTGGTGTGAAGCACTTCCTCCACAGAATAATAATAGTATCCAGGGAATATTGACTTTATAGAGCAGATAATTCTTTGTTGTGGGGGGCCATGTCATGCATTGTAGGCTGTTTAGTAGCATCCTTGACCTCTCCTCATTAGATGCCAGTGACACTCATCCTTCTAGTTGTGACAACCAAAGATGTTCAAGACTTTGTCTAATATTCCCTAGAGGGTAAAAAGGGTCCTGGTTGAGAACATCTCTTACGATAAAATTTAAAAGTAATGTGAATTCTTTCCTGCTCTGTTCAGTCTTCGTGATTCAAGATAGTACACTACATAAAACAATTAGGAAACAACTAAGTGCTAAATTAAATTCTCTGGCAATGGTTTCTGATGTGTTCTATTTTCTTTTAAGGTATGCATGCAAGTAGTGTTAAAGTCAAAAACTAAAAGTTTTCTAAACCTTGTAACAAAAGTAACTGTCCCTTAAACCTGCCTTCTTTATTTTCAGCTTCTCAAAGACAGCACTTTCATAGCCTTTTAACTGATAATTTTCTTGGCATTTATTCCATATCTCTAAAATAGACTTGAATTTTTTTTGTTTAGGTAATATCTATAGATGAAGATTTCTGCTTGCAATCTCCCCCCCTCCTCAAAACACACACACACACACACACACAGAGTTTTCTGTTGGTGTGTGGGTAGGACAACTCTTATTAACTTAAAGGTCTCATAATTTTACTAGATCATTATTCAGCATTTATATTTGTATGAATATGTAAATGCTCTTCCCAACTGAGCCATTTTTCGCTTTCTGTACACTGTTGTTTTCCTGGGAGTTAATACTTCTCTTTTTTTAAAAAAAAGTTTGCTTAGTTTAGCATGTAACATATCAATAATTCATCCCCCAAGTCTCAGTGTACCTCTCAAAATATCCAGACATATTAAGTATCCCATTAAAGATTCTTACAAAAGTTTTTGAGCCTTCAGAGCTCTTTCAGTCTTGACTAATTGTTCTCTGGCCCTCTGCATAGCTGTGTACCTAGGTGCTTCTGTCACCATAATCTTGGGTATCGCCTTCAGCTCTCTCTTCTATTACAACTATGTCATTTTCTTTTTTGATGTATTCCTTCACTTTAGTAGGACCCATTCTCTAATAGTTTCATAAACATATTTTTAATTTCTAAGGTCCTTTGTTTCCTGTTCTTTTATTGGGGGTGGGAGGATGAAATGTCTATTTTTTTTTTAAATTGAGGATTAAAAATTGATTTTTCTTTAGTTTTTTTTCTTCTTGAACTAGTTAGACTCATAAGAGCCCTGTCTTTCAGAGTGTAGGTGTTAACCCGTTAGTGGGCATTGAAATCAATTTAATGGGTCATGGGAGCATTTCCTTTTGAAGAGGAATAGAGGTGTGGCTCTCAGAAGGCATAGTCTTGGCTGGTATTTTTGTTTTGTTAGCCATGAAATTGTGTTTCTGTTACATTTATTTATTTGTGTATTTTGGTCATGATTTGTAATTATGTATATTTTTTAATTGAAGTAACATTGCATTATAACATTATATAGGCATCAGATGTGCTCATTAAAAAAATTATTGTATATTTATGGGCCTCCCTGGTGGCACAGGGAGTTAAGAACCGCACTATGAAGCAATCCGCAGCCTCTGCAGCATGAGTTCGATCCCCAGCCGGCCAGGGAGATACCCACATGGCGCAGCAAATCTCTCCTGTCACGCCCGCTGCTCCCCGGAGCAGTGTATTTCAGTCAGTCTACCTGTTTTGTTCCCCACTCTGTCTCTGGTTGGTCCTCTCACCCCCTGCATCTCTAGCCTATACCCTAGCTCTTGTAGGCATAAATAAATAAATCTTAAAAAAAAAAAAAATCAATGTATATTTATGACATTTAATTTGCCACCAAAAGTTTCATGCTGTTTTTCACCATACAGTTGACCCCTTTTACTGATTTATTCACCTTTCTTCCTCTTCTCCTCTAGTAACCTCTAATTGGTCTTACAGTCTAATAGTTTTTTTTAAATAAAATATATTTCTTAATGTAGAAATTTGGTTCAAAAGTTTGAAAATCACTGTTCTAGAGAAAACTGCCTCTTCTCATTTCATGCCTGCAGGCAGGGGATTTCTGAAAACTGAGTGGGTAAAGATGCTGTGGTTCTTAATATTAAGTTTGTCATTTTTTTCTTAATCCCTTTCGTCATTGTAGTTCTGTCTTTGACTGTGCGTGGTATCCCCCAATCCAAAAATCCTGTTTTACCCTCTCGAGAGTCCTGTGCAGGAGTGAGGCTGGGGGCTATTATCTATTGAATAGCTTTAGAACATAGTGGAGGGGATCTGAAAATCTTTTTTTTAAGCAGATATTAAACTAATTGTGCAGTTTTTAGCTTCTCCATTTCTTTTTCCACCATTCCTTTTTGGGGGCCTATGATATAAATCAGGTTGTTTCTTGACTTTCTTTACTATTGATTTAGGATTTGGATTTCTCAGGTCTACTATGTAAAATATTACTAACCCATTTCTTTCTTTGAAATTTTAATGCTGTCTTTGTCCATGCTCTTTGTCTTAGTGGGTCTGGCTCCTATAATTTTATGTTATCAGGCTTCGGGAAGCAATAGAGCTAATTTATGTGTTTAGCCTACCTTTAATTAGAAGTACGAGCACATATTTTTTACATAAAATTCTTGGACAGTTCATCTCCTCTCGTTATGCATGTATCCATTGAATTAAGAAAATATGCAGTAAAAAGCTGATATACACATTAAATAACACTTCTAAATAAAGTGCAATTTTACTCATTTGAAAAATAATACATATGTGTATGACACATGATTTTTCAGTCTGCAAATGTGTTAAGCATGTTAACAACCTAATCCCACTTCTCTCATAACTTTACTATTCATTATTCTCCAACAAAATTCCTCAGGTACAAGCCCCACCCATTTTCTTATGCCACATTGCCCCCTACTCTTGCACTGCATTACCCCCTACACTTGTACCTCTGCTCATGCTATCCACCCTGGAATATACACTTCCCTCTGCCTAATCAATCTCGGTAGAAAGATTCATGGAGGGCCTCCCAGGTGGCGCAGCGGTTGAGCGCTGGGTTGAGAAGCTGCCCGCAGCTTCTGCGGCGCCGGTTCGATCCCCGGCTGCTCACCGGCCACCAGAGGAGGGTCCCACATGGCGCGCAGACCTCTCCTGCCGCCCGCTGCTCCCCTCAGCGTTGTGCTTCGGTCCTTCTGCCTGCTCTGCTCCCTGCTCTGGCTCTGGTGAATTCTCTCACCCTCCCGCACTTCTGACTGTACCCAGTGCTTGTATAAACAAAACAAACAAACAAATAAATAAATAAAATAAAACATGCCTCTATAAAAAAAAAAAAAGAAAGATTCATGGAATTGTTTGAAATCTATTGCAGTAACAGGCTTTAGGAGTTTGATGCCTACATTTGCAGTCATTGCTTTGTGGAGTAAACTAAGCATCATGTAAATCAAAGGAGACAGCACCTACAATCACAAAAGGCTTTATGAATGATGGGTGAGATTGATTAGGCAGAGGGAAGTGTATATTCCAGGGTGGATAGCATGAGCAGAGGTACAAGTGTAGGGGGTAATGCAGTGCAAGAGTAGGGGGCAATGTGGCATAAGAAAATGGGTGGGGCTTGTACCTGAGGAATTTTGTTGGAGAATAATGAATAGTAAAGTTATGAGAGAAGTGGTATTAGGTTGTTAATGAGGACTCTGGTAGCCTGTTTAGATTTTATGTTATGGGCAATACAGGGATATATTCTTCAGAAAAGTAGTAGTATAATGAAAATAACATAAGATCTGTAAGACCATAAATGAAAGGTACATTGGGGGAGAGTAAGGTTGTTGAAGTAATCTAGGCCTATAATAAGAATAACTAAAACTTTGTTTACTTATTGTTTTAGACAGCTATTTTAGGAGCTTTTTGTGTAAGTGTGTTTACCCTTCGTGATGTCGGTATTGCTATTATCCCTTTTGCAGATTAAGGTAACTGCAACATAGAGGGTTGAATGACTGGGATGGTAGTGTGGAGATGGAGAGATGAGATTAAGCTATTGTGGACTACTGGTGACCTTAAAAGTTAATATTTTTATATTGGTGGTATTCCTTTTTCTTATTTTTCTTTGTTTTTGAAAAGTAAATTACTTTTCTGAAGGTCACATACATTTCAGGATTATCACCTTTTGAGACAGTTCAGATAGCAGAGATGACACCAGGTCCAGAAAAAAACATTCCTTTTATTTCTTTCTTGCTCACTATGTTTAGCACTTTAGAATCTGCCCCTCATTCACATTAGAGTCGATAATTTCCTAGATGTTTTCAAGATGTAATTGAACTTAAACCTTTAGAAGTACAAAATTCTGTAAATCAATGCTCTTGCCATTGACAGTGACAGTACATTAAAACTCATTAGAATGTTCTTTATTCTCTCAGCATATTAGATATGGCTGATTGAAGCGTCTAATGTGTGAAAGTACACAGAAACACTCTGGGTGAGTAGGTGAGACTGTTCTTTGACCAGTATGTGATAACCATACTTGTTTTACTTTAGCTTGGTTCTACAGCCATTGGGATCCAGACTTCAGAGGGTGTGTGCCTTGCCGTGGAGAAGAGAATTACCTCCCCACTCATGGAGCCCAGCAGCATTGAGAAAATTGTAGAGATTGATGCTCACATAGGTAAGGAGTAGGGAAGAGTTGTTCTGTAGGATCTGACCTGGGTGAATTAAGTCATCTTTGAAGGTCCAAGGGAAGCGTCATCAGATGAAGGTCTTGTTCCCTTGTTAGCTGTGGTATTCCAGGCAGTAGGCCAGTGCATTATATAGAGAGTAGGGAGCAGTTGCAGATTCACTTGGATTTAACTTGGTCCCAGAGGTAGGTTGTGTTTAACCTACTCCTTTCTTCCTCACATTTAGACTTGGCAGATATGGTGGTGGTTGAAATATGTGAAGGTTGAATCATAGACCAGCTCCCCGTGATGGCTGATCATTGATGCATAGTTAGCTCTGTAGGAGGCCAACAGGAACAGAGGAATTATACAGAAAGCTAGGGTGTGCACTGAGAAAAGAGGAATGCTTAAAGATCTTTGGGGTGACTAAGGTTCAGAAAGTACAGAATAATAGATTTTGCCCATATCAGTCCTTCTTCGCTATTTCCAATTTTATCTTTTTATTCCCTCTTCCCCTCACCCATACTCCCTTTTTCATCTCCCTTATAATTCCTGTCTTAGCTTCTGGCACCATTGTAGCATTACAGGATGAGTTGTTCTACTTATTTATAGCATGGCATTTTAGTTGACTGTCCATATTTTTTTTAACCTATCTGACCATCTAATTAATGCCACATAGATAAGATAATTGCTTGAAGGCATCAGAACCCATGGTGACTCTGGGAGCTTGACATCTCTTTCATAGATATTTATGATGCAGTGATCAGATTAAGATTAGAATTTTGTGCCTATTTTATCTTCTGTCACCTATCCTGGTGTAACTCAGTATCACTTTATCCAGCAAATTGAGAACCTACCTATGTGCCAAACAACACAGAATCAGAAGGAATGAGACATGGTCCCTGTCTTCTTGGAGCATACAATCTAATCGTGAAAGTGGACATGTAAATAAGTAAATGCAGGTGTTAGGAGGGACTGTGGTATGTTCTCAGTGGGGGTGCAAAGGAAGGAATAATTAGTTTTGTGTGACACTGTCAGGAAGGTATTCCATGAAGTTGGTGCATGAACTAAGTTGAATTCTAAAAGCCAGGGAAGTGTTTATTAAGTGAAAAAATGGGTGGAGCAGGGTAGAACATTGTAGTCAGAAACAGAAATGAGCAAGGCTTTGTTGGTATAAAATATAAAATACCATCACACAGGTAGTTTGGTATGAGTGGGAGATGAACTGTGACAAGAGATGAGTCTGGGATTATGCAGTGGAAGTTCTTTTTACGGTGCTAAAGAACTTAATCCTTTTGCACTGATAGGAAAGGTTTTAAGCATTGAGGTAACATGATGAGATTAGGATTTTAGAAAGACCTTTGTGATCACAGTGTTGAAGATAGAGTGAAGGGAACTGAGGATGGAGTTAAGAAAACCAGGTAAGAAACTTTTTTTGCTAGTCCAACAGAAAGATGATAAGGATGTTAAGGTGCAGTGACCAGAAAACGGAGAAGTAAGGACTAATTCCAGACAGGTTCATCAGATGGAGACCTATAGAATTAGGAATCTGGTTAGAGGGCCAACAAAGATACTGACGTCTAGAAGGGAAATAACTTTGAGTTGAGTCTGTGGTATATGCAGGTAGGTGCATTAAGGGAGTCATTGGCTTTATAGGTCTGAAATGTGGGAGAGAGACAGGCTGGAGATTCAGGTTTGAGTTACAGCATATGAAGAACAGCCATTGACTTGGCATCTTGGACCATCAGGCAGGCTTTATCTCTGCTATAACAAGTTGTTTTATATTTGGTCAGGGAGAAGATAAATCTTTTGATTTTTAATCTAGGATCTTCCATTGTAGCTCAATGAGATGATTATTTTTTCCTTGTTTCTCCT
Organism: Talpa occidentalis; assembly: GCF_014898055.3. Taxonomy (NCBI): domain Eukaryota; kingdom Metazoa; phylum Chordata; class Mammalia; order Eulipotyphla; family Talpidae; genus Talpa; species Talpa occidentalis. Next base: position 106,227,998 of record NW_023605305.1, on the reverse strand, counting down.
TTTGGGGTGTTAATGTTTGTTTAGTTCAAAAGTGCTCTAGAAGACATGGCCAACGGAGAGTGCCAAGGGGACGTCTAAGGATGTAATATATGGAAGTGCGTATTCGAGTAGCTGTTCTTCTGTCTGCTGCTATCTTTGTCTTGTGGGTAGTTTTTATTTATTGGTAATATAATTTATTTGTGCTCAGTGCTGATAATTTCCCATCTAATCTCGTGAGTATGTTGCTGTGGTATTGCTGAATTACTGCCATGGTTCCATTTCAGAATTTCAGTATTTCTTGAGTGGATAAAGAGTTGTACCAGGATTTGGCCACTGGGTCACTGTTACTTTTACATTGCAGGTTGTGCCATGAGTGGGCTAATTGCTGATGCTAAGACTTTAATTGATAAAGCCAGAGTGGAGACACAGGTAAAATTAGCATCATCTCTCCTTTTTTACTGTGATGCTTGAATTCCTTGTTTAGTGATGATGCAGCTGCCTGGGCTGTATTGCAGGTCTCTGTGTTAATATTAGATATAGCCCTTGGGAGAGATTTTTGGGTAGAATTTCTATTTTTAACTTTCTGAGGCTTGGAGTCTAGCCATCCAACCATTGAACTTTTAAGGCTGCCCTAGTAAATAGTGCTGACAATCCATTGCCTTTTTTTTTTTTTTTTTTTTTTTTAATTTACCTTACATAAAGCAACCTTTACACTGCATTCTGTACCCTAATTGACTTTCTGTGGCAGCACCATAGCAGGTGAACATAGCTAAAGGACATTTCTCCCTCAACCCCACCCCCAACTGCCTTTGCTGCTATACTTGCAAATAACAACTCTCCTGTAGTGAGTAGTGATAGGTACCAGCTGACAAATACTGATTAGGAATACTGATTGTGTTGTTTTAATACTGAACTCCTGCATTCAGGCATGAAGAATAGACTAGTAAGGAAAAAAAACCTGATTGGTAAAATTTTTTGTACTTATTTGCAGGTCTGCTGTCAGTACTTGCATAAGAGTAAGTCATTTAACTTAAACACCAGTAGAGTGATGAAACGATTTTTTAGAGGACGTGGCACTCAATTATTAGCAATCACTTTATGAAAAGACTAACCTTGGTGCTTTGAGGGGTTAACTCCGTTTTCCCAAGGGAGTATCCTTCAGTTTGTCATTGCTTCCAGTCCTTTTGATACAAGTTTTTGCCAGAACTATTTCTCTTCCTCTCAGGCAGGCCAAGCATTCAAGTTTAGAACTAAGGAGAGCATACAGGAGCTTGAGCTACTATTCAAAGGGATATTGTAGTGAGATGATGGGCTGTTTTAACTTATTTGAAAGGTAGACCATGCTTTGCTCCTCTTTCAGAACCATTGGTTCACCTATAATGAGACAATGACAGTGGAGAGTGTGACCCAAGCTGTGTCCAATCTAGCTCTGCAGTTTGGAGAAGAAGATGCAGATCCAGGTGCCATGGTGAGTGTGATACTCATGTCAGGTTTTTTTTATTGTATTTGGAACTTAGGATATTTGTCCTTGGGACATACCTTGCCCAGCCCCTCTTGCTTCATAGCCTTTTGTCTTACTACCTCTTGCATTTTGTTCCTAGTCTCGTCCTTTCGGGGTGGCACTGTTATTTGGAGGAGTTGATGAGAAAGGACCCCAGCTGTAAGTAACATTTTGCCATTTCCCCCCTGCTTCCTTTTTGGGAGAATTATTTTAATTTGGGATAGGGACTAATAGTTTATATCAACTGAGAAGTTTGTTACAGAATACAGTGATTCTATACTGCCCATGCTCTTATGCTCCCCCTATTAGAACCATTGTTTATTCTGGAAAGAAAGAGAAGTAACTTTCTTGTGTTTGAGAACTTTCATTTAGAGTATTGATTTGATCCCTGTCCTCAAAAACTACTTAGATAGGCATATTCAAATGCCATATTTACATATCCTATGCTATACGTGAGTCTAAATTTCTGAGGAAATTACTAGTTTTCTTAAACACTTTTTGAAGACCTGGTTTAACCAAGCATAGAACATCTTCTGGATCTGTGCTTCAGTATTTTGGTGGAGTTTCCTGACTGCAGGGCAAAACATTCATATAGTTTAGTGAAATTATATTTATTACATATTATATTAATTACATATTATTATATTATTACATATTCATTACATAAAATGCCACATTCTTAAGCATTTTAATCCTCTTTTGGGGGCGGTGGGTTTACAGATTTCATATGGATCCATCTGGGACTTTTGTACAATGTGATGCTCGAGCAATTGGCTCTGCTTCAGAGGGTGCCCAGAGCTCCTTGCAGGAAGTTTACCACAAGGTAATTAAACATTCTGACAACTTTTATTTCTTAAATGAAGGTATAATTTACATAACAATAATATGTGTAAGCCTTATGAGTTTGCTTCTATGAATTTTGACAATTGTATATCCTTGTAACCACAACTAAAGCAAGCTACAGAACACTTCCATCACCCCCCAGAAATGCTTGTCTCCTCTCCATCCAGTCTTTCCGTCTCTTGCAACCGTAATCACCACTATAGATTAGTCTTGTCTGCTCTTATATTTTTAAAAAATGAAATCATAGAATAAGTATTTTTGTGTCTGCTCTTTTTTGTTCAACACACTGTTTTTGAGACCCATTCATGTTTTCCACACGTCTATAGTTTCTTTTTATTGCTGAATGGTATTAACGTGGTATAGATTTACCATGATTTGTTTGTCTTTCATCTTCACAGCTTTACTTAGCAGTTTGTAATTCCTAGTCTGGTTTTTGAAGCAGTGTGCATTTCGTACTTTTTATCTCTGGGGGATGGAAAGTCCCAGTTTTGGTTAACTCTTGTGGTTGAAGGCTGCCATACTTAGCATTCAGGAGGCAAGTGAATTAGGCACAAAAACAGAGTAAGAGAGGAGCAGATTTTCTAAATCATTGGACTATCTTCATAGATCATTTGAGAATTATTCAAAGTGTACATCAATATTATCTTACTTCTAAATTGAAAGAAAGTAATAGAGAAGTATAACCTTTTTTCCTTCAAAGATCACTTACCATATAGAAGTTGGTGAGTTTGTTCTGGTTCAAAATAAAGCTTTTCTTTTTTTTTTTTTTTTCTCTGAGTAAATGTATCCTACTTGAGTTCTGGATATATGTGTAAATGCACTGTATTTATTAATATCTTTGGCTTATTAATGTTTACTACATTATTTCTTCAAGGAGATACAAAGGAAATCTTTGATAAAAGAAAGGGTTATATGTAATTAATGGGTACTCTCCTTGCTCTTTTGTTTTAAGTCTATGACACTGAAAGAAGCCATCAAGTCTTCACTAATTATCCTCAAACAAGTAATGGAGGAGAAGCTGAATGCAACTAACATAGAGGTATTTTTCTGTCTTACTGATTTTTGTTCCAGTGTCATGTCCCCCGTTACTGAAGATTGAGTAGACAAAAGATAATCAAATTTTTGTATGCTCAGTTCATAAGAAGTTATTGATATACTTTGAATTAACAACTTTAATAAAGTGATAATGGCAAAAGCAGAATTCATTTTTGAAGAGTGAAAAGGAGGTGATGAAGTGGACTAGAAAGAAAGTATGCAGCTTTCTTGAATAAGTGTCAGCAGAAGACAACATTAAAAGGATTTTTGTCTTTTTAAAGTTGGAGAAAACCTTGAAAATATCATTAGCTTGAAAAGAAACATGTTAAAAGACATAAAAGCAGAGGTTAGATAGTGATGGGAAAGTTCTAGAAGAGGAAAAGTATGGTAGAGATGGAGGAATTAGTTTCAAAAAGTAAAATTTATTCATCATTATTTTGAGTGCCCAGTTATGTGCCAGATGCTATACTAGATGACAGATTCGAGTCCCTATGCAGGTAGTATACTGCATAAGATAGGGACGTACAAATAGTGACAGCTTGGGGTGATGATTCTGTAGTAGCAATGAGAACAGATTATCATGGGAAGATGTAGTGGGGCATTAGGAAAGGTTACTGGAAGAGGCGATGTCTGGACAAAGGAAGAGAAGGGTATTTCAGGAAGATGGAACTATGGTGTGCAAAAAATCAAAGATATAAAATAACATTGTACAGCAACGGAACTTTGAGGGTTTGTCTGCATGTGGGGTATGAGCTGTTTATGATGTGGGGAGGTGGCAAGAATCATGGATCAGATTCCGAATGCCCTTATTTAGGGTATTATGTGCAGACAGGAGTAAAGGAGGTAATGATAAGGTAGGTTTGGAGGTGAGTTGGGAGAGAAGTCCTCTATTTCCCTGGTGATTGTTAGATCTTTTGATGATGGTAGGTGAATGCAGCAATGAAAATAATGAGAATGGAAACTGGAGAATCATTACTGTTGGGGAAAAGGGAAGACAGGCATTGGGTACAAGAATTGCTGGACACATTAAAATACTAGCTGAGGCTGGAATCATTGGTCTCAGGAAATGAGGCTCAGTTACCTGTTTTTCTGAAATCTGGTGATTCTGGTAACTGGTCTAGTAAGTTCAGGCATTTGGGAACTGCTTTTCTTCATAAAAGGAAAATTTCCAAGTTGCATCTTTTTTTACAAAATCAAAACCAACAAAACCCACCTCTGTTAACCCCATCCTTTACCTAGTATCTGGCTTTTTCCTAAAAAACCAACTTTGTTGAGATAATAACATACATATTGTTAAATGTACCCATTTTAAGTATATAATTCAGTGAACTTTGGCCCCTGTATCCCTGTATCTATCACCGCAATCAAGATATAAAATATTTCTGTTGGGCCTCCCTGGTAGCACAAGGGGTTAAGCACAGCACTGTGAAGCTATCTGCAGCCTCTGCAGCGCGAGTTCACTATCCAGCCGGCCAAGGAGCTACCCACATGGCTCAGCAGATCTCCCCTGCCTGGCCCGCTGCTCCCCTCAGTCAGTCTATATGGGAAGGAGTAAATTGTTTAACATAATTTACAAAAATATTTGACATTTCATGTAATTGGGTAGGTCTTTTGGGAAGACAATTTTTTAGTATGTTCCTAGATCAGAATGTTCACATTTTTAAGATGTATAGTATTTTTTTCCCCTAAATTTTATCTGTAGATGAATCGGGGAATAGTAAATACAGTGAGGTTATATTAATTCCGGCAATTTTGAAATTGTATTAAATGTCAGTAATGAATGTTACTCAAAAAATGCCTTAGTATGTTTACTGTTAAAGTTTTTTTTTTAAGGTAGTACAAGGAAATAACATTTAAAATAAATGAAACAAAAATATTTTTTTTTTTTTATAGAGGCATGTTTTTATTTATTTATTTGTTTGTTTGTTCGTTCGTTTTGTTTATACATGCACTGGGTACAGTCAGAAGCGCGGGAGGGTGAGAGAATTCACCAGAGCCAGAGCAGGGAGCAGAGCAGGCAGAAGGACCGAAGTACACTGCTGAGGGGAGCAGCGGGCGGCAGGAGAGGTCTGCGCGCCATGTGGGACCCTCCTCCGGTGGCCGGGGAGCAGCCGGGGATCGAACCGGCGCCGCAGAGGTCGCCGGCAGCTTTGCAACCCAGCACTCAACCGCTGCGCCACCAGGGAGGCCCGAAACAAAAGATTTTTAGGCAAATGTGAAGTGGAATCTATTCCTGAGTATTGCCCAAAGCCACAGGACTATGTTCAGTAGGTAGAGGTGATGGAAAACCAGGCAGTTTTAGTTAAATTTTAAATTAACCATCTTCTGACCCTAGTCTTTTATTGCTTAAATATATTATAACCTGGACTACTGGGTATTATTAGTATCTTCAGCCACAACTGATTTTTTTATTATTAGTGTTTGATGAAACAAACCAGGTCATGACCAGGTCTTCCAAAAAAAATGGAAACAAGGGCCTTTTTGTTGTCCAGTTGCCCCATGGACAATTTTAGATAAAGTAATACCTAACAATAATAGTTAACAATGTTTTTGTGCTTATCACAGTGTTAGAGGTTTTCTGTTCTAAGCACTTTCCATATATTAATATATTTAATCCTTATACTACTCTGTAAATGTGGTGCTATTATTATCCCCATTTTACTGATAAAAATTGAGGCATCTAGTGGCCAAGTAACCCAAGGTCACACAAGTTTGGCTGCAACATATATTGTAAATATATTTCTGAAGGAATCTTTAATTAAAAAAAGAGAAAGTACTGACACCATGTAATTTACTGCTGTTTTTATAAGATCCTTGTGAAATATGTTAAAGATGTGACAATGACATCAGGCATTTGGTTAATTATTATGTGGTGGGTTAACCTCAAAATAGAAATTTTGGTCAATAAGAATTTTATTTTGGAGTCAGAGAGCTATTTTAGGAAGCTGCTGCTGGAAAGGATATCCCTAGGACAGCAGATCCCTTAGTTCCTAATGAACAGCTGCATCTCCAGCAAAGCTTCTCGCCATACTAGGGTTAGCAGCAGTTTAATTGAGCCCAGCTTGTTAACCCTTCTCTGTTTTCTTTCTAGCTAGCCACAGTGCAGCCTGGCCAGAATTTCCATATGTTCACAAAGGAAGAACTTGAAGAAGTTATCAAGGACATTTAAAGAAGTGTGATCCTCAGAACTTCTCTGGGACAATTTCAGTTCTCCTGATTGCCCTTAACTTTTATTTCCAGCAGTTATTCCCTGGAGAGTCTCCAGTATATGTGCATTTTTTTTATGATGTCTGTACATAAAGGCAGTTCTGAAATAAAGAAACATTTAAAATATTTGTTAATAGACTATCCTAATGCAGTCTTTTGTTCAAAATGTTTGTGTTAGGAGGTAAAAAGGACAGTGGTATTAATATCTCTATCAAGAGGATCTTTCTAAAGTTGTTTTAGTGACCACGACATAATGAACTATATCATGAATCCCTGGGTGTTGGCAAATGAATTCAAACTAGTCCAGCTCCTCTCAGTGCCTTATAAGTGTTAATATCACTGTAAACCTATTTCTACTCTGTAGTTCCTCTTGAGTAAATACATATTTTTGCTGCTTTCCTTAAATGCAGGAGATGCTAGTCATTCATCATCAAAAGAACACATTTTGAGAGTTGGGTTATAACAGCTGTTATAACAACAGCTATAATGTTGTTAAGTTTTTGTGTCTTAATTTGGAAAGAGATTTTATGAAGCTAAGGACCATAAAAGAATTCATGATATTGACCTTCCTGACACTCAGTTGTACATCAATAAGAGAATGGTATAATTCAGAAGTAGTTTACATTAGACTATGAACTTTCCTCATTAGAGGCACCATCATGTGTAGTTAAACAATCAATTTTTGAAGCCTCAAAAAGGGCCATATGAAGTAGATACTGTTCGGCTTGACAGATGAATCTAAGACAATGTGAGCATGAACACACAAAATTAAGCTGTTGGGACTTGAACTCAGATTTTCAGGTTTCAAATTACCACCTCTTGATGTTACAATGCCAAGTCTCTTGAAACCGAGTAAAAGGAAATTCTCATTGAGGTTTGAAATGTACTATCCACAACATGGTTAATCCGTATGTGGATAATGCAGAATTGTGTATTACCGTCATTAACATTAGTGGATAGTTAACGATATCAAAGTAAATTCTGACTGTTTGAGTAAATTCATACTCATCCTGTAGTTCCCAGTCAACAATTGATGCTTATATACATTTGGAGACTGCAGTGACAGGAAACATTTGGGAGAAAGGAATTTGCCCTAGACATACACATAAGGAAACTAGAGAACTAGAGTATGTTGTCACCAACATTCTGGAAACTTTCTAGAGATTTAAACCCTGTTAAATTAACTAACGTTGATCATGAGGTTAATTAGTTTCATGTTTGTCTTATCAAATCCTAGTTTAAAAATGTCATTGAAAAATCCTATCTTGGGCCTCCCTGGTGGCACAAGGGGTTAAGACGCAGCCTGTGAAGCTTTCCGAAGCCATTGCAGCATGAGTTCCATCCCTGGCCTGCCAGGGAGCAATCCACATGGCGCAGCAGACCTCTCCTGACTCCGGCTGCTCCCCTCTGCTGTGTACTTTGGTCAGTCTGCCTGTTCTGTTCCCCACTGTCTCGTGAATCCTCTCCGTGCCCCTGCCCCCAACCCCAACACACATCTGTCCTATACCCCAGCTCTTGTATGCATGAATAAATAAATTTTTTTTTAAAAAAAGAAAAATCCTATCTCAATTTCAAATGTAATATTTATTGAATACCTGCCTACTGTATGCCAAGTTAGTTAATGTTTTAGGCATTGGGGATAGAGCTGTGAAAATATTCTATGGCCTGTGCTCCTTGACATTTCTAATGGGGAGAAGTAGACAAGAAACAATCCCTTTAACTGTAGGTTAATGCAGAAATGGACAGAAGTTGCTCTAGGGAGAGGTGAGAGTTGAGTCTGAATCACATATTTTATGTATGGGGAGAATACTAAGGAATAGCTTTTAAAGTATCATTCTAGTTTCATCTTAAGTTTTCCCTCCCAGGCCTAGCTTGCGCCTTTGTACCTTATATGCAACTGGTAAAATAGTATTAACACCCTTTGTAAGCATAATGTGCATTCTTGAAAGAGATAGAACATTGATTTTCTGTAGCATTTTAAAAGTTTCTGCAAGATTTCCTGTGTCCATATAATGGAATCACAGAAATTATCTTACTAGGAAAAGCAGTGTTTTTGTGATATGTAAATGCTTTCTATGCATTTTTCTGCTATGGAATTAATATTGGAGAAAAGTGGCTTTTAGTAATAAGGTAAATTTACATATTTTAAGTCCATAAGTGAGCTAAGATGGGCTGAATTTCACAAAGGACAACTGATAGCACAACTATATTTAGTGCCTGTGTTACTAGATGGAAGTGAAAAACTCAATTTATTCACTCATTTTCTCAGTGCCATATAACAGAGTACTGTGTCCCTAGCATCTGACACAGTCTGAGGTAGGAAATAAATGTTTTGAAAGCATTTAATGATAACTTTAAAAAAAGTAAAGGTACAGATAATTGCCACAATTTAATATTGATTTACGGTGTATGTGATAATTTCTCCAGGAGATGGCACTGTTGACTTTTTTCCTTTTCAGATAGTAAGACAATAGACCATTCATCTTTGTGTCACCCAAACAAAGAAATACTCCTGTATGGCCCCTTCTCTCCCCCCAGTTAATCACATGCTTCTGGAACTGACTGTCTTGTGATCTACTTTGTAGTTGGTGTAGGTTCAAAATCTGTATTTTAAATAATAATCTGACACAAGGTTAATGGAAAAGAACAAATTGTTCAGTTTTCGTCAGTTCTGTAGCTGAGAACTTGAAACTAGTGATTTTACTGTCTGGCTCAGATACCATTCAAAAGTATCATTTACTTCTCATATCTCACTCTGATTGTTCCGTAAACATGTACATTCGTAAATCTTTCTGTTTGCAAATGAACTTGACCAGAAGGGTTTCACTGTAAATTTTGGATCTGGAGCACTGCACCATTTTGTTCTGCAATGAATAAACACATTGTCATTTGGGTTCACTTCAATGTACAGTTAAAAGTAATTTTTAGTTACTTTATTCACGTGTGACATTTTGCATGCTTTGTATCTTTGTAAAGAACAACTAGCATTAAAAAAGATGGAGTCTGTGAAGTTAAGATGCAGAACTGGTTTTACTTGTGCTGCGTGTTTTAGAACTTATATGTGCTGAGTTTCCATCCCTTTTTTTAATTGGAGGGGGGTGCTCATTTAGGGGTCATCACATACTGAAAATCAAGCTTGTGCAATGCACTCACTGCAGAATCACTGCACTTTGGTGAAGCTAAAACGGTCGAGCCTAAAGTAGACATTGGGGCGTTTCCTAGCGCCCCTTTACCTGTGCCTAAGGTCTACGCTACTCTCCAACTCCTGGAGAACCAGTCTGCAATTCCACCTTTGGCCTAACTGCCCGCAAGAGCGGGAGGTGAGCAAGGCCTTACGTTCTCCAAGCTGCCTGAGTCATGGATGCCCTGATGTCCATCTGCCTCAGTAGGATTAGCCCACACAGCTCACATTCGCCTTGCAGGCCAGCAAGACGTTGCCTCTGCAGACAATGGGCGCGCCAGTGCGCGGGGGTTAAAAACCTGAAGCACCGGTTCGTGCCAAGCCCCCTTTTCCAGCTGAGCGAGCTCTGGGATTCCCTGGGGAGATTTTGCAGGCGCTGCCGCAACCCAAGGAATTTTAGGGGTGTCTCTGGAGCAGAGGCGGGGACTCGCGCAGCCCCGGCTTGAGGGTGCCGGGGCGGGGCGGGGGTGGGGGGAGCAGCAGCAGCAGCAGCAGCAGCAGCAGCAGCGCGGGGCTGAGGGGGGCGGGCTTCTCGGGGCGCAGGCAAGCTCCTACGTTAACTCTGGAAGCCCGGCCCGGAGCAGTCGGGGGGCGGGGGATGACCTCAGCCGTCTCTGCCACGTTCCAGCCAATCAGCCCCGCGTCTTGGCATCCGAATCCAGGACCCCCGAAGCCCCGGGCGCGCGAGCCAATGGGAAGTGGGCCGGGGAAGAGGGACAGGCGGCCGGCCTATGGGGCGGAGCGGCCCGGCTGCGCGTATCCAAGGAGCGCCGGGCCCCGCTCGGGGGTGTGGCGCGGCGCCGGCGGGGGTGGGCGGGCGCGCCGGGTGGCAGGTGTCAGCGGCGTCGGCATTCGGCGGCGATGGAGCGGCCCCGGGGAGCTGCGGCCGGCCTCTCGCGCGGGCGGCGCGGCCTTGGCGCCCTTCTCGTGCTCCTGCAGCTGCTGCCGCCGGCCGCCCTGGGCCAGGACCGGCTGGACGCGCCGCCGCCGCCCGCGGCGCCGCTGTCGCGCTGGGCCGGCCCCGTCGGGGTGAGCTGGGGGCTGCGCGCGGCCGCGCCCGGGGGCCCGTCTCCGCGCGCCGGCCGTTGGCGCCGCAGCGCGCACGACCCGACCGAGGGCTGCGGCGGGGCCCGGGACTCCGCGGCCAGGCTGGCCAACAACACGCACCAGGTGAGCGGGCGCCGCGCCCCGGGGCCGCCCCCGGCCCGCGCGCCCCGGCCCCGGCCCCGCGCGGCGCCCCTCGGGCTCTCCGCGCGCCTCGCACCCCCGCGGGGAGGCTCCGGCGCCCCCGCGCCCCGCGCGCCCCGCGCCCCCCGCGCCCTCTGCGCCCCCCGCGCGCCCCGCGCCCCCCCGCGCCGCGGCCCCGAAAGTGCGGGCGGGCGGAGTCCAGCCGGGGGGCGGCCCCCGCCGCTGGGCGTCGTCACAGGGGAGGCCGGCTGGGGCCGCGGCCGCGTTCTGTTCTGGAAGTTGTCGGGGTCGCTCGAGCGCCGCTGTTTTCCGTCTGTGTAAATAGCCGGACCCGGCCCCCGGCCCCACCTGGGCGCTGGAGGCGCGGCCACCTCTCCAGCGCCCGGGGAGCCTGGGCCGCCGGAGCAAAGGTGCGTCCTCTCGGGGGCGTCCCTTGCAGGCGGGCGGTCCCCGGCGGCGGGTGGGGGGCTGCGTGTGTTCTCGTGGTGAGAGGAGCAAGCGTGGCAGGGATGACAACGTGAGCTCGTGTAACACCGTCAACTTGACCTGCTGGGGCCTCCGACTCTGACCGGGATGTCCCGTGGTGACGAGGTTCCCATGAGTTGGAAACACACTATAGATGCTCTGCTGTGAACCGGGTCCTGGGCGCACACGCTGCGGTGTGTCCACTCTGCTCTTGAGGACCAGCAGCTCCACCTTTGCACACTACTGGGCTGAGTCAACCCTCAGGTGTGCCCTGGCTCCTAAGCTCCAGTGCAGCTTGTACCTCTTTCTAGTTTTTGTCACCCACCATGTAGTTATTGCTGCCCACATTTGCATAATGTATTTTTAGTTTAATGTATTTTCTTCGTCGTATCTTTGCCTCTTTCAAAGGGAGCTGCATGTGAGCACACAGATAAGTGCCCAGCCGCTCTTGTCTTTGTGTAACCACGTTGGCTATCAGCAGAATCTGTCTTTCTTGAGTATCTTTCTCCCTCTGCCCGGACCACACTTGTTGGCTGTGCATCATTCTCAGCTCTGGGGGCTCAGGACAGTAGTGGTTGAGGCGCAGGCAAATGAAGAATTAATCTGCTTCATGCAGTCCAAGCAGCAGCTGCCTAAAAGTGGCCAAGGTCGTGCTGAGGGGCGGGAGGGGTTGGGGCAGGTAGGGTGCAATGAGTATGGGCACGTCTTCCTATTCCATGAGAAGGAAAACTCTGTCCCTATTCACAGTGGGGAGTTGAGAAAGGCTTAAGGACACTGATACTTAATTTATAACAGGAGGACTCTTCCTTGAACCAACTGACACAGCTTTCTTACTCCATATTTCAGATTTTGTTCTTACTGGCTGATCTGCTTTTAGGTCTATTGCTACTCCTGGAGTTTACTCCTTTAGTTCACATCTTCCCTGCTTAGTGTGTTGTGGTAAGACATTCACAATGTGTTGATTTCTGAAACAGAAGTGGTTCTTAGGCCAAATCTACTCAAGAGCAGATCTGAAAGCTCTCATTCTCCAAAATCCATATATTAAGAAATTTCCCTCTATTTCTTTCATTTTATTTAGCTATTTCCAATAACTTTTAAGCTTCCCCTCTAGTCTCCTTCCACTGGACCGAATGTGAAATAGCTGTTTTTCTCTTTGTTAATCATCCTTGTTCTCTTCTCCAGAGATTCCCAAGCTTTTCATAATGTGGTGAAAGTAGTCTTGTAAATAGTCTTCACCTTGGAAATGGGTAACTAAAGTAGCTCCTAGAAATCCATGTGCTTCTGTTTACAATAGCTAAGCTTTGGAAACAACCCAAATGCCCAAAAATAGATGACTGGATCAAGAAGATGTGGTACATATACACCATGGAATATTACTCAGCATTCAAAAAAGATAAACACATGCAATTTGCAGCAACATGGATGGCACTGGAAGGGATCATGCTCAGCGAAATAAGCCAAAAAGAAAAAGAAAAATACCGGATGGTCTCACTCATAGCAGGAATCTAGAAAACTTAAATAAGGGACCAGGAAAATGAATATAAGAAAGTGAAAATCAAAATCAACAAAAAACTATGAACCAGAGACACTTTTTGGGGGGTGGGGGCGGGAGGGGAAGGATTGGGGTCAGAATGGGGCGTTTGCAATTGTATGGGGGAATATAAAAATAAAATTTAATATTTAAAAAAAAAAAAAAAAAAAAAGAAATCCATGTGCTTAATCAAGAATTGTTATGTAGTAATCTGATCTATTCTTTTAATTCTGTGTTTTTAGAAGAAGTCGTAAATCATTCTGAATGGTGTTGAGAAGATCTATTATTTTTGAACCCTTTGTAACCTGTATGTAATAAAAGTATCAGCATGACAGAACTTTTCATCAGAGATACTGTCTACTTTTATGTGCTAAAATTCAGACACACGTTTCCTACATTAGTTGACAGGATTCAGCTCCCAAGAAAAATAAAATACTCTTGGTTCTCTTCTTAAAACTTGATGTTTATTTCAAGCCATATTAATTCACATAGTCAGTGTATGTGAGTTTCCTCCAAACACCCAGATCTTGGCTAGATCCTGGGGGTGCTTGGAATGCAAAGAAAAGATAATTCAGACTGGAGAATGAAAAGTCCAGAAGGTTTTAGCAAATCTAGACCTGTTTCTATAGCTTATTTGCTTTATGAAACTGTATCAGTGTTTTATCTTAAGCCACACAGAACTCAAGCATGGTAGAGCTTTTATATTCTGGTTTTAGACCTGTGTCCTGAAGAGTGAGAACTCAGGTCTCTTCACTCATGTGATCCAAGTACGTGTGTATTTATAAATGTTCTTTTCTTAGACTCAGTAAATAACTTTCCTTTTGCCTTTAATCCAAAACTTTCATAGGCCTCCCTGGTGGCGCAGCGGGTTGAGTGCAGCACTGTGAAGCTGTCCTCAGCCTTTGCCGCACCAGTTCGATTCTTGGCCAGCTGGGGAGAAATCCACATGGCGCGGGAGACCTCTCCTGTCTTGCCCACTGCTCCCCTCAGCAGTGCTTTCAGTCCATCTGCCTGTTCTGCTCCCCACTCTGTCTCTGGTGAATCCTCTCACCTTCCCGCACATCTGGCCTGTACCCCACTTCTTGTACAAATAATCTTTTAAAAAAACAAACAACAAAACTTTCATGCCACACTTTTCATTGACTGCTTTCAAGTGTTGATGCCATGTATAACCTTTGTACACGAGAAAATTAAGCAAGCCTAAAAGTTCTTACTCATGTTGGATTGCTTCAAAACATTTCTTCTGTAAGCACCCCTTTGAGATTAGACTCGAAACTCGGTCTTACAGGAACAGATGAAATGCCTTGGCCAGCGCTGTGGTGGTGGCTGACATAATTTCCTTACTTTTCATTCCTGTGTTCAGACAGTTTGACATTTTCCTTAAAACTTTTAAAACTTAGGATTAAGAAAGCCAGGAACTGTTGCTCATTCTCTTTCCTCCCTTTCCCCCTGTCTTTAACTATTTCTTTACACGTAACTTCCCAACTTTTACCCAACATCAAAGCATCTGGTTTCTTAAATAAACAGGCCTGTAGAGAGGCCATGTTGTATGGGCTGTCAGCTTGAGAAGAATGTGTGTGTTTGTTTGCTGGTGCTGGCAGGGCTGGGTCCAGGCTGACAGGACTGAATGTGCCTGTGAGAGGCTTCAGGAGCTGCTGTCCTTAGCCTGTTGTTGTGGATCTCTGTAATAACCGAGAACTCTGAAGGTCAGTGCCTGGAAGTGCCTTGGAACTTCCTAACTGCCTAATTTATTCCACCTCTTTTCTTACTGCCTTCCCAGCAATCCCACCCTCACCCTTCAGTTAATCTTCCCTCAAATTCTCTTTCATCCATTCATTTTGGAGTCAAGGAGAGGAATTCTGTAGGATCTCCCTGGTCCTGGTTGAACAGAAGGTATCTTTCATGCAGTATGCCAAATCAAACCTTTAACCTCCGAGGGATGTTAAAATGATTGCTGCATTGGGGATAAAAGTAGTTAAAAGTAGCAACAGGTTTGATAAGGTATGTTTATTTAGGGAAAGGTTAGCCTTCATTGAGGTTTGGTTGGGGTGAGAGGAGAGAGCTAGCCAGGTAAGACAGATGGCTCAGAGGGAATGCAGTGTAACTATTAGATAAGTTCTCTGCTGACTCCAATACTTGGCTTCGTGCATGGTGATTTTTAATTAGAAATCTTAGTCTCCTGTCTGTGGAAATAATTTGAAGAAGGCTTATGTTCTGCTCAATTTCTAATGACTATTTTCTTTTTGTAACGATGATGATAATAATAATGGTAGGCTCTCCATCCTGCAGTATTGAGCTGATCTTTTTATGTCAGGTTCACAGAGGCTGTTAACAATTTCTTCTGCTTTCTGCTAATTTCCAATCAGCTTTTGCCAACAAGCACTGGATTCTCAGTGGGTGACTGTGAGACTTGCTCTCCAACTTTGTCCTAGTTGGCCTGTTTTACCCTTGTGATTCTCACACACAGAGCAGTGCCTGGGCGTGGTTCAGAGCAAGAGAATGACATTTCCTCTTCTCCCTCCACCCCTACCTCTCAATTTGACTTTACATATAGCAAACTGTTTCCAGACTGGAGAGATGATGCTTGGATGTTTTATATGCTTAGAAGCTAATATTAAGGTAGATTAAAAACCATCAAGTCTGACATATAATTAAAAATACAGCCTTTTTTAGCAAAAGGCTGTGTGGTAATGGCTACAGAAATACGAAATAGATACGGAAATATGAAGTAGATCTGCTGTTAATAAATTTCTAAATGCTTCAGTTTCCTTTCTAACCATTTGTTGCCAGTGTTTCTATTGCATTTTTTTCTTTTTCTAAACTTGGTGAAAACTTGTTTTTCCCACTGTCTGTGTGATCTCCCGGATGTGTATGTAGGTGGGTTTGACAGTAATGGGGCTTGAGGAACAAGCTGGCCAGTGTCAGTCAGTTCTGGCAGGTTTCTTATTGCCATTGTAAGGGTGACTACAATGACAGTGGGGTAGCAGTCTATGTGGCTTTGAAATAGCCGGATCCAGTGACTCTCCACACAGCCTGTAGAGATTGTTGTACGAGTCCTGGACTTGGGGCTTGGTTCCTTCCCTACCTTCACCTACCAGGATTGAGGCTCTTTTTCTCTCAGGACCCTTAATCCCAATCTCAGGAAACTACAGTAGGACAAAAATCTTCCCTTTGGAGCCTATGGTGTTTTGTTGAGAAAGTTTCCTATGAATTAATCATTTCAGTTTTGTATCTGGTCCTCAATTCCTCATGCACAACATGAGAAGTTTTGGACTAGATTTAAGTATCTGAAAATTTTTGATGAATCATATGGAAGAAGAGGCTGGAGGTTGTGATCCCCAGTGTTTATTGGTTGATTCTGAATTTAGAAGCTAATTGTGGCTCTTCTGCTTCCCACTTGGACTTGAACATAGTCTGGATTTCACATCTGGGGGTAATTTGTTACCACCTCCAGAGTCTTGCTTCAGTGAAACACTAGTGTTCTTAAAGATAGCAGAAGTATTTTTTTCATTTAATTATGAAAGACATTTGACTCTTATTTATTGGGTAACACTTTTCATTCCTTGTGGGCTGAAAAATCCAAAGCTAATCAAACCTACTAGTTTGGATAGTTGAAAAGCAAACCCAGCAGATAGATGGCAGTAAATTTTTTTTTTCCTTCCTTACAGTACTTTGCCAAAACTGGCTGTTTTTCTTTTTTCCCCCCCAGGAGGCAGTGGGTGGGGGGTTTCTGGCTGCCTGTGTATTTGAAAATAAATGGTCAGCTTACTGTTAGTATACTCAGTGCTAATTAGAAACTTAAGTGTGATTAAATATCTTCATCTTCATTGTTTTCATCAGAAGAAAATGTATGATTTTTCCTTCTAAGATCTGTGAGTCTCTTACGTTTGCCTTTGTTAACAGTTTTGTTCTTTTCTTCCTGTACTAAAAAATTAAGTTCTGATAATTGTACTCCAGCCAAGCTGCAAGTCTGATTCAACAGTAAGTTCACCCTTTACTGTTACTTTCTTTTGTTAAACCAAAAGAAACCTGGGAGCACTGACTATAGAAAGGGGCCCCTTGAGGGGGAGGAAGGGAGGAGAGGACCTAGTAAACTGTGGTGGAGGATTAAGTGTACCTTAGAGGTGGGTGTGGCAGGGCGACATACATCTGAAGCAGTTTGAAGTGTACCTCTAAATCATTTACAGCATTGCAAAGCAATGTTATCTCAATTAAAAAAAAAAAAAGCAGTAATGTCATCCTGAAGGGTCAGGAGCAATTGAACCAGGAAGAAAAATTTTAATTAACCTTACTACTTCCCAGACAAATTTTCTGGTGCTTGGTATTTGTTAGTGAAATTCAAATCATAGATATGTTGTATACAAGATTCAAAACAGCTGTCTCAATACCCAGACTTGAGTCCTGGCTCTGCTACTTCAGTTATGTGATGATGGACAATTACTTTACTTCTCTGATCTTTATAATATATATATTTTTTTTAACTAGAGACAAAGCTTGAAGATTATTTGAGATGTTTTATCAAATGAGAAATTTTATTAAACTTTAATGATTAGTGCTAAGTTTTATCAAAAAAATTTTTTAAGTACTGTGTAGATAGGATTCATTTACACCCTTACTATATTACCTAGAATGGAACCTAGGCCTATACAGAAGCATCAAAGTTAAACATCAAAGGTATCTGCATCGGTGCCACCTTAAGGGTTTATATGTTCAGAGATGGCTTGCTGAGATGGTGGAAGAAGTTTTGAAGAAGGGTAATCTCTGCAGTGCAGTGGTGCGAGAAGGCCCCCTGGATGAAGTGTCAAGGAGTGGAGGCAGTTCTTAGGGTGATCTGTAAAGGCGTGGAGGTAGGAATACCCAAGTCATGCTTGAGGAATGGTCAATGGCAACTTTGTTTTGAGGAGAAGTAGTTCATGATAAGTATGATTGAGGTTTCTGGAAAACATAGGGAAGCCAAAAAAGATAAGCTCAACCCACCTCCCATAAGAGCTATTTTGACTTCCCTGTATGTTTTCCTGGGTGGGAAGTTTGGCACTAGGACCTACGGGGACAGTATTTTAGCAGGTAGTAGCGGACATGAAGCTAGAGCCAGAGAAATCAGAGGTGGAACTGGGGACCCAAGAAGAGTTATACCCCTTTTCGAGGCTGTCGCTGCTGTGCTGAACCCCCAGCAGGAGAGCAGAGTAGAGGGAGGGCTGACCCACTTTCACACCTAAGTGCTAAAGGCTCCAAGGAGCACCCCCAGTCTCCCAGACCTTACAAAGGACAGTGCAGGCCACGGCATGAGAAACCCAGGCTCTATAGAAAGGCGAAGCCCATGAACAGCTTTATTTTTTCTGAACATTTGTGAACAAGGATAAGGTTGAACTTTTGCTGATAACGTACTTAATAATCATGCTTTTACTGATGAGGCTAAATGACTTGCTTGATGGGCCAAGAGCTGGGAGAAGAACACACGTGTCTGGACACGGTGCTAAATTTGGAGATGTTTCATAAGTGATGGTATAAATCAGTGTGCTGACTTTAGGGAAAAGGCAGGTTTATAGACCTCATTACAAGTTATCTAGTTATGAATTCTCCTCTGCTCCTTAAGGTCACCCTTAAGAGAGCTCCATAAGCCTTTCTAAGCCTCAGTTCTCCATCATGTAAAACAGAGCACTATTAGGAGGCTTTGAAGTGAAAACGTAAATGAAAATGTGTGAAAACCTTCAAGTCCCATGTACATATGATTTGTGTCATTTCTTAATAAGCTTGTTTATTTGTTACTGAGTCCATAGAGCCCAGTTGTCAGTCAAATGATCCTGACAAATGCAGCCCTTGAACCAACTCCAGAGGAGCGTGTGCATAAAACAAGACAAATGAGGCATACATGTATTTGGTTTTTATCACTTGGTAGAGTTGGGTGACAGGCTTGGACGGGGGTGGCGAAGATGAGAGTGAGTCAAGATTGGCAGCAATGTCAGAAGCGTATGTGTTCTATTAACTTCCATGATTGCATCAAAATTTTAATTTGTTAAAATGATTAATATTTATTTGAGACCGTGGTTAGGAGGAATCATAACCTCAGGTCAGACCTGGATCCAGCCGTCAGTGGTGACCTCAGGTGAAACTTGATCTTTAAACTAGCAGAGGTGCCTTATATATCAGAAGGACTCAGTAAAAGTTCAGATAAAGACTATAGGTTTTTCATCTGTAACAGGGATATTCTAATATCTTCCTTTTAGGGCCATTGTGAATATTAAATGTGGGGTTTAGTACATATTCATCCTTTCTTGAAGGCATCCTATAATAATTATCTCTGCAAATACGTTACCACTTAGATGCTCAAATATTTGTTTATGCACTTGACTTTTTTTCCTATAGCTGTAATTTTTCTTAAAAATTGTTATGGGTTCTCACAGAAACCAACACTGGATTAAGGGTATGTGCTGGGAGAGCGGGGCCTCTTATTCTTCGGGCCTGCGGTAAGGTGAAGGCGAGAACATCCATCTAGTCTTTTTTAAAACTGTGGGAGATGAAGGAGAAAATACAGTCTTGCCATCATCAGACACACGGTCATCGGGTTATATAATAATACTTTCAAGTATATGTAGTTATTCACTTAAGAGTTTTAAAGAATTGATAATTATGAAAAGTAAAGCTACTTTAATAACTGTTTCTCTCTTCTTCAGGCTTTAGTGTACTAGACTTAGTGACTGTGGGTTAGTTGACAGCCCTGGGATAATAACACCTTCCTTATTTCACTCCCAGCTGAACAGCCGTCCTTAGCGTCACACTCTACTCATCTCTGTGAAGTTTTAAGAAATATTAATGAGATGTGATTGGTGCATCTCAAGAAGTTTGAACAGACTGGAATGTTGAAGGAATTAATTTCTATTAATTGCTTACCTCTTTAAGCTAACATTTCACCACTTTCTGTCCTAGGGCTAACCCCCTATTCCAGTTACAGTGACTTGTCACCAGTCCCTTTAAATCAGCTGGTGGTGTACTCTGCTGCTGCTCCGTCCTTGTCCACACGGCATTCTTCCTGTCTGAACGCCCCTCTGGGTCTGTTGTTTATTTTCTGTTCTTTCCTACAATATGCAGCTATTCCATGTAATCCATATAGAATTCAGTCTTGGATTCCGTTTCATTTCTTGAATTTTTATTCCTCAGATTATAAACATCTTAAAGGTAGGGACCGTCTGCACTTGTAGTGTGAGTGCTGGAAAAAGTAATCATGAAAAGTGTAGTCTGGAGCCAACAGACGTGAGTCTGAATCCTTGCTCTGCCACTTAGCAGCTGTGTGACTTTAAACAAGCTACGTAACCTTCCTGAGCTGCCTTCTTCATCTATGAAGTGATGCCTATGTATCACAAGTTCTCAGTTATGATTCAATATCAGTATTTTCATTCCTTAATTCAAGTATGGCTTATGGGGCACCTACCATGTGTTAGGCATTGTACTGGGTGCTGAGAATGATGTGGAACTCTGTCTTTATGGAGCTTCATGGACCCTTAGAAAACGGGTGTAGTGCCAGGAAGGCACAGAGCTGGTTCTCTTATGATTCGAGCAGATGGGTAAAGGAGAGTCCTGGAGCCCATGGTGGATTTCTCAGGCTTTTATTGAGCTTTTGTATGTAGTGCAGCAACCAGGTACACGGCAGGCAGGCCTGCCAGGGGGCCAGGAGGCTGGCAGCCCCCAAGTCCCAGGTGAATCGTCACTCTTTCCTGGGTTCTCTGTTGTTCTCTCTCCTGTGTTCCTGCAGCGTTTTCCACTCTTCCTGTAGCTCCTGGACTTTGGCCACCACCAATACTGCCATGGCACATCCAGCGTTGTCACAGGCAAACACAGTCTGCTACTCCTCAGCCCCTCCTGAGGTCTTCGGAGGGCTCCACATTGATCTGCATCAAATCATCCTGCCAACTCATGCCAGTTGTAGTGCCAGGAAGGCACAGAGCCGGTTCTCTAAGGTCCTATGCAGACCGGTAAAGGAGAGTCCTGGAGCCCTCAGTGGCTTTCTCAGGCCTTTATTGAGCATTTACATGTAGTACAGCAACCAGGTACACGGCAGGCAGGAGTGCCAGGGGGCCAGGAGGCCAGGGGGCCGGCTCAGCCCCTGGCAAGTTTTCACTCTTTCCTCTTTCTCTCTCTCCTGCCTTTGCCTCTCTTGGTGAATATATCAATACTGCAGCCATGGCCCAAGGAAGTCAACAACACAACTGAAAATAACAATGTAACAAAATGCAGGTGCCCAGATCAGGCATGCAATCCTAATGGCAGAGGGCAGAAAAGCCTGTAAATCATTTATGCACAACCAGTCCTTAACAAATACGTAATTGTAAAACGGTAAGTACCACATAGAAAAGAATAACTAGGGAGAATAATTGACAGAGGTCCTTTTAGTCTGGGGCATTAGGAAGGACTTACTGTGACATTATTTAATCTGACATTTGAGGATGAACAGAATTTTGTCAGTAGGAGCAGCATGTTCAAAGGCTTGGGCTTGAGTTTGGTGTGCCCAAGTTTCTGGAAGAAGGCCGGTGTGGCTGCACCAGAGGGAGAGAGGGATGACCCAGTGGGTGACTGGTGAGCCCTTATGGTTCAGGCAGCTGGCAACTGGGCACATCTCTCCATCACTTTCCTTTCTGTGAAGTGGGACCAAGCTGTACCAATTAAGTCCTAACAATTTTTAGGTCAAGCTATTTTATTTTGCATGATTCATCATTAGAAATGAATTATTCCACAAAAGTGAAATTTTCAAAAACCGTGCCACCCTTTTAAGTGCCAAGGGTTGTTTCGTTTGCTTCTTCTGAAAACTTCCCCAATTATTTCTTTGCAATTTTAGCCACCCTTCTTAATGACCAGGGATCGTTAAGCGATTAAGTTATACTCTACCATGATTTGAATTATTTTGATGTGGTTTAACGCTGATGCCTTCAAGGGCTGTTGAGACATGTGGAGTTATTTTCTCCCACTTCCCGCGGCCCAGGTTTATACCTTAGTGTCACTGTCTGCTTGTTTACTTTTTTCCCTGAAGAAATAATCGCACCCTTGCAATATTCCACTCCTTTCTGCTGTCATTATCTCTAAATACACTGTCCCCCAAATTTTATTTGCTGCATCTGTAAACTAAGAGAACAGATGAGTAATTTTAAGTCATTCTAACAAATTTAGCAAATTAAATTATTGCGATCTCCTCTTAGATGTAAGTGCACGGCTTTGTATCATGGGTAAGTGGCCTCAGAGATCGCCCTTGCCTTCTTCCAGGGAGTGCCCAGTGTTGGGGCCTGCAGCTCACGGAGGTTTGTTACCCGCTCCTTTTAGCCTTCAAATGTTGTGAAACAGGGAGCTGATTCTCCCCCACACACACCCCCCCAACAAAGACAGTAGTGCAAAAAGCAAACTGAGTGGCTCAATTATTGATGAGTCATAGAATTCTAAAGCTTGCAAGGATTAGAAAGATTGTCTTTCTAGCCCCCTTTCCTTGGCAAAATTACAGTTAGATTGTGCTGTTCAGGTTCATACAGCCTTTGGCGGAACTGGAAATAAAATTCAGGCTGCCTGGTGATTAGCCCTGTAGTCTCCTCTGTATCATCCTGCCTCTCAGAAAACTCTGAATATTTGAAGATTTCAAAACTTCCATATTTTATGCTTTGCTTTTTCATTTCTAAGAATAGTCTCCATGTGAACTGGAACATTTTTGATCTTATTTTTGGCTTGTGTTTTATGATCTTAGGCAGTGACTTATTTAACAGAATTCTATTCTGTTGAGATTCCTTCCTGCCGGCTAGAGCTTCACCCAGTTCATGTTCCAGACCTCCCTTGCTCACCGCTGAGTCCTCCCTAACCCGTGCTCCCTAGTGGGGTTGGAAGGCCTAACCTTAAATTCCCAGACTTTATGGGGACACAGTACTTGCTTTTATATGTAATCTCATTTGATTCTTCTTATTACAGTGAGAGAAAGCACAGTTCACTCTTACTCCTGAGGAAATACATTCCCCAGAGAGAAAATAATTTGTGCCTGTTTCCCCATCCAGGTAGTTATTGGAGTAGCTTTCACATCCTTCTGTAGTTTTATTTTCACTTTGATAGGCTTAATTCTACAGAATGAATGTTGAGCATTTGAGTGTGATTTTCAGGCTCCTGTGAGAAGGTTGCTAGAGCAGGAACGGCAGGAGCACAGGCTTGTGGTCAGTGTCGTCTCCCCCGAGCTCAGCACGCAGCCACACTGTGGAAGAAGGAATGTGTGTGAAGGACACTATCACTGAATCCATTCCCGGGTCTACTTGCCAGAGAGGTGGTTCCTGATGGGAAGGTAGTGCCCCCACATGCGAAACTGACCCCTGCTTGGCTGGGCCAATGTTAGTTCTTTCAGCATTTACTTTCGGTTTAAAAGATGTGAAGGTAAAGTTATTTCTGTGAAGAATGTTATGTTTTGTGGGCTTTCTCTTTTTTCCAGCTGGCACTAGGAATTAGTCACATGACCACAGAAATTGACATTTGTGATAATGCATGATTTCTAAAATGTGGAGGGGGGGGTGGGAAATGTGTGGAGCCCAAAGTTTAAAATGGGAGGCAACAGGTATGTGGCTGCATCAGCTATCAGGTGATTGTATTTCTGAGAAGGTAACACAAGCTCGTTCCTGTTTTCTAACCTAATGAGTTCCTGAAAAACAATTTGGTTGTAACTCTGCTGCCCAGAGCTCTCTTATAAGAGCAACGGTGCCTGTGAGCGTCATGGGGCTTTAGAAATCACTCTTCAACAGGTGAGGAACAGAAGCCTGAACATGGTTCAGAAAGACTAGTGTGTCTGTGAACATTGGGGATGTGGTGTTAGTAAATATACTTTACATCAATACAAGCTGCTTGGAGTGGTGAGGGCCCTAGACCCTGTCTTTATGTCCACCCACCTATCAGCCATTGTAATAGAAAAATAAATGCATTCTATGCCACCCATTTAAATACATATCTTTTTTTTTCTGAAATAAAAATGACATGAGATGAGGTGCAGAGTAATTCAAGTAGTCTTTAAAAAAATCATTGTCATGGCAGGATGGGCACAGTGCAGAATTTCTATGATCTGGCAGACGGGTAAAGGAGTCCTGGAGCCCTTGGTGGCTTTCTCAGGCTTTTATTGAGCTGTTACATGTAGTGCAGCAAATAGGTACACGGCAGGGGGGTCAGGAGGCCTTCAAGCCTAGGGACAAGTCTTCACTCTGGGCTTCATTGGTGTTCTTTCTCCCCTTCTCTCTCCTGTTTTTAATCCTGGCTCTGCTTGGCGAATCTCTCAATACTGCTGCCATGGCCCACAGAAGTAAACAATATAACTTACAACAATGTAACAAATAGGTAATGACCATCACTCATGCAATCCTAATGGTGGGAGGGCAGAAAAGCTTGGAAACCATTAACCATACATCATAAAAAAAGAAAGTTCTACTATTTAGAAACAGTTACTGTTAATATTCTGAAGTTCCTCCTTAGTCTGTAACCTGTTTTTTACTGGTCAGGTTATCAACATCTTTCAATGTCAGCAAATAACTTGAAACATCGGCAGCACCTGGTCTGTTGTTTCAATGCGTAGCACAACTTAACAAAGCTTCAGGTGTTCATCTAAGATATACAGGTATAAAGTAACACCATGGGGTTATTATAAGGATTAAGTGATAATGTATGAGCTGTCTGGCATGGTCCATGGCCTCTTATATATTATAGAATAGTTTCTAAGAGTGGGAGAGCTGGGTCCAGTGTGGCATTTTAATCCATTGTGATTCAGATGAGAAATAGCTCTCTGGAAGTTGTAACTGCTTATATACTGGCTACTCTAGTCTCCAGGCCCTTGCTGGATACTTTTTGTCAAGCTTCTCTGAAAGGTTGAATGTGTGATCCCTTTATTTTCCTTGAATTTACTTTTGATGATATTTGAGATTAAATAGCCTCTCATAAGTTTGTCGGCCATGTCTATATCCTTTAAAGTTTTCCTTTATTAACCCTTTGTTTTGTATCATTTTGGTAGCAATCTTCTCTTAAGATTATTAAAATGCTCATGCATACCTCTAGGATTTTTATGTTTATCACTTTCTATTGAACTCTTCATGTGGAATTCAGAGTAGGGATAAAAGAGGAGTTAGAAATCCAGCTTTTCATTTTTTCCAAAAACCAAAAAGTATTTTTTCTAACACTGTTACCATTAACTTTATTTTTTTTTTTTATTATTTTTTTGTGTGTGGGACCCTTGCCAGTGGTCGGGGGAACGAACCTGTGCTGCAGAGGCTGCAGGCAGCCTCGCAGCCCAGCCCTCAACCTCTGTGCCACCAGGGGAGGCCCACCATTAACTTTAAATCCTGGCTTTATCACTCACTAAATGAAATCTTGTCCACTCTTAAAATGTGTTTTATTCATTGATCCATCTGGTCTATGCCTGTGCCAGTAACTGTGCTAGGGCATTAATGAATCTCTCTAGAGGTGGCAAATTTCACACTCATTTGCTCCTTACAGAATAAAGCTTGCATTTTACATAGCTGATCTTCAACTTCTTGGCTTCCGAGCTTCCTATCCCAGGGTATGATTAAGTAATCTCAATTACTGTGTTTACTCTGGCCTCTCCGGATACTGGCTCTAGGATTGTCACACAAACAGCATTTTACAGGGTTTCCTTTAATTTTGGCCTATTTCTAGGTCATACATTTGGCTAAATGCTTAACAAAATGTTGTGGCCAGATCAGGTTCTCTTTGTGCTAAATAATCTACCTCTTAGGCACATTACAAAGGAACAACACAGCTATTGTTTACCAGAAATAAAACATACTTCACCTCCCCCCCCCATGTCTCCACCCAACATAGTATCTTTCTTTGTAGCAGTCTGGAGGTAGACATTCACTCCACCATGTATTGAGAGGCTTCCTTGATTCCTACATGTTTTTATTGTTCAGTCTTTTAATATTGTGGGATATTCATTGGTAATATTGTGTTGGAGGCTTGGGGTTTTTCCTAATAAAGGGATTATTCTGCCTTTCAGTTCTTTCTAGCCACAAAGCTCTGTCTTTTGCTCATAGTTCTTTTATTCTTCTTACTCTACTGTGATTAGAACAATTGAACCATAACTTATTGGTTGATTATGCTCAGTTGAATATTCCATTGGGAACCATGTCTGCCTGAGTAAGTGATCCCTCTCCCTTGTCTCAGCTACTGTGGGTATTTCAAGCAGAAGTACTTTTCTTCTTCTATGCACTTTTCTCAATTTTTATGTTCCTGTTATTTCCTCCTTGACTTTGTTTATCCTGATCTTGAGATTATAATTTAACAAGTACCTATTAGCATTTACTATATACAGAACACTTTACTAGCTGGAGATATTTATTTTGTGTTACCCTTTAACATGTTTTGAAAGACTGGCGTGTATCTTTCTTTGTTCTACCTGCAGACCTGTCTTCTCACCATCTTCTGTTGCTTGTATCTGCTCCCTCCTCTGTGAGCACTGCTAAAATCCCAGTTTGTAGACCTCTTTTTCTTCATATGCAGATATCTGAATTTCTCTTCTGGCCAGTGCCTCTAGAACACTTTGATGTGTTCAGGGCCTCTTACCAATTTCTGGCAACGTGGAGTTAATGGTGAACACAATGGGAAGGTCACTATTATATGTGTGAACACCCAAGAACATGTACTAATGTTTAACAGTGTTTTCTGACCGGTAGTAAAGGCATAGGGATAAACCTTATTCCACCATTGTTTATTGAAATTGTGTAACCACGGTAGAAGGAGGTCACATACAGATCAGTAATGTTTTGGTAGCAGGGATGTGTGAAGACTTTTATAGAGATGTTTGTGGGGCACTTAATATAGTTAAGACCTGTGGTAGACCTGATGGGTAATACCAGATGTTAGTGTCTGCCATCTAAGAATTCCTAACATAATTTGAGAGGCAGCCAAATGCGTGAATAGCTATAGTATAAACAATGACCATTAAGTGCTGTGAGAATAATACCCAGGAAGAGATCACTCAAGCTGGGATAATTCGGAACCAGGATGGTTGGGCCCACAACAGCACGTGGAGCTGTGGCTGCATGGCAGGTCTTGCGCCTGGTGTCATCCCTCTCTTGTATCTGCCAGACATGCCCACCACCCACTGCTGAGAAGCAGTGGATATGTCAGAACAGAACCGCTCTTCTTTAGCCTGCATTTTCCCCTCCCCCTTTTTAAAAAATTATTCATTTTTATATTTTAATTTATATAATTCTTATATCATTTTTCATTTTTGCACAATGTATGCATTTTCATTTTGGTTATATTCCCCTTTTCCTTCCCTTTTTAATGCAATAATGTTGGTTTACAGCACTATTTAAGTTTTAGGAGTACAGCTTCACACTTCTTCAAAAGTTTAATTACTTACCACTCACTACTGTCTAAATAACCCCAAAACATCAATTTTTAGGAGTTGTTTTTTTTTTTCCACTGAGTATAGTATTCTAACTTGAGAGTTTTTCTCCAGTTCTTTAAGGATGCTACTGCTCTGGTTACCTTGTTTCTAAGAGTCTGCTGTGATAGTTTGCTCCTCTGTATGTAATGCAAGTTTTTCTTCTGGATGCTCTTTAAGATTTTTATCTATCACTGATTTTAAACAATTTGAATATGATGTACCTTCCAGTAGTTTTCATTGTGTTTCTCAAGCTTGGGGATTTGTGAGCTCACAGATACTTATCATTAAATTGCAGAAATTTTCACTATTTCTTCAAAAAAAATTTTTTATCCCCAGTACTCCCACACATCCTGCTGATACCCCAGTCACACATATAGTAGCTTGCCTGAGGTTCTATAGCTCAGTGGTGCTCTGTTCATTTTTTCTGTCTTTTCTGTTTTTCATTTTAGATAGTTTCCATTGGTATCTTCTCTTCTGCTATATCTAATCGTCTACTCATCTTTTTCAGTTTAATTTTCATCCCAGACATAGTAATTCTTATCTCTAAAAACCAATTTATTCCATTATTTTATTTTTTTTTAAGAATTATTTATTTATACAAGAACTGCGGAACAGGCCAGAGGTACGAGGGGTGAGAGGATTCACCAGAGACAGAATGGGGAGCAGAACAGGCAGACGGACTGAAATACACTGCTGAGGGGAGCAGCAGACAAGACAGGAGAGGTCGGCTGCGCCATGTGGGCTACCTCCCTGGCCAGCTGGGAATTGAACTCATGCTGCAGAGGCTGTGGGTTGCTTCATAGTGCTGTGCTTAACCCTTGCGCCACCAGGGAGGCCCCTCCATGCTTTTATTTTAACATGATCTATTCTCTGACTTCTTGACATATGAAATGTAATTATGATGGCTTTAATGTCATTATTTATAGATCTATTATCAGTGTTGTTTTGGGTCAGTCTGATTTTCTTATTATGAATTCTGTTTTCTTGCTTCTTTGAGTGTATGGTTATTGGAGTGTTTGGTTATCTATCTTTAAAAAAAAAAAAAAAAGAGGGCCTCCCTGGTGGCGCAGCGGTTGAGCACTTGGTTGCGAAGCTGCCCGCAGCCTTTGCAGCGCCAGTTCGATCCCCAACCGCCAGGCGAGGGTCCCACAGGGCGCACAGACCTCTCCTGCCGCCTGCTGCTCCCCTCAGCAGTGTCCTTCGTCATTCTGCCTGTTCTGTTCCCCGCTCTGGCTCTGGTGAATTCTCTCACCCTCCCGTGCTTCTGACTGTACCCAGTGCTTGTATAAATAAATAAAATCTTTTAAAAAAAAAAAACTTTAAAAAAATAAAAATGAATTAAAAAAAAGATTTATTTATGCATACAAGAACTGGGATATAGGCCAGAGGTGTGAGGGATGAGAGGATTCAGTAGAGACAGAGTGGGGAGCAGAACAACTGGATCTACTGAAATACACTGCTGAGGGGAGCAGCGGGCAAGACAGGAGAGGTCTGTTACATGTCGGTTAGCTCCCTAGCTGGACTCGAACCCATGTTGCAGTGGCTGCTGATAGCTTCATAGTGCTGAGACTTAATCTTCTGCACATTCAGGAAGGCCTCCTGTTTGTTTTTTAGCTGAATGTTGAACATTGTGAATTTTATCTTGTAGTGCTGGATATTTTTATATTCCTATAAATATTTTTGAACTTTGTTCTGGGACATACTTAGCTTGGCAGTTGATTACTTTTCAGTCTCGCTTTTAAGCTTATTTATGTGAAACCAGAAGAGCATTCAGCCAAGGGTCAATTTTTCTTCATTACTGAGGTCAGACATCTCTGCGTACTCTAGTTCTTGTGAAATGTGGTTCTTTGGAACAAGAATTATTTTATTTCTGGTTCTGTGTGAAGCCAAGATGTTGTTTCTTCCCTTCTTTCAGATGGATCCTCCCCTGATTTTAGGTAGTTTCCTGACAGGTTTGTGCTGAGCGTGGTGGGTAGCTGGGACCTCCTGTCCAGAGCTCTCTTCTGGGCAGCTCTCTCCTCGCTGGCTCGCCACCCTGGGAAGCCTCGCCCCTGCAGCCTTCCCAGACTGTCAGTGCTTCTCTGCAGCTGAGGGAGCCCTGGACTCTGCCTGCCCTACCCTGCCCTGCCCTGCCCCTGCCCTGCACCTGGCTTGCAGCTCCTCTCCAGATAGCGACAGCAGTATGAAGCCCTCGTTCATTCCCTGCCTCTCAGGGATCATTGTCCTTTGTCCAATATCTTGACATACTTTTTCATGTGTTCTGTGTTTTTAGTTGTTTCAGGTGGGAAGGCAGATCCTTCTTACTCCATCTTGGCCAGAAGCAGAAGTCCTCTCAGAAGAAAACTTTTGCATTTCATACTTACTTCTTTTTTTAAAAAAAAGATTTATTTATTTATTTATACAAGAACTGGGTTACAGGTCAGATGCATGGGAGGGTGAGAGGATTCACCAGAGACAGAGTGGGGAACAGAACAGGCAGACTGATGAAATACACTGCTGAGACGAGCAGCGGGCGAGACAGGAGATGTCTGCTGTGCCATGTGGAACCCTCACTGGCTGGCCGGGATCAAACCAGTGCTGCAGAGGCTGTGGACAGCTTCACAGTGCGGCGCTCAACCGCCTGCGCCACCAGGGAAGGCCCTTCATACTTATTTCTATCATGGGGAAATTAGTGGCTGTTACCGTATCTTTTTTTCTTCCTCGTCCTCCCTTCAGAGCCTCACAAGTTGTTCTTAAAATAAGCTCGGTATTTATTGAGTGTCTACCAGGTGCTGCGTTACATATTAGTCACTAAAATGAACAGGCTCAGTCCTTGCACCAGATGGGCAGCAGGTCCTATGAGGGGGTAGACAAGCTCTTGTTGCTCTAAAAGTAACACAAATTTTGAAAGACCTAAGCTCCTTCTGCAGCCATGTAGCATGCCATGCATGTTGTGTTGAATGCAATAAATGATTCAGCATCAAAATGGACGGCCGTTGCTGACACTTGTGAATTTATCTCCTTGCCATGACCAGGTTATGTACCCTTTTGGACATCCACTCTCCCTTCCCCACTGAGGGGTAGGATTGTATCTGTGTTCTTGATACCCCACTCTCCTGGATCTGTCTCCTCATATGACCCTTTTGTCCCCACCTGAGCTTTGGTCTATTGTTAGATCTCATTTCACTTCACTCTTTTACCAATGTAAGAATGTGAAAGACCGATATGTAGAATTCGCTGCATCTCCTGCGGATGGATTTTTTCGTTTGTCTATTTTGAAAGTAAATTTTAATGGATTATTGGGGAGGAGTGAAGGTGAGGGGTAAGGGTAGTAGAGAGCTGAATTATATTTAACAAATGACTTACCTTTCAAAGAAATTCTTTGGATAATGAGTGAGATATCTACCCCTTGAGTTGTTTTGGTGAGGCTGAGGCGCCCTAATGACATCTGATATAACCCTTCTCCTTCTGTGACTGAAGTAGGAAAATGTGAGCAATGTCCGTGGTGTGCTGCTGGGCCAGATGTGTGCAGCGCTGCCTGAAAGGTGAAAGTTGCAGGTCCTGATTTGGTTTAAGAATGACTATATTGTGTCCAGACCAGGATACCAGAACTCCAGCAGTAGAACTTTTCTTTTGTCGTAGTCTAAGTTGTTATGACCAGAACCTTCCTCGGAAAGAGAGCCTATGTTTAGGTAGTGCTCAGCTCATGTGGTCCCTCTGTGCTCTGGAGAGCCCTGCTTTTCCTCAAGGAGTGCCATGTCATTTCAGACATTGTATCCTCGCTCAAGAGAACATGCCTTTTTGTTCCCTGTGAGAAATCTTAGAAGACACATTGCTGTGTCAGTTTTCAAGCTTCTGGTTCCAGATGTCTCTGGCAGCCCTGCTTTTCTTAGACGCTTGGCCAGCTTACTACATGTATGAATAGCCTTTCTGTCCTGAAGAAGCTGTGAGAAGCTCTGAGTGTTTGAGAGTTAACCAGCATTTACTGAGCACGCCCTCTGTGAGGCACTGGTTGTACTATTTGCAGAGATTGTACAGGAGATTCTACTGACCTCAAAGTTACTTGCAGTCCAGAGGGGGATAGCATGGGTGAATTCAGAGGCCTGTTCTAGAGGTCCACGGGGAAAATTAGAAGATAAGCAAACCAGTTCATGTTTTGATTTTTGTCTCCACATTTCTCTGTTGGGATTGATGGTTTGAGTCACTGTTGGTGGACATCTCTCCGTTTATAGACATGTCCTATTTTGAGTTCAAGTTTGTGGTTTGAGAAGGATGTATAATCATTTTCAACAAATACTTATTTGAGTGTGCAAGCTGTGGTAGTAGGCATGGGGGATATAGAGGGGTATACACATTTCTATCCTCTACTCCTAAGAGACCGCTCTTATTCGGAAATGCCAAGCATGTTGAAAATAAAAAGAAATCTTAATACGCTATGTCTTTGCAAGAGAAAAAACATAATTGCCAACACTAAGTAGAAATATATACTAAACTCTTAACCCCTCTGGGTGTTGGGGCTTGGGATGATGGGACACGTGACAGGGGGGAGGAAGGACCTCCATCTTTTACTGTATGAGTTTCTGTGTGGTTGGAAGTGTTTACCAAGTACCAGTGTTGCCTTTTTTGGAATTTTTAGTTTTTTATCAGCTGAAAAAATGATGTAGAAGATTACACACATAATGTTAACCTTGAAGAGCTCTGTGTGATAGTATGACTGATTTATATTTTTCTCATTATCCCTTTCTATTATTGTTTATGTTTCCTCTAATGGATATGTATTATTTTACAAAGAGACAAAGTATTTGAAAACCAAAACCCCAAGATAGTAGAACACTGTTTCCATGTTGACCATATTTTGGGTATTTCATTCCACTCTTCCTGTTTTTCCTCCTCACTCTCACCACAGCTCTGTTAAGGTGGTTCTGTTATTAACTGTTGTTATTAAATGAAAGGATGAAACAAGGGCCTCAGCTCTTTTCTTTTTGTCCCTTGCCATTTTGCACAAGTTAGTCTAGAAGCAAAAGAAACTCAGCTACTAGCTGTTCAGCCATACTGTGAAGGCTGCCTAGAAAAATTTAACTTATGCTGATGGGGTTACAATTATATCTGTCAGTGTGGGCTGTGATCTCTTGTTTTAAAGCACCCTAAGAATACTTTCTATATTTTTATATTTAGTTCTGTTGGAGAAAGCAATTACATTATCCCTTTTCCCCATCTGGTGCAGTGAAGAAAACTCTGCTTGGCTTACTTCATATGAAAGAAAATGAAAATATCTAAGTTATTTATAATTCAGGTTAAGTAGTTAAATCTTGTCTCTCCCAAATTTTGTACTTGGAATCTACATCCTCTTATATGCATTTAATTCCTTTGAAATAGTAATGTCCTAAATACTCTAAGGCAGAGATTGAAAGAGAGATATCATTTCTAAATGAATTTCTTTCCCTCCTCCCCCTTTCTAGCACGTGTTTGATGATCTCAGTGGCTCCGTATCCTTGTCTTGGGTTGGAGATCGCACTGGGGTAAGTAATACTTCGAGTTTGTTAATACAGCCTAGCAAGCAATGATGTATTCTCCTTTCTGAGCTAGTCTCCTACCTCAGGTGCAGGAAATGCATGTTTGCAGAACACTTTCAGGAAGTTGCGGTTGGTTTGGTTTTGCTTTGGAACTGGGAGCATCTGATGACGACTGTTTAGCCCCAGGTGATTGCTTGGCATCAGCATGAGCAAGAAGAAAGAAGAAGGAGGGTGCTGAGTGCTGAGAAGGGAGCCTTGCAGTACTGGGGGACCCTGTGTAAAAACTGGAAACTGCCACTACACATCTTGGCATTTTCCTCCAAATTGTATTGGTCCTGGATCATTTCCCGCATTTCCCACAGGGGATATTGAAGGACTGTGGCACCCACAGGCTAGTGGTTGTTCAACTCCATCTCTTGTCCCTTCACCTTCCACAAAGGAGGTACTGCCGGGATTGGGGGAAGGGAGGGGAGTCAGTCAGCTCCTCTCCTCTTCTGATATGTGGCCCATCTCCAACAGGAGCGTACACTGAGGCTGTGTTGGCCACAGGGCTTGAATCAGTTTGGTGTTACCTGGCTCTGTTACTATGCTGCCTGAATGGAGTCAGAGACCATAACTCTGTTTGCCCTTGGTATTTCCATAATGCATGCATCACAGCTTCGAGGCACATGATGACTATATCAAGAGTGGGAAGAAGTATAATTCTGGTGCCAAAGAGCAAGTTCCAAATTTCTTACTCTAATTAATTTTTAAATATCCGATAGAATTTCTTTAAACATGTCTCAGTTTTTTCCTAAAATTCAAGTTGTGCTCTAATTTCCATGATTTGTCTACTTATCAAAATAGTTGGTATATCAAGATTTCTTATTATATGGCTATTTGAGACTCTTGCTGCTTACTCTAATCTATCAGACTCTTCTCCTTACATATTTTTTCCAGAAAAATATTAGTTTAAAATACTAACTTCAGCAGGGAGAAAGAGAAAAGGATAGAGATATGTGACATAGTGACCTCTGTCAGACCACTCACAATATTCTAGTTTCTGTAAGCAGAGGGTGATTCTTGTTTGATAATATTGTACAGCAACATGGATACAGTATAATTAAATCCTTCCTTTGTTGTTAATGTGAGTTGGTTAGATGTGTAATGGCAGCACCTCAGCTGAGTTGAGATCTTAAATGATTGTAAGTTGCACCTTCCTTGTTTTTGGATATGTTACAATGTAGGCCATTCCAAAGGGACTATTTGCAGTCTTCCAGCCATTGACTTAATTCTGTCACATGCAAGTGTGTAATTGGACTATCTTTCTTTTTTTTTTTTCTTTTTTTTAAGATTTGAAGATTTTATTTTATTTATTTATACAAGCACTGGGTACAGTCTGAAGTGCGGGAGGGTGAGAGAATTCACCAGAGCCAGAGCAGGGAGCAGAGCAGGCAGAAGGACCGAAGTACACTGCTGAGGGGAGCAGCGGGTGGCAGGCGAGGTCTGCGCGCCATGTGGGACCCTCCTCTGGTGGCCGGGGAGCAGCCGGAGATTGAACTGGCGCTGCAGAGGCTGCGGGCAGCTTCGCAACCCAGCGCTGAACCACTGCACCACCAGGGATATGCCTGGACTATCTTTCTTATTGACTGTATACTTTTGTCTTCTCCAGGTCATTCTAGTCTTGACGACCTTCCATGTACCCCTGGTAATTATGACTTTTGGACAGTCCAAGTTATATAGAAGGTGAGTCAAATGCCATGTAACTGGAGCCAAATTGTGACTGTGTTACTCCATGTTGATGTGATGAAGACTAACCATAGAAAGATCTAGGCATCTTAAATTTTCACTGGGCTCATACTCAGCACATTTTAACATATAACTTAGCAACATGAAGAAGCATGAAAAAGGATTTACTTCCAGGGAGTGTATGCTGATCTAACTGAATGACAAACAGTAAAGAAAGATGAAGGAAGCATCTAAAGAGATGGGTGTGTGGCTTAAAAAGAGTTATTTATGGGACAGTAACATGGAGTTCAACCATCTTTCTATTTGTTATGAAAACAAAATGTTTTTTGTATCCCTGAAGTAAAAATCCTCACTATACCTTCCAAGTAAATATTGTTCATGTAACATTTTAAGCCTCAAACAAATTGTTTCTATATTAGGAGGAGGTTCTCCAGTAAGACCTATCAAAGAGCCTTGTGATATTCACATTGGTGATGATGGTGGCAGCATGTGTTCTGGAACCCAACGTATATACTATGACATTCACAGAGTTTCAGAACTGTGTTCTCAAAGGGACAGCTTGTTAACTAGGAGATTCTTTCCTTAACCATAAGATTCAAGACTGGCTAATTCCCAAAAATTGTTCATTATCTTCTCAATCATTTGTGTCTTACCTGGAAGACCAAAAGAAACATGACATCCCA
This sequence comes from Talpa occidentalis, assembly GCF_014898055.3. Taxonomy (NCBI): domain Eukaryota; kingdom Metazoa; phylum Chordata; class Mammalia; order Eulipotyphla; family Talpidae; genus Talpa; species Talpa occidentalis. The sequence continues at coordinate 106,192,767 of NW_023605305.1, read as the reverse complement.
GCAGATAACAGAAACTACCCCAAGGACATGGAATTTCCCAGGAACCAAAGAACTTAACTTGACGGTTGGTTTTGGCCCATGTGGGTGTGAGCCCATGTTGAGACTCTGACATAAATCCATTCATGCATTGGATTACACCTACCTTCCCTAGTAGCTTACGCCTACCATCCTTGATGGCTGTTCCCGCATCTATGCCCTTCAACACAGTGCTGTTGGCCAAGAAGGAGTTGCCTTCTTGAAATTGCTCTATACTCCATGAAGACAAAGTTCTAGACTAACTTAGGGTTCTGTAGTAACTAACTGAATGCCTGACTGGCAGGCAGCCAGTACATAGTAACTGAATGAATGAATGCCTTGATTTCTCTACATTTTTTAAACTGATTATATTTTTTGTTCAATAGGATTGACAATGTCTTACGGAATCCTAGTGCTACTAGAAAGGCTGTAATTTATAGGTGACCTTGTTTATTCAATTAGAATAGTAGTTGAGCCATTTCAGATAGATGAAAAGCATCCTGTTTGGGAAGGAAAATATTACATCTACAGGGTTTTTTTGTAATTTCAGTAACTTTCCTGTGTTTAAGAAACATCACTGTTATAAAATCTTTCCTTATGATATAGTTTTTCTTACCAATTTTTCTTTCATTGTAAAAGTGACACAATTATAAAGCATTTGGAAATTTTAAAGGAAAGAAACATTTCATCATAAAGTCAAGCATGACTTTGCAAGCAGAACGAACTTGAGCAAGTCATCGGTAGAAGGAAAATGACAGTACCGTCCACTTGAAAGCTGTGGGCGAGTTATACTCTGTAGCACCTGAATTGCAAGTGAGAACTTGGCACTGCTACCTGCTGCCATGCCAACGCTGAGGGTGGCGTGCTGCCAGCAGAACTGGCACTGTGGTACCAGTTGTTCAAATGAATTGAAAGCCTTCCTGCCAATTGGTAAAATGTGATTGCCTGCCCCCAGACGCCACAATGACTTCTACAAATACCTACATCCTTGCCCCTGCTAACATGCAAGAGTTACTAACACCTGACATTAGACCTACATCCCATCGGATTGTTCAGTGCTTACTAACCACCTTGATAATTTTCATATCCCTTCTGTTAGTATAACCCATCATTTTTGTTAGACTGACAGAGTTTAATTAATCATTACTCTTTTGGACCACTGATGTCATAGATAACTTTCTTACTCACCTCAGAAATATTGCAGGTTCAGGTCCAAACTACCACATAAAGCAAATATCGTAAAAAATTGAGTCAAGTAATTTTTTTTTTTTGTTTCCCAGTGCATGTATAAAAGCCATGTTCCACTGTACTATAGTCTAGCAGTGGAAAGTAGTATTAGATCTTAAAAAACAAGGTGCACACCTTAATTAAACGTGACACAGGCCAGAAGTGAGCACCAGCTTTTGTAAAAATGGTGCTGATAGATTTGCTTAATACAGGGTTGCCACACCCTTCAGTCTATAAAAAAGCAGTATCTGCCAAGTGAGATAAGCAAAGCCCAATAAAACCAGGTGTGCCTATATCATTAATGCCACCATGATAACTATCACACACATGCGTCATGAGGATGCTTTTTTAGTAACAAATGAAAACCTCTTTTCTGGCTCATCCCTCCTGTCTGGAGGCTGTTTACTAAACTTCTTCTCCAGGATGAATAATCTTCAATACCTGTTGTTTCAACTGCATTGTCTTGCCTTTGGAATTTATTTTTTATACCCTGCATTGCGTTTAATTGTGTGACTGTAACCGGACCTGACAGGTCCCTATGTCATACCCCTGGGTGGTGAATTGTGTTTTCATGACTTTTCCCCCATCCTTCTGCTTCTCAATCTCGAGTGGCTTTAAGCAAACAAACCCAAACCCAAATGGGATCACGACGTTGCTGTTCACACACTAACCTCCTACCGACGCCTGACTCGCCCCATTTTCATCCTATATTTCTCTAGTCTGTGAGAAACCCCTAACATTTACTGTACTAGAGAGGAGACCTGTTTGTTTCTGGTAAAGTCACAGAAACAAGGTTTCTGTTATTAAGGTTTTTTTTCTTCATGTTGCGTAGCAGATTTTTTGGTTTGTTTATTTTTACCAAGGTCATTTTGAATGTTATTTCCTCCGTGCTGTGAAGTGAAAACTTCCAGAGCTGAGGTGGAAACTGTAAACATGCTATGTTGCCTCTTCCACTGGCCCGAAGGGGGTCATGTCGCACAGGCCCGCCAAGAGGCACGTGTTGCTTGAGAAATGGGGAAGGGAGGGAGCAGTTGGGTCAACATGAGCTCTGACCATGCTGGGGTTATCTGACTGGGAAATAAAATAAAACCCTGTTGAAGCTATCCTGAAGACTCTCGTGTTTTCCACAGCTTCAGTGGTTATATAATTTATTGGCTCTTATGTAGTCAAAGGTTTATTTGGGCTTTAAGTAAAAAGAGCTGATCACCACCTTCTCCGAGTAGCGCAACACACACTCATGAGGCTACGAGGAGTTGTGTTACCTGTGCCGAGTTAGAGGGAGAATAAGCCACCTTTCGGTTGTGAAAACAATTGTTGGAAGATCTGGGAAATAATCAATGAAGTCCTTAGGCATCAATGATCAGGGGGAAATTGGATGATTCAGTAATACTTTTGATTTAAAAGAGCCATCTTTATATAGTATAAATTTTGATTCTGTTATTTATGTTTATTTTTATTTTAAATATAAATTTATACAACTTATATAATAGACTATAAAGTACATTTGCCTCTCGCAAATGCAAAGTTAAGAAGGAAATAAATTAGCTATAGTTAACGTGATAACTTGATTTTTATCAACTAAAAGATGTGCACCTTTTTGCTTTATGCCTCTTGAGTCTTAACTTTTCATTGTAAGATGAACTTGATGAGGCACATGGCATGTTATTCAACACCAGGATTTTGTACCTGCTTACCACAGAACTGTTGGCCTGGGAGTGTGAGATTTTTATTTCTCACTGAGAGTTGTTCAAATCTTGGAAATTAATAAGGGAATCTGTAAGAGATAAAGTTAATACACTTTAAGAAACATTAAAGTTTATCCCATAGTCTCCTAGTTTATTCCATGAGTTTTTCAGGATGTTACTTGAGGGTTTTTTTTAAGAATTAATTTATACAAGAGATATTAAAGCAAAGTACAGTGAACCAGCTTCTCTAAGGAATCGTGTATGATAGCCTTCTTAATGATTCAATTTTTACTGCAGATTATTAACAGTGCCTGTTTTAATTAACATTAGCGTAAACTCCATTTATAAAATTTATTTACCTGCAAAAATGTTTATTGAAACATCTGATGATAGCATTTTACTACATCTTCACTTTATAAACTCAGGGAATATAAAAATCATGAAACTAGGTGGTTTTCATCACTTAGGAAAGACTCCCTTGAAACTCCCTGTCCTTAGAGTTGTCTTGCCAATCACAGCAAAATAAAATCCCAGGTACATACTCATGCTCCTTATGATAATAAGTTCTGTGATTTCATTTACAATATCTTCTTTATTTCCCCACTTTTCATAATTGCTACAGAAAACATCCTTTTTCAATAAGGGTAAATATTAAAGACACAAGAAAGCATTAGACAGATGGGGTAAGTAAAGAGGCTGAAGTCTCAGAAGCTCAGATTAATGTAAGTTCAAGTTCTGTCTGTCTCACCTGGCAGCAATTTCAGGTCTATGATTCCTTGGGCACATTTTAACAAGTTGCATTCTCTTCATTGGTCCTTTAACTGGAAACTTCAATCCAGTTGACCCCCGTTATTCACGACAGTTATGTTCTATAAGGTCTCCGTCAGGAGGGATCTAGTGACTGCAGATATTTAAGGATTCTTTGACTGTCACTTTTCATTAAATGTGAGCAGGTCAAAACCTGGTGTCACAAGTTCCAATATATTGTAAATAAAATATGGTCAAAGCCAAGGGTATAAATTTTTGACTATTGACATTTGGGTTGTATCAATATGGGAGTTTCCTGAAAAAAATCCCATTGAGAGTGTTTCATCTTTCCAGGCGTTTTGATATTATCTCTTACCAGAAGTCCAGGTGATGATTATTTTTTCCCAGTTATTTTAATTATGTTTAGGCTTTTATTTTGGGAGGTATTAGACCGTATGCCAAAAATATTTGTATTTTCAATTTTCTTGAGTTACAAATGTGCATGTTCTCATGCATGTTTATACTACCTGCAAAAGCTACCATTTATTTTTGGTAACCAGAAAGAGCAGTAATATATTTGGACTGATGTATAGAATTGTTAAGAAGACTTGCTTCTAAAGCAGATGGCGCATAGTGTTTAGTTTTAACCGTTTTAACTGCTGTTCATAACTCTATTATTGTATGGCATTTGAAAAGTAGATTTATTTTCAAGGTGCTTCATTGACTTATTCTTCATGATGTATGTTGTATGTTGATATGTATGGTGATGGAAAAATAAGTTTAAAGCACAGCATTATCTTACTGTGTATCCTTGGGCCCAGTGAGGCCTAAAAATCACCCCACATAAACCCCAGCAGGTCGACACTAGTCCACATGCTTTTTCATTTCTTTGAGTAGATAAAGTATCATTGTGTATTATGATTGGTGATTTCTTGTTTTGGTCACATTCCCTTTTATCCCTGGAGCATAGGGATGTGTTTGTTGCAGCAAGTTCTTAAAAAGCAAGTCTGTTTGCCAAAAGGCCTGTGAGGCCTCTGGGGATGTCATGGAGGAGGATTTGTGAACTGGTGATGACCGAATTGCTGCAAACCCCCTCAGGAGACTGTCTGAGCTGTCGATGGCGAGCATGCTGGTGAAGCAGGGAACTGTTTCTGCACATCCCTTGGCCTGCTGTCAGGAAAATAAGAATTGGTCTAGCCCAGCAAAGTCCAAAAAAGGATACTGCAGGAACCCGTTGGGCGGCGCGTAGTTCCTATTTTGTTTATCTAGGAAGTTTCTGTCTGAGGAGTCACCCAGACACTTTAAAGTCACATGTAGTTTGCTTTAGTGTCAGGGACCTTATAAACACACAAGGATACGTCCCCTCTTGTCGGGCCTCAACTTCTTTTTAACTGACCTTTGCTACCAAGCTATAAGCCTTATCCAGATAGAGAAAGACTGGAGGTTATAGAGGAAAAACGCCTCACACATAATTAGAAGTTGACTCTAATCTGGGGCTGCGAGGTAAGAGAACTGGATTGTAAATTTAAATTTTGCCCTAGATTAACTGGATGACTCTTGATAAATTGCCTCTCCTCATACTCCTCATCTGTGAAAATAAGAGAGTTGGGCCAAAAGTTCTCTTCAGCTCCTTGCATCTCTCATGTTCTACAGCTCTGTGACACTATTTTTTGAGGCTGCTACCAAAATGTGTTCCCTCTTTAAGTCACATATTCTCTCAGTGAAGACCACTGCACATCACATTGCTCACTGGGCAACGCCATGCCATACACAGTGCACTTCACAGACAGACACTTAAATGAATGAACACTAAGATTTGACATTCTGTATGATGTATCTGAACTGTACATAGGATTAAGCCTGTCAGGGTTAGACAGCTACTGATTCTTTTGCTTTTATTTTTCACAATCTGAACATGGATTCAGAAACCACTCAAGATACGGATAGAATGAACTTTAAGGAAAAACTTTGACAACTCAAGTGTTGAGATTAAGTTTGTTTATTTTTTTCTAGTTTGTCTGCTGTGTGCACTGGAGACTTGTGCCTGGTGATGATGATCTCCTGGGGGGGACCTGGGACTCCTGCTACTTACCCTTCAGCTCTCCCATGATACTGCACGTTCATAAACTAATTAGGAGGCCTTAGACCACATTTCACAGAGACCCAAATTACACTAGCTTAAATAATAAGAGAATGATGACTCATAACAATACAAAGGAAGGACAGACTTCCAGGTCAGCTCAATCCAGAGCCATAGGCTCGACTTCTCTGGAATCCAGAGTTACGTAACAGTGCTAGCCCCTTTTGCTGGCTTCATCTTCAAGTTACAGTCTCATTGTGTCCACAGAGTTCTGCCCTCACTGCTGCAGTGTTAAGGGTCTGTCAGTCTTGGAGCTGTTGATATTTGGGGCCAGAATTTTTTAAGAATTGCTGGGAACTGTCCTGTGCATTGTAGGATATGTGGCAGCATCTGGGGCTCCTACCAACTCGATGTTGATAGTGCCTCAGTCCTGAGCTGTGGTAACCAACAGTGTCTCCACACATCACCAGATGTCTGTGAGGGGTCAGGTGAGGGTGGCAGGCAAAATACCCTGGTTGAGAACCACTGGTCTAAAGGAAGACAGACCATATCATCTTAAGGGTGAGGAAGCCTGTTCTTTAGTGTTACTTAACCTGGGTCTCTCCCTGTTTTCTGACTCCATCACTGGTGAGAGGGTGGAACGTTCCTTCAGACTAATCAGGCCACCAACAGCGCTCGGGATGGAATTTGCTCTCCTGAGGTGTGTGTGGCTGTTGAGGAGAGGGTGAACACCTCAGTTATAGAGGCGGGGATGGGAGCTAGTTGGGCTTGAATATGCTGTGACCACCACATTTCAAGTGTGTCTGTTTTCTTTCCTTCAGTGAGGACTATGGAAAGAACTTTAAGGATATTACAAATCTCATCAATAACACCTTCATTCGCACTGAATTTGGCATGGCGATTGGTCCTGAGAACTCTGGAAAGGTGAGAGTCATTTGTCCCTATAAAGCTGTGCTTGGTACCACGTGCAGGTCTATCAGATTTTTTTTTTTTTTTTAAAGATTTATTTATTTATTTATACATATAAGCCCTGGGTACAGTCAGAAGCGCGGAAGGGTGAGAGAATTCACCAGAGCCAGAGCAGGGAGCAGAGCAGGCAGAAGGACCGAAGTACACTGCTGAGGGGAGCAGCGGGCGGCAGGAGAGGTCTGCGCGCCATGTGGGACCCTCCTCCGGTGGCCGGGTTGCAGCCGGGTATCGAACTGGAGCTGCAGAGGCTGCGGGCAGCTTCGCAACCCAGCGCTCAACCGCTGCGCCACCGGGGAGGCCCTCTATCAGATATTAATATCAGAATGACCCAGCTAGAATATTCCTGCATTTTAAAATGAAACATTATTTAATATTCATAACAAAAAATGGAATTCGGCACAGAGATTCTTTTTTTGGGCCCTGGACAAGGTGTACTTAATCATGTCATCATCAGTTAGCTTTGAAATGTAATCTTTAAGACAGTGTTCTCAGTTTTGGGAAACTAGCTAATCTCAGACTGACCTGCCTCAAATTTATAGGTTTGATGCCCTACCTTGATTCTGGAGAACAAATTTTTTGAGGAGTGGAGTGCACCAAGTAATGTTTTTAAATAATAACTCTTCTTACTTTTGGAACCAAAATGTTCCTAACTAATACCTGATGAAAATGGCACAAGAACTTCTTGTGCTTTTATAGTGCTACACCCTCCATCTGAACTTTCTTCTCCTCCTCAGGTGATTTTAACAGCAGAGGTGTCTGGAGGAAGTCACGGAGGAAGAATCTTCAGGTCATCAGACTTTGCAAAGAACTTTGTTCATACCAATCTCCCTTTTCATCCTCTGACTCAGATGATGTACAGCCCTGAGAATTCAGATTATCTCTTAGCCCTCAGCACTGAAGTAAGTCTAGTCCAGGAACTTGTCTTGCCTTTTGTATTTGTATGGGGCGTTATAGTCCTTCGTGTTGGACTGCTTTCTGCTGACTTCTTATGGCAGAAAGTGTAATTTTTGCATTCTTTTACTTATTAAAAGGCACAATTTTATGTGCTATCTATTCCAGGTAAATGTAATGTCTAGTTGTCATTACATTTTTTAAGCGTGAATAGATGTGTGTTATTGGAGTAAACTAGAAAATAGGTTAATGTGGTCATTCTTGTGCTTTGAGAAATACGTATAAATTGTCAAACTCTGATTGTTGTCATTGTTCCTTTCCTGTGGCCAAACCACGGACTTGTATCTTTTTTATTAGTTCTTTAGCATGTGTGGCATATTGATGATTACCCTCCTCTCATCTGAAATTCCTGAGGAACTTGTTCAGCTTTTTCTTTCTTGGAAAACCCGTCTCCTTCATCACGCTGCTACGGTTCCAAAGCTGCTGAGTGCCAGCCAGTGATGATCATAATTATACTTTGCATTTATATAAATCTGCTGTTGCTTCTCAGAGTATGGTCTGTTAACCAGCAACATCAGATAACAACCTTGGGAGACTGGTTTAGCATGCACATTCCTAGGCCCTCATCCAGCTGTACTGTCAGTGACTTTGGTTGCAAGGTGGCCCATATTTTTAACAAGCTCCCAGTTGAGCCTGCACATTTGATAGTCGTGGTGATGACTACCCTGAGGGCAGACAGGATCATCTCATGTGGACAAGTTGGGGTGAACAAAGGGGTGGCCTGGGGAGGATGAAGGACACGAAAGGGGTGGTCAGCATTCTGGGCCTTCTTGTGGATAGATCTCTGAGCAGAGGTGAGGCTGGAGGACTCAAGGAGGCTCAGAGTAAAGCTTAACCATAGGAGGCCAGATGAAGGAAACTAGCCTGATGAGTGGACTTCAGATCTTAGGGCAACATTTCCCTGAAATTAGCCTCCAGCAGCTTGAGCCTCCAACCCTTCAAGGGAACAGAGAGACTGCATCTGCTTGGACAGAACCCCAGACGATGTCCTTGACCACCTGCACCATTACCAAGTCTAAAGGTTATTAACAGGCTGTCAGGAAGAGGCAGGTATAATCTGCTTTTATACCTGAAGTCTCTTCCAATGAAGGGTAAGTTTGAAGAACAAACACTGAGGTGGAGAAGATGGGCCAGTTTGTACTAAAGTGCAATCATGAGGTCAGTCCTTTCCTAAAGTCCTGTTTCCGTGTAGAATATAATAGATTAGATGCCGGGAGATGAGCATTATCAGAGGGGAAGAGTTAAAAGTGAATGGGGAGGTGAGGAGCTCCCTCTGCCAGGACATCTCTGTCCCACCTCCACTGAATCTGGCCCAGTAGACCTATTCCCAGGGTAACTGACACTGCCCGTCTCTGTCTTTTAAGTCTTTGCTGCATTTGGAAGTACTGGCCAGTCCCCACTTATGGCGACTCTGGGTGGCTTCTGTGACTCCACCCACTTTGTGTCTCTTCTGCCTTCCTGACCTCTCCTTCTTGTTCTCATTCTTAGACGCCTTCGACTTCCCTTACTGCCCATTTCATGCTGAGCCATCATTCCCATTCTGACCATTTAGCCGACCACTTACAATGTGTAAGATTTTCCCAGCCCTGGCGTCCCTCGAGGGCTTCAGATTACTATCTTGCTGCCCCCCTGGATATCTCTAGCTGGATGTTCCTTGGGCATTTGAAACTCAGTCTAACACCAGCTTCCATTCTCTTCCCTCAACATGCTCTTCTCCAGCCCTTATGCTTGCTAGAAATTCCACAGTTCTGCTTACCCCTCATCCAGAATCTTATCCGTTGGCCAGTGATCAGTGTTCTCTCTCTGTCTCTCTCCCCTTCCCCTCTCCATCCATCCTACAGGAAAAGTCATTCATTTCCACTGAATTTAGTTCCTCAATTCTCTCTGAGCCCTCATGGCCTTGGTTTAGGGCCTCATTAACTCCTTTTTTTTTTTAATAGAGGCATGTTTTATTTATTTATTTATTTGTTCGTTTGTTTTGTTTATACATGCACTGGGTACAGGCAGAAGTGCGGGAGGGTGAGAGAATTCACCAGAGCCAGAGCGGGAAGCAGAGCAGGCAGAAGGACCGAAGTACACTGCTGAGGGGAGCAGCGGGCAGCAGGAGAGGTCTGCGCGCCATGTGGGACCCTCCTCTCGTGGCCGGGGAGCAGCCAGGAATCGAACCAGTGCTGCAGAGGCTGCGGGCAGCTTCGCAACCCAGCGCTCAACCGCTGTGCCACCGGGGAGGCCTGGGCCTCATTAACTCTTGACTGTCATGGCAGTCACTGCCTTTTTTGCTTCTTGTTTGGACACTCGGAAATCCATCTTTCCCATTATTTTTTTTAAAGATTTATTTATTTATTTTATGCAAGAACTGGGGTACAGGCCAGATGCATAGGAGGGTGATAGGATTCACCAGAGACAGAGTGGGGAACACAACAGGTAGACTGACAAAATAGACTGCTGAGGGGAGCAGCGGGCGAGACAGGAGAGGTCTGTCCCACCATGTGGGACCCTTGCTTAGCTGACCGGCCGGCCAGGATCGAACCATCACTGCAGAGGCTGCAGACAGCTTCACAGCGTGGCGCTCAACCGCCTACGCCACCAGGGAGGCCCCATCTTCCCCATTATTATCCAAGTATTCTTCCTAAAAAAGTGAAACTGGCTGTCATTCCCCTGTTTGAACACCTCCTTTGACTACCTCGCATGAAGTAAAGACCAGCTCCTCGGAGTGGCACAGGAGAACCTCCATGAGCTACCCCTCCATACCCTCTCCCTAGGATCAGCTGCCCCCTTTCTTACCTTAAATGTGTGCTCCATTGGGGTCAGAGGCTTTAACTCCCTGCACACACTGCACTTTTTTTTATTGCAAACCTCTCTGCCTCTGCTAGAACTACTGTCTGTGGACAGTAACGTCACATCTCCTCCCCACTTGCTTTCTTTGGGTTAACTGCTTTTCATGTAAGACTCAGTTCCGTTGTCTTCTTCACAACCCATCTCTGATCCAGTGCCCTCTCCTTACTCTTATCCCACACACCGGTTTCCCCTAACAGTGACTACATTGTATCAGACTTTCTTTATATTGCACAGTTAACTGTGTCACATAGTCTTTTTTGTATCCCCAGCTGCAATTTCTGGTACAGTCCCTGGCACATAGTAGGCATTTCATAAGCATTTGTTATTCTGAACTTCCAAGACCCAAAAGGATCCAAATTAAGAGTGTGTGTGTGTGTGTGTGTGTGTGCGCGCGCGTGCGTAAAAGGCGCTCTGGCAGCTCGGATGGAACTTACGTGTGTGTTTTCCTGCCCTGATTGATGGATTGGAGATGAATTGTTAAAGATCATAGATGCAGCTGCACAGGATAAAGCTGAAATTTTGATAAGTCATTTATAATCTTTCAGAACGGCCTGTGGGTGTCCAAGAATTTTGGGGAAAAATGGGAAGAAATCCACAAAGCAGTATGTTTGGCCAAATGGTGAGTAGCAGACGACTCCCTCGTGCAGAACCCTAACCCTTCCTGACAGTGCTGCCAAAAGTCATATCAGTGAATGCTGAGCACTTATTGTGTGCAACCTGCTCCTCAGGGTGCTATAAGGAATACAAGAGAGGGGTATGGCACAGACCTTGACCTAGAGGAGCTTCTGATTCTCCAGGAAAGAAGAGACAGTCTCCTTAAATGTTAGACTAAAAATTAAAACAAGACAGGAGTAGCTGCTGCCTACAAATGGTTTATTCTCCATAAATGATAATTGGAATAGCATAAAATACAGCTTTGACGTAGGGACTTACGTTCTCAGTACCCAGATTCACATTCCCTCATCTGGAGATCCATTTCAGTTATGTGGAATGTAGTGAGGAATCAGGAAGAAAACCCAGAGCTTCCAGGCTGCCAGAGTCACACTGGCCCCCAAACTTCTTTGCTTCTATAGGTGGACCTCGCCCTCACCCCACCTCACCAGGTGCCTACTTGAAGATGAAATAGTGCGGGGTGGGGGAGGGGGGGTTACTGGGTGGGGCTTACTTGGTATCCAGTGACTTACCTCTCTGGGATTTAGTTTTTTTCCTTCTGTGAAAGGAGATTTATTTAGAGAATTTGGGGTGGAGGATTGAGTAAGAATTGAATTAAGAGCCTTCGTTCCTCTAAAATTCTGATCAGGCCCAGACCCTTGTTTAGACTCACTTCTTCCTCTTTGGCTAATTTCAACAAATTTGTTAATGTGGTTTCCCAGTTGATAGCTGACTGCTGCCAGAGGTGGGGCGGGCGTGCCAACAGCAAGCATGGCTAGCAGGGGAGTCCATGCCTGAGCTGGGTGGAGGCAGAAAAACCAGAGAAGCACCTAACGCCATGAACTTGCCAGTACCAGCTCAAGAGCGCGTGCACCACAGCAACTTCCAAGGGGGACCCTGTGTTAGCGTCTCCTGGGGTTGGTGTTCATGTGATGACCCGTAACCCCAAAGAAGAATCTACTATTTACTGTCCTCCACTTAGGGGGTCTGGGACATACAAGACATTGCCCATATGTCTACCAGAATTAACTAAGATATAACAAGTTGCTTGACTACAGTGGGCCTTTCCCAGAAAATGCTGACTAGATGAGCTTTACAGCACCGCTGTGGTGCACACGCCACATCTGCTTCTGCTTTATGTATTATAATGAGTTGTGTTTGTGTCGTTTGTGGTCTTATAAGGAAGTAATTCTTTTTTTTTTTTTTTTTTTTTTTTTTAAAGATTTATTTATTTATTTATACAAGCACTGGGTACAGTCAGAAGCGCGGGAGGGTGAGAGAATTCACCAGAGCCAGAGCAGGGAGCAGAGCAGGCAGAAGGACCGAAGTACACTGCTGAGGGAAGCAGCGGGCGGCAGGAGAGGTCTGCGCGCCATGTGGGACCCTCCTTTGGTGGCCGGGGAGCAGCCGGGGATTGAACCGGCACTGCAGAGGCTGCGGGCAGCTTCGCAACCCAGTGCTCAACCGCTGCGCCACCGGGGAGGCCCTAAGGAAGTAATTCTTAAAGTAACTAAGTTAGCAAATTGTTTTGCTCCTGATGGATTTAAAATATGTAGGATGTGTTCAAGTAAGGCTAATAATTTTGATTATTAAGACCCACCTTTACATATGGATCTCACATGATCTCAAGGTACACTTTAAATAGCTTACAGTTTTTTGTCAGCTCATGTTTAAAACTAAAAATGTGTTTTACATGGTATTTTGTTTTGTATCCTATGCGAGGTTTTTTACTTTTGTCGCTCCTGTCTTTGTTCAGTGGTAAGTAGAAGGTAACTGGGCTGATAACTATTTGCTCTCTCTTAGGTCTTTGATTTCTGGCAACTTACAGCCTAAAGTTCTGAAAGAACTGTGCTCAGGTCCACCATCTTTTGCTGGTGCTGGTGCAGCATCTTTTACTGATAAATACCATCAGGGTCTGAGTCTTGTTCTCTACAAATTCCCTTCCCAAGTTAGAATTTAAATAATTCAACCTCTGACCTAGTTTCTATTTGAGATGAAAGAACTTTATTATTTAGCTAATGCAAAACACTGAAGTAGAGTCTAAAGAGAAATAACAAAGCATAAAACTTAGTCCCTGCCCTGAAGAAACCAATAGTGTCAAAAGCAAGATAAGGCATACATTGTATGATTAAAATTACTACAGGAGACGAAGGACTACCGAGTGGCTGGTGCAGATTGGCATAGTGATTTAGGACAGGAGTTCTCAACCTCAGTACAGATGATGTTTGGATCTTCCTTGTAGGACTCCCAATGCATGATAGGATGATTACCATCATCTCTGGTCTCTACTTATTAGATACTAGCAACAACTCCCCCTCCCACAGTCATGGCTCCTCGAAATATCCCCAGACATTGCTAACTGTCCCTCAATGGGGGCAGAATCACCCCTTTTAAGAACCACTGCTCCAGAAGTTTGCAGCATAGACGCTTTCAGATGAAGTGACAGGAAAACTTCATAGAAAACCTGGTTTTTAAGCTGAAGCCTAAAGATTGTGAGGATATTTGGTTACATAAGACAAATGCATTGTAAGAAGGAAATAGTATGAGCAGACCAGTCTGACCAGCTGGAAGAGTTTACTTAACATAGTGGATCATGGAAAATGCCTGGCACCAGACTGGGGAACCTTGACTGGTGAGGCTGTGCAAGAACTGGGTGTATAGCATCTGGGAAGGCTGACCTGCTAGTTTCTATGGATGCCAGACTTGCTAGACTTGCTTGGAGCTTGTGACTAAGGTTGATGCTGTCCGTTAGTTGTCTTGACCCTCGTTTTCCCCCTGTCTTTGCCTCACTATAGGGGATCAGGAAACATCATCTTCTTTACCACCTATGTGAATGGCTCCTGTAGTAAGTATATTTTAGTTTCAGAAAAGAGTGTTCTGTTGCCTGTTCATGGTAGAATGTTTTGGGTTGTAAGAGGTAAAAACATCAAAGGTCCTTGCATTCTACATAATTTTATTTTTTAAAAAAAGATTTATTTATGCACACAAGAACTGGGGTACAGGCCAGAGGTGCGGGGGGGGGGAGAGGATTCACCAGAGACAGAGTGGGGAGCAGAACAGGCAGATTGACTGAAATACACCACTGAGGGGAGCAGTGGGAGAGACAGGAGAGGTCTGCTGCACCCTGTGGGTAGCTCTCTGGCCGGGGATTGAACTGCAGTGGCTGTGGATAGCTTTATAGTGCTGAGAGTTAACCCCTTGCACCACCAGGAAGGCCCTTCACTGTAATTTTAATATCTAAAGATAGTGTTAATAATTTAAAAATTTTTGAAAGTAGAACCAAATTGTTATACTGTGCCTAGATCAAATAAAAATATAGGCTACACACAGAGACAGTGCACACTTACTCTTAGCACTGTCTTGTCTTTATATAATGTAAATATAAGGCTACAAATAATAACAAATTTAAATGAACAGTTATTTCTGCAGAAGAGCATGGAGTGATTGTAGACACCATTGGCTTTCCAGTCAGCAGCATGGTTTCAAAGCAGAAAGCAAAATCTTTCATTTATTGATTCAGCAAATTAACTTCTGTATTCATTCATTCATTCATTCACTTGAACACCTGTGGTAGTATGCTAACTACTCTGATCTGGAAGGAGAGAATACGACATCTAAAGCCTGCTGTCACGGAGCTTAAATTCAAGAAGGGAAGTTGAATGATCAAGAAAATTCCAACAAAACAACTTAAATTAGAATAAAGTCTTTTTTTTTTTTTAAGATTTATTTATTTATTTATACAAGCACTGGGTACAGTCAGAAGTGTGGGAGGGTGAGAGAATTCACCAGAGCCAGAGCGGGGAACAGAGCAGGCAGAGGGACCGAAGTACACTGCTGAGGGGAGCAGCGGGCAGCAGGAGAGGTCTGCGCGCCATGTGGGACCCTCCTCGGTGGCCAGGGAGCAGCTGGGGATCGAACTGGCACTGCAGAGGCTGCGGGCAGCTTCGCAACCCAGCGCTCAACCGCTGCGCCACCGGGGAGGCCCAGAATAAAGTCATTTTTAAACTGTGTCATTAAGAAAGCAGAGTTGGGTGCTGGCCTGTGCTACAACACTGTAAATTCTCCATCCAGTGGAAAACCTCCCGTGTATAATATAACCTGGAGGCACACTCCCTATGTCTAATGCAGGTCACGTTTGTATTGTCATTTGACTGACATGCATAGGACTAAAAATCCTTTAGCTATAAAATTAAGACCAATTCTCTAACGCATTTGTTTTGACCTGGAGGCTCACCAGTAAGTGAGATTTTAATTCATGTTTTGTCTTGTTTAAGAAGCTGATCTTGGAGCACTGGAATTATGGAGAACCACAGACTTGGGGAAAAGCTTCAAAACCATTGGAATGAAGATCTACTCATTCGGTCTTGGGGGACGTTTCCTCTTTGCCTCTGTGATGGCTGAGAAGGTAGGTACTTGCTTCTCTTCGGGTTCTGATAGTGATGTGAACTTGCCTTCTCTAGGTCCCTTTTGCGCTATGTACTGACAGAGCTTCTTGCCCTTTGCAGCATTTAATATCGCTGTGAGACTTGGGTGATGCAGGCCGCTGTCCTCTCCAGCCTTGCGTCACGTGAATGCTAGTGTCCATCTCATGATACGTTGATCCAGTAAATGGACTTGGCTCAGACATGGCTGCCTGAGCAGAGCAGTGGGCTTCTTCATTATCCAGCAATGTTAATAGAAATGGGTAAATAGGACCTCCTGTATACTGGGTACTATTCTACATCCCAAGAATATAGCAGTGAACAAAACAGATAAACGTCCCACTTCCAAAGCTTACATTCAAGTAGGGAGATAGACACTACGCTAATAAATATGATGGAACATCCCTGAAACTGCATTGGGATGCTGGAACAGGAACGGAGCGGTGCTGTGCGGTGCTGTGCGGTGCTGTGCGGTGCTGTGCGGCGGGGACCTGGTGGCACTTGGCACAGTCAGAAACGCACACTGGCTCTGTGGCTTCCCAGGCTGAGGGAACTGCATGACAGCCCCGGCCGGGGCATATTGATCTGCTAAAGAGAAGGGAGAGGCAGCGTGACTGGGGTACAGAGAAGGGTGGTCCAAAGTGGGGTCACATGGGGACAGAAGCCAGAGCATACAGGGTCTTCACAGGCCCTGGTGAAACTTGGCTTTTACTCTTCACATGATGAGAAGCTGTGAAAGAGTTGTGAGCAGGGGGTGGCATAATTTGACTTCTCTTTTGACAGAACAGATGTGTACAGAATAACCCCATGGGGCAGGAGTGGCAGCTGTGAGCATAGCTGGGGGGCTGTTACAGTAGTGACAGAGTGGCGGGTTGGACCAGACTGTTAACAGCGATGCGGGGAGAAGTGGTAAGATTGTGGATCTATTTTTAAATGTGTCGCCAGTGGGATTTGCTGTTGGATTAGATATGGGTTGTGAGAATGAGAGGAGCTAAGGATAACGTTAGAGTCTCTGGGCTGAGTAACTGGGTGAGTGGTGGTGCCATTTACTGAGATGGCAAAGACTGCAGGAGAAGCAGGTTTGTGAGAGGAAAATCAAGAGTTCAGTTCTGACTCTGAGGTGCTTTTTAGATAACCTAAGTGGAAATGTCAAGCATTTGAATATATGAATCGCCCAGAAGTAGATGGTATTTAAAGTCATGTGACTAGATGATATGTGCTGAAGGAATTAGTAGGTAGAGCAGAGGTGGGAGGACTGAACATGCCCTGAAGCACCCCAGCATTCACAGGTTGCAAAGAGAGGAGATCCAGCAGGCTGAGGGAGGCACCGGTGGGGCATGGGACAGCGTGAAGGCATGAAAGCTAAGTGGGAAAGTGTTTTAAGGAGGAGCAAGTGATCTGTTAAACTCAACTGAATTGTTGAGTTAGATGAGTCCTGAGAATTACCCACTGGACTTGGCACAGGGCAAGGTGTCAGTGACCCTGAACGCAGTTTCATCGAGTACTGACTTGAAAGGCTTGATGAGAGTGAGGGAACTGGAGATGCACAAGTAGACACAGTAACTGTAGGTAAATCCTTTCGGCAATTTTGGGATCCAGTTTCGTCATGGTCGTCCCAGCAATACTAAGAACTAATACTTTGTCTCAGTTTTTATTTCAGGAAATTGAGTAACTTGTCTGTGGTCGCCCAGGGGTGGAAGTAAACATTCCAGAGATAGCCTCCTCATAGCCTCCTTCACTCTCCTGCTATGTACAAAATTAAAATTCCACCTCGTTCTTTTGAACTTTAGGTTCTACCTGTAATGATGAGAATAAATTTCAAAGTAAACATGGAGGTATAAGTGAGAAAAAGAAGTGTACTTGTCACTCACCCTCAAAGAGCACTCAAGGAAGCTCTGGAACCTGGTTTCTGCTCTGGCTTTGTCCAGTAGCTGTTTTCAAGTGTTTATCAGAGTGTAGGTGTTACTTGTCTCCTTAACAGACTCTTTTTACAACTAAATACACCTTGATCAGCTTTCTTTTATTAATTTCCAGCTTGGGGCCGCTCCCAGGCGGTGCATATTCTGGCTATTGCGGTGGTTCTCTCAGACCTCCCTAAAGAGGAGGAGAGAGCCACGTAGTAACTTCCCCTGCCATCGCCCAGGCATGGATTCCACTTCCTAGACCCTTAATTAACTAATTCTTTGAATCACATCAGAACTGTCTCAAAGGCTCCACATTTTAATGCAGCTCATCCCTTTAAGAATGCTCTGAGCAGGTGTATGGAAAAGGATGTAAAGCCAAGCTAAGGCAAGCGATGGTCCCATCAGACCCTTCCCTCTGTGAAGGAAACTGGAGTGTCAGAGGCTGAGGGGAATATCTTACAGGGCATATAGGAGTGAAGAAGCCAAACAGGAAGCCAAGATAACCTTACTATCAAAATGGATTGTTCTATTGCCTGGAATTTTGCTAGAGATTAGAAATTGCTTTGGTAATTGTTACTGGGATCTTTCATTTGGAACAATTGTACCCAATGGGGAAATGAATAATGATACTTAGAGTTCTTAATAAATGCTGTTCCTAGTCATGTCATGAAAATTAGAAAGATAAAAATTGCATTTGTTCTAGGATGCGACAAGGAGGATTCACGTGTCAACCGACCATGGGGACACATGGAGCATGGCCCAGCTCCCCTCTGTGGGGCAGGAACAGTTCTATTCTATTCTAGCCGCTAATGATGACATGGTGTTCATGCATGTGGATGAGCCTGGAGGTGAGAGCTTTTTAGTGGTGTATTCTTACTGCATAAAGATTTAAGTTCTGAAGCTACTTTAAGTAGCTTTCCTTCTTAGATGTTGACTTTTCCTCTTATCTGTAAGACTTGATTAGTGAATGTGCTGTCTTACGGATAATAGGTAGCCTCTGTTAAAAACACCACTCCAATATACTTTGTGTGTGTGTCCAAGTTTCTAGAACAGGGCTTCTCAAAGAATGGTCAGAGGATTGGTGTTGATTCACAAATTTTTTGTTACTGAATACGGAAATTGAGAGCAAGCATTTAGAAACACTTTTTTGTAAAGATTTATTTTTATTTATTTATGCATACAAGAGCTGGGGTGTAGGCCAGTGATGCTGTGGGGAGGGGGTGAGAAGATTCACCGGAGACAGAGTGGGGAGCAGAACAGGCGGATCTACTGAAATACACTCTGAGGGGAGCAGCGGGTGAGACAGGAGAGGTCTGCTGCGCCATGTGAGTAGCTCCCTGGCTGGGGATCGAACTCATCCTGCAATGGCTGTGGATAGCTTCATAGTACTGAAGCTTAACCCCTTACGTCACCAGGGAAGTCCCATTTAGAAATTCTTATAGCCATTTGACAAAGTAATTTTATAGCTATTGGCTCTAATGATAAAAAACTGAAGGGTTATATTTTGTCTTTTATATTTTATTTTTCTGGTGATTTTTAGTTTGCAAAAGTATGGGTTTATGACATATTGGAAACTTTAACATGGATCATTCACCACAGATAGTTTGAGAAGCATCGTTCTAGGGTATAAAGACTTAAAGATGTGTAAGACATGAATCTAAATGCTCATCCCCTGCCACCAGAATATATCTGGGAAGAGCTTTTCAGTGGCACTGATTTATTCATTTAATAAACTCAGCATCTGCTGTACTCTGGGTACTAAACTGGGTACTGGAATTAAAGGTGGGCATGAAGTTGTTGATACCAAGCTGATTGAATCTCAGGTCTGTACCTCGGTCACCAGAGAGTCGGCCTATGTGAGCAGTCAGTCACCTGAACGGTTAGACTATTGTTTTTCTTTTTGTTCCATCCTCAGACTTAGTGTTTTTGTTTGTTTGCCTATTCCAGATACCGGATTTGGCACAATCTTTACCTCAGATGACCGGGGCATTGTCTATTCCAAGTCCTTGGACCGACACCTCTATACCACCACTGGCGGAGAGACAGACTTCACCAACGTGACCTCCCTCCGGGGTGTCTTCATCACAAGTGTCCTCTCAGAAGGTGAGCTTGGCACAGCTGTTTTTTCAGCTGAATGTGTTGGGAGCTGAGGTTTTAGGGGTGACCGATGGTCCTACCAGAGTCAGTTCTGGCTCTCTATTTTAAATAAGGTATGGTAAATAGAACCAACAAAGAGCAAAGCAATAGCACATAAAGAAATAGATTTCTTTCTCTAGAAATCTTTCTTTAGAAAGATCATTTGGCTTCTGTGTTTTTTGTCTTAATCTAAATTCAGACCTACAGGAATGAGGCCACTAGGAACCACTTCCTTGCTTCCTTGTTTCTCCTTATGGTGGGTAGAACAATCACAGGCCAAGATATTTAGTGAGTTCTACTCGGGAATCTGCTGTCCTGGCCTTTGCTAAGGCCCTGTGATACAAATAAGTACATTAATGCATAAAGACTCAAGCTTTTGTTTGTTTATGTTTGTTTGTTTGGGGTGACTATCTGTCATCATTTTGTGAATATCTTGCAATGCTCTGCAAGGTTCTGAGTGATAATGACCCTCTGTTTAGTCCCTGAACTCACCTCCAACTTTTCTCTCCTTCTTTTACTCTATTCTAGTCACTTTAGTCCTCTGCCAGTTCTTAAACATACCAGGTTTACACACTCGTGGCTTTGAAATTTGTACCCACTGTTGTTTCCCACATCTACAAGGCTGATACTTTCCTTCTTTGAGTCCTTGCATATTTTTTATTTTCTGAATGAGACCCACCCTGACAATCATATTTTAAATTTCAGTTTGCATGTGTTCATGCGCGCGCGCGCGCGCACACACACACACTCGGATCCTCTTTTGCTGTGCAAGTTTTTTCCCCAGAGCACCTATTTTCTAACATATAATTTGCTTATTTATTCTGTCTAGTGTTTATCTTTCTCACTCTACTAGAGTGTATACTTCACAGAGTTTTTGTTTTGTTCACTAATATATTCCCAAAGGCTTACAACAGTTTTCACATAGTAGGCATTAAAATAATTCTTGAATAAATTAATTTCCTTTCTTGTTTGTTTTTCCTTGGAAAACCCAGAGCATATCATCTCTGAATTTAAACTGGCAAGTCTTTTTTTTTTTTTTTAAGATTTATTTATTTATTTATTCACGCACCGGGTACAGTCAGAAGCACGGGAGGGTGAGAGAATTCACCAGAGCCAGAGCAGAGAACAGAACAGGCAGACTGACAAAGTACACTGCTAAGGGGAGCAGCAGGCGGCCGGAGAGAGCTGCGCACCATGTGGGACCCTCGCCCAGCAGCTGGGGATCAAACCGGCGCTGCAGAGGCTGTGGGCAGCTTCGCAACCCAGCGCTCAACCGCTGCGCCACCGGGGAGGCCCTAAACTGACAGCTCTTTAATATATTGAAAAATAGGTATAGGATATGTGATAGTGGAGAGACAAAAATTGGAAATTTTTAATTCATAGTCATGCATGCATACTCAGAGTCCCTACAACAAGCCTAGTGCCATGACTTGTCTGTGGAAAGTCTAGGATACCTTCCCATCAAGATTCTTCTTCCATGCAAGTGAGCAATGAGGGAGAACAAATATCATCAGTTTACTGTGTTGGGAAGGAGACAAAGGGAATCATTCTCTAGAGTATCAGTCTAGATGATTTCTGGAATTAGCTGACCCTGTGCAGGTGGGAAGCCTTTTTCAAATCCCACCTTGAGTGTGCTGCTCAGTTACTCAGCGACATGGAGCCTCTTTGTTGGGACTCCAGGGTTATTCTGACGTGTTCTGTAGGCTCAGGAGAGAGTTACGCAATGACCAATGAATTTAAGAGGGTGCTGCCAGTGGATCAGGCTTAATGTCATTCTTTTCCCATTCAGATAACTCTATCCAGACTATGATCACTTTTGATCAAGGAGGAAGGTGGAAGCACCTGCGGAAGCCTGAAAACAGTGAATGTGATGCTACAGCAAAAAATAAGAATGAGGTTTGTTTTACTCCAATTGTCGTGTGTACTTGGAGCAAAGCAGCCGTTCGTCCTGCTCTTAACCAGTTACATTTGAATAATGAAGTTTTGTTCTTGATGAAGGGTCCATGGCTAAAGCTGGAAAACTTGGAGATGAGAGAATGACATTAACTTAGAATGTAGGGAAAAGAAACTGAAAATATTATGGATTATTTGTCTTTTAAAGAAAAACAAAACTGAAGGCTAACAATGTGTGTTTCATTAGCTGCTGAATGAAAACAGAATGGGCACAAGGGCTGGTGGTTAGTTAGGAGTCAGCGTGGCAGCTCTGGGACTGAGAAGCCACAGACCAGGCAAAGCTGGGCTGGTCGGAAACAAGTGGGAGGCTCGCTGCTCCACCCCTGGCCTGGGATCCGCTTGGCTGATGGGTGTGAGCGGGACCCAGCCCTGACAGCAGAGCTGATCCCCCCCAGGGGAGGCTGAGAACTAGAAAACAAAGGCGTTGCAGGAGATCACAGATTTCATGAGTGACAGGTCTTGACAGGCAAGAAAAAAGAAAGAAAAAACAGCTCTGTGTCTGGCTTTTACAGACACAAATTTAAGAGGTACTTAGCAGAACACTGGAGGTTCTCTTAAAAAAACGATGGTGTTGGTAGTTCCCAAGCCCCCCTTAGAACACCTGTGGTGGATACACACTCTGCTGTTTTAGGCGAGGCATTCTTTCTTTGTTTTAAAAACCTCAGACAGTGTGAGATAAATTGCACCTGCCCATCTCCATGCTCTCCCTTCTGCCCCCTCTCACTGTCCTCTGCTGACCTTGCCCTGCACCTGCCCTCCTCACTTCTGCCTCCATGGAGAGGTACAGTGGCCTCTCACACCTCAGCACTCTTTGTGATTCTCCTTTGGCTGCGAATGAAGCCTGTGCCTCTGACATGGTGAATGAAGGTCCAGTCCTCCCCCATCTGGTTGAGTCCTCCGCCATCCAGTCCAGTCTGCCCCGTCGGCTTTCTTCTGCCTTTTCATTCTCATCTTGAATTTTTTTTGTGGATGTAGCCCTTATATCACCCTCTGCTGCTCCCTGGAGCCCCTGCATGTACCCCTGCCTATGTTATCCCTGGGGGAGCTGTGCCTCTCCCCCCGACCCCATATAATTAAGATTAGTGGAAATCCTAACCATTAAATTGAACTAATCATTCTACTTTATTCCATTAATAACTTGCTTGAACTTCCTTTTTTTATTGGAATAAAATATACACGACCTAAAATTAACATTTTAACCAATTTGAACCTCCTCTAAAGTACTAACTTTCTGCTTTATACCTCAATGTATTTCTGAAAAATATTTCTTTTTTTTTTATTTATTTATTCGTCTATTTATTTATATATACAAGCACTGGGTACGGTCAGAAGTACGGGAGGGTGAGAGAATTCACCAGAGCCAGAGCGGGGAGCAGAGCAGGCAGAAGGACCGAAGTACACTGCTGAGGGGAGCAGCGGGCGGCAGGAGAGGTCTGCGCGCCATGTGGGACCCTCGCCGGTGGCCGGGGAGCAGCCGGGGATCGAACCGGCACTGCAGAGGCTGCGGGCAGCCTCGCAACCCAGCGCTCAATTGCTGCGCCACCGGGGAGGCCCTGAAAAATATTTCTTAAAGACCACATTGGGTCTGATTTCAAATCACTACCACATCTTGTACAGTGAAATATGTCAAGTGTACATCAAGTTTACTTATGTGGAATCATACTTTAAATATTAATCAGAGGCTTTAGTGTAATTCAGGAATAAAATACACCAAGACTACACTTGAGAAAATAATTGCATTGTTTATTCCCAAATATACTGATGCATTTTAGAATCAGGAATATCCTACCCAGCCTCTGACTCATCACCACCCCCCAAAAAAAAAACCCTAATGAAAAAATGGACAAAAGAGTTGAATAAACATTTCTCTAAATGGCCAATAAGCACATGACAAGATGATCGGCATCACTAATTGCTAGGGAAACACAAAGCAAAACCATGCGATACCGCCTCACACCCATCAGGATGACTCTATAAAAAAAATCCAAAGTAACCAAGGAGGTAGAGAAATTGGAACTCTTAGCTCCTGTACGTGGGAGTGAAAAATGGCACAACTACCTAATGGATGAGATCTGGGTGCTGTGGCTGTAGACTACAGCCACTTCATGGAAAGCAGTGTGTGGTTCCTCAGAAAATTCAGTGTAGACCTATCATGGGAACCAGCAATTTCCACTTCTGGGTATATATCCTGAAGAATTGAAAGCTGGGTCTTGAGGAGGTATTTGCACACCCATGTTCACAAACAGCATTTTTCATAATAGCCAAAAGGTGGAAGCAACCCAAGTGTGTTTTGACAGATGAAGCGATAAGCAAACAGGTGTAGACATGCAACGGAATACTTCAAAAGTGAGGAAATTCTGACACAGGTGACAACATGGAAGAACTTGAGGCAATATTGGTCACAAAAAACAAATACTGTATGGCTCCACTTACGTGAGATACCCAGAGTAGCCGCTCCAGAGAGACATAAGGTAGAAGGGTGGTTGCTAAGGGATAGGGGGGTGGAGGGATGGGAGAGTTCTTTAATGGCAAGAGTTTCCGTTTTGTAGGATGAAAATGTTCTGGAGGTGGATGGTGGTGGTGATTGCATAACAGTGTGATGTACTCGATATACTGGGCTTTACATTTAAAAAAGATTGATGGTAGATTTTTTAAGATTTATTTATTTATGCATACAAGAACTGGGGCACAGGCCAGAGGTGCAGGAAGGTGAGCAGATTCACCAGAGACAGAGTGGGGAGCAGAACAGGCAGACTGACTGAAAATCACTGCTGAGGGGAGCACTGCTGAGGTCTGCTGCGCCATGTGGGTTGCTCCCTGGCCGTCTGGGGATCGAACTCGTGCTGCAGAGGCTTCTGGATAACTTCATAGTGCTGTGCCTAACCCCTTATGCCACCAGGGAGGCCCTCACTGTGTGTATTTTATCACAATTAAACAAAAAGTTTCCCATTGAGGTCTAGCTGAAGTTTTAAAACCTTATTAGAAAAGGATCTGTGAGATGAGTAAAAAAAAAAAAAAAAATGGTACCTTTGGTTTTAATCAAAGCTTTGATTTTTCTCCACAGTGCAGCCTTCATATTCACGCGTCCTATAGCATCTCCCAGAAGCTAAACGTCCCGATGGCCCCGCTCTCAGAACCTAATGCCGTGGGCATCGTCATCGCCCACGGTAAGCAGCCCCCTTGTTTCAGGGCAGAAGTAGCTGAGCTCGCCAAGCCTCAGCCACAGCCTGAACCCTGTGGTGTCGCAGGCCTCTCCGGTTCCTTGTAGAATTTCTTGCACGACCGTGATACTCTGGGTCTTTCCTAGACTCCCATCCGAGAGAGCAACATGACTTCGCCTTTTCCAAACTTTCAGTGGCCATTTTTTCTATTATAAATGGCACGATGGGGAATAATCAGGATAAATCTATTCACACTCTCTGGGCAATAAATCTCTGTTTCTTTGCTGATGGGTTGGATTGTGTTGCAGGCAGCGTGGGGGATGCCATCTCAGTGATGGTCCCAGACGTGTACCTCTCGGACGATGGGGGTTACTCCTGGTTGAAGATACTGGAAGGACCCCACTACTACACCATCCTGGATTCCGGAGGCATCATCGTGGCCATAGAACACAGCAGCCATCCTATCAATGTGATTAAGTATGCATGAGCTCAGCTCCACCACCTCCATGCAGAGAGGGCAGTTGGGGTGTCCTCAAGTTTGTTGGGGGGACGTTAGGGACCCTGATCCAAATTTACGCATCCTACAGAACTATGGGGAAGGTTCTTGAAGGGATTGCATTTAGAACAATTCAGTTTAAAAAGCTTTTTTTCTCTGATTCCCTCTGGCTAACACAATTTCATCACTTTTTAAAAATATTCTTCACAAGAATGTAGTGGAAGTTTCCCATACTCTGGATGGGAAATGACCTAAGTTCTTATAAAATACATTTTGTTTGTCAACTTAGGAGCCCACTTTTCCTGGGTCACCACCCTTTCTTTCCTGAAAGAATTTTCATATAGCAATATTTTTTTTCTACATGCTCATTGAATAAATTTCTTTCTTCCACCCTGTTACCAGTCAGTACTAAAAACTGATTGTCAGTCGGTAAGCCATCCCCTAGATGGGAGGTGTGTTTGGGATCAGATAGCCGGACAGTTTCCTGCTGTGACCATAGATGCTGACCCCCATCACCATCTTCTTGATTGTGGTCTCAGGTATTCCACAGATGAAGGCCAGTGCTGGCAAAGCTACACTTTCACCGGGGAGCCCATCTACTTCACCGGCTTAGCCTCTGAACCTGGAGCTAGGTCCATGAACATCAGCATTTGGGGTTTCACGGAGTATATCCTGAGTCGCCAGTGGGTGTCCTATACCATCGATTTTAAAGATATCCTTGAAAGGAACTGTGAGTATTGCCTCTGACCTTTTCTTTTTTTCTTTCTGGTTTTTTTTTTTCATTTTTTTTTTATTTTAACATTTATCATTTTTTACATTTTTTAACCAGAGACATCCTGCAGGGGAGGAGGAGGGAGAGGGGTGAGAGGGAGGGAGGGAGGAGCACAGGGGACTGAGGTGATGGTGCACGGTGCCTTGGGGAAGGAAATTCTATGGGGACTCAGTCTGAGGGAGGGAAGCAAATATTGTCTAAAAAATGTTAAAAATGATAAATGTTAAAATAAAAAAATGAAAAATAAATAAAACCAGGAAAAAAAAAAGATTTATTTATTTATACAAGAATTGGTGCCGAAGACCAGCTCTGGCAAAATGTCGGGTCAGGTGTCCCTGAAAGGATGAGACAGTGGCATTGGCCAAACTTGAGGGCTTAGGGGAGGGGGAGTGAGGCAGACACAGACACTCTCTTTGATGCAAGTGTCTCCTGCTGAGGGTCTCAGTGGGTCTTCATTTATACATTAAGGCAAGCAGTGGGATTACATCATCGTATGCATAGAAGCAAAACAGAAATAATAATAATTATTCAGTGTTCAATTTTTAAGCAAGTAATTCTCCGTGCCATGTGCTTACCATATTATTATACGTATAGTTTATTGCCCAATGTATATTCCAAGAAGTTTTTTCTATTATGACCAAGAACAAAAAACAAAGGGATGTTTAATCTTCAGCCCCACGGTGTGAGGCCCTTTTTGTCAGCCCATGGTGTGAGGCTCTTTGAGCTTCATCCCCACGGTGTGAGGCCCTTTTCTTAGTGCTTGCCAGTGTCTTATCTGGCTGGGGCAGCAAGGCACCCTGCAGCAAACTGGAGGACAGTCAGAGGCGCGGCGGGTGGGGGTGGGGGGTTGACAGAATTCACCAGAGACAGACTGAAGACACTGCTGAGGGGAGCAGTGGGAGAGACAGGAGAGGTCTGCCACGCCATGTGGGTAGCTCCCTGGTTGAATTGAACCTGCACTGCAGAAGCTGTGGACAGCTTCACAATGCTGCGCCACTGGAGAGGCCTGCCTGTGACCTTTTCTACCAGAAATTTGTAAACATTTTCCTATATAACCAATTTGATTAAATTTCTTTTAGCTGAAATAAGAAAATCCACATGAAAGAGGGTGGAAGGATATTCCTTGTTGGGTAATCAGAATGGTATCAGAAAAACAGTTCTTTGGACTAGCTCTGTTCAAGAGAATTAACATGAGGGCCATATATGTAATTTAAATTATTCTGTCAGCTACATTATAGAGGTGAAAGAGTTTAAAATTAATTTTAATATGATCATCTCAGTATATCCCAAATATTATTTCAACATGTTATTAATGAGATCGTTTGCATTCTTTTTTTTCTAAGTAAGTTTTCAAAATTTGGTGTGTAGTTTACACTTAACCCTTATAGTCAGTCTCAATTCACATCAGCCACCTGTGGCTAAGGCTGCCATACAGCTTTGCACTGGTGGAGCTCCTTAACACTTTATGAGACTTTTTTCTGCTTATAAGATTAGCACATGCTTGTGTTTGTCTAAAATTACATTTCAGGTTTATCGCCAATGATTACAGCAGAACCTTATAGAGAAAACTTGAAAGTGCAAAGACCATCTAATTGTGTCCCTTATCAAAATGTTAAAGTGAGTAAGTTTTCAAACAGTTTTGGCTTGATGTTAGTCATGACTGAGGCTCTTAACAGGCTGCCAGGTGAGCATGAAGCCCACACTGACTATTTCAGAGTCCTGTGAGTTCAAACTAGAAGGCACATTAAAGGCCCGGAAAACAGCTTCAGAAAAGGGGGTTGGAATGTTTATTGTAAGGTGTACCTAAGAATCAAACCCTTCGAGGCGGGTGAGAATTGTATGGGGTCTGTAACCAAGATGAAAATGCATACATCGAGGGCCTCCCCTGGTGGTGCAGTGGTTGAGCACTGTGCTGCGAGGCTGCCTACAGCCTCTGCAGCGCTGGTTCGTTCCCTGGCCGCCGGCGAAGGTCCCACAAAAAAAAAAAAAGGAAAATGCATACATTGTAAAAAAAATGAAAAATGATGTAAAAAATATATTTAAAAAACCCAGCCCTGGTACCAAAGGTTCTGAAATTGTACTGAAAAATATGGAACATAAAAGAAAAAGTGCTGGAGAATAAGCCCACCAACCTGTAGTCACTTGTTGGTATAATATGAGAGCGGACAAGCTTTCAGGATGCTTTGTTGAATTTTGGTCCTAGCTACTGGACAGCACTGTGGGTCTGATATCTTAGAATGCTAATTCACTGACTCCAGGAGGAAGCACACATACTCGGTTTAGACCTTACTTTCCTACTAGATTTTTTTTTTTTTTTTTTTTAGGCATGTTTTATTTATTTATTTGTTTGTTTGTTTTGTTTATACAAGCACTGGGTACAGTCAGAAGCGCGGGAGGGTGAGAGAATTCATTAGAGCCAGAGCGGGGAGCAGAGCAGGCAGAAGGACCGAAGTACACTGCTGAGGGGAGCAGCGGGCGGCAGGAGAGGTCTGCGCGCCATGTGGGACCCTCCTCAGGTGGCCGGGGAGCAGTCAGGGATCGAACCGGTGCCGCAGAGGCTGCGGGCAGCTTCGCAACCCAGCGCTCAACCACTGCGCCACCGGGGAGGCCCTCCTACTAGATTTTTAAATATGATTTAACACCAGAGAGTCATTATGTTCTAAATTCATTAAATAGGCTATTAATGGAGCTGGCTCGTGAATTTTCCCCTCAGCAGGCAGCTCTGGAGTTTCCCCTGAAGTTTAATGTCATTATAAGATTTGTTAAGTGTCTGCTCGTTAACAGCCTCTGTGCTGGTCTTCATATCCCAAAGGATAAAAACCTAGGGCCTCTCTGGTGGTGCAGGGGGTTAAGCGTCAGCACTATGAAGCTAACCACGGCCACTGCAGCATTGAGTTCGATCCCCGGCCAGGAAGCTACCCACATGGCACAGCAAACCTCTCCTGTCTTGCCCCTCAGCAGTGTATTTCCATAGATTTACCTGTTCTGCTCCCCACTCTGTCTCTAGTAAATCCTTTCACCCCACTGTGCACCTCTGGCCTGCTCTCCTGCTCCCCTCAGCAGTGTATTTCCATAGATTTACGTGTTCTGCTCCCCACTCTGTCTCTAGTAAATCCTTTCACCCCACTGTGCACCTCTGGCCTGCACCCCAGCTCTTGTATGCATAAATAAATAAATCTTTAAAACAAAACAAAACACCTAATTCACAACCTTTAGGCCATACCCTCTAAGTCATTTTTCTAGGAGGGGGAGATAGAATATACTCAGCTAGGTTAACTGTCACCAACATTTCTCATATGAGAGCTAGTTGACTAAAGTTAAAGTCTAGAAAAGGACTGTTTTCCCTTTTGTTTGGAGCAAACTAGCTCACAGTGAAACTGAGCACATTCTGACTCACCAGGATCTCGTCCTACCGTGAAGCACCTGCGGCTCCAGCTATCCAAGCCTGGGTGCAGGCCTGCACAGGGGCAGCACCTCTCGGTTTGGATGGAGCCCTGCGTGCAGCCTCCCATGCAAAACAAATAAGACTTTTCATGATACTCGAATGGGTGGTGCGGTGTAGACAGTCCCCCTTTGGCTCGAGGAAATGCCAGTGCTAGCGGCTCCAGACTAACATGTTTGCCATTCCAAAGTGAAGTGGCAGCGATAGCCACTCACGCGCCCTTGCCTTGTTCTTCCCGCAGCTGGCTGCCACCTCGTGGGTGGGCTCTGTGCCAGGCAGCTTCCTGAGCAGTCTGTCTGTCCGTCCTTTAGGTGAAGAGAAGGACTACACCATATGGCTGGCTCACTCCACAGACCCTGGCGACCATGAGAATGGCTGCATCCTGGGCTACAAAGAGCAGTACCTGCGACTCCAAAAGTCGTCCGTCTGTCAGAATGGCCGGGACTATGTCGTGACCAAGCAGCCGTCCATCTGCTCCTGCTCCCTGGAGGACTTCCTCTGGTATCGGCACCTCTCAGATCCCTGAGCCCCTTTTCCATGCTGGGGGAGGTGAAAGATAGTCGGCTGATAGGGTTGACAGATGGTTACAAAAGATCATTTTCTTCCCTTTCTTCCCCGAGAGTGGAGATATGCTGCTGCACAGAAAAGGGGAAGCAAGGTTGTTATTAACCGGACAGATGACATTGTCATTCCAAGCAGTTAATTATTGGGCAGAACCAACAACAACCCCCAGAAATCTTCACTTGGCAGTGGTGGGAAGGAGGAGGTATATAAGAGAATAAAATGTGTGTGTGTGTGTGTGTGTGTGTGAATGGTGGCAGAACAGAAGCCACCAGAACAAGTGGCAGAAGAGCTAAGAGGAAACTGGGCTTTAGAGAGCAGCCTGAAAGCTTGAGTTCACTGGGTCAGGCACTAGGTTTGGGGTTCTCTGCAAGACCAAAGGCAGGGAAAGTGTGGTTCTATCCTAGACAGGGGACATCAGTGTATTTATAGTATATAGATCCTGTAGGGTGTAGAAACTATCAAGGTGGACTTCCTGGAGTTCAGGATCATCCAGATTTAAGGATTAGTTACTGAGTTAAGAGTTAGCTGATTATCCCAGGGTAAGAGAGTTGCTGGGGCAAATAAGAAGCAGCTCTTCACATCACAGGTAGTAATCTGCATGGAACCTGTACTTGCAATAATTGCCACGAGGAGGTAAAAATGCATCCTGCAGACTTGGAGAAGGCAGGCAGGCAACAGTCACAGCCTCTCACATCATATTCTCTCACGCTGCAAGTGACAGAATGCAGGTCCAAGCGGCCCATGCAATTACTCTGTGTGGCCCATGTCTCTGTCCCGGGGGAGGAAATACCCCTCAGGCCCCACTGGTGTTACAGTAGGGCTAGAGGGAACAGGCTTGCTCCCACCCCAGTGTCCACATCAACTTGGCTCCCGCTTACCAGAGCTGCTGCTATTTTCCGAACAGCCGTGTCTCTCCAGAGCACTGCATTGTGGCCCCTGCTGCCTCCTCCACTGGAGAGCCCTCCACAGCTGTGCATTCCTACTTGACCTTTGACACCTCAGAAGCCTTCCCCAATTTCCTCTCTTATGGGCTCCCGCAGCATCCCTTTTACAGCATTTCCTTTGTTTTAATTATTGCTTATAGGTCTGGCTCCTCGCGGGCACCGCTGGTTCAGTTCTCGTGTAGTGGTAATGGCCAAGCTGTGTTTGCTGGGCCGTGCCAGGCACTGTGCCGGGCAGCTCACGTCACCTCACAGCCCTGTGGGATAAGTGCTGCTTTCGTTTCCATTTCACCCAGGCAGGGAGTGGCGGAGCTGGGATGTGAACCTGCAGGGCCAGATTCTGGAGCCTGTGTGACTCGTGCTTGAAAAATGTGCACTTTGTGAGTGGGAAGGGACTTCTCCTGAAGTTTTAATACTTAACATTTTATCAGAAGTTGCCCTGTGCTGTTGGAGGGGTGGTGTCTTCTGTATCCTTTTTCAGTTCTTCCTACCCTGCCTCTAAATATTTGTCAGAAATATCTTGTAGCACAAGTAGCATCTCGATCGCACCCAAATAGTCACTGGATGCTCACTGTGTGCGGTGCAGTGGGAGGTGCTGGTAGAAGGTTATGTTCCCACAGTCATGTTGTGAGACACAAGGTGTGTGTGCCACATAGTGTAGAGCAGGGAGAGACGAGCTTTAGGCTGAAAGGCAGCGGGTCACAAACGCTGGGGTGAGGAGGTGGCTTTTGCATTGAGCAGGGCTTGACCGCACATGTCTGGGAAGAAGCAGGCCCCTGAAGCCAGTGAGCTGGCGAGGCCACCGAACCCTGCTGTGTGACCCAGGAAGAGTGTTCTGGAAGATAGGACCATCTCCGCTGTCCTGATAAAGACGCAGGCAGTGCCCATGGGACTCACAGGCTAAGTTTTCCACTTAGATATTGGGAAGGAAGGTTGGTGTCGTGGACTAACCCAAGGAAATGGTGACAAGAGGCCTGAAGAGAAAACAGGGTGTGTTTGAACATACTACTCATTTGCGTTTCTATCGGTGTGCTTGGTGGTATTTAGAAATGTGGGATTAGAGCTCAAAAGAGAGATGAAACCCAGAAACCACAAATAGTTAAGCTTCTGAAGAGAAAGCAGATGCAGTGAAAATAAGAGAATTAGTGACCAAACCTTGAAAAATGTCTGCATTTGTGGGTCAGGAAGCCAGAGGAACAGCCGGTGAGCAGAGAAAGAAACGAGCACAGCTCTGCAAGGCTGGGTGGGTAGGAGCATGGTGGTGCAGGGCAGAAGGTGGGTGGGTGTTAGTGTGGGTGGTCGCATAGGGCGTGCCTGGGCTGGATGACTGGGAGGCCTTGGGAGGCCTCAGCCATTCATCTTCAAGGTGGCGAAGGGGGTCGGAGCTGGTGTGCACAGAGTAAAATGTAAATCACATAGAATGAGTGAAATGTCCTTTTAGAAGATTTGACCAGTAAGGGAGAAGGGGGGTAAAGGGAGAAGCCCCATGCAGGCCAAGGAGAAGCCACCAAGTGAGTGGACAGTGGTCCCTCTCGTGCCGTTGGTGAAGAAGGTCCCAGGTCACGGGGCAGAGAGGGCCACGGGCCTGTGTGTAGGGGGCTAGCCTTGGAGCGGGGGACGTCTGCTGATTCTTTGGGAAAAACAGAGAAAAGAGAGCATAGGGTGGTTCTGAGGTGATACATGGCTGGTGGAGGCCAGGGAAGGGGGTTCCTGTTGTAGGTAAGGGCCTCCAAGAAGCTGAAGGGAGAGACTTGGGAAGGCAGAAAAGGTCTGACACTCCACCCCCACCAGACAGCAGAACATGAGTTGTTTGGAGGTAAGTAAAGGAATTGCTAAGGGTCCCAGAGTTTAGGTCTGTTGCCGCCGCCACGGTTTCTGGGTCTCGGTGTGTGAGTCCCCCGCGCTGCCGCTGCAGCTGTGAGCCTTCCCCGGAAGCCTGGTGCCCTGGGCAGGGCTCCCCCAGAGCCTCCTAGTTACTGAGTCCTGAGTCCAGCAGGCCCAGTCCGTCAGCTTACTTCCCCCAGGAAAGCCCCTCGGTGATTGTGTGCCTATATGGGCCTTCATCAATGTCTGAGGCCCTCGGGGCTCTCTAGCCACCCAGGGCCAGCAGAGGAGCCGTCCGCTGCCCCCATCACTCATCACTTGTCACTACTATCTTATTAGCAGCTCTGAAAGGTGCTCTATCTGCTGACTCTTGCAGTGATTTTGGCTACTTCCGTCCAGAAAATGACTCCAAGTGTGTGGAACAGCCAGAACTGAAGGGCCACGACCTGGAGTTCTGCCTGTACGGAAGAGAAGAGCAGCTGACGACGAATGGGTGAGCTGGCTGCTTCCCGCATGGGGCGGAGGAAGCACCATGTTCAGGCTGGAAAGCTGCTTCTCTCCAAACAGAGCTGCATGATATTTTAGAACACTCCAGAAAAACACTGTCTGACAGACTTCCCATGAGGATGGAAATGGTTTATAATCCACTGTGTCTGACATAGCCGCCAGCCCATAGCTGTCAACACTAGTGCAACTGAGGAACGGAATTAATTTTAATTAATTTTAATTTAAATACCTCCATATTTAAATACCTCCAGATGCCATCTAGAGGAGCTCATTATGTCCTTCCCCTACGAAATTCCCCCTCCTAGGGCTGCCCCACATTAACATGCTTGCCCTGGTCTAACCTCTGCAGTAGTCGTTTAAGGCAGAAAGGCAGGCATGCCCCTCAGCGAGGCCAGCCACACTCGGGTCTGCTCAAGGCTGAAACTATACAGTATGCAGTCCCCCAACATCCTGTGGTCCTTCCCTCAGCCCTGAAAGATGGTGTGAGGATGAGAAGCTTCTCTTTTTGCTTTTCAGATGCTGTTTTCAGAAAATAGGCAAGAATCCAGGAATAGATTCTTGTATTTTGTTAAAGTTTCTCTGCCTTTCAGGTACCGGAAGATTCCAGGAGACAAATGCCAGGGTGGAGTGAATCCAGTTCGAGAAGTAAAAGACTTGAAAAAGAAATGCAGAAGCAACTTTTTAAGTCCAGAAAAGCAGGTATGTTAAGGTAGATGAGGCTTAGGTACAAATAGGGTCTTGGATCCTGCTAGACGAGTCAGAATCACAGCATCGAGCACTGTGTTGCTGAATACGAGGGACCACACTGCTCCTGCAGCCTCCCTTTGCACAGTGGCTGTTAGTTTTCCTACTGAAAACTTTTTTTTTGGGGGGGAGTGGTGTTCTGTAAAGTTGTTCCAAGTCTTAGAAGCATAGAACTGAGGATATGTCTGAGGTGCAGAGTCATTTAGGGGAAAAGCCAAGAGCTTTGGCTGCCAAGGCCAGGACCTGGTAGAGAACAATGGCCTCAGGAAAGGGGGGCTCTGTGGAGTCACGCAGGTGCTCGGGATGGCGACTCCGCTGGTGATGGTGGGCTGGTTTTGGTGGAGAAGCAGTTACTTGTCTGTCACCCTAAACTACCTGGCTGGGACCGAGGCTCTGGCAAAGCAGGAGCCTCTTGATAAAGAAGCATTGGACCAGTAAGGAGCCTGGGCCAGTAACCCTGGGCCGGGATCCCTGTAGGATGAGAGGGTGAGCGGGATGCTGCAGCACCCTGCCCTCTCCTGTGGGCGGGGATGAGGGCCTCACCAGCGCTGGGGGTAAGAAGGCAGTGAGAGAAGAACGTGTGGGGTTGGGGCTTGTTGCGGGCACGATCCTCCTCCTACTCGCCCACCTCTGCACTCCTGTGGCTGTCCTCAGTCTCGTGTCTAATTGCACAGGACTCCCACCCTCAGGGACACCCCTTTAGCCCCAGAATCCAGCGCCATCTCCTCTTGAATACACTGAAAAAACACATTCCCTATCTCCCACCCAAAGGCAGGTAGGTCATACTCAAACAAAAAGGTTTATTTGTAAAAACATACCAAAAATGAAATGAAAAAATAAACCCTAGTGTCCTGGTCTAGCCCTGCACAGCTTCTTCCGGGTGATGGCCTGCTCTAGGTCAGTCAGCCCGTTATCATCATAGCCTCCCTTTCCTGTTGCACCCTTAAGCTCCAGGATCTAGACAGTTCCAAGGCTTCCAGTGTAACTTTGACTGGGTTTGCAGCATTCTGACAGCTTCAAAGCAATTGGAACTCAGGTTACCTTCTGCCAGCTGTGATACTCTGGTAGAAGTGAGATAGTCCGACTAGGGGATCGGAAAAGTATCTGGAGTCTGCCGATTAGTCACCAAGAAATGTGAAGCAAATGAGCAACCTCTTTGAATTCAATCCTAGAATATGCACACTTAAACTTGTTTGTGATTGTGTTTTCATTTATCAAGAACTCCAAGTCAAACTCTGTTCCAATTATCCTGGCCACTGTGGGATTGATGCTGATCACTGTCATAGCTGGGGTGCTCCTTGTGAAGAAGTACGTCTGTGGGGGCAGGTAAGGAACATGGAAGTCAGTCAGAGGTACTGAATTCAAAGCAGAAAGTCAGCCAAGCACATCTGGCTGAGTCTTTTCTTAGCAAAAACTTAGCTAATTGAAGTGAAGTTCTTGAAACTTCAAGCCCAAGCCTCAGTTTTTGCATCTATGGGTTATGCTTCCTGTTTGTGTGGCTCACTCGGTGTGTATGTAAAGCTCAGAAAGGCCACTGTCTTCTGAAAGACGTGCCTCTCCTTACCACAGAGGACTAACGGAGTCTCCGCCCACAGGTTCCTGGTGCACAGGTACTCTGTGCTGCAGCAGCACGCAGAGGCCAATGGTGTGGACGGTGTGGATGCTCTGGACACAGCCTCCCACACTAATAAAAGTGGTTATCATGATGACTCAGATGAGGTGAGTCCAGAAGTATAACTAACAAGGGTGATTCTTCTCCTAGTCCTAACCAATATGGTACAGCAAAGAAAGGTATAAGCGAGAAACAGTAATTTAATGACTCTTTAAGATTTGGCCAGCCCCCAACCTGGGTAATTGCTAGGAATTCTTTCACCTACAAATAATAGGGCCTGTGTCTGTCTTTGCAGGATCTCCTGGAATAGCTCCCCGAAGGAGCTGGGACCAAGCGTGGATGATGGAACCACAGTACCTCTTACACTTCCTGTGGTTCGACTTAGGGAAATAAATTTCCCTTTGCAAGGGACCCAGCTCTGTTTCTGCTGCTTCCATCAAAGCCAAAAGGACCTTCACTAAAGAAATGCAGGGGGGGGACCCTAAACACTCTCACAATTGGCTCTGCGAAGAAGGGGGGGAAATTTTTAATTCTTTAACTTTATTTCCACTTCTGTCTTCCTGCAAAACATGGGCTGTTTTGGTTTTGGTTTTTAAGGGAAATGGAATGGATATTGAAGGGAATGTTTCACTAACCCCATGCTTGCGTATGCTGCACAGCACCTCCGCGGGCACCTGTCACCTCCAGCGCCGACTCTCACAGAGCACCCAGGGCTGCCCCTGGACTCTGCTGGCGACAGAGCAGCTGCAGAGATGAGCACAGAGCACAGTAACTGGCACCGCCCGGGCAGCCCTTCCCTTCTGGGCACAGCCCTGCTCCAGCATTGCACACCAGCTCTACACACTGATCCCTGCTTTTCCCGTTTTTATCAGGGACCATAGACCACAGTGGTTTTTCTTTTTCTCCTATTTCACTAGGCAGTACCCTTGTTAATTGCACTTTGGCAACTAACTTAACCATGTGCTTCCAAGACACTAAATCAGGAAAACTTAGAGGGCAATATTTTTAACTTGGGGCAGGAAGAGGGGCGCAGCAGAGAATTGACTACATTTAGCACTTCCTAAAGGAGAAATTATTGCTTCTTCTGAGCTCTCTCAAGCCATGCTTTGTGCGTGTGCCAGGGAACTCTCTCAAGGACTGGGTCGGGCTGGCGCTGGGTGCGTGCCCAGCCCTGTGCACCCAGCTTGGGCTGATGGCGGCAAGCGTGGCCACCCCCAGGAGCCGGCCAGCACCCTTGTCCACTTCCCTTCCTGCTTGTTGTCTTGGCCCGGGTCACTCACTGTACTGGCTGCTCATTTGCTTCCTTTTAGGTGATGGTTGTCCATGGAGCCAGAACTAGATGTGGTTTTAGATTTATAGGCTTTTTTTTAAAAAAAAAATCATAATTTTATTAGCAGGCTCTCCTCCTCACCCTATTTTCCCAGCTTTGCCAAGAAATTTACTGGCATAAAACTTTGACTTAATCAGTTAAAAACACTCTCGATGACGCTTTGTATGACACATTGAGCTCATGTTTTAAATTTTGGGAAGTTTTCCATTTGACTTTTTTTTTAATTAAATGAATTATGGAATATAGTGAGCTGGGTTTTGGGGTGTCATATAGTAATGGAAGACTGCAATGATTAGTTTTAATACAGCTTGGATATTTACTATACAGGAATATAGTATAGTAAGTTTTTGGTCTTAGTCTACTGTGCTGGTCACAGTTTCTCCCAATAATTAGGATTGATCAGAACAGTCTTTGGTAAATGCCATTTTGCTGCTAGTTCATTTTATGACTAGAAAGTCAGTAAAAAGTAAATGTGCCAAATTAACTTTTATCAGACTGTGAGCAGATGGCTAAGTTCTCTCACCAGAATGCATTAACAGCAGCAGGGAAAGTGGGGGAGGGAGCGGATGGAGAATTTTAGAGACTTTGTAACGGCAGTAAAATTAAACAAGTCAGGGAGCTTCAGTTAGAAAATTAACTTAGGGCTGTTTTTTGCCATGAGAATTAATACTTGTTAGAGCCAAAGCACTAGCCTTTTAGGAAAAGCGCATTTGTTTTGCATGTTTTTTTAATTAAAATAATTCCAAAGATACACCAGCTCACAGATGATGAAGTGGCAGCCTTGGTCCCGTCACCTCCTGCCCAGAGAAGACTTCCTCCCCCGCACAGGCCTGCCCCACACACCTGCCCGCTGAACAGATGCCCAATACTCTGGTTATTTTAAAATGTAGGAAGGGTCATATTCTTCTCTAAACGTAAGATTAGGCCTCCCTGCTCCCGAGGACATCTGGGGTCTGTAGAACTTGGCAGTGTCCAGAAACTCACATGCATCATGTCATCTGAACCTCACATGATTTTACAAGATTTCTTTAAACACCACTTTTTGGAAAATGGGGTTGGGATCCCTACTTTTTGGAGCGATAACTGAAGCTGAGGTACAAACACTGAGTTACTATGAGCAATGGCAGTTTCTGTTGTCTGTAGGAAACAAACATGCTTATGCTCGCGCTGAAACTCCTGAGCAGCCTCGACCGTCGCGGTCTAACTGGCTGTTCTCAGGACCAGGGCCCATGGCCCTTGTTTCTCTCAGAGCAGTATTTAGCACCTTGTTGCCACTTAAGTAAACAGAACATTTTATTCTCCTGCATTTAATGGCTGAAAACAAAAGTGGTGATTATCTTGAACATGTGTTTGGAAACTGCCCCTCTCCTCCCTGGGGGTCCCTAGTCAAGGACTCAGGAGTGGGGCCACCCCTAGGGAATGCCCCCTCTAGATCCCAGCCCTAGCTGCCTGGTTCTGCTGCCTTGAGGACACTAATAAGCCTGTATCCAATCCTTTATTGG
This sequence comes from Talpa occidentalis, assembly GCF_014898055.3. Lineage (NCBI taxonomy): Eukaryota > Metazoa > Chordata > Mammalia > Eulipotyphla > Talpidae > Talpa > Talpa occidentalis. Next base: position 106,154,295 of record NW_023605305.1, on the reverse strand, counting down.
CTGGTTAGTGGGATTTCTGCATCATCCAGCTCATTCACAAGCTCCTGTCCTCTGCCAGGGAGTCAAACGGATTAAACTCATGATTTTGAAGATCAAAATGATTTCTGATTTTTCTTACTGGTGTTAGGTTCCAAGCATTATCTTTGAGTATAAATCATAGCATACCATTGTGTAAATTCCCAGGCTACCTGGAGCAGGGGAGATTATTTTCTGGAAGTTTCAGCAATAGAATTTAGCATTGTAAGATAGCTAGACATGGCAGACTGTCCAAAGTAGCTTGAGTTCTTAAACCCAAGTGGAGAAGTCACCATCCTTCCTGCTGTATGAACAGGTGTCTTGAACCTAAGGGGACTTCAGTTTGCAGTGAGACTGGAGAGCAGACGTGCTCACTTAGGCTGTGAATCGAAAGGGAACACCGCTTAGAAGGCAAGTGTTTGGAGAGTTGTGACAGCTCTAGGGTGGGCTTCTGCCACTGCATGGCTTTCTATTGTGTCTCTTGATTTGCCCCTGAGCTGCTATATGCCCAAGCTTGGCCTGTTGTCCTGACACATGTGCTGGCACCCGCAACTCCTGTGCTGGCTTTCTAACCTGTAGCTGCTGCTCCCATGGCCTCTGCCACTAGACCCAGATAGACAGGCGTGCAGGCCATCCACAGCCTTCCCAGGTGGTGGGGTTGGCCTGGCCTGACTCCAGGCATTTATTTTCCAGGCAAATCAGAGAGATTCTCTTTCCTTCCTGGAAAGCTCTAGAGAGCTCTTCCCCTTCCCTCCCCCCGGCAGCCTAGAACGCATCTGCTGCTTGTCAGAGCAGCCCCTGATGCCATACGAAGCCTAATGCTCGGATCTGCTAAACTAGGAAGAGAGTCAGCTTTTCAGCTTTGCTACTACATCCCCTCAAGCAGGAAAATAAACTTGGACTCAATTTCCTTTGCACAAAACCAAAGTTTCAGATTTGCCAGATGATAAAGTGACAGGGGGCGGACTTCCAGCACTGGCACTCAGCAGGTGCGTGGATCTTGTCCCGTCATCTGCTACCTATTTGCCCAGCTCAGAGTGCGCCATCCTGCCCTGGCAGAGCCCACACCTGGCCCTCACGGAGATGATAAAGAACAGGAGCACACTGACTTGGTTATATTGCATTATAAAAATAAGAACCAGAACATTAATTTGAAGTTGTCTTCAACAACTTGCTGTATGCATTTTTTCACACAAGTACATTCTTAGCATCCTTGTTTTTATAGAATAACGAACTACTCCATATCTTTATATATATATATAGATGTGTACATATATACATGTATAAACTGTATAGTGTACATGTTAATGGTTTATTGATATGTTCCAAATCTTTAATGCCGTTCCCCTCCTCCGCATGCCCTCAGAGTGCAGTTGGGTAACTCGAACGTTCCCTGATTCTGCCCATCCCCTGTGTCTGGACGTCTAAGGAGGAAGGGTTCGGTCGTCCACTCATCCTCGTGCACAGAAATGCTCAGGGTCCCCATGTGCCTGTTGTTGAACCCTCTCTTGTCTCGTCCCCTTTCTGAGCATGTGGTCCCTCCCTGTTCCAGAACTTCTGCCCCCTCCCCAAGCTGTGGGAGAGCTGCCTTTGAACTCCAGTGTGAAGCAGTATTAAGATCATTACTGCATGTACGCTAAAACCCAAGTTTTCTGTTCTCTTGGAACAGAAATTGCATGTGAGGTGGGATAATCAATTTTCAATGGTGTGTGTCAGTTACACCACAAAGCCAGACCCCATAATAAAATTCTACAACATGGAGATAAAACTCAGATTTCTTTAGCATTGTGTAAATAAATTCGGATATGTCTAACTTTGTACTGGTAATTTTCTGTATATTTGCAATATTTGGCTTAGAAATAAAACAGATTGGACTTTGTTACCTGACCTATTGAAATGACTAAGCTACAATTTGTTGATATGATGGCTTTTCTAGTTTCCAAAAATTAAACTCCAGTGACCAGAGAGAATAAGCCAGTTAAAAAGGCAGGGCTGTGTATAGCATGAAAGATATTAGAAAAACCACTCACTTTTTTTTTCTTATTCGTTGTGCTTATAAAAATCTCCCTCCCATGGGAACTTGTCAGAGGAGCTTGCTTGTTCTCACCCCCAGAGAGTAGCTGAGCCACCCCACGCAACTTCCCAGCTTGCAGTTGCTGTGCTCGTCCTTCTGGACCCCACAGCATGTAATTACCTGAATTACATGTGCCTTGCAGCAGATGCAACGAATGACAACACTGGGCAATGTAACTGGTACTGTCCAATCTGCCCCTCGTGTTTCTCTTGCTGCTCCTACTCAGTCCTTGATCTGTTTCATTTAAGGACTTCAGAGACTTGCAGTTTTCCTCTCTCCCAAAATATTTCTTTTAGGAGGTTCCTGACCACTCTCTTTGAGCTTTTAGACAAGCTTTGACGTCTGCTGCTCACCCTGCGCTGATATTTCTATTGGGTACTTACTCTGGCGTTACAGTCTGAAGATGACAAGGCAAGACATTGCTCTTGAAGAGTCCACTGTGAGATTGTCTAGAGTTCTATTTTCAGGAATTTGACCCAAATCACTAAATTCATATATATATATATATATATATATATATATATCTTTTACATCATTGTAGTCCCCATAAAATTCCCACCACCAAGTCACCTGTGAGCCATCACCATAGTCCCTTGTGCTCTTCTCTCCCCTGTTTTGATCCCTTTTCCTCCCCCCCCCCTTTTTTTAAACACAGATTCCTGGATCCTTCCCAGACATTTCTAATTGCCAATCCTAGGAGTCTGCATTTTTAATTTGATTCTTTCACACCTTCATTGCAACAAAGACTGAAAGGGTTTACTATCTACCAAAGCATGCGTTAAGAGGGTGTAAAACAGGACATGCCTGCTGGCGCAAGAGGCACTATGAAGCGATCACCAGCCACTACAGCCTGAATTCAATCCCTGGCCAGCAGACCTGTCTCGCCCGCTGCTCCCCTCAGCAGTGCATTTAAGTAGATCTGCCTGTTCTGCTCCCCACTCTGTCTCTGGTGAGTCCTCTCACCCTCCCGCACCTCTGGCCTATGCCCTAGCTCTTGTAGCTCTTGCATGCATAAGTAAATAAATCTTTTTTTTTTAAAGGTGTGAAAGGGATATTTGAGGTCCCCTTGTTTGGGGACTGTCTGTCCTCAGGAGTGCTTTGGCTGAGTCAGGCAGAGAAACAGGTCGGAGAGGCCTTTGCACTAGTCCTGATGTGGCAGGAACACAGTCTTCACAGACATCCCCACAGGTTCAGCTCCACAGTGCCCCCTCAGCCATCCTCACTCCCAGGAACACATTCCTTGACCAGAAACGCATCTGCAGGTTTCCCAGGCAAGTTGCAAATAGGAGCTCTGTCTTCTATCCCCCACCGGTTCCTGAGATCCTACTGACTCTGCCCCTAAATTAAGGGACAACGGGGAAGGGAGGAGGGAGACATGAGTGAAAGGGTTCCATGCAACTATTTTTTTTCCATGAAAAATAAATGAAGAAAAGGGGAAGGATATATGGGAACTCTAGTTTCTCCTGAACTCTCCACTTTGCCGTGAAACAAAGAGAAACACACACACACACACACACACACACACACAGAGGGGATGCAGGCCTCTGGAAGTGACACTGTATGTATGACAAGATCCAGATCATTCGGATGGTGCGCGCAGCACACACACAGTGATGGGGCCCATATAGGATTTCTAGTATGTAACTATATCCACTATGAGTTGGCCACTTTCTTACATTTTTATCCTTTATCCCCAATACAATCACAGCATCATCACCCCTTGTTTCTTAGACCAGGGGCCTGAGGTTCAGAGTGGGAGAGTGGGTGATTGGCCCAGGGTCCCCCTGCTAATGAGTGAGCAGTGTGGCCGACAGTCATACTTGAACCCGCCTCTGTCCCTAGCACTCCTCCTTCTGTAACAGGGGGGTCCCCAGGAAAGGGGGAGGTTCCAGGTTCCCTGCCCCACCCAAGGGAGAAGTAGCTGCAGAGGAGACAGGAAGGGAGCAGGATGGAGCCGGGAGGAGACCTGGAAGAGGCGCATGGAGCCGAGAGACACATGAAGAAACTACTCTTGTCTTTTGGTCGTGGCCTGGGTGACACAGATGTGGGTGAGACCCGAGTGGAGGTGACCATGGCAGCTTTTATCTTGATTTTGATTTTGCTCTTTTCCATCTTGTTTTGGCTAATGCCTCCAGATGTTTTTTTGTTTTTTTGTTTTTTTTTTTTGGCTTGGACTGATGAACTGTTTTTCCAGGAATGGAGGACTTTTGCTTTCCACAATGGACATTACCTGGAGGGACTGGTTTTCTTTCACACTGGAACCCGGTAAAAATGTTCATCTGACACTACATCCCAACATCCATATATTCGATCTTCATCACCATGGAAATGGTGGCAAAAAGTGAAAGGGGGGAATTGTTAGGGGGACAAGGATGTCCCAAAGCTAATTCCATACAGGCTTTGTGGACTCCACCCCCACCCCAGGCCAAAGCCAAAGACACTGGGAACTCCAGATCCCATCACCACCCAAGGGAACCTGGAACCTCCCCCTTTCCTGGGGACCCCCCTGTTACACTTCCACCGCTGCTGCATCTCATTTATACCTTGTCTCCTAGGCGAGGGAGTTCAAGGGGGAAATGCTGGCCTGACCTGAAAATAGCTTCTATTTATCGAGCACTTAGTCAGCTGCACTCTGCTAAGCACTTTACACAGATTACCTCCTGTAATCCTCACAGCACCCCGCGGTGGTCCTTATCTCCGTGTTACAGATGAGGAAACAAACCTAAGAGAGACTGAGGTATTGCAACTAGCTGGTGACAGCCAGAGCGGAGCCTGCTTCTGCCTCCCGCTGCTTCTGGGGGGGCAGCAAAGTGGGAAGGGGAGAGGGACCACCTATGAATATGGGAACAGGGGCAAGCAGTTAAAGTGTGGCTGTGAATCAGCTAATCCTGAGGCCCCTTGCTTTGGACCTGAACAGCCTGTGGGGTGAGCTGGAGGTCAGGAGCCGGGATGTCACCCAATCTTCCCCACAGAAGCCAGAGGTTCTTTATGGGGGGGTGGGGGGTGGCTGCAGGGAGCGGTTCAAAGCTCAAGCTCTCCCCTCCCTGTCCAGTGCCATGTGAGGGGGTGTCATCTCTCTCCGAAGATAACAAGGGCCACCTCGCCCTCCTGCTGTGGCTATTCTGGGCTGTTGTCTGCTCCCCCTCTCTTCCCCTGCTTCATCCTTTCTGCTCAGAGGAGCGGGGTGGGGAAAGCTAACCCAGTTACATAACCCTGTGGCTGGGACCCCAGCAGCCTGGTTGGGGAGCAGGTGCTCAGCCATCCCTCACCACCGGCGGTGAAGCTCTCCCCCTGGGTTTCAGTCTCGGGGTGGCCCGCATGGAGACAGCCACAGGTCCAGAGGCGGCCACGGGATCCACGCCGAAGAGGAAAGAGGCCAGCCCGGCTGATGCTGCACGAACCCAGGCTTCCCCTGGACACGGAGCCGGCTGCCCCATCCCCCAGCTCCCATGCCCCATAGAAGGTGATCCATGGGCTTGGAGAGGGTGGGACGTGGGGTGCTGGGAGGTGGGGTGACATGCAGGGAATTCCTACCCCCTAAAACTGTGCTTCCTTAGACTTTTGCAGAGTTAAACTACTTCCTTGTTTTGGTGCTTAGGGGGAGAAGTATTTGATGGAGCCCCTCACCCCTTCTTTGATGCATCTTACTTGCTGCCCCAGTGTCTCTGCTGGGGTTTTGCTTTTTAGCTGAGAAGTCGGTGAATGGTGCTTGTGGCAATTTATGGTGACTAAAAATGATCTGCTGGTATTGCTGCCTTTGAAAGATAACCTGTCACAGGAGCTAGGTAGACCTGGCGTGCTAATGCCAGCCGGGAAGGGAATGAGCGGGAGAGGATGGCTGGAGGAGGAGCGGGAAGGGAAAAGGTTAGAGTGGGAGGCTAAGTGGGGAACAGGCAGGACACCCTGCCTCTCCTTTGGCAACCCCCCACCCCCAAGCCCCCGACTCCCAAGGGAAAACCCCACCTCTCAAAGTCTGCGTTCCATGGACACAGAGTCCTGCTGAGTAAAGGAAGCATTTGCTCCCCACCCCCTCACTGGTCACTGAGCCTCTCAGCAAAGAGGCATTTTCTAGCTAAGAGGTGGAGGGTGCCCCTTCTGGGCCCAGTTTTCCCCGACAGCAGTTCTGCCGCCCACTCCCAGCTGGCCCTGGCTGAGGCTGCGTGGCTCGCCTGGGGGGTCTCCCACGGTGCCCGGCTGGGCTGAACAGAGAGGCAAGGCAGAAGCCCGCGGGGCCGCACTGAGCATGTAAGAAACCTGCACAGAACCCGGGTTTCAGCCCCTTGAAGTCTCCAGTGCAGGAGAGCCAAAGGCCACAAAAGAGAAATCTGTGGAATCCCAGGTTGGGGAGCAGTGGGAGGAGAAGACATGATCTAGTCTCGATCCCCAGGGCTGCCCCCGCAGCTCTGGGATCACTGACAAGTCGCCAACTGCTCAGTTTCCATTTCCTCTCTGCAAAATGGAGATTAACTATCTCTCCTAGTGAGGCAGTTGAAAGGATTGTGGAGACAATACAGTGTGCCCCGGAGGAGGCCAGATCAAGAAGTGAATAGATGGTATTTCCAAATCAGGGGTGAAAACATTTACACCCGCATGCAGGGCTGTGTAGGGGAAGTTCCTTGCCTCTTATCAACCCGGTGTAAGAGGCTGGTTTGTCAGAAATTGCATAACAAAGGCAGAGTCTGCAAGCTTGTGCCACTGAACAAGCAGTAGAGCAAGCAGAAGTTATTGTAAATAGAGTAGGCCGGGGCGGTCTTGAGACAGAAAACCAGTTTCTTTCCCCAGAAGGCTCAGAGACTAAGTCAAAAATGCTGGTCTTGGCGAAACCCAGCGGGAGGACTCTCACCTCACCCCTTTGTTCCCTCTGCTGTGGAGGGGATGCAGTGAGCAGTCGGTTCCTGCAGCCCCTGTCCAGGCCCCACAGTGCAGCCTGAGGACGCCCTGTTCCCTCGCTCTGCACATTCAGGCCTCAGTCCCCAGCACCCAGCGGTTCAACCCAGCAGCGTGCCAGAGGTCACTACTAGAAAGGACTCCATGTGACACTTTGCAAAAAAGTATGTTCGCATCCGTTGTCTGCTTGGAAAGAGAAGACATGAATTCAAATCCTTCCTCTCTTATCTTCCTTCTTCCTTCTACAAGTATTTATTTTGTGCCCATTGTGTGGCAGGCACTGTTACAGAAATGACAAGCAAAAATAACTTTCCTTCTGGGGTCTCCTTATTGGCGCAAGGGGTTAAGTGTCAGCACTATGAAGAAATCCGCAGCTACTGCAGCATGAGTTCGATTCCAGCCAGCCAGGGAGCTACCCACATGGCGCAGCAGACCTCTCCTGTCTCGCCTGCTGCTCTCCTCAGCAGTGTATTTCCATAGATCTGCCTGTTCTGCTCCCCACTCTGTCTCTGGTGAATCCTCTCACCCCCCACATCTCTGGCCTGCACCCCAGCTCTTGAATGCATAAATAAATACATCTTTTTTTTAAAAAAACTTTCCTTCTGAAGATTATATTCTAGTGTAAGGAGAGACAAACAAACAAACTAAATAAATAATTTGTCAGATGGCGATAAATGCTATGTTGAAAAATAGAGCAAGGAAGACAAGATGCTGGGGATAGAAGGCATGTTGGCTACTTTAAACAGGAAATGCAGTGCGGGTCTCATTAATAAAGTGATATTTGAGCACAACCTAAAAGAGATACATGAGCAATGCGGGCATATACTGGGGGAATGCTTCCCATGCACACAACAGCAAGTGCTAAGGCCCTGGGGCAGAAGTGCCTTATGAATGGGGGCCACTGTGTCTATAGCAGAAGGACAGAGTGATAGGCTTTTGGCCAAGAAGTAGCAAGATCACTGTGGAGACTGCTTCTGCTGAGACACAGAGAAGGCCCCTGCTGCAGGTTTTTGAGTGAGAACTGACATGATCTAGTCTTTAGGTTTTCTGGCTGCTGAGTTAAGAACAGAGTATAGGCAGGCCTCAGACACGAGCAAGATCATAAACTGAGAGTGAGGATGAGGGAAAAAGTACAGAAGGTTTAGAAAAGGAAAATGTGCAATAGCTGCCCGGGAGAACAGGAGGCTGAGTGAACCAGCAAAGTCCAGGAGAATTGCCAGGGTGTCTCTGGAGCACAGATCATTATTAGCAACCATCAACTCAAAGTCAGCATAGTTTTGTGTTTTTCCTGAGACTTTAACCCCTGCGCCACCAGAGAGGCCCGATAATGTAAGTTTTCCTGGGCCATTAGCCACCTCTGTTATAGCGGTGGTGATGAGAGAGAGAAGCTTAGCATTCAGGTGATAGGGTGGCTGTAGTTATTGGTCGAGAGAATGACCATAGGCTCCAGGGGCTGAAACCAGGAGTGCAAAACCATTGGAGAGGAAGTGTGCCTGAATGTCAGGGGCCCTGCAGTGCTGTCGAGAACAACACAAGCCAGAACCAGCACGTTTCTATGTCATTTTTTTTAATGACCTTAGTTTCATGGTCTTCAGGAGATAAGGCTCTTGTCCTTCACAAGGTGCTTCTGAGGTCACCACACTTCTTTTCCATCCCACTCCTGCAGACAGGTTTCTGATAAGGCCAAGGTCACATCCTAGACATCTGCTTATGTTCCTCTGGAAATTGTTGGATCCCTAGAAACCTCTGTTTACATTTTTTAAAATTTTTTTTAAGATATATTTATTTATGTATACAAGAAGTGAGGTACAGGCCAGAGGAGCACGGGGTGAGAGGATTCACCAGAGACAGAGTGGGGAACAGAACAGGCAGACTGACTGAAATACACTGCTGAGGGGAGCAGCGGGAGAGACAGGAGAGGTCTGTTGCACTATGTGAATAGCTCCCTGGCCCGGGATCGAATTCGTGCTGTAGTGGCTGCGGGTGCCTTCATAAGTTGTGTCTTAACCCCTTGCACCACCAGGGAGGCCCTGGTTACCTTTCAACATCAGAGCTGGCCTGGTGCATTTGCCCTCTTTGGGGCAACCATTCATTCACACAGGCACTTGCCGTGTGCACACATGTGTACATTCACACACACTCACATGTACTTGCATATATACTCCCAAACATTCACACACATGCACTCACACACACAAACATTAACACACATACACTGTCACAATGTACTCTCACGCACGCGCACACAGACTCCTCCACTCTGTCAAAGCATCTGTCTTCTTTCTTTATTCTCGAGGCCTTAATATCAGTCTGAACTGCACAGACCTTAGAGAATTGCTAGAGGAAATTGTAATCATGGGAAAGGAAATTTCAAGAGAACAGGAACAATTATTTCACATGAGAAGAGGAGACAGAAATGGGCGTAGACTTCAGCGGAACAAAATTGCGCCAGAATTAGGAGAAACTTTCCGATCAGGAGGAGATGCGATTTTTGGACTTAGGAAATCTCCACTGATTTTAGAAAGAATTAGCACGCTGTCTGAGAGCAATGCAGTGCTGAGAGCAACACGGTTCAGAAATCATGACTCTCAAAGCACTTTTCAAAATGCCTTTTCCTCTAAGACTCTGTGAAGGGAGAAGGCCAAACGGTGACTGTCTCAAACTTGGTCTTAAAAACCTCGATTCTGCCTCGGGCTTGTCTTTGGTTGGCATCCTCCTGGCATCTGAGGGGGGGAAAGACCTTGGGCATCAGGGAGAGCCATGTCTCCCCAAGGTCAGCACAATTAACACCTCACTGTGGATGTGTGAAAAGATGTGCCCCAAGTAAGCCCTTCTATTAACGATCTTAGCAACGGGTCAGATGCCCTTGTGTGCTCAGGAACTCTGGGTGGAGCTGGGAAAGATGGGAGCCCTGCTGCCGCCCGGGCACCTGGGGCTGTCAAACACTCTTCTGCCACCTCCAGCACTTTGTCAGCAGCTTTGGCCTCAAGTCCATCTTCGGCCATCCCCATGAGGCCTGGAGCTGCTGAGAGCAGCGTTCTCGCCTACTAATCCTCGGGGAGTCGGAACGTTCTAGTAACTTAAGTCTGTCCGGTGTTGATTCATCATCGTGTCAGGGAATCCCAGTTATAAGCAGAGACCTGGCCCAAGAGGCCTCTCGGGAAGAAGAGACCACCTTGCTGCCCTCAGCCTTTCCCCTCATCTCTTGTCTCTCTGCCCCACTGCGCCCCTTCAGGGATCTTGGGGCCCATCTGCTCAAGCTCCTCCCAACACCCCCACCTGAGCTGATGTTCTACAAAAACCTACTTCTTTTTTTCTTTAGTTCAGGTGAAGCAATGCCAGCATTTTCCAAGGTGTTTTTCTTTTATACATATAAGTATATATATATATATATATATATATATATATATATGTATATATATTTACATCATTACCTGTACCCCTATGTTTTTCTTTTTTAAAGCATACAAGAACCGGGGTGTAGGCCAGAGGTGCGGGTGGTGAGAGGATTCACCAGAGACAGAGTGGGGAGCAGAACAGGCATACTGACTGAAATACACTGCTGAGGGGAGCAGCGGGCGAGACAGGAGAGGCTGCTGTGCCATGTGGGTCTGCTCCCCGGCTGGAGATCAAACTCAGGCCATAGTCTCATAGTGCTGAGACTTAACCCCTAGGCCACCAGGGAGGCCCTCCAAGGTGTATTTCTAAGAAATAAAAGAAACACAGGGTGGGAACGAACAGACAGCAGCGTGCACCTCTCCCTGCAAGCCTGTTGCCTACCAGAGATCTAAGCGTTCACGGGGCACATCCCTCTTGGGCATGATGGTCTGGGTCCTTTCCTCCCCTTGGCCTTCTCAGTCCTTGAGTGTGTCCCTCTGCCCTCCAGGGGCAGCCGAGCATGCCTTCCTGGATGTGGGAGGAGGCGGGGGAAGGGCTGGGAGTCCTTGCACCACCAGCACAACTCCACACTCAGCCCTGAGAGTTCCAGCAAGCCTGTCTCCCTCCCTCAGGCCTTTTCTGCCAGGCTTCCCCCGCCTGGGTCCTGCATGACTCAGACAGGCATTTCTATAGGCAGCACACAGGACAGCAGAGCTGGCTTCTCTCCAGCCCTCTCCCCAGCCAGAGCGAACAGCTATTTCCCCACCCAACACTGGGGAACCAAGCCCGACAAGATGAGGTTCTGACCCTCCTTTTCAATTGCCACCCTCTTTTTTTCAAAACCCCCTTAAGTCATATCCGCCTGTCCTCAACTCTTTGGTTGCCTGCCAAGATGGCCACAGCAGAAGAACTCATTACACAAACCCCGCTTCTGTTCCTCGAGCCCCGCCCCCCAAACTGCCAGAGTCGAACAGAGAGCAAGCAGAGTGGGGTCACTCGCTGCCTGGGGCCTGGCGTCGCTGTCCTGTTCTTACTGAGGGGGCAGACCCATGTCACTCAGGCCCTGCTTCTGTCAGGGCAGGGGTGATGGGAATCTAAGACAGCACAGCCTGGGTGAACCTATAAGTCACACAGCAAAATAGGAAACAGCACCAGTAAAATGGGCAGCAGGTGCTGAACGTTTGAGTATATGTTCATTTGTGAACGTCAAGAGCGAAGTTCTTGTCCCTAAACAATGATCTATGAGTTGGGGTGCAGGGAAAGCATAGGAGAATCTCTTTAAATTTTACCATTCATAATTTGAATGTGCATGTTTAAACAGTTCAGTGGATAAGTAAACATACCTATGTTGGGGGTGAATGCTCAGGAATGTGTTTACAGGGGAAGGTATGTTACCAGGAGGTTTGCAGTCCTCGATGGCGTCCGCTGTGGATTTCATGGTTGTGCGCTGGGGTGGAGGTTTTCCAAGTGCTAGGAATGAACTGTGGAAGGGGAAGCAGGGGACTTGGTGGGAGCTGTCACATTTCACTTATGACACCAGCTGCTGGGGACTATCTCTGCCTGAGAAAGAGAACCCCCCACCCCAGGCCAGGAAATGGTGTGGGGTCAGCCAGGCCCCCAAGGGAAGCCAGGTGGCACATTTGCACTTTGTCGGAGAGGAGAGAAACACACCTGGTCCCTCTTTAAACCTGATACTCAGCACCTGGCTGAGCATCCCCTGGAAGCCAATAAACATATTCTAATCTCTCTTCCCACTGGAACACGCAGGGGAGAGCCAAGGGAAGTGAACAAGGGACCTAATCTTTCCCAGATTCCGCTCGTACAAAGTGATTCTCCACAGATTGGGAGGGCGCTGGGCAGGGGCAGGCGCCTTAGCAGGGCAACTGCATAGAGGAAGCACCTCTGCCAGCTCCCTCTGCGATGGTGGGTGTCACCCCCAGGGGTCTGGTGTGCTGCCTGCTGCGCTACTAAGAGCTCCCCACTGCCCCCTGCATGGGGAGCAGAGCTGACACTTGGAGGTCAGGATTAACATTGCAAGTGGCCTTCATAAAACAAGGCTGTTACGGGTAAATGTAGAAAAGAGCTGGAAAGACAAACTGGACAGAGGGGACTGGTCTGTGCACAAACAGAAAAAAATCTTGTGAATGAGAAGTCAGTGTTTGAGAGTCATAAATTAAAAGAAGTAGCACTGGCGCCTCCCTGGTGGCCCATGGGGTTGGGACACAACATATGAAGCTGCCTGCAGCCTCTGCAACATGAGTTCAATCCCCGGGCCGGCCAGGGAGCTACCCACATGGCGCTCCCCTCAGCAGTGTGTTTCAGTCAGTCTGCCTGTCTGCTCCCCACTCTGTCTCTGGTGAATCCTCTCACCCTCCGCACCTCTGGCCTGTACCCCAGCTCTTGTATGCATAAATAAATCTTTAAAAAAGAAGTAGCCCCGGCTCACAATTGTGCTCTTTCTGCCAAGACCTTAATGCTCTCCCGAGACTTATCCCAGCAAGATGATGCGAGCACCTTCCCGCACCCTAGAGGACTTAATCCGCCAGCAAGGTCTGGGTCACCTACCCACTACATGGAGCTCACTCACCACCCTCTGTTTCTCTTTCATCACTCAGAGCACCCCAAGATCTGTCTCCCTCGGGCCCTGAGGCAGACCTACATCCGGAAGGTTGGGGACACAGTGAACCTACTCATTCCATTCCAGGTAATCATGCCAGCTGGTGCCAGGGTTTGATTTGGAAACAGAAACCAGGAGACCAGCTAGCGGGGGGCAAGTGTCTTGGGGGGCATGTCAGAAGTCTGAGACCAATGACCCTTCCATCTGCATTCCTGAGGGAGGGTTTGGGTCAGACTGGATGTGCCGCAGGCGACGAGGTGAGGCTGACCCACGGCCTCAGTCACTTTGGATCTGGGAGGTCTCCACCCTGAGCGCCCTTGGGAAACTACGTGGCTATTAGTCCCAACTTCCCTGGGGGTGCCTGATCTAACCCCTCAGACAGTGGGAAACTCGGACACCCCCCCTTTCCCCATGACCCTCAGCCTGTTTCTGCTAAAGGAATTCCCCTGGGACTTGCTCTCGGAAATTGCAGCTGTGAGTCAAGTCCCCCTGTGAACCTGGGGTGGATCTGACCCCTATGGCAGCAGGGAGGGTCAAGGGGCCTCTTGGGATTGCTCACAGCTTCATCCCCACTTCTAGGGCAAACCCAAACCACGAGCCACCTGGACGCATGACGGCTGTGCCTTGGATGCCAGTCGTGTGAGCGTGCGGACCGGGGAGCGGGACTCCATCCTTTTCATCCGAGAGGCCCAGCGGGCTGACTCTGGGCGCTACCAGCTCAGTGTGCAGCTGGGCGGGCTGGAGGCCACTGCCACCATTGACATCCTGGTCATCGGTATGATGGGGGGTGGTGGGTGGGGAGGTCCTCAGGGGGGCCCTCTTCAGGCTGAAATGAGCCATCTCAGAAGAGCTGGGAAAGCTGGACTGGCCAAGCCAGGAGTGTGGCTCTAAGGTGGGCAAAGAGCGGGGCAGCTACACAGACAGGGGGAAGGGACGCTCCTGGGGTGATTTCTGCCATGTGAGCTGCATGGTGCCCACTGCCAGGCTTTGTCCTTTCAGAGAGGCCAGGCCCTCCTCAGAGTATCAAGTTGGTGGACGTTTGGGGCTCCAATGCTACCCTGGAGTGGACACCTCCCCAAGACACAGGCAATGCAGCGCTTCTGGGGTACACGGTGCAGAAGGCTGATATGAAATCTGGGGTGAGCTAGGTGGAGAGAGGGCAGAATTGTGTCTTTGGAGTGGGACTCTGGGAGCACTGTGTGATGCACTGGAGTGAGTTTGTGGAGGGAGTTCACAAAGCGGGTGTCTCATTCACGGCATCTCCTTGGGCCCCGAAGCTGTGGTTCACGGTGCTGGAGTGCTACCACCGCACCAGCTGCATCGTGTCCAACCTCATCGTCGGCAATTCCTACGCCTTTCGAGTCTTTGCTGAGAACCAGTGTGGGCTCAGCGAGACGGCCCCCATCACGGCCGACCTGGCCCACATCCAGAAAGCAGGTAAGGCCCGGAGGCCCTGAGCTGGGAACCACAGAAGATGCATAAATTGGAGAGGGTGGGATCACAAGCACTAGATCACAGCCTTTCTTGATCCCCTCAGTTACTGTTTACAAGACTGAAGGGTTTGCCCACCGAGATTTCTCTGAAGCGCCACAGTTCACTCAGCCTCTGGCAGACTGCACGGCAATCACTGGCTATGACACCCAGCTCTTCTGCTGCGTCCGCGCCTCGCCCAAGGTGAGTGGGGAGCTCTGCAGAGCGCCGTCTGTGCTTCCCGCTCCTGCTCAGGCCGCTGTGTGGAAGAGCATGCTAACCAGCCACTTATTCCCCGCACATTCATTGCCTTTCTACAGCAGGATGTGTAGGGACAGTCAGGTACCCCAAGTCCCAGGCAAGCCGATGTTTTCCTTTTTGTGTTTACTCCTCACCTATAAGCCATCAGCAACTGGCCATAAATTCCCTTTGCAGGGGTGATGGAGTCCCTCTGACGTCTCCTTATTTACCCCACACCTTCTCTGACTGGCCACAGTCCTGAGCAAGACTGTCTGTTTACAATCTAATCACTGCCCGCCATACGTGGCCTAAATCACCTTTACCAAGTACCTTTTGTGTCATGCTACCTAAGTCAGATTACCCGGGGATAACACCTCAGAACGAGAATATCAATAAGCCCACTCCAGAAACTACTTTTATAGTCAGAGGGGACAGCAGTGACTTCTGAGCCAACAGGGGGGACAGACTTCGAATGATTCAACTATACATAAAAACAAGAAGAGATCTTGCTGCCCAGTACTTAGGATCCATGAAGGGGCTGCTAACGTTTGTAGGACAGAAGTTATCACCTTTTTTCTAACCAGGGATACTTGCTGAATGAGGTAAGGTTTGGGTGCTTGTTTCCACCAAGAGAAGGAGCTTGGGAAATCATTGAAGGGACTGAAAGAGGAAGCTGGGGGTCTTCCCAGAAGGCTGCTGTCACTTCTAGATCCCTGAACCATCTATTCTAAAGCTCTCTACTCCTCCTGCTGCTCTGGCTGCAGGCAGAGGTCCAAAGACTGAGCACAGGAAGAACAACTGGTTCTTGCCAACCTTGTTGCCCCCTCACATCTTTATCTTCCAGCCGAAGATCATCTGGCTGAAGAACAAGGTAGATATTCAAGGCAACCCCAAGTACAGAGCCCTCACTCAGCTGGGAATCTGCTCCCTAGAAATCCGCAAGCCTAGTCCCTTGGACGGAGGCATCTACACCTGCAAGGCAGTTAACCCCCTCGGGGAGGCATCTGTGGACTGTCGGGTAGATGTGAAAGGTAAGGGCAGGAGAATTTAAGCCACGATCGTCTCTTCCTCCACAGGTTGAAATGTCAGACGAGCTCTGATGGAGCAGGGCTTGGTTAGCTTGAGGAGCTGTTTTTATTATACACTATCTTGTTTCTCTCCATCCAATTCTGTAACACAGGAAGGATTCTTATTTCCATTTGCAAAGGACTAACGGGAAGCATAGGGAGGTCATGGGTTCACCCAAGTTCCCAGTTTTGGTCGAGGACTCACTGAGCACTATGGTGGGAAGAGCCCACATCTCCCGGTCCTCACACGGTTGTTCTTTCAACTGGACAATCTTCTGGGTCCAGGAAAACTACAACTGCTTGTTGGGCTTTTATTTTACTTTCTCCTCTTGCCTATTTAAAAGGAACAGTCTCTACCTCTTTTAAGTGATTCGTTCACTCATCCATTCCTGTCACTGTGTTCAGATCTCCATCACTGCATCTAGCACACTGCTTTAGAGTTGATTCTATACCGATCTGTTTCCCCATCAAACTATGAGTACTGGGGGTGCAGGGACATTGTCATTCGCCTTTGTCCACCCAGTGTCCAGCCCAGTTTCTGATACTCTGCCGGCACTCTCTAAACGCATATAGCGCCACTAAGGAATGAATGGGCACCACATGTTCTATTCTCCCTTATGTAGCCATTCCTAATTAGCCCAGAGACTCCTGAAACCCTGGGATAGACTATCCTTTCCCCGTGCTCCATAAGCAAGCATCTTAGAAAGGTCTGATATTAACATTGAGAAATGTCTGCATTCTTGCAGCTCCTCAGTGAGGCTTCCTGAGTGAACACAGGCAACGCTGAGGAAGGTAAGGAAAGAGGACAGAGTGTCCCGTGGAGTCTTTCATGTGTATGACCAGTGTTGCTGCATCTGGGACACAGGTGTATGCCTGAGCCTTTCAGTCACACTGGTCATCACATTTCTTTTAACCAGTCCTTTTCGTAAGTCCTTTCCCACCCCTGTGGTGGGAATCTACCACAGATGAAGTCTACTTTTGTCACATCCTCTGTCTAGCTGTACTTTTCAAGTGGGTGATTAAGAATTAAACCCAATGGTCCTGTGAAGAAGAGGGATACCAGCCATGTAATTGGAAGGGGGTTCTGCAGCAGGGAGGTGGGCAGGTACTGTATGAAAAGGCATCAGAGGCCTCCCTGGTGGTGTAAGGGGTTAAGACACACCCTATAAAGCTATCCACAGCCACTGCAGCATGAGTTGGATCCCCGAAAAGGCGCAGCAGACCTCTCCTGACTCGCCCGCCGTTGCTCCCCTCAGAATTGTATATCAGTTAATCTGCCTGTTATGATCCCTACTCTGTCTCTGGTGAATCCTCTCATCCCCCACATCTCTGGCCTGCACCCCAGCTCTTGTATGTATAAATAAATAAATCTTTTAGGAAAAAAAAAAAAAGAAGAAAAGGCATCAGGCGGGGCTTCCCTGGTGGCGCAAGGGGTTAAGCACAGCAGTGTGAACCTATCCGCAGCCTCTACAACACGAGTTCGATCCCTGGCCAGGGAGCTACCCACATGGCGCAGCAGACCTCTCCTGTCTCACCTGCTGTTCCCCTTAGCAGTGTATTTCAGTCAGTCTGCTTGTTCTGCTCCCCACTGTGTCTCTGGGGAATCCTCTCAACCCCCATCTCTGGCTTGTATCCCAGTTCTTGTATGCATAAATAAATATTTTTTAAAAAGGCATCATGGGGACAATCAGAAAAGGAGAATGGGGGAAGGTTAGCGCCACCTCCTGGGGCAGCATGCAAAAGCAGAGAGGAAGCTCTTCCTTTAAGTGAGGGATTTTAACTCAGTATCATAAGCATGGGGAGAAGCAGATTCGTTAGCTTTTTAATTTTTTCTTTGAAGTTTATGGATTCCTTTCCTTCCAAGTGAAGAAAGCCACCATCATTACTAAATGCCAGTAATAATTAAACATTTTGCTATGTGGTCCAAGCATAACATTACTGGCAAGGGTCATCTCAGAATGTGATATTTCCTTCAGATTCCAAATCATTTAGTAGAAATATTGTATGCAAACCGACAGGAGAGAGGAAAAAAGAAGTTCATGAAAGAATGAAAGAGAATTGGTTCCCAGTGTCTCCTCCTGCTTGCAGCTGCCGGCTGATAAAAGTTGAGAATGAATTTGATTCCAGAAGCCATTTATTTAAGGCTATTATTCATATATAGCAAATGAAAACCCCAAGGGACCCATTAAAAGCACAGACTTCTCAGGAGATCTCTCTGCAGTTGGCTTGCCAAGACAGTTCTCCCCCCATCCCTGCTCCTGTGTTGATATTCTGTTGCATTGCCATTAGTTTTGATAGTGCTGCCCTCTTACTTTTCTCCCAGCCAGTGTCTGGCAGGGAAACAGAGTAAATAGGGATCTCCAGATAGAGGCCCAGAGACCACAGGGAGGGGTTGCCTCAGTATCCTGGAGGTGCCCTGCTTGTTTTCTGTGACAGCCACAACAGCCCTCTCTCTCCTGTGCCTCCAGGACGCCTGACTGTAGTGAGATGGTGTTCTTAAGGAGCTCCAGCGCAGCATCTGGTTTGGACTAATTTAAATAAATGTGTGAATCCCTGATGCATAAACGTCTATTTCTTTTTTAGCCTTTCTACATGGAAAACCCATTTAGAAAGTCAAAATTCTTTAGCCAGACTGTACAAGACCTCAGGACCTGTGGTCTCCTCTCTCCCTTCCTCTACTTACATTCTCTTCCTACACGGGTTTCTAACATTTTCCCCAGGCAGCCTGTGACAGCTGAGCTCCATACCGCTCCACACTGAAGACAACTTGCTCTCTTCCTCTCTGGGTTTTCCAGCCCAACATATACATCCATCCAGAGATACAGAGAGCAGGGCACATAAACACTGAAATCACTGGTAACAGCAGATTCCTTCATGTTTTCCATTTGTGCACCCAACACTATGGAGAACATTCTGAGCCTTCCATGAGTCTGGGAGGGAGTGTAATTTCTTTGTTCATTCACCTATTCATTATTTATCTCAGATCTTAAACACCTGTTCATAAATATCATCTCAGCGTTGGGCAGTGAGGGAAACAAATATTTCTCAAACTAGTGGTCTTATATTACATGAGCAATTCTTGTGCCTGAAATCTATATCTCTGGCTGTTGTCATTCTAACAGAGGAGAAAGTCATTCCTTTTTTTTGTTTGTTTGTTTTCCTTTTTCTTTCTGGTATTACAACAGCTTTCAGAATCAGAAACTGATGACAGAAAATTAGAGATAATTTTCCTTAGAAGAAACGAACTTCTAATATGCTAAAATTCCTTCCCTGGTCATCTAAAGGTGGGTGAAAAATGAAGTGCAGCATTCCCTACCCAGGCTGCTCCCAGGGGAAGAAGGAACACAGTTAATAGTTTCTTCCCCTCTGATCTCCACTTTGCCACTACCTGCCTAGACAGAGGTAAGCTACTGGCTCTACCTTCCCCACCTCCACAGAACCTAAATCCAACTGACATTCCACTTTTCCAGCAAGCCTATGGAAAAAGAGAGGCACTCCTCTTGATTCTTGACATAGGTTGCAAGTTTTGGGCCTCCTCATTCTTCCTGTTATCACCCCCACTAAATTCCAAGGCTCCTTTGCTTCCTGTGGCATTTATTACAGTAACATTTCTTTCACTCCCACAAACCTCACCACCTCAGCCTCACAGTGAACTGGGAAGCAAACAAAGAGTCTACAAATGGCCCAAATAATGGTCATAAACTGTGAAGACTAAAAGCTCAGGCTCTAAGGATCAGGAAAGGTCTTCAGCTAATCTTTTAACTTTAAAATTTCACGGGATTTCTTAGAAGCCCTGTTAACTGGCCGCCCAGCCTATCCAGAGGCAGCATTTGGAAACAACAGAGAAATCCCTAATAAGCAGGCTTAAGCATTTTACAAACACAGCTTTAGAGGCTACTAGTTACAACACCCCCTCAAAACCCCTAAGGCACACAGTATAATACTTGATGTTCATAATTATCCTCCTAACCATATAACTATGACCATCACAATCCTTGCTTCATGGATGAGAGGTCAAATAGATTCAAGTCTGCCTAGCTTGTAAACTGAGGAGTGGCGGTTACATCTGAACCCAAATCCATCTGAACACCCCCTCGATTTCGTTACACCTCGGTTGCCTCAGGTTCCAAATATTCTTGCTTTAAAAAGCTATGTAACTCTGGCGGCGCATGGGGTCAAGACACAAACTATGAAGTTATCAGCAGCCACTGCAGCACGAGTTCGATCCCCAGCCAGAGGGGAGACCCACATGGCGAAGCAGACCTCTCCTGACTCGCCTGCTGCTCCCCTCAGCAGTGTATTTCAGTTGCTCTGCCTGTTCTGTTCCCCACTCTGTCTCTGGTGAATCCTCTTGCCCTCCACACCTCTGGCCTGTATCCCAGTTCTTGTATGCATAAATAAACAAATCTGTAAAAAAAAAAAAAAAAAAAAAAAAGCTATGTATGATGTACTTATTTTATTTTATTTTCATTTTATTTTTTTTACATCATTTTTCATTTTTGCACAACGTATGCATTTCCATCTTGGTTATATTCCCCATACAATTTCCCCCCTCCTTATTATGACCCTAATCCCTCCTCCCATCCCCCCTAGTGTGTTTCTGGTTTATAGTTGCTTGTTGATTTTGATTTTTACGTAAGATGTACTTTTATGAGAACTTCAATCACAGACATGCTTGGATGCTTCTGTAACTTGGAAAAATCACAACTGAGCAAATCTGGCCAACGCAGTATTTGCATATTTTGCGAGTCCAAGGATGTGGCTTTTTCCCTCTCAGAAGTCTAGTTACTTCTAGGGGTGAGGGCCGTGGGCGGCGATGGGGCGCCGGGCAGGTCCCCGAGCTACGTGCGCCCTGCAAGGCGCCGGGCGGGCTCCCCGGGCAGCCCCACGCGCGGGAGGCGGAGGTGGGGGGCGGGGCCCACGCTCATTGGCCAGTTTCTTCGCGCGCCGCCCGGGGCCCCGCCCCTCCCGGGCCAGGCTCCGCCCTGCTCGCGACGAGGCTCCGCAGGAAGATTCCCCGGCACGCGCGCGCGCGCGGCTCCCGGCCAGGCCCCCCGGATGGAATCTCCGCGGAACCGCTCTGCACACGGCCCCCACCTGAGGACTTCCGGCCGGCCGGCCGCGTCGCCCCGCCCCCTGAGGGCGGAGAATCTGCTGGGCTGCGCCAATCACCGCGCGCCTGTTGTGGGAGTGGGCGGGGCCTGAGAGATTCGAAAGGAGCCCCGCCCCCTCAGAGCTGGTTCCCGGGCTGCATTGTGGGAGCAAAGCACCTTCCGCGGGAGGTGAGGGGCGGCGGGAGGTGGAAGCCGAGGGTGGGCCGGGGGTGTGGCGTGGGTGTGGTGCGCGGGGAGCGGGACGGTGGCTTGGGAGAGGACGGACCGGGGGTGGTGCCGGCGGAGAAGACTGGACGTGCTCGCCGCCCCACTGGGAGAGGCCGGGCCGAGGGGGCCGGGGGTGCATTCTGCCCAGAGGGGTGGGGGTGCGGGGGCGTCTGCATGCCTCACCTGAGGTAGAGGGGGAGTTCCAGGGGCAGGTGCTTCTAGCTTTTCCACCAGCTGGACCCCCAGCCCCTGAGTCTCGCGGGGAGCCCTGGGCAGGGAAGAGACCTGAGCAAATGTGTTTCCTCTGCAGCCCAAGACTAGACGGACTGCTGCTCCTGCTGGCTGGAACATGGAAGATTTGGGGGGAGGTAAGGCAACCCCGGAGGGGGAAATGAGGCCCTGCGATTGCAAACTGTTACGGGTCCCTGTCTGCCTCTTACTCTTTCCTCCCCTGCAGATGTCAAGTTTATTGTGGATGAGACCTTGGACTTTGGAGGACTGTCCCCCTCTGACAGGTACCACCCTCTTTATCCTCTTTCCTGCAACAATGCCTGTTTCTAGCCGCTTACTGCTGAGTTTCTGGCCTCTGGCGTCTGGGTTGGTAGTTTAGCAAAGGTGGGTGCTCTGGGGCTGCTGGATGCTTGGTTGGTTGGGTCTTTATAACATTACTGGGGGAGGGGAGAAGCTGGAAGGAGATTTCAGGGTGTTAAGAACAAGGGTAAGTGGATTGGCTGCATCTTCATCCTGGCATAATTTCCAATGTCAGTAATTGCTGAAGGCCTTATTAGGCCTCATGGAACCAGTGTCACCCCCTCTGGAAGCCAGATCTCCCCACCAGCATGGACATCAGGGCTTGGGGTTATGTCCCTCGCGCTGTTGCTGGGCTTTTGAAGCCTCTTGCCATCTCCTGCTTTATTCTGTGTGAGCATGGTGCCGGTTTGTTTTCTGTCTCAGCCGTGAGGAGGAAGACATAGCAGTGCTGGCGACCCCAGAAAAGCCCCTCCGCCGAGGCCTCTCCCACCGAAGTGACCCGAATGCCGGAACCCCCACCCCTCAGGGTCTGAGGCTCAGCTTAGGTCCCCTAAGCCCAGAGAAACTGGAGGAGATCCTGGATGAGGCCAACCGGCTGGCAGCGCAGCTGGAACAGTGTGCCCTACAGGAGCGGGAGAGTGTGAGTGAGGGCCTGGGGCCGCGTAGGGTGAAGCCCAGCCCTCGCAGGGAGACCTTTGTGCTGAAGGACAGTCCTGTTCGTGATCTGCTGCCTACTGTGAGTTCTTTGGCTCGGAGTACCCCTTCCCCAAGCAGCCTGACACCCCGAGTCCGGAGCAGCGATAGGAAGGGGTCAGTCAGAGCTCTTCGGACAACATCTGGAAAGAAGCCCTCCAGTGTGAAGAGGGTGAGTTCTAAGGGTGGGGTTGGAAGTGTGCCCCCAGATACAGTGCACAGCAGGGCACAGGCACAGAGCCGTGCCCTTGCTGGCAAAATGAGGATATAGTAAGATAGAATTGTCGAAATTCAGTGCAATGCCATTAGCACAGCAGTTACCACAATACCTGTGCATAAGCTCTGTAATGTCTGATAAGCTCTCAATAAATGGTATTGGTGATGATGTTAGCAGCTAAGTTCTACCCTTCCTTCCTGGGAGCTAGGCAACTCTCCATCTCTATCCCTTCATCAGCCAGCAGAACAGATTCTTGCTCCATTTTAGGCTTTCCCCCCCTCTTTGTGTTTCAGGAGTCGCCCACTTGCAATATGTTCCCCACATCCAAGAGCCCAGTATCTTCTTCTCTTGCCCGATCAACTCCTCCAATCCGATCAACTCCTCCAGTCCGATCAACTCCCCCAATCCGATCAACCCCTCCACTGCGATCAACCCCTCCACTCCGGGGGAAAGCTGGGCCTAGTGCAAGAGCGACAACAAGTGAGAAAATCTGGGGAGTGGAGCTGTGGATGAATGGAAGTAGGGAGGATGTGGAATTCACCCTAAAATCCCTCCACTTCTTTCCACCAGGTCCCTCTGTCCCTATCAGACCAGTCACGGCCCCACAGTCTTCTACCAGCACCTCTCAGCGCCTGTCCCGACCACAGGGGGCAGCAGCTAAACCATCCAGTCGGCTCCCTCTTCCCTCGGCCATCCCCAGGCCAGCCAGCAGAATGCCACTCACCAGCCGAACTGTACCACCCAGCAAAGTGGCTCTACCTCCAGATTCTCTACCAACTTGGAAAGGACTCCCAAGACCAAGTGCTGCAGGGCACAGAGGTGAGGAAGCATGGACTTCAGAGTAAGAAGTCAGGAGGAAGAATACCTACCCTTGCCTGGCTTGACCTCACTCTTCCAGAGCTGTTAACAACCATGCTTTACTCCATCTTCATTTCAATCCCATTTGAAGATGGGGAGACTGAGTTAAAGAGACCATGTGGCCTGGGCAGAGTTTGTTCCTTGGTTTTCAAATACCTGATGTTTTTCACCTTGGGTATGAGGGAAGGGCACTGACCCCAGAATCACTCTGCATTCATCCCGTATATCTTTTTCAAAATATTACTCAAACTTGCTTCAAATTCATTTATTTTTTTTTAAAGATTTATTTATTTATGCATACAAGAGCTGGGGTACAGGCCAGAGGCACGGGTGGGGGTTAGTGAGAGGATTCACCAGAGACAGAGTGGGGAACAGAACAGGCAGATTGACCAAAGTACACTGCTGAAGGGAGCAGCGGACGAGTCAGGAGAGGTCTGCTGCGCCATGTGGATTGCTCCCTGGCTGGCCCGGAATCCAACTCATGCTGCAGTGGCTGCAGACAGCCCCACAGGTTGCATCTAAACTCTTGTGCCACCAGGGAGGCCCTCAAATTCATTTCTTCTATTAACCCCCTTCTAGTTCCTGTTTCCCAGCGATCAAATCTTGCTATCTCTGGTGCCACTCGCAGCAATCTGCAGCCCCCCAGGAAAGTTGCAGTTCCGGGACCTACGAGGTAAGACTGGTTGAGATGCTCTCTCTCTCTCTCTCTCCCTTGTCATCTGATTCTGCGCTTTTTTGCACATCCGCCCAAATCCTGTGTGGCAAGATGGGGATGAGGAGGGGAGCCTGGAGGACCAGGAGTCCCATTTCTTTCAGCCTTGAGGAACTTGAACTCAACTGGGTGACAAATGGGATTGAGGATGAAGGGTAATTCAAAGCAGTTCCTCCTGTCTCTTTAGGTAAAGAGATCAGGACAAGAAGCAAGAATTCAGTCGCAAACCACTACAGTCACTGCCTGGACTCAACTTCACTTGGCCTCCAATCCCTCTTGTTGGACACAGGCCCTGACTCCAGCACATTCTGGCCCGGGAACAGGAAGAAAAGATGCCACCAGGGCAGGAATGGAAACCATGGAGAGGGGGGTGGAGCAGGGTTGGGCTGGAGGAGAATCATACTCTCTGGGTTGAAAGATTAGGGAAGGAGGGTCGCCTCCCAGCAGTGAAATTAACGAACAAGAAATGAGAAATGCGAGAGTGGTTTTCCTCATCCACCACTCTCATGTACAGCCCCAGAGAGTTTCATCTACTTCCCAGGTATTGGTTCTCTGGACATTTATATGAATGGCCTCTGTAGCTAACCTCCCTGCTCTCACATCCTTGCCGGGACTTGGACCTATTGGCAGAGACAGAGGCAGGCACCTGGCCTCCAGTTTCCTGTGAATTCCGTGACTCCTAAAGACCAGTTTGATAAGCTTAATCCATTGGTCTGCCTTTTTCTAAAATAAAATGAATGTATTTTTATATACTCTAAATATGTGAAGACCTTGTGCCAATTTCTGAAGTAAATTTTGTGTAATTGCAATGAGAGAACCAAGATAGGCAGGGGCCTGATTAGGTTCTATGGCCTTGAGATTCCAGTGCATGAGGCTGTGACTACGCCCCTGCTTGGCATTAGATGGGAACTGTCTGCCTTTTCCCAGGATTCATGTTATTAGAAGGTTCAGAGCAAAGTTAAATATAGTTGAATTCATGTTGTGAAGTTTCCAGGCTAGGGTCTTGGCAAATTATTTGTCCTACACTTGGGTGTCCTTTCCTCGCAAGAGAATGGCCCTCCTAGGAACTCCTCAGTTCCTTGTGCTTACAGGGTGAGGAGCTCTTTGGTGAGTACCCTAATATTGAGCTTCTGGCTGATTGCCTCAGCCAGAAGATTCGGGAATACCCCATGATAATTTACCTTCTGTCATTAGAGCTCTCGGTGTTTTCCTCCTACCGCCTCTATGAGATTTGAGGTATAACACCAGGATTTATAAACCTGTGCAGGCCTAGTTGTGACACATTCGTGACAGGGAATTTCATTTATTGAAAAAAATGAGGGGAAAATAACGTGTTTGCTGAACGAATGATACTCATTTCTAACAGATTCAGCTAAGGGCCTCCCCTGTATCACAGGCTTTGACTCTTAAAACCAGAATCACCTCAATTCCTTGTGAGTCTTGAGAGAATGTGCTTCCTTTGAAGGCCAGGCCATAACTTAAGGAAGCCAATAGGCAACTGGGCAAAGGGAGTGGGAGAGCCAGCTGGTGCCCTCTGCTCCCCTTGCCTACATGCCCATGCTCAGGCATTGAAATGCCCTTTCTCCTGGACCAGGACTCTACTGCTTCTCCTTTTTATATAGCTGATCTGAAGGTTCAATTAACTCATTCACCTGTACACAGCGAGAGCTGAGTATTCACCTTACTTACTCTGACTGACCTGGAGTCTTCTGGGGTTCCAAGAATTGAGTTGGGGGGTGGGGAGTGGAGACAGATAGTGAGTTTGGCAGAGGCAAGAAAACTTCATGTTTCCCAGCCGTGGCTTGCACTGGGGTCTAAGGAGCAGGAGACGACCTGCTCTGACAAAAGCACAGGAAAGTCATCAAGTCTAGGCATACACTTAGGCATGGCCAGCAGATGGCTTGATTGGGGGGCTTAGGTATGAGCTGGCTAGGCAGCAGTCCTGTGTGCTGATGCCACCTGGTGGCCAGAGAGGACCAGTCATATTCCCTTTTCCCTCTTAGGTCAGCTGAGTTTTGTACACACACCCTGTCAGTCACCACCACCCTCCAGCCCAAACCTGCTTCAGTAACATTCAATAGGCAGTACCAGCAGGGAGGCCTGCCTGCCACAGATGCCCTTCTTGTTCTCCTTGCTTGCTTTCTTCCCTTTTGGGCTGGCATTCTATTTTTCTCTCTTATGCACTCTACCTCCACCCCCACCCAGGAGCAACAGTGAAGGAAGCCAGTGTTTACTGGCCTCTTACTATGCACTGTGAACTGTTCTAAGCGCTTTACATGTGTTAACTCATTTAATCCTCATAAAAGCTCAATTAGGCAGATGCAATTATCATACTTGTTTTGCAGGCAGAGAAACCAGACTCAGAGAGATTAAGTCACTAGTCTGGATCCAGGGTTTGTATGCTTAATTGTTTATTCTCCATTACCCCTGTGTTAACACCCTATCTAGTTTGTGAACAGAACTTTGAAAAACACAAAACTAGAAAACAAGTAATGTTGCAGAGCATGTAGTTGAGAGCATGGTAATTGCCTCATTTCTAATGGGAAAGAACACAAAACAGTCCAGAGCAGTGGCACTTCTAAATTCCCACCAGCCTCTAAACTCAGCTCTCCCTGCCTCCTGAATTCTGGCCCCAGGAATCTTGGCCATCTTGGATTTAGCCCTCAGGGACTGGTTGGAAACCTGCCTGCTCTGTGCGCTCCCTCCATCTTGGTGAAAGGACATTTTCCCGCCACCTGTCACATCTTCCTTGGAATGCAAAGCAGGGGTTCTGTGCTGATAAGGTTTTTGGGGAGCACCACTGGGGTGTTTGTAAAGTGGCTGGCTCATCACGCACTTGGTATCTGAGCCCCCTTCCTAGTGGGGCCTCCTGGAGTCCCGCCTGCTTGTTTTCCAAAGACCAGGCCTTCCACGCCTGGAAGGACAGGGCCCCACACAGACACACACGACCACAATGCTCAACCCGCACAGAACTAGTTTATTCAGTAGTATGGGGAAATGAAAAAAACAAAACAAAAACCCTACCGTATTTACAGTAACAATCAAACTGTACAATCTGATGGTTAGTATCAAGTTAGCATCCAGCATCTTTGTATTTTTTAAGTCAAGTCATCAGTAGTAAAAACCAGTTAAATTTTTAACCCTTTGCAGGAATTGCTGAGGGGAGAGGGCAGGGAGACTCCACGGCAGAACAGCTGGAGACTAGCCTTCTAAATGAGGAACAGGAACCTTTTTTTTTCTGCCCATAGCCTCTTTTTTAGCCACCCGCTCCAGAGGGAAGCTGGTGACAAGTCTGGAATACATGCTTCACGTAAGTGGTGACTCAAATGAATTGCAGTTGGCAAAACCAAGAAGGGAGAGGAGAGGTGGGTAGGTGACAACCTGGCGCAAGAGGAAGGGCCTCAGGCTCAGGCCCCTACGCCAGGATGCCGGGTGCACACCCAACCTGTGACGGCCACCACACACCCCCGGGACCAGACACGAACCCATCCTGACACAAAAAGCAAATAAATAAAAAATATATATTAACTCTCTCTTCGCAGGGAGCTGGGGGAAGGCTGGGAGAGAAAGAGGAACAGGACCTGGTCCTTTGAAGAAGAGAGCCAATTCCAAGAAGGGGTTAAAAATAGAACCTGTCTCAGAGGCCACAGCAGGTCAGACAGAGTGTGGTTTGTCTGATCTTGGGGGGCTGGGTGAGTGGACACTGGAACCCAGACTTGAACCCTGTGCTTGAGATGCTCGGGGTAACCGACCAGCACTGTACTGGCTCTTCCTCCCCATCCCACCCACACAACAGCAAAGAAGCGCAATTTAACACATGACTGGCCTTCCCCAGTGCGGGTCGGGCAGGGAGATGAAGCACTTTTGGGTCAGCGAACTGAGCAAACGCCTGGGCTGCGGCACGTGGCCAGAGTCCAGGGGAAGGAGAGGGCTGGGGTAGCCCAGCCGCCGCCCGGGGCGTGGGCTTCCCTCACAATGTGTTCATGCAGCATTTGGGGGTCCGGGGGCTCTGAGTCCTTCTGCCCCCTCACCGGACAAGGCTTTTTCAGTTCCTGGGAGGCGTGGCACAGGTGGGGTGAGGCGGGCCCTCTGCCCAATGCTCACGCCATACTGAGGCCTGCCCGGGTGCAGCCTGCAGGGCTCAACACCCTGGGTGCGTGTGGCTTTGTCCTTTCCTTTTGGTGATGGCAAATTGGGGGCAGGCCCCCCAAGAGTCCCTCTCCTCCCAGAGGCACAGCAGATGGGAAACTGAGGAGAGGCTGGGAAGCATCCTGGGAGGACCTATCCTCTTTGGGAAGGGAAAGGGAAGTCGGTTTCCAGCGTATAAAAAAAATTAATCCCTGAAGTCATGAAGAGTGGAGATCCTTTTTTAAATTCGTTTTTTCTCTTTTCTGAAAAACTTTGTCTTGGAGATGTTGGCCCCAGGGGTCCAAAGTGCAGTGAGGGGGATGGCGGGGGAGGGAGTTGGCACTAGATGGCCTTGGGGAGGGGTGCCCCTCCCAGCAAGGCCCCGGCTCCTCAGATGGACGTTTCGTCGCTGCTGCGGGCAGGCGTGGGAGCAGGGGCGGGATAAAGCACAAGACAGGAGTGGGCATGAGTGCAGCTGGGGAGGGTAAAGGAGCCTCAGGGTGTAGGAGCCACCGGCCCAGGGTTAATGCAGGAAGTTAAAGAAGAGAAATCTGGAGAGGCAGGAAAGGAAAGCGACAGAAAAGGCAGACAGAGGGTTAGTCAGAGCAGAGAGACAGTGAGAAGCTTTCACCAGAAGGAAACAGAAAAGCAACCCAGCTGCCCGCCCTCCCTCACTGCCCGATGCTGCCTGGGCCAACCCGCTCGCCGCCTGGTGGTCCTCCACTGCCAACCAGGGTAGCCCGGGAAGCCGGGAGGCCGCTCCAAGAGCAGCCGGGCCTCGGGGCCACAGCCTTCCTGCCCCCCGCCACACTCACTCGGAACCTGACGAGTCCTCATCCACCGTGCCCGCCTTGATGCTCATGGCGATGGGCATGACCCCGTTCAGCTGCTCCTGGAGACTCTGCCGGGGTGGGGGGCGGGGAGGGTGCCCACCCCGGCTGCCCTCACTGGCCGAGGAGGCCCGAGAAGACCCTGTGCCCTGCTCCAGGGGTATCCGGAGGAGGCTGCTCTTCTCGCTGATGGTGGGCAGACACTTCTTCTTGAGGATGCCTGTGGCCAGGAGGGCGGGCACCATGAGCAAGTGGAAGGAGCACGGGGCTACCGTAGGGAGGCCCACTGGGGGGACGCAGTTGGGAGGGCCCTGCTTACCTTTGTGAGGTTGGGCTGAAGGGCCTGGAAGGGGGCCCAGAGACACCTCCCGCGGCAGGGCATCTCCATTCTCCCGTGGTCTCTCCTCAGACGCCCCGTTGCCACTCTCCTTGGCTGTGGTCCCAAAGTCTCCTGGCCAGGAGCTCTTCCCAGGCCCTGGCCCCCCATCTGGAGGAGAGAGGAAGTGGATGAGACCTCCAGAATGTAGGCAGCTAGGAGCGTCCCCACCTTAGTCTTGCTTCCCGGGAATCCCAGGCCCTCTGCCCCGCGAAGGCCCAGCCCCAACGTTGGCCCACCCTTGGGGGTGCTGTGCAGGGGCAGTCTCTCGGCGCCAGGCCCCAGCAGGCTGTCCCAGCCTGGCTCTCCGGGGAAGGCGGGCTCCTCCTCCTCTTCCTCCTCCTCACTATCTGACGAGTGGGTGGAGGCGTAGGAGCCACTCTGGTCATCTTCCAGGGACAGGTCGCTGTCGGAGTCCGTGTCCGGATCTGGGAGGTAAGCAAGAGATCACAGCCACTTCCAGCCACCTGGCCAAAGCCGGCCAGCTGCCCCCTCCCGCGGGTCATCTGGGGCACACGTCCTCACCATGCTGCTGGCCTTGGCCTTCCAGGAACAGGCTGCCTGGGTCTCCCAGGCCAGGGGGCCCTTGACCAGGGTTCAGTGTGGACTCCTCCCTAAGAAGACCAGATCGTGCTGGAGCGGCCAACATGGCCCCTCGCCCATGTCCCAGTCTCCCTCCCTCCTGCCTTTCCCAGTCCTGTCCTGGGTTCCTGACTGCCTCTAAGTCCAGCTGCCACCTGCGGCAGTCAGCCCATGCCGTGCGACTCCAGCAGCGGGCCGGCCTGGGTCTCCATCACCAGGGTTCACCTTAGCAAGAAGGGGATGTAGCTGGGCTGACTCTTGCCCGAGCGGCTGGCGCTGTGCAGAGAACCGGCCGAGTCTCCGTAGGGCTGGTACAGCCGCCCGTCTGCGTACGGGCTGGGGCAGTTGTAGGACTAGGCAGGAACAGAGAGGTCAGTCAGTGGGGGAGTAGAGTGGGAGGCCCCAGGCTGCGAAGTGGAAGAGCTGGGGAGCGTGCTCTGGGTTCCACCTGCCCCGGCCCAGGTCTGAAAGAAAGGGGGCCCACATCCCGCCACATCAGGGCCTGGGAGTGGTAGCCCTGCTGTCATACCAGACTAGTGCACCCCAAGTGCCCTGGACACGGCTGTATAAGGGCTTGTGGGGAAAAGATGACAGCAGGAGTTGTCTCCTGAGGCCATCCCAGGAGACAGGCCATTTACCAAAGCTCATGAGGGAGGCTCAGGTGTTGGTCATTCAGAACCTAAATGCTTGTCTCGGCCTCTTCCTCACCTTTCTCTTCCCAGCTGCACCCCCATCTCTCCCACATCAAAATCCTCCTCCTCACCCCTCAGGTCCCCTTCTTCCCAAGCCACACATACCATTATACCACCCTCCATCCCTGCAGGAAAGGGTGTAGGGATAGAGGAAAAGGGAGACAAAAAAAGCACAGAGAACAGACTCCCTGGGCCTCTTCCTCCCAGCCCTCCCAAGACCCTTCCACCTCCCTGACCTCCCTGACCCGCAACCCCCTCACCGAGGTCAGGGTGGACTTGGTGGTCAGAGCAGGGTCAGGGCTGGGCTTTCGGCTACAGGCAAACTTGAGTGCTTTCCGGACCTCCTTGCTAAGCACCACATAGGAGAGGAAGATGAAGGGGCCCTGCAGGCAAGCGACAGCAGCTAAGTGCTTGTTTGGGCACCCCACAGGCCAGCTTCCCCTTTCTTCTCTTCGGGGCCTCCCACGAGGCATTGTCTGGCCCAGGTACCTGGATGCAATTGCAGGCAGCAAAGAGGTAGTGGAAGAGGAGCGTGTCGCTGTTGACGGACAGCAGCGCCAGCAGCCACGTGGCACTCAGCAGCAGGAGGACAGCGAAGGAGGGCCGCAGGCCTGAGCTGGGGCGAGGAGCGGGCTGTGAGTCTGGCCACGAAGCCACCCACGCTGATGCCCATCCACTGCCCCGGCACCCGCACCCCATACTCACACAGGGCCTTTCTTCTCAAAGCCCTGCCGCTGGGCAGCACAGGAGGCCCGGGCCGCCAGGATGTACAGGAAGACACTCATCTAGCAGGGGAGGGGGAGGTGTGAGGGGGTCATCGGGGGACAGACAGCTTCAACCCCACTGCATGGGGGCCTGGCAGCCTCAGCCATTCCTGAAGGGGACCTGAGGGCACACGAGTCTGCTAGCCCCCAGCCCACTCTCGAGCACTTACTGAGACAGCGAAGACCACGGGGCCAGCGAAACTCCAGATGAGCGTATCATAGATGGAGAGCCAACAGAAGTCGGGGTTCCCGTAGCCTTCGGGATCTAGGCCCACTGCTAGACCTGGGAGTACAAAGACAGCGGCAGGGTGAGGGGCGGTGAGGGGCTTGGGAATCAGTCAGGCGGCAAGTGGCTCACAGGACCTGGAGCAGAGGATAAGGGTACTGCCCACCACGTCCTGGA
The DNA here is from genome assembly GCF_014898055.3 of Talpa occidentalis. Classification (NCBI taxonomy): domain Eukaryota; kingdom Metazoa; phylum Chordata; class Mammalia; order Eulipotyphla; family Talpidae; genus Talpa; species Talpa occidentalis. The sequence goes on along the minus strand of NW_023605305.1, from coordinate 106,122,440 downwards.
TGGCGGGGGCTTCATGGGGCAGGTTAAATCAGAGGGCCAGCCATGGCACAGGGAATGTGAGGCATCTGGGCCCGGGATGTGAGTGGGGAGAACATGGCATGAAGGTGGCTCTGGGATTCAGGGATGCGGAACCTCAAGGCCGGGAACGGTGGGTACCTGTGATGAAGGCCGGCACGCCCCACCCCAGCATGTAGTAGAAGCGCATGGGGCCAGCGTTGACGTCGCGCACCTCGGTGAGAGCCCGGTACAGGTGCAAGGCCTCCAGGAGAGCCCAGGAAAAGGTGCAGAGGTACAGGAAGTGCAGCAGAATGGCGATGACTGTGCAAGCAAACTGGGGGCCAGGTCACACCTGGTCAGTTCTGGGCACATCCAGAGCAAGGCTTCTGCTCTTGGTGGCCAGGGGGGTGGAGGCCTGGGTGCTGGGAGCTGCTTTGGGGCAGGGCAGGTACTTGCAGGGTCCTGGGGAGTTAAGGGGGAGCTAGAGAGGAAGAAACTGTGGACCAGGCCGTAGGCCAGGCTTTTTATCAGTTACTGCTATGGGACCAGGGATTGAGGGCAGAAGACCAGCAAGGACTCCAAGGGAGCCTGGGAGGGCTGGAGCTGGGAAGGTCTTTGGGTGAGGAGGGACATCTTACAGGGAGGTCAGCCTGGTTGATGCCCAGGAGGAAAACCAGCTGAGCCAGGCCCAGGGCAGCTGTGAGGTTCCGTCGGATGCCATGCTGATTGGAGCGCAGGGCCCGAAGGACAGTGAGGAAGAAGAAGGTGAGCAGCAGGGCAGCCAAGGTGACTCCTAGGGCCACATACGTCAGTGTCTTCAGCGGCAAGATCTCCCCATTCTGCAGAGTGAGTGGCAGGGGGTTGGAGGAATCAGAAAGGGCAGGACCTGAGCACCCAGCCCAGTGCCCTGGCTTCCCACCCCAGCCCTGAGACACCCTGTGGGCCCGACCTCTCGCCGGGACACGTCCATGAGCACAGCGAAGCTCGTCATGTGGTTGCACTGGCAGCTGACGTGACTCTCGTTGCGGAAGACAACTTCACAGCCTCGGGCTGACCAGCCCCCTGTGCCGCTGACCCTGCAGGAGGGGACAGTGTCAGGAGGTAGGACGCCCAGGGGCCAGGGCTCGTGACCGAAAGCACTAGGGGGAGGCTCACAGGATGGAATGGTTCCAGAAGACACAGATGGGCTTGGTCCGCTCCTCTGTCTCCAGCAGCCGAAACTGTACGGTGACCGGCTTGTCCAGGGCGCGGGGCGGAAGAAGCTCCTCATCGTCATGGACGCTGATGCTCACCACGGGCGTGTTGATGACAGGGCGCTTGGGAACTCTGATGCAGGGCGGGTAGGCGCACGGTCACCCTGGGAGTTGTGTGACTGGGGGACACCCTCATCTCCCTGACATGCTCCCAGCCCTGAACCGTCCTCTGCCTCGGCATTCACGTGCCTGGCCTGCACCCCCAAGCAGCCCTGCAGCCCCTCCACTCACCTCAGGCTACGCTTGTCCGGGTCATAGTTGTGAGGCAGCAGCCCGGCCAGGGTGCGGTAGATGATGACGCTGGCCACAGCCTCCCCCTGGCTCAGCTCCGGGTGCCGCCGCTGCCGCCGCGCCAGCTCCTCTGGCTCCTGGGCCTCTCCTGGGCCCGCAGGCCTGAGCACTGGAGGCGTTTCTGGGAGTGGAACACTGTCCACTCAGCGGGGTCCTGCATGGTCTGCCCTGACCCTTGACCCACCCCTTGGCTTTCCCACTGACCTCTGAAGACGGACTCAGGCAGGATGACTGTTGTCTCGAGGTCCGGAGGCCGCTCCCCCCGCAGTGCCTCATAATGGGGCAGCTTGGCCCCAGCAAAGTTCCCCTTGTCCAAGCGCACTACGGAGATGACTGGGTGCGGGGAGGTCACAGGTCAGACCCCATGGAAGGTGGGCAGGGTCCCAGCACTGCCATCCTTGCCAAAGACTCTCTCTCCAAATTCCTCCCAAGCCAGGTGCCAGTCTCACCGATATTGGGTGTGATGATGGTGAAGGGGCTTAGGTAGGTGTGCCGCATGTTCTGGGCCAGAGCGCTGGCGTAGGCTTCGTAGTGCTGGAGCAGCCAGGCGGTGCCACCCTCTGTCTGCTGGATCAGGTCCCAGTGCCGCTTGTTGGCTGCGTCCAGGAGTGCACTGCCCACACGCAGCAGGTTCTACGGGTTGCACGACCAGTGAGATGTGCCCACACCCTCTTGTCCCCACCACCAGGCCCCAGCCTGTGTCCAGACCAGTCCTGGATCCCCTAGATGCACCACAGCCCTCCTAAGGGCTGGGTCCCCTCGTCCTATGCCTGTACCCACATAGCTGAACTAATACTGATTCCTCCCCAGTCTGGCTACTGGGCAGACCTCACCAGGAACAATATTCTTCCTGGACACCTTGCTATGAAAAAGCTTAGGAGAGGCGCGCTACATCACCAAGTGCTGGGCCATAGCGCCAGGGAGCTCACAGAGGCATCCTGCCCCCGGGAGCCCCCAAAGGCAGGGGTGGGAACTGTACCGGCTCTACCTCCGGGCTGCCAGGAGCAGGTTCACTCACCATGACCCCCACAGACCCAGCCAGCCCTGCCCCCCGCCAAGTCCCACCTCAGTGAAGTGCACATCCTGTGTGGCAGAGAGTCCGAAGCCCCGCTGGGCGCTCTCGTGGGCCAGCAGCCGCGTGGCCAGCTGGTAGGCCACCTTGACGTCGCTGCCGAAGTACCCGGCCGTGTGCTGTGTGGCGTTGCGCAGAAGCAAGGCCAGCCGCTGGGAGCGCCCCGAGTCCAGGCCTGACTCGTTCCGCTGAAGCCGCTCGGCCTAGGGCAGGGCCAGAAGGGAGGGCAGAGGAGCACGGGATGAGGCAGCCATAGTGCCGAGCTGGAACTCTGGAGTAAATGGGTGTCAGGGAAGGAGTCAAATGGCCTTTCCAGGTGAGGGCCCCAGGAGAACAGGGGCTGGAATCTTTCTCCAATTCCAGAAATCTCTTTATCAAAGCTGGAGGGGGTATTGGTAAGTGAAATGGGGGCTGGCGGGGAGGGGAGGCAGAGATGAGGCGGTTCACTCACAAAGCCCTTCAGCTCTGAGAAGGTGACTGACGTGCAGTTGAAGAGGTTGGGGGGAAGCCACCCCCTGTGCTCGTCACAGTGGCGCACAGCGGTCCCTGAGGAAGGAAGCCCGGAGCTTGGCTCAGGGAGAGGCACCGGGAGCCGCGAGCCCGGCTGGGCAGCCCTGATGAGGTCTGGCCCCTGTGGGCCAGGACGCCCCTCCCTCGTGTTGCCCAGGTGGAAACAGGAAGACAGGTGGGCAGGACACCAGAGCCCAAACCCACAAGACCAGCCCGAACAGGGGCTACAGAAACATGGGGCACCGGGCCTCCTTGTCCCACCAGACATCGCTGCCCCTCGGCCGCCTGTGTTCACAGAGTGAACTCTGCCATAGCAAATCCAAGCACCGGTGCTCGGGGCTGGGTCTCCGGGGACGGCACCCACCGCCCTTCTCCCTGGGCTCCAGTTCCAGGTGGCGAGTGAAGGACAGGAGCCCTCCGTGAGTCCCGGCCTGCTGGTGGGCACACTGCAACACCAGGCACACTTTGCCTTGGCACTCTCGGGAGTGAGGGAAGAGCAAGCCGAGAAAGGACGTGGCGTCCATAAGGGGGCAGGGTTGGGGGAATTTCAGGATCTGCAGCCAGGGGCTCCCACCCTCACCCCATCGTGAGAGGCCCAGCCCTCACTATCACATTCTGGGCCTAGGGCACGTACCGAAGGAACCTTTGGGGCAGGGGGCGGCAGCAGGTAGTCCGAAGCGGGTGCGGGGCCACCAGATCCCAGCCTCAATCGCCCGTGGGCAGCTGTCGTAATTCACTGCAGGGAAGCACCAGAGTCACCCAGGAGCAGCTGTCCCCTGGCAGCCGTGCCCAGGATCCCCAGCCCTCCCCGCAGAGGCCCCGGCCTGCAACTACCGCTCTTCCTGGCCTCCCAGGACACTAGAAGGCAGCGGGGAGCACCACCACCCATGGCGAAAGTCCTACCTTCACAGCCGTTGGTGGTGACCTCGGCAAAAGGGTTGTCACAGCGGTCACACTGGCGCCCAATGACACCCGGCTTGCAGGGACACTGGCCATCCTCGGGGTCACAGACTCGGGACAAAGAGCCCGTGGGGTAGCAGTCGCACAGGAGGCAGGTGGGGCTGCCGGGGGGCCTGTAGTGGTTCTCCTGGGAGGGAGGATGGGGTTCCCTGGCTCAGGCTCTCTTCCCTAGACCCTCACAGATGCTTTCAGCTGTGACCCCTTTGAAGACAGGCTCCCTGACCTCAGATACCCAGAGTGGTGGTCAAAATATTTAACGACTGATGAAGATTTGGAGTCTAACCCATCAATGAGACACCAAACAGTGAGAACAGGCTGCAAACACCCACACAGCTGGCCTAGAACTCGCTGTTACGGACTGTTCCCGGGTTCTCCATGCCCTTTGCCCTCCCCAAAGGCACGTGGCCCTCAGCTCTCGGCAGACAGCTTCCCCGCGGCCTCCCCCAGGGCCGCCGTGGAGGCAGGTCGGGCTGTCACCTTGCAGTGGCACTCGCCGCTTGTCTTGTTGCAGTCTGGGTCAAAGCCTTTGCTGGCGTCACAGTTGCATGGGCCGCATGTGGGGTGTCCCCACCAGCCTCGGGGGCAAGGCTGATCAATCCTGCAGAGAGGGGCCCGGGCAGGCGTGAGCTCCTTCTGCTCCCCGGGCCCCGGTGTAGCAATGTGTGTCCCTCCTGACCCCACTGCGGCTCAGACAGGCCTCAGTGCTCTGAGGGATGCACCAGAAATAAGCAGTGGCCACTGGGACCTGCTGCTGCCGGTCCTGGTCCACTCACCTGGTCTCACAGTATGGCCCAAGGTAATTCTGGGGACACTCGCAGGTGTAGCCATGAGGGGCACTGGGCTTTCGGGTACATGTAGACTGGTGTTCACAAGGGTTCAGGTCGCACACATTAGTACAGTTGTCTCCATAGTAACCTGGGGCCAGAAGGAGGGGAAAGGCTCAGTTCTCACCCTCCCAGCACTTTCTTCAACACCCCCCGCCCCCCGTGCACCTCCTTCTGCTCTGAGCACCATACTAGCTGGGTGTGGGTTTGTAGAGCCAAAGGACTAAGCTCAGAAAATGAGCAGAGCCAGCAGAGCCAGAGTGTGACTCCCGAGGGGTGGCCTGCCCCACTTCCCTGGAGCTTTGGCACACCTGGATCACAGCTGCAGGAATAGCTGTCCCAGTCATCGCTGCAGTAGCTGTTGGCAGGACACGGGCTGGAGTCGCAGGGGTCTGGCAGGCTGCAGCCCGGCTCCACATTGATGCTTTCTCCACGGTTGGGGTCCAGACTGCTGACACCTTCAGGCGTCTCGCTGACCCGCACGCCCTGGGAGAGACAAGGACAGGGTGGGCCCTCGTGGAGCAGGCCTCCAGGTGACGGCAGGTACAGGGAACCAGGGGAGGAGGCTTACCTGCAAGCAGCCCCGGAAGCCCCGGGCCACACCGCTGCCTGGCCCAGGCACGCCCCCCACCGTAATGTTGCTCAGATGCAGTCCATGCAGACGGGGGCCCAGGTTGCCCTCTGCCTGCTGCTGCCCGTAGTCAAATGACAGGATGGCGTGGCCGGGCCCTCCACTGGCTCCCAGTGCCAGCTGCGCATGGTGCCAGTCACCATCGTTGGCCCGGCCCGGCTCCAGTCGGAGAGAGGAGGCCTGAAGCCCTGTTCCCTCGACGCTCAGCACCACATGGCCCTCCCGCAGCTGTCACCAGGGGGAAAGAGAAAAGGGTCAGCAGCCTGCCGCAGCTGGCTCTTCTTCCATTCCACTGTTCCTGTCCTGGACCAGCAAACCCATCCTGCCACCCCACTGGGCCAGAAAAGAAATGGTGTTATTTCCTTTAGGCCCTGTAGATGGCAGCAGGGACCCACCAAACAGATCCAGCTGCTTCTACTAGGAGGGGAAAAAAGACCCCACCCTAGGTCCCAGGCTGACTAGCCCCCCAGGAGGCTGCCCCTGCCAACCCACCCTCCCTAGCCCTGCCTGCAGCACCTGCAGGGTGATGGTGCTGCGCCCCCTGGTGACGGCCTGAAGCAGGACGCCTTCAGCTTGGCGCGTGCGGAACATGAGGCTGAGGTGCCAGGGCTGGGAGATGGGCAACGAGAGGCCGTGCCAGGCCACCAGGCTGTTGCCCAGGAAGCGCTGTGGGTTGGCCATTTCTGGGGAGGCAGAAAAAGGGAGAGTGACGAAAGGAGCAGCTGAGTGCCCCAGGGTGGCAGCTCCATGGGAGGGAGGGCACTGTCTTTGCAGGTACCCACTCCCCTGGTCAGCCCCGCCCTCCAAAGCACTTACCTGTCCTGGGCCCGCCCCACACTGTGCCCAGGCCTGCCTCTGACTGGGCCCTTTGTCTCCTGCGCTACCCTCACAGGGCTCTGCCCAGACACGCTTTCCACCCACAGCCCAGCTCAGCTGGGCCCTGCCCAGGGCCTGCCATGACCCTGCGGTGTTCTCAGCATGGCTGATGGCCCCAGGCCTCGGCCCATGCGTCTGCCCCACCTACCCTGGGCACAGCTCTGGCCCCCGAAGCCCAGGGGGCACTCGCAGCTGAAGGCGCTCCACTGGTTCACACAGGTGCCCCCGTTCTGGCAGGTGTTGCTGTCGCACACATTCTTCTTGGCAGGGCAGCCTAGGAGGGAGAGAAGGCGGCTTGGCAGTGGCTCCAAGCAGGCTCAGTGGCAGAGACTGGAGGGGGCTTGGCTGCCCCCAAAGGCAGGGTTCCCCACAAGAGATGCAGCCCCTCCTCTGCACTGGACTCCTGCCTTGCTCCTGGCCCCGGCTCCCGTACCCGGCATGGTGCCATTGTTGGCGATGAAATCGGCCATGTCCACGTGCCGGCTGTCCACCTGCAGGTTCCGCATGCACCCCACAAAATGCCGTGTGCGGACAGGGAAGCTCTCAGGCAGGTCAGGCACCCCACCCAGCAGCAGGGGTCCTGTCAGATCCAGAGACCTGGGGGTGCAAAAACAATGGTGACATGAGGGAGAGCGGGGAGCTTCTGGTTCTTCTCCCCACACCCTGACACCAGAGCAGAGAGGGGAAGGGCCAGGGTAGGAATCCACGGGCCCAGCAGAACAGCACCATGGAAAGGGAGGCACCCCAACCTGGAGTTGCTCCCATCTCACACTCCTTCACCCAACCCCCAGGTGGTCTGCAAGGCCCTGCTCAGATCCAGCCTTGCCCACTCCCCACCACGTCCTCCCTACAGCCTATGCCCCTTCCCCCAACCCTGCAGAGGGTCAAGCAGGACCAAGGGAAGCAAACCCCTGAAGGGTTCCCATTTCAGGATAGCCCAGGACCCCCCGCCCCTGTCCCCTCCCCTGCTCACTTCTTGCTGCCGCCCTGGGTGCCCTGGGCAGCACACGAGTAATTTCCCAGCACCGCTCCGAAGCGCAGGGCCACGCCTGTGTCACAGCCATCCACCGTCACCACTGCCACCTTCTGTTCAGATGGGCCCTGCGGGAGCCCTTTCTGGCCCAACAGCGGCTGTGGAAAGGGAAGGGCAGAGAGGGACCAGTGGACAGGAGCTCACTGGGCTCCGGGGTCAGGCCCAAGGACTCCCTTACCTGCGTCTGCCTGTACAGAGGCACAGGTACGCAGGTGCATGCACACACTCGTGTACACACACACCTGACTTATATGCTTAATACCCTTCTCAACGTCCCCGTGAGTCTGTGCCTGCCTCACAGAACAGGGAGCACCAAGCGGTGGCCCCTGGAAGGGGGTGTTCCAGCAAAGTGGCAAGTTCTTCCTCCCTCCCTTTCAGCCAGAAGTGCCATGACCAGCCTCCCTGGAGGCAGCGCCACCAAGAGAACCCTCCCACTCCCTGGCCCCCTTCCACACCCACCTTGTTGTAGTACTTCAGCTGCACTGTGTGCCACTGGCCGTCGCTGACCCCTCCAGGCACAAATGGGGAAATGGTGGTGGTCGACTCCCCTGGAGAAAGGACCCAGGTGAGCTGGACACCAGGTAAGGGCTGGGGAGGGGGAGGGGGTGGTTGGGACTGGACCCAGGTTTGGCTGGGGGAGTATGTGACTTGGGGTCAGGGGCTAAGGGCCATTTAGATATGAGCAAGGAAATGGGCACCCAGAATCACCTGCAGAGAAGGTGAGCTGGACCTGCTCCTGGATCACCTCGAGGGCCACGAAGTCATGCTTCTCGTTGAAGCGCCCGTTGTACAGTAGCAGCCCATCACGCTCCTTGGTGGCAAACCTGAGGCGGAGAGGGTGGTGGGAGGAGGGAATGTGGTGCCCACCTGGATGCTGGCAGCCCCATCACCTAACTAGCACCCGATGCTACTCAGGACCCTCCAGAGGGTGGAGATCTTGGGCAAAGCTCCTGGGCTGGATTATGGAAGATGGATCCAAACCAGAACCAGAACCCTGGCGTCCTGGCCCCACCCTGCAGGGTAAGGGCAGGAGCAAAGACGGTGGGAGAGGAAGACCCCCTGCAGTGCACGGGCCACCCCAGGTGCCCACCTGGCTCTGCCCATAACTGCCCCGTGCACTTGTGCTGCCTGTCCTCTCACCTTGTTTGTGGAAGGGAGACTGCCCAGGCTCCCCCCGTACCCCCGCAGCCCAGCGTCCACTCACGAGAGCGCCAGGGTGAAGTGGAAGCGCTGGCGTAGGCCACGGAAGGTGACGAAGGAGCGGGCGGGGAAGCTGCGCGTGGTCACCTGGCAGTAGGGCTTCTCAAAGTCTCCGGACGGGCAGTCACACTTGAAGCCACCCACCAGCAGGTTGACACAGGTGCCCCCATTCTTGCAGACACCCGGGGTGCAACGGCCCGAGCGGGCACTCACCTCGCAGTGCTCACCTGGACAAATGAAGACACAGGTGAGTGCCAAGTGCCCCAGGAGGAGAGCAGGGACTCCTCCCCTGCGATGTCTCCCACAGTCTCCTGTGAACCCCACCCCCATACTCCAAACTCTCCCAGGCACCCACCTTCCCTCATGAGTCCATCTCTGAGATCTATGAAACCCTGGCCTTTCCGGGTGCCATGCTGGGGCCCACTCATCACAACCCTACACTGTAGACTGCCCCCCTGCACATTCCTCAGAGTTCCCAGTCCCTCCCACACCCGTTCAGCCTCCAGAGCACAGGCCTGAGAGGTTCCAGGCCATATGGCCCAGGTCCTAGCAGTCTTTGTTGTCGTGGCTAAAGAACAAGCTTGGGGTGTTGTGGCCCCTGCAGGGGTGAATGTGCATAGAAGGAAGGTCCTGAAGGACAGCATGGGGGCTCCCCCTCCTTCCCAACCACTGGTGCTATTGTCCCTCAGTTTCAACTGATACCATTTTTCCCCCTCTGGGGATGAGCCCCGGCTTCCACTGAGATTTGCTGGATTGGAGGGTGTGGAGAGAAAGCTGGGGTCCCCCCAGCAATGGGGCAGAGAAATCCCACCCTGAGCCCGGGGATCCAGACTGAAGACCTCTGTGCGCTTGGAAAATGTGGTGAGCGTTGGGTAACTGAGCCCTGGGAGTAGAACAGGATTCAGCGGAGGAGCTGAAAATTCCAACATCAGATGGGAAAATCCACCCCTTTCTCTCCCTCTCCATTCCCAGATTCTGGAGATAGGTTCTCAGCTCCTGTGCCTAGTGACTGGCTCTTGTTTCCATGGAAACTGTTGTTCGGCTACTCTAAGCACCCCCCTCCCCACCCTTCTGGACAAAGACTCCCTTCCCCTCCCCCAAGCCCGCCCCTCCCCCCCACCCCACCCACAGCAGCTGAGTGAAGTCAAGTCTGGCAAGTTCTGGGCAGGGAGATGCGGCAGGGAAGGCGGCGAGGGCCTGCCTGGCGCTGTTGGCACAGCCAGTGGGCATGGCTCTGGAGGACAGCAAGGGAGCCCTGAGACATCTGGGAAGCAAGGGCCATGGGGAGAGAAGGGGGTGTCCTAAGGAAAAGGGAGACTGCACAAAGCAGAGGCAGTGACCACCCCACTGCCCACTGCCTGGCAATTTGATGTGTGAAGACCCCAGGCTGCTAGGGAGGCCTCCTGGTCATGACCTTCCTTTACCAGCCCCGGGGCGGGGGTGGGACTCTTCTGCTCAGGTGACCCACGACAGTGAGCTGAAACACCCCTATCCCTCCACCCAAACCCCTCAGCTCTTCCGCGGCTTCCCCTCACTGTCTAGGAGACATGCACCTACTGCAGGTCAGAACGTTAACTCACTCAGCAGGGGGGAAAACCAGCTTCTGGGCCCAGCCTCACCCCTGATCCAGCTGTGAAATGACATCTGGGGCAAGTCACTAGTCTCAGCAGTGCCTTAACCCTCCGCCCACACTTCCCACTGGCCAGCTCTTTATATGCATTACATTAATTCCTCCTCACAACCACTCCATGATAGAAGTGGAGTCATAACCTCCATTTTAAAATTGCGAGGCACAGAGAGGTGGAGTAACTTGCCCATGGTCACACAGCTATTAGTGGCAAAGTTGTGCCACAAACCCAAGCAGATGGCCTCCAGGGCTAGAGCCCACCTGTAGGGGTCCCAGTGGGAGAAGAAAGAACTTCCCTCTCCACCTCCCTCAACAGGTCGTAAAAGGGCACATGGGCTTTGCACACAGCCAGTGTGACCTGTACTTGGTCCAGTACGGCAGGAGGCCAGCCCTGTCCGCAGCCTGACAGGTGCCTGCACAGCAGCATCACCTCCCGGCTGTCCCATCCCCGGCTCACCGGTGTAGCCCTCGCGGCACAGGCAGGTGTATCCGCCCTCGCGGCTGCGGCAGCGCCCGTGGGGGCCGCAGGGCCTGGAGTAGCAGAGGTCCACCTCGGTCTCGCAGTAGTCGCCCGTGAACCCGGGTGGGCAGCGGCACCGCAGCCCCCCGACGGGGTGGATGGGCCTGAAGAGCACGGAGGAGGAAGCAATGAAGGGTGCCGAGGAGTCGAAGCGCAGCACCGACACGCAGCGCATGTAGTTCTCGCAGGGCTCACGCAGGCAGATGTTGTCATCGAAGGGCAGCACGCGCTGGGCCGAGATGGCCGTGAGCAGGCTGCGGTTGAGGTACAGGCGCTCCTGCAGGTCCTCAGAGGGCAGGAAGGGCGGCCCGCCCCCGGGCCCGGGCGGCTGGCCCACCGACAGGCTCACGTTGAGAATGTGGCCGCCCGGGGCGTCGGTGTCCCGCTGCACGTTGAAGACCACCACGTGGTCCGGTGGCGTGGCCAGGGTGGCTGCCACCGCCTGGATGAAGAGGCCCAGCAGCGGCGACAGGAAGCGCTCTGGGGACATGTCCTCCAGGCGCAGAGTGATACTGTGCGTGAGCATCTCGTCGGTGATGATGGTGACCCGCAGAGAGCACTGGGCGGTCACACTGTGCACGCCGTCTGCAGAGGCAACGTGGGTTAATACCAAGCCCGGGCTGGGCGAGGAGTGGGGGGTGCAGGAGGGCCCCCCTCCCCATGCCCCAGACCCGTCCCTGCACGAGGACACCAGGAGGAGGAAGTGAGGGGGCAGGAATCCAGTCTGCACACCCCTGCTTTGCTCACTTGCCAAGAAGGGCGGGGCCTGGACAGGAAGGGGCTTTCTTTCCCCGCTGGCATGAAGGTACTCGAGGAGGTGTGTGTGACTTCACCTGGGATCAAGTCACTCCTTGAGGGCTTGCTCCTGCCCCCCTGGGCATTTAAGGGGGGCAGGGTTTCAGAAGTTCTGTGACACAGTCCCTAAACCCTCTCCTGCGCACAGCATATTTTTTCACATTTGTGCACTTCCCCCCCGCCCCCAAGTCATAGTCCTCCCACCTCCCCTTTTGCTGCCATCCCAGCCTGGGGCTTCCCTGCATAAGAACCCTAGTTTACCTTTTTTCTCTCCTCTCTACAGGGCCCAGAGGACCATGAGAGGCCCAGAAAAATCATCCTTTTGCCCCCTCAGCCTCCTTGTCTCAGCACTACCATAAGCCTGACCCTGGCTGGGATCCTGTAGCCCCCTTGGGGCAGGGTGGGCGGTAAACTGGGTCAGTGGGCCACCCAATTCCCCTCCCACTGAGCCCCATGGCTGCTTGGGCACAGGCCCACTATCCCCATGGCAACGCTCCACACAAAGCAGTCTTCCCGCCCAACACTCCAGGCTGTTGGGGGTAGCCTGGGGGGCCCCACCCCAAGAAATCTAGCTGAACCACCTTGCCAATAGCAGCACCACCCACTGCCCTGATGCTGTGGGGTACCTGGGGGGCAGAAATGAGAGATGGGGCAGAGATGGAAGGGCCTGGATAGCTCTCTACCCTAGACCCCAGACAGAGCCCCACAGGACTGATATTTGCCCGAGGGCCTCTAGCTAGTCCTCCCCTCTTGGCTCACAGCATTGCACTCGGATGCCTGCCACACCCCCAGGCCACACACTCACTTATACACAGCTAAGTATCAACACACTCTGGTGTCTCACTCCACCCACACACCCTAAGCCCAGAAATACCGTATACGCCTGAATGCACATAGACATGGGAATGGATCTGATTTAGCTCTAAAATAAAAGCTAGAAGCCAAGGGGTGGGGACATGGCTTGGTGGGGCTATAAGGGAGCTTTTTATTTAACACAATGTCTGACACATAGTAGGTGTTCCATAAATACTAAGATGTTGATGAGAATCTATTCAGACTCCATTATTAAGAAATGATTTTTAAAATATAGCAGGAGGAGCTAGATGTAAAAAAAGACACCCTAGCAGAAGTGAGTTCCAAGTTGGTGTTTCCAGGGTGGGGTGAGAGTAGGAGGGATCTGGGAATAGATTCTGCTTCTGTGTTGTACCTGCTTGAGGTGGCTGACTATACTAGACACCCACCTTGGCCATGTCCTCGGCCCATAACCACGTACCTCCAAGCCTCATTGCTTGAGACTGCTAAGGCCCACCTGCTCTTGCCTGCAAGCCTGCTTGTCATCACCCACTTCTGCTCTGCCCACTCTTGTCTGGAAGCTTCTGAACAGGCTGTTCCTTCCTATCTGGTCCAGCTTACCAGTCTAAGTCCTAGTTTTCTTTCTTTCTTTCTTTTTTAAAAAAGATTTATTTATTTATGCATACAAGAACTGGGGTACAGGCCAGAGTGTGGGCGGTGAGACGATCCACCAGAGACAGAGTGGGGAACAGAACATGCAGACTGACCAAAATATACTGCTGAGGGGAGCAGCGGGCGAGACAGGAGAGGTCTGCTACGCCATGTGGGTAACTCCCTGGCCGGGGATTGAACTCATGCTGCAGTGGCTACGGTTAGCTTCACAGGTTGCGTCTTAACCACTTGTGCCACCAGGGAGGCCCTAAGTCCTACCTAGTTTTCTAACCTGCCTGAAGCTCACCTATTCTAGGAAGCCTGCCCAGATTTAAGGCCACAGGCTCTATATCCCTCTCTGTCAGAGATCCCTGCTGTCAGATGCAGAGCTGGCAAATGACTTGTGCACCTAGTGCCTCTGCATAATGATTCCTGGATGGGATGGTCCCTCCAGGAAGAAAGCAGCCAAGTCTGCAGAGAGTGCTCCTAACTGATCAGGGAAGAGAGGGGGGCAGTCAAGGCCAATGCAAGAGAAACCCACTTTGCCTTGGGAACAAGCGGTCCTCCCTATGTCCCCCTCCACCATCTCAGGTCCCCCGCCTATGCCCCTCGCCCAGTATGTCTCTGTTGCTTCCCATCTGGCCCACCATCTGTGGCCACCTGCCCCCTCTGCTATTGTCCCCCATCCCCAGCAGTCAACCCACTGCTGTCTCCTGCCTCTTTGTTCTTCTCCCCTGCCTTGACCTGGCTCACCCCTCAGGTGCAAAGGCAGCAGCAGGAACAAGGGTGGAGGGGCTACTTTGCCTGAGTCATGCTCCTGGAATGAAAAGGTTTGGGATGGGCTATGACCCCAGGAAACACCACCTGTGCCCAGGGCCCAGCCAGCCACACCTGGAAAAGTGCCAGGTCCCAGACTGGCAGAATCAGACTCCACGCCTCTCCCCCAGCAGGTGTGCCAGTGGAGGTGTAAGCCTGGGGGAGATCTGATGCCCTGGAGCTGAGCAGGCCGTGGCCTGGAGCTCCCGTGTGTCCCAGCAGAGTAAGAGAAAGGCAGGGAGAATTCAGTCTTCTTTAGGAGAGCCGTTGGCCCAAGCTGGGGCAGCTACAACCACAGGGAATAAGAGAGGGGGAAACCAGAGAGGCCTGATCATGGAGACCAAACAGAGGAAGACAAAGGGCAGGAAAAGAGCCAGAATGGAAAAAGTAAGAAGGGAGGAGATGCTGCTCGCACAGGAGCGGGGAGAGAGCAACAGAGAGGGCTGGAGTGGAGGCCCCACGGGCAGGGGCCCAGAAAGAAAGCAGAGACAAAGAACAAGAGAAGGAAAACAAAGGGGCAGTGGGAGTCAACTCCCCCTCACCCCAGCCTCCCTGAACTTTGGGGTTGCCTTGGTGACTGCCTCCAAGGGTCAGGGCCGAGGGGAGAGAATAGGGCTAGGGCTGAGGGGCCAGCCTGGAGCCTTGCTCTCTGTTCTAGGGGACCTGAGGTCTGGGACTCTGGCCTGGTTGGAGCCTGAAGTTGGGGGCCAGCCCTCCTCTGTTCCCATTCCATGGTGGACAGGGCAGGCCGGGGAGGGAGGTCCATCCTTCCTACTCCTTGCCGCCGCCCGAGTCTCCCAGCACAGATCAGGAATCTAGAGACAGGAACTCCAGCCCCCTGGAGGTGAAACTGAAGAGTCAAGAGGCCTGGAGCCTTGTCCGTGAACTCTAAGAGCCCATGCACCCTGGCTGTGATGGCCACATGCCGGTGGGGCGGGGAACATCAGTGCAGAGGGGACCACGAGTTAGGGAAGGGGCTAAGGATGGGCCCTGACTCTCACAGGCCCCTCACCGAGGTCCCTGCCTGGCCCAGACTGTCCGAGAGGAGTGGTGTCAAGCTCTTCTCTTGCCCCTCCTTGATGCATCTGAGGCTGGCTGGAGTGGGGTCCCTGAACCATCTCCAGGGTGCAGCTAACAACCCTCCTGAGGGTCCCAATTGTTCCCAGGCTTGGAGAGGGACTCAGCAGCTTGGGACTGGCTCCCTCCAGTCACTCCCCATAGCTGACAGAAAAGATCGAACGCTGCCCCCCCCCACCCCCCGACTCTCCTCCCTTCTGTCCAGGGAATCTGCAGGCTGAGCGCTTGGCCAAGCAGCAGGAATGCCCAGCCTGGGTTCTGGCCAGGCTCCCACGCCCCAGGTCTCTGTTGTCTCCCCACTGGAGCAGGGGGCTCTGCCCTTACAGCCCAGCAGGCGCCTGGCTCATCCTAGTCCCCACACCCCATCCCCGGGGCAGGGGCTAGTCACAGGCAGCAGGGAAGGCTAGGCACCCTAGGAATAGCCTTTGGGGTGACAAGAGAGCCCAGGAAGCCTCAGTCTGCCCCTGACTTCAGCCCTTCCCCAGAGCCAGACCCCAAACCACAGCCTCTGACAGTGGGGTCTGTTTGGACAGAGACAATGAGCTCTGGCCTCACTTCCGGTGGGAGCTCTGAAGGGGGAGCCAGGCCAAGCTCTCTCTGCCTGGAGGGAAAAGACTGCACTAGACAAAGTCCCCCTCAGCTGGTCTGCCGCTCAGCCTGGAGCCAGGAGGGGCCAGAAGAGGCCCAACCGCAGGGTCCTGACCCCTTGGTGGCAACCCTGTGGCCCCAGAGCCCTCAGCTCTGTCAGAGACTGTGAGATCACAGGAAGACCCTGCTGGGCATGATGGGGTGGCTTCCCCCACCCCTCAGTCCTCTTCACCCTCCCCCCTGGCCCCCCAGTCTTCCTATGCCTTTTTTCACAATTCTTGGCAGCCGCAGCCTCATAGCATTTCCCCCACCACGTCACAGGCTGGTAGGCAGGGGGCAGCCAACCGAGCAGCTCAGCCCTGCCTGGGGCAGCAGGCGGGGCCTGCACCAGCTGCCAGGATTCCTGGAGCATCTTCCCAAGCTGCTTCTTGCCCCTCGACCTCTGTGCCAGCCAGCACTGGGCAGAGGTGGATCAGCAGTTCCTCCCCGGTGGCTGTGCAGCCTCGCCCCCAAGGGTCACCCCACCCCCACACCACCTGGGCCCGGCTTACCTGACACCAGCACGCTCATGATGGCCTCCAGAGGCCGGTTGTTGTCCAGGGCCCGACTCAGCCTCAGCTCACCGGTGGAGGCATTGAGCAGGACCAGGCTGAGTTCATTCCCCCGCTCAAAGCTGTAAGTCAGGCTATCTGAGATGTCAGGGTCGTGGGCGGGCACGCGGCCGATGGCACCCCCAGGGAAGCTGCTTGAACGGTTGGTGACATAGTTGTTGAAAAGAATCTCAAAGTTTCCCAGTACAGGGGGGTTGTCGTTGCGGTCCAGCAGGCGGACGTGGACGGTGGCCCGGCTCACGAGAGGTGCAGACGTGGCCTGGATGACCAGGATGTACTCGGGCCGGTCCTCATAGTCCAAGTCCACCAGGGCAGTCAGCTCCCCGGAGAAGATGTCCAACTGGAAGACCTCGGGGATGTTGCCCTCCACGATCTGGTACATGATCTGGGCATTGGTGCCTTCATCAGGGTCCGTGGCTGTGACCCGGGCCACAGCCAGCCCAATGGGGCTGTTCTCTTCCACGAACACATCAAATTCGTCCTGCTCAAAGACAGGTGGATTGTCATTCACATCCAACACAGTGACTGTCACTTCCATGGGTGTGCGGGCCGGTGGCATCCCCTTGTCCACAGCGTACGCCCGCAAGACGTACTGGGCCACGTTCTCACGATCGAGCCTTCGCAGCGTTCGCACGATGCCCGAGGTGGACTCTACAATAAAGTCTCCGTCTCCATCGTCGCCCCCTTGGAAGGTATAAAAGACCCTGCCATTAAGGCCAGAGTCACGGTCAGTGGCTGAGATCTGCAGGACACTGGTAAAGGGGGGAACATCCTCATAGACGCTGCCCTGGTAGGAGTCCCGCAGGAACTGGGGGGCATTGTCATTCACATCATTCACCAGGATCTCCAGGTAAGTGGTGTCAGACTTCTGGGGAATGCCATTGTCCCGGGCGGTGATGGCCAGAGTGTAGGACACTTGGTCCTCGTAGTCCAGCTCAGCCTGGGTGGTGACAGCCCCGGTGTCCGCATCGATGCGGAACTGGGGGATGCTATCCTCCATAAAGTAGGTGATGCGGGCATTCTCACCTGTGTCCTCGTCAGTGGCACTGATCAGCACCACTGTGGTGCCCGCTGGCCGGTCCTCGTTGACATTAACTGTATAGTGGGAGCTCTGAAAGACGGGACGATGGGTGTTGGCATCGGTGACGTTGACCACCACCTGTGCTGTGTCCTGCCGCGTGCCATCGGAGGCAGTGACAGCCAACACGTACTGCCGCTCAAGTTTGTAGTCCAGTGGCAGGGCGAGGGACACCAGTCCACCCCCACTCTGGCTGGTGATGGAGAAGCGGTTCCGGGTGTTGCCACTGGTGATCTGGTAGGTGATGACGCTGTGGGCATCCCGGTCCACGGCCGACACCGTCACCACGCTGGTGCCCACTGCTGCATCCTCATTGAGCCGCACTGTATACTCCGGTTGGGTAAAGGTTGGGTTGTTGTCGTTGACATCCAGGATGGTCACGCTGACACTGGCTGAGGCAGTAAGCGCCGGGGTACCGTGGTCTCGGGCTTCTACCCCAAAGCTATAGAAGTCAACCTCCTCCCGGTCCAGCTCAGCAGCCACGGAGATCCAGCCGGTGCCATTATTGATGGTAAAGGGGAAGTCATGCCCCACCCCAGCAAGGCGGTATTCCAGGCGGGCATTGTCGCCAGCATCAGCATCAATGGCCTGGACGTGGAGAACCAGGTAGCCTAAAGGGACACTCTCTAGGACAGTAGCCTGGAAGGGGGTGCTGACAAAGATGGGGGCGTTGTCATTGATATCCAGGACTTGAACTGTCACCAGGCCAGAGACATTGGAGAGTGGGGGACGGCCACCATCTTGGGCCCGGACCCGGAGGGTGTACTCCTTGGTGGTCTCATAGTCGAGAGGGCTCACCACGTCCAGAGCCCCGGTCTGGGCATCCAGGTAAAACTGACCCCGTGCATTGCCACTCATGATGCTGTAATGTACCAGGGCATTGCTGCCCTTGTCTCTGTCCGAGGCTGTGACTCGGAGCACCGGGGCCCCTGGGGTCACATCCTCCCTCACCTGGACCACGTAGCGCTTCTCGCTGAACTGGGGGGCGTTATCATTGTCATCCTCCACGGACAGGAAAACAGTGGCTGTGGCGCTTCGTGGACCTGGGTCCCGACCCTGGTCACTGGCCTCCACTGTCAACTGGTAAGCTTCCACCTCTTCCCGATCCACAGGGCCCCGGGTTCGGATCACCCCTGAGCGAGGGTCAATCTCAAAGACTTCAGAGGGGCTGCCCCCAGGCCCCTCCAGCAGGCGGTACAGAATATTGGCATTGGGAGGGGCGTCACCGTCTGTGGCTCGGACAGTGAGCACCTCGTAGCCAACCTCCAGATTCTCCCTGAGACTCTCCTTGTACTCCTGCTGCTCGAAAACAGGGTCGTGGTCATTGGTGTCCGTCACCAAGATGGTGAGTGTGGCCAGGGCACTACGTCTGGGCATGCCATGATCCTGCGCCGTGACCCTGAAGACATGGGTGCTTTTGGTCTCTCGGTCCAGCTCCTCTGCTGTGGTGACGGCACCGGTGACCGGGTCCAAGGAGAAGAAATGGTTGGAGCGACTATCGAAGAGAGCGTCCATCGTGTACTCGAGCCGGCCGGCCTCACCCTCATCTGGGTCGATGGCCCGCAGGGATGCGACAGGGGTGCCCGCCGGCTGGTTCTCGGGTACCGTGGCCTGGTAGCTGGGGGGCTGGAACTGGGGTGCTGTATTCACATTCCTTTTCCGGCGCCCGCCCAGCGCCTCTTCTGCTGACCTGTCCCCCGTCCTGAGCCCTGGGGTCTGCACCAGCTTGCACGACTGGCATCTCAGCTGTGGGGCCTTTAAGCAGGGGTGTTCGTGGGGCAAGGTGAGCTTGCCCTGCGGCGAAAGGTGGCCTTGGATGCCCAGAAGGCGACAGCTCCAGGGGCAGCCTTCAGGGGCTGGCGGCAGGGGGATGTGGGCCCCCGATTCGGGACACCAGACCCTCAGGCCATCGTGGTGGGGCACCAGGTGGCCAGTCAGCTCTACTCCCGCACCCCTGCAGCGGCTGGTGTAGAGCCAGAGGTTCGAGGCCGAGGCTGGACAGAGCCAGCCCACGGGGGCGCAGGCCCCGGCGGCGGCGCCGCGTCCCCCGGCCCCGAGGGATCGGCAGGGCCCCACTTGGTCTCCCAGCAGCGGCGGCAGCAGCAGGAGCAGCAGCAGCGGGGAGCGGGCCGCCCGGTTCCGCATCTCTTCCTGCTCCCGGCCCGCCGGGTCAACAGCGGCGGCGACTCCTCCTCCGGCTCCGGCCGGCCCGGCTGACCCTCATGCCCGGGCCGGGGTGCCGGTCCCCAGGGGCCACTCGTGCGCCCCGCGGGGCCTGCACCCCGCAGCCGCGGCGGGCCCGGCGCTACGCCCGCGGACGCCCCGGGTCTCGCCCCGCCCGGGTCGGGCCCGCAACCGGGTCACCCCGTCCGCCCGCGCGCCCGGCTCGCTCCACCTGCGCCCGCGCGCCCCGCGCGCCCCTGGCCCCGCCGGCCCCCCAGCCCCGGGGCCCCCCTCCGCGCCCGCGGGGAGCCCACCTGCGCCCGCGGAGCTGCGCGCCCGACCGCGGCCCAGTCCCCGCGCCCCCGAGGGCCCCGCGCCGCCCGATCGCGCACCGCGTCCCCGCCGCGGCTGCTCCGGTCGCCGCGGCCCCGGGCCCAGCCCCGCGCTCCTCGCCTCCCCGCGGGCGGCCGAGCTCTGCAGCGCGCGGCGGCGCCTCATTACCATAGACCTGCTCGCGCCGCCGCGCCTTAAAGCGGCGATGCCAGCCGCACCGAGGAGGGTGGGCCCCACCCGAGCCCGCCTCCGCGCCAGGGGCCCGCAGGCCCGCCGGCCCGACACCCCACGCCAGCACCAGCACCGGCCCAGCACCCGCCCTCCCGCGCGCCCTGCCTGGCCCTGGGTGGGGGACAGACGGACAGACCAGACCCCTGCCATTGCCTAGAGAGGAATTCATCAGAAGCCAGACGGCGGAGAGTAATATGGAGGCAAAGCTAAGTAGGCGCAACTGTTTGCAAAACATTTGGAGTCGCTCAGAGGCCAAGTGCCCTCCGCGCCCCATCAGTTGGCTGCTGATAAGAGCCGGTCCCCGCTTGCTGTCCCCTCCCAGAGGTCCTGGGTCACACTGAGTTTAAAGGGCCCTGCTTGAGTTATAAAGCCTCCCCCATATTCCAGAGAGACACCCCACCTTCCTAAAACTCACAGTGGGGTCTCAGCCACCCTCCTCCAGAGCCCCCCCATCCCCCAGCGTGTTTGTAGTTCTAACCAGGGTATCAGTGGGAGTCCAGCGGCCTGACTGACGGAAAGATCCCAGCTTCATTTTGGACACTACTTGAGTTTGGGGGGAGCTGCAAGCTGAACCCCTAGAGCAGAAGGCAGCTGGTGTAAATTTGCTAATTATACCAAATTGAGACTCAGAGAGGGCAAAACAGATACAGGGGGGGCCTCCCTGGAGGCAAAAGGGGTTAAGCACAGCGCTGTGAAGCTGTTCAGCCTCTGCAGCACCAGTTTGATCCCAGGGCTGGCCAGGGAGCTGAGCCACATGGCACAGCAGACCTCTCCTGTCTTGCCTGCTGCTCTCCTCAGCAGTGTGTCTGTCTGTCAGTCAGTCTGTCTGATGCGGTCCCCACTCTGCCTCTGGTGCATCCTCTCACCCCTCCCCCACCACCTCTGGCTGGTACCTGAGTTCTTGTATGCATAAATAAATAAATCTAAAAAATCCAACGTAGACAGGGTCACAAGACTGTTAGGGGTGGAGCCAAGGTAGGCTTCCTGGTCATCGACCATGGCTTTCACTGCTGGCCAGGGCCTCCTGGAGACCTGGCCTCTCACCCCTCTCTTCTTCCCCGGCAGCACCAGCCACTCTCCTCCTGCCACCCAACAACCCTGCCCAACACACAGGGCTGCCAAGCCGCTTCCCAGTGTAGGCCAACAAACTGGACCGTCCACTTGAAGGTGTATATGAGTTTCCAGGATTCCTGGGGGAGAGCCAGGCTGTGGAGGTAGAAAGTGATCCGGAAGGGGCTCTCCTCTCTCTGCGCCCATCAGGAGCTCCCATCCAGGAACCACAGGACCAGCTGGGTGACAGGCAAGGGCCTGGTCACATAGTGTGAGGACTGACCTAGATAGAGGGGAGGCCAGGGCTTTGGTCATAGAGCCTCGACCTCTGTGACCTTGGTCAAATTCCCGTGCCTCAGTTTCCCTTTTGAAATACAAAGGGTTTGAATGAGGTCAGTGGTTTTCAAAAGTTTATTGAGCAATAGGGCCTCCCCGGTGGCGCAGCGGTTGAGCGCTGGGTTGCGAAGCTGTCCGCAGCCTCCACAGCACCGGTTTGATCCCCGGCTGCTCCCCGGCCACCGGAGGAGGGTCCCACATGGCGCGCAGACCTCTCCTGCCGCCCGCTGCTCCCCTCAGCAGTGTACTTCGGTCCTTCTGCCTGCTCTGCTCCCCACTCTGGCTCTGGTGAATTCTCTCACCCTCCCGCGCTTCTGGCTGTACCCAGTGCTTGCATAAATAAATAAATAAATCTTTAAAAAAAAAAAAAAAGTTTATTGAGCAATAGAATCCTTTTCCAAATGAAATCTGAGTAGAACCCCCAAATATATGACAGCTACAAGTAATCTTGCTGGGGTAAGTGGGGGCCAGGGGTCAGGGTCTTGCCCCATTCCCTCTGACCTGCCCCCCAACCAAGAATCCCCTGTGGAGTTGGAGGGTCTGGAGGGGTACACTTGTAAAGTTAGACCAGGTGTGCCCCTCCTGCCCTATGGTTACCCCAGTGGGTCACAGCAGAGGACCCATGAATCCCCCTGGGGGGGTGGGTTCCTGGTCCAGGTAACTTCTATGTGGTCAAACAGTGATGTCAAGAATGAGAAATCAGCTTTTCTGATGGAGAGGGATCCTAGAGACAGCATGAGGGGTAGGGGCTAGACTATACTCCTGGCAATCCTGGTGGACGGGATGGGGAGAAGAAAGTGGGTGAGGACCCAAGGCTCTGGGAAGTGCCCTCCCCTTGCACTGAAGATGTGCTCCTTGCTCTGGGCAAAGCTAAGGGCAGTTCCAGGGACAAGGGGTGGTGTGAGCAGCCTCCGCAGAGCTCTGCCTCTCCCAGCTTCCATTGACTGTGTGGCTTGGGAGGATCTAGGGGTTGCGTGGGCATTTTGCTCTTCACCTAATAGCCATGTGGCGCGGAGAATGCTCGGAAATTATACCATCTGTTAATTATCCTTTGAATCGAGGTTGGGTAATGAGTCTCTCATTTCTGATGAAGGCCCGAGCCAACACATGGAGAAGCTGCAGCTCTCCATTCATCTCTCCCTTTGTGCTAAAACAAGCTTTCTGGGTGGGAGAAAGAAACAGCCTTGGCTGTGGATCTTGGAACCTGGTTCTGCAGGCTGGCGCCCAGGCAGGGCTTACCGGGGAAGGCCTGGGGACAGGAAGCCTTCCTCTGGGTGCATGGCCTTTTGCCCAAGGGTGAACAGGTTGGGGGATGCAAGGACCCCCTCCCTCCACCTCCAGACACACTTGGCAAATTGTCCTTAAACCTCTCCTCACCCTGCCCCCTGGGAACAGGACCTTAAACTTCTCCAATTCCCTTTCATCTCTGCAGCTGCTCCCCAAAGCAGGAAGGAAACTTCCAAGTCTTCTGTGCATCACGGCCTCAAACTGGGGCTTGCCCTGGGGGGTGTCCTCCTTGACCCCAGGAGAAGGACTGCCTCCTTCATGGAAATTTCCAGCTGTACCTTCAGACCTCACTCCTAAAGGAGAAAACCAAGATCCTGAAGTCTGTTCAAAGGGAATATACAACGTGTCTAGGTCAAACCTCCCACTTTAGAGAGAAGGTGGGGAGGGATCTCCCCCTGCTTGGGGTGGGGGGGTCTTCTTCGCCCATGCTGCTTCCTGAACTCCCCCTCCCCCTGACATACAGAGAATAGACACCCCCTTTATCCTGGGGGATAGGTTCCAAAATCCCCAGTGGATGCCTGAAACCTCAAAGAGTAATGAGCTATATATATATATATATATATATATAT
Source organism: Talpa occidentalis (assembly GCF_014898055.3). Classification (NCBI taxonomy): domain Eukaryota; kingdom Metazoa; phylum Chordata; class Mammalia; order Eulipotyphla; family Talpidae; genus Talpa; species Talpa occidentalis. The sequence continues at coordinate 106,099,269 of NW_023605305.1, read as the reverse complement.
ATATATGTACACACAAATATATATACACATACGCACACGTATATATGTATATAATGTTCTGAAGTTAAATTTGTAAACTAGGCACAGTGAGAGATAAACACTAATGATTAATAATAAAATAGAACAATTTTAACAACGCACTGTAGTAAAGTTATGGGAATGTGGTCTTTCAAACGATCTTATTGTAGATAATATTTTTAGGCCATGGTTGGCCAGGGGTAGAGCTGAGACTGCAGAAGAAGGGGCTTGTGTACACACTTGTGTAAGGGACGGCTCTCGACTGAGCAGGGAGGCATGGGTGAAGTGCTTTAAGAGCAACTGAGGCAGAAAAGGCTAAAGGAATTGAGAGGAGAGAGCTGAGAGGGTGAGGGAATCCCACGGGCCTCCTAGAAGAGGTAGGACTCGGGTTGCTCCTTGAAGAACCAGGAACATCATTTCCGGTGAGAGGAACTCAGCAGCAGCCCATTCCACCTGCAGGTTAAGGGTCTTCTCCAAGGTTGCACAGCTAGTAAATGGCAGATCTGGGATTTGAGTCCAGGCCACCGAGTCCAGGTCCTTGCTCTTCAAACTATGGGTGAATGAGACACAAGCGTCACCTTAGCTGAAGCCAAGATTGGGGTGGGTGCATTGTGGCCCACCAGAGGGACCGATGGGGCTCTGGGGCAGGGGTCGATCCTTGTGGGTTGAAATGCTGGGATAGATAATCTAGTTGAAAGGAGGGGTGTGGAGGGTGGTTGCTGAGGGAGAAAGGTTACAGTGACCTTGGGTGAATGGGCAGGGCAGTTTCTCTGGCAGGAGATAAAGGTGGGGAGAGGCCTTGGCTCCTGACCCTATTTCTGTTGCTTTATACAGGGCCTAGACGTGGGGCAGGAGAGCCTAGCCATGCGGAGCCCAGACTGCGGGGTGTGGTAGGATGGAAGGCACCAGGAAGCAGAAATCGGAGCAGTCTCCTGTCTACACTTCCCTTGCCTTGCTCCCCCTGGAGGGGGTGCCCCTTGAGGGTGGGCACTGTTGCTTCTTGGCCCCCTACTCCATGCCTGGCACAAGGGCACTCAGAGTTTTGTGGATTCTTCATATGGTTGCTCCCCCTCCAAACCAGTCTCCACTCCGCAGCCTAAGTCACCCCTTTTTAAAAAACTAATAAACAGGGGCCTCCCTGGTGGCGCAAGGGGTTAAGATGCAACCTATGAAGCTTGCCGCAGCCACTGCAGCACGAGTTCAATCCCTGGCCAGGGAGATACCCACATGGTGCAGCAGACCTCTCCTGACTTGCCCACTGCTCCCCTCAGCAGTGTATTTCAGCCAGTCTGCCTGTTCTGTTCCCCACTCTGTCTCTGGTGAATCCTCTCACCCCCCACAACTCTGGCCTGTTCTTGTATGCATAAATAAATAAATCTTTTTTAAAAATGAATAAACAATGTTTAGATTGAAAAAACAATTTTTTATTTTAGAAAATGTCAAGCATTCAGAAAAAATGCCAAAGGATATGACGCACACCAGATACCCTGCCCATGGAGTCAATGCTTGTTGACATGATGATTTTGCTCACCATTTTCTGAGGACAAAGGAAAAGTGAGGTGAAGCATCAAGGTCCCCCAATCAGACCTCTCCCACATCCCAGAAGCCCTGCCCCCCAACCTAGGTGTGATTTAGGGATCAGCTAATACCTAGCCCCATTCAAGGTCCTTACTGACACCAAAGTCCTCCATGGCTGCTACTTTCAAATCAGAAGTTCACGCATTACATTTGGACATACGTTGCCCTATGGTGGTATTAGTGATAGTGATAGTCATGAAGACTCCAGACCAGCTTTCTTATGTCTTCTTTTTTCTTTTTAAGATTTATTTATTTATGCATACATGAGCTGGGGTGCAGGCCGGAGATGTGAGGGGTGAGAGGATTCACCAGAGACAGAGTGGGGAACAGAACAGGCAGACTGACTGAAATACACTGCTGAGGGGAGCAGCAGGTGAGACAGGAGAGGTCTGCTGCACCGTGTGGGTATCTCCCTGGCCAGGGATGGAACTCCTGCTGCAGAGCCTGCAGACAGCATCACAGTGCTGTGCTTAACTCCTTGTGCCACCAGGGAGGCCCTCTTATGTCTTCTTGAATGCGCCATTCTGAGTTTATCAGATGAACAGACCTCTTGGGGTGTCATCTGCAGAGAATATGGCTCCCTTCCTCAGGCCCTTCTCTGAGCTTTTCCTCACTGGTGCATCCAAAACCCAGTGTGGATGGGCCCAGCCTTGTCTTATTCCTCCTGCTTCTCTCTCTTCTAAGCATCCCAGCTCTTGACTACAGCAGTCTTAAACACCCTCTCCTTCATGGTACAGACCCAAATTGTGCAGTAACATAAAGCATTTATTTGTTAATTCACTGGGCTAACACCGCTCCTGTCCACTAACTGTAAGCGCCAGGAGCAGAGAGAATACCTAGCATAGTAGGTGTTCAGTATATTTTGGTCACATGAATAACACATAGTTGTCACTCAGGAAATTTTGGTCACATGAAGAAATGGAGGGGGGATGGCACAGAGAGATGCGGGTGTCCCTCTATTCCCGGAGCTGCCATCTGGGGAGCCGTGGGGTCTCTAGGTTTCTGGCAGCCCTGGAACTCATTCACTTTAACCACAGCTGTGATTTCTCAGTGCCAGCTGCAGCCAGGAGTTGTAGCTCCAGTCCCAGCAGCCAAGATAGAAAGATATCCTTTGGGGTTCATTAAAGATGACACTGGAGGGCCTCCCTGGTGGTGCAAGAGGCTAAGCACCACACTATGAAGCAACCCGCTGACTCTGCAACACGAGTTCGATCCCTGGCTGACCAGGGAGCTACCTACATGGCGCAGCAGACCTCTCCTGTCTTGCCCACTGCTCCCCTCAGCAGTGTATTTCACTTAGTCTGCCTGTTCTGTTCCCCACTCTGTCTCTGGTGAATCCTCTCACCACCCACGCCTCTGACCTGTAACCCAGCTCTTCTATGCATAAGTAAATCTTAAAAAAAAAAAAAAAAAAGATGGCACTGGATGCCTTCGCCCAGTGACAGGTTCAGCCCGCAGTGTTGAGGGGTTGCCCAGGGTGGCTCCATGGGCCCACATTCCATACTGATGTACAGTTCACCCAAGATCCAGCTGAGATCATTTTTGGCTCTTGACCACAAGAGGGGTAGAGATGGAGCCCGGGGCCGAGCTGTGAGCTGCAAACCCTAAAGCAGCATCTGCAGTAACTTCGTTGTTAAGTTGGGGTGGGGTGGGGCAGGAGGCGTTAGGGAAGGTTCAGTACAGGAGGTGGCGTTTGAACCTCCCTGACGGGGAAGTGGGTATTCGGTAACAGGCTTTGCACAGAGGGAACTGCATGAACAAGTGTGGAAGGGCAGACTGCAGGGTCAGTGTTGGGAGAGGTGGGTCACCAGGCCGGGTTGAGCTCAGGGCTCCTGGTGGGGAGGAGAGGCCACAGTCTGAGGGCTCTGGATTCTGGTTGAGAAGTCTGGACTTCATGGGACATGTTGAGGGAGGCTGCTACAGCCCTTCAGCAGGGGAGGGCGGCTGTCAGACAGGCCTCTGGGGACAGTGATGCTCTCACTGATAGAGGCCCTGGAGTCTGGCAGCCTGGCAGGAAATGGCGGGAAGAGTCCAGATGGAGGGGTGCCTGTCCTGAAGCTGAGAACAGGCTGCCACAGGGGCTGACTGAGTGAGGAAGAGACTCCATAAGGCTGGTCACAGAGGAAGAGGGAGGATGGTCCCGGGTGACTCGGGGTTTTTGTCGGGGTGCCTGGATGTCTAGAGGAGGGTGGGTAGAGGGTCAGGTAAACAACTAGACTGGGCTTTTGGGTTTGGGATCCAGGCAGAGATGCTCACGGTGTACGTGTGGCCTGAGAAGAGCTAGAGATGAGACCCAGCCCTTCCACTTCTCTCTCCTCAACCCAACATCCCCCTGGCTCTGCACTCCAGCTCCTCAGGCCTTTTCAAGATCCCTCATCCCTCTCTTATTCTGGAACATTCCACTGTCCCTTGGTGGAATAGGAGGAATAGGAGGAGAATAGGGGAATGGATGGGCTGGGAATTTTTTTTTTTAAGATTTATTTATTTATTTATACAAGAGTGGGTACAGTCAGAAGTGTGGGAAGGTGAGAGAATTCACCAGAGCCAGAGCAGGGAGCAGAGCAGGCAGAAGGACCGAAGTACACTGCTGAGGGGAGCAGCGGGCGGCAGGAGAAGTCTGTGGGCCATGTGGGACCCTCCCAGCTGCCAGGGATCAAAAAGGTGCTGCAGAGGCTGCGGGCAGCTTCGCAACCCAGCGCTCAACCACCGGGGAGGGAGGGCTGGGAATGTTGATGAGGTAGCAGTGGCTACAAATGTCCACTGTTTGGGGCTAAGGAGCCAGAAGGTGTCATAATTCGACAGCAGAGGCAAGACTGCGGGAAGGCTGTTTTAAGATGGGGAAATGTAAGCAGGTAGGTTGAGGAGAAAGGGTGGTGAAGGGATAGGGAGAAGCGAGGTTCAGAAGAGGGAGGGCTGAAGAACAGGCATCTGGAGTCACTGACTGGCCATGAGATCCAGACTCCAGTCGAGAAGGCTGGTTTTGGAGAAAGTGGGAAATTTTTTCCCCCTCTGAGACAAGATGGAAGAAGAAAAGGCTAATCGACCCTATTCTAAATGGGAGCCTAATTCTTCGGTTTCTTTAGGGTTTAAAAAAAAAAAAGAGTTAGGGGCCTCCCCGGTGGCGCAGTGGTTGAGCGCTGGGTTGGGAAGCTGCCCGCAGCCTCTGCAGCACCTGTTCAATCCCTCTCACCCTCCCTCGCCTCTGGCCTGTACCCCAGCTCTTGTATAAAAATAAATCTTTAAAAAAAAAAAGAATTGGGGCCTCCGTGCTGGCGCAACGGTTTAAGACGCTGCTACCTATGAAATTATCCGCAGTCACTGCAGCACGAGTTCGATCCATGGCCAGGGAGCAACACACATGGCACAGCAGACCCCTCCTGACTCACCCGCTGCTCCCCTCAGCAGTGTATTTCAGAAGATCTGCCTGTTCTGCTCCCCACTCTGCCGCAGGTGAATCCTCTCACCCCACAGCTCTAGCAGCCTACACCCCAGTTCTTGTATGCATAAATCTTTTTTTTTTTTAAAGAGTCTCCCTGAAATGTCACACCATCTTACCAGCAATTTACACCTCAATGAAAATAATTTTCCAGACCATTTCTGACGGCAGCGGGGAGGGAAGCCCGAGTCCAAAGGAGGGACCCACATGCTCTCCAAAATGCAGGTCTTGCCAGCCAACCTATCAGAGCAGCTAAAGACGGGAACTTCCCCTCCAGAAAAAGGGGCTTTCTCAGAATCATAGGTCGCTGGGAGCCCCCACCTCTGTTCCACCAGTGGCGAATGGAGGAACCTAGAGATTGGGACTGGCGAGGGGACGCTCCATCTCCTTCCCGCAGGTCCAAGGGGAGCTGCACTTTGCAGGGTTTCTGCAACAAGAACCTGCCTGCAGCACCCCCGCCCTGTGGGGGGGGGTTCTTAAAAGGGTAATGTCAGAGGCAGAGGTGTCAGCCCCATCAGGCAGGCCCTCCTCCTCCGGAGAAGCAGTTGTGCCCCCACTTTGGTGTCTCAGGGAGGAGCCTTTGGGGAACCGGGTGCTGGGAGGTGATTGGGGGAGTAGAGCGGGCCCCTCATCCTGGCGCAAGCTCTGACTTGCAGCACATTTCTCAAGGGCCCATCCCAGCAGCTCTGTCTGTCAGACTCATCCTGGGAGCACAGCCAGGGCGCCCCAGGCCCCCAGTGGGAGGTATGGGGGTGGGGGGAGGGGGAAGGAGGCTTCTCAGGACCCGGTAAACTGGAAAAGCTTCTGGGAAGGAAAAGCTGGACAGGCTCTGCAGGGAAGGTGTCAGTACCCAGGAGTGGTTTCATTATTTGGGGGGAATGTTGGGCTCCCTGGACACTATACAGACGTTCCAGGCAGACTGAACTCTGGCAGGACGTGGGTCCCCACGCGGTGGCCTGGTCTCTCTCTCTGTACAGGTCTTGCCTCCTCACTCTCTTGCCTGAAGCACCCAGACCCGCATCTTGGGCCCTGAATTCCTAGGTGTGGGAACCAAGGCTTGGTAAAGGACCCAGGGCTCTGACTCACTCCACCGGGTCTGTGGGGGTTGTTTGCTAACTGAGGTAACCTGGGGAGCTGAGGTTGGAGATGGGGCAGGCCAAGGTGCCAGAGATGAGGGCATCCGCTGTGGGTTGTGGAGGCAACTGCTGGGGTGGAGTCTAGGTTACTTGGGCCCATTCCCAAGTGCTGGGTTTCCAGGCCAGCCAGCCCATCCGAAACAGGGTTTGCATCACCCACTGCTCCAGGGAAGGAAGGAGTCTGGTTTTGGGCTCAGTCTGGAGAAGGCAAGCCACACCTTTCAGTGACTGAGTTCTTTTGAGTCAAGACTGTGTCCCATTCTTTCTGTCAGCCCTGCTGCTCAGGCCCGGCACAGGGCAGTGCTCTGTAAATGAACGTGCACCCATGTGTGCTTGCCTGCTGCGTGCTGGCAAGTGATCTGCTGGGAGGGGTCTCAGCTCCAGGGTCATCCTTCCCGCCACAGATACCCACCCATTTTCTCTCCTGTGGCTTCAGGAAGGTTTACTTTCTGCTAACACTAGTTGGTTTCTCAACTAGTGGAAAAGTTTTGCAGCTCCGCTCACTCCTTTTCGGTCCCAGGCCAGTCCAAATGCTGACCCAGCTGCAGGGCAGATGGGGCAAGGCTGGCAGGGATGCTAGGCTGCCAGCATAGGGCAGGAGGCTCTCTGTACAAAGCAGACAGCAGTCCAGGTTCCAGGTGCAACCAGGTCCAGAAAACTGGTCAGGTGAGAAGGTAAGTCAGCCAAAGCAGGGGGGAGCTACATTGGGAGGGCCAAAGCTGGGGCCCTGGGCTTTTTAGCTGCGTGTTCAGGGCCATGACAAAAAGCAGTGCCTCCTGGTGGAAGGAAGGTCATGGGCACCTGGAGCTAAAGGGAGTGGGGCACAGAGGCAGCTGTAGTGACCTCTAAGATCAGATGGGGGGGAGGTGTCTAGGGCATCTGAAAATTTCTAAGCCCCAGTGCCCAATGGGCTTTTCAAATGGGGAGGAAGGTGTGTGGCAGGGGGCATGAGAAGAGCAAAGCCAGTCTCCTGCCCACTGTGTAAACAGCCTTCCTTCAAACCAAATTGTCAAGGCTGCAGGAATGTAACTTTCTGATTCTTCTGAATAATGGGAGGAGCTTGCTCTTTTGTCCTCTTGCCCTGACTTTGTTGGAGGCCAATGGGCTACATGAGAGGCTGGCTGTTCCAGTCTGCCTGTGGCTAGGGCCACTGTGGACATTTTTCAGGTGCCCCGTTTTGACAGGGTTTCCAGCAGCAAGGTGAAGAGGATAAGGCCCTAGCCCCAGTGGAAAACCAAGCACATGGCCTCTTTCCTTGGTGCCAAGCTCCAATAGGCCAGGGGAGGCTGCTGTTTAGGGACTAAGGAAGCTCAGAAGAAATAAAGGTTCCTGAGTGACAGGCCAGTTCAGAGTTCTGCTCTCATCCTCCAAAAAAGCAAAACAAACACAAACGCTGAGGAGTCAGGCCTCCTGGCTTCCACCTGGACATGTTGTCTCACCTCCATTATCCACTTGCTCTGTCTTCCATGCGATATAACAGGTATAATCATGTCTCCACCCTCCCTTCTGGGACTGTCACAAAGATAAAAGAGATCATCTATAGGAAGTATTTCAGGCTCCTAGGAGGGCAGCACTAAACTATCATAAGGTGTTATTAAAGTACATGTTTGTAGATTGCAGATGAAAGGCAGCATGTAAATAAGGAGCCTAAACATCACCCTCCCAGAGAAAGGATGAACTGGCTATTAGGCAACAGTGGGAGCTCCAGAGAAAGGACTAGAACATTCTGGTCACCCCCCATCCCCTGTGATGCTGGTTATCCTGATCTTTTGCTAAGCAGTTTGCCTCCCATTTGGGAATGACTGGAAAGAGAGCAGCTGTTAATAAGGCCCTGACCGTGCTCTTGAACCCAAAGGCTCTTTTGGATTAAACACATCGACCCGGAGGCCTCACGCCCCTTTCCGTGGAGTCCTGCCCAGGGAGCCTGAGGCTTTTGATATCAGTTCTGGTCTCTAAGCTAGTCCCAGCTGGTTTTTAAGCAGAAGCAAATTGATAAAGGAGGATCCTGGCTCTTGTCCTGCAAGCTTGTGTGTCTACACAAAGGCTTCACTGGCCCTTGAACCTTTACAAACTTGGCGCTCACCCTCCTTCTCAAACGCTCTCTGATTGGCTAAATGGAACAGCCTAATTGAGCAGAAAAAGCAAAAATAAGTATGGTGCCAGGGGGAGCTGTCAGAGCCTGGGTTCGAGCCCAGGGAAGGAGACCGAGGAAGCGACCTTGTCTTCCCCCCGAGATGCTTTATTACATGGTTTCCCCAGCCATCAGTGATTGGATCCTATGCCCATGTGGAGAGACGGGAACACTGCCGTAGACACTGCAGATGGCTCCCCTTTTAGCTGTGCTAAAAGTCAGATGGGATGGTGATGAGTGGGTGCTTGGCTTCCCTGGGGGGAGCGGGCTCTGGGCTCCAGCTGACAGAGTAAAATCTGGCGGACGGAGGGACCGTTCAGGAATCGGTGACCTCCATGTTCTGCAGCCGGTTTTCCAAAGTGACATCTCTGGCTGCCCCTTTCTTTTTGTTGCCCTCATGCTGCTTCTTCTGCTTCTTTGATGGTTCCTGGTCAATGGGTGCAGGCTTCACAAAGGGGATTAGTTCTTGGAGACCTGGAAGGGAAGAGAAACATATAATCTCTGGGTTCTCAGGAGTTGAAGCTCTAGGACATCTGGGGGGAGTCCAACAAGACAGTGACCCCTGTGAACAAAGGGGACCTGGTGAGCACTGGTTCTATTTCCTCTTTGCTTCCCAATTGGAATTCTAGCTGCAATTGGGCAGGACATCACACAAGAGTCGACTGCTTTCTCAGCTTGCCTAGCGCGGCCCAGCACTGGAGGACAGGGAGAGCTGTGGGACAGCGTCTGAATAAGGAAACCTGGGCCCAGAGTCTTACCTGGAGGCATGAACTCCTTCAATTTCTCGGGCACGAGGATGCCGTTCTCTGTCTGGTAGTTCTCCAGGATGGCGCAGATGGTCCGCGTGGTGGCGCACATGGTGGCGTTGAGCATATGCACAAATTCCACCTGCAAGAAGAGGGTCCCAAGAGCGGGCAGTTACATCTACCCTGGGCCAGGAACCACACAGCCAGACCCACAGACCATGACCACCCAGGTCAAATTCTATCCGTTACTGTCTTTCTCCAATCTTGAGCATCTTGCTACTACTTATTGCTTATTAGATGACTCAGGAAGAGTCCTCAGGCCTCCATGAACTCCCAGTATTCTGAGAGGTGGGCCCTTTAAGGGAAAGGTAGGCCCACTACCACAGTGGCCTCATTTTAACCTTTCATCTTTCAAGTCTTTGACCTAAATTAGGACCTAAATATTGGGAGTGAAAGGACACACTTCCTGGGCGAGGAGAGAGAATACATCAGCTCTGCCTTGTTCTGAGTAGGCAAAGGGGAGTTATTCTTTATCTGGAGCAATGAAAACCAAGCCCCCAAAAGAAAAGCTAGAACTACTTGGGAAAAAAAAAAGAAAGTTCTAGAAAAGCTAGAACTCCCTGTATTTGTAGAATACAGGGAGATTCAGGTTTCTAGCTGGAAGGCCTCATCCCTGATTCAGTAGAATCATTTTCAGATTTCCTTTCTGGTCTAGATTGAGAAGCTCAGATTTTCCCAAGATGCTGGGAAGTAATGCGGTCTAAGCCTTGAGAACTAGACAGGTCTATTCTGCAGTGAAGGTCAGCTTCCCGCCTCCCTGGGGCCGGCTACCTTGTCCATCATCTTCTTGGTTTGCCCGTAGCGGATTCGGAGCCGGCGAGCCTGGTAGTCTGTGCAGTTTGAACAGGAGACTAACTCCCGGAAGGCTCCTGAGCCTGGAAACCAGGCCTCCAGGTCCAGCTTCTTACTGGCGGCATGATTCAAAGAACCTGTAAGGAGAAACCCCTAGAACTCATGCAGGAGGGGTATTTCAGAAGGCTAAACTTCATCAAATCTGAAGAATTCTTTAATTCCCCTTCTACCCCAGAAGAGAAGTCACACCTAGATATTCTCATCACTGAACACTCCCAAGTGAGAAGAGTGTGATATTTTAATTAATGTGGGCAATTAATTGGACTGTGAGCTATTTCACTGTGTGGCAACTCAGTGGGTGAGGGTGGTGCTTGTGGGCTGGAGGAGGGAGCCTGATACCTGAGACAATATTCACGATGTGGTAGGGGATCCCCAAGGACTGGTAGAACTCCTCTGCGGTCGCAATCATCTCTTCAAACATCTCCCATGACTTGTTGTCATGTGGTGACGAGTACACAAACTGTTCAATCTGCAGAGAGGGACCCAAGCAGACAGTGACAATGGGACAGGGGGAAAACATTAAAGGACAGGGCCTTCCTGGTGGCCTAGGGGTTAAGTCTCAGCACTATCAGCACTATGGCCTGAGTTGGGTCCCCAGCCAGGAAGCTAACCCACATGGCTCAGCAGACCGCTCCTGTCTCACTCGCTGCTCCCCTCAGCAGTATATTTCAGAAAATCCGCCTGTCGTGCTCCCCACTCTGTCTCTGGTGAATCCTCTCACCACCCCCATCTCCGGCCTACACCCCAGTTGTTCTATGCAAAAAAAAAAAAAGACATTAAAGGACCCAACAGGGAGGTCTCCTTGCAATGAAGACCCATTCCTACACACTGGGAGTCAGGCATGCCTGGGCCCCATCAAGCCAGATGGGCGCTAAACCGGCCTGGGAGGTGATGAGGCACAAGCTCAGAGTGAACTGACACCAGGCAGGCCAAGTACTGTTCTAAGTGTTCTGCATACACCAACCATGGAGCCCTGTGTAGGCCTACTGGGGAGCGTACTACTATTATCCTCCTTTCACAGAGGAGGAAAATGAGCACTGAGAGGTTAAGCAACTTGTCCAGGTCAAACAGCTGGCAAGCAATGGGGCTAGCAGGCTGGCATCTGGACACAGCAACTTTGTTCCAAATTCTGTGCTCAGAGGCACTCCAGCGTGTGCTCTCGGGCTCTTTCCAGAAACACAGATGGAAGCAATGAGAGGGAAGTCAGGAACCAGAGCAGGCCTCAGCAACAAAGACTCCTGCTCTCCTCTGAGTGTCCCAGACAGGGATAGGGGTACCACTCCTCACCCTGAGCCACCCACTCACCTTCTCAAACTGATGGACTCGGAAGATGCCGCGGGTGTCGCGGCCGTGGGAGCCCACCTCCTGGCGAAAGCAGGTGGACAGGCCGGCGTACTTGATGGGCAAATCCTCTGGCCGGAGCCACTCGTCCCGGTGGAGGGCGGCAATGGGCTGCTCTGAGGTGGCAATCAGGTACTTCTCATCATAGGAGTTGTCATCAGACTTCTCACTGCCTTTGCCGATCACCTGTAGGAGCAGGGACTCTCCCAGTTAGGGAGGGTCAGGGCCGCAGCGAGAGCAAGACACCACAGGACCGTACTGGTGATGGGTCAGGTGGGGTTTAACACTCGCCCAGAGTGAGCAGGGGACACGAAACAAACAAGGAAGGGATTGGGTTAGCCCAGAATCGGGTCCCTAATAGAGATCAAAGAGGTGCAAATTGAAAGGAGATAAAATATTCTGATAATACTCTACTTAGCTGATAAATGAAACAGCTATAAAGGCTAGTGTTGGCAGGCACGCAATAAAGCCTGAGCTGGTAGCAACAGAAATTCATTCACTCAACAAAAGTTTGTGAGGCCTTTACCAAGTGCCAAGTCCTTTTTGCCTGCTGAGCAAAAGGAGACATAAAGTCCAGGATTATAAAAAAAAAAGTGGATGAAACTAATGCAAAAGAAAAAACTGCAGGTGGGACAAAGTTCTTTGCAAAATCACTACTGACAGCAAGAGGAGAAGCCCCCTAAATAATTAACAGGAGAAGCTGACTCTCCTGCATCCAGCCCCATGTCTATTATGAAGCCACTTAAAAACAAAGGTTATCAAGACCACACCATAACACTGAAAAATGCTTTTGACAGACTGCTAAGTAAAGGCAATCTATATACGTTATGATTAGAAGCATGAAAGCTAATATATGTGTGAAAAAAGGCTGCAAGAGAATATTAAAGACGGTAACTGTTATAGTAAGTAATGAAAAGGAGATGACTGCCCCCTGCCTATTTGGAAATCTTCTGCAATGCAGCATTATTTTAAAGGGGGAAAAAAAAAAAGGTGGGGCCTCCCTGGTGGCACTGGGGTTAAGTCTCAGCCCTATCAAGCCATCACCAGCCATTGCTGCATGAATGTGATCCCTGGCCAGGGAGCTAACGCACATGGCGCAGCAGACCTCTCCTGTCTTACCTGCTGCTCCCCTCAGCAGTGTATTTCAGTAGATCTGCCTGTTCTGTTCCCCACTCTGTCTCTGGTAAATCCTTTCACCCTGCACGTACGGCCTAGACTCCAGTTCTTATATGCATAAATAAATAAAAATAAATTAAAAAAAAAAGAAAAAAAAAGAGGGAAGGGAACTTCCTCTGTGCCAGGGTTTGGGGCTCAACAAAAACCACCTTGCTATCTGACAAAAGGCATTTAGTGCCTTGCAGGGCTACCTCACATACAACAGAGAAAACCCTAGGGCTGGACAGCCCAATGCAGCACAGGCACTAGTGTGCCCTGTATATTCTAAGTTGACATGAGTTGGTTTCCACTGTTTCATATGTTCAGGAGCCACATATGGCTGGTGGCTGGACACCACAGCACAGATTCAGGACGTTTCCATCACCGGGCAGAGAAGGAATAAACTGAGGTTTATGTCAGACAAGAAATGCCAGCCAAACTCCTCACTATCCCAATGGGGGATTCACCTTGCCTGTGGACCCAAGAAGCATCTGGATAAGAAGTGGCAGATGCAAGTAACTCAGGGAGACCTGCTACCTGACATTTCTCATAATTCTCCATGTAAGTTTCCCTCCCTGGTATTACCTGCCTGGCCTCATCCTTCTAGAGTTCTGTTAGTGTTTATCCAACCTTGGAAGTTGAGAAGAGAAAGAAAAAAGATCAAATAGGTTTAAGTTGATATATGAACACATTTCTTTCATTAAAAGGAAGAAAAGAAAGAAGCGAGGAAGACACTAAGGTTGTACTCATGCTCAGGATTTTGCTCCCACTGCATCTTGAATGAAAATAGAGCCCTGAACTCATCTACAGGACCCAGTGGGAAGAAGATTCTGACTATGAACCTCTATCCACATAAGGTAAGTCAGGTGAGCCCTAAGACTGGGGTCTACTGCTCCCCTCCATGGGTCTTGGGAAGCAACAGGCAATAAGAACAAAGTCGCCCCCTTCTGACAGAACCTTCTTGAAGAAGGACAAGGGACACGTGAACTTTGGGGCAATGTGGCACCCTCCAGCAGAGACACTACAAATCCTGAGTGCTGGGTATAGACTAGGGGTGTCATGGCTGGTGTTAGAACTGGTGGAACTGAATGACATTCTGAACCTTGACTCGGATCCTCTGGCTCTCTCTCTGATGCTAACTATTGCATCAGAGCCAAGCCAGAAGCCATCCCCACCCCAAGGAAAATGTCTTATTCTGAGGAAACTTTCAGTCTGGAGTCAACAGTAGGAGGGAAGGAAAGATCAGCTACTTCTATCATTTCCTTCTGTCCCAAGCACTCAATAAATGTATTTCTGGTCCAAGCTCATGGTGTTGGTGTGCTTTTCATACACAGCAGATAGATGACCTGGGGAGTGGTGTAGGGGGGCATAGGACAGGGCACGTCCGTGCTGTCCAATATAGTAGCCACTAGACACAGTTTTACTTCCCCAGTTGTATTAGCCACATTCTATGTGCTCAAAAGCCACAGCCAGAGAGCAAGCATTCCCATCGCTGCAGAAGTTCCACTGGACAATGCTGCTCTGTATCCTTCAGGTTAAACTTCACAACCTAAGAAGCCACCCTGAACGGGCCACTCACCTTATAAAGTTCTTCATCAAACTGGCTGAGCTGTGCCACCTCCTGCATGACCTCCTTTCTCATGAAAAAGGGGGTGTAAATAGGAGTGTAGCCCCGGCCTCCCAAGGTGCGAAGCGCGTACTGGATGAGTGCCTGTTCCAGGAACACCAGGACCCCCTGAAGGAGCAAGAGACCCGGCACTGTGAGAGCAGGTTCTGTCACTGCATATCCACCTACTAGGATTACATGAATGTGACTCCCCAGGGACATACAGGAGGCCAGAAAAGGGCCCCAACAACTGACTCAAAACCCCCCTGGCCTATCATCCACGTGAACGGTGAAGAGATTCTCTCCAAGACTCCAAAGCAGGGAAAGGGTCACTCACCCAGGGGGTGTGGGAGTTACCTTGTGCTAATTCTTAAAGACACTGGACTCATTTGTATACATAGAGCATGCCTATATATTTATGTATTTCCCAAATTATTTTACCCCGCCCTCCTGCAAGCCTTCCCTGCGTTCACCTGCCCTCCATCCCAGCTTATCTGGATTGTTGCCTCTGTCTACCCTTGTCATGGCATCGGGCCACCTAGCGCCACAGCGTTTATCACTGGTGGCTTTTCCCCTGCTCCTTGTCTGACTGTTCAATCACCTTAAAAACAGAGACTGGTCTGATTCAGTCAGCAAAATATATTCATTATGAAGGATCACATAGTGGCTTTTGTTCTAAGGAATTCTGTTAAGCAGAATTGCTTAAGAGAAAGAGCAATCCATCCAGTTGCTAGTAGGTATGTGGCGGAAAGGTGGGTATAGGTGGTGAATCGAGGGGCCTTTTAGAACAGCTTAAGTTTTCTATACTTTTATTTTTTAGCCCCTTCTCTCTAATCCCACCCCCAGCTCTTACCTTCAGGAAGTACCCTCGGCTGCCGGCCACCACGGCCCCCTTTTCGCCTTCAAAGCCATCAACCATCACCACCAGGTCCACGTGAGAGTACTTCTTCCTGACTGTACAATCACCCCAAATCCTCTCTACTTTGTTGTCAGCATCCTAAGCAAACAAGACGAGGAGGAAAAAAAAAAGATATGTGATTTCTACGTCACAACCTCTGCCCTCTCAGATCTAATTCCAAGAACGACCTAGTGTTCTGGTAGGCCAGTGGTCACCGCATCCAGAGACTAGCAGGGGTTCTGCTAGAGAACGTGTCCTTGATTGAGAAATAATTCATGAATTCTTAGAACTGTACCCATGAAACTGAAATCACTATTTCCCAAAAGATCGAGGTGCTCTCCCCGGGCCTGCCCCCCACCCCCCCTTTTTTTTTTTACCCTTTTAAATGACTCCTTGAAAATCCAGCACCAGGACAACCTCACACAATCAGCATTGCCTCGGGTGCAGAGAGAAAGTAGCTTTTTTGTTCCAGGCTCTCATTGGTCCCCGGGGCCACAGGAGGGAGGGTTCAGGGCCCTGACCTTCCGAGAGTCTGCAAGTCTGCCCCTGACACCAACTCCCCCCACCCCCCCACAAGCCTGCAGTTTACTGTTCACCAGGGAATGAATGAAAGAGGCACAGATGGGCCCTGCCACTGCTGGGGTGTCAAGGAACAAAGGCTGGGCTCAGAGCAGCTTTGTGCTGGGAAGCTCCCACTCAGCAGGAAACTTTTATCATGCAGATTTCCCTTCAACCTGCAGCTTCTCAGCAGGGTGTGGGTGAGGGGTGAGGTTGATTTAGCAGATCCCTCCCACAAGACTCACTGCTACCAAGGGCAACACGCAGTGCAGGACAGCAGCCCGATTTAGAAGAGATTTCTGTGCCAGGAGTCTCCTCCTACCTGCTGTCTCTGCTACTTCCCAATCAGGCAACGATCTGACTCCTTCCATTCTCAATTGGTGGGCAGAGGGAATACACAAAGAGCTTGCTTCTGACACAAGGACTATTATACAGAGAGCGCCAGCGTCTCACTGTCCCCCTCCCACCCCGCCCCCTTCCCAACCGAGAAGGCATGTAGGGCAGCCGAGAAGGCATGTAGGGCAGCCGTCTGCTGTGGCACAGACGCCTGCCTGCCCACCTCGTCATTACTGATGGGCACAGAGGGGTGCAGAAGGTTCCCGATCTCCCTGAGGTTCTCAAACCGCTCTGCTTCCAGCTTCACACGCTCCGCATCACACTTGAGGATGGCTTCATCGATGAGGAGTCTGACTTTTTTGATTTGTGAGACTTTCAGGTTCTGTAGCCAAACAGACCAGGAAATCGAGTCAAGGACAGAATAGAAGACTGTGGCCGAAGATCTCAGGCTGAGCTCTGATGACTACCGTGTGAGGGGATCTTAAACACTGAAAAGGAAGGTTCTGAAAGAACCAAGAGCCACTGCTCTCAGGGACAGACACAGTCTACTGAGCTGCTGGCATTTTCCTTGGGGTTCCTAGGAGAGAGATGGATCAATCCTGGCCACTCCTCTTGTTCCCATCCATGTCAGGAATCTTAATTCTTGTAGATCTTCTAAGAGTTTTACCTTATTTTACACTTCATGATTTTCCTGATTAAACCAATTTAGCACTTGAATATATGCTATATTTAATGTTCCCTCTAGAAGAATTATAAATTTACCAGGAGCAAGAGACCTTGTCTTCAACTTATTTCGTAATCATTATTGCAGGTGTTTCAATCTGTACTTTGATTTCTTGGAGGGGACCCTTACCAGGTAGGGCTAGACAGAAATAGCACCCCTGCAGCAACTTGCTTTTTCGGTTCAGGCTCTTGCTATGCTTTTATATTTTTTCATCTTTTCGTTTGTTTTTTTTGTTTTGTTTTTTTAATGCTTTTATGTTAAGGGCCATAAAAAAAGGGGACCAATGCCTACAAAACTTGAAAATCACTGCCCTTGGCTATGGTGGTGAGCATTTACTGAATTATAGCAAAATGAAAAATTCCTTCACTTTGTGGAATTGGACAAACTGAGCATAATTGGGCTCCTCTTCTCTTCTTCTCATTCATGGCTTTCACACACACCCTGACTCCATTCTCTGCTGTCTAATACATCACATCAGAGTATAAGAGATAGACGGGGACATTTCCCAGCTGCGGAACTTTAATCCCAGCTGCAGATGCGAAAATGCTGTGTGGAGCAGCGTGGCAGCACCTGATGTCTAGGACTAGAGTTAAGATAAAAGCACAGAAATCCCAACCTAGAGAAGGACAGTAACTTACAACTAGTGTGTCTGCAGTGAGGTCATCAAGGTTTAATGCATTCTCTGGAATGGACTCATCATCTCCCACTGGCTCCTTTTTCTGCAGGGAAGGGGAAAAACACTATTAAATAAAAGAAAATTTCTCTCTCTTTTTAAGATTTATTTATTTATGCATACAAAAGCTGGGGTACAGGCCAGAGATGCAGGGGGCTGAGAGGATTCACCAGAGACAGAGTGGGGAGCAGAACGGGCAGACTGGCTGAAATATACTGCTGAGGGGAGCAGTGGGTTGAGTCAGGAGAGATCTGCTGCGCCATGTGGGTTGTTCCCTGGCTGGCCAGGGATCACATTCATGCTACATAGGCTGTGTATTGCTTCATAGTGTGGAGCTTAACCCCTTGCGCCACCAGGGAGGCCCAAAAGAAAATCTCTTATACAGTTTCATAAGTGTATATCCAATTAATATATCATCTAAACTAATCCCAAAACTTTGCACATAACTGTCCCTAAAAGATGCAATACTCGAGAGCTGACTCAGTGAACAGGTTTAAGGAGTCAAAGTTTCAAGTCTCTGTTCTGCCACTTTCCAGCTTTTTTGACAGACTGGTTAACCTATCAAGGTCAAAAGGTTGATGTCATCAGGAATGTAAGAAAAGTGGCTGCCCTGGACAAAGACCCATCTTGGGCACTGGTAAAGTGTGAAATGCTTAAGAGAAGCTGTGTGGGGCTCAGGGGTCTGTACTGGGGAGTCAGTCACCTAGCTGACCTAGCTCTCAGCCCACCTGCTAAGAGCAATCCTAGCACGGAGCATGGGGGAAATGGATGGGAGGATGCAATGTTAGGAGGCCAAAGAAAACAAAAATTGTCAAAATCTGGAACTAAGTTTGGAGCAATTGATGAATCTTGACAAAAGGGCAGGGTGTACCCCGGGCAAGCTTCTCCTCTCTGGTTTCTATCTTCCTCCTTTTTTATGATGATTTTTCCCACATCATTTCTAATCCTTGCCTAGGGCTATGGGAAAGATCACTATAAGAGTCAAATTTTCCCTAAATTAAACTGAGTTAACGAAAATTAGTCTCAGGCCATGATATCAAGATATATAAGTGCTCAGCAAAATTTGTATAAAAATAAGTTGAGGAGATTTAGAGTCTGCTTTGCAAGAACAAATAAAACAAAATATAGAGATCATGTTCAATGTCCCAAGGATTTATAAAAATTCTATGTATGTAACAATGAGTAATTATGTTTCTACAACCTCATCACCCATTGTACAAAACTAAATCATGAGAATTCTTCATGATCTTCTAAAGGCAAAGCATGGAGATCCTTTAAGCTCATCAGATATCTTCACACCCCAAAATGGGGCAGTGGTATTCTAACCACAACCCAGCTCACATTCTTCAGTGATTTAGGAAAAATCACCTTCCAAAGTTGAAAAAGCCTGAAAATATCAGGATGAGTCTGGATAAGAACAAGCTTATACCACCAGGGTAGAAATAAAGGGCCCAATCTCAGAATTTTCCATATAGTATCAATGACAGCTGAAGTTCCCTTGCTGATAATCCCTCAAGGCAGCGGATTCAGGTTCTGAGTTCAAGTTCTGGCTCTGCACCTAGTGGCTTTTGGGTAAGTCCCCAAATTTCCTATATTCCCTTATCTTTTTATAATAAGGCTGACAAATTTACGACCTACACTCCACAAAGATCAAATGAAAACATGATGTATATGAAAGGGTTTTGCATATTTTCAAGTGTGATGGAAGTTAAAGCTCTGTGAGTAGCCTTCCCAAGGATAGCAATGAGGACACTGCTTGCAGGGCTGGCAGGGAAGGGGTGTAAGAATGATGCTGCCAATGAAAACCCTCATTCCCATCTTCCTGCTATAAAAACCACTCAGCTGGCACTATCTGTATATAGGCCCCAAAGTATACATGAGCGGGGGGAAGGGGGAATTAATCTAATGATGGCCCCTCTGAAATGTAAACGATTAAGCATCATGAGTCCCATAGGAAGAAAACAGCGATAATGATTTCTGCAGCCAGTCATAGGCTGACAGTGTAATAGAATGTTATGAAGAGAAGAATGCAAACTCTTATGAAATGGAAGGTGCTGGAATCCCAAGGAAATCTTTATCATGCTCTTTACTAATCAACATTCTAACATTTTAGAATTTTCTTAATTTCGTTTAGAGGTTTATAACCAAAATGAGACATTGTAGGATGCATTTAATGCTATTTTAAAAGCAATTGAGGGAATAAAAATATATTTTTGAAGATAGCTTAAAAACATCAACTATTTAGGATACCAAAGTAAGGCTGAACTGAAATGTAACATTCTTCAAGCAAAGGAAGGATTTCTGCAGTCAAATGTTCTGCCCCTAGGCCTCCCTGGTGGCGGAGGTGGTTGAGCGCTGCACTGTAAAGCAGTCCACGGCCTCTGCAGCGCGGATTCAATTCAGGCTGGCCGGTGAGAATTCCACATGGCACAGCAGACCTCTCCTGTCTAGCCCACTGCTCCCCTCAGTAGTGTATTTTGTCAGTCTGCCTGTTCTGTTCCCGCTCTGTCTCGGGTGAATCCTCTCACCCTCTGGCACATCTGGCCTGTACCCCAGTTCTTGTATAAAAATAAATAAATCTTTAAAAAAAAATGTTCTGCCCCTGAGCTATACCCCCTTTTAGGAAGAATTTTAGGACAAAGGCCAGTGAAGACTTGTATCCACTGTTACTCCCAATTGCTGAATAACTGCAGTGTTCTAGGCAGTGTGCCAGGCTCTCTACATTAAAAAAACTTCGTTCTCACAATTCTGTTTCATCAGTGAAGATACTGTCATTGCACAGATGAGAAAGCTGAGGCTCAAAAGTTAACTTGCCTGAAGTCATCAGTCTGGGCTTTGGATCCCATATCTGGGCTCTTCTCATTAAAGAGCATGACTACAAAGAATCCGAAGTCTGCCCTAAGAAAACCCTCTTGGCACTGTTACTGGTGGAATGTACCTTCTTATAAGAACAGAATGGACGAGTAACCAGTGTGGCAAGAATCTATCTTGCTATAGATAGATGTATGTTACCCCGATATTTCTGTGTCCCTCTGACATCCACAGTGATGGTATTTGGAGGCGGTGGTCTTCCAGAGGTGATTAGAGCATATCACATCCCTAATCTAAGGGATTAGAACCCTTAGAAAATAGGTCCAGAGCGCGCCCTTGTTCCTTCCACCACATGAGCACACAGTAAGAAGACTGTCCATGAGCAGGAAGTGGGTCTTCATCAAACACCCAATCTGCTGGCCCCTTGATCTTAGACTTTCCAGACTCCGGACTCTCAGAAATAAATGTCTGCCCTCTCTTAAGCAGTCGGAGGGACTAAGACTTAATCTGAATATAGATGGAGTCACCAGCCCCTGAAAAGTACCTCTGAGTTCCCTACTTTCTTTCCTTTCTTTTTAAAATAATTTCCTCCCTTTGATAAAAAATTCAGTATCTCACAGAATGAAATATTAAGTTAGAAATTATGTAAGTATCAACTAAGAATAAGATTAAATACCTCTGTTCATGTTCTCAAAGCTGCTATTTAATTCTCTTACCTTCATTTTCTCTCCAATTGTTTTGCTGCAAAGGTTCTTCAGCTTGTTCAAATTGTCTGCCCGAAATCTGCCTGGAGAATAGGAAACCAAGAATATACCAAAAATGTACATGTATTTGAGATCCCTTGGCTCCTTAGGACTGATGTCAGCCCAAAGCTAAAATGCAGGCAGAACTAAAGGATCTACCTCATGAAGTTGTGAAATCTTATAGCTTTTGAGCTCCAAATTCAGTTGGCATGTATTGGTGACTATGCTAGAGCCCCCCAGCACTTGGTGAGGAAGAAAAGGCCATTCTGAGACTAAAATTAAAAGCAACATAACCTGATGATACCTCTGTAGAGCAGCACATCTGAATAATCTGGAAATTACTCAAGTAACTACAACCTGCTTAATTACCTAAGATTCATTTGTAGAAAGCACTCACTGGGTTCTAGAAAGAAGGCAGTCTTGTTTGCATTCCTATGAACTCTTTGTTACTCATGTGTGCTAGGGATGGTTTATGTTTTTTTCCTTATTCTAACACAGGGCTCGACTGGCAGCCTCTGGCTTCTTATACATTTACTTTTTTGGGGGGAAAACAATGTACTAATCAGCCTACATAGTTAATCTGGCTCAAATTAACATATTGGTATCACAGTTCACCTGTCTAACTGCGATTAGCAAAGTCAGACCTCTTGAGTAGAAGCTTTAGGAGCAGTATGGTAAAAATCAAACTTTTGGCATTATTGGAAATGAGAGCACCCAGTCATAGTTCTTCTTTAAGATTTTCCCAAAAAAATTTTATTTACATTTTAAAGGACAGGGTTGTTAGGAAAAGGAGAAAGAAAAAGAGGCACTTGTGTAGTCACAGGTGGGCAAGAGAGCTGCTGATTTTGCCAAATTTTAACTAAACTAAACTTAAACTAAACTTTAGCACAAAATAATATAACTGCTTTCTCATTCACTTACATTAATTACAGAGCTGGAGAATAGTATGGGCTGGGAGGGGTTAGACTAGGAAGAGGACATGGATAGCAAGAGGCTTCACAGTGGTGATGGAACAATTCTGTATTTTGAGTATGGTTGTGGTTAAAAACCTACATGTGAACACACACACACAGAGCACTATATGTAAATCTGAATAAGGTTTGTGGGTGGTAGCAATGTCCACCTCACGGTTTGGTATTATACCAGTTCTGTCAGATGTTATCGTTGGGGGAAACTGGGTGAAGGGTACATAGATAGGACTTCTCTGTACCATTTTGTAGCTTCCATAAAACTGTTACAATTTTGAAATTAAAAATTTAAAAAAAAAAAGCTATTTGGTTCCTCCTCTTTGCAAGGTCCTGTGCTGAGTGTTGGGAATATGAAAGAAAATAACATGGTAGGTCCTAGGAAATAAAAGAAAATAAGACAATTAAAAAATAATATTGCAACAATGCTGAATGACTCAATCAATGAATCCAGTATATCCTTTCAACATCTTTAATTTTCCTCAGCAATGTTTTGTAGTTTTCAGTATAGGGATACTGAATGTCATAGATTAAATGACATTTTTAGGAATCAAGATGCTTTTAAATTGCTGTCTGCATACAGAAATATCAGTGACTCTGTATAATTGTATAAAATGATCTTGCTAAAGTTAATTTTAATAGTTCAGCATACACAATCAAGTCATCTGCAAATGATAGCTTTACTTCTGTTCCAATCATATATTCCTTTTTCTTGCCTTACATCCAACTGTCTGGTGACAATGGATTAGAAGTAGTGATAGGAGATATCCTTGTTTTGCTCCCAATCTCAAGAGGAAAGCATTTAATATTTCATTATCAAGAATAATGCTAGCTAAGCAAGTTTCTGATAAATGCCTACTAACAGATTGAGGAAGTTTCCTTCCACGCCTTTTGCTGCATTTTATCATAAGCAAGTATATTTTCCACATGAAAAAAACAAAGTGAACTTTGCGCCCTATCTCACATTATATATCCAACCAATGTGAGATAAATTATCTCCCTAACTGTGAACGGCAAAGTAATAAAACCTCTAGGAAAAAAAATCAGAGAATCTCTTCAGGAACTAGGGATAGGAAAAGATTTTTTAAACAGAGCACAAGAATCACAAACTAAAAAAGATCAATAAATCAGACTTCCTTAATAAGATCTATTCATTAAAACTAAAAGAGTGAAAGGCAGATCAGAGAATGCGAGAAAACAGCAATATGTCTATTTGACAAGGTCTTGCATCCAGTGTAAACAATTCCTACAGATCAAGAAGAAAAAGCTAACAAGTATATGAAAAGTTGCTCAATACCTTCAGTCATCAGGAAAACACAAATTAAACTAGTAAGATACCACTATTTGTCCAACCAGAATGGATAAAATTTAAAGGACTGCCGATATCAAGGACAAGGATGAGAGGAACTGGAACTCTTAACTACTTGCTGGTAGGAGCATCAATCACTACAACCACTTTAAAAAACTATTTGGTAATATAAACATAGGCCTACCCTATAACCCAGTTATTCCACTCCCAGGTATATCCCAACAGAAATGAGTGTTGCTGTCAATGAAAAGGAACATGTAACAATGTTGGTTGCACCTCTTTCATAACACCCTCAAAGAATCCATCAATAATAAGTGTTCATCAATAGTAGTGGTTGGTATATTTATGTAGTGGAGTATTATGCAGCAAGGAAAGTGAACCAACCACTGCTATACAGAACATGGAATAATCTTACAGACATCATTTTGAGAGAAAGAAGTCACATACAATAGTAACAATGTTTATTTACATGAAGTTCAAAATCATATAAAAGCAATTTATGATGACAGGAGGCAGAATATAGTTATTTTTGGAGTAGGGAAAATGACTGGGAGCCTGGGAGGGTGCTGCAAAGGTCTTAGATCTTGATCTGGGGGGTGGTTATCAAATTCCTCAAGCTGCACATTAAGATTTATGTACTTGACTGAATATATTATCTCAACTTAAAAAAAATTTAATAAGATATATACAACAGAGATATATGAGAAAACATTTGGAATGCACTCAACAAATAAGGCAGTGCTATAGAAGCAGAGCTAGGTGGGAAAGAGGGCTGTTAATAGTAGGGGCAGTGTCCTGGTGAGGGGTATTCCAAGAGACAACAGTCATGGGTGTTGCATACAACACTGGAACAAAGGGCAGAGGCATATGTGGGAGAATGGCAAAAAAATGAGGATAGAGGGCCTCCCTGGTGGAGCAAGGGAGTAATAAGCTATCCTCAGCCACTGCAACACTAGTTGATGGAAGTCTGGAAGGTAAATGATTATATTTGCATTCCAAAAAGATCACACTTCCTGGGCATGGCCCAGGGCTGGGTGAACTGAAAGTAGTTAGAAAGATATTCTAATGACACTAGCAATAAAGGTTAAAAGGAAGTAACATCTTTTTTTTTAATAGAGGCATGTTATTTATTTATTTGTTTGTTTGTTTGTTTGTTTATACATGCACTGGGTACAGTCAGAAGCGCGGGAGGGTGAGAGAATTCACCAGCGCCAGAGCAGGGAGCAGAGCAGGCAGAAGGACCGAAGTACACTGCTGAGGGGAGCAGCGGGCGGCAGGAGAGGTCTGCGCGCCATGTGGGACCCTCCTCCGGTGGCCGGGGAGCAGCCGGGGATCGAACCGGCGCCGCAGAGGTCGCCAGCAGCTTCGCAACCCAGCGCTCAACCGCTGCGCCACCAGGGAGGCCCAAGGAAGTAACATCTTAAACAGAAATCTCATTCAGAAAATAGGATCTTCTTTTAGGGGAGGACAAAGTTCCAGTAGGTAGCAGCTGATTTCAAGATATATGGACACCCAGTGGTTCTGTTACAGGGCAGCCTTGATATAAAATGGGTTGCCTGGCTGTAGGTCCTCACCGGCGCGCTTAAAAGGGACTTATTAATACTCCACTGCAGGCACACACAAAAGGTTAATAAAAGGTTTATTTACAAGGAAAGGTGAAATAAGGAAATGTACAACTCAGGGAGAAAATAGGGAAATAAAGTCTCAAACGCGTACTACCCAGTCCGCCGACCTGGAAATCCAATGGCATTCTGAGAGCTAGCTATGAGCCAAGAGCTGTGAAGCCAAAAAGCGGCCCCCAAGACCCACATGTCTGGTTTTATACCAAACCTGGCTGTTTAACTCCACCCTCAGGTCCCAGTAACCTTCCCTTTGGTGGTGATGGGATTTATCTTTCCCAATGTCCTGATGGCTTTAGTCTGGAGTGGGGTGGAGTCCGCAAAGCCTGTATGGAATTAGCTTAGGACATCCTTTTCTCCCTAACAGTTTGGGCTTTGGAAATAATCAAATGTTTATCATATGCCTAAATGTGTCCTCATTATATTACTCTGAATTAGAAAGAAGAAATCACAAGAATTTAATTCTGACTGATATAAATTAGCCTGTGGTAAAATTGGTTTCATTATATGTTGTTTCTCTTAAAGTAGCAGTTTGTAAGAACGTACTTGCAATGTTAAGTGAGGACTCACTGTAGCTGTAATGGAGAAGTAGTGAGGCTCCTGCATCCTCAGTTGCGGAACAAGATCCGGGTTCTTAATATGGCCCTGGGTTGTTAGTCCTTACTGCAGCCCATGAGAGAAGAACCCAAGCCTCTGATGTGAGGTTTGGATGGAGAACAACCCTGATACAAGATCTGTCAGCCAGTCTCTGGAGAAAAATCAGTAATTCCCTTTGGCTAAGGAGAACATTGGTAAGGGACGTCAGGTAAAAAACAATCAAATTAATAGATGTGTTGAAAATAAGCTACATACATAAACTGCTTTTCATACAGAAGGGCAAAGTATCCTGAACACAGAAGATAGTTACGAATTCAACAAACTGTTGTTAAGCCCTTACCAAGGACCAGGTGCTGTGTTAGGTCCCAGGATTATCTACAAGCTGGTACATGTATTTCCTGCATGTGTGTATGTATACGTAGGTAAACACAACTCATTCCTGAATAACTCATTTCCTCTCCACATGGTCACTTACCAGTTAAGGGACAGACCCTCCAGTAGAGGTGTATATTATATGTAAGAGACTAAGACAGCTGAAGTCATTTTGAAGCCAATCGTTAGCTTGAAAGGAAAATTTGGTACTTCTGATGGTGAAACAGTGTCCAGTCTAGTTTTTTCCCTTCCATTCAAGTTAATTTCATTGAACTCAAAACTTCTGGTTCAGGGGGTGGGATATCACAAACCACTACATTAGAGCAATTGAGATGCACAAAATCAACAGACAATCTCAGTTTAACAAACACTCTCCTGGTACTCAATAACGTTATAAATTCGGAGAAATCAATTTTCCTAATAGAAACCCACCACACACTTGGGCAGTCACTGCTCTGGCAGTGTGATGTCAATCCTGGCTCTCAGCTGCTTGCAGAACTATTGCATCAGACAAAACTAATCACATGTGCTTGACAGCATCCGGCCAACCACGGACTTCTCCAGCTAATCAAAGCAGAGGTTGACAGGCATTTTATTCAGCTTCACGAAAGATGCTCGGATTAGCTCCAAGTTCTAGCCCAACTCTACAGTGTCTTTTTCGGGAAACTTCCACAAATCACAAACAGCCTCAAGAACGACAAGCCCTTTCTTGTCTCACGTCACCTCTCTACTTGAAATCTGATCTACTACGAAAACACTTCTTGATTCTTAAAGATATGCCCACAGACCAGGGGCATAGCCTTTCCGAAAGCTCTATGTTTGCTGTTTTTAGCCAGGAGAGGCTTCCAAAGCTCCCAAATTCTACCAACATGGGTGGAGGGAAACTATTTACGATGCAGAGGAGATTCAACCTCAGGCTTGAGCCTTTAATCCAATCAAAGCAGAGGGCGACCACTTTCACCCGCGGAAGATGAGAAAAAGACTGGAGGCGACCCAAGAGTCAGCTGCTAGGAGAGGGGAGAGCCCCCCAAGCCTCCCGCGGGCTCTCCTGGTTACCCTTGAGCCGGGGAGGCTTGACAGCTCCCGATGCGCATGCGCCGTGCTCCCTCCCGGGCTCAGGCGCCCCGAGCACGCGTGGAAGGTTAAAGTGGGACGGTCCAGCTTCAAGGATGCTTGGGGAAAGGGGGGCAGGGTAAACCTCGAAGCCACCTCAACCTGGGGTCTGACGAGGGGTGACGATGTGGCCTCAGGAGAGGCGGCGAGGACCCGGGGTACCCAGCGCGTCCGCGTACTTACATCGTCGCCACTCGCCGTCTGCCTTCACCAGCTGATCCACGAGCCCCGGGTCCTTGAAGCGTTTCTCCTGCGTCTCTCGGATGAGAGCCGGGTCCCCTCCTTTATCCACCCGGAACAAATCCAGATCCAGCACCATCTTTCCTTCTCCCGGCCAGCGCGAAGGGAAGTGCGGACTCGCAGCTGGCGCCGGTGACTGACGCACTGCGCCGGCGCGCTGACCCGCCCTCCTCTGCGCAGGCGCAGCGCGGCGCCGCGCAGGCGCCCCCTCTCGGCCAGGAGCGGCAGTGCCGGCGCCGGGGCTCCAGAGGGAAGGGCGCAGCGCGTGGGTCTGGAGGCTCGGACTGTGCGCGGTTCTGGTCACGCTGTGGCTTTGCCCGCCGCTTGTTCTTTCTCCTCAACGCTGCCCGCCTCTGTAGAGCCTCTGGTTGCCCCACAAAAGTGAGTGTCTCGGTTTCTTTCTTATGTTAATGAGTAAATCTCCTGTTGGGCAGAGCCCATCCCCCCCTTGGAAGCTGGAGCCTCCAATAGATGCCAGCAGACACCCCATCCTGAGGCAAGAGTATGTCTACATGTATTAGTTCCTAGATTACCTCAGCTCAGGATACCTGTTCTCCTGCTACCTGTGGAATTTATTTATTTATTTATTTTTTAAAATTTATTTATTTATGCATACAAGAGCTGGGGTACAGGCCAGAGGTATGGGGGGGGGTGAGAGGATTCACCAGAGACAGAGTGGGGAACAGAACGAAGTGCATTCCTGAGGGGAGCAGCAGGAGAGGTCTGCTGTGCCATGTGGGTAGCTCCCTGGCTGGCTGGGCATGGAACTGGTACTGCTGAGGCTGCGAATTGCTTCATAGTGCGGTGCTTAACCCCTTGCACCACCAGGGAGGCCCCCTACCTGTGGAATTTATAACTTTATTAATCTGATTATTAAGTCACATTGCCCCTTTACCAACCCTTCAAATTACAGGTTGTAAAAGTGGGATTGCGTTCATTTAAGAGAGAGATGAGTGTTGTAGAGCAACCCCGATACAAAACGGGGTGCCTGACTGTGGGTCCTCGCCCGCGCGCTTAAAAGGACTTGTCAATCCATCCTTTCCCCCTAACATGAGGAGAATTTTCCAAGGGGAACACTATTTAATAGATTTTGAAGGCAGTTCAAAGTACTGAGGTCATGTCTTAGGATGATTTGAAAACCTGAACAAAGATTTCATCATAATTTAAATTCGTTGTGTTCAGGCCTTTATGGTGAAATATTCTGGTTGCTGAGTGGAGCCGAAGTTATTAAGGAATCTTCCTGATAATAAGAGGGTATTTGGAGGATTTGGGAACAGGTCTTTTGTCCCCTTCCTCCTGCCTGCCCCCCATCTTCCACTTAATAGAGACTTTAGAACCTCAGTGCCCCAAAGCTAGCTGTGTGGAGACCCTCTTGGTCCTGCGCCACTCACATGGGCTTCTGTAATGAGAATATGACTTTGATTTCTCTACTCCCCAGCAAACCTCTGCCAAGCCAAGTCTGAGGTGTAGGACAGGGGGCTCACTGTTGGGGAAGCTGACAAGTAGAGATCCAGAGGGAGGTTTAGGAAATGGGCTGTCTGCTTTTGTTTCCCTAGGTTCATCTGCCTAGGATGTTAGATATGAAACCAGCGGAAAGGAAGTCTAGGGAACTAATTTCTGAAGAGAGCATGGAAGATTGTCTTCTGAAATCTTTTGAGAGCAAGGTCTGTGATGGGGTGCTAACTGCTTCTGTGTCGTTGAAGACACTGCCAGAATGTACTGTGCACCAAGTTTCAAAAGCTGAAGACCCCACAGTGGCTCAGGGTTAGGAGCAGAGGGCCACTGGGCCTATTCTGTAAGAAGGTCACAGTGTATTTGGAAGGATGACCTTAAAGTTCTGGTTGCTCCAAATTTCCACCATTATGTTATTTGATATTGTTTTGTTTTGTTTTTTAAAAAGATTTATTTATTTATTTCTACAAGAACCGGGGTACAGGCCAGATGTGCGGGAGGGTGAGAGGATTCACCAGAGTCAGAGCAGGGAACAGAACAGGCAGACTGATGAAATACACTGCTGAGGGGAGCAGTGGGCAAGACAGGAGAGGTCTGCTGCGCCATGTGGGACCCTCACCAGCGGCCGGGATCAAACCAGTGCTGCAGAGGCTGCAGACAACTTCACAGCTCTGCACTCAACCGCCTTCGCCACCAGGGGAGGCCCTATGTTATTTGATATTGTATTACTTGATAAGTATAACAAATGAACATAAAAGCATACTTCACTTATCAGCTTAGAGTCTCAGCTTAGAGGATTTTTAGAGCTGGAGGTGAATCTTAGCTATCTGCTAGTCTAATAATTCCTAATCTTTTCACCACCCAATCCCCCAAGATTTGAAGTATTCTTGTCTAACAAACATAATTAAAAAAAAATAACTAATGTTCCCTTCTTACTAATCAGATATACAAGGTTGCCAGCTAGAATTTCCCATCAGCAGGAAATGCACAGTGTTAATACTCTAAATAATTCCTGCCAGAAGCTAATACAAAAACAAATCAACATAATACTTCATACCTCTTTTGGATATGTGATTTGTTAGTCTTTTTTTTTTTTAAGATTTATTTATTTATGCATACAAGAACTGGGTTACGGGCCAGAGGTACGGGGTGGGGTGGTGGCGTGAGAGGATTCACCAGAGACAGATTGGGAAACAGAACAGGCGGATTGACTGAAATACACTGCTGAGGAGAGCAACAGGAGAGACAGGAGAGGTCTGCTGCGCTTTGTGGGTCAGCTCCCTGGCGGAGGATCCAACTCATCCTTCAGTGGCTGCAGATAGCTGCAGTGACTGCGGATAGCTTCATAGTGCTGAGACTTAACCCCTTGTGCCACCAGGGAGGCCGATTTCTGTTAGCCTTTACAACTAAGACTAGCTCTTGGGTGCTGCATTTGAGGACTCAGGGGTTTAAGGAACCCCAATTGGAAAAATAGCTATTCCAATCTCTTTATCTTCTATATGAGGAAACTGAGGCCCAGGGAATTTAAGCCATGGAACTAAAACCTGATTACTGCTCAGTGTCTAAGGTAGTCTTATGTTTGGGATTGTCCCATTGTTAACATTCTTTACCAGAAAACAGGGCTTTTTAGGAACTTGGTTAGAAAATGTGTCTTTTTCTTATAGGGCAGAAACCATGGGATATTGGCATCTATATCGCCACAGGACCTAGCACATTGCCTGGTAAGCACCTTAGTAGACGCTTATTATATAACGCTTATTATATACATTGCATTGCATGAGTGAATTGCAGGAATTAGACTGAGGGGTTAGAAGCTTACTGCAGGTACAGAGAGCAGAATTATAGGTGAGAAATTACCTTGGGGCCTTGGGGAGCTATTGGGAGCCCAGAGGGAATGAGTAACTGCAAGTGTTATTAGACAGAGTAAGGGGTACCCCGGGAACCCCAAACCTTCACACTCTAAATGGATTCTGCCACCTGCCACATCAAGACAAAACATACTCTAGTACATAAGTCCTTCAGTAGAAAATAACTTTAATACAAATAGTGTGCAATAGAGAGAAGAAAAGAGAAAGAATCTAGTTTCAAGTAGTTCCAAATCAAGCACCCAAAGTTACCCATCCCCTCGTGGGCAAATGCCCAACCAAATAGGGTTAGCCCAAAGCAGGGCTGCTGAGGCCCAAAAGCCTGCCACAAGTCTGAGGCACCTTCTGGTGGAGACACATAGGAAAGCAGCAGAAGGGGCCAGGCAAGTCTGGAAGAAAAAGAGCAAAATAAAAATCAAGGTAAAAACTGCCATTGTTAATCACCCACAGGTCCCTCACCCACGTCTGTTTCCAGTGTCTCCTGCCATGTTCCCCAGGTCCCTAGTATCAGTCCAAGGCCAAGAAGCCAACACAGCTTCTTTACATGCCTCTCTGCCCCATGTGCCTCCTCCAGGTCCTCTCCTTTCTCCCAGTCTTCTCTAGCTTCTTCTCCCTACTCTGCTCCACCCTTACTTAGGGTGCGGCAGGGAACCTGGAACCTCACCTTTCCCTATGGATTACCCTATTAAACAAGGAGGAAGCAAGAAAAGAGGGGTGCACCCAGCCATAGATGTCCTCCTCAGTTTTTACTAGCTCAGCACTGGCTGACGTGGGAAGGTTCTCTTGGGCCTCACTGCATTCTTCTTCTTTTTTTTTTTTTTTTTAAAAGATTTATTTATTTATGCATGTAAGAGCTGGAGTACAGGCCAGAGGTGTGGGGGTGGGTGGTGAGAAGATTCACTAGAGACAGAGTGGGGAATAGAACAGGCAGATTGACTGAAACCCACTGCTGAGGGGAGCATCGGGCGAGACAGGAGAGGTCTGCCACACCATGTGGGCTGCTCCCTGGCCTTGGATCGAACTCATGCTGCAGAGGCTGCGGACAGCCTCATAGGTTGCGTCTCAACACCCTGGCCACCAGGGAGGCCCTGCATTCCTCTTTTTGCCTTGGATTTGGAGTAGGGTTTGTCAGTGTTTGACAAGCAAGCTCCATCCTCTGACTCCCCTGCTAGTGATGTCGTTTTGTGAAGTTGTGGGGTCCTTGGGTTCACTCTGGGAAAGGTTTCACCAGAGCTCCCGTTTCAGCAGCACATGGCGAGTTTCCCAGGCGTGTTTCTCCATGAGACAGAGACGTTAGTTATATTTAAAGAGCAGGTTTATTAGGGAAAAGAAAAGGGACAGGTTTTGCTAAGAGAGGCCTGCATGGTTGCAGGCAGGCGGCCTTGAGGAGAGCTGCCTCCGCTGAGGGAGGTCAGTGAAGACAAGTCCTGGCATGGGACAGATCACGGGCAGGCAGGAGGCTGCTGCCCTGCAGAGGGAGAGAGTTGGTAAAAGGAAGCACCTGCATAGTCACAGGTGGGTAGTGGGAGTGCTGCACCGAACCTGTGCGGATACTGCACTGATATAGTCCTTTTCTCTTTGGGAGGGGTCACTCCCCCGTGGAGTGGTTGCTTGTTGCCACTGTTGGGTAACAGGCAAAACTAGAAAGGGACCAGAGGGCCTCCCTGGTGGCGCAGCGGTTGAGCGCTGGGTTGCGAAGCTGCCTGCAGCCTTTGCAGCACCAATTCGATCCCCGTCGGCCGTATGAGGGTCCCACATGGTGCACAGACCTCTCCTGACGCCCGCTGCTCCTCTTAGCAGTGTACTTCGTCAGTCTGCATGCTCTGCTCCCCGCTCTGTCTCTGGTGAATCCTCTCACCCTCCCACGCTTCTGATTGTACCCAGTGCTTGTATAAATTAAAAAAAAAGAAGAAGAAAGGGACCAGAGATTCCAGGGTGGGCCCAATCTCCTTATCTTTACTCTTAGGCCTGAGCTCCACTCCCTATAGCATCTGATCCTGCTTGGGTCTCCTGCCTTGTGATAAGGCACTGGTGCCTAAGGGTCAAGACCCTTACAGCTGGGTTAATGGTCCTGTTATTCCCCTCGACCCCTACCTCCTTGTGTGAGTCAGGTTTTAGTCTTGTGAGGCCTCCTTTCCAGTCTTTCTGATCTTGTTCTTCATCACTAGCAGCCCTCCATGATTACCCATTGCCCTTGATTACTCCTTGCAGAGTCCTTGATTTACCCTTACCAGTTTTGTTATAGGACAGCCCCGATATTGAACGGGTTGCCTGGCTGTGGGTCCTCACCTGCGCTCTTAAAAGGGACTTATGAATACTCCACTACAGGCACACACAAAAGGTTAATAAAAGGTTTATTTACAAGGGAAAAGGAAATAAGGAAAATGTACAACTCAGGGAGAAAATAGGGAAATAAAGTCTTTTTTTTTTTTTTTAAAGATTTATTTATTTATTTATTTATACAAGCACTGGGTACAGTCAGAAGCGCGGGAGGGTGAGAGAATTCACCAGAGCCAGAGCGGGGAGCAGAGCAGGCAGAAGTGTAACAGGGTGGTCCCCAGGAAAGGGGGAGGTTCCCTGCCCCTCCCAAGGGAGGGTGGAGCTGAGCAGGAAGAGGAGAAGCTGCAGAAGAGACTGAGGAAGGAAGCAGCATGGAGCCAGGAGACCTGGAGGAGGCGCATGGAGCCTAGAGACACGTGAAGAAACTGCGCTTGTCTTTTGGTCGTGGACTAGGTGACACAGATGTGGGTGAGACCCGTGGGGAGGTGACAATGGCAGCTTTTATCTTGATGTTGATTTTGCTCTTTTCCTTCCGGGCTTGTCCAGTTGTTTGTGACCCTTTTCTGTGGGTCCCCACTGGAAGGTGCTTTAGACTTGTAGCAGGCTTTGGGGCCTTGTTCTGGGCCAATCCCATATGGATGGACTTTTACCCACGAGGGGACGGGTAACTTTGGGTGCTTCATTTAGAAACTAGACTCTTTGCCTTACCTGTATTGTTTCCTAGTTTTATTAAAGTTCCTTCCCATTAAAGTCTCCTATGTTTTGTGTTGATGCGGCGGATGGCAGAACCCATTTAGAATAGGCAGGTTTGCGGGGCTTGGGCTGACCCTCTCCCTGTCCTATAACAGAAGGACCGAAGTATACTGCTGAGGGGAGCAGCGGGCGGCAGGAGAGGTCTGTGCACCATGTGGGACCCTCCGGGGAGGGGATCGAACCGGCGCCGCAGAGGCCTTGGGCAGCTTCGCAACCCAGCACTCAACCGCTGCGCCACCGGGGAGGCCCGGGAAATAGTCTTTAATGCCTCCTATCCGATCTGCTGACCTGGAAACCCAAAGTCACTCTCAGAGCTGGCCCGACGCTGCGAGCTGGCGGGGAGCCAAAATGGGGGACCCCCCCCCCAAAGCCCACGTGTCTGTCTTTATACTCACTTGGCTGCTTCACCCCACCCTCAGGTCCCAGCCACCTTCCCTTGGGTGGGGATGGGATTTGGAGTTCCCAGTGTCTTTGGCTTTGGCCTGGGGTGGGGGTGGAGTCCACAAAGCCTGTATGGAATTAGCTTTAGGACAGCCTTTTCCCCCTAACAGTTTCTCTCCCATGTTCCCTTTATCTCTTGATATCCCCCCCACCTCACATTCTCCAGACAAAATATTTGTGGCTTCCCTTTCTTGCCTCTGAGCCTTGTACAAGCTCCTTCTACCTGCACCTCCTTTCCTTCTCCTGTTCCTCCAAACTGGCTAATTCCCCTTCTTCCCAGAAGCTTCCTCTGGCACCCTCTTGACCCCTCCCCCAGATTGGTCTGGCATCCTCCTAGGTTCCCACAGTACAATAGCATTTATCATTTGGTTTCAGGAAGAACTGACAATCCCATGGCAGCTCCAGGCTGCCTGCCCCCTTCGATCAGAGACACAGGAACAAAGGAAGCTGACGTTGCTGCCCTTGGGCAACCAAGGAAGAATCATTTAAAAAGAGCTTAGGTCAGAGCTAGCCTCTAGGATGGGCTGAGGGTGGGGACTTTGATCTGGCCTCTCCCTCTGTTGGAAAAAGTCACTTCTACCACATTGTACTCTGTGAGGAGTTACATTTTATGTGGAATTGCTAATGTCAGCCCTAAAATGCTGTTTCTGTTCCAGAAGCTCCTCGCATAGGTTATATTACCAATAAATTTCTTTGTACACAGCCCTTCATACATCCTCTCTCTGCAGTGGTCATTGTTGCTCTGTGGTTCTTAAGTGTCTTTTTCAAGGGTTAGACCAAGTTATTAGGATCTTCTTGCCTGGTTACCTGTTAGTGTGTTTCGCTCTTCTCTGTCAGTGATTGGGGAGCCCTGAAAATCATTCACACATTTCCTCCCCTCGCTTCAAGCTCGGTCATGTTTGCTGCGTGTCTGCTGCCCTGGAACACTGCACAGTGTATGGTCGGAATCCTGTAAATTAACTGCAATGTCCCCAAGTAATTGTTTCTTCACTATTGTATCCCCATCGGTGATCCAGGGACGGTTTCACAGTGGGGTGGCTTTGAAGGTTGATTTGTCCAGTGTAAGGGAGGTGGAGGGATAGATGCAGTCAGATGCCAAGGCAGGAGGTGCTTATCACTGGGGGACAGTCATAAGTTCTGTGTGGTTATGTTGTAGGACAGCCCCGATATTGAACGGGTTGCCTGGCTGTGGGTCCTCACCCGCGCGCTTAAAAGGGACTTATGAATACTCCACTACAGGCACACACAAAAGGTTAATAAAAGGTTTATTTACAAGGGAAAAGGAAATAAGGAAAATGTACAACTCAGGGAGAAAATAGGGAAGTAAAGTCTTTAATGCGTCCTACCCGATCTGCCAACCTGGAAACCCAAAGTCACTCTCAGAGCTGGCCAGACGCTGCGAGCTGGCAGAGAGCCAAAATGGGGGACCCCTCCAAAGCCCACGTATCTGGCTTTATCCCAACCTGGCTGCTTAACCCCACCCTCAGGTCCCAGCCACCTTCCCTTTGGTGGTGATGGGATTTGGAGTTCCCAGTGTCTTTGGCTTTGGCCTGGGGTGGGGGTGGAGTCCACAAAACTTGTATGAAATTAGCTTTAGGACATCCTTTCCCCACCACCCCTGAACAGTTAGAGTATCAGCAATGTGGGGAGAGGTGGGGCAGGCTGCTAAGGACCTTGTACATCATGTTCCTAATACTGTAGGAGGTGCAGTTTCTTCATCTGTTATAATGGGATTGTTAGGGGGAAAGGATGTCCTAAGCTAATTCCATACAGGCTTTGTGGACTCCACCCCCACTCCAGACCAAAGCCATCAGGACATTGGGAAAGACAAATCCCATCACCACCAAAGGGAAGGTTGCTGGAACCTGAGGGTGGAGTGGAGTGAAGCAGCCAGGTTTGGTATAAAACTAGACACGTGGGCCTTGGGGGGTTTCTTTTTGGCTCTCCACCAGCTCTCTGCTCTTGGCCAGCTCTCAGAGTGTCATTGGGTTTCCAGGTCGGCAGATCGGGTGCGAAGCATTTAAGACTTTATTTCCCTATTTTTTCCCTGAGTTGTACATTTTCTCATTTTCCCTTCCCTTGTAAATAAACCTTTGATTAACCTTTTGTGTGTGCCTGCAGTGGAGTATTATTAATAAGTCCCTTTTAAGCGTGCGGGTGGGGACCCACAGCCAGGCAACCCGTTTTATATTGGGGTTGCTCTGTAACAGTATCATACCATTATATCATAAAATGGGTTCAAGGACAATGCTGTGAGCATGAATTTAGATTCGGCACTTAATTTAGATGCAAAATTCCTTGGAGTTTTGGTTCCTACTTTCTTAAAGGTTTGGGCTTTACCCTGTCAGTAGGGGCGATACTTCGTACAATCCAGGTACACCCAATCAAAGCAGATGTGGGTCACAGCCAACCAGCTGTAGCAGTTCATTTTAGGGAATCAACTGTTCTTGACGAGAGCATGTTTTGTCTTGATGCGGCGGATGGCAGAACCTATTTAGAGCAGGCAGGTTTGGGGGTTCTGGGGTGCCCCTCACCCTGCCCAGTTAACGGAAGGAAACAAACATGTGAGGTGTTTTATGTGTTGCCTCTTTGGATCGTCACTGCATCTTGGGAGACAAGATCTTGGGTAACAATAGATGCATTTTATTATTGTGGAAACCGAGGCTTTGGCTGATTCTACAACAGATGGTGAGAGGCTTCCAAGTCTAGGCCCATGTTGCTCAAAGTATATTCTTTTCTTTATCATTCTAGAGACTTGGGATCCTCCTTCTCCTCAGCTTCGAGGACACAGTATTTCTCACGTACCCATTGAGCCCATTCAAGAAGAACAACTTGAAAGGTATGTTTTTATTTCTCTCTCTCTCTCTCTCTCACACACACACACACACACACACACACACACACACACAGAATGTGACATGCAATGCCCATTCCCTAACAAACTACAAACTCTTGGAATACACAGTAAAAAGGAAATCCAACCAGTCTTGAGGAGACAGAAAGCTGAAAAATCCAATACAAAGTCTCTGTTGTATATAGTAAGTCTTATCTTTAAGGTAGAGACAGACCAAAAAAAAAAAAACAAAAAACAGGTCTTATTGGCTTAAGAAATCCTGGTCCTTAAATATATCCCAGTCTTCATTTGTATTCTCAGTCAAATACAGGTAATTCCCACACGAGGAACGTCACTTGTGTGTTCCTGGCCTCTAGGTGACAGTGTGGGATTCAAACATTTTCTCTCCTGAGCCCATATTCCTTCCCTCAATAGCTTGTGCAAAACTTATAATGTTAGTTTAAGGATGAAAGGCTTTTATCCCATATAAAAGCTACCATGTGTCTGTTCTAAGATTGATTGTGGTGTTAGATGCACAACTCTGAATATACTAAAGTCCATGGAATTGTACATTTAAAATGAGTGAATTGTATGGTATGCGTTATATTGTGATAGAACTGTTAGACATTATCTGACATGTGTCTAAGTTACTGGAGGGACAACAGGAGACCCCCACAGCATACCTAGGAGTGTGGCAGGTAACAGGGATGGTCTCCCAAAGTCAGTACACTAAGGGGCAGGAAAAGAGAGATCCCAAAGGTATTATGACTAAATCAGTGGAGTTTAAGGTTGCTCTGAAGGCACCCCATTTCATGATGTCAGAATAAAGAACAGCCCTCCAGAATAGGCCAAAGACCTTCTGTGGTCTTTGTCACCAAAGAAAATTATTTGGTGGCAGGGCAGTAGCCCATAGTGATCCTGAGGCCACAGGAACTTACGACCGGAGCTCAGCCATCCCATGGGAGCACCCCAACATGGCCGCAGGTTCTGAGAGCCCAACTTCCTCAAGAGGAGGGAGAATTTGGATGTGCAAAGAAAAGGTTCTGGATCTGTTGAACCAAAGGGTCTGCCTGAGTGCTGCTGCTGTTGGCCAGAAGTCAGGCAGGGCCCTTGTTCTCAGCATTGATGAGACCACCGCCAGGGCAACGATGGGGAATTAGGTCAGCAAACCATTTTGTAGCACACAAGCCACTTAGAAATGCCATCTCCACTCTATACCTACTACCTGGTCATCAAATAGCCATTCAAAAAAGGAAATTGGCACAAACCATGGGCATCTGGGCCCTTGACCATGGAATGGTTACTTCTAGCTTGAGCTTGAGGGAGGAAGAATTGCCAGTAGTAGAAAGAAGGGAATGTAAACTCTTGTTCTGGCTTTACCATTCTGAACTTGAAGTTCATCAATTGCATTTAGTGTAGAAGTGGAGAAAAGGGCCAGAGTGGATATTTACTCTACTCACCCTTTCAAAAGGGGAGATGGCCAGAAATCAGGACCAGAAGTTTTTTCTTTAGTATTTTTTTTTTTTTAAATCACACAAATGAAATGAGAACAGGCAAAAGGAAGAGAAAGGGGCATAAAAGTGTGAAGTGACCCAGTTTGGTGAACACCTGGTTCAACTTCCCAAGTCTTTTCTCCTTGGAGGCTGATCTGGTTCTGCCACTGGGGTGTGGCCCTGGGAGGTGATTCCTTCTTTGGCCAGCCTAGAAATTTCCATTCTGAGGCCAAGCAGGGGACTTAAACTGAGAGGCAGACATCCTGGCCACCTTTAATCCCAGTGCGGGCTGGATTCCCCCAGGATGGCCCATTAAAACTGTGGGCCCCTTGTGTTCTTTCAAAATAAGATACCTCTGCTCTGTGACACGGCCCTAGCCTCTAGGAAAGGGGCACTCAAGCCTGGAGACTTCCTCCTTGGCAGGGATTGTCATCTTTGTGCATAAAGTGCATAGAGAATAAGGGTGGAATACCCAGGGCTGGGGCTTACCTGGTTCTCTGTCATGGGGAGATGCTGTGAGGCTCTGGGATAAAGGGGAGAATAGATCCACCAGGCCTTTGGGCATTTTCTCAGTGAACTTTTCCCTTTGCCTCCAGTGAGGCAAAGAAAAGGGAATGAAGCTCCTAGTTTAAAAAAAAAATACCCAAAAAACCTTCTTTGTTGCTTCTTCTTGTGCTTTTCAAGTCTGTTCCTGCCCAGCCCTTACTCACCTTGCCCTCAGACAATCCTTTCCATTCAGTTTGAGCTGTCATCCAGGAAGGTGAACCCAGGCTACCATGCAGATGGAGCACTGAGGAAGAACAGCACCCTACTTCCCCAATTGCTCCCCCAAATTGATCATGAGCTGAGGGAAACCCCCTGGGTTGCTTCTGCCCTTAAGTAAGAGGGTGGAGGAAGGAGTTTCTGTGCTTAAGGAGAGAGAAATGTTTTCATTGCAGAGCTGCAGGTGAAGCGATGGTTCCAGCGAGTGGACCATTTTGGGAATTAAGATGCAAGCAAGGGAGTAATGTAACAAACAAAGTGTGGGTATATTTGGCAGATTTGAGGCAAGCAGAAAGAAGGGTTTGGGTACTTTCTATAAAAAAAAAACAACAAAATCTGAAATTCAAACTTCTTCTGATAAGGCCACAATGAAGAGCTTTCCAGCAGTGGGTGTTGCAGGAAGCTGGCACCCAAATCGCCACAGTCTTGCAAGGTGAGGTGCCAAGGTGAGGAGGCAAGGCAGGGCAGGGCAGTGCCTCTCACAGGTCCATTTCTGGGCCTCCTGAGGACGTCTTCAGTGGTACCGAGTCAAATCCATCAGGAGTCCTCTGAAAGAGAGATGGTGACAGGAGCTGGCTGCTGCACAGAGGTATGTTTTGGGAACAAAGAAGAGAAATGGAAAATAGGTGACAGAAGGAACCCTTATGGCATCCTGCTTTCAGTTGTTTTGTAGAAACACAGATATAAATTATCCCCTATTTTTCTTGCTCCCTTCAGTGAATCAGAGGAAAGAAGTCTTTAGCCCCCACTTTGCATGTTGGCTGAATTCTAGAAGCTCCAGGGAGATGCTAGGGTCCTGGCATGCACTGTTCTCCCAATGGTTGTGTATGTGTATACATATCAATATCTCAGGAGGCCTAGGGCGTCACCCAGGCAGGTCAGCACAAAGAATGAGATTCAACCACCTGGACACCTCCTTGCTTCCTTGCTGCACCATCCCTCCTGTCCTCTCTTCTTTTGCCACCTTGTGGGCCCACACCTGTTTGGGTGAACTGGTTCAGGGCAGCAGTGGGGTATGGGTGCTGGCAGCATGGGACTGTAGAGGGTTGTCCCTGGAGGAGCTGCTGGGATGCTCTCTGCTGGCCCCATGCCCAGGACAGCGCTGTCTGTATTGCATTTATGAGCTTCAGACTCACTCAGTCACCCACCCACACAGAGCTGCCTCTCCCAGGTCAGAACTGCTCAGTGGCGGACAGCTCAGACTTAACTATGACTCAGCCCCCAAAGCACCAGGCCCAGACATCTGGGGTACAGCACCCTCCACTGGTCAGAGGAGAGCCTTGCTTCTGTCACAAGTTGATTTTGGACCTCGCCTCTTCCCCTCCCTCAAAAAAAAAGAAAAAAAAAGAAAAAGGGCGCAAGGGTTTAAGAACAGCACTGGGAAGCTATCCACAGCCTCTGCAGTACGAGTTCGAACCCCGGCCAGCCAGGGAGCAACCCACATGGCATAACAGACCTATCCTGTCTTGCCCACTGCTCTCCTCAGCAGTGGATTTCAGTCAGTCTGCCTGTTCTGTTCCCACTCTGACTCTGGTGAATCCTCTCACCCCCCGGATCTCTGGCCTGTACCCCAGTTCTTGTATACATAAATAAATCTTTTTTAAAGAAAAAGGGGGAGGAGGGAACTATTCTTACAAGATGGATGGTTCACTATGCCTTCTGGAAGTTAAAAGGCCCAAATAGTCCATCAACTGGAGTGCAGGTTGGGAGAGAAGGACCCCAGTCAAGAGCAGCCTTGGGCCCCAGGGAAAGAGCGCTGGTTTGGAAATGCAGAATGCAGAAGCCAGGATTTTCAGGGTGGGAGACAGAGTAGCATGGAGGGTGGGGAGCAGAGCAGTGGTCCATGAACAGTGTGGGGCCCTTCAGTGTCTTAGGGTTGGTATCTTCTCCAGTCCTCCAGGCTGACCTCTCTGCACTGGCCAGGCTCCCTACCTTGGAGGTAAATGATTTGATCTTCCCAAAGAGTGACTTCTTGCTGGTAAAGATGAGGTCATCCTCCACGTCCTCGCCTTCCATGATGGCACAGCTGTCGGCTGCCGGCAGGTCGCAGTCCTTGAGGGTCGCGTTCATCACCAGCTTGGAGTACTTGTACTCCAGCCTATGAAGCAGGGGGTGGGAGAGACCAAAACATGGAATTGGGGGGAGGAAGAGGTTGGGCTATCAACAGGAGATTTATAATATAGATACCTGTTGATAGATACCGCTATCCATAAACAGACATCTGTCAGTATCTATAAGCAGATATTTCCATACAATGGGGAAGGAAATTGAAACACAGTAGAATGGTGTGAGGCTGGTGTGAGGTTAAGGCCAGCTGTTTCATTATCTCAAAGCTTAATAGAAATATTAGAATCGTAAAGTCGTTTTTAGCATTAACAGTAACAACAGATTAAGGCTACTCTTTGCTTTGCTTTTGAGACTATCAGTCACATATAGACTGCCGCGTAGCATCACAGCTGCTCCAGAGTCAGGAGAAGCTGTACACTGGACCTCAGTGACTCCAGAGGTGTCTCACCAGAGCTGGTATCTGTGGCCCATTCCAGAAAAAAAAGCCCCATGAATTGATACTCCTTCTGGCTCAATGATCCAACCATGTCCACCCCCAA
Organism: Talpa occidentalis; assembly: GCF_014898055.3. NCBI lineage: Eukaryota > Metazoa > Chordata > Mammalia > Eulipotyphla > Talpidae > Talpa > Talpa occidentalis. Next base: position 106,057,767 of record NW_023605305.1, on the reverse strand, counting down.
ACTCCAGTACCCCACCATGTACTTTTGATTCTTTTTCCAAAAGTAACAGGTCAAGACAGTGAGCAGGATGGCAGTGCAGGTGCCTGCGGAGATGCCCACTTTCAGCCAGAAGTCTATGGTTTTGCAGATGGAGACCCTCTGCTCAGGCAGGGAGATGCCGCCCACACATTGCTTTGGTTCTCGCCATACATAAGTGGTCTTCTGTTGGGGAGGAAAACAGAAAACTCAGCTACCACATTCTTTTCTCCCCTTGAAAGCTCACAAGTAGAGAAACTTACCTGGATCCCAGCCACGCAGCTGCTGACGATGGCGTGGTAGTCGGCTGTGGAACAGAGCGGGCAGGCAGCCATGCTCTCCCACAGGAAGTGAAAGTTACAGCCATCACAGGTCCCTTCGGAGCACGTGCTGGCAGAGCAGAAAAGGAGATGGGAGCAGTCACTCGCTGGACAGACCGGTGAACAGGATCTGGGTGGAGTCCTGTCATTTCACAGCTTGCCTGACCCAGCCTCTCCTTGCCAAATGGTGAGCCCCATGGTCTGCCCAACTGGTTCTTAGCACAGGCTTGCTCGCCAAATTCTCTGCTTATGAAAGCCTTCCAGGCCCTCCTGGGTTCCCCACCCGCTGCAGATTATTTCTGCTGACATCGGTGGTGTGCAATGCTTGAGCATGTCTGTCTGCCCCAACTAAGGGGTCACTCAGAGGCGTCTGTCCTCCTGTGCCTGAGGGACATTCTGCAAAAGCCACTTGGATGCAGCTTCCTGGGAGTGGACATCTGGAATGGACACAGGTCGTGGATACCTGTCATGTACTTTATTGTGATATTTATGGCAAGAGTGATGATTTTGCATTCCCAGACCCCTGCCGGGTCAACGTAGCCCAGCTTGCTCCTCTTGTGCCCCCTAATTAGAAGCAACATTTCTAAATCATCTTCAAGACACTAGAATCCCTCGGGATGTTAGTTAGCTGGTATTATATGGGAAAAGGGAGGTGGGAAAGGGTGATAACTGTGTAATCACATTAGTTCCAGAATTCTCCATTTAATATACTCAACTCTTAAACCCGGAACTGGTTCTTTTAGTTATGAAGTCCCTAAACCTTTACTAATCCTAATAACAGCAAGTACGTGCCAGACCCCAGGAGAAGTTCTCAAGTCTCATTGTCTCATTTAATCCTCATAACACCCTCCTGAGGGAATTCATGATTTCCCCCATTTCGTAGATAAAGAAAGAAGTCTAGAAAAGGCAAGAAATGTCTAACAGAGCTAGCAAGTCTGGCCCTCAGCCCAGCTCTCAGCCACTGTCTATAATGCTGCCTCCAAAATGGTCTGAGATATGAGGGTAGTTTTGACTCTTCCTCTTGCCCAATTCTTCACATCTGAAGATCAAGAGTCTGGAGCCATGCCTGTGTCCCCAAGAATCCATTAATGGATCGCAGACTCTTTTCTCTTTTGATGGAATGAATCCAAGGAAGGGAGACTTGGTTACAGCCTTTTACCTGGGCAGTGACAGAGTTCCAGGGGCAGGCTTCAGTGGACTGCATCTGACCCGGATAGTAGTTGATCTCCCAGAACTGCAGGACTGGGTCACATCATTGGACCTGCAAAGAAAGCCAGCCCCCCGTGGGGGCCAAGTCACTCATCCGTGCCACTGGAGAGCCACTAAGTGAAATCAACCTGGAGCGGTTCCCTTGCTGGGGAAATTCAGGACTTGGACTCTGGCCTGATGCATAGGGAGGTCATCCACCCTTGTTTATACCCAAAGAAAGCAGGGATCGGGAGCACTGGTCAAGAGGAAACGTGCTGGCCTAGAGAAGGCTAGCCAGTGAGCAATGCTGGAGACCTCTTAGATGGGAGGGGAAAACTGTCATTACTGCTCCCTGCCTCTAGGGCAGACTTGCCCCAGAAATACCCAAGAAGCAGGGATCAGGGAATTCCCCAGCCTTTAGCTCTCCTTGCCAGGCAGATCTTCTAGACCTCATACATGTTCTAGCTTGGTAAGCAGAGGATGGCCAGAGAGAGAGGGATACAGCAGAAATTGTGGAGGAGTTCTAGGATGCACTTGCATTAGCCTGGCCTCTCATCTTCACCTGTAAAAGAAGATCACGTCCGGTATTCCCATGGACTCCGGGTGGAAAAGTTCAGCTGGGGAGGTGATTCCATCAAGAATCATATCTGTTGTCACCCCTGCCAAATTAGAGCTCCTAATTAGTTCTCACTGGTAGCATTAGCTGGCAACCACTTCAATTCTTTCAATATACCTGTTAACATCCACCCTTCCTTCATCTCTTCACGTCCCTGAATGGCTCATCAAAGGGTGAGCCAGAGGTTTGTCAGAGGCCCCCAGGGGCACTTGGCAGCGCAGAATGGACTAGAAAACAGAGATCAGGAAGTGGTACCCCTCACCTGAAGCTACCTTGAGCCTGGTAGTTTTACTCTTCCTCGCACACATAGACGTCTGCCCCGGCTGGCACACGGGGTCACTCACCTATAAGTCGATCCGCGAGACTGACAGGCTGCGAGGACACCCCGGCCTTGTAGCCTGTCACCTTCGGGGGAATGATGACGGCCTGGCAGACGTAGGCTGTGATGGATTTGGAGGAACCCGACTCACCATCAGGAACCCGGAGGTCGGTGACATTGTCAGTGCACACGGACATTTTCTTACCCTGGCAGGGAGGCGTGGGGAGGAAAGCAAGGTCACAAAGTCCCCAAAGGGGGCAGGGGACAGTTTTTAAGTCTCTAAAATGCCAGCACTTCAATGGTGTGTTGCAGTGGAGTGATTCACCCTACATCTAATTACGAAATAGATTTTTTTTTTTTTCAGAAGCTAAAAATAAACTAGATGTCCTAGTTTCTGGAACTCTGGCCGGGGTCCCTAGTCTTGTTTCTTTGGAGTCTCCTGGGAGCCCTAAAAGAGCAGGGTTGTGATGGTGGCTGCTGATTTGGAATCTTATCTACCAGTCTCCCAGTTAAGGGCCTTCCTTATCCTCGTCATTTCTCCAGACTCTGATGTATGTAACTGATCCCATGAGATATGTTGCACATCTGGCCCGGTTCACATTCCCTCTCTGTCTCCCTGGGTTCTGTGAACCCACCATACTTCTCCCTGAAACACCTTCTAGACAGAGACTCCCAGGGGTTAAAACAGACCCCATAACTAGCCCCCTCCCTGCCTTGAGGTGGGGTATTTTAGAACATGTTCCTGTTTTTAAAAAATGTATCAAGAGAAGAAAGTATGCTTCTCCTCCAGTCTTTTAACAACCTACACTGTAGAGAATGCTATAAGGTGGTAGGAGTCTTTCTTTTTTTTTTTAAAGATTTATTTATTTATTTGTTTGTTTATACAAGCACTGGGTACAGTCAGAAGCGCGGGAGGGTGAGAGAATTCACCAGAGCCAGAGCGGGGAGCAGAGCGGGCAGAAGGACCGAAGGACACTGCTGAGGGGAGCAGCGGGCGGCAGGGAAGGTCTGCGCGCCATGTGGGACCCTCCTCTGGTGGCCGGGGAGCAACCGGGGATGGAACTGGCGCCGCGTAGACTGCGGGCAGCTTCGCAACCCAGCGCTCAACCGCTGCGCCACCGGGGAGGCCCGGTAGGAGTCTTTCTTTCTCCAGACTTTGTAATAGAGGAAATGTTGAGCTGTTGTTCCTCCCCAAATGTTAAATTTATAGAACATCAATACATAATTTGTTGGCTAATATAAAAATTATTTATTTAATATTTTAAATTTAAGTGGACTTAAAATATAGAATGTAGGATTTTCAGCATCATAAATTTTACTACAAATAGAGTTAAATTGCGAAATCTGGTTTCTCTATTTTCTAGATTGTAAGAAATAAATACCATGAGAACAGAAAAAAACCCTTTGTTATTGTAAAACAAAGAGTTATTTTGTCTTTGAATTGAAATAGTATGACACTACACAGCAGGTATTTCTAAAAATAATAAAGGAACAAAGAAACAAAAAAGACATAATCTCTCCGAATTCCCCAGTTCCATCTCTTTCCCAACTCAATGACTGAAACGTTTGTTACATGGGGCTCAGGTGAGTCTCAATTCCTGACTGATCACCGTCACTTCTGAAGCTCTTTGTAACGTCTCCAAAGACTTAAAAACAAGATAGAGACATCTATGTCTGATCTTCTGCAGAGCAGTTTATAAACGCAAATCAAAGGGCTGAAATATTTCCTTTCACTTTATATAAACACAAATCTATATAAAAAAATCAACTTTTGTGCACGCTGCAGTGGGCAGGGAAGAGCCACCACACACTGTCACAGGCTATATGCTCCAATGCTCTGTATCTTACAGCATTCGAAACTAACCTTCCCACTGCTGATCCTGGTTGGTCTGTAATTTCCTCCCTGCAGTGATGGTGTGATTGCCCTATATATTTCTGCCTTTGAATTTTGGGTCTAAAATATTTGCAGTAGCATGAAATGGTGGGTGGTGATATTCTTTCCTCACCATTGATGCCTTTACTTTCTTTTGCACTGTCATCAAAGATACATGTAGATGAACTAAGAACAGTTTATTTTATCCAGAAACTGTCTAGAAAACAAGTGCCGGGGCCTCCCTGGTGGCACAAGGGGTTAAGTCTCAGTACTATGAAGCAATCCACAGCCACTGCAGCGCAAGTTCAATCCCCTCCAGGGATCTGACCCAAATGGCCAGCAGACCTCTCCTGTCTTGCCTGGTGCTCCCCTCAGCAGTGTATTTCAGTCAGTCTGCCTGTTCTGCTCCCCATTCTGTCTCTGGTAAATCCTTTCACTCCCCCCCTCCGCCCCTCCTCTGGCTTGCATGCACCCCAGCTCTTGCATGCATAAATAAATAAAATAAATCTTAAAAAACAAAGCAAAACAAAAAGCAAGTGCCAAGTGCTGTGATAGCTGAAGACTGCTACTTGGAGGGGAAATAAAAGCCACCACGTCCCTGCCTACATTTTATATACTCATTTTGAAGGAATAAAGGCCAGGCAGGAGTAAATCACCATCTTATTTGAAGCATTTTGATTTTCCCAAATGTTTATGATCCAAATGATTGCATTTTAGAGGGAAGAAATCTCAGGGAAAATTATCATCAGGTCAGATCCCCTGTTCCTCCTCAGTACTCCCCGAAGGCTTTCTGTCTTTTCTTCATCATCCCTCCCTGGCCTCTGGGCCACTCTCGTCCCCTTTCAATTCTCACACTATCAGCACCTTCTCCCCTTACCTCGTTTCCACAGAGGCTGATGGTAAAGTGATGGAAATATTTCAGCCCTTTGGAAGTGAAGCTTGGCCCTCCGGCCAGAGAGATGGTGTTGGCCAAAGCCACAAAGTTGTAGTCCAAGTTCCTGTTGGGCGTCCTGACTGAGAACGTGCAGTCGTTGTAGCACAGGGAGTGGACCTGGGCGGGAAGAGGACTGGTCAGGGCCAGGTGGCTCCTCAGACAGGAGCCAGGACCCCAAGAGGTTGCAGACGCACCAAGCAGTTATTCCTCCCAGCCAAGTCCAGCCCAATTGGGGTGAAAGAAGAGGAAGTAAGGATTGGGTGGGCAGGCATTAAGAGAAGCAAAAACAGGGGGTGTGAGGGGCTTATATATATTTGCCATTCAAATAGCACATAAGGATATTTAAGCCCACACTTACTATTTTCCAGTATGGTTCAGTTGGATCCTATTGCCATGTTCCTATGCCTAGATTATAGAACCCTCTCAAGACACAAGAGAGCTCTTCACCATTCAAACAGAAGATGATGAGGTACTAACTGAAAGAAGGGGGGTCCAGGATAGCAGCAGACTCCCCTGCCCCCCATGTAAAACTCACTGAAGCCTGCCTCTCCCTTCCTAGGTTCTCTGTAGGAAACTAAATTTCAAACGGGCCTTAATTTCCCATGAACCCCTTCCTCACTCCTCTGGGCTCCCCTACTCAGCAGCAAGCTTACACAACTGTCATTCCTTCCCATGGCAGCAGGGGGAGCCCCAGGGGAAGGTTGTGGCAAAGATCTCAGGAACCCCTCAGAGGCCCCCAGGGTCTGTAGATGTGTTATACTTATTGAACAGCTGATCTGTGCAATACTTGCTGACTGCACAAATAATACCCCGGGTACATGTGAATGACCAGCAGAACATGTGTCCATTTCATTTAAAAGCATTAATGACACCCACAAGTTTCAGTCACTTTCTTAGACTCAGACAGTACATGGGGCAACTGCCCTGTTTTCCCACTTTAGCAGAAAGCACTGAGCTAGAAGACAGTGGCACCAATTAACCATACGTCCCAGAAAAGGTGGGTTACCTTCCCAAAGAGGCAGATTCCCATGATAACAGGCAGGGTTGAGGTTACTGAATTAGGACCCCTGGTCCCACGGTGCCCTCCTTTTAGGTGTCTACACAGATGGACCAGGTGGCCATAGGTCCCCCTTACTCATCTCTTTAAGATGAGACTTGCCCCTGAACACTCACTGCTGTAATTAAGAGCTTGCCATCCACTGTCACAGCCTTGGAGGGGTGTCCAGCAGGACTCTGAGCTGGACGTGTGCTATGGGGAATGCTTGGGTGTGAGCCCCTCAAGACCCCAACCGTGGCTGGGCTGCCCGGGAGGGGTCCAGGGAGGGAGTATGGCACATTGCTAGTACCTTGTTGCTCTTGGTTCCTGGACCGCAGGGCATGCAGGCTTGGATGCCATAAGGCTGGTGGGTTTTCAGGATTGTGTTAGGGGGACATGACTGGCAGGTCCCCAAATCCCTATCGATGTAGTAGCCAGCAGGACAAGAGGTGCAGGAGGAGCCCAGATCTGAGGCTTCCAGGGCACAGGGACGGCAGTAAGAAGCCACCCCGTCCATAACATTGGTGATGTTGATGGAGTAGATCTTGGCCATGTCACTGGTGTACTTTCTGCCCTGGAAGCAGGAGGAGAGAGGTGGGAGCCTGAGGCAGCAGCAGCAATTGAATCCTCTAGAAAGACCTACCTTACCTTTTTTATCCTGTGATACTTGGGAATAATCTTGAAGCACCCTATTCTCTTTGTGCATGACTGGAAGCTCCTTATATGCATTTTATATCATTTTAACCTATTTTAAATGACGTATAACATTATATAGTCCCAGGCAACCCCCTTGAGGCCCCTCTCTGTTCAGACGGCTTTCCTGTCCTTCTTATCTGACAATAAATTTCTTACTCTTTTGTGTCATAAGGGAAATATGTAGTAGATATATGTCTTTTCCTCATCAAAGGAAAAAAAGAACTGTAGAGAAATAGAGGCTGTATGGGAGATATGGGTTACCTACGGGGAGTAGACTTAAGAGATGCTTCTTTCCATCTTCTAAGTTTCCTGTCATAAACTTGCATTACTGTGACTTAAGACACCAGAGCTATTATTATTAAAAACAATGACAGGGGCCCGGCATCACTCATGTCCTCAGACCAAGGGCTGATGGGAGCAGCAGGTCCTTTAAGGAGCCGGCAGAATCTTCTTCCCTGGGAGGCAACTGGACCAGGCCACTTGCTCCTCAGCAGCTGCCACAGCTCTCTCCTACTCCTTAAGGTCCCCTGACGCTTGGATTTAAGCTACTGCAGGGCATCTTCCCAGGCTCAGAGGGTCTCTCTTGGGAGTGTGAGGAATGGCAGGACTTACTGTGTCGTGGAAAGTGGTCCTCTGGAAGGCCCAGGTGAAGCTCATGGTGGCGTTCTCCTCAATGATGTAAGTGTAGGACTGTTTGCCTTTGGAACCTTTCCACGTCTCCACGGGAGTGTTGGTCCTAGAATTCATGCCCTGAACCCAAGACAGACAAGTGGAGAAGGCGCGGTGGCTGGTGACGTGTGGGGAAAGGGTGGCCTCACCGCTGCCAGCCCCAGCTCCATCACAGCTGGCCAGACCCATGCTGGACTGCCCTTGCTGGACAGTCTGGGCCCTTTCTCTGTGAATTTGCTCCAGGAGTGGGTGTGGTCTGTGTTGATACACCAATGGGGCAGATGGGGCCAACCCCCCAAATAGTCCTGGGAAGCCCTGTAGCCGGCAGAGAAAGGCAAACGTACCACCATGAAGTAGAGCTCACAGTTCACTGAGCAGATGGTCTCAAAGACAAATGTGATCCTGGCCACCTCTTTGTTCTCTGTGTCTGCCATCTCTGACTGCAGAGATCTGTGGGAGAAGGAATGAAGGGTCAGTGACAGATCAGGCAGGGCTTATTGGAGAGCCCAGACAGCAGCAAAGGGTCTCCTGGGAGGACAGGAGTTAAGTCCCGAGTCTGTGGGAAAGAGCAGGGACTAAGCCTATGAGTCTGATTGGACCGTTTTCAGTCCTATGGCTGATTGGATCGTGGCACCAACTGGCTCATAGCTTGCACCTGATCTGTCCATTCTGCCATCCAGGCACCAAATCCCCAGGCCTCTGTACTGCCTGCAGCTGGAGAAGCCAGAATGCTGGAACTGGCTCCATGGGGCCCTATGCTCCGCCCTGCACCTGAAGCAGGGACTGCATGCTCTGGGGTGGCATAATAGGGGAACCATCATCACTGCTGGCCTCTGCCCGCAGCCTGGGCCCCAGTGGGGAACCTGGTGGCAGGTGGTAAAATGCCCTCCACCCGCTGCCACTTGCAGTGCCCAGAAGCAGTGCTCTGGCACCAAGCACTGGAGGGGGTGGAGGTGGACATTGCCCATAGGCAGCAACTCTGGAGCAGGTGGGAAACCACCACCACTTTTCCAACAGCTCCCGGGCCTCACTAGATTTTTGTTTGTTTGGTTGGTTTTTTTGGTTATTACGATAAATATGACTCTGAGAACAATTCTCCCAATCTTCTTGCCCCAAACAAAGACAACCTGTCTATGGGAACTTCTGGCCCCATTTAAAAGTTTTTTTTTTTTTTAATTTTTATAGAGGCATGTTTATTTATTTATTTGTTTGTTTGTTTGTTTATACATGCACTGGGTACAGTCAGAAGCGCGGGAGGGTGAGAGAATTCACCAGAGCCAGAGCGGGGAGCAGAGCAGGCAGAAGGACCGAAGTACACTGCGGAGGGGAGCAGCGGGCGGCAGGAGAGGTCTGCGTGCCATGTGGGACCCTCCTCCAGTGGCCGGGGAGCAGCCGGGGATTGAACTGGCGCTGCAGAGACTGCGGGCAGCTTCGCAACCCAGCGCTCAACTGCTGCGCCACCGGGGAGGCCCTAAAAGTTTTTTTTTTTTTTTTTAATCTTCACTGATGCTGAGGAGGAAGAGTATGAGCAGCATGGGAGAAGCTGGATGGGACAAGGGAGCAGAGTCAGCGGGTCCCCAACTAAGCCCCTGGCTAGCAGGCAGCTAAGCCTGGTCAGACCATCACCATCACACTCTCTTCTGTTCAGAGGACATCCTTTAGGGGAGCCCTCTCCTGCCCCCACCCCCCTTGGCTATGGTAAGGTGGCTTTGGCTCCTCACCTAAATCCTGACACAACCAGAGTGAGGATCATGAAGTCATTGTCCGAGGCTCCAACCGCTGTGTAAATGTGATCGCCAGCCACCTCCCAGCCTGCAAAAGGACAGGGAAGACTAAGAGTGGCGTCCTCAGGGCAATGTGAAGACGTGCTGGAAGAGAGGTTGTCCTCACTTTCCCCAGACTTTACTGTCATGAAGAAACATGAGGCTGAAGAGCCCCTGTAGTGTGGAGGAGCTGACAGCTCACATGAGGGGTGAGCACTTACCTGTCATGCCCTTGTACTCAAAGTTGATGCCACTGAGAACAGTGGTTTCCATGTTGGCAGGCAGCGTGTTCCACCATTTGTATTCAAATCCCATGGCAGGTTCAGTCCCGGCTGGGCAGTGGCTACAATCTGCAGAGACCACAAGATCCCCACCTTCAGCAGGAAGGTCCAACCTGGCCGAGCTGCTGTCATGTGGTGGGTGACAGCAGTCATGGGTGGCCAGACAGGGTGGTGCTGGGCACCACAGCACGGCCATGTCAAGGAAACACCAAAACGTTCTGACAGGACACGGCATGAACGCAGACCCTTCATTCCAATTTTCCGGCTATCCCACCTACCCAGAGAATTTTCCATTTCACAACTTCAGTGTCTCTTTTAGAATGGCAGATGTAGTTCCAATTATTTGCCATGTTGTCAGTAAATGCATTTTCATTAACAGGTCCACACGTTCCCCCAACCCTGACTCTACAGCACGGTCTCAGGTTCCGGTTGTGTCAAGCAGGCCATCCCAGCTCCCCAGACCTTTTGCTTAGCACCCTGGACATACCTGGGGACCTCTGTTTTGACTTTGACCTACAGACAAGGCCCTCCCTGACCTCTGTCTCCTAAGCTTAGTCCGCAGAGGTGTCCTGACCCTTACCACCTCCCCTGGAAGGGCAGAGTCTGCATTTAGCTGACCACACTGTGCCCAGGTGGCTCGCCCAGTGGGGGTGTGGGAATGGATAGGATGCAAGGGGTTACCAGAGCCATTGGAGTAGAAGCCATAAGGGCAAGCCTCGCAGGTGCTGCTGTTGGTCTTGAAGAAGCCGGGGTTGCAGGGTGGGCAGAGCGTCTTCACACCGGAAGCAGGCAGCTTCACTGCCCCCTCCAGGTCCTCGCCACAGATCTTCGGCTGGGCCCATTTGTACATGAGCTGCGTCTGCAGAGATGGAGTAAGTGTAGCTTAGCCTGCGTGGGAGTTAGTGCATTGTCAGGAAGCTACCTCGAAGATGGGGGTGACAGTGGGGAGGAGGATCTAGGCTAGTATGACAAGGTGGGGAAGCTTGTTTATTCTAAGTCCCATGCCCAGTGCCTGGTACATGGCTGTGCTCAGCACTCTCTGCAGGATGAACGCTGACTAAAGACAGAGACCACTAATGTGTGATGGAAGGAATGGGGTCGGGAGAGGTGTCTCCAGAAAAACCTCTGATTCCAATGTCGAGTCGTATTACTACCACGGTCACAGGAAAAGCAGCTGCTGAAAACCCCAGAACACAAAAGGGCAGGGAGTAGAGGGGCCTGACATAAACTCTGGGGAAAGAGGAGATGATTGAGGTATCCCGGTGTGTCTTTCGGGTTGCTTTGCTTTTTCATTTATTCAGTGAGCATTTATAGACAGCCCAGTGCACCTACACGACAGACCTGGCAACTCAGAGATTACTGAGAGCAGAGTTTGGAGGACATGGCTGCCTTGGTGGTGGGTGTGGTAACATACACATGAAGGGGGTGATCTAGCACCTCTAAATCATGCACAATGTTGTAAACCGTGTTACCCCGATGAAAAGAATAATAACGAGATTGAGCAGAACTGGGGTGGGAGTGAGGCACAAAGTGTGAGAGACTTCTCTCAGGCATTCCTGGTCAAGGTCATATCCACCTGCGCACCTTAACACCCGTGCTTGAGGGCTCCTCCCCTGAGGAGGCCCAACCCACATCTAGAGGCCCCCAAGGTCAGACGAGGGCAGAGGCCGGGTCACAGGCAGCAGAGCACACTGAAGATCTAGAAAGCTCAGCCCAAGTCTGGGAAGGGAGACAGAGGGGCACAAGGAAGTAAAGACAGTCACAGGTGATGGGGGTTCGGGGCTAAGGAAGGAGTGGGGTTGTCCCCTTTAATTAGTGACTCAACTGAGGCCGAGAAAACAAAAATGTTTACAAGGTCACAGAACTGAGCCTCAGATGCAATGACAAGACATTGTCCTTGGCTGCTGGGAAAGGGGAGGAGGCGCCACACACGAGTGGGAAGGGATTGGAGGGAAAATGCGATAACTATGAAAAACAATCACTAGTACGGGCCATTCTTTATCCCATGATTAGTTAGCAAAGGGAGAATCCAGCCAGCCACCCCTGCAGCAGATGCACATCCTAACAGCCCAGCACATGCTTAGCACTGAAGGCAGACGTCTGACTCCTAGTTCTCTTCTGCAGAGGCTCTGGGTAAGGACCAGGCATTTCAACTCAGCATGTCTGATCCAAGACAGGGCCCTCCACTTGTGTCCGTGAGCCAGCCCTGCTCCATCGCTGCTGTTCTTCCAGCCGCAGGTGCCGTCTTGCCCCCTCTGTACCCACTGTGCCCTCTGCCGAGAAAGTGCCATGGCTCCCTTTTCATCTCACCTCGTCAGAGAGGTCACCCCAGCCCTCTGTCACCCTCTGTCTCTTAATTCTTATTTTTTTCCTACTGCTTATTCCCATCTGATATAGTACACACCCAGTGTTGTTTATCTGTGGCCTCTCCCTCCCCAGCAAGGACTCAGCGCTGGGGGAGAAACTATCTCCTCGATTTCTGGAACGCAGTATGCCAGTGCCAGGAACAGTGACTGACAGAATGAATGATCTCCTCTGAGAGACTTTCCTGGGCCCCCAGTCCCTGTTCCTCTCCTCCCCTGCCCCCAGGCCCATTTTCCTCCTCTTCCCTCCTCTCTCCTGCAGTACCCTCCTTCCCCCTCACCCGCACCTGCTCCCAGGCCTTGAGGGCAGGCCCTGCCCCAGCCAACTGTAGGTCTCCAGCTGGACCCAGTACACCACATCTCAATTAATACTCAGAACATACTTGCTGACCCAATGACGAAAATGAAACCGCTGTTGGAAACAGATCATATATGAATGAGTGATGGAACTCATTGTGTTCTACCACTCAAATGTGGCAAAACCAGTTTCTGACCTGAAAATGAATGAGGTCACCTCATTTCGCCTCCCACTGGCCCCCGGGGTCATTGCAGAAGGCTATAGGGGTTTCTCTGGTGCCAGCTCCACTGACTGCTAGAATCCAAATGTGGTAAAGCCCAAGGGGGTAAGCAAAGGGGGCTCTGAGAACTCACTACCCACCTCTCCGTTGGCATCGCAGGCTGTGTGAGTGTAGAAGTAATCTTTGTCTGTGCAGGCTGGGCGTACTTTGCAGGAGGAGGATCCTTTTTCTAAATTACAAAAGCAAAGACAAATATTTGGAGTTACATAAGAGCGCAGGGCTCTTGACCACTTGCTCAAGCCAATGGGGTGCAGCCAGACACAGACGCTGTGGGAAACAGCAAATTCCGCACACCTAGCCTTCCGTTTGCCTCAGCAGCACCCTTCCCAGCCTCTAGAGCCCTGCCCCTGCCCCTGGTGCTGATAAGAAACCATCAGGGCCACAAGGAGAAGTGGTTGGGCCAGAGGACCAGAAGGGAGGAGGTCAAGCACCAGCAGCCCAAGTTCCCTGAAATCCACCATCTTCCAGGTGCCTTCATATTCTTAATTCCAATTCTTTCTCTGAATTTCCTCTCCATAGATGCCTAGAATGAAGGTCTTCCACTTTTGAAACTCCCCCTTCTCCATGTGTCCTTGCAACCATCCTATAAAAATAGGGTGATCATTTCCTCCACTTAAGACATAGCTTTTTCCTACCTCCCCACCCCAAGCACCTGAGTCTTAGTGCTAAGTGTACCTTGACCTGTACTGTATGAACAGTGTTGTTCACTGTCATTTTATTGATTCTGCTCTCTGCGTGTTCTCCTTATGTCTATGTAAGCTTTGTTTTAACTTGATGAGCCCCTGGATAACAAGGGCTAGTTCAGTGAACCCTCCTTAAAGCAATGCATTTCTGTGCTCGCTTTGGCAGCACATATACTAAAGCAATGAATTTCACCTTTTTTGAATTACGAACCCTTTGGGGAATTTGAGAAAAGAACCTGTTTCCTTGTAACTGTGCCCTGATGGGTATTGACTAGACTTAGGGAGCTCACTTTGCAATATATACAAATATCAAATGGTATATCAAACCTGAAAAACTAATATAATGATATCGGTTGATTAGATCTTCATTTTAAAAAGACCTGTTTCCTCTATCCAGAAAAGTATCTGTAATTTTTAAGTTTTCAGTGAGTTTACTTTCTCCAGAATAACAACCAGTGCTTCATAGAGCATCAGTACACGTATACTACCACCACCACCACCACTGCTAATCTGACTTCTGTCACCTACAGGCAAGCACTTGCTAATGGTGAGGTGTACTCCATATTACCCAATAGGCTGTACAGTATAGCAGAATGAGATTTTAAGTCAGACAGATCTGGGGTTGGATTCCACTTCCTTTTTTAGTGGCTGTGTCCCCTTAGGCAAGTTACTTAACTTCTCTGAGCTTAGTGTTCTCACCTGTAGAGCTGGCTTGCTGGGAACCAGCACCTATTTGGCACATTGTAAGGAGGGACTCACTAGATACTGGTGACTACCATTGCCTGTGTTTGTGGGAATGATTTGTATTTGCTAAGTGTCACTGGAGTTATGAGAAGGATTAGAAGTCTCTTCTCCCTTCCAGTTATGGGCTGTTTCTCAACTGATTCTTCTTCCCAAGGCAACAAATGAATTCCTAGATCAGACAATTTCCTAATTACAGCCTTGTTGGCCTACCCTGGGGAGTCCCCTCAACTGCACATTTCCACACCTCTTCTGTCCCTGTCTTATTACCCTGGGTGAGAGGGAGCTTCCGGCTGAGAAACAGCTGGGGTCTTCACAGCTCATTTACTTGTTTAATAAGCAGATAAGGCCTCCTTCAGCATCGAGGACCCAGGGACTCCTGCTCTTGATGGACTTGACAGGGAGAAATTTGGGCAGAGATGCTGAAAACACACCCGTTCTCAGGACCTTGCATATTGGGTCTAGCAAATTGCAAGTTACGAGATAGACAACACATTCCTCACAAGGACCTTTCTCTGTTTAGCAAATATTTGCTTAACCCGATACTGTAGGTCCAGGTTTCAGCAAAAATGGTCCCACTGTTTACATGCTGACAACTCCTAAGGCATTGTAATAAATGATTAACCCAAATGCTGAAGCAGACCTCACTTTCCTAGCTCAGTTTTCATCAAGGTGTTTAAGTTGGATTTGAGTCAAGTTTGAAAGATGTTGGCTGGGGAAGTACAAAGTCCTTGCAGGATTGGCCGTGGGCAAAACTGTAAAGAGATGAAGTTTATTTTGGGGACTCCAGCTCTTATTTCAGTACCTCTCTCCTCTTTCTAGCATGGTCTCCCCACCTCCAGCAGTACAAGGCTCTCATTCTAACCCATTTCCTCAGAGGACATTTCCCCTGGGAATTTAAGTACCTACTGAACATCAGGCTCACCTCAGACTCTGGGAAGATCCTTTAATGTTTTTGAGCTACTTCTGTTCATTTGGGAATGGAGACCTCACTCTTGTGCTCGGTTATGAGTAATCCATGAGCTAGTGTGTTGTAAATGGCCAAGGGCTACACAAGTGACTTGTTATTGTAACTTATGGCAAGAGTATTTTCATAGTAGACGAGGATAGCTGGGGTGGGCCTCGATGGAAATGAATGGAATGGCGTGTAGTGCTCACCACATGCCAGACATTATTTGAATCCCTTTACCTCTATTAATCAATTAATCCATATAGTCACACTGCGAGGTAAATACAATTATGGTCATTCCCATTTTATAGATGAGGAAACTGAGGCACAGAGAAGTGACTTGCACTTGTCTAGTATGGGTAAAGCAGGGATTAGCACCTTGGTGATTTAGTTCTGACGCTCATGGTATCTCTCGGGTGTATCATGGTATCTATCAGGTGAAGCAGGGATTAGAACCTTGGTGGTTTAGTTCTGAAGCTCATGGTATCTCTCAGGAAATGGATCCCTTGCATTAAGTGGGATACAAAGGAATCAGTCTTAATGACCCCATTTTAAGTATTAATGGGAAAGATGCTTTTAGTCAAGGCTTTGTGTTTAAGCCTCTACCTCCACCAGCTCTGCCTTAGCTCCAGCACTCGGTCCCAGCAAGAGTCAGCTGCAAAACCTCCCAGTTGAGGCCTTCCCCTCCAGCTGTTCCTTCCCTAATCCATTTTCTAAAAGGCAGTCAAAGTAGTTTTTTGAAAACGCCAGCCACATGATGCCACATCCCAGATTAATATTCTTTAATGGCCCCCCACTACAGATAGGATCAAGTCCCATTTTTTTAAGCAATGGTACAGAAGGGCTGGTCTCAGCCTGGCGTGCTACTTCTCTCTGTTTAAGCTCCAGCCATCTGAGTTACTCCACGTGCCTATGCCTTCTGCCCTTGGTTCATACTTCTTTCCAGAACATCCTAACCTACCAAATCACTAACTCATTTTTCAAAACCCAGTTCATCTTTTTTTTTTTTTTTAAGATTTATTTATTTATTTATACAAGAACTGGGTACAGGCCAGATGTTGAGGGAGGGTAAGAGGATTCACCAAAGACAGAGAGGGGAACAGAACAGGCAGACTGATGAAACACACTGCTGAGGGGAGCAGCAGGCGAGATAGGAAAGGTCTGCCGCGCCTGGGATCGAACCGGCGCTGCAGAGGCTGTGGACAACTTCACAGCATTGCGCTCAACCGCCTGTGCCACCAGGGGAGGTCCCCAGTTCATCTTTTAAGACCATAGCTAGCAAAGCTTTTCCTTTTTTGCCTCTACTTCCCACTCCATTCAGGGCTCCTGTCCCAGCACCTGCTGCTCCATGGCACAGGAATAACAGCACTAGGGGCTTCTAGAACCACCTTTTGACTTTTTCACATAAGCTGCAGGGCAGGCCCCAGCTCGAACCCTAGCAGAAGGCCCAAGCCCTGGCACCAAGTGGCCCTCAGAATGTACTTATCAATGGATGACCAAACAGTCCCAGGGTCTTCTGTCACTGCCTCCATGCTCATCCCACAGTAGGCTCTCTTCAGGCTCTTTCTGCATTTTCCAACCTCCCACTGACCCTGTATTCTAAAGGAGTCAAGTCCCAAAGAAATGTGATTCTCTGTGAATCCCAAGCTGGAGAGGTGGTCTATATGCTGGCTGTCCTCTTTCTAATAAACACTCACTTCCCAGTCCAGGATTAGACTGAGAAGCTGGTGGCAGATGGAGAATGGGCTCCAAGAATTCCGACTTCCAAGCTAACACTTCCTTAACAGTCTCTGGATAAAAAGAGTCATTCAGCTGACACAGAATTGATCAAAATGCTCCTAGGCAATTTTTCTAGAATAACCACTTTACCATTCAAACATTTGTGCCACTGCTGGGCTGGAGAGAGCTTAAATCTTAGACTAACAAAGACAGCCATTGAGAGAGCAGGGACGAGAAAGAACAATTCAAGTGGAAAACAGCAGTGTAGACTTATAGATAAAAACTCTCCACAAGACCTAAACATTCCTTGTTCTTACTGGAAACAATACCCATTTGGCAAGACCTGTGTAGATAAACAGGACTTCTGTTTTAGGAATAGTGTAGAAATAAGCAGTTCACTAGGTCAATGGCTGGTGTTGGCTGAGCAAACACAGGCTACAACACCTGTGTGAAGGGTGGGTGTGTCTGTGTAGAGACATGAGGGCCGGGTCTGCTGGAGAGAGGGCCTTGAGCTGGGTTTGACTATGGTTCTGTGTGAGAAAGGAAAACTGGGTTGGGTGTGAGTGTTTGCCGGGGAAGGGAGAAGACTTGTTCTTTCCACACTTGTTTGTTTCAGAACCTGTCTGGGCGACCTTTGCTGTCCTTGAAACCCCCTCAAATGACCAGGTCCTTTTCCCCAAGTTGGGGTGCTTTAGGAAGCTACCAAGAGAACAGGTTGTTTCCAGTTGTCCTTTTATTTTCCTCTAGAGAGTATTTTTCAAACTGTGACCAGGGAACACTTTCATTTCCTGACAATGCTTGCTTTCAATTCAGTGGCTGCTCAGGCTGAGAAAAGATTTTAATTTCCATCTTCAGCTTTTGCTATCAAAGTGTTTCACTCAGCAGCACAGCCTCATGGCTCTCCTAACTTAACTTGGATAATAACTTATATATTAAAATGTATAAATGTATACCCTTTTAGCCATAGTTATAATTATAATATTATAAGATATTGTTAAAAAATATCACTGCTTAAAAAAATTGCAATTTCTTTCCCAAACTTTCTTAATCCCTCTAAATTTGGGCTGTTTTTGTTTATTTTTTTTTTTGCCACAGCACCACACACTTTTTATCAACTAACATACTATATAATTTATTATCTATTTATTGCTTATAATGCTTATTGTTCATTGTCCGTCCTTCCCCCACCAGAATGTAAGTTCTGTGGACAGAGCCTTTCTCTATTTGGTTCACTGGTGATCCCAAGCACCTGGAATAGGGCCTGGCAGATAGTAGAGGGTCAATAAATATTTATTACATGATTTAAGGTTTATTTTTAGAGTGATTGATAAAATGTGCACTGGCAAGGCTCTTCCAGGGTCTAGGAAGCAAGGGTTTAAGAAGAATTATCATCAGCTTGGTCAGAAAGATGCCTCTCCTTCCTGTTTTACATGGTGTGTGTCTACACCGCCCCCACCCCTCCCATCAAACCCTCCTGGTCCCCCGAAACATCACCTGAGTATTTGTCAGCTTCACACTGGTGGCAAGAGGTTTCTCCCTTATTCGAGTAAGTGTTGGCCGGGCAAAGTTTGCAAGAAGAGGCGCCCGGCTTGTCCGCATAGGTGCCAGGCTTACAGGGGAAGCACTCAGAAGTGTAGGCCACTCCTAGGGAGTAAAAACAACATACAAGGGCAAGGAGTGAGTCTAGAGACAGAGGCCCTTAGAGACCAACCCCCGTGCTCCCCAGAGTCAGGAGGCCAGGGGCTCAGCAACCAACCCCAGCCCTGACCCTGCTCCCTACCTGTTATGGCGATGTTTCTCACCAGCACAGCATTGGAAACCTTGGCCCACACTGAGAATGCAGTGGTCCTCCAGTAGAGAATGTTATTGCCTCGATTTAGCTCAACCTGAAAGCCACAAACAGGAAGCGAGTCCAGTTGCAGAGACACCCATCTCTAATGCACTGGGTGAGCCTCTTGCTGAAAACCCTCCTGTGAGTGTCCACGGTGCCTATTCTGATCTCTCCCTCACCTTCCTCAGCTTTGCCCGCCCTCGAATATTGGCTTAGCTCCTCTCCTAATCCTTCTCTTCCAGCCTCTCCTCCCTTTGCTGCTTCTCTCTCAGTCACCTACACGTGAGGGACTGGAGGGTAATGACATCAGAGTGACTGGCGTTCCCTTCTTCTTCCCTCACTCTGTTTATCTACCACCCATACTCAGAAGCCCTGGCCCTTCAGGCAGCTGGGAAGATGTTGGTCCTTGTGGATCAAGACAGTGGAGCAAGAGGTCAGCCCCCACCCATATGTCAACTCGAGGAGAGGAATGATAGCATCCTTCTCCTGGGAGTTCCCGATCCTCTAGGGACATAGGAGTAGAGGCGCCCAGGTTGGGAGGGTGGGTCATTGCTCCCTCTTTTGGGGTCTCCAGGAAGGCCAGTGGCCTACTCACACTATGGAATTCCCATCCTTTATCCGTGGTTTTCATCCACCTGGAATCATCGGCATTGGGCTGGCACTGGTCATTCTGAACCTGGGGCAGCAGGAGTGGGGGATCAGCCTCAGCTTTTTAAGGAAGCAAGTTCCTTACCTGGTCCTGCACCAGCCCTCCAGATGGTCCTGATTATGGAGAAGAGCTGCCCATTTCCTTGCAGGACGAGCTCAGAACACGATGAGCCTTGAAGTAGGGCAGGGGCTAGTCACACACAAGTTAGTGCGTTGATGCCACTGCAGTGATTGCAGCTCAGAAGCTATTTACGTGCTATTTCAAGACTGAGCAGCGCGAAACACCTATACTTTCCCCCAGAGTCTCCCTTTGCATTTTGATGCTCAGCTCCTTCCCCGCCTCTGCCGTGCCCCCCCCCCCCCCCGCCCAGTTCTCTCCAGTGGGAAAACCACTGTGGAAATTTCCAATTCAGGACTATGTTTGTGATTCCTGTAAATGAATCTGAGTCCTCAGTCTGGGACAGTCTTTACCTCCCACCCACCTCCCCCAGCTTGGTTGGGGACTTACAAAAAACTCAAAGATGATGCTGGAGTCTGCGTAGTAGTACTCGAAGCTAACAGTCCCAGACTGCTTCAGGTTGACGGCATACATCAGCGTGGACATGCACTCGTCTGTGTTGGAGGAGATGTAGTCCCCTCGAGGAACCCACTTGGACCTGGGGGAGACAGGAGGTGTGGTCATCCACAGGGTGTGTGACCACGCAGGTCTGTCCTGCTAGGTCTCTGGGGGATACCAGGCTTGTGATTCATAAGCAGAGGCTCAGACCTGATAACTCTCAGTGAGGAATGACCCCAGATCAGGGTGCCTGGGGGTACCACCACCAAGACAGGGAGGTGGGTGCCCCTCCCCCACTATGCAGATCTAGCCAATAGATGGCAAGAAGGTGAGAGGAGGTGGATAACATTTATTAATTGCTCACTATTTCCCAGGTATTCTAGTACATGATTTCTTTTCCATAGTGACAGGCTATTTTTTTCCCCATTGAATGGGGAATGGCATTGAGGCTTGGCAGGTACCTTTCCCAAGATCACACAGCCAGCAAGTGGCAAGGCTGAGATACAAACCCAGGTCAGCCTGACTCCAAAGCTGTCATGGAAAGTCAGTAAATGAAGCTATTTTTCAGAACACGGAAGTCCAGCCAGCCTAGTACACTTGTTCTTCTGACAATGTCCACTTTTGGATGCTGGGCATAGCTAGCTGGTTTTTATGGGAAGGGGCAAGAACAGAGGATCCCAGCCAACCAATCTAGTCTTGTTCATTTTATGTCCCATTATCAACTCTGGGTACCCCTGCTCAAGGGCCCTCCGTACGCCTCACCACCACCCCCTCAGCTCTGAACTGCGTCCTGAAGGTGTCTCACCATCCTACCTCCTCCAGTCCCTTCCCCCAATGTGGCTCGAGAAACTCTACAGGGCCTCCAAGACTCCCTGGTGCCCTCAGGATGAGGCACAAATTCCTCACCCCATCTCTACTTTCCCCAGAATGTCTTTTAATTTCTCTGCCAAACTTTCTCTCACCCTTGGTTATTCCCACATTCTGTTCTCCCTTGCTGGAACAAACATGCTCCCTCGGTTCAGTTCCTATTCTTGTCTGAGGACAAATGTCACCTAGCCTAGAAGTTCCCCTGGACTCCTTCCCCTGCCTCTGCTGTGTGCGCCCTCTGGGCAACCTGTTGCCCTTCTCCTAACCATGGTCTCACTCTAGTTCACTTGAATATATTATGACATACTTAAGACCCAACACCCTGATTAAGACACTAAACCAAATGATGTTATTTGAGGACCAGAGTCTGTCTCTCTGAATAATATGCTGCTGTGCTTTGCATGTCTCAAAACTTGATGTAAATGCATCCTACTGATGTGTTCTGAAACTTGCCATTTTTTACTTCAATATAAATAATCATGGAATTCACTCATATTCATACATGTAGCTCTTCCCCTTTCATTTTTATTACTATATAATATTCCTCTGAATGGTTCTACTTTGCTTACTTACTTATGCATTACTTGTGGATGGGCATTTGGATTCCAGCTTTTTGCTATTGAATACACTCTATAAGAAACATTCTTGTTCCTGCCTCCTTTATCTGTATGTCTAAGTGGAATGCCTGGGCGTACTGGGTTAGAGGGCATGTGAGCCTTCAACTTAATCAGCTGCTGCTACTTTGTTCTCCAAAGTGGCCGTATCAGTTTACCCCAGCCCGCAGCATACAAGAGTCCCCACTGAGCCATATCCTCCCCAGACTTGAAATGGGCAGACTTTAAAATTATTGTTAGTCTGATGTGGTAGGAAAGTATAGTGCATTGGGCTTTAAATCTTATCTCCTTGGTTATTAATAAGGTTGGGCATCTTTTCTTAGTGTATTTGGTTGCCTCTTCTGATCAGACTTTAATTTTTTAATTGTCTGTCTTCCTGGCTGGCTTGTAGATGGCATGAGGGCAGAGGCCAAACTTATTTTGATAATAACTTTTATATCCCCAGCACCAAACCCTGGACCTGGCAATAAAAGGGATTTGGGATTAAACAGATGAATGCAGGAAATGGGTGATCAGAACATTCGTATTATTTCACAGTTTTGCCTGAGACCAGTCCAGTTCTCTAATTGTTAATAATGACCCATTCAGGGGACCTCTAATTAGCCCACTGGTTTCCTCTTGTCTTTATCAGAATAATATGGCCCTTTCAGCTCTTCAATAGTTAGTGTTATTCTCAAATGGAAGCACATCCAAAATACTTAAGCTGAGCTCATCCAAGATATCCCAGCTAACCTAATGGTATTGATTTCTTCTTGTTAATAGAGACAATACTTAATGCTGATGTACGCCATGGTGTCAGCTATAAATAACTTCTGAAGTTGGATGAATAATTAAAAGGATGCCATAAGTGGGCTACATTTGCAAAATGCACTACAATTCTGATTTTTGTCAGAACAGTCCCTGGCGAGGATCATTTCACATTCAACAATAACAACACAATTGATTTCTAGTGCTGGGCATCCCTCTAAGTTCTTTAGCAGTATCTCCTCATTTAATCCTCACCACCACCTATAAGAAAAGTATTATATTTATCACTTTTTTATTTTAAGATGAAGAAACTGAGGAACAGTTTAGGAAACTTGTCCCAAGTCATCTAGTAGTGATTTGTTCATACCCACTGCTTTACCATGGCTCTAGGAAGGGAGACAAGTTTCCAGAGAAATCTTCCATGGCAGATACCCATATATCCTGCTTAGGGCCCACTATGGGGCAGTAATAAGTTGCATATAAGTTCATGAGAGCAAGAAGAAACTGTGCTGGGAAACTTGCACATTTCCAGTGTTTGAGGCCCCTTTTCATGTTTATATCTGTTTCCCATTCTCGTTTCACTTTCACAGTATCTGGGCATCTGTTCTTTTTTCTCCACTAATACACAACATCCTTTCTATCATTCCTCTTCATACCCAGCCCCTCCTGCTCATCCTGTCTCTGATCTTAAGGCTGTTCCAGTGCCTTAGTCCTGGGACAGCTACTCAGCAACCACGGATGTGCCCCTGAAGATTCAAGATCCTGTTACAAAAATGCCATCATTTGGTCTGTTTTGCTCCCAGTTATTTATTTTGGGTCAGTTTTATGCTGGGTGTTAGATGCTGGAGATGCAGCAGAGAACAAGACAGACCTGATTCCCTCCCTCTTAGGGCTTGCATTCTGTTTTCAGTTGTGGAGACAGAGACTTAACAAATCATAAAATTCATAGTGTGGTAACAACGGCGATAAACACTACAATGAGATGATGCAGGAGTGTGTAGTGGCATCTACAGGGTCAGGGATGCCATCTCCAGGGGTGTCTGGAGCACAGGAAGCCACAGGAGAGGTAATTGAGAGGCTGGAGGAGTGGGCAGAGGGCAGAGGCCATGTAGGCAGGGCTCTGTGGGCCATGGCAAAGTCCTGGGTTTTATACCAGAGCGACAGGACCAGAGAAGTGAAGGTTTTCAGTTGGAAAGTACTGTGATTGGATTTGTGTTTTATGAAGATCCATCTGGTTGCTGAGTGGACAGTGGAGGATGTGGGAGGGGAAATGTCACTGGCTCGGGTCAGGATGGAGGCAGTGGGTTCAGGTAAATACATAGCAGAGCCAGAAAGTCAGATGCCTGATAATATTGTTATCAGCTCAATTATTACCTTTCTGAGGGGCAGGGGGAAACCATGAAACTCTCTAGATAGCCTTTTCCTCTCCCTGTCCCTGTCCCTTAGGGATGCCATGGGACAGAGGAGAAACATTTTCACTCCTCCCACCCCCCAAAAAAGATGTCTTGTGACACCTTAAGATCCAAGCCCAGAAGCAGTATGTGCAGTGGAAATACACATTGTCATTAACAGGCCAACATCCTGCCTTGCTGAGAGATCATGATTTCTGAGCTCATCGAGGTCCCCAGAGAAGAGAAAACATTCCTTTGCATGGTTAGGCATTGATTAAATGAGCCAAGACCCGAACCTTTGCTGGAGTCAATCACATTCTCTGTTAGGACTCAAATGGGGGTGGGGGGTCTTGACCCACACTTCCCCTCTCCTTCCAGCTTTAATCCCCTCTGGCTTTACCTCTGCCACCAATGTTGTCATGCTAATGATTTGAGACATCCGCTTGTACTCTAAAATAACATTAAAATTGGATGACTAAAGGCCTGGCTCAGACAATGGGGCTTCTAGGAGATTTGAGCACAGGAATGGCGATGCTGCTCCTGGTTTTAGAAATCCAAGTGTAATACAATCATTAAATCCTTTTTATCCTTTGGATTGCTTTACCAAGAGCAGGGATGATTGCCCTTTACATCATTGCACCTGCCCACTTTTTCCTCCCTGGGGCCCACCGTGACTCTACACCCCTAAAATGTCACATGGAGGTAGTTGCATGGGGTGGCAGAAAGCACAGAACTGGACTTGAATTCTGCCTTTCCAGTTGTAAGCAACAAAGTTGACCAATAAAAGACAATTCATGTAAGCTCCCTGGGCCTCCATTCCTTCATCTGTGAAATGGGTACAATAATACCTATTTCATGGAGTTCTTGAAAGGACTATTTTGAAAATAATCTATGGGAAACATCCAGAAAAGTGTCTGACCCATAGGAGGCATGGCATTTAATTCCTGCCCCTAGGATGGGATGTCCAAAGGGAAGATAAGGATAGTTCACCTGGGCTGAGCTTTTCAGTTACTAGAAAGAGCTCCTGAGCTGGAGGACTTTCTCAGCATCTGGATCTTGAGGGATTTGGAAGATCTCAGCCACTGCGGGCCAAAGCTCTGGTCCTCCTCAGTTTGCACTATTATAAACTCAGGCTGGGCAGGCCAGTTTTAGCAGACCCCCCTCTGAATGGGGGGGGGGTCAGTTTTAGCAAGCCAGGAAGTACCCAAAGCTTCGCACATTGTGTTGCCACCAAGTTTCAAGGTTTTGGCCAATGCAGAATTCCATGGTGGACAGTCAGTTGGGCTCTGTTTGAAATGGACTGTCCCAAATAGACAGGGAATAGCCAATTTATTCCCCCACGTTTTTCACCTCTCATGGGTCACTGGCAAACTGAGGTCAGGAAGCTTTCTGGTCACTGGCCATCTCAGCCTAGTGGGCTGAGACGGGCATTATGTTCAGCGGTCTTGTGGGGACCTGAGCAGCCCTCACCCTGCATACATGTGGCTCCTCTCGTCCATCCTCCCTGCCCAGTCTGAGGAGCAGGAGAGGAGGCTGGCAATGGCTCCCTGGGTCCCTTCCCTGGCACAAGAGTGGAGGGAGGGAAGGAGAAGGGTAGCACTCACGAAGTGCAGTTGTCAGCGGACTCTGTGGTGCTGTCCTCTAGCTCCATGTTGGTTGAGAGGCTGGCAAAGCCGTGGGGCAGCTCGTCCCACTCATCAAATCGGATGCCTGTGCCAAGGGAGTAGCGGCCCTCTGCACACGGCTTGCATGACTGGTCCTTCATGTCCAGAAACTCCCCGGCTTTGCAAGAGAAGGCTGGAACACAGAGTGGGGGCAAGGGCCAGTGGTGAGGCCATTGCCACCCCAGAGAAGTGGGTGGCCATGGCACCCTAAAGGGAGGAACTGAGGACAGAGATACAGGAGTGTAGCCACTGAGTTTTACAGCCAAGGCATGTCCCTTCAGGGTTCCATTTACATGGAATATCCAGAAAAATATGCAAACCCACAGAGGCAGAAAGCTGATTTGTGGCACCAGAGACTTGGGACAGGAGCAAGGAGAGGGATTGCTGATGGGTAGGATGGGGAAGATGAACATGATCTGTGATTAGATAGCAGTGATATTTAAGCAGCTCTGTGGCTATTCTAAAACCACTGAATTTTATACCTTAAAGGGGTAAATTTTATGACATGTAAACTATATCCCAATAAAATTGTTGTTCAAAAAAAAGGATTTAAGGCTGGGGACGCTCTGCCCTGTTGTGGGACATGGCTTCCTTGGCATTGGAGAGGTGCCTTGGGCATCCGAGAGCCCTTGGGGAAGAGCCCACCAAGGCCTTTCATGCCGAGTTAACTGAGGTGACTCATTTGTTTCCATCAGACACACCTCAGACCCTAGGCATTTCCACTCATCAATTTTACAAATATTTATTTGCTCACTTAATTAATCAGGGTACAATTTTAGGATTTTAATACCCTCAGTCTACTTTCCAAATCTTCAAGTATTCCTTGATTCTAGGCCCTGATTTTTATGGTTATGCCTTTGCATTTCAAGTATCTGTCAAATGTGGAGAACTTGTGACTGACTGCAGAGGTGGGGATGGGAGCTGCAGGCCTTTCCAATTGCACAGTCAGCTCCACTGCCAAGGAAGGTTCTAGTTCCCTGAAGTGATGCCCAGTGCATTATAAAGTTCCATCCCTGCAGAAACTCAACATCTCTGGCTTTCTTTTCAAGAAAAGCAAATTGCAATCTTTTCTAATGACTGATTGTGGCTGCTGAGTATAGATTGGAGAGAAATACATAGCCCAGATGAAAATGTATTTAAACATAAAAATATTTGATCAGCACACAGTTGGGACCACTTACAATTTATATCCTGATGGAATTGAAATTAAAAAAAAAAACCACTTTGCATCCTTAAAGTAATACATCTGCACCAAATCCCAAAAGGGTTGGTGGGGGTGGGGACGAGTAGGGTGAGGGAAGGTCTGATTTCTCAAGGTGGCTGCACTGCCGGAGGGGCCTAGCTTGAATGGTGGGAGGCTCAGGGCAGAGGCCACACTTTGTGCAGGGCAGCCCTGGAGCAGGGTGGCTGCTTACAGCACTCGGTGCCTTTGACGGGGTCTGGGAGGCTGGTGCACAGGCCAGGAGTGTGCGGGACGGCGACCCTCCACCTGGAACCCGTGCTGTCACAGGCGGTGTACTCGTAGTGGTACTCGGACTGCAGGGGGAGAAAACAATGGGTACAATGGAATTAGCAGCGATCAAACATTCACAGCTCCCACCCACTTTCTGCCCAGCACCATGGTTACTGACACTCATCAGTACAGTAGTCCTGCGAGCCCCCTGCAGGGAACAGGGCATCTCATACTGAAATGATCGCTACTAAGTACAAGAGCTACAATAATGTGGGTCATTCCTCTCCACCTGGCCATGGTCTAATCTTTAAAAATCCAGTGTGTGTGTGACTTTCTTTGCTGTTGTATATAAATAATGTCCTAATCCATCAGAGGAATGTGGGGAGGTAACTAGAGAACAGGCTAGACACAGGTGGGGTGGTTTTCTTACCCCAAAGTGTAGACTTTATGAGCAAGGATGATCTAAATGCAAGGGTTGGTGCACAATAAATTTAGAATGGATTGTCACCGAAGCTGAATTTCTACTTTTCTGAGTTCTTCCTGTGCCCTCTGCCCAGAAAGACTAAGACTTTCCACCTTGCATTTTATTTTTATTTTTTAAAGATTTATTTATTTATACAAGAACTGGGATACAGTCAGAGGCTTGGGAGGGTAAGAGAATTCACCAGAGACAGAGTGGGGAACAGAACAGGCAGACGGACTGAAGACACTGCTGAGGCGAGCAGCAGGCGAGGCAGGAAGGGTCTGTCGTGTCATGTGGGTTGCTCTCTGGCCAGCTGGGAATCGAACCCACGCTGCTGAGGCTGCAACAGCTTCACAGCATAGCACTCAACCCACCGGGGAGGCCCCCCCACCTTGCATTTTATGAAAATGTCATTTTTAGTCCAGGCAGGGGGTGTGTTCTCATCACAGGGGCCTGTTCATGCCTGATTTCTCTGTGCAGTGGGAACTCACACTTCAACTGCTTTACCTGAGCTAAGAATAAGCAGTAACACAATCAAACAGCCAAATCAAGTATGAAATAACAGCAGCAGCAACAAAAACAATCAGAAGCACTAGTTGGGAGAAAGAGAACATGACAAGCCAAGCCAAGTGAACTTAAATATTTATTGCTCTTTCAAATTTGGAAAAAAACAACAGACCCCAGAGTTACTATGATTTTGGCTCTGACAAGTATTTCCTAATCCATGTTTACCTGAAACGATATTCAAGCCCAGAGTTAATGTCCACCTTCCATCCCCATGAAGGCATGATTGTATAACATGTAAAAAATGCAAGGGACTGAGACTAAAAATGAGACAGTTTTGAAGGCTGCTAATCTAAGACAGCACTGAAACCAAAAGGAGGATGCTTTAGGTTCTAGAAGAGGCGAGTGAGCTGCAATTTTGTCTTTTCCATGATGCACATTTCTTTCACGTTGTAATGTCTGAAGTCAATGACTTACAATTGACACAAAGGGAAATGCGATGCTGTATTTTAACGGGTAGAGCTTTTTCTTTGTGGCACATTAAAAAAAAGATGACTTAGAAGCCAAGGTATCTCACACCTGTGCATATATGGTAAGTTTGTTGTCTCTTACCTGTACTTTCAGAAATTTAGGAAGCTGGAGGAACGATTTGAGAGTTCTGTTGCTATTTCCTCCGTTATAAATATTTGCCAGATATACTGTGTTGTCAGGAAAGTCATGACATAGTTTTCATTGAAAAACAGGAAAAAATGCATTATGACTTTTCCAACAACCCAATACTTTGCATGCCTGATCCTTAGAGACCTAGGTGCTGGGCCTCAGAACAGCTGCACATAAACTCAGCACTTTCACCTGGGGGAGAAGAAGCAGAGATAGTGGAATTTTAGGGAACTGTGAGTCTGACTTTCAGCTACGAGCTTTGCCTTTGGATTTAGATGTCAGTGTCACCTTGGAAAGAAAACCACCAGGACAGCATGCTTGGTGTCCTCAGGCTACCATCTGTCTGGGTCTACTTTTCCTCATCATTCCAGTCTTTTCCTTTCCCCAGAGGACTACGAGGATAAATAGGGCAACTACAGTTATTTCAATTGCATTCTAAAAATGACACTCTCTGAAAGCTTCTGGTGCAAGAATAAGGGGTAAAATCCTCAGTATGCAAATGAAGTGACTTGAGGGAACCAGGCAGAAAAGATTCAATGTTCTCCCTGCGAACAACGTAATTATGCCAGTCATTTGCATGGAGCTTTTGCAGTTTCCAAACACCATCTCATCTGATCTTCAAACTCCCATGATACAGGCAGAGCAGGGTGTCTGTTTCGCTGTGCAGACACTGCGAGGGGGTGAAATGGCCTGTCCCTTTGTCACACAGCTGGCAGGTCACCGAGCCAAGATCCCAGGCCTTCCCCAGGAATTTTCCACCCTCCTATTTTTGATCAAACACGAACTCAAACTCATCCAAATTTAGCTGCCAACCCTGAAAATGAAATAATACTGCCAGCAGCCAGGTTCATGGGGAGACCAGAGAACGGGTGTTCAAGTATCTGATGCGTTTGAGGAGATAATTTCCGTTCCTTTTGACAGTGTTTGGCCTTTGGGAGTCACATAGGCCAAGTCCATTTCCTTTCATCATCTTTCATTTGCTGTCCCTGGGCCCTCTCGGGTGGGAGTTTTGCAGGGAAAAATGATGGTTCTGAGCCTTGGAGATTTTCCCTTTCAATATGTGCTAATTCACTGCATGTCACTTGACAGTATTTATGCCCTCCAAGGAGGCTGGCTTAGAGAGGACAGTTCAATTGGAGACCTCCTCAGTTATAGTCAGGGCTCTGTGAACAAATCAATTCTCCAGCAGCGCTGCCACTGGCCAGTGATCTGCGCCATGGGCAGGGTCACAAAGGAGACACACAGGTACATTCAGTATAGACGCTCAGCACACTGCTCCACACACACGGTGAGAGACCCAAAACCTCATCATGATGACTTTGAATGATGCGCAGTAGGTGGGCTGCTGCCTGGTCAACATGTCACAGTGTGAGTTCCCTCCCCACCCTAAGGAAGGTGACTCTGGGCAGGGAGGTGAAGCTGGGAATGGTAACAGTATGAAGTATATAAAGACTGGGAACAAAGGACTGAGAAAAGGAGCAGCAGGAGAAGAAGAGGAGGGAGATGGAGGAAGGAGACTGGAGGAGGCACATGGAGCAGGAGATGTGAAGAAGAAGCTGCACTGGCTTCTTGGCCTTGGACTTGTGCCAGGGACCTGGGGACGGGGAAGGAGATGCTTGAAAGAGAGGTGGATGAGAGACACATGGGGAACCTGACAGCGGCAGCCTTTATCTTGACCTGCATTTTGATTCTGCTCTCTGCCTTCTAGACTTGCCTGGCCCTTCTGCCCCTTTGCTATGTGTCCCCACCAGAAGGTACCTTAGCCTTGTGGCATGCTTTTGGGCCTCAGCGGTTCTGCTTTGGGCCAACCCTGTTTGGCTGGGCATTACCCACGAGGGGGTGGGTAACTTTGGGTGCTTCATTTGGAAACTATATTCTTTCTCTTCTCTTTATTGCACACTAATTATTGCACACTAATTGTATTAAAGTTCTTTTCTGTTGAACATCTTATGCACTAAAGTATGTTTTGTCTTAATGTGGCGGATGGCAGAACCCATTTAGAGCAGACAGGGTTGGTAGCCTGTCAACAACAGGCTACCCCCTCATTCTGTCTGTTTACAATCAAGGAAAGAAGGGAAGGGTTTGGGCATGAGGGATAGGCCCTCCTGCCCCACCCACCCTATCCACCCTCTCCCTCCTCCACATTCTCCTCAGCACACATAATACTGCTAAGAACATGAAAAAGAGAAAAACCACCTGATGTTGGAAACTGCTTTGCCTAATATCAAGCCAGCTGTTGGTAACCATGATCTTTCAGCTCGGGAAGAAGGATTCATTCAGACACACAATACTTCAGTCCTTGCTGTGTAGGGATTAAGTGAACTGCTGAAGTGACTTTAAAAATTGCCAAGTCAGGATGATGCCTGGCTGGGACTGTGTCCTTTCTTCATCTTCCCCCTCTACTCTTTCAAATGATGTCTTAGCTTTTTTTTTTTAAAGACTATCAAAGTACAGTTGGCCCTGGAGCAACATGGGTTTGAACTGGCAGGTCCCTTAGACGTGGAATTTCTTTGGTTAATAAATACATAAGTGTACTTTTTCCTCCCTTATGATGATCTCAATAGAATTTTCTTTTCTCTAGCTAACTTTATTGTAAGAATACAGAGAATGCACATGACATACAACACATGTGTCAGTAGACTGTTCATGTTATCAGGAGGTTTCCTGTCAACAACAGGCTATTGCTGTGTTTTGGGGGAGTTGAAAATTGTATGCGGGTTTTCGACTGCACGGGGGGTTACACCCCCGGCCCCTGAGTTACTCAAGGTCAACTGTAATAGATTAGAGGTTAGAGGCTGGTGGTGAGCTAGAGATGAGGTGTCAGAGAGGCCTTTGGCTGCCATTCCCTGTGGTAGACGTACAAGGTGACAAAGGAAGGTGGGCCACAGCACAGGTAGCAGGAGGACCACAGGACCGAGCTGATCTCTTCGGGGTGCCATAGGAAGGCAAGTTAGAAATGATTCCATCACCTTATTACCCCTCAGCACTCAGCTTCTCTAAGTCGCTGTTGCCTCGTCTAGAAAATGGGGAAATACATATACCTGCCTGCACAGAGAGTAGAGAATAGAAGCCTGAGGATCAGGTAGTCTAAATTCAAGTCCCCAAATAAAATTTTAACTATAAATTTAAATTATCATCCTATTGGTTGGTATCAAGAGATATTGAGAGGGAGGAGGGGAAGCAGGGGTGCAGGGCACAGACAGAGTGGGCATGAGCACAGGCTCACTGGATATGCCCAGTGGTAGCCTGGCGCTGTACCTGCTATTGACAACTCTTGGACTGCATGCAGCTGTGCAAGCAAATATTAAGTGCTAGGGCTTCCCTGGTGGCATAAGGGGTTAAGTCTCAGCACAATGAAGCTATCCGCAGCCACTGCAGCATGAGTTTGATCCCCGGTCAGGGAGCTACCCATATAGCGCAGAAGACCTCTCCTGTCTTGCCTGCTGCTCCCCTCTACTGTATTTCAGTAGATGTGCCTGTTCTCCCCACTCAGTCTCTAGTGAGTCCTCTCACCCACTACACCTCTGGCCTGTACCCCAGCTCTTGTATGCTTAAATAAATAAATCTTTAAAAATAAATAAATATTAAGTGCTAAAAAGATTTTTTCCAGTCTGCTCTTTGGGTATGAAAATGTTTAAACTCTGGAACTATGGTTAAATTTGGACTAGATGAATCTACATTCTAGGAAAACGTCCATCCATTTAATATTCAGCAAGCTTTTATTGAGGGTCTATTATGTGCTGGTGAAGCAGTGGTGTCCAACCTGCCACTGTTTTCTATGATTGTCATTGCATGCTCTTGCTTGCTCCCACCCATGTGGGCTGCTCCCTAGCCAACTGGAGGTTCAAACAACACAAAAACCTTTTCAACTGACAATGGTTTGGCTTGGCTTTAGCTCAAGTGGGTTATTTCGTTGCTTCGGATTTCCAATCCCAAGTGATGAGCCTTTAAAACCATCATACACCAGAACCCACAAACATGTAGTCTACCTTCTTAGAAGTAATAGCCGCTACAGCAGCAGAGCTGAGAAGACAGAGTGGCCAACTAGGACTGTCAGAGGGAGAAGCACCATGCAGTTGGTGGAGGTGAGGTCTGCGTGCCTTCTTCCTGCTGGGGTGCTTCTTTGGCCAGCTGGCCACGGATGCTGGCCACAGTGGTCTCATCTGGCTGGGGTACCAAAGGGCTGCTCCCCAAACAGGGCTTCCAGGGGTTATCATAGGTATGTCCTGGGCTGCAAAGGTCCTAAGGGAAGTGAGGGCTCAGTGGGGTGGTAAAAGAAGTAGATTCTGAGACCAAGGACAAATGCCTAGGTGATCTTCCACTCCTTGGGGCCTCACTCTTCACATTTGCAAAATGAGAAAGTTGGACTTAGGCCACGTCTGATTCCGAAGATTCCTCCCAGTTCCAATAACTTACAAATTTATGGCTGATACTTGCATGGAAATCTGTTCTTCCTTTCACCCTTTTCTCTCTGCCTTTAAAATGTCACATCAGGGCCTCCCCTGGTGGTGCAGTGGGTTGAGCGCCACGCTGTAAAGCTGTCCACAGCCTCTGCGGCAACAACATTTCAATCCCAGCCGGCCGGTGAGGGTCTCACATGGGGCTGCAGACCTCTCCTGTTGCTCCTGCTGCTCCTCCAGTAGTGTATTTCATCAGTCTGCCTGTTCTCTTCCCCACTCTGGCTCTGGTGAATCCTCTCACCCTCCCAAGCCTCTGACTGCACCTCGGTTCTTGTATAAATAAATAAAATAAATCTTAATAAATAAACAAATAAAATGTCACATCATAGTTTTATTTATTTATTTTTTCTTTAAGATTTATTTATTTATTTATTCAAGCACTGGGTACAGTCAGAAGCGCGGGAGGGTGAGAGAATTCACCAGAGCCAAAGCGGGGAGCAGAGCAGGCAGAAGGACCGAAGTACACTGCTGAGGGGAGCAGCGGGCAGCAGGAGAGGTCTGCGCACCATGTGGGACCCTCCTCCGGTGGCCGGGGAGCAGCCGGGGATCGAACCGGCACTGCAGAGGTTGCAGGCAGCTTCGCAACCCAGTGCTCAACCGCTGCGCAACCAGGGAGGCCCCACATCATAGTTTTAAAAATAATTATCAAAGTCATAAATGTTCGTTGAAGAAGATAAACTACAGTCTGGGATAAAAAAGACAACAGAAATCCGCCAAAGCCCAGGGCAGCAGAAATAACTACTTTTAACATTTTATAGTATGGCTTTCCAGATTTCTTTGACATGTGCATATGCATTTTTAAAAACAAAATGAAGATCATATGGTATGTCATTTTATATTATGACACTTTCACGGCAATTTAGGTCACAAGCACTTTCACGTGTCTTAAATGGGTGTGTTAGGGTTTCTTTAACGATTTTCCTATGGTTGGACAGTAGTTGTGTCCAATTTTTCCTTATTTTTAATAACACTACAGTGAAACTTTCTGTGTGTCTCTGATTATTTCCTTTGGGTGGATTCCCAGAAATGGAATTACTAGGTTAAAGAGTTTCTTTAAGATTCTTGACCCGGAAGGGAGATTTCTAAGAGAAAGCAGATTATCTCTAACTCTTAAAATTTTTTTTGTTATGGTTAATTTCAAATACATATATTTAAAATATAATGCCTATAATAACAGTACAAAACACAACAAAGCAAAAACAGACAATTACAAACCAGAGACATCCTGCAGGGGAGGAGAGAGAGGGATCAGAGGGAGGGAGGTAGGAGCACAGGGGACTGTGGTGATGGTGCACGGGTGCCTTGGGGAAGGAGATTCTATGGGGACTCAATCTGAGGGGGTGGGGGGGGAAGCAAATATTGTCTAAAAAATGTAAAAAATGATAAATGTTAAAATAAAAAAATGAAAAAAATAAAATGCCTCCCCCCATATTCCCATCATCTGCTTCACAACTGATAAATTTCTGCCATTACAATTTGGATAAACGGATGCACTGGGGTAAAACATTAGCAGGTCTGAGAACCACAGCACAGGCGCTGCTGGAGGGGGCAGAGAGTAACTCCCCAGCCACTACTGCCCCACAAGCAGAATAGACAAAGGCAACCAGGAGTCTCACATTCTCAGTCTTAGAATCACCTACTGTAAAAAGTAGGAAGCAGGGGATCAACATGCCTTGGGTTTGTCTTGGCTGGGACAGGGCCCACGTCAAAAACACGTTCTTAAGTAAACCCGGACTTTGATTAGAGCCAGGTTTGTAGTAGAGGCCTTGTGCTCCGGAAGAGGCCGCCTCCTACTCTTTTTTTTTTTTTTTTTAAAGTGTATTTTTTTGTTTGTTTTGTTTTTATTTATTTATTTGTTTGTTTTGTTTATACAAGCACTGGGTACAGTCAGAAGCGCGGGAGGGTGAGAGAATTCACCAGAGCCAGAGCGGGGAGCAGAGCAGGCAGAAGGACCGAAGTACACTGCTGAGGGGAGCAGCGGGCGGCAGAAGAGGTCTGCGCGCCATGTGGGACCCTCCTCCAGTGGCCGGGGAGCAGCCGGGGATTGAACCGGCGCCGCAGAGGCCGTGGGCAGCTTCGCAACCCAGCGCTCAACCGCTGCGCCACCGGGGAGGCCCTGCCTCCTACTCTTTGCCCAACTGCAGACTCACCCCTTCTCCTCTCGTCCCTGAAAAGCAGACAATCCTTTAGAGAGACTCTTTAGATTTAGATTTAGATCTGTAGAGAGATCCTTTAGAGAGAATCTCAAGGTGGGGGCAGAGAAGACCAGGCAAATGCCTGAGTTTGGTACAGTAGGGTCAACAGGTATTTACTGTCTCAGTTGCAGACACACCTTGGTTTGGATAGCACCTGACCCAGACGGGAGCAGATCCCAGGAAACAATCAAGGAGAGAGACTAGCCTTTTGCTGGGAGGGAGGAAACAGCTCTTCATAGCACAGAACATGGAAAGCCATGGAGAAATGTCTTATTTTGAAGATCAGGGACCCAGATGGGACTTTCTCTTAGGCGCATGGTTTCACAAGCTCCTGTTCTTTGTTCATTTGGCTTTGGCGTA
The DNA here is from genome assembly GCF_014898055.3 of Talpa occidentalis. NCBI lineage: Eukaryota > Metazoa > Chordata > Mammalia > Eulipotyphla > Talpidae > Talpa > Talpa occidentalis. The sequence continues at coordinate 106,022,611 of NW_023605305.1, read as the reverse complement.
TCCTCACTCAGGGTTTGGGTGGATGATCCTGCTGAGGTTCTGGGGCACTGCAAACTCACTTTGTCCTATTGTGAAGAGGGGAGTGGAGGCCACAGGACTTTTCCTGTTATTCTCTAGTCTACCTTCTCCCTCCCCTTCTCTCCTCCCTTCCTCTGGTGAGTGCTGACTCAGGAACAGTGTCCCCCGCTTTGGCCATTGACACAGCTCAACCAGTGGACAATGGGTCTCCATGTGCAGCTGGTGCAGCTTGTGCCACCACGCCCAGGGCCTGACAGGGCCCGGCAGACCCTGACCCTGCTGCTCGGCCTGCCTTTAAGTCAAGCTGCTTGTCCATTTTGGGCACGGCAGTAGCCTGGTGCTCCTGGGAGACACTGACAGGCTAATGAGGAAGAGAGGTCTGGGAGGGGCGGAGGCCACCATGAGTGAGCAGGCTCTGGTCAGGCACTTTACACATATCTTTCCTACTAAACTTCACTGCCCCCCCATATCCCTATTGCTTTGACCTCCCTGCTCACAACTGCCATCTGCTCCCCAAATTCTCAATGATGTTTTTTTTTTTTCTATAGCACCTACCACCTTCAAACACACTTTATAATTTTAGTGATCCATGGTGCTTACTGTCCCTGCCTGCCCCCGCCCTAGCTCCGCATCAGGCGTGAGCTCCATAAGAACAGGCATCTTTGTTTCTGCTCTCTGACGTAGCCGTGCCCAGAACGGTGCCTGCCCGGCAGCAGCTCTCAATGAGTCTTTGTTGAGTGACTGAATGGTGGGGCAGGGACATGGCACTCGAGCACCTCTGAACTGCGCCTGGCACTCTGGATCAGAACCAGAAGATCTAGACTCTCATCTTGTGCTGCCACCCCAAGCACCTTATGATCGAGGACAAATCATCAAACCTCCCCCCACACCAGCCAATAAATTGATTCTTCCCCTCCCCCAAACTGAGTAACATGAACCTCCTGGGACAATTAGGAGACTATATGCAGGAAAGTTCTTTGTAAACTGGCTTAAGACACACACACTAAATGAACAGGTATAGCTATGACCTTGCTGGAGGGAGCTCCCAGGGGGCACAAAGGCCATTCTTTCCTCATTCTGGCGAAGGGAGCAGGAGGAAGGAGCCCAAAGACATTTCAGGTCTAATAGCCATGAAGACAGCGGCAGCTCGAGCCTCCCCAGTCCCCCTGGTGTTTGCCGCCCTGACTCACTCCCTGCTTCCATCAGTCTTCTCATACATATGGAACAACATCTGTCCCTTTTCTAGGTTTCTCCCCCAGAGTTAATCTCACCAAGGGAAAGGTTGGTCTCTGACATTTATGACACTGGGTTACTGCAACCAGCCCATCAGGTGCAGAGGGCTTTTCACTATTGCTTATAATTATCCTTAGGATTGAAATGGCTTTGTAGCCAGGAAACAAAATGTCCCTTTATAAATTCCAGTCCCTTTCTGATAGGTGAGAGTTTGGTACACACATCTGTCTACAAGGCAGGGCTTTATGAGATTATATTTCAAAGGTGTGCTTCTTTTGTTTTTTAATGAGATCAAAATGTTCCACTAAATTTTTTTTCACCTGAGCTTTTAATCATACATGAAAGAAAGAGGCCAACTAGCTCCTGGCCTATGCAAAGGTCTCCAAGGACAGCTTAGTGTTTGGATGATAGCAATTTGTGATGGAGAACTTGACCCTGGAAGACGAGGATGGACTTGGGGGCTATTATAACTATGATTACAGTAGCTTCCATAACTCGAGTGGAACAAATACAAATGAGTGACCGCAACACTACAATCTCCAAGAACAGTTTCTCAAACTGGGGTAAGGAGTCCTCAAATTCTCACCCATTAGCAGTCGGGTGAGAATGACTCTCCATCTTCTTCCCTAGTACCTGGCAACCACAAATCAATGTTCTGTCTCCATGGATTTACCTACTCAGGATATTTCATAAAAGTTGAATCATATACTCTGCAGACTTTTGTGCCTGTCTTAACATAGCATGTTTTCAAGGTTTATCCATACTGGGGGATGGATCAGTTCTTAATTCCTCGTATGGCTATATAATATTTCAATATCTAGATGCACAACGTTTTCTTTAATTTTCCATATATCTTTTCCTTTTTAACCCTCACCTTCCCTCTTCATATCCCTGCTATCTTGACCTCAATGTGGGTTGTTTCCAATTTTGAGCTGCTATAAAGAATGCTGCTATGTATATTTATGTTCAAATTTTGTGTGAATGTATATATGCTTTAGTCCTCTTGGGACTATATTTAAGAGTGGGATTGCTGGGTCGAACGATAACTCTGGTTAACTCTTGGATAAAATGCCAAACCATTTTCCACAACAGCTGTGCCATTCTATATTCCTACCAACAATAAATAAATGTTTCAATTTCTCGACACCCAAGTCAACTTTTTTATTACCTTTTTTTTAAAAAGATTTATTTATTTATACAAGAATCAGGGTACAGGCCAGATCTGCGGGAGGGTGAGAGGATTCACCAGAGACAGAGCCGGGAACAGAACAGGCAGATTGACTTAAATCCACTCTGAGGGGCGCAGTGGGCAAGGCAGGAGAGGTCTGCTGCACCATGTGTGTTGCTCCACTGCCGGTGGGGATCATACTGGCACTGCAGAGGCTGCAGACAGCTTCACAGCACTGTGCTCAACTGCCTGCACCACCAGAGAGGACTTTTTTTATTACCTATCTTTATAGCCTCATTAGTGGTTCATTTTATCACTTAAGCATATCCTCCACTTCTCCCCGACAAAATACTGGGTTTCCATCAGGACAACATCCAGTTGTGAGCTGGAGTTCCCTTGTATGAGCTCACAAGAGCTGAATATGCTCATCTCTGCCCAACTCCATACTCACTGACCCTGACAGCTTGAAATTGACTATGGTGGGAGTATTTACACCATTGGCATTAGCAAACACTTTAAAGCAGAGCAACCTTAACTTTTCTAGACTGTCAGTTGTTAAACATTCACCAGTACAACACAAACAGTATAATTGTACCCCTAACTCCTCAGTTTTCTTCCATTTTCTCTTTTCTTCAGCTTGCAAATCTACCATTTTCCTTACATACCTTCTAGTTTAATTAAAATTCTAGCTTTTTCCAAAGCTCGGTTCAACTCTTTTACACAAAGCTACTACCACCATTTCAATTGCCTTCATGATCTGATGATTCTAAGTTTCTATTCTGAATCCAGCCCTTACTCTTGAGCAGCCAGTCCTTATCTTTAACTGCCTATGGATGCATTTCTCAACTACATTAGATCCAACATTTAAAAACAGTTCTCAGTTGTCCTCTCCTGTGGTGGTCCATATCTAACTTGCTTTGTGGTGGCAATATTGGTCTTCAGTAGTTTTTGAATTCTACACTTATCTGCTAACAATTTGTGTTACAATGATAATAAGTAATGCTTATATTTTTATAAATGTACATTTTACTTGATGTGTATGAAGTACATTTGAAATGTTTCGATATTTATTTTTACTTATTTTTTCAAAATAGTTACTAAGTCTCAAACACTTAAAAAATTAAATACCAGTCTTGGCATTGACCTTTTGCTCTGATATTAATACTGCAACATTCAGCACCTCCTCAAGCCAAAAACTGGCCTTGACATCTATCTCTTAGTCCCCACATGTAATCTACAAGACCTACCTATTTTCTACTTCCAAAATATCTCTTGAATCAGTCCACTTCTCTCCATCCATACCACCAAGAAATAAGTCAAAATACAGTAACTTCTTATCTAGAGGAGTCTACTCACTGATCTCCTAGGCTCTGCTCCCTCTTCCCTTCTAAGACATTTTCCAGGGTACAGCCAGTGACCCATCTGAACTGCAAATAAGGTTGTACCACTGATACCCTCAAAGCAAACACCAGCTTCCCTGCAAAGTTTATAAGGGCATTTACTCCCTGGCCTCTGCTTATATCTCCAATGTTTCTTTATTCTGACCTTATGCCCCAGCCACCAGTTTACCTCAAAGTAATTCAATTAAAAAATCTTCACTAAGGGCCTCCCCTGGTGGCGCAGTGGTTGAGCGCTGGGTTGCGAGGCTGCCTGCAGCCTCTGCAGCGCCAGTTTGATCCCCTGCCACCGGCAAGGGTCCCACAAAAAAAAAAAAAAAATCTTCACTAAGTATAATGTGAAAGAATACAAATATGATTGTGGCAAGTCTGGCATATATACAGGGACCACAGAGTACAGCTGCATAGGTTGTACGCTGCACAATCCCTGGGAGTGCCACTAACATGCTAGTATAAAGGTACTATCTTATAAGATATATACACAATATAAGAATGCTGCAAATATATACATAGACATGATATCAGGTAGAAAGTGACAGATGAAAAATAACAAACTTTGGGCCTCCCCTGTGGCGCAGTGGTTGAGCGCTGGGTTGCAAAGCTGCCCGCAGCCTCTGCAGCGCAGGTTCGATCCCCGGCTGCTCCCCAGCCACCGGAGGAGGGTCCCACATGGCGCACAGACCTCTCCTGCCGCCCGCTGCTCCCCTCAGCAGTGTACTTCGGTCCTTCTGCCTGCTCTGCTCCCCGCTCTGGTGAATTCTCTCACCCTCCCGCGCTTCTGACTGTACCCAGTGCTTGTATAAATAAATAAATAAATAAATAAATAAATAAATAAATAAATAAATAAATCTTAAAAAAAAAAATCTTACTTTAAAAAAAAAAAATAACAAACTTTAAGAATGAAATACCTCCTTGATTTCTTTTTACCTCCAGTCCATACTCTGATCTCCTGGTTTACCTAGTTTGAAATTCAACACCTCTACCTCCAATCCCAGGGTGAATAATTAAAATCAATTTAAAAGAATTCCTCATCATGGGTGCATTATACTTTGATTTTGGAACAAGCATGCTGCTGCATGAGCATCTTCCTACTTGGCTTTTGGTTTTCCCACAGAGAGAAGCCCACGATCAGGACTCTCACCATGTCTTCTGTACATGTACAGCACCTACAGATGCCTTGGCCATGCAGACTAACTTCAGTAGTAAATGTGATGGCAACAGGGGCTGTATCTTGGCAGGACAACTTGGTGACGGAGGATGAGGGTAAGAGGACACTTATGCTTTTTGAATTGATTACCACGTAGATGAATTACCTATTCAAAAAAAAATTTTAAGTATTGTTTTTTTTTAAAGTGAATGCCTCCCTGAGAGTGAAACTTTTTTTTTTTTTAAAGCAGGATTCTTGGAGCTGGGTGCTCAGGGAGTGCCATGTGGGGGGAGGCGGCCACAGCATTGTGCCACCCCGGCCAGGAGCTAGCACTGCCATTGTGCTTCACAGATGACTCCCAACCATAGGGAAATGTTCTTTAGAGGATAAATTAGGAAATCAGGAAGCCTTAGTCTGCTGGTGGAGGAGGGGGTGACAGAAACAGTTTCTCTTATAGTCTTATCTCTGCAAAGGGACATTATCAGCTCTGGGTACTGATAAGTATCAAGTGTGAGTGCTATGAGCCAGAAAGGCTGAAAAGACACCTGGGTAGATGCCTCTTTTCCCATAAAATGAAATCTACATTGATGACTAATGGAGCTATTAATGCCAGCTTTGCGACTCTAGAAGTTCTGAATACAAATCCCAGCCCATTCTCTGGGACATCCCAGCCTCGGCCACTGCCACGTGTCACGAGCTGAGATTTGAACCCACCCTTCTGCCATCACAGGGGAAACTGAGGTGGGCGAGTACAGAATTAACTCTAGGACACCAGGCCTGCTCTGGCCAAACTCATCCTAATGGCAAACAGAAGCCTTGCTCTCGCTTAAGTCAGTTCTGCTGTGGCCTGGGGCCAAGATCTGGGAGCAGGGTTTGGGGGGAATGTACTTGGGCAGGTGATTTTAAAAAAGTTTTCCAACAGTAGAACAAGTTCCTGCACCAGCAGAGCCCAACCACTGTCCCATAAAGTTGAAATCTAGTCACTCTGGGCCTCATCTAACTTGACCTTCATTCTAGAAATAGCAAAGATACTTTTCTTTAAGTCTCTACACTTGTGAAGGAGCGCAGCAAGCAGATCCTCTTTGCTGCCCTTTACACCTTTTGAATTGCTTGCCTGTCTGTATTATCTGTTCAAAATATAAATTTAAACAGTGTCATCCTGCCCATGGCACTGATTCCTGCAGAGTGGCACACATTTATGACTGATCCTCTAAATGAAAGGGTCAGAAGAAAACCCAGAACCTTCTCACCCCACATGATGCCCCCCCAGCCCTGCACCACTTACATCTCCCAGTCCCTACTGAAACACCCTTTCCCAGGGCTTCTTGGAATGGTCCCTGATCCTTCTAGAACCTCTGTCCTCCACAACATTCATGGGTCGGATCATAAACCACCTTGTTTTGTTGATACCTCCCGGTTCTTCTCTCCAATTAGGTGGTAAATTCTCTGACTTGCATCTGTGTGATAGACAACCCCATGTCTAACTGTACTTTTCCCACAAACACACTTCCCCGCATGTTTTAGAGGATTTCTTATTGTTTATGAATTAAAGCAAGGTCTTATAATCCAAGCTTCAACCAGGTACAGCAATGCTGATAGACCTGACAGGTAGTTAAAGCTGTTGGTTAACTAAGAGATTAAAAGATCCAGAGACAGGGGAGTTTACTCTTTTAAGAGTGCTTAGCAGTAATTATACCTACACTTAATTTTTTAAAATTACAAACATGTTAGTAAACAAATTCAAGTAGTGATGTATAAGGTAGAAACTGAAAATTCTCCTTCACCTCTTGAAGCACCCCATTAAACGATGTGCTATCATCATGTCCCAGTACCTGTATCAGCCATAACAGCCCTAACAATTACTATACACAGGAATGCATTGTTGAACAAAAAAAATGTGTTGTCTCCCAGTTCTGGATGCCAGAAATCTGATGTCAAGTTGTGGATAGGGCTGATTCCTTCTAAGCTGTGAGGGAGAATCTGTTCCATGTCTCCCTCCTAGTTTCTGGTGATGGCCAGATATCCTTGGATTCCTTGGTTCCTGCTGGCCCAACTCCACTCTTCACATAGCATCTTTCCTATGTGTGTGTCTGTGTCCAAATAGCTCCTTTTTTAAAAAAAAAATTATTTGTTTATGCATACAAGAGCTGGGGTGTAGGCCAGAGACATGGGGAGGTGAGAGGATTCACCAGAGACAAAGTGGGGTGCATAATAGGCAGAGTGAATGAAATACATTGCTGAGGGGAGCAGCGGGCAAAACAGGACAGGTCTGCTGCACCATATGAGTCACCTCCCTGACCTGGAATCAAATTTGTGCTGCACACTATTTACAATAGCTAAGATTTGGAAACAACCCAAATGCCCAAAAATAGATGCCTGGATCAAGAAGATGTGGTACATGTACACCATGGAATATTACTCAGCGATCAAAAAAGATACACACATGCAATTTGCAGCAACATGGATGGCGCTAGAAGGGATCATGCTCAGCGAAATAAGCCAGAAAGAAAAAGAAAAATACTGGATGGTCTCACTCATAGCAGGAATCTAGAAAACTTAAATAAGGGACCAGGAAAAAGAATAACTATAAGAAAGAAAATATCAAAATCAACAAATAACTATGAACAAGAGACACTCTATGGGGGGTGGGGGGCAGGGAAAGGAGGGCTTGGGGTAAAAATAAGGGGGTTGTAATTGTATGGGGAATATAAAAATAAAATTTAAATTAAAAAAATTTGTGCTGCAGTAGCCGTGGATAGCTTCATAGTGCTGACACTTAACCCCTTGCGCTACCAGGGAAGCCCTAAATGTCTCCTTTGGATAAGGAGCCATGACTGACATCCTCTTAACTTGACTATGTCTGCAAAGACCCTATTTTCAAATAACATTTTGAGGTGCTGTGTGGTATGTCAGCGGTGGGGGCGGGGTGGGGGCACGGTAATCTCAGGTACAAATGAATGTTTGGAGGACACAATTCAACCCATACAGCACCCATTCCTCACATTTTCCATTTGGACTAGGAGCTGCTCATAGCTTGCTTGTAAAATCTGAGAATAACTTCTTTCGACAAACAATAAAAAATGTCAAAATAGAATCATGTTACCTCCTGTGCGGGAAATAAAATTAATGTTTATTAGACATCTCTCGTGGTTCTGAAACCTTGTAAGTTTTCTCCCTTTAATCTTCACAACCACCTAAAATTCCTTGAAATCAAAGACTATTGTGTCCATTGTCACGACCCCCCTTCTATAGTAGACCCAGCCCAGAGCTGCAATAGTCAGACAAGAAGCATTTGCTGAATCAATGAACTCCGTGGGGTAGATATTATTTCCCCCATATGAAGGGTGAAGAACCCAATTTGGAGCTACCCAGGCTCATGCCACAAAGTCACATGGCTGGTAAATAAGCTGCCTGTTTGGGAGTCAAGTCCAAGCCCTCCTGACTTTCAAAGCTCCTGCCCTTGCCCTAAACTGAAACCAGAGGTTCTCCAAGTGTGGTGGCAGGACACCAGCGACAAGAAACATAAGAAAGGTGAAGACACCTACAACTGGCCGGCCTCAGCAGGGCCTGCCTGCGAACTTGTCAGAAATGCAAATCTTGGGCCTCTTCGCTAACCACTAACCCATGAATCAGAACCTCTAGGGTGGGCTCAGCAATCTGGGTTCCAGCAGGTTCCAGCTAGCCCCACCTGTGACAGCTTGGAAGCACCTGTACTAATCTGGGAAGCTGGGTGGGTGAAGAATTAGAGATTGGCTTAGTCTTTTATTTATTTATTTATTTATTTATTTGAGTTTCCTATGCTGTTGCAGAATTTCCAGAAAACCCCTTCTACTCCAACCATCGTTGTTATTTCTTTATGCTTAAAAATTATATTACCCACTGTTTTTGAAAAGTAGAAAAGAGAGAGATAAGAGTGCCTAGAGGTAATTATTGAAATCTGAACTCTTTCTTCAAGTTTCTCTTCTCTGCGGGAAAAGATGTGGCATCGTGTAAGCAGCCCTGGTGAGCCACCACTGGTAACTCCTAAATTCAGCTTCAGCTTTTCCACTTAGCAACGAGGACAGACAGTCCTCTCGAGGGTAAGAGTGTGGCTGGAGAGCACAGCTGCTTGCTCTCTCGTATAGGACTGGCTAGATGCTTTGAAAGCTGCCAAAGGACTGAGGATCTTGTTGGCAGCTAGTGCCTGCCCAAGGAGGGAGAAACCAGGACCCCACCAGGTGGAGGCGGCCTGGGCAAGCTCCCACACAGGGTTCTGCATCTGGTCTTTGCCTGGACAGGGTTATAAGACTTTGCAGCAGAAAATCTGGAAGCACCCAAAACTAAACCAAGTGGCAGGGGGAGAGCAGTGCCATTACTGACCTGCAGCATTTTCCTTTGGGAAACTTTAATATTGTTCATTGTGAAAAGGGAGGTAGGATCAGCAGAAGGGGAGCTAGAGAAACGAGTGCCATCTAAAGCAGGTTGCTCGACCTCAAGCCATTTGCCTGACTTCACGTTCTCAGATGTCTTCTGCTGCAAGGCAGAAGGTGGAGAGCTCCTTTATTTGGAACTAAAATTGGTAGCAGGGTTCCTTTGTTCCTTCCCACACCCCCCCAACCACCCTGCACCCAACAGTGCCTAAGGCACATTAAGACTCAAAGGGTTCCCCTGGGGCCATCCTGGAGCACCACATTGGGAACTGAGTCCACAGCAGCCTTTCACTCTGCCAAAGCAGAGATGGGACCTGGGACCAAGCATGAAACGAAGGCAAAATGCCATTCTCCTGAATATTCAGGAAGGCCTCAGATGATCCTTCTGCTCGCTAGCAGTCACAGGAGGAAAGGAGACAGCTCTTCCTACTTCTTTATTTTTATACTTACTGATAAACAAACAACTTGCTCTTTCCTCCCACTCTAAGCAGTGCCAGTGTCTGTAAAGGCTAATAGATAGTAATTAACATCCTATCCTTGCTACTTCAATTGGAGACCAAAGGAAATTACTCTAGATGATAAAATAAAATATATTTCACTTCTACTCTGGTGTGTGTGTATTTATGGACATCATCCCCCTAACCCAATAAGCTGCAAGTTCCTTGAGGTTAGTGTTGGGTCGATTTGTCCCAAATTCCTAGCTGCATGTGCAATACCGGCGTATTATGAGTGTTCAAGATGATTATTGCATCAAGAAATAACATCCTGGAGATTTAGGGACACCAGATTTAGGGCACTAATCCAACATCAAAAGGATTGGGTGATTTTATGATATGCCCTTATGTGGAATTAAAAAGTATGTCCACATATTCTTTGATGTTCCTCCCTCAAGAGAAAGTTTAATTCTCCTCCCCTTGAATGTGGGATGAACTGAGGACTTGCTTCTAATGAACAGAATATGGTGGAAATGACTAGGTCCTAAGAGGTCTTGTGCTTCCTCCTGGCTCTCTCTGACCCACCTGCTTGGAAGGAAGCTGGCAGCCACGTCATAGGGACACCTAAGCAGCCCTATGGAGTGACCCACACATGAAGACCTGAGGGGCCCCCAATAGCCATGTGGGTAAACATTTGGGAGGCTGATCCTCAAGTTCCAAACAAGCTTTTGGGTGACTATAACCCTGATGGACAACTTGACCGTAACCTATGAGATTCTGAGCCAGAATCCCCCAGTTAAGCTGCTCCTAAATTCCTGACCCAGCGAAACTATGAGATGATAAATGCTATTTTCAACCCTTACTTTTCAGAGCAACTTATTATAAAGCACTTGATCACAGACAGCAGCGATAATAGTGTATCCATTCTGAAAAAGATTGTTTCGAATTCCTGTTGCACCAAGAGATTTCTATCTCATTAATAGCCGATTTTACACGGCTAAAATTCTACTGTCAAACTTAACACTGACAAGACGTTCTCCCCACCTCAAGGGCCCTGCTACATCTTCAGTTCTTACTAAAATTTACCACTTATGTAAAGCCTGGTTTAGACTCTTAACCACACTCATCCACACTAAAATAACTTTCCTGTGCCTATTTGCACTTTGGCATTGGATTGGCATAACCAGTTGCGCCTACTGAGCCCAGGCTATATGCCAGTGTACTGGGTGGGCCTGTTTCCCTCCAGAATCCTTGTTTTCCTAGCACCTTCCAATGCGTAGCATTACTTAAAAATGGGGTCTTTAGGGATCTTCCTGGTGGCTCAAGGGGTTAAGCACTGCATGATGAAGCAATCTGCAGCCTCTGCAGCACGAGTTCGATCCCCAGCCAGCCAGGGAGCAGCCCACATGGCAAAGCTGACCTGCTGCTCCCCTCAGCAGTGTATTTCCGTCGACCTGCCTGTTCTATTCCCCACTGTCTCTGGTGAATCCTCTCACCACCACCACCCCCGCCCCCGCATCTCTGGCCTGTATCACAGCTCTTGAATGCATAAATAAATAAATCTTTAAAAAAAATGGGGTCTTTACATATTTACTGTAATTAGATGATGAGGTTATAATAGAGTTGGATGGAGCCTAAAATCAACAACTGGTGTCCATATAGATGGCTGTGAGAAGGCACAGAGACACATGGGGAGAGACACAAGTGACAGTGGAGGCAGGAAGGGGAGTGCTGCAGCTGCAGAATAAAGGAAAGTCCCAGATCACTGGTCACCACTAGAAGGTAGGAGATGAGAGAGAAGTCTTCCCTACAACAGTCAGAGAGAGCAGGGAGCTGCATGTGCTGATATTGAACTCTTAGCCTCCAGAACTGTGAGAGAATAAATTTTGATTGCTGTCGCCAGCTTCTGGAGCGGCAATCCTAGCAAACAAATGCAACTAGTCAATGTGCATATTTTTTCTCATTTCTAAATTTAACAACGATCCTTCAAATTGAATGGGGTTTGCTCCTTTAACAAATGAGTCTCGCAAGCAGTGAAACTACCCTGGGGCCAGCAGTGGCCCCAGAGGCTGTGCTCTGCCCATGGCCCCTTCCTACCTGGCCCCTGGCATCATCTATAACTGCTGTTCCCTTCAAGGTTGTGTGTGCTGTCAGTGTTGGTTTCATGTCATGTAATTCTGTCTTTTTATAGAGGCATGTTTTTTCTTTTTTTTTTTTTATTTGTTTGTTTGCTTGTTTGTTTGTTTTGTTTATACATGCACTGGGTACAGTCAGAAGCGCGGGAGGGTGAGAGAATTCACCAGAGCCAGAGCGGGGAGCAGAGCAGGCAGAAGGACCGAAGTACACTGCCGAGGGGAGCAGCGGGCGGCAGGAGAGGTCCGCGCGCCATGTGGGACCCTCCTCCGGTGGCCGGGGAGCAGCCGGGGATCGAACCGGCGCCGCAGAGGCCGCGGGCAGCTTCGCAACCCAGCGCTCCACCGCTGCGCCACCGGGGAGGCCCCATGTAATTCTGTCTTTTTCAGTTCATTACGTTCGATAAATACTTGGTGAATGAATTACTTTAAACTTCAGGGAGTTAAAAGTTAAAAACAGTTAAAAATAAAAATAGCTAAAAATAATATTTTTAAAAAAGTTGAAAATAGAAGAGGAAAAATAAGTATTCAGTGGAGAAAACATGGCAATGGCCCATTATCTCCAGAGAAAACCTGTCGTTGGTGTTTTCTAGCTCTGAGGAACTGCTTTCTGGAATCAGGGACCAATGTGGATAGCAATGGTCAACATTCCTAATAGAGATTAAAAGCAGAAAGGGGGCCTCCCTGGTGGTGCAAGGGGTTAAGCTCCGCACTATGAAGCAATCCACAGCCTCTGCAGAATGAGTTTGATCCCCGGCTGGCCAGGGAGCTACCCACATGGCGCCGCAGACCTCTCCTGCCTTGCCCGCTGCTCCCCTCAGCAGTGGATGTCAATCTACCTGCTCTGTTCCCCACTTTGTCTATGGTGAATCCTCTCACCCCCCACACCTCTGGCCTGTACCCCAGCTCTTATATGCATAAATAAATAAATCTTTAAAAAAAAAAACCAGAAAGGACATAGGGTGGAGGACATAAATACTAGAAATAATGGGGCCATCTCGCGACCACTTATTTTGCTTAACAATTGCAAATGTTTAAAAAAGAATAATTTTTATCCCTGCGGTATGGATTTACTTTAGAAATAGTGAACTTATTACAAAAGGTAAAAAGTATTCCTTTTTAAATATCTGTAATGTTAAGCAGTGTGACCCAGCTGAGGATAAGCACCCACCCAGCTACTGGAGGGGACTGGTGAAGATGCCCAGGTCGGGATGACCACTGAGGTCCATGCCAACACCAGCATTTTTGAGGTGACAATTTTACCCCTAAATGGTACTCCCCAGAGTGACGCAACCCATCCATCTCTGATGGGTTTTTTTAGGTTATCTAGAAATTAAAAGGATGTCTCCTTTTGCAGAGAAGCACCTAAAAATCTACTTGCCTGCATTCAGTGGTATAGTGCTCACACTTCTTTATGTCCACTCCCTTACGTTACTCATCATTTGACCAACATGAGGATGTGTAAGCAATTGTCTGCCTAAAACCAGTGTGTGGTCACAAGCACATGTTTCTCTGAAAGCTTACATAAATCTATTGCACATGAGGAAAACTGGCTGGCGAATATAAAATCCGGGGTAGTCTTGTAGATAACGTGACTAAACGTTATATACGTCCTTTTAAAAATCTGTCCTTTCTCTCCACCCCATTTTTTCCAGTTCTTTGTTTTATCTGACTTCCTGCTAATTTGTTTCTTATTTTATATTTGGGTATAGCCCCTTCTTTTCTTTTATAGATGATTCACACAGTTGAATTAATATGTACAAAGGGAAGTTTTAGCACTAATTTTAAAAGTATTTTTACAAGAAAAACAAGTTGACCCATCAATTCAAAGTTTATGGAACAGCTAGTCGCCCAGGTCTTGACATATCTGACTTCTCCTAAGAGCTAGCCTGGGCCACAACCATCCTTGCACTAAGAATTTGAACTAAGTCAGACGAATAGATATAACCAGTGCTTGTCTCTTGTGGGTTTTCTAGTCTAGAAGGGGTTGGAGATCAAAGCAACCAATTTCAAGCAAAATCAGATAATTTCAGTTTCCTTTCCAATTCAGAGACAGCTTTCCTTTATTGTTTTGGGAAGGAGAGGGGTTCTCCAATGAACATGCAGGCTTACCTTCTTATATTAAAGCCCATTTTTTTCCTTTTATTTTGTATCAGTGGTAAGATTCAGATTTAAAAAAAAAATCAAATTCTAGGCCTAAGAAACTCAATGTATTTATTTTTCAGACTGCATGGCTCTGTGGGTCTTTTTAAATGCCTTCAATAATCCTGACACATCAAAGAAGAAAAAGAGGGGGTAACTTCATAGTAGGTTTCTCAGACTTAAAGGAATTTGAAAAGCAGAGAACCTAGGAAGTATAAAAAAGATATTTTCTTCCAGCAGCTGTCAAACACTATAATTATCTGTTCTGTGCTTTATCTGGTGTGACATAGAAGGAGAGCTTAAGAAAAATGTGACAAATGGCACAATTTTTATTACTTACCAGGGAGCCAATGCTGATAGAGGAAAAGCTCAGAGTTTGGCTAATTATTTCAGAAAATTTGGTAATTTAGCCATCAGGCCCATCTGCCCTGACCGGGAAAAGCAGGCAACTATATGGAACCAACCAACCAGTAGGGCACTCCGTGTCTCAGGGATTCTCTTTGAGAATAAACTCTGATGTGCCATCATGGCCAAAGCCTCCTTCCTCCGTCTGACTGCATGTGGAGAAGGCCAGCGTTATCTTTAAAACTCTATCTTACCAGGGGCCACCCTGGTGGCCTTGGGGTTGAGTCTCAGCGGAATAACCGCTGTGGCCAGGGTGCTGACCCACACATGGCGCAGCACACCTCTCCTGTCTGGCCCACTGCTCCCCTTGGCAATATATTTCAGAAGATACACCTGTTTAGCTCCCCACTCTGTTTCTGGTGAATCCTCTTATCCCTGGGAAACTCTGGCCTACACCCCAGCTCTTATATGCAAAAATAAAGTAAATAAAAATAAAACTTTATCTTACCAACCTGACACACAGCTACTAAAATGTTAAACACTTGCTGTTTGACTCACTACTTCTACCTAAAAAAATTTACCCTACAGATGGACTCAAACGAGTTTGCATCAATACATGGAGGAGGAAGCTCACTGTGGCGCTGTTACCATAGAAACAACTAGACTCAACCTAGTCTTCAAGTTCTGTTTCAATAAGCTGTATTGAAACAGATATGCATACATATAATGAACTAACATTTAGTTGTTAAAAATAAAGACACAGAGCTGTCATCATAAAAATAGTAAAATATAGGACAAATATTCTGATCTGATTTGTACAGAAAATAAAAGAATAGACAGATGTGCCTGTAGAGGCATTGAGATTTCAAAAAGAATATATTTAAGCAAGTATAGACAGAGGTTAGTCTTTGCGGTTTTACAGGGAGGAGAGGAAACTTTTATCAGCTTTACTTTTGCTCTGGATTTTGAGCGTGGACAGGCAGAAAACAGCACAGTGATTAAGAGCCCAGTTGCCTAAGACCCTGTTCTTTTACCTGCCAAGTAACCTCAGACAGGCTAATGTCTCCGTGTCTGAGTTTCATCATCCACAAAATGGGGATTTATTCAGGAAATCTGTTGATGTGTGATGTGTGAAATCTACTATGTGATAGTCACTAGAAACAGAGAAAAGAATGTAAGAATACTAACCCTCTGAGAGTTTACCCTCTAAGCAGAAAAGATGAACAATTAAACATACATATGTGAAACATATGCCAGGTGGTAGAGTGTTTTGGAGAAAAATAAAGCAGGAAAGAGGAGAAGCTGTGGGTGGAGTAGGGGTGGGGTATTGATGGTACCTGCATCACAGAGTTATTGTAAAAACCAGATGAGTTAATGCATACAGCTTACTTAGAACATAAATGGGAAATATTATTACAAAGATGATGCACATGTATTATTTTTATAATGTAAAAGTAAATGTTAATTTTTAAATGAATCCCTGCCACCAGGACTTTGATCAAAATCTCAGCTTTTTTTTTTTTTTAAAGATTTATTTATTTATGCATATAAGAACTGGAGTACAGGCCAGAGATATGGGGGTAAGAGGATTCATTAGAGACAGAGTGGCAAACAGAACAGGCAGATGGACTGAAAACACACTGCTGAGGGGAGCAGCAGGTGAGTCAGAAGAGATCTGCCACATCATGTGGGTCAGATCCCTGGCTGGGGATTGAACTCATGCTGCAGTGGCTGCGGATAGCTTCATAGGTTGCCGTCTTAACTCCTTGCGCCATCAGGGAGGCCCCCAAATCTCAGCTCTTTTAACAGTTTTTGAAGCTCCAAAGTAGGAATATATTTTTCATTTTACAAGTGTTAAATGTCACCCAGCCACTCTGGCCTTCTCCATCCTCAAGCACTAGATCCTTTCCTAACTACAAGCTGCCCCCTCGTCTTCAGCAGCAAACTCCTCCACATCCTCCTGTTTGTCACTTCAATGTACTCCTCGGTGAGGCCTGTTCTAACCTTCCCCATCTAGATAAGTCTCCTTGTCTTCTCTCATAATATCCTTCACTTTTCTTTCATAGCACTTAACCAAATTTAAAAGTCAGTTGGAGTGATTATTTTTATATCAGCTGTGCTCTTGAAGTGAAAAAATCTCTCCAAGAACCACTTGGGTGGGGGAATGTGAGAAAGAGGATGAAAAGGCTGGGAATTTTCACTCTGGGCTGGGTGGAGAGGCAGGCAGCTGAGAAGGGATTTAGAACAAGATTGATGAATAGAGCCTCCCCGGTGGCTCAAGGGGTTAAGCATTAGCATTATGAAGCTATCTGCAGCTACTGCAGCAAAAGTTCGAACTCTGGCCAGGGATCTAACCCACATGGCGCAGCAGACCTCTCCTGTCTCGCCCACTGCTCCCCTCAGCAGTGTATTTCAGTCAGTCTGCCTGTTCTGCTCTCCACTCTGTCTCTGATGAATCCTCTCAGCCCCTGCACCTCTGGCCTATACCCCAGCTCTTGTATGCATAAACAAATAAATCTTTAAAAAAATGAATGATGAATAGGGGGCTTGCTTTGGTAGCACAAACACACAAACACTCTAGAGCGATGTAGAGAAGATCATCATGGCACCTGGGTAAGGTGGACATGCAAATTCATGAAGCGTTCCGCCTATTTTTGTTTTAAAAAAGGAATGATGTAGAGGATTTTTTATACTCTTTGCTGTAGAATGAGCAATGCTCTATCTCTTGGTTGCAGTAACACACTGAAGTCATGGGGAGCTTCAGGTGGGATACCTCCTGAAATACACCAGGATGCCTTACTACCCACCAAGCCAAGAATATGTGTACTGCCTACAAATGTGTCAAAGTCTAGAAGGACTGATAGACTTGCCAAGGTTGTGAGGTGAGGTGGAGGCGTGCAAAGTTAATGGGAAGCAAAATTGCTGTAATTTCTCCAATAGAGATTCTGGATAAAATAATGAAGCAATAAAGAATGTATGTGCCCTTTAATTGAGGAATGCCCATTTCTAGGGACATAATCTAAGGAGTTAATCAAATGACAGCTGAACAAGTGTTTACAAACATGTATGAATAGGTGTTCATTTCAGTCTTGTTTATACTAATAGAAATGAGACACTATCTGAATTGGTTGGTAAATAAATTATATTACATGCTACAAAACTATGGAATCTTCAAAAAGAGGACCTATATTTATTAACATTTTTTTTGGTATAAAAAAATAGGTTCTGAAACAGCATTGTGATAGGATTCCATTTATGGAGAATTATATATTGACTTCTATACATATAAGTATAGAAATTCTACAAGGATAGAAAGAAATGTACATCTGGAAAAATGTTTGCCGTGTTTTTAACAAGATAAAATTCTGGGTAAGTTTTGTGTCTTTTGGGATTCTTTATTTCTTGATTTTTAGAATGCAATGTATCATTGTTACAAAAATAATGCTAATTAAGCACTGTATTCAGAAGACAGTACAGCACTCTGGTATTCAATCCCATTTCAAAATCAATATTTTGCTTTGAGTATGCTATATCTGTACTGTACTATAGTTTTCTTGTTGTATTTCTTGAGCAGCATTCTATACCAACACACACTGCAGTTAAAAATTCTCAGATGTCATCTTCCAGCAAGATGCTGAAGTATATAAAAGTCCACTGGTACACTGTAAATTAGTTATCCTGAGATAATATCTCATCATGTCCTTGACTTATCTTAGCACTGAACCTTATTTAACACCATAAGAAGACTGGAGTGGTTATTTGTACATAGCAACCCTGATTTTCAAGGTGACAAACTGAAAAGATGACCACAGATTTTTACCCCTATATGAATATAACTTTGCAATAATATATATAATTCCACTAAAAATCTACTAACATTATTGACAATTATTGAGTACTGACTATGCACTAGTCTTCCATCTTCTTTTTATTTACCTTCATTTCCCAATATTTCTGCAATTGGAATGTGTCACTTTTTTTTTTTTAAAGATCTATTTATTTATTTATACAAGCACTGGGTACAGTCAGAAGCACAGGAGGGTGAGAGAGCTCACCAGAGTCAGAGCGGGGAACAGAACAGGCAGACTGATGAAGTACACTGCTGAGGGAGCAGCGGGCGCAGCAGGAGAGGTCTGTCATGCCATGTGGGACCCTTGCCTGGCGGCTGGGGATAGAACCAGAGCTGCAGAGGCTGCGAGGGCAGCTTCACAGCCCAGCGCTCAGCTGCTGTACCACCAGGGGAGGCCCTGAAATGTATCACTTCTGCAATGTTTAAAGTCAGATGTTTGCAGGCTGGTTCAGTTTTAATATACCATTACCTGACACAGGGGAATGGGCAAAATTACTTCTTAAAGGTCAAGAATCTACTATAATTTATTCCTCCCTGATAGTAAACAAAAACAGTAAATTTTGCTGCCCTAAAAATACTTCATGATACAGGGACACTTACTGTTTTTCTCATCATCATATGTGGCAGGCTGTTTAAACATCAAACTTTGCAGATTCCCAAGCAGAGAAGTCATTTTCAACTTACACTTACCCTAAAATAGTTCCTAAAAGCCCAGGGGTCTTTAATGCTTTCTAGAGAAACCTATTTTCCTGTAAATTCAAATTTTCAACACTTGTGTAGGGTAAATGATTCTCAGGCTTTTCTGCCCTCTGCCATTAGGAGTGCCCTGCCTGATGGGGTACCTGCATTTGTTACATTGTTATAAGTTATGTTGTTTACTTCTGTGGGCCACAGCAGCAGTATTTTTTTTTTTTTAAAGATTTATTTATTTATTTATACAAGCACTGGGTACAGTCAGAAGTGTGGGAGGGTGAGAGAATTCACCAGAGCCAGAG
Organism: Talpa occidentalis; assembly: GCF_014898055.3. Classification (NCBI taxonomy): domain Eukaryota; kingdom Metazoa; phylum Chordata; class Mammalia; order Eulipotyphla; family Talpidae; genus Talpa; species Talpa occidentalis. The sequence goes on along the minus strand of NW_023605305.1, from coordinate 106,003,341 downwards.
CGGGGAGCAGAGCAGGTGGAAGGACCGAAGTACACTGCTGAGGGGAGCAGCGGGCGGCAGGAGAGGTCTGCGCGCCATGTGGGACCCTCCTCTGGTGACGGGGAGCAGCCGGGGATCAAACCGGCACTGCAGCTTCGCAACCCAGCACTCAACCGCTGCGCCACCGGGGAGGCCCAACACAGCAGCAGTATTAAGATATTTGCCAAGAGAAGCAGAGGCAAGAAAGAGGGACAGGAGAGAGAAGGGAAAAAGAAGGCCAGAGAACCCATAGTGAAGACTTGCAGGGGCCTTGGAGGTCTTTTGGCCTCCTTGCACTCCTGCCTGCCTTGTACCTGGTTGCTGCACTACATGTAAAAGCTCAATAAAAGTCTGAGAAAGACATCAAAGGCTCCAGGACTCTGTTTTCCCCTTCTGCTCGGATCATAGAAATCTGCTCTGGCCCATCCTGTCCCTACAATGTGTTAGAAACAAATACAGGAAGAACTAAAAGAGCATAGAAGCTTTGAGTGACAGGGAAGCAGCATGCAAGGTCTCAGGACTCTTTCCCACCTAGAACAGGGGTAGCCTCAGGGGAAGCATTTATTGTGTTCCTTATAGCTGTTCTTTCTGCATCTTGGCTGGTTGCTTCTACTACATAATCCTGATTAAAATCCTTGATTCAGGGGCCTCCCCCGTGTCGCAGCGGTTGAGCGCTGGGTTGCGAAGCTGCCCGCAGCCTCTGCAGCGCCGGTTCGATCCCCGGCTGCTCCCCGGCCACCACAGGAGGGTCCCACATGGCGCGCAGACCTCCCCTGCCGCCTGCTGCTCCCCTCAGCAGTGTACTTCGGTCCTTCTGCCTGCTCTGCTCCCCGCTCTGGCTCTGGTGAATTCTCTCACCCTCCCACGCTTCTGACTGTACCCAGTGCACGAATAAACAAAACAAACAAACAAATAAATAAAGCATGCCTCTATAAAAAAAAAATAAAATAAAATAAAATCCTTGATTCAAGGCCTCCCTGGTGGTGCAAGGGGTTAAGTGTTAGCACTGTGAGGCAATCCGCAGCCATTGCAGCACGAGTTCCATCCCAGCCAGGGAGCGACCCACATGGCATAGCAGACCTCTCCTGACTTGCCTGCTGCTTCCCCTCATCAGTGTATTTCAGTACATCTGCCTGTTCTGTCCCCCATTCTGTCTCTCGTGAATCCTGTCACCCCCACTCCTGTACCTCTGGCCTGCACCCCAGTTCTTATATGCGTAAATAAATATTTTAAAAATAAAATAAAATCCTTGATGCACCCTCTTCATCACCCCACACCTTCAATAAGTTGCCAAATCCTCTAACTTCTACCCTCACATTTTTCCTATTTATGCCTTTCCATTCAACCCACCGCCACCACCCCAGCGCCATTCCTTGGTTAACAGCCTCCTTGACCTCAGTAAAATCTTCTCCACTGGTTACCTGGCCCCCAGCTCTCTGTTCTCACCTTTTGGTCTGCCTGCTTCCACCATGTTACTTTGTATTCATGCTAATCCACTCCACTTGGCTTTTCTGCCAGAGTCCTCAGGGATTCTCCATCTAGCTACTAACCCTCCGGCCTTGATTTCCATTGTATTCTACACCTGCTTCACATTCCAGCAACTTGCAATCCCCAGGATCTTTTGCATCTTCCATTTGTGGATCTTTCCTCAGGCACCTCCCTCTATGGAGAGAGCAAACTTTCTCCCTCTCTGCCCACTGAAATTCTACTGGTTATTCCAGAAGCAGGTTAAGTGCCAGCTGTTCAAATACATTTCTTCGTTTCCTATCAATAGCTATATTGCTACTCCGGCATTGCTTTCCACACGTTAACCTCATGTGATCATTTATATGCCACTGTATACCAATATTTTTGCCTACCAATACTTCCTAGCACCTAAGAACCACCAAGGATATATACTGAGCACTTTCTATGTGTTATCTAATCCCCACCAGAGCCTGTGAGATAGGCATTAGCATCCACATTTTACAGATCAGGAATCTGATGCTGTCACAAGTCCATTAACTTTCAAGTGACAAGTCCATTAACTTTCAGAGTGACATCCTTACTAAGTGGCAGAGTCCTCGCTTATTCAACACATTTTATTCTACTCCACGTCTGTCAGATTCCTAAACCCTATGGACTTTTCAGTACAGACTGGCAAGTCCCTCTGAGAGCAATTAACACTGGAGCCTTAAGACAAGGCAGATTAGTTAAAGGCAGTTGTGTTTCTCTCTCATCTGATTTTAATGCATGGTGCTATTGAAATGCACCTTCTGCTCTCAGTCATCATTTAGCCTGGGTTCCAGTGACTCATGAAGACAAATACTATACAGGATGTTTAGTTCCACTGGTGACACTGATTATTGTAAAACTGTGAAAGGAACACTCAGCTCCAGCACATGGGTAGCCATCTAGAATTCCCAGACCTCAGTTTAGGCCTCATGGCTAAACCTCGCTGTTTCCTGATTAGATCCAGAGGGCTGCCTCAGCTTTCAGAAACAAGGTTGGGACATCACTGTGCTCATTAGGTTGGCCTTGGCCTGATAAGAGCCCCCCCCCCATTCATACCTCACAAGAAATTTACAGGAAGATAAGAATAAAGAAGGGGTTTAGTCTACCTTGAATTGGCTCTCCACCATTTATGACTGGAAACTTCCAAACTTGTTGGGTCAGTTCCTATTGCCAAATGAAGAATACTATAATAATTCTCTTCCTTATTGTTTTGGAGTTGCCAGTGTTCAGCAGTCATTGTTTGCTCACGAAGAGTGTAAATAGGACTTGGTGACTCTGATGGCCACTAAGCATACATATCTCCTAAGCCACTTTCACTCCTGTGTAGGGTGTGGATCTAAAGGTTAAAAAAAAAAAAAAAACTATGTGGAAAAGGACTAGGTGACTCTAATTTGTATTCTATTTGTATCTTCTCTTTCAATCCTCAAAGCAATCTTTTTCAAGCTAGGGGTTATTGGAATACCCATTCCACAGATCCCAAAACTGGAGGGTAACAGGCAAGGTATGTTGAGCCCCCCAGCTTTCCACTGCCTGAAGCTCATGCTCTGTGGCCAGATCTTTTGCTTAGGCAAATCCAGTCATTTTAAAAAGACAGAAGGCAAAAATCATACACAAGTCAGAATTCTCCAGTATCAATATCCTGTCCGCCCTCCAAACCAAGATTTTATGAAGTGTTTCATTTCTTAAAAGTTTCATATTTTCCATAGTTGATAAAGATCTCAACCACAGTGGTAGTTGAACTAGAAGATTCTTACCTAAACCCAGGGGCTTCCTAGAGAATTGTTACGCACATGGGCTTGCTTGGGAGGGTTATCTCAAGTTTGTTAGACCACAGGCCACCAGAGCCAGTGACCCAGTCACTGACAACATCACCCTATTCTCAGTCATCTTTGAAACAGGACATCAGGTGGCTGGGTAGAAATGCCTCAGTGGGACTGCTCAAAGTCAGTAAAAGTCCCACTGACAGTGGTGGTGGTGGTGGTGGTAGTGTCATTTGCATCCCATGAATGAATGAAGCCAAACATCTTTATTCTTCTCTCCCCACCCCACTTCAGCATGATCTGTTACACTGTATAGAGCCTAAAGGTTAGGACATTTTCATGATAATATATTTCCACACAGGGCAGGGAGGGACTTGTTATTTCTGACAACTTATCAAAACAAATATTTTGACCCCTCAAAACCTGAGCCAAGTATGACCTTTGGGATTACTTTTACAGGACTAGACTGTTGATGTGTCCTTCAGCCTTTCACATTTTATAGGGATAATAAAACAACTTGTATTTGCCTCCCCCAATGTAGTTTTCACAAATAATGGGTTGCTGCCTCTGCCATATGGTTTTAAAAAGTTACTCGGAGCAAAAAGACAAACAAAAAAGTTACTCAGAGCACAACTAAATACTGTTATTTCAATAATATAGAAATTACTGAGTTAGCTACCCCCTGGTATCTTTTCATACCTCCCCCCAAAAAAACAAACGTTCAAAAGGCGTGTTGAGGTGGTAGACATGCACTATCTACTGTCTTTTAAATTATGTTGGCGATACTTTAGGAACACCTTGCAAAAGACTGATGGCACGTGTCAGAGGTCCAGAGACAGAAAAGAAGACTTCACAGATCTCAAAGTCTGGACAGAGGTGGGTGAAGTGCTCTCAGGTACGTGAAGGAAGGAAAGCGCACCCAAGGGAGATAAAACTATAAAGAGGTCCCACCACAGCAGCCTGCGGGCAGCTGGGGAGCTGGATGTGCACCAGCGAGGAAGAGAGGTGACACCTTCACTCTCTCTCCCACCTGCGTCCACCACTTTTCTTGCCCTCCCTAACTCCTTTCTTATCCTCTTTCTCCCCTTTACCACTTTCTACTCGCCCCTCTCTTCCTAATCTTCGGGTTTGAACCACTTTGAAGGTAATTAGCCCCAGCTGGAAAACAGCCCTGCTCTTCCTCCTCCCTCATCCCCTAGTCCGGGTTCCCGCTGAGCTCCCCGCAGCTGGGACCTTTCTCCCCGAGCTCGGCAGCCCCAGCTGGCGGGGGTGATCTACTTCGCGAGCCTACAGTGGGCTGGCCTCCCCATGACGCCAGCCGGCTCCCCTCCCGCCTGCTCTCCGCCAACCGCACTCCCCCACCGCGCCCCATCCCCAAAGAAACCCAAACTCTTGTGGCCTCTGAAACTGTCAGTGTCCCCAAGGTCTCTGCCGGGATCCAAGACTTTCCCGATCCTTGTGGGGTCGCGTCCGGGGGTGGAGGGGGGACATTACCTCTTTGCAGGCGTGAAGCTCCGGGGCCGCTCCCCGGGTCACCTGGAAGGCGGTCCCGACCCACAGCAGCAGCCGCAGGAGCCGTAGTGCGCGCTGCTCCGCGGTTCCGCCGGCGGCGGCAGAGGGATGGAGCCTGCGCCCAGGCTCAGCCATAGCGTCGTCCTGAGCGGGAGGCAGCAGCGGCTCAGGTGCGGTGGCTGCTGCTACAGCTGGCGAAGGCAGGGAAAAAAGGGGTGGGAGGTTCCCAAGGGGTGGATGCAAGGGGCTGGGCTCGCTCCAGTCACCTCCCTGCGGCTACGCCAAGGCCGCCCATCCTACCTCCTCCCTCCTGCCTCCTCTCCCCGCCTACCCGCGTCGCCTAGGCAACCGCCTCCTCTGCTTCCGCGCGGGTGGGGTGGGGACCACGCGCTCCTCTGCCGCTCACCTGCCGGTCGCCATGGCAGCCGCCGCCGCTCGCTCGCGCGGCGGGGAAGTGCGCGCGCCTGGAGGGGGGTCGCAGCTTGCCCAACAGGCGGGTGCGCTAAGGAACGCGATGGAAACATCCTCCAAGCCATCGCCACCAAATTCATATTTTCCACTGCCTTTCGGGCCCTGAACTCTTCAGGAGCATCTTTCATTTTTCAGACGCGGCGTTTGACAAATACTTATTAAGCCCCTTCTGTATGTGAAGCGACCGAAGGAGACGGTGTGGCCGAGACGAGCGGTCTCCTCCGGTGACTGTCAGCTGCTGCAACAGTCGCTTCAGGAGCTCCCACGTCCACTTGGTGAAATCCATCCGTGCCTCTGCAACCGCCGAGTTCAACTGAGTTTAACCGAAGAGAGTTTGCTTTACCCATTAATTTTCCAAGCAAGACAAATGGGTTCCCCTGTACCTTGACAGCCCCGTTCTCTCTTTGCTTTGAAATAATCATTTTGTTAAATACGAGGAGAAAGTTCTTGAGTTCTTTTGAGTACTTCTTTCTTCAACCAAAGTCATTTGCAGAAGTTCTGTATCACAGAATGTGACATTTTTCTTTCCTTTTTTTTTTTTTAAGATTTATTTATTTATGCACGCAATAGCGGGGTGTAGGCCAGAGGTGCGTGAGAGGATTTACCTGAGACAGAGTGAGGAACAGAACAGGGAGACTGGCTGAAATACACTGCTGAGGGGAGCAGAGGGGAGACAGGAGAGGTCTGCTGTGCCATGTGGGTAGCTCCCTGGCCAGCCGGGGGATCGAACTCGCGCTGCAGAGGCTGCACATTGCTTTATAGTGCGGTGCTTAACCCCTTGCGCCACCAGGGAGGCCCGGATGTGGCATTTTTCAACTAAAGGCTCGTGAATGCAAATCCAGGCTTCCTGGTACCCTGAGAGGCGGATGCTCCGAGTTCCCGGGAGCTTCCTCCTCCCGAAGGGCCGCCTCGTCCGACCGCCAGGGGGCGCCGGTCCCGACGAGCATCCACCTCGGTAACAGTTGACTGGGCAGTTGCCTGACGACCGAAACTGGGCATTCCAAACAATTGGGACCCTGGAACCGCAGCCGCAAGGTTGTGAGCGGCTGCTTGGGCCTCCCATCCCTCGGGGGAGCGCCGCCTTGGGCATTTTACCATGGCTTACACCCGAGAGTCTGTCCAGAACCCTGCGTTGAATAACGCTGATGCCTTCTTGGGAAAAGTGCAGGGTACCAAGGTACTTGACTTAGTGAGCAGATTCCCCAGAGGGTCGACCCTCCTCTTTCTGTAGGCGTGGCGGGCAGAGGTGGTAACTTAGGCGACTGCTGAGGACACTGAGTCAGGAACCGGAGAAGTCTGTTTCCACCTACCTGCATGTCCCCATACTCAGGTCTGCTGAGTTATCGAGGTGCCTTCGGAAGGTGAAGTAGAGTTCTAGTCTAAAGGTAAAAGGGACTTTCACAACCCGGAGTGGAGATCTGAGTTAGTAGTGGAGCTGTAACAGACCTGGTAGGATTCCAGGTAGCCCTTTACAGTGTTTGGAAAATTGTTCTCTGAAGAGATGAGAGATGGAGTGGGAGAGAATCCTTTGAGTGCCCCCATGTCATGCTTTGTACACGCCTCCCTTTTTTCTGGTTAATACTGGTGTGTTGTGTGCGTGTGCATGTGCGTGTGTGTTTTTAATGATTGTTGTCAATAATTTGGACATTTAGATCATCTTTTTTGGTATAAGTGTTTGGGATGTTCGAAATGGTGCAAAATAAGGTGAATTAAGCAGTAATGTGGCTTAATAACAGAATCAAAGCACCTCCTTTTGTTTATTCAGTATTTATTATTTACTATATGCCAGATACACTCCTAGACACTGAGGATATATAGACAAATTAGATATAGTTCCTGCTTTCAGGGAATTTGATTTAAAAAGACAAGAGGAACAGCAAAAGTGCTTACACAATAGTAATATGTTGTGAGAGTGACAAGTACAGTGTGATGAGAACTGGAAGTTCAAAGGAAAACTTACTGGAGCAGGTGAGTTTTGACATCCAAGCATGAGTTAGCTGGGCCAGGTGAGGGAGACAGTGAAATGTGACTTAGGAAGAAGGAAAATAGGCACCAGACATTCAAGGTAAAGGGAGAAGCTGTGCTGCATGTGTGGAAAGGATAATGAGAATGACCTGTTTGGAGGTGATTCCAGAATGACTGAAAGGTGAGTGAGGAATGCAGGAGAGAACTGGAGCTGGGGAAGCTTTTTTTTTTTCCCCAAAGATTTATTTGTTTATGCATACAAGAACTGGAGTACAGGCCAGAGGTGTGGGGGGTGAGAGGATTCACCAGAGACGAAGTGGGGAACAGAACAGGCAGATTGACTGAAATACACTGCTGAGGGGAGCAGCGGGCGAGTCAGGAGAGGTCTGCTGTGCCATGCAGGTCAGCTCCCTGGCCAGCCTGGGGATTGAACTCGTGCTGCAGTGGCTGAGGACAGCCTCACAGTGCAGTGCCCAACCCCTTGTGCCACCAGGGAGGCCCCTGGGGAAGCTTTACCCTGTCGGGTGTGCTATGTGCATCATGGCAGTGAGCTTGGATTTCATCCTGCAAGCACTGTGGAATCATGTTGGGATTTTAAACACTGGAGTGACACAGTAAGTGGGTATTTCAGAAAGCATAAGTAGCAGTGGATTGGACCGGATGGGAGTAGGATGAGAAGGATCAGCTAGGAGTCAGAGATCCCAGGAGGCAGCTCTGAAGTAGTGATGCTTTGTACACATCATGCTTTGTACACGCCTCCCTTTCTCCTGGTTAATACTGGTGTGTCGTGTGCGTGTGCATGTGCGTGTGTGTTTTTAATGATTGTTGTCAGTGATTTGGACATTTAGATCATCTTTTTTGGTAGAAGTGTTTGGGATGTTCGAAATGGTGCAAAATAAGGTGAATTAAGCAGTAATGTGGCTTAATAACAGAATCAAAGCACCTCCTTTTGTTTATTCAGTATTTATTATTTACTATATGCCAGATACAGCTAGGAGTCAGAGATCCCAGGAGGCAGCTCTGAAGTAGTGATGCAGGAGATGGCAATAAAATGCAGACATTGAACAAAATATGCTGATGTCCTGCCCAATATGCATTTCAGGCGCATACTATAATGATTCTGCATATGCATATACACTCCAGTTTTCTACCTCTAAATAGCATTAGCATATCTCACCTTTTCCTCAAACTTAGGATGTCTAATCTGAACCTGAGCTCCTCATCTTTCCTACTGCTCCCCACCTTTCATCTACTTTGTCCCCTCCACTCCTTTCCCTGCATCTCTGGTGCATTTATGTCAATTCTAAGATTAAAGATTTAAGAGGCTCAGATGTCTAGGGAGTCTTGCCCAGTGTCTTTCTTCTCTTTACAGATGCTCCTCTGAGCTTCAGCTGAAATAGAAGGGAATAAGGGGGTGGATGCTACCACACCAGCAAGGATCCTGTAACCAGATCTTTGGTGTGCTTTCTCTTTTGCAGAAACTGCCCTATATGAAGACAATTTACCTTGCTCAGCAACAGGAACCCTGGCGTCGACTCAGCTTAATTCCCACAGCCACCTCCCTGAGAAGGGATATTTATTTTTTTGATCCTAAGGTATCCAGTGTTGAAGTGTTATTTCTCTTTATACCCACCTAAGATTAATATCCTTTTTGTAGCCTGACCATGACTACATCATCTTCTGTTTTGTTCCAACTCAAGATCCATCAAATCGAAAAACAATTACCAATTTGTCTTGCCTCTGGGAAGTCAGAAAAGTTGGGTTTTGCTCCAACCAGTGATCTGGAGCAAATAAAATTTTTTTTTTTCACCAAACTTCTTCCTCTCCCAATTTTAAGGACGTGTGAGTTAAGGACCATTAAGCCCAAGCCTGGGACAGCATAGTGACTCTCAGGGTTCCAGTGGGAGCGCATCACTCCTTAGACCTACCCATTGAGAGACAGTTCTACATTGACAAGAAGTCAGCATGTACAGTTTAGTGTGAAAAGAATTGGTGTATCTCAGAAGCCACAGGGGTACACCCTGCTTTTGGGGAAGAGTAGAGTCCAACAGAATCAGGCTGGAGAAAGGGGCAGAGGTGATAACTTAACCTTGGGGGGTGGTTGACTTCCTGTGTAGATTCCGAAGGATGACCTGGATTTCCGCTTATCAGCCTTGTACAACCAACACACTGGGATCTTCAACAACAAAAATGAGATACTGCTCCACCAGGAGACCATCAAGGATACCCACGGGTAAGCGGTACAGGAGGAGCCTCTCCACCTAAGGAAGTTTGCCAGGGCAAACTGTCACCTGGGAAATAACAAATCAATAGGAACTCAATTGTATACATTTCTGTATTTTTTTTTAACATCTGCATCTGTAGTGCAACTTCTGTTTTTGGTTTCAGTTCAGCAACCTTTGTTCATTTCTGGTGGGGGGGGGCGAATAATGCCTCCCTTTTCATGCTCCTACCCCTCCCTACCCCAGGGCACTGTCAGTGTCAGTGTCCTCTGTTGGGGAGGGTCCTGGTGCCCAGAGGCATGGTCTGCAGGCTTGGCAGGGCAGCTTGTTCTGTGATGGGGGCGCTAATCTCCTCTATAGAGGGACTAGAGAAAGGTGGTCAGGACACTGCCAGTCAACACCCCGCTCTATTATGTCCTCAGTGAGAGCTACAGTGTAGTAAGGGTGGGAGTGTCCCCAACCTCAGCAGCCAGAGGGACCCAGGTTCCCAGGTAGTGCCAGGGAAGCAAGTTGGAGAGCAGGGTCCTGATGGAGGGCAGAGCTGAGGGAAAGCCATGTTGGGGGGCTGCAGTAAGGGCGGTCATTTTGCAGGCTGAGTTGAGAGAAGTGGGTGGCCACAATCTCTTTGGCTGAGAACTGCTGGTGTAGGGGTTCCCTGGGGAGACAGACTGGCTAGAGTATTCAAGGACACGGTGTGACAGGGACCTGGTGTCCAGACCTGGAAGCACCCCCAGTCATGCTGGGCCAGACTACTGGCGGCCTGACCCCAGTGGCTGCTGCAGAATCACTGGAGTTCAGGGTCCTTTCAATTTCTGTATCGTTGTCTAAAATGAATATAGATCCTCCAAGATTGTGTTCATTTGTATAAACAAACAAAATCTCCAGTTAAATCCACAGAAGGGCTTAAAAGGGTCTTCGGCTGCATTATTTTTGAAGTTGTATCCATCTGTCTTTCCCTCACCTTTCTCCTGATTTATTTCACTCCCCACTGTTCTTCCCCACACCATCTTCTAGAATCGTGGCCCAGTTCCCTGGAGAATGTTTAGCCCCTGCCCCACCACCTCCTATCACTTCCCGAGCTAACATTAGACACTGGATCAACCCTAAAAAGGAATCCATCCACAGCATCCAGGGCTCCATAGGTAAGAGTTAGAGGACTTGGTGGGCAAATGGGTGGTGCACGTTTCTGACCCAGGAAACAGGGAGTTGTTGTGATTGACTTTAAGGAACATCAAGGATATATAAGGAGCTTGAGAGAGAACATATGGGACTAAAACCAGGGAACATGCTCACTAGAGAGCCATAAAATGAATTAAATTCCAATTGAGCCTTGAGCCTGGGGAACAAAGATTCCAGCAAAGGGCTGAAACCTGGGAAAGGAACTATAGCTATCTCACTCTGGTTCTTTATATGCCCATTTCCCCAGCTGTTACAAGAACCTTCTCCATAAATGTGTGGGTGACTAGAATCCTTGAAAAAGCAAAGGATCTGAAATTCACAAATCATTCCCTCTTCTCTTTTCTAGTGTCCCCTCACACTGCAGCCACAAATGGAGGCTACTCCCGAAAGAATGACGGTGGCTTCTTCTCCACCTAATGTTGACAGGCTCCTGGACTAAGTAATCATACGGCACTCTCCTGCCGCTCACCTCATTAAATAGATTTGTGCAAGATGGAGCCTGAAGTGTCCGTTACCCATGAACTATGAGTTGCCATTGACTACTTTTAATTTTCTTAAGGATTTAAAAAAAGGATTTATTGGGCCTCCCTGGGTGGTGCAGTGGTTGAGCGCTGGGTTGCAAAGCTGGCTGCAGCCCCTGCAGTGCCGGTTTGATCCCCGGCCGCCAGGCTAGGGTCCCACATGGCGCACAGACCTCTCCTGCTGCCCACTGCTCCCTGCAGCAGTGTACTTCGTCCCTCTGCCTGTTCTACTTTCCACTCTGGCTCTGGTAAATTCTCTCACCCTCTCACGCCTCTGACTGTACGCAGTGCTTGTATAAATAAATCTTTTTAAAATAAATATTTATTTATTTATGCATACAAGAACAGGGGTACAAGCCAGAGGTGTGTGCGGGGAGGGGTGAGAAGCTTCACAGAGACAGAGTGGGAAGCAGAACAGGCAGATGTACTGAAATACACTGCTGAGGGGAACAGTGGTTAAGGCAGGAAAGCTCTGCTGCGCCATGCGGGTAGCTCCCTGGTGGGGGTTTGAGTTGGTGCTGCAGTAGCTGCGGATAGCTTCATAGTGCTGCATCTTAACCCCTTGCACCACCAGGGAGGCTGGCCATTGACTACTTTTTAAAACATGGAAGGAAAGTTTCCAAACTTCTAGATACTAGTCCTGTTGGGCCTTTTTGCAACTTGGAAAGTCATCTTGCAGAAAAGATAAGAATTTAGTACAGAACAGCTCTGCTTTGCACAGGAGGCAGGTATTTATATTTTGTAAATGGGAGTCATTTTAAACATACAGCTGCATCCATTCAACATTTCCTACAAATCTTTTGTGTATCAGACACTGAGTTAAATGTTGGGGAAACAAGAAACATAGCCCATTTTCCTATTAAGTTTATAAACATTATAATGTTAGTAGGTGTAAGGCAGCACAAATATTTTTGCTGAGGTCACACTTAGCAGATTTCAGACCTGGGTTAATCATCTGTTGCACTTTACTTTTCTATGTGGGTCCCACTTCCCTGCTCTTGGCTCCAACTCTGCTACTGTCTCCTTGTCTGGGAGTCAGGTTCCTTTTTTGTGTGTCAATCTGTACATTTGTTGATGGACCCTGGCAACTGATATATAAACCTGGTTCTTAAGGAACATGGTCCAACAACCTGGTGCTTGGGTTTGAAGGCACTTAAAAAAATAATGCATTAATAGGTTCGTAATATTACAACTCGGATATGGTAAATTACCATGTTCAAATTTGGACACCATGTGCATTATTGAGTAATCCAGGGGCTTGAAGGGGCTTTTTCCTGGTACTGAGCTGCAGGGTCTTAAATATCACCCAACTGTCATAGCTTCTTCTCCAGATACCCCAGTCTATTCAGATAGTATCTGCTACCCAGGGACAGTTTCAGTTTTTCATTATTTAGAATGGCTGAATGGCAGAGGGGGACTGGATAAATCACCTCATGCAGGTGGTTATTTGAAATCCTGATCATTAAAAAATGTATCACCCTGATCCATGCATTCAGACTTCTAAAATACGGGTTTCTAGACTCCCTTCTAATTCTGATTCAGTAAACCTGGACTTGGTCCCTGGAAACTGAATTTTATGTTTTCCGGGTTCTCCAAGACATGTATGTCCATATACAGACGTGCGTGCATGTGTGTGTGTATAGAAAGAAATAAGCTGTGTATGTTTTTTTGCTGTAAATTACCTTCACCCTGTGCACTTTTTGGTACATTCTGTTATAAAAACGTCTCAAAATTGAAGTGTTCAAGAGTTTAGGTCGGGCTAACCCACTCAGTAGGCTGTGAAAACTGTACACCCACCCACATACATACATACAACCATTGGTAGCAGACACTATGCTATCGCTGGGCCTAATGGCACCAGTGCCGGCACTATACAACGAATCAGCATGGCAGGCAGGACCATAAGAAATCTAAAAAAAAAAGAGGCGGGGGGGGGGGGGATTAGGGGATTACAAACTGCAGCAGCGCGAAGCAGGCCTCGCGAGCTCCCAGCTCCCGCGGGCGGGCGGGCACCGGCGCTTCGCCCCCCGCACCCGCCCCCCTGCCCGGGGTGGGGGCCGCGCTCAGATCAGAATCGCCTCGATAATCAACGGCCCGGGACGAGCCCGGCCTCGTCTATCTGATCAATTCATCACTTCTGAGCGCGGCCCCGGCAGCCGACCCCGGGGCCACGCGCCCCGCCCGGAGGCCTCGCCGCACAGCGCCCGGGGGCTTCGCGGGAGGCGCTTCTCACCTCGGGCCGGCCCGGCGGGCGGGGGCCCGGCCCGATCAAATAAGATCAAGGTGTAGGCGGGAGGGGCGCAGGGCGGGCGCACGCACTCTCCTCGCACGCCCACGCGCGCCCGCTCACACTCGCACTCGCACGCCCACGCACACACTCGGCCCGCACGCGCCGCCACGCAGCACCCGGGCACACTCACACTCACGCCGCCCGGCCCAGGCCCGCTCCGCGCGCGGGCGGAAGTGCGCACGCGCCTTTAAAGCCTCCGCCCCGCCCCCGCCCCGGAGGATTCTGGGAGGAACCGCGGACCCCGCCCTCGCGGAGAGCGAGCGCTGCTGCCCTCGCGCGGCTGGGCGGGGAACCGCGGGCGAGGAGGGACAGGTTCCGTGAGGACAGGCTGCACGGAGGTGGTGGCTACGTGTCTATACACACATCTTTATTTCTTTTGATCTTTGACCCATATGGGTTTAGGTAAACACACACACACACACACACACACACACACACACACAGCTGTCTGTATTTAGCTGAGTATCTGCACGCACCAGCGCCCCCAAAGGGGAGAGGTGAGTCCGCGTTGATTCTGAACTATGTAATACAGTCAGCATTCAGGGGAACTTAAAAGGTAAACTATGGGCAGAAACAAGGGGAGTGTTGAACTAAGCTCAGGAAATTCAACATGTGACCAATAAAATAGACAAAGACAATAGGGATAGAAATTTTATTTTCAAGGATTTTGCAGACAATGGTGAATTTAAAAATTGTATTTCAATTATAAAAAGCTGATTTCTTTCCACTCTGGCATACAGGGGATGACAGTGTGAGTCTGAGGCAATATTGCTATCCCCATTCCTCTACCTCTGAGACTCCCTCAGAGGAAAGCCTCCTATACTTTCAGTGGAAAATAGATAAGACACAGCAGCCAATAATGAGTTAAAAAGGCCTGGCTTATCTGCATACATAAAGTCAAGAAATGAAATAAGCTGTGCATTTGTTTCTTGCTGTAAATTACCCTCACCCTGTACACTTTTTGGTACATTCTGGTATGAAAGCGTCTCAAATTGAACTGTTCCAGAGTTTAGGTCAGGATAACCCAATCAGTAGGCTGTAAAAACTGAACAACTTGAACTGTGAAATGGAAATAGTTTAAAATATGAAGGATTCCTAAGCACCAAGCTTAGACACTAGCCCTATTAGAAAACAAATCATTAAAGCTACAAAATAACAAGTGCAAAACATGCTGAGCCTGCGTTTCCAGGGCATGACATTCCCCCTGGCCAACAGGTCCCAAACACACCCACAAGGTGTAACTCCTCTTCCTGTTTCACTAGATTTCCTTTCTCGCATGTGAAAGATCCATAGACATGATGGTGGAAAACATCCAATCACTAAAATTTACCCTGTGGACCAATTCCTGAAGAGACAATAGTCACAACTCTGAGATGACTAGACATGTAGTGTTTACTTGATGACTTTCACAACCTAAACTTCTAGCAGCTTTTGTTCCTTTGGAGTAAAAGACAATTTGCTGCCACACAGGGGTCAAGCACAACTAACTAGCCCAAAGTTTTACTTTACCGGAATTTTCAACCAGTAGACCTATGTCTATCCTTGCTTGTTATAATAATTTTAAACCAACTTTTTTTGTTGTTGTTGGTCTTCAGAAAAGCAACAACTGATCCTTTTGCAGATATAAGGAGGGAATGGCAAAGTCTTCCCTTTCAATGCTGAGTCATCTAAAATGATTTGCTCAGGAATTATCATACTCCATGGAAAAGCCTATCATTTTCAATTGCAAACCTGTCTCCTGATAATCCTCATTTTATTTATGAACTGTCCAACTGTGGCTATGAATATTAGCAACTTCGTTCTACAGTCTCATGTTCTTACAATAAATAGAATTTCCAAGAGATAGCAAAGACTATAATATTTAGAAAATGAAAAATTGGCCAAGAAAAACAAGGAATCAACTAAAAACTGCCATAACACCACCAATTTAAACATAGAATACAAAGCTTGTATCTTGGATAACATGACAAAACTTCCATCTAACATCACAATAAATTCTTATACTAGATGAATTTACTTGTATATCAACAGATATACTAGACCTATTTATATCTTCTACCCTAATGACAAATATATTAAACAATTATTTCTTCAATACTTTCTCTTTCCCCTAGTGAGTAACAGTATTTAGTACTCAGTAATTTAGAAAATATAAAAGTCTTTAGGAAAATAGCAACAGTGGATTAATTTTCCATATGCCATTTGATTGGGGAAAGTCATCTTTTGGGGATTCTGGTGAACGAGACTTTTTTTGTCTAAGTTGCTGCTTTCTGGTCTCATAACAGACGGATAATTTGCAAATCTTATGTAGATGTAGGTTCTCTTGGCAAAACTCTCAAGCTACCAGTACGCGCACAGCTATTTCATCTGTTCTTTTTTTGCAGAGAGGATCATGCCTCTCTTGTGTTCCCACATGGGCATATGAAAGACAAATTTCCAGAGGAAAAAACTTCTTGGCATCATATAACTTCTGTTTCCTACCCAGCACCCCACAAACCCCAACTGCCAAATCCAAATCAAACAATGGAAAAAAAGTCTTAAAAATTATCTCTCCTTCCAAGAGGTTTAAATTATGTCCTATCTCCTTTCCTAATGAGTCTCTTTGAAAAGATTCTGTTGAAGAGCTGAAAGAAAATAGGTGAGAGGTTTTAAAAGCTGAAGGTATGTAATCTTATCATCGAGGGGTGTAATTTATCTGGATATTATATACTTTCTGCCATGGATTGATTTACACAGATCAAAGGAAGTTGGCTTTCTGGAGTCCCCTGAAGCATAAATAATGTTCGTAGCCATGAGGAGCTTTCCCCCCACATGTGGTGGGAGCAGATGCTGTGGTGTCATTCTGGGGACTTTGATGTTTTTAGCTGAACTCTCCTACACTGGGCCCAGGCCCCTGATAGGTTCTTCAAGCTTGTCCCCTTGGTTGGCAGTTGATGAGATAGGTGCTTTGAAATTCATTTTATGAACAGGACATAAAAGGCCATTACAATGCAGGCAATTGCCACAGCAGCATGCAGTCTGGTTCCAATCACAGCGGCTAGCAGGCAAAAGTAAAAAAGAGAAATCACACTCTATCCTTCATGAAAGTTCTCCCTTTCAAGGTGATATTTTAAAGTCTCTAGTCACATATGAAGAGATCTCAAGAACCCATAGGAATGCAGTTAAATAGTGCCCTTAAGTTCTAGATTCTAGGTGAAAATACCACTTAGTTATATTTTGCCCTATTTTGAATAGAGATTTAGATAGGTTAGAGTCCAAATTAAAGTGTCAAAAATAAAAAGTAAAAAGGCATGTGAGTTAATGAAGTCAACACTGAAAAAGAGACTAGTGTATTTTTTCCAGAAATTAAGAAAAAATTTTCATGTTTTTAATCTTTTTAGGTCAGGGAATACATTCCTCCAAACAATTCCAGTTTAATCTAAAATTTTTTATTTTTATATTTTTACTCCATGGAAAAATAATAAAGTCATCTTTTTTAAAATTTTTGCATAGAAGAAAGGCGGTTTAGGCTGGAGCTATGGGGGCGGGGTGAGGGGATTCACCAGAGACAGTGTGGGGAGCAGAACAGGCAGACTGACTTCAATACACTGCTAAGAAGAGCAATGGGTAAGACAGAGAGGTCTGCTGCACCATATGTGAGTTAGCTCCCTGGGCAGGGATTGAACTCAGGCCGTAGCAGTGACAGCATTGAGAATAAACCCCTAGGTCACTGGGGAGGCCCAATAAAATTATCTTGATGCTAAAATAAGCAATTATAGAAAATCAAAACCAAATACAATCTCGGTTTATCTTCCCTCCCCCCACTTTGTAGCATCTTATTGTCCAGAGATTATCTTACCTTTGTAAAACACTCCCCAAACTCCCTTCTTCTCTGATAGCAGCCAGGTTTTGAGACGAGGTACTTTCTTGAAGTAGGCACAGGTGCATACAAAGAGCAAACCAAACACCAGAATCCCATCCAAGGAGTACACTATTACAGAAAGAGAAGAAAACCTTTGATAGTAATCTAGCTTGGGACAAGTGACCCCACTTTCGAAGGCTCCAAGGAGAACAGAGTATGATATACTATCAAGATAACCTCAACTGTAGTGCCAACCTGTGACAAATGGGGGCCCAAGTCCTTGGACTATCAAGGTTAGCTTATCCCCAAATTGCCTGCA
Organism: Talpa occidentalis; assembly: GCF_014898055.3. NCBI lineage: Eukaryota > Metazoa > Chordata > Mammalia > Eulipotyphla > Talpidae > Talpa > Talpa occidentalis. Next base: position 105,985,749 of record NW_023605305.1, on the reverse strand, counting down.
GACATCCCCCTTGCAACAATTTCACCACCCCTTTACTTTTCAAGACTTCAAGTCCCAGTGAATCAATTTATGCAGAATCAGCTTCCCAGGAATGGCTAGTGTTGGCAAATGGTAAAAAAAGAAGAAAGAATTGCTGGCGCCTCAGAGGAGAGAATTATTATACACCAATCCTGTGACAAAGGAGAGCTAAACATTTAGCCAAACCTCTCAGATCTGCCTCTCTTTGTGAAGAATATGTTATGGCAAAGAGTAAAACTTAATGGAAATTGCAAGAGTTATAATCCACATGAGCACAATTTTCCTATGCTAATCCTATACTTCAAGCATGCTGCTGCTGACATTTCTGCCAAAATAAGAGATTCATGCCAAAAACTAAAAAAAAAAAAAAAAAAAAGGCAGAAAGTTTTGAAGTTATTTCTTCTACATGTGAGCACAATCACCTAAATGCTAAAAATCGTAGACCACAAGAGAGGCAAAGGGGACTTAAACTTATTCAATAATCACTGTGTCAGAATGCTCTTTTATTGCCTAGTCCAGATGATTTCTTCCTCTGCATTCTGTGGTTAGTAATGTCAGACCTCTGACTGCCCAGGAAGCTCTATAAGAATATTTTAGATAACCAACATCTGCCAGTTCTGAACCACTCTATTGCCCTTTCTTCCCCCAGGAAAACTATCTCACACAACAAAGATCTGGCAAATGAATATATAAACCACATTTTTAGGATGAATACCTTTATGTGCTCGTCTTTTACTCCCATAAGTTCTACCGACTGTCAAAATTCAGGAAATGAAATTTAATTCTTCAATAACAGGCCTATGGAGAAGGCACTTTAAAGAAATGCTTTCCAGTGCCCCTCAAATCATACGGCCTAAGAGGCCTTTTCTTTCCTTTAAGGCTAACTCTTAAGATCATAAAGGCAATGCGTCCCGATCTTCCCAGGAATCACAAATCATGTCTATAAGGTGCTTTAAGATTAAGACCTGGAAAATTAGATCAGATAAACAGTGGTAATTGTCTTATCTTTTAAAAGGGGCAGTATCTGACGCCAACCCTTGTAGCAAGGGTCTCCGTTTGGCATCACCTACGCAGAACTTCAGAATTAAACAAACACATAAAAAGGCTACTCAGCATTATTTTCAAAACGAACTTTTTTCCCTGGGGGTTGCGGGTGGGAGTAGGGCCTGAAAGCCTGTGTGATTTCTTGGTATTCCCAAGTCTACTGTGAGAAAGATCGAAAACACAGGCGACTAAGAGTCCCTTTTCCTTGGGGCTAAAGCAGTAGTTCTGCCGGGACCGCCCTCCCCTTCCAAGGGTCAGATCAAACATCTAGGAAGAGGAAAGAGAGAGGCTCAGGGTAGGTACCGAGGCCTCAAGGTGTGGACACAACGGGCTCTGCTGGGCCTCGCTGGGCCCAGAACGGGAGAACCGGAGGAGACACTGGGGGACAGGAGTTGGGGGCACCTGGAGGCCAAGGGGGGCTGGGCCGGGAGGGGGCGGGAAGAATGGCCACGTCAGTCCCGGTCCCGCCCGGCACGCCTCCCCTCGCCCTTCTCGCCCATCCTCCATTCTGGGCATTGGCTCTCACCGTTCGTCATGGCGGTTGGGCCCAGGCCTGACTTCGGGGTCTGGGTCCGCAGTGGCAGAGGCGAAGGCGGGGGAACGCAGCTCCCGCTTGACACTTCCGATCGCGGCCGCGGCGACGGGCAGGTGTGTCAGTGCGCAGGCGCCAGGACAGAGAGGCGAGCGCCGATCGCGATCAGGCGTGGCTAGCGGATTGCCGAGATGAGGCGAGGGGCCTGCCTGGGTGGTCCTTGGGTGCTTAGGAGGGACCGAGAAGAGCTGGCAGGGAAGGCTTCCTCAGTAGCCTTAGTAACCAAGACTTTTGGGGGCGTCCCTGCGGAGATAGTGCTGGCGCATAACTCCACCTGTCCGCGTCGGTGTTTTGCAAAAGGTAAAGGCTTTCAGGAGGGTGTGCGCGCCGCGCGTGGCCTCCGCACTGAGGAGAAGTCTGACACCTGAGGTGAAGAGGCGGCCCTCAGGGCCCCCAGGACTGCCCTTGCAATGCCCCTCTTCGTTACTCCTTAGGGAATTCTGGGCTCGTGGGCTGCGTGTGAGCTTTCGAATTGAGGTAAGGTATACTACGACAAAAACAAGCCTCATATTTCAGGTCCCACATCTCCACTTCATTGGGAAAATTCAGATAATTGCCTGTTTGTGTGGGGTTTTTTGTGGGTTTTTTTTAAACTCTGAGGACAGTCTGTTATCTCCGGTATTTAATCAGTGCTGGGGTCAATTTGACCGCTTTAACCAGAAATCGGTGATAACTGGACAGCGCTTCTCACAACACTTTTGCAACCTCAGATGCTGTCAGTTTAGTGGTGGGGGTGGTGTGGAGCAGACAAAGCCAATGATTCCATTTTGTAAAGGGAAACCTTTAATTGCAGACAATTCGATCAGCTTTTCAGTGTCCGGGCGAAAGTGAGACTCTGAGTCTGCCCAGGTTGAAATGTTAAGATTAGGACCGACTCTGCCCCCTTGCTTCAGTGCCATCTGCTGTCTGAGGGTTGTTATGCAAAAGAAGGGGAAAATGACCACAGTCGCCTTCTAGGAACCGAGAAGTAAGCCAAAGAATTATAATGCAAAGCAGATGCCTTGCGAAAGTATACATAAATACAGAAACAAACAACTGGAAGGCTTGGAAGGCATGCAGGGCTAAATCTAAGAGAAGTCCAGGTATGTCAGTGCATATGCACACACAAACCTCCCTACCCTAAAGAGCTGTTCAGGTTCACTCAAAAACAAAGCAAAACAAAACAAATAACTCCTACTGAAGAGTTTTGGCCTTTGAACCTTTCATCAATTATTATCTAAAATAGCATCAGCATTATCATCATCACAACTGACTATTAATTCTCTGTACCAAGGCTGAGTAAAGATCCCAAATCATTCTAACCAGGTTCTAAGCAAATTCATGTTCACTAATTTAAACTATTATGTGGCTCATCTTCATCTAAAAAAAAAAAATCTCCTTCTTAGAGACTATGGAACTATGCCCTCTTCACTTGCCTGTGAAAAGACTTATTCTGTCTTCTTCAAATGTACTCTTTAATATCTTATTTTTGCTTATGCTATTTAATCTTTTGGAGAGTAAATCAGGAGTGGTTAGCAGACTATCAAGATGGGAACCTGCTAATCAGAAGGGAATGAGTTTGGCTATATCTCCTCATTTTTCACTGGCGGGAAACTTCTCCAATTTCTGTAATGTTCTGAAAAAAATACATCTTCCCATCACTCTCTGAGCTTAAGGATAAATCACAATTGAAGAGCTGGATATACTGATTAACTTGGCTAGTACAATATCTTACTTTGATTAAACTTTTATTTTTCTCAGAATTCACCCTTTTCCTTCTTTCTTTTCCCATTTCTCTCTTGTCTTCCTACCCTTTTATCCCGCTCTTACATTTATGTCCTTTTTCTTTTTCCTTCACCATACTTTATCCAGATCGCAGAAAACATTTTACCTTTTTTATTGAATGAAGTGAATCACACCAGATTTTTATTTCAAAATTTTAGCTTTAAAGATTATATTTCTCTCTGTAAAATTGGGTTATAACCCTTTCTAGGGTTGTTGAAAGATTAAATAAATTACTATTTGTAACAAAATCTGGCATGAAGTGCTTGCCCTGTGTTAGCTACTTTGTTTTTGATTTGTTTAAAAAATATGTAACAGTATCTACTAAGTGCCAGGTACTGTGCAAATTTTGCAGGAGTAGGGGCAAGAATGAGTCCTTGCCATCAGAGAACAAACTTTATTGGGGAAGACAGATGAATAAACACATTTTATTAGAGTATAAGCATAGTGTATTTAAAGACATTACCTTTGATCAACTGTTTTACAGCATATTTTTTACTGTACAGCATATTTTTTACTGCGGTAACATTGGTTTATATCACTGTATGTGATTCAGAAGTATAGGTTGTGTGTCACCAGACTACACCTACCACCGAGACACCCAGAATCCTCCACCATATTCTAAGGAGCCCTTTCCCCATCTATTCTCCACCCTCCCCTTCCCTGTCCGGTAGCCTCAATTTTACAGTCAGATTTCTAGGGATTGTTTTTGATTTGGTTTTGTCTGACCCTTTGTTTTGTTTCTATGTATTCCACATAGGGGTGAAACCATCCAGTCTTGTCTTTCTCTTTCTGGTTTATTTCACTTAGCATACTCCAGAATATGTTTTAAATGAGCAATCTGAGGCCCAAAGGAAGCACATGGCTGAAATCACATAGCTAGATAGGATCCAAACCTAGGTTTGTCTGAATTCAAAACTTCTTTCCCTTTGTTACCACACTGCTCAAATTAGGATGCTGTTCTCTGATACTGATCTTTGCTTATTTTGTTCCAAGCATTAGTGTTTCTGTCATCCTGGAAAGTGCCATAGTCTCACATAAGGCCAAAGCCTGGGTCACTTGCTCTTGTAGCCCAACTACAAGGAATAAATAGAGCCCTACTGGCTGCAGACTCTATTCAGACAGTCCTTCCTTGGTTCATGTCAGCCTGCACTGGCTGATCACAGTTGTTGCCAAATGCCTGTCAGTCAAGAACAGTGGCCTGTTTGTTAGGTTTGTATTCACTGTGGTGAATGCTAATCAGTCAATGGGGCCATGACTATGGCATTCTGGTTTCACCAAAGAGAAAGTTCAGTCCCAAAGGCACAGCTTGCAATAATAGCTTCATTTGAATTACAACATATTTGAAAAGGGATGTCAAATAGGCATTAATTTATGCTACAAATATTTGTTCCAGAACGCCTAAGTCTAAGAAATGAGCTAGCCTTTGGGAGATCCAGGATGAATAAGAAACAGACTCTGTTCTTAATAAGTTAAAGATTTAGTAGACAAGATAAGCTGTGTATATAAATATATAAATAACCAGAAAATGCAGTAGACAGTGAAATGTGTGAACGGAAAATGAAAATGAAGTGTTAGGAGTGTAATGGAGAAAGTGCTTTTCAGGAGGGCTCAGGGAAGGCATTATAGGGCAGCAGCCATTTTAGCTTGGCCTCACAGGCATGTAGATTTCAATAAAAAAAGAAAGGTTTACTAGTGGGAAAGGAGTAGAGTGATCAAAGGCACACGGATGGGAAAATAGAGATATATATAGGGGCACAGCACACACTTCCCTCCTCCCAATACACTCTTCCTCCTTCACTAAGGAACCCCATTCATCTATCAGGTCTCTTTGCAAATCACTCTTGCTCAAGGGAGGCTTCTTTTGTCTTCTTGGTTTCCCTTACCCCATCTTTTTTTTAAAGATTTATTTATTATTTATGCATACAAGATCTGGGGCACAGGCCAGAGATGCGGGGGTGGGGGGGTGAGAGGATTTACCAGAGACAGAGTGGGGAACAGAACAGGCAGACTAACTGAAATACACTGCTGAGGGGAGAAGCAGGTGAGACAGGAGAGGTCTTCTTCATCATGTGGGTTGCTCCCTGGTGGACTGGAGATTGAACTCATGCTTCAGAGGCTTCAGATTGTTTTGTAGTGCAGTGCTTAACCCCTTGCGCCACCAGGGAGGCCCCCTCCCTTCCCCCATCTTAAGCTTCCAAAGCATAAATCACTATTGAACTCATGTCCCTCTCTTACACCATAAGAATCATTGGCCCTGGGCCTCCCTGGTGGTACAAAGGGTTAAGCCTCAGCACTATGAAGCTATCCGTAGCCATTGTAGCACAATTTCAATCCCTGGCCATGGAGCTGACTCACATGGCGCAGCAGAGCTCTCCTGTTTTTCCTGCTGCTCCCCTCAGCAGTGTATTTCAGTCAATTGGCGTGTTCTGTTTCCCACTCTGTCTCTGATGAATCCTCTCATCCCCTGCACCTCTGACCTGTGCACCGGTTCTTGTATGCATTAATAAATAAATCTTAAAAAAAAAAATCATTGGCCCTTATCTAGCAACACCTAGCAACACCCTAAAAGTAATTAACCTAACAATAAATAACAATTCCACAAAAGAATGAATTCCTCTCCAGGGCCTCCCCTGGTGGCGCAGGCGGTTGAGCACCATGCTGTAAAGCTGTCCACAGCCTCTGCAGCGCCAGTTCAATCCCGGCCACAGGCGAGGGTCCCACATGGTACAGCAGACCTCTCCTGTCGTGCCCGCTGCTCCCCTCAGCAGTGTATTTCGTCAGTCTGCCTGTTCTGTTCCCTGCTCTGGTGAATTCTCTCACCCTCCCGCGCTTCTGGCCTGTACCCCAGTTCTTGTATAAATAAATAAATCTTAAAAAAAAAAAGAATGAATTCCTCTCCAAAACAAGGACACTATCTCAGTACAATTTCTGCATTGGCAAATGCAGCTCTTTGTACATGCTTGTGTGTGTGCAAATGTCTTCTCCCTTCCTTTCTTTTAATAACCTTTAAAAACCTTCTAATAATCTAAGCTTTTAAAATATAACCTTTGCCTGCCCTTGTCTGTGTAAATGTTTTAATCTCCCTGGTAAACTGCCAAAACTTTTTGCAGAGATAACCTGAGTACCCCACTCACTAACCCCTACATCCCATCAAAATGACATCAAGGAATTGAATCCTGCTGACAATCATGTGAATGATTTTGGAAGTTAATTTTCCCCCATCAAAACTTTAGATGAGTCTACAGCCCCATCCAACATCCTAATTGCAGCATAAGGAACCTTGCATCAAAGGCACCCAACTAAATTGCATTCAGATTTCTGACCCACAGAAACTAATAAATGTTTAGTGTTTGGGGATAATTTGTTACACCGCAATAAATAACAAATGCAGCTAACTACCCACATTAACTAAAAAATAATATATAATGTTCTAAATGTAATTTCAGGGTAATACAAAGATAGCCAATTATAACACATGTTTATTTTAAAGATTTTTTTTAAATTTATGCATACAAGAGCTGGGTATAGGCCAGAGATGCAGGGGGGTGAGAGGATTCACCAAGACAGAGCGGGGAGCAGAACAGGCAGATCTATGGAAATACACTCCTGAGGGGAGCAGCCGGTGAGACAGGAGAGGTCTACGGGCCATGTGGGGTCAGCTCCTTGGTGGGGGATGGAAATAGTGCTGCAGCAGCTGCTTCCTTGTGCTGAGTCTTAACCCCTTGTGCCACGAGGGAGGCCCCCTATAATAAATGTTTTAATATCTAAATGCTCAGGCATAACTACACTAGAGATTGTAGCGAAGATTTCTGATTTTGCACCTATATGAAATGCAGACTGATTCCAGTGAGTATTAGCTACTCAAATTATTACAAGTGATGTGGCCCTTGGTGACATAATTTCTTGAAATGATTCACAGTTTTTGCTAAGTTCCACACAAAAGTAAGTACAATAACCCATCAATTTCAGGGTGGTTTCATTCCTAGAAAATTCAATGTACATTAAAAGGATAGGAAAATACTTTGTGTTTATGTTAATGAATTGCAGGCTCAGATTATTATAGACATTTTTCACCCACATGAATATATAGAACATTCAGAAATAGTATATTTGGGGATAAGTTTCCATTCCGTGGTAGATCATCTCTATCATCACAAACCATCTTAGCTCCCTAGGTGTAGGTTCTAATGCCCATGGTTTATCCCAATCATCATTGTGACCAAAAACTCCCACAGAACTTCACCTTCAGTCTAAGGGGTGGTTCCTTTGGAAACCAAAGGAACCAATTCAATACTTGGCATTAAATAATAGGGGGACTGTAAATTGTTGTGGTTGTCTAGATACCCCCTTCAGCAGTCGAAGGACGTCTGGCTAGCTCTCCAATGAGCCATAGCGTCGCAGTTCTGGATCACGAATAACTATTCGATGAATGGAAGCAAATTTAGGGTGACAACAAGATATATGCCGTTTAGCCCAGGGCGTCCTGCTCTTTGCTAATCTTTAAAGATTTATTTATTTATGCATGCAAGAGCTGGGGTACAGGCCAGAGATGAGGCAGGTGAGAGGATTCACCAGAGACAGAGCGGGGAACAGAACAGAGAGACTGACTGAAATACACTGCTGAGGGGAGCCGTGGGAGAGTCAGGAGAGGTCTGCTGCGCCATGTGTGTTCTCCCTGGCCGGGGATCGACCTCGTGCTGCAGTGGCTGCTGACAGCGTCAGAGGTTGCGTCTCAACCTTTTGCGCCTCTAGGGAGGCCCTCTTTGCTTTTCTTTAATTCCTTCCTTGGGATTGCAGAGCTGAGCACATCCCTTTCTTCTTAAGCACCTTCCAGGTCTCGCCGCTAGGGGGAGACACACTCTACTCCCCTAGCGGGATCCTCAGCTAGGCCCCGCCCCCGCCTGGCTAGGCCCCGCCCCACCAAGCTAGGCCCCGCCCCCGTTCCCGCCCCGCCTAGCTGGGCCCCGCCCCGGCGTCGCCGGAAGTGAGGCGGCGGAAGTAGTAAAGCGTGGCGCCGGGAGGTCGGCCGGGTGGGCGCGGCTGTGGTGGGATGGCAGATGAGGAGGAAGACCCCGCCGTGAGTTTCATTCTTTCCTTCACTCCTTCGGGCGCAGCTAGCGGAGGCGGCGCGCGGGCTCGAAGCTGTTTGGTGAATTCAGCCGAGAGGGTCCGGAGCCCCCGCGCCGGCGCGTCCTCGCGGCCGCTGTCCTGGGGGGCCCGGGCGGCGGGGCGTCGCCTCCACGGGCCCGCGGCTGCCGGAGCCGGCAGAGGCCGGAGCCGGGGCTCCCGGGCGCGCGCTGTGCAGCAGCAGCTCGTCTGCTAACGCAGCTGCACACACTCGGGAAAGATAACCGAAAACCAGGGAAGTTGGGGTGCAAACTGTACCCTGTGACCAAGTTTTAAAAACCTGGGACCCGCGGTTTTCTTGTCGCTCACCGGGTTAAGGCTCACGTCAGGGAGTTCCTGGCGCTGTGTAAGCAGGGGTAGTAAATAATGATTTTGCTAACTTTTAAGATTTTATTTGCTTTTGCGTGGAATAACGGGTACACGCCAGGGGTTTAGCCAACTTAATATTCATATTGCCTAGCAATAGGCCTACTTAGTTGGTTAAAAAAAGAAAAAGGGAAAAACGAACAGATGGTCATTGACTGAAGGGTTATTTGTGAGGGACATTGTGGAAGTCATTCCTGAGCGTCTTGGAAGTTGGACTGAAAAGTCTTTAAGGCCCCTAAAACGCCAAGATTTCACCATTTTTTGTTGCTTGCTTTACAGTTTCTGGCATATTAGTGTTGAAAATGGAAAAAAGTGATGATTTTTAAAAAGCAAATGCAGTGCTTGACATTTCTATACGTTTTAACTTCTAGTTTGAGGAGGAGAATGAAGAAATTGGAGGAGGTGCAGAAGGTGGACAGGGTAAAAGAAAGAGACTTTTTTCTAAAGAATGTAAGTAGTATTTGACAATGTTTTTATAGCTAAAAGCTTTTGGACATGTCCTTTCAAAGTTCATTTCTTGTTCTAAATGTGTTTACCTTTGAGGACAGTCCTCTCAGACTTGATAAAATTCTGTTTAACTTGTGAATCGTAGATCGTAATGGTCATAACCCCTATTTATATATGCTATGTGTACACGTGCATTTGAATGTGTGTGTATGTGTATACACATTTTTCATATGACCTTTTGGCCTTCTGGATATCCTCTTTGGTGAAGTACATATCTGCTGCCTATTAATTGGTTATTTTTTATTGTTGAACTGTATGAAGCTTTTATATGTTTTGGATATTAATCCCTTGTCAGTTACATATTGTATGAATATTTTTTTTAAAGATTTATTTATGCATACAAGAACTGGGGTACAGGCCAGAGGTGTGGAGGGTGAGAGGATTCACCAGAGACAGAGTAGGGAACAGAACAGGTAGATTGACTGAAAAACACTGCTGAGGGGAGCAGCGGGTGAGACAGGAGAGGTCTGCTTCGCCATGTGGGATTCTCGTTGGCTGGCTGGGCTGGCTGGGATCGAACCCGCGCTGCAGAGGCTGAGGATAGCTTCACAGTGCGGCTCTCAACCACCTGCACCACCAGGGAGGCCCCTTGTAGTATACGTCTTTTACCTCCATTGTTAGGTTGATTCCCAGGCATTTCTTTTTTGAATCAATTATAAATAGAGTTATTTTCACCATTTCTTTTGCTTCTTGTTCATTGTATATAAGAAGCTATGTATTTTTCATACGTTGATTTTTGTGACCTGCTACTTTGCTATATTCATTTATTGTTTCTAATAACTTGTTGATGGAGTCCTTAATGTCTTCTCTATATATTATTCCATATACAAATAGTGATAGTTTCACTTCTTTTCTGCTTGGATACCCTTCATTTCCTGTTTTTCTCCAATATCTCTGGTCAAAAAATCTAATGTCAAGTTAAACAGAAGTGATAACAATGAGCATCCTTGTGCTGGATCTTATGGGTAGAGCTTTCAGTTTTTCACCATTGAATATTATGTTTGCTGTAGGTTTGTGATATATGCCCTTTATTATATTGAGGTAGGTTCTTCCTGCTCCCGTCTTGTTTAGCATTTTTATCAAAAATGGGTGTTGAATCTAGCATATGGTCTCTCTCTATCTATTGGATATTATATAATTTTTATCTTTACTTTTGTTGGCATATATTACATTAATTGACTTATTTTTTTTTTTTTTTTTTTTATAGAGGCATGTTTTTATTTATTTATTTATTATATTTGTTTGTTTTGTTTATACATGCACTGGGTACAGTCAGAAGCGCGGGAGGGTGAGAGAATTCACCAGAGCCAGAGCGGGGAGCAGAGCAGGCAGAAGGGCTGAAGTACACTGCTGAGGGGAGCAGCGGGCGGCAGGAGAGGTCTGCGCACCATGTGGGATCCTCCTCCGGTGGCCGGGGAGCAGCCGGGGATCGAACCGGCGCCGCAGAGGCCGCGGGCAGCTTCGCAATCCAGCGCTCAACCGCTGCGCCACCGGGGAGGCCCACATTAATTGACTTATGCATATAAAACCATCCTTGAGTCCCTGAGATGAATCCCAATTGATCATGGTATATAATCCTTGAGATATGCTGTCAAACTTGATTTGCTAATATTTTGATGAAAATTTTTGCATTGATGTTCATCAGGGATATTGGTCTATAATTTTTTCTTGTGCTCTCTTTAGTTCCAGTACTTAAGGTAATGTTGGCATCATAAATTGTATTAGAGGGCATTCCTTCTTATTTTAATAAATAATTTGAGCAGTGTGGGCATTAGTTCTTAAAAGTTTGACAGAATAGGGCTGGACAGGGAGATATCCACATGGCGCTGCAGGCCTCTCCTGTCTCGCCCGCTGCTCCCCTCAGCAGTGTTTTTGGTCTGTCTGCCTGTTCTCCCTGCTCTGTCTCTGGTGAATTCTCTCACCCTCCCTAGCCTCTAGCCTGTACCCCTGTTCTCGTATAAATAAATCTTTAAAAAAAAAAAAAAGTTTGACAGAATGGGGCCTTCCTGGTGGCCTATGGGTGAAGACTCAGTGCTACCACCATGAGGGCCCACTGCAATGGCCTGAGTTCTATCCCTGGCCAGCCAGGGAGCTAACCCAGTGGCACTGCAGACCTCTTCTGTTTTGCCTGCTGCTCCCCTTAGCAGTATATTTCAGTAGATCTCCCTGTTCTGACCCCACTCTGTCTCTGGTGAATCCTCTCACCCCTCTCACCTCTGGCCTACACCCCAGTTCTTCTATGCCAAAATAAATTTAAAAAAAGAAGTAAAAGTTTGACAGAATTCATTTGTAATGTTTTCTGGTCCTGGGCTTTTGTTTTTAGATTATTACTGTTTCAATTTCCATGCTTGTGATTGGTTTATTTGTTTGTTCAATTCATCCGTTTTTATCTGGGTTAGTCTCGGTAAACTGTATTGACCTAGAAATCCATCCATTCTTTCTTGTTTATTGAATTTATTAGTATATAGTTGTTTATTGTAATTGCATATGATCTTTTGTATTTCTGTGTTATCTGTAGTGATTTCTCCTCTTTAATTTGTGATTCTGTTTATTGATCTTTTCTCCTTTTTTTGTTAGCCTAGCTAGCGATTTATCTGTTTTGTCTTCACCAAGAGCCAGCTCTTAGCTTCATTTATTTTTCATGTAGTCTTTCTGATTTCTATTTCATTATTTCTGCTTATTTTTAGTAATTTACTTCCTTTCACTAACTTTGGGTCTTGTCTGTCCCTCATTTTCAAGTTGCTTTAGGTGTGATATTAGGTTATTTGGGATTTTTCTTGGTTCAGATGAACCCTGTAGTTATATTGATGTAGGTAATGAAATGTTAAGATTCTGTAGAGTAAGCACTCTGCTTTCTCTCTTCTATACCTTGTGACTGCCTATAACAGTTGGAGCACTTTCTTTCATGTCTTTTTTTTCTGTGATTGTATCAGAAAGGATTCTGCCATTCTGCCTTCTCTTTTACAATGTCCCACTGCTCCTTCCCCATAAAGACAGAAGGTTGGTTTTGGTAGATAATAGAGACCAGAGAAAGATTATTGGCAACAAGGTTTAGTAGCTGGAAGGGAAGGGGAATTTTGTTGGTTGAGATTGTCAAGGTTTAAACATTTCACACCAAATCCATAGTTGGAGACAGCTACAATATAAATATGTTTATATGTCAATATCTTCTATAATTTGATTGAATTCTACTTTTTAATAACTATTGGACAGTTTGTTTAATTTGCTCAAGTAAACAAAAGTAATTGTTCTTTCACAGTACGATGCATGATGTATGGGTTTGGGGATGACCAGAATCCTTATACTGAGTCAGTGGATATTCTTGAAGACCTTGTCATAGAGTTCATTACAGAAATGGTAAGATTCTTTTGTAATGGGTCTTGAATAAATTTGAAATTCTAACTTCTAAATGAGACTTAGAAGTATGACATTCATTTGAAATATGCTCTCTACTTAAATGACTGTTTTATAGAAGTTTCTGGTAATTATTACTAAGGATAGAAATATATGTGTATGTAAAGTGCGTGTATCTATATACACACATATGTGTATGTTTATGTGTACACACACACACACACACACACACACACCATACACATAAAGTATGTCCTGTCCCTTCCTCCTGAATTTTATTTAGGAGGATGTAATTCTAAAATCCTTGAATAAAATTTAAAATATTACCATAATCCCATCATCAGTCCCATTTATAGCATTTACAAGTGTACATACGGTGTTTTACATAGTGATGATTATAGTAAAAATTAATTTTACTCCAAATGTGTATTTGCTATGTTCTAATCACATATATTTCAGTTGCTACATAAAATTCACTCAAGTCATTTTCTAGTATACTTAATTCTCATATTATATGTTATTTACAGGTGGTTTTATTTTTAACTAAATGGATAATTTTGTATAGCCATATTTATAAAGTTTCTGTCTTGGATTTATTCAGAGATGGAATTACTGTATTTAGTTGTATCCAGTTCGTGTGAAATTTTAGCCCTGTGTTTTAGCTTATTTTTAGTACAGAATAATAAAAGTAAAATTCCAGGGTCAGAAATTATACATTTTGAAGAATCTTTTTTTCTGCTTACAAAGTAATTATTAATTTGAGAAATTATAAAAACGTAGAGGGAGAAAATAAATTGTATTCTTTCCACATAGAGACAACTAATGCTAGCATTTTGGTGAATTTTTTTTGTCTTTTTGCATATTTTTAAATTATAAAATTGAAAATCTTACATTATACAGTCTAGATTCTGCTTTTTCACTTAAATCTAGAACATTTTCCCCATGTCATTGCTTAATGCTCTGATATTTTTAATGGCTTCATAATATTCATTGAGTGAATGTGCTCAAATTTGTTTACACAGTGCCTTATTAAATGTTTCCATTACTTTAGTCATTAGAAGTAATCCTTTGATGAACCTTCATTTTTTTGCATAGAATGAATATATAACGAATGATAGTGGATCAGATTTATGTGATTTTAAGAAAATCCACTAATTTTAATCAGTTATTAAGATGTACACAATGCATAAATCGTGTTTTCAAGTAAATTATAAAATGATTTTATACAAATAAAGTTAAAACCTACTTTTAAAAAAACAAAAAAGGAACATCAATAAATTTTACAGTTTTAATATCTTTAGTATTAAAAAATGTCTATTAAAAATGTCTATAGGGCCTCCTGGGTGGCGCAGCTGTTGAGTGCTGGGTTGCGAAGCTGCCCGCAGCCTCTGCAGCACCAGTGCTATCCCTGGCTGCCAGGCGAGGGTCCCACATGGTGCGCAGACGTCTCCTGCCACCTGCTGCTCCCCTCAGCAGTGTATTTCGTCAGTCTGCCTGCTCTGCTCTCCCCTCTTGCTCTGGTGAATTCTCTTACCCTCCCGCGCTTCTGATTGTACCCAGTGCTTGTATAAATAAATAAAATCTTTAAAAAAAGAAAAATAAAAAGTCTATAAAGCATTAAGAGGAACATTGTTAATAACAGTAGAAAGTGGACAAAGGATGTGAGTAAAAAGATAATTCACAAATGCATAGCTATAGTAATTAGAAAACCTTCAAACTCACCAATATTAAATAAGTGCAGATTAAAAGAAAAAATTTTTAAAAATTAATTGAATTTAATGTTTTGTTTTGTTTTGTTTTTTTGTAATAGACTCACAAGGCAATGTCAATTGGAAGACAAGGTCGAGTACAAGTTGAAGATATCGTCTTTTTGATTCGAAAGGACCCAAGGAAGTTTGCTAGGGTTAAAGACTTGCTTACTATGAATGAAGAATTGAAACGAGCTAGGAAAGCATTTGACGAAGCAAACTATGGATCGTGATAACATTTGTACTCTGCAGTGTTGTTACCTTCTAGGGAAACCCTTAATAATAACTATATTTTCCACAATGAGGTCCTGATATCTAGCCATGGAAATGAAAGAGAAACACAAAGTTTTTAGCATTTATTTTCATATCTTTGATTTTAGAGTGATATCTGAGCCTTTACTTGCCTACCTTTAGAATACCATACTTGAATTACTGACTAGGTTTTAATGACCACACAAATTGAAGTAACTTGCAAACCGTACTGTTCTCTCTGACTTTCGGCTATCTAACACTGTAAAGTAGTATTTGTGTGCCATTTTAGGCTATACAGTAGTTCTTTAACATGTAAGGTCTAAATGGCACCTTTGACTTTATGATAGCTGAGACATGTTTTTCATATATTCTAGAGTTTTGAGACTACAGCAGTTGAGGTAATTAAAAGATAGTGAACTGGTTTGTTCCTTTTAAAGGAAGAAGATAAGAAAATAGTCTTCTGTAGGAATGTTTCTGTCACGGGATAATATTTTTAATATTCCTTTTTTCAGATGAGGGATTTTTGGAGAAACTTAAGTTTCGTGTGAAAGCTTCTGTGTTAGAGGACTTCTTTGATTTAAAATCTTTTGGGTCTATAACATAATTTGTCAAGATTTAGGATAACTCATTTTCCCAGGTCAGATTAGAGCTTCTAAAAATGAATGTTTTCAGTATCAGGAATGATAATGCTTAAAAAGCTGATGGCAGGAAAAGTATTTCAGGTAATGTTTTATTAACATTTGTTAGTACTTGTTCAGTGTGGAAATGTGTACTTAAGTAGAACTCTATGTGGCTATGGAAACCTCATTTGTAGTTCAAGATATACAGGTTTTGTGTGTGTCTTTAGCTTATTAAGTTATTATTGCACTTTGCTTAAAATGAGGATTAAAATTGCTTTTAAAGGGATTACTGAATGTTACTAGTGAAACTGAACGTTTTGTCTGCCACTTATAAATATTATAAATCAGTAACTAAGAAAATTTTACTTTCTTAACCTATTGGTACAAAGAATAAAGTATGCAAAATTAAACAGGTCAATACTTGAATTTGGTTATGTGATTTATCAACTTCCTGCCATAACTGGAAATATGATTTTAGCTGCTTAATCTCAATAAAAGCTTTTTTTCTATATTACTCTTATAATTTTTCTGAATTGATAATGAGATTCATTAAATAGCTGGCTTGATCTTTTTGTTATTTATAAAAGTTAAAAAAAAGAAAAAAAAGATTGTAGTGTAAGCTGAAATCAAGAATGGGAGTGGATTATAACAGATTGATAGATAAATCAGGGACTGCTTCACCCTAAGAAGAAACTGGTAATAACTGGCACTAGGATGACTATGTTAGTCAGCTTGGGCTGCCAAAACAAAATAGCATAGACTGGGTAGCTTCAACAGAAATCTACTTTCTTACAGTTCTGGAGGCGGGAAGTCTGAGATCAGGGTGCCAGCCTGGTTAGATTCTATTGAGAACTCTTTCTGGGTTGCAGATAGCTAGCTGCCTTGTCCCTGTACTTCACATGGCTGAGAGCGAGCTCTGTTGTCTCTTCCTTTTCTAAGGGCACTAGTTCCATCAAATCAGGGCTTCACCCTTATGTCCTCGTTTTACTTTAATTGACTCCTTGAATTCCCTGTCTGCAGTACATCAGATGTAGTATTAGGGCTCCAACATAGGTGTTTTAGGGGGACAATTCAATATATAATGCTGCCTTTGCTGTTATCATTTTGTTAATGACCCTGCCTTCTAAGAAATTTTTTTTGGTGCAACTTCGTATTATGACTTTCTTAGGTTGCAAGTAATAGAATTAAGAGCAGTATAAGCAAAAAAGAGGCATTAATTTATCTAACCTGAAACAAGGAAAGGAGGGATGGAGTTGACTCCAGGATTGACTGCATCTAAGAACTTGAGGACAATTAAGATTTCATCTTCTATCCCAATTTTGTTTTTATTCTCAGGAACCCCAGTGTATCAAGGGAACTTGATGGCCCGCATTTCTAGGTTTTCATTCCTACGGCTTGTGATCAAGGTAGCTGCTTCACTTCCTGATACAGAACATTCCAAGCAAGGATTTTCATTGTCTTGACTGTGATCATTTTTCTTCTTGGACCTGTCACTGTGGCCAGGAAGAAGTTGTGTTGCCTAGATCTCAGGGGTGGAGGGGCTTAGTGTGGGGGTGAGCAATGGGAGATAGGTATAGCAAGAAGGGGAAAGAGGCTGAGCAGACAAAAATAACAAATGTGCACTGACTTGATTTGTGAGTTTACTTTGAATTCTGTACAGCTGCACTGTGTAACATGGTATTTAAATTCAAGTAATTAAAATCAAAATTTCAATTCCCTTGGTTGGACTGCCTGTACTCCAAGTGCTTAATAGCTCCTTGGCCAGTGGCTGCTGCACTGAACAGGGCTGATACACAACATTTCCACCATCCCGGAAAGTTGGATGGTACTAATAGATAGTATTCATGAGCTCTCTCCTGAGTTATTTCACTTTTTGAAAAAACATGATATGGAAAATCTTAAAATATACACAATAAGAAAACAGTATTATGAAACCCCAACTCCAACTATTAATCAACTTTTTCTCAATAATCTATCCTCCCACCTTAATTTAAAAAGTATCCCATATAACTATCACACTAAAAAAATACACTAATGCCTCAATATTCCTCTAATATTCACCCTCTATTTGAGTCTACTGATATGTCTCAGAATATTTGAGTTTGCATATTTTTCTATTGCTGCAGTAACAAATTACTACAAATTCTGTTACCACAAACTCACTCTTACCTATTTCTAGGTCAGAAGTCTGGCTAAAATCAAAGTATCAACAGAGCTTTGTTTCTTTCTGGATGTTCTAGGAGAGAATCTGTTGACTTGCCTTTTCCAGCTTCTAGAGGCTGCATTCTTTGGCTCATGCTCCCCTCCCATCTTCAGAGCTAGTGTCACATTTCTCTGACCCTCTTTAGTCATAGCTTTTCTGACCCCAGCTGGGAAAGGTTATATCCTTAAAAGGCCCATGTAGTTATATTGAACCCACCTGGATAACCCAGGCGGCTCTCTTCATATCAAAACCCTTAACAACCAGGAAGCTCTTCTACCATATAAGGTAACATATTCACAGTTTCTGGGGATTAGGACATGGCCATCTTTAGGAGAGTGATTATTTTGTCTAGCACAATTTATTTCCCATAGAATCTAAGCAAGTGTCACCTATTATATTTAGTTGGTGTGTCCAAATTTCTTTAAATCATTAATAACTTCCCTCCTCCACTTTAAGCGAAGCTCTCTTTGAGATCATACCTTTTGTTTCTTAACTAGCATGTTTATTAGAAACTAAAAGAGCATCTAATATATATGATTCACTTGATGTTGGTTTTACTGTTTTTAAACTGGTTTTCTTAAGTAAAAACTAGCATTAATTCTAAGTGTAGAAATTTTTAAATGGGAGAAATAGTTCACTTGGCCTCTATCAGTGAAGGGAGGTGTGGTCTGGCAGAGTTATTTGGCTGCTTTTCAAGAGGCCTCAGAAGCTTGCATTACTAGGGTGAATGTACTATAATCCAGTGTTTGCTTTACAGCATTGCAGACTTGGAAACTGATTTCATCAGCAAATGGTGAGCACACCAAATTCTCAGGGTGGACTCAAAGAAACCAAACTCCTAAGATGAGTGTTTAAAAAATGGATGCCTATTTACAGATGCAGGTAAAACAGCAAATTCTTCCTTCTCTAGGCAGACAGACACAAGGGAAACTGAAACATAACAATGGGTGTGAATCAGAATGAGGGGAGTTAGATGAGTGTGTTGCCTAGAGCATCAGGTAAGATAAGGATACAGTTATTAATAGAGAACTAGGAAAAATGGCTCCCTGGGGCCTAAAGCAGTGCAGAGGGGTTTGTTGCCTGGGAGCTTCCTTCAAGATTCTCTTGTTGACACCAGAGATTTGACCGGAGTTTTTCACATCTTTGACAACCCATCCAAGCATTGTCTGGTGTCTTCAAGTGACTTTGCCTGTTTCTACTCCCACTCATTTAAATGTAGATCTCAGGTAATTCAAGGAGGACAATTTTATTTCCATATGCTTCAGGGAATCTTCATAGTTGCTCCTAAGTGCTGATAATACTGAGCTTTGTGCCTGAAAATACAGAACTTTTTAAGAGCATTGTCTGTATTCCAGAACATTCCCAGTTCTCTAGGTTTGATTATTGTAGGGTAAAGAAAATGTCAGGCTTTTCTGCCCTTCTGCCATCAGGATAGATGATGGATCCTTGTCCTGAATGCATGCCTGATGGCGGGCACCTGGAATAGGGTGTGGGCATAGGTAGATGGGATTCAGCTGAGCTAAGACTGCTTTTTAAGGGCAGCGTCACGGGGACGCCAGTAGCAGCAGCAGCAGCAGTAGCAGCACCAGCACCAGTAGCAGCAGTAGAAGCCGAAGCAGAAGCCGAAAGAGAAGCCGAGAAGCAGCAGAACGAACACCAGAGAGTCCAGATAGAGTGAAGACTTGCTGCCAGCAAGTGAAGACTTGCTGCCCCTAGCCAGCACCCCTGCCTGCCATATGCCTGGTGAACCCCAAATAAAAAACCTGCAAAACCACTGAGGACTCTGACTCCTCCTACCCGGTCTGCATGGGATCAGAAAACCTGCACAGTGCCCGGTCCTGCCCTTACAATTATCTTAGGGTCTCTATGCTTTCCTTCTTACCACAAATAGAGGCTGAGAGATTGATGGCCATCAAGGAAGGTGTTAGTTGGAGGCTGATGCTTTTCCTGGGCCCTGTTAACACGTGACTAGTCATACTTAAATTTATGGGATGGGATCAAGGAAAACATTTTGATATATTAAGTAACTATCTGAGGCATAGCACAGGCACCATTTTGGTTAAAGTTATCTGGATAAATGGAATTTAAATTTCTAGGGAGGAGCAATTTCATGTTACCAGTAGGGTGATAAGCATTTTCATTTGAACTCTTACACAAAAATCCCAATTCCTGTTATTTGTAGCACTGGGACTTCTGTGCACATGGTCACTCTATTATATACTTATTACTAGAAAGCCTGGCAAACTGCCTTGAAATCCTTGGGTATATTCTTTTAGTATAGAAAGAACAGTTGCTAAAAGACAAATCGTTTCTTGTGAGTGACCATTTTAGATAAATAGTAGTTTATTAGAAAATAGCCTACTTAAGTTATAGATCAAATGCTAACGGAAATACCAATACTATAATTTTTCTGAAATAGTAGTTTTATAAGTATTTTGGGGGAACATGAACTTACAAGAACTACTGTTAAAAATTATATAACAGCCCAAAATGGAGTGACTCTTGCTAAACCTCACTTCAGAAAACACTATTTAAGCTAAAGGCAGTTCCAGTTTCTCCTAGAAATGTAACCTTTAACCATGCAATCTGGAATCTTGGTCAGCACTAATCAGGTAATCTGCCCCCCGGGCCCCTTCTGTCCCTCACAGGAAGGTGATCTTGCCTGAAACAAACCTCTCTTCCTGTTATCCTGTGCCTCCTTTCCGTAAAAACCTTCCATTTTGTAAAGCTCTTTGGTTCCTTTCTGTTTTTCTAGATGGGATACTGCCTGATTCATGGATTGTTTAATAAGTGAATTGTGATATTGACTCAGATGAATTTTGTTTTTTTTACCACTATATACACTAATTTTGAATTTCTAGGCAAGATCTATGAAATAATTTGAAATTTACAACTAGAAATTTACCTTAACCTAGAACAGCCAGCTGAAATTATGATACTTAATGTGTTTTATGTATTAACATTAACTAATATAATAACCTTTTTTATTTTTATGTCAATGACTTAATTAAAATTTAATTTTTCTAAAACAAAATATTTTTGTTTTCAACATAATACCCAGATATTTACTTACAATAAAATAAATAAAACATTAAAGCACTTCTCTTTATGTTGAAACAACAAGGATTTTTCTTTACCTGGTTTAAACATCAGCACATAATTTAAACTTTTGTTTAGAGCGCTAGATAGGAGCCCTGGTATTCTACCTACATCATCCTCTGACCTGTTTGAAGCAACAGCAGCAGTAATTACAATACTTTGTATAAATTCTAGTGAGAGTGGAAACTTTAAAATGCGTTTCCTTATCCCCACTTAATTCCCCTGAACTTGAGGCAATATTTCCTAACTTAGGCATGTATTCTTTCTAATGTTTGGGGAAACCCAAACATTTCTATTCCTCTTTTAAGAAATGAGATTTGCGAGTCACATTAAAAGGGGTGTACCTTAGCCTACAGGCATTTAAGTTGCAAGGCATGATGAATCATTTGTCAAGTTGGAACTTGCCTTTTCAAATGATGCCTAACCTAGTTCCTCATCTAGAGTAGGCACTCGATAAAATATTTGGTGAATGATTGAGGCAGTACCTCAGGATCTAAGGACAGTCCTTCATCTAAGAAAGCCTTGTCCTTTCTGAACAATTCACTGCTTTGCAGCAACTAGAGTGAAAGGCAAGAAGATCTAATCTTAACCAGTGTGGCTGAGTATAGAAGGAAAGGTGATACCTAGGCTAACAGCAATTAGGGTTGTAGTGTAAAACTTGATGTTACATTAGGAAGCAAGTATACAGTGAATGCATTTTTCAGTGTACAAGAGATAAGATGTACCAGATGTCTTGTATTACAGCTCCTGATTCATTTCCTCTTCTCACCCCCTTTTTTCTGAATATATGGTTGTGCATTTACTTCTAACAATTTTGATGTCCACGTTTTGAAACTTTAAATGCAAATAACACTATGCCATAGGCTGTGGGGGATATAAACATGTGGAAGACCACTTACTCTCTTGTCAAAGTAAGGTCCATTTTCTTTTTTTTTTTTTTTTAAAGATTTATTTTATTTATTTATACAAGCACTGGGTACAGTCAGAAGTGCGGGACGGTGAGAGAATTCGCCAGAGCTAGGAGCAGAGCAGGCAGAAGGACCAAAGTACACTGCTGAGGGGAGCAGCAAGCAGCAGAAGAGGTCTGCACCCATGTGGGACCCTCCTCTGGTGGCCGGGGAGCAGCCGGGGATTGAACCGGCACTGCAGAGGCTGCAGGCAGCTTCTCAACCCAGCGCTCAACCGCTGCACCACCGGGGAGGCCCAGGTCCATTTTCTTTAAGCTAAAATTTCCAGTTGATGCACAGGTGGAGTGGAGAAAGCACTTAAAAGTCAGTGATTACAATCTTGGCTCTGTTACATATCAGCTGCTTGGCCTTGGGCAAGTTATTTCCCTAAATCTCTAAAATGGAAATAATTAACAGGCATTTTTTTAAAAAAGGGAAATTGTGAGGATTAAATGAGAACACAGGCAAAAGCTATTCATTTTGTGCTACATGAGTGCCAAAACCAATACAGTAGCACATCAGATTCTTCACAGCATTCTACTCCTGCTAATAAATGGTCATGTTTGTCAGATTGTCCCTAATTACAAACTCCTTCTAGATTTAGGTGATTTAGAAGATTTATATATTTAAATGTAACTGTTATTGTTTGAGAATCAAGATTGAGAAGTAGGTTCTCTGGTGAAATGTACTGATAAAATAATCGAGAGACTATTTGCAGAATATATCATATATGCCTGCTTTTCCAATAAACATTTTTCAGGGTTTTTTTTTTTTTTTGGTCTTTTTCATTTAAATGTCAAGGCCCTGGATGACATTAAATTGTGTTTTTGTATATGTCACTTATCCTTGAGAGAGTTCTTTTGGAAGATGTCTTTTCAAAAATTAATGAGGACGAGGCAACTGAAATTTTACAGTTTAGCTTGTGTTGCTTACATTGTTTCCCCTGAATTTGTAAATACTTTTCCTAGAACCCCTCCCTTAAGCGACTGCTTCTTTTATTTAGAGCTGGATCAATTCATCCTTTAAAGAAATGCATTTGTTTAATCTCAACCTGCCTCTTCCCTCACTTCCTCCTCTTTGGGAGACCTAGCTCACTCTGGCCTTTGCAAGGAAGAAGTTCTTAGAGGTTTGTCCCTGTATTCTTACTTCTACAGGGTTTTGCTCTTTGAATGTTCACTTCACCTTGGCTGAGCATCACGTGCAGTTGTGGAAGGCTCCTGCACCGCAAAGGTGGGAAGTGCTGAGGTCTGGCTGACAATGCCTCCCTAAGGGGTTACCAAAAATCTGGGAACGTGTTAAATGTTAAGTCACCACAAAGTGCTTCACGGCTCCCCAGCATCACAAAAGAGAAACCACGGAGGAGGAAATACGCCGCCAGAGTTTCCAGGGAGCAAGAGGGGCTCGCAAGAGCGGAGAGGTGGGGAGCAGCCAGACGAGCTGGGCAGCCTCGCTCCACACGCCACCCGGGGGCCGCGAGGAGAGGCCCTCCCAGCCCGCGGACGACCTCTCGATTTGGAGGCGACCAACCCCTCCGCGCTATTTCGGGGCGCGGGGTCGCGGGCCGCTGGCCCAGGGGTGCGGCCCGCAGCTCGGCCCTCGGGCGGGCCCCCGCGGGCCGCGCCGACCGCCCTTCGGCGCAGGCACCTGCGTGGCCGCCCGCGGCGGGGTCCTGAGGCGCCTCGGCGCGGGGGGGCGCGCGGCGATTGGCTGCGGCGCGGCGGCGCTCGGCGCTTGACAACCGCAGTCGCGGAGGCCGGGCGCGGCGCGCCGGGGAGGGGCTCCGCGGAGGACGCGCGACGCGCGGATGGGCTGACGCGCGGGCAGAGGCAGGACCGCCGCCCAGCCGGGACCGCCGCCCTCGCGCTCCCGCGCCCCGGAGCCGCCGCCCGGGCCTCGTCGCCGGCCTCCGCCGCGCTCCCGCCGCCGCTCCCGGCCGCGCCCGGGCCCGCAGGTGAGCGGGCGGGCGGCGGAGGCGGGGTCGCCGCGCCGCGCGCCCCGGGTTGCCATAGCCACTGGCCGCCACCTGTCACCGCGCCGGGTCCGGCCCGGCCGCCCGGGCGGCGCGCGCGGCCGGGGAGAGGGGCCGGGTGGGCTCGGCGCCGGCCGGGTGGGGACCGGGGTGGAGCGGGAGGCCCCGGCGCCCGGGGAGGACCTGGGACTGGCGGGCCCGGGCTCCAGGCCGCCGCTCCTGCCGCTCCTGCCCCGCAGGCCGGCGGGGCGCGGGGGGCAGCGACGCCCCCGCCGGGCGCTGTGGGCCGCGCGCAGGAAGCGGGCGCCGGGCCGGTGCCCCCCGCGCCGGGGGCTGGGAGGGGGTGACTGCGCTCCTCCTTCCTTCCGAGCCCCGGGAGTGGGGGGCGCGCCTGGCCGGCTGGAGGGGAGGGGGCTGCGCCGCTAGCGGCCGAGCTGCGGCCGCGGCAGCCCGCGAGGCCCGGGTTTGGCCTTTTCCAGGTCAGTGGTCAGTGGGAGGAGGCCTTTTGGGGGGTTCTGAGCCCAGGTCGGGAAGAAGAGCAGCAGCAGGGTTTGGATCTGGGGTGGTGCCGAAGCTGGGGGCGGGGCGCCTGCGTGTGAGGCGCGGGAGGTGGTCGAATTCAAGGGGTTAAGCCGCGGCTCTGTATATTGGGGAGAAAGAGATTGGGGCTCCAGGTCTGGGGTAAGGCCTTGGGCAAAAGGGGTGGTCACGGGGGTAGGCCAGGACGACATCGATCAACATTTGATTTTTTTTTTTTTCTTTTCTGTACCAGACGTGCTGTCAGTAACCGTGCATGGTGTCTGAGTAGTGCGTTTTTTTGGCAACTTGGTTCTCTCTACATAATGAAAGGAGAAGTCTTTGTTCCACCCAGAATCATAGGTTGTGATCCTAACACTTATTTTCCTCCCTTTGTTGTAGACTTCACAGAATTCTTCAAGAAGTTTATGGCACAGAAATTAGTATGTAGGGTTTTAATAGAATATAAATATTTTTTTCGCAGTAAATCCAAGTAGAATTTTTTTTTTTTTTTTTGGTCTCCAGTGTTGGCATGTGTTGCCTTGAAATTTTACTAGAAATGAGAAACGCCTAAGAGAGCATTTTACTTTATATGGCTTATTCTCGATGTTCTATTTAGGTGGAAGGTGTAATGAATTTACCTTAGGTTTTAGGAGGTAGATTGCATCCACATGGCAAAGAAATAATTACATAGTGACAGAAAAGAAAGCAATTAAGCCACAACAGTATATTGTTAGATAAAAACACAAATCAAATCCTTGATTTTGTATGACATTATAAATATGACGTGTGTGTGTGTTGGGACTTTAACCTGTTTTAGCTCTCACCCTTCTGTGTCCTAATTCTTTTCTCTCTTCCCCACCCTTACCCCTCAGTAGTGTGAATGTATCATAAAACAGGGGTTCTATCCTATGTTCCTAATTACATAATTATGTTCAGTCTCTTTTCTGTTTGTGAGGTCAAGTTTCTCAGGTACTGAGTGGACAGCATGTGCTACATGTGCTGCAGTTTGAGAAACACTTCAAAATGAGCATGAACAGATGCAGTTTTCCTAGGAGACTGGAAAATCAGAATCCCTGGATTTGTTTCTCTTTGCTACTGATTATGGTCATGGAAGGGCTTCTCTACTATAGACTATTTCTAGATCTGTAAAATGGGGAAAATACCTCCTGTTGTTTTAATCTGGAAAGGGACTCTGAAAATAATATTTGAAAGCACTTTGGAAAACATTTTAAGGCATTTATTGATTACCTTTTAATAGAGTAGGCCATTGACAAGGAGAATTAAAATTTTCTGCCTGATCTTTTTAGCACTTCTAGGTCCCATGCTTTATTTCTTACAGTGGTCATAAAAGGTTCATGGAGTAATTAAGGTACATCTTTACTCCATGGTAGTTTTTTTTTTTCCTCCTGGTGACATGAAGAAAAAGGTGTTTCCTACCTAAATGTGGGTCAGATTGCTTCCTGCTTTAGATAGGATGTTCTCATATTTTAGAAAATAAGTCTATGGCCAATAACTAACTTGCATTTCATCAGATATTAAATAATTCTTAGTGTAGATTATTTGAATAATCAAGAAATAGCTTACTTTCCTCCCTGTGATCTCTGGTTTTCAAATCGGAGTATTTGCATTGTTAGAGATAAACTGCATTGTGCCAAGAGAGCAATCTGTGGTCCTGTGATGTCGGACACACTTAAGGAACTGTTGTTAATTTCACCTGAAGACTTGGATAAAGAATGTTTTTATATTAAAACAAAAAGATATGGAGGTTGTACTAGTTACACTAATTTCTGAGGCAAAATTCAAAGACTTCAGAGAAATTTCAGGGCTACTTGCTCTCAGGAAACATGTTCATTTTTTCTGCCCTGAATGGAGAAAAGTTTAAGAAGCATTGCTTACACTTACTAGCTAGTGAATGACAAATAACTATATCGTACAGGAATCCAATTTCTAAAACTTGTACTGACATTAGGCTCAAGATTACTTGAATTCTAATTATCCTCTCTTGTTTTGTAAATGTCAGAATGTTATGGTGGAAAGGTCAGAGGATTTCAGTCAGTCCCATACTTCTACACTTTTTGCTTTGTGATCTTAGATGCCAGTACCTAGTGTCTCTGAATATAAGTGTAATCATCTGTAAAATGAAATTATAGAGTTGTAAGAATTACACTGATTATGGGAGAATTTAGCACAAGGCCTGACATAGTTAATGTACAGTAAATGTTACCTTTCCCCTTCCCATCTCTGCATTATGGTATATTAACAATATTTCAGACCACTCATGGCAGGAAACCTGGTTACTCCTCTGAACTTCCATGGCATTTTATTTGTAATTCTTTTCTAGCTCTCTATACTTTGTTGTTTACTTGACTCCAAGTCTTCAGACTCCAAATCCAGTGCTGGTTTACACCTGAGGAGGGAGAGGAAGAGAAACACACACTCACACACACACACACACACACACACACTCTTGATCTTGCCATTTAATATAGAGACCATTGTATGGGCTAGCTAAAGCTTACATATTTCAGTTAATTTTTCTTCATCTTTCTTCCTTTTTTGTCTTTCTTTTCCTTTCCTTTTGTTCTGTTGAAGTGGAAATGTATCTTTAGGCTACCAGAGGGAATGAAAGGGCTTGGGGAACAAAGGGAGGAGGGGACCCAGTGGGTATGGCGGAGACTGTGGGTGCTTGGGTGGTAGGTATAATGTGGTACAAATATCTGAAGAGGTATAAACCTATATCATATACAGTGTTGTCCACCAACATTAGCTCAACAACAATAACAAAACATGCAATTAAAGAGAACCTTACAAAACACCACACATTCCCTGATAACCTTTCTTTTTGTGTTTTATCTTCTTTTCCATCGTAACTCAGTCACTGTATCCAGGATACATCATGCTGCCTGCACATAGTAGGCACTTGTGTTTGTAGTGGATACTGACTTGAAACATGTTTTTCCCACAAGTAGGAGTCCCTTAATGTGTATCTTTAACATACAGTCATGCAGGGCTTAGCAACAGGATACATTCTGAGAACTGCAGTGTTAGGCTGTGTGAAAGTCATAGAGTACAGTTACAGCCCTAAGTGATAGAGAGAGCCTGGTACTCTCCTGGTTTA
Organism: Talpa occidentalis; assembly: GCF_014898055.3. Classification (NCBI taxonomy): domain Eukaryota; kingdom Metazoa; phylum Chordata; class Mammalia; order Eulipotyphla; family Talpidae; genus Talpa; species Talpa occidentalis. The sequence continues at coordinate 105,958,502 of NW_023605305.1, read as the reverse complement.
TATGGTATAGCCCGGTGGGACCACCTTCATCTGTGTGGTCCTCCATTGTTAGACCAAAACATCACTAAGTGATGCATGACTGTAATTAATCTAATCAAGTTTCCCAATACTTTAAAATTATTCTGAAAATATTTTAGAAATAGGGTAAACTTTTTCCAAAATAAATTTTTATACATTATCCACAGCAGAGTAATTCTCCCAAAACTTGTTTTAACGGCTTTTTTGACACATTATCCTCATGTCCGAGCATGAGCTCTGAAGGGAAGGAATGCGTGCCACTCTGTATGGAGCTTTATCTCACCTCACAAGTTTTATCTCATTTACACACTATTTTATAGAGAAAAAGTACTATGTAGAAAAGTGTAATATTTTTATGCTATTTACATTTGATTGAAGCAACGAATTCTATAAAATAACTTTCAGTAACATGTTTTGTGACTTTTGTTGATACATTAAAAACAAAATAGAAGCTTACCTAAAAATTTTTCAGATTAAAGAACTTAGCTACAACTGGAGACTGCCTTTAAAGGTCCATTTTAGGTTTAACTTTTTTTTTAAACAATATTTTAAATGCTTGCAAATAGAGTTAGGTATTGGAAAGGGAAAATCCAGGAAGTTCAAAAGCAACATCTCACAAGTAGGTAACAAAATAGGCAACTTTAAGTGCTCGGGTGTGTTCATTGTATATGGAGTGCCCTTATCATAGCAAGTGTTGCTTTCACTGTACACAGTCGCTAACCAGAACTTACCTAGTATTGTGTGTGTTCTATTTTGAGTGCTTCAGAGGGCATTAACAAATGTTCAGAGGAATATGACCAGAATGGTAGGGATCTGGAAGTTATGTGAAGAATGGTTGAAAGAAGTACAGTTGACTCTTGAACAACCTGGGGGGGTTGGGGCGCTGACCCCCGCACATAGTCAAAAATCTACATATAGCTTTTGACTGCCCAAAAACTTTACTGCAGTTGACCAGAAGCCTTACCAGAAACATAGTCAATTACCACATATTTTGTATGTTCCATGTATTATATTCTTACAGAAAAGTAAGAAAAAGAAAATGTTATTAGGAAAATCATAAGAAAGAAAATACATTTACAGCACTACACTGTCTTTCTTTCTGTATGATTTGGTAGGTGATTTGTTGGGCCTGCGAACAATATTGCCATTCATTTATATAGAAAAAAATTTTGAGTGTTCCCAGATTGCAATATGACCTACAAAAATAATACCAAATAGGAACATTTTACTTTTAGATAGAAGGAAAAACCTGTATGTGTATCTTTGTGTGTATTTGCAAGTATTTTTGTAGATAGATTTTCTAGAAGCAGAATTTGAATTGGTGAATCAGAGTATATACATTTAAATTTTTCGCAGACTACGATTCTCATGTCAAATTCTCTCAAAAAGTCTGCCCAGTTTACATTTCTTTTTTAAAGATTTATTTTTATTTATGCGTACAAGAACAGGTGTGTAGGCCAGAGGTGCGGGGACGTGGGGGGAGGTGGTGTGACAGAGTGAAGAGCAGAATAGGCAGATCTACTAAAATACACCTTTGAGGGGAGCAGCAGGCAAGATAGGAGAGGTCTGCTACGCCACGTAGGTCAGCTCCCTGGCTGGGTATTGAACTCATGCTGCAGTGGCTGCCCATAGCTTGATAGTGCTGAGACTTTAAATCCTGAGCCACCAGGTAGGACCCTTCACACCCCCAGTTCACATTCTTTATTTTATGAAAGGACATTTACGCACACTCTTGCCAATAGTGGTATTATCATGTCTTTTTCATTTTTCCAAAACTGATGGGCTCTTTTTGGAATGGAATCTTATTTTAACATCCGTTGTGAACATCTTTTCATAAATTTGTTGGTTATTTGTAGTTCTGTGAATTGTCTGTATTGCTTCTTTGCTCAATTGTAATTTTTTTGCAGGCATATTGGTTTGAGGATGCTATTATATGTCTTAGATGGTAACCATTTAACTTCTAATGTATGTTAAACTTAGTCTTACTTTGTCCCTTGTCTTTTAACATTTTTTATGGCAACTTCTGTTAAATGGGACATTTATATTTTATGATTTTAGTGTCAAATTTGACAATTTCATTTCACATTTTATAAGTTATGTGACTTAATTATGTGATCTGAATCAAAACTCGTTTTGCATATCCTGTACATTTTTTGTGTGTCAATAAATGTTTTAAACATATTTGTGGCTTGAATATGAAGAAAACACAAATACTATTTTTTTGGCATTTTATTTTATTTTATTTTTTTAAATAAATTTTATTTTTATATTCCCCATACAATTGCAACCCCCTTATTTTGACCCCAATCCCTCCCCTCCCCGCCCCTTACCCCCCATAGAGTGTCTCTAGTTCATAGTTTTTTGTTGATTTTGATTTTCACTTTCTTATAGTTATTCACTTTCCTGGTCCCTTATTTAAGTTTTCTAGATTACTGCTATGAGTAAGACCATCCAGTATTTTTCTTTTTCTTTCTGGCTTATTTCGCTGAGCATGATCCCTTCCAGCGCCATCCATGTTGCTGCAAATTGCATGTGTTTATCTTTTTTGAATGCTGAGTAATATTCCATGGCGTATATGTATCACATCTTCTTGATCCAGTCATCTATTTTTGGGCATTTGGGTTGTTTCCAAAGTTTAGCTATTGTAAACAGTGCTGCTATAAACATAGGGGCGGAGGTGCTCTTTGGAATTGATGGAAAACACAAATATTTTAATCTCATGAATAAAGATTGAAATATTTGAATCGAAGCAGTCTTAGATTATGACAAAAATACAAATAACTTTGAAATCTTCATGATATATATATATAATTAATACATTATATTCATTATATTGCTAGTTCTTCCCAATTATTTTGTAATTGGAAATTGCAAATAATTTACAAATGGAAGTTCATTGCTTATGTTTTATATTTTTTAAAAATATTTTTGAGTAAGTAATATTGTGAATGATATAAAATATAAAAGGTACAAAAAGGGTACATAGTGATAAAGTCTTCTTTCTTTAATTCTTTATCCAATTTGGAGACAGCCATTTTCATCAATTTCTTGTCTTTTTCCAGAGAGATGTTATGCATATATGCATTATATATTTTATGTTATTTTAATTCTTTTCTTTTTATAGCTGCACCTGCTTTAATATAATTTGTTCTTTAGGAAAATCATCAGTAACAGATGGTATGTTAAAATAATTAATGAATAGAAAATAGTTGTCAACTTTCTGCATCTGTGTTATAAACTTTATTAGCAGAGATGGTGGAGTTTTGCATTTAACGGAACTTTTGTTGGCTTAAATGATCTAATATAGATATATTTTCTCTTATTAAACTAATCTTTAGAGATTACTAGTTTTCCAGACTTGATGTTACAACCTAAGAATACATGTTTCCTATTACTGAAATCAGAGTTAAAGCAAATTTTAAAACTTGATGGTAAAGCATAGAAATTAGCAAAACTAACATTATTTTATGTCTGAAGAAATTGAAGTTTGTAGAGATTAAATGACTTGTAACATCTTATTTATACTCATGAAGGAGCAGATATTTACAATTTAATGACCTAGCACCCACATAAGTTTCTGGAATGCTATTTTATTAAAAACTCTCTATCATTTTTTTTTTTTTTTTTTTTTTTTTTTTAGGAAAAGTGAAAAGTTAAAGGCAGAAGTAGTCTTATGCTACAGTTTGATATTTTATTTAAAAACTTCATAGTACTTCATTTTTTATTTGCATTTTCTCCTCTACATGGGAGTGGCAAAGCACTGTTGTTAATTGTTAGGCACTCCATAATATTTGGAAGATTACAGAGAGTGGTTTTTATCATTTGGGATAGAGCTGGTGATTAATGGAGCTTTTCTTAAACACTTTTTTCTCGACTATAAATTTTTTAATTGCTGTGCCCTAATTCCCTTAACTTTATACTTCTGAGTCATTATTAGCTTTGTATGTTTTCTCCCTCCCAAGTGTGTATTATAAGTAACTAAAATAATCTCATTGCAAAGGAAAGTTAAATCATGCCTATTTATATTTGGCTAGAAAGCTATCACTTGTATTTTTTCCATTAAACTTTTTTTCATATCTATATATGTAAATATAAATAGAAGTCATTGTATTTCTTTTGCCATTTTTCCTTATTTATTGCTGACATTTTACCTTAAATTTTAGATTTCTAAAAATAATTTTATTTCTTGCCCCTTGATGCATTCTTCTCATAATCTTGATTCACTAAGATAATAATGATTTCCATCTGGGAATTTAGTTTCTGAAGATGTTAATTGTATCTTAATAGTACTAAAATGCTAGCCACCTTTCAGATATACTCATAAAAGTAAGTATATACAGATAGGCCTATATTTACAATTGTAAAATAACATGTTTTGGTTTATTAGTGACCTTTAAAAAATTCTGTTATGGCAAATTTTACATATGTCTAAGAATAGTAGAATAATATTGTATTAGTCCATGTGGGCTGCTATAACAGAATACTGTGGACAAGATAGTTTAAACGGCAGAAATGTAAAGCTCAATAATTCTGGAGACTTGAAGTCCCAAGATCAGATTGTGGTGAGGACCCTCTTTCTGGCTGCAGACTGCTGACTTCTTATATTCTCACAGTGGACTGGCCTAGGTAACTTTCTGAGGTCTCTTTTCTAAGGGCACAGATCCTTATCCTGAACTTGTGCCCTCATGTAATCATCTTTCAAAGGCCACATTCTAATATCATCTTTGGGGATTAGGATTTCGATGTAGGAATTTTAGGAGGACACAAACATTCAGACCATAGCAAATATAATAAAACTCTTTATCCATTACTCTTCTTCAATAGTCATGATGGTTCTTTTTCATCTTGATCTCCTCCCAGTCCCCTTTTTGTATTGTTTTTAAAGTAAATCCCAAACTTTATATCATTTAATCTATAATTATCTCAATATGTGTCTCTCAAATATAAGTACCCTAAAGAAATCACATAGTCACACTTTCATCACACCTTAAAGAATGACTTGGTTTTAATAAATTTTAAAGTTACTTTCCCTTCAAAATGCCTGTACTAAAATTTTCCACAAAACTTGTTATGTGTAGTTTCCAGACAGTTAAAAACACTTGGAAATAAAGCAGCGGGACTAATTTTGGTTTTGTTTTCTGTTTAATCTTTAGGCTATCAACATGACGGCCGAAGAAACAGTGAATGTAAAAGAGGTTGAAATCATTAAGCTAATTTTAGACTTTTTGAATTCAAAGAAGCTTCACATTAGTATGTTGGCTCTTGAGAAGGAAAGTGGAGTCATAAATGGCCTATTTTCAGATGATATGCTATTCCTGAGGTATGATTTCATTAGTACTATGAGGTTTGTAGCTCTTTCAGAGAAATGTTAAGTATTAATAAGGTAGTATGTATAATACAGGTAGAATTCTGTAATCACGAAAAGGCCATGTAAATATATTTTTAAAAATTATGTTGGTTTTAACAATGAAAAATTTACAAAATAATGTTTTCTGTAGTAACATCCAGAGGTCCTTTTAAAAAAAACCACCAAGAACCATTACTTCACTGTGGTTATGGCATCATCATAAAAGATACTTGATTTAGGTATCAGAGCCTCTAATAATCTTGATTCACTAAGATAGTAATCAGAGGCTCTGGAATAAAATATGTCTGAAATACCATTTTTTTGACCATAGATATAAAACAAATTGATTATAGAAAATAAAAAATCAACCTACCTAGCACACCACTGACAATTTTCTGTGCATATTACAAAAATAATAGCAATTCTCTTGTATTTATAATTCAGTATCCTGTTTTTTTATTAATTATTGGCATTATAAGAATTCTCTATGTGATTACAAATTTATAAGTAAAAATTTTTCAATTTACTTAATTTCCTAGTGGTTCCTCTATTTTTAGATCAATTGTTTTCAATTTTCTTAAATGCTCTACTGAGCAGCTTTTTTACATCTGATTTTTTCCTGTCTTGAATTTTTTCCTTAGAACAGAGTTCTTGGTGGAATTGCAGGGCAAATGGGGATGAACATGTTTGCCAAAATGGAAAGCTAAATATATCCTAACTTGAATTGGATGAAAAAAAAAAAAGACCCAGATTTCCAGACAGAAATGTATTCTCTGCTTATGTGATAATCCTTGACAAGGAGTACAGATTCTTGGACATTTGGCATTTTGTGACTTGGAAAGCCTTAAGAAATTAAATGTTCCTAGCTCATGAAAAAGGAACTTAAAAAAAAAATCTTTATTAGGAGAATTTATTTAAACTCATTGCTTGTCCCTCTCTTTGGTGTTATGAGTGTCATCCAGCCCAAGATGCTTAGCCTATGATGTAGTCATGATGTACATGATGTACTGGGGCGCAGTATTTTTCTGGTCCTGTCTTTCATTGCTATTCCCAGAATTTAGTAGTGGCTCTCAAATATCCCCTTCCAAGAAACTGTTGTTTTATGTTGATGTTTTACTGGTCTGAGGTAAGAGGCAATGAAATACATAATAGTAAGTTTTTCATTAAACTAAATGTATTCATCTTAAAGGGCTGCCTTTTGAAATCATGTCCTTCTTACCTTTTAAATATTAAAGTGTCCCTTAATAAAATTATTAAGATAGTGATTGCTTTTATTGATATTGCTTTGCAGAATTAAAAATTTGAAATCCTATGAAGACCCTCTTGTTGATCCCTTCCTTTTAAGATTTTGCTCTTTTAAAATTTCAAAATTATTCATTATAATGAAATTTCACGATAATGGAAAATTACTATTGTAAAAGAAGAAATTGCTATCACATAAGAATGCCTTACAACTTTTGGAAGTTCCCATAGATTACACTGGTCTGGGATAAAACTGCCCTCATTCCATGCTGTTTTCACTTTCAGTGTATAAACTTTAGTTCAAATTCCTCTGAGATAAAGAATTTATGGGTTAGAGCAGGAATTCACAGCCTCAGCTCTATAAACATTTGGGCTAGATAATTCTTTGGTGTGGGAGGTGGGGTGAGGTGGGTATGTGCATTATAGGATGTTTAGTAGCATCTCTGACCTATAGCTAGTGGATGCTGGTGGTGCCCGCAGTTGTGACAACTGAAACTGTCTCTGACATTGCAAGTGTCCCTTGGGGGCAAAATTACTTCCATTTGAGTACCACTGATTTATTGAAAATGAACTCTGCCCACTCTGGCTTTTAAATAATACAGAATAAAATTGTAAAGTAAATGGGGACATAAAGGAACTTTGAGACTTAGTACATAATTAGAAAACTATATACTATGAGAAATGGTTGCAAACCTACAAATTCTGATGTAGTGTATGTGGTTACAAATGAGGTGTGAAAAAAATGCTTTATTATAGTGGTTGAAGAATCTAGCAAAATGTCAATCTCATCATCTACATTATGAGCTTTTGATGCTATTTTGTTATCTATTCTGCCTTTCAAATAGTGTAACTCAAAAATGATAATGTGTGGATTTTCCTTTTTTAGGCAACTAATCCTTGATGGTCAGTGGGATGAAGTTCTTCAGTTCATTCAGCCTCTAGAATGTATGGAAAAATTTGACAAAAAAAAGTAAGATTTAGCCTAAAGTTTTTAGTGTCTTGACATTGGTTAAAGCTTAGCAAAACAAACAAAATTTTAAAGTGAGACTGTTAGCTTACCTAGAAAGTAACATACTCTGTCCCATTGAATTGGAGCACTTCTAGAGGACAAGTTGCATGATATACAAATTGACTGAGTCAATAGTATCTATATACAAAATGTTACAAGGGGGCCTGCCTGGTGGCTCAAGGGGTTAAGTCTCAGGACTGTGAAGCTAGGTAGCCACTGCTTTTGTGTAGTCTTCATTTGTCTGAAATACTACCTTTAAATAGCATGTTCCTAATCATCTGCCAGAAGTCATGTTTTGTAAGATTTTCCTTCTACTTCTCATCCCTTTGGGTAGCATTGCTTTCATACTCCTTTGAGACCTTGCTGAACATCTGAGACCCTATACATATTTCATATATGCTTTTTTAGATGACTCTTTTTGAGGGCAGAGATTCCATTATTTTGGACATGTATCTGTTATTACAACAACAGTTGTAAGAATGACTATATCTTTATTATTCTTTCAGTCCTTAGAGATACTTTTCCTTTAAAGTACTTAAAGGTATCAAACATTTTTTGGCTGGTAGACAAGTCAGGTAGGGTCTTTGCTTTCCCTTCCCCTGCCTCAAAAATCCCTGTTAAAAAGCTTTAAATTTGGGCCTCCCCTGGTGGCACAGGCAGTTGAGCGCTGCGCTGTGAAGCTGTCCACAGCCTCTGCAGTGCCAGTTTGATCCCGGCTGGCCGGCGAGGGTCCCACATGGCGCGACAGACCTCTCTTACTCTCTTGGCACTGTTTTTATTAAATATTTCTCATGTTTGGAAAGAAGAAAGGATATATTTGAGGAAACCAAAGCGCTTTGAATATAAATGATTTTGATTACATATTAGGTGACATTCGACATTTTCCATAAAAACTTCCTTTTTGTTGGGGCTTCCCTGGTGGCGCAGGGGTTAAAGTCGCAGTGCTATGAAGCTATGGCCAGCCACTGTGGCATGAGTTCCATCCCTGGCCAGGGAGTTGACCCACACGGCTTAGCAGACCTCTCCTGTCTTGCCCACTGTTCCCCTCAGCACTGTGTTTCAGTAGATCTGCCTGTTCTGCTCCCCACTCTGCCCCTGGTGGGCCCTCACACCCCCCTCACTTCTAGCCTACACCCCATAAATAAATGAAAATAAATCTTTATTTAAAAAACTTGATTTTGGGCCTCCCTGATTGCACAGGGGGTTAAGACACAACCTGTGAGGCTATCCACAGCCACTGCAGCACCAGTTTGATCCCTGACCAGGGAGCAACCCACATGGTGCAGCAGACCTCTCCTGGCTCGCCCACTGCTCCCCTCAGCAGTGTATTTCCATCCATCTGCCTGTTCTGTTCCCTACTCTGTCTCTGGTGAATCCTCTCACCCCCCACACCTCTGGCCTGTATCCCAGTACCTGTATGCATAAATAAATAAATCTTTAAAAAAAATCTGCTTTCATTAAAAAAAAGCTTGATTTTTCTTAAGAATTAATTAATATTGGAAATTGGGCCTCCCTGGTGGCGCAGTGGTTAAGCGCTGGGCTGCGAAGCTGCCCGCGGCCTCTGCAGCGCCGCTTCGATCCCCGGCCGCCAGTGAGGGTCCCACATGGCGCACAGACCTCTCCTGATGCACCCGCTGCTCCCCTCAGCAGTGTTCTTTGTCAGTCTGCCTGTTCTGCTCCCCGCTCTGGCTCTGGTGAATTCTCTCACCCTCCTGTGCTTCAGACTGTACCCAGTGCTTGTAGAAATAAATAAATCTTTAAAAAAAAAAAAGGAGGGAATACCTACCTCCATATATACCTCCAAAAAAAAAAAAAAAGAATTAATATTGGAAATAGAAGTCTTTGAGAATTTTTTTTTTTTTAAAGATTTATTTATTTATTTACACAAGCACTGGGTAGAGTCAGAAGCACAGGAGGGTGAGAGAATTCACCAGGGCCAGAGCAGGTAGCAGAACAGGCAGACTGACGAGGTACACTGCTGAGGGGAGCAGCGGGCGGCAGGAGAGGTCTGCGCGCCATGTGGGACCCTCCTCTGGTGGCTGGGGAGCAGCCGGGGATCTAACCGGCTCCACAGAGGCTGTAGGTAGCTTCGCAACCCAGCGCTCAACCACTGTGCCACCGGGGAGGCCCAAGAATTTTTTTTTTTTTTAAAGATTTATTTATTTATTCAGGCAGTTGGAAGTGTGGGAGGGTGAGAGAATTCACCAGAGCCAGAGCAGGGAGCAGAACAGGCAGAAGGACCAAAGTATACTGCTGAGGGGAGCAGCGGGTGGCAGGAGAGGTCTGCTTGACATGCAGGACCCTCCTCCAGTGTCCGTGGAGCAGCCAGGGATCGAACCGGCGCCGCAGAGGCTGCGGGCAGCTTCACAACCCAGCGCTCAACCGCTGTACCACCGGGGAGGCCCTCTTTCCTTTGAGAATTAATTGTGATTACTTGTACCGAAAATATTTGAATTATGTCTTCAGTGTGATGAGAGGAAAATAGTAAAATATCTTTGTAAAATATCTTAAGAATTTTCTGACATTGGAGAATTAATTTTTAAAAGCCTTTTTAAAGAAATAATTAATCCTTCAAGGAACCCTTCACCTATTTTGCTTCAGGAACTTGAGTTTCATTTCTAGTCTTTTACATTACTGTTATTCAGCATTGTTTCATTTTAATATTTTATGTTTATTTTTCACAGGTTTCGGTATATTATCCTGAAACAGAAGTTTTTAGAAGCTTTATGTGTTAACAATGCAATGTCAGCAGAAGATGAACCCCAGCATGTAAGATTTTTATTCCTGAAGGTTTGCGCCATAGTCTTGTTTCAGTCATAAGTATTGTATTAATTAAGAAAAAAAATTAGTATGGTGAGTTTTCAGTGTCTTTGTGAGCTAGGATGGACAAAATTTGCTCTTTTGCAGATATGTGCTTTCATTCTATAGTGCTTCTAAATTTGTTCTGTGATTTAGGCAAAGGTGATATATGAATGGATGATTGGTAGGCAATGTGTGTTCATTTATTATTTAAGGTGATTTAGATAGCAATAGATATTTGACTTGATGAATCTAAGTCATTGCTTTTCTTATACTTGAAGTGAATTATGCTTACTCCTCTTTCTGTCTTTTTAGTAATTTCTTTGACCCAGTGGTTGTTTTTTGATAAAATATATCTATCTTTATGACAATTTAAATTTAATTATATTAAATTCTTTTTGATTAAAGTGATTTTGAAATTATTAGTTTTGTTATAACCACGAGTGAGGAAGCTTTTATTAAGTGTCAATAAGTGTTCATTGGAGTAAAACCAAAAGGATATTACAGTGGGGACATTCATATATAATATAGAAATACTGCCAGATAATGATGTTCAAAGGTGGGAAAAAAACACTTGAATGTAAGTCAAAAGATCTGATTCTTTTCTTTGTCGCTATCCAACTGGATTAACTTGTTAAATCTGCACCCTCATTTTTCCCCATATATAAGATGTGGAAATTGAACTATGTAAGCACTAAGGTTTCTAACAGCACTAAGAGCTTAAGATTCTAAGACAGCATTCACTGTACAAGTTATTGTAATTTGTCTCTCAGCTGAGTTTCCTTTTGTTCTCCTGTTTTTGTAGTAAATGAGCTATAGATGTTCCCTTTTCTTGATTTGCTTACTTTTCCCACACAAACTGGTCCTAAGGCAAGTTTGAGTTTGAGAATCGTTCTTTTGTTTTTTGAAATAGTTTATGAAAGTTTGTAAAATATCTTTGTGTTTGAATAAAATATTCTCATTGACTTCATATCTCAGAGCATTTCTTTTTATAGTGATCACATATTTTTCTTACAGTTGGAATTTACCATGCAAGAAGCTGTGCAGTGTTTACATGCCCTAGAAGAATACTGTCCTTCTAAAGATGATTATAGCAAGCTCTGTTTGCTTTTGACTTTGCCTCGTCTGACCAATCATGCTGAATTTAAGGACTGGAATCCCAGCACTGCACGGGTTCACTGTTTTGAAGAGGCTTGTGTCATGGTTGCAGAATTCATCCCTGCCGATAGGAAGCTAAGTGAGGCTGGTTTTAAAGCAAGTAACAATCGTTTATTTCAGCTTGTGATGAAGGGCCTGCTTTATGAATGTTGTGTAGAATTTTGTCAAAGTAAAGCAACTGGAGAAGAAATTACAGAAAGTGAAGTACTTCTTGGCATTGACCTCTTATGTGGTAATGGTTGTGATGATTTGGATCTGAGTTTATTGTCATGGCTTCAGAACCTCCCATCTTCTGTCTTCTCTTGTGCTTTTGAACAGAAAATGCTTAATATTCATGTTGACAAACTCCTGAAACCCACAAAAGCTGCATATGCTGATCTTTTGACTCCTCTTATCAGCAAACTTTCTCCCTATCCATCGTCGCCAATGAGAAGGCCCCAGTCAGCGGATGCCTATATGACCCGCTCTCTGAATCCTGCTCTAGATGGCCTTACCTGTGGACTAACCAGTCACGATAAGAGAATTTCAGACCTTGGAAACAAAACTTCTCCAATGTCACATTCCTTCGCTAACTTCCATTATCCAGGGGTTCAAAACCTCAGTAGAAGTCTCATGCTTGAGAATACAGAATGTCACAGTATTTATGAAGAGTCCCCTGAACGGTAAGTATTTGCTCTTAAAAATTAGAACATCCTCACAATAAGTTACCTCACACGTGTGAGATAATTTAATTAGTATGTGCTTTTTTTTAATGTTCAGGTTTCTTTAGTTGAGAGTTAGTCCTTAAAACTTTACAAAAATTTTTAAAATTAAAAAAAATAAAATTGAGGTAACATTAGTAGTAATGCATGTGTTATTAGCTAAGCAGTAGTAATAACCAAGAAATCTTGTGTCATGCCCTGAAATTGGAAAACTTAGAAGGCAAAGTAATGAGGAATAAAGAATAGAACATGGTCTTCGGAGTCAAACTTGGGTTTGAATAATAACTTTGCCATTTACTAGCTGTGTGACCTTGGATAATTACTTAATCTTTCTGAACTTTATACCCTCTCTATAAAAGAAAATATTGTCTTCCTAAGTGAGGTAAAGATCCTAGCAGAGTCGCAAATATGTGACTGGTGATTAATAAATGTAAATTTCTTCCCTTTGAAGCCCATCCCCTTGGTAAGTACAGTTTGTCAAAGGGACTGGTAATAAAATGGTATGGGACAGTTATTATGCCATGGAGAAAGTATAAAGATTTACCTTGGAGAAAGCTTACCTTGTTTGAAAAAATATTTATTTATTTTTAAAGATTTATTTATTTATACATACAAGAACTGGAGTACAGTCCAGAGGTATTGGGGGGGGGAGTGTGTGTGACAGGATTCACCAGACAGAATGGGAAACAGGACAGGCATATTGACTGAAATACACTGCTGAGGGGAGCAGCAGGCGAGACAGGAGAGGTCTGCTGCGCCATGTGGGTCAGCTCCCTGGCCAGAGATTGAACTTGTGCCGCAGTGGCTACGGATAGCTTCATAGTGCTGCATCTTAACCCTTGCGCCACCAGGGAGGCCCCTGAAAAAAAATTTTAAATGTAATTTTAAAATACTTAGAAGCCCAATTAGATTCATTATAATAAAGGTGCCACTAGGGGCCTCCCTGGTGGTGCAAGGGGTTAAGCACCACACTATGAAGCAATCTGCTGCCTCTGCAGCACGAGTTCAATCCCCGGTCAGCCAGGGAGCAACCCACATGGTGCAGCAGACCTCTCCTGACTCGTCCACTGCTCCCCTTAGCAGTGTACTTCGGTCAATGCACTCTGTCTCTGGTGAGTCCTCTTACTCCCCGCATCTCTCCGGCCTGTACCCCAGCTCTTGTATGCATAAATAAAAAGAAATCTTTAAAAAAAAATAAGTAAAGGTGCCACGTGAACAGACCTGTACTTGTGGTAATACATTTTTGAAGTAGATATTTTAGTGTGTACTCATGCTAACACCATGCTGCATGCTGCGGTTCAACATTGAGTTACTATGATAAAAATAAGAGAAAACATGAAGGTTTATAAAGGAGTGTGTGGGTTTTGAATATTACCTTTTCACTTAAACAAAAACTCAAAAGATAAATCAGTTGAAATATGTAAGCTTTGGCTATTCAATGTAATGGTCTCAAAATTAAATGGTAACCGGGCCTCCCTGGTGGCGCAGGTGGTTGAGTGCCGCACTGTGAAGCTGTCTGCAGCCTCTGCAGCACAGGTTTGATCCTGGCTAGCCGCGGAGAAACCCACATGGCGCAGCAGACCTCTCCTGTCTCGCCCACTGTCCCCCTCAGCAGTGTATTTCGTCAGTCTGCCTGTTCTGTTCCCTGCTTTGTCTCTGGTAAATCCTCTCATCCCTGGCATTTCTGGCCTGTACCCCAGATCTTGTATAAATAAATAAATCTTTAAAAAAAAATAAATGGGTATTCTTAGGCATGGGCCAGCAGTGTATCTGGAGTCTGAAGATCTGGATCAAGTCCTAGTTTTATTTATCAGTCATTCAGTTGTAGGGAAATCACTTGTTTTTGAGTATTTCTTCCTCTGAGAAATGGGAGTTGAAACTTATTTCACAGGTTATTGTGCAAGTTAAATGAGATAATGTATATCAAAGTGACGTCTAAATTGAAAAATTAAATCAAATGTTACTTCTTGAAGGTTGTTTTATTCTATAAATAGTTAACACCATCTACAATTTCAATTTTATGGACACAAAATGAGGCTTTATTTAGTCATTGGCTGCTTACTGCTCTGTCTGGCAAAAGAAACTCTTCCCAGGTCTTTCTACCTCTTGCTCTGGGGACCTCCTTGTTTAATAATCTGGTATTTTTCTGTTAAAAGCACATTCTGTTTAGGGGGTGGGGGGCGGGAGGGGAGGGATTGGGGTCAGAATGGGGCGTTTGCAATTGTATGGGGGAATATAAAAATAAAATTTATTATTTAAAAAAAATAAATAATATCTATAACCTAAAAAAAAAAAAAAGCACATTCTGTTTAAAAGACAAAAAACTAAAACCCTTTACATAGTTGTTTTTTTTTTGTTAAAGATTTATTTATTTATGCATACAAGAGCTGGGGTACAGGCCAGAGATGCCGGGCATGAGAGGATTCACCAGAGACAGAGTGGGGAACAGAACAGGAAGATTGACCGAAGTACGCTGCTGAGGGGAGCAACAGGCGAGTCAGGAGAGGTCTGCTATGCCATGTGGGTTTCTCCCTGGCTGGCTTGGTATTGAACTCATGCTGCAGAGGCTGCGGATTGCTTCATAGTGTGGTGCTTAACCCCTTGTGCCACCAGGGAGGCCCTACATAGAGTTCTTAATAGAAGAAAGGAAAAAAATCAGTTTTGGTACATTTGCTAAACTAATGTGTATGTAAATGAATAGTTGTGAATAATTACATGAATATTATTTGTATGAATAAAATGGTAAATATTCATTGTTTTAAATTAAAATTTCTCCAGCTAAAATATATTTTCCTTCACCTTCACTTCTTCCTTTTTTGTTTTTTGCACCTTTTTGAAAGAAGTGATACACCCGTTGAGATGCAGAGGCCTATTAGTAGTGAAGTCCAGGGCCAGAGTTCAGTTTCAGAAAAAGAGCCTGCAAATGGAGCACAGGATCCAGGACCAGCTAAGCAAGAAAAAAATGAGGTAATATTTATTAGCTGTATTGTCTTTTAGAGTTACTCTCCTTGTAAGAGGTAATTGTATTGCTTGCTTAGAATTTAAAAGGAATTTTCTGATATTTGAGAGCAGAAGAGAATATCTAGATTATCTAATGACTAGTTTACTTTCGCCCCTCTTCCTAAAGAATATATGGAGTTTTCATTTGTAGTTCTATATTTTGGAGCATTTAAACAGGTTATTAATCTAAAAGACTACAGCTGAAATATTACACATTTCAGGACTCAAGTAATTGCACTTTATATGTGTACAATTTGTATTTTTCATATATAAACTCTGTATTTTACTAACTAGATTTAGTGAATAATAAACTAATGACCTTTATAATATAATGACCTTTCATCTAAGCTTTTGGAGTTCTAGATTTTTTTTGTGGTATTTTAGTTTTTGTGGTATGAAGTAATGTGTAAGTTTTATCTAGTAAGTTGAATAAGTTTGTTTTCAACTAAATATGAAAAATATAGTAGAAAAATGATTATTGAAAGTACATTCATATATGCACCAAACTGTAGAACCACAAAATATATGAAGCAAGCATTGTCATAGTTGAAGGAAGAAATAGATAGTTCTTTAATAATAGATGGAGACTCCAAAACCCCTTAATAGTAATAGAGCATCTAAACAGAAGGTCAATAGAAGGATATAGAGGACTTGAATAGCACTTAAACCAACTAGATATAATAGACATCTGTACAATGCTGCATCCAACAACAGCAGAATGCTACATTATCATGCTAAGAGATATAAACCAGACCCAATATGAGAAATATTGTATGATTCCACTTATATGAGATATCTAGAATAGGCAAAATCTTGGAGACAGAAAATAGAATAGAGGTTGCCATGGGTTTGGGGGAGGGAGAAATGGGCATTATAGTTATATTCACAATATTAATAAAGAAGGATTGTTACTATATCCTGGAAAAAAAAGATTTAACAGCTTTAGTTAGCTATGCAGAACTCTTGTTTAAGCTTATTGTCAGTGTTGGCATGATTGATAGAGATGATTGATTTGTTTCAGGGTAACCCCAGTGTACCTGGTCCATGTAATATGACTAGACTCCAACTTGACAGGAGAATCTATACCAATGTTAGAATTCACTAAATATCTAAGTCCTATAAATTTGTTTAAATGTTTTACAGTTCTTTTAGAAGGGTGAAGTAGCAATTTGAGATTGACAAGTTAAACCCATTTATTCCACTACCTGTGAATGACCATTTAAATCTTGAAATAAAGTAGTTTTTTATTAAAATAGAGGGAAATTTTACGTTTCTCTCTAGAGTAACCTATTAAGCCATTTACTTGCATAAATTAAGTGTATTGGACAGGGTTTATTAAATATCCCTGCAGTTCCTCACTAAATATTTTTTCTCAAGTAATATATATAGGTTTGTATTAGTCTTTATCCACATTCATTTTCTCTCTTCTGTTATCATTGTGATTTGTTTAGCCAGAGGTTCAGAATGACTGTTCATTTTTTTTTTTTTTTTTCTGAGCTGCACTGTTTATTTTGCTGCTTGAAACCTAAGTGACAGTATGCCACTATAGTTATGGGGTTTCGTCTAAACCTTTACTACACTGCAGGTACAGAAATATACGGACACATTTTTGGAGAATTGACATTTTGCAAAATTCAGCAAACATTTTAATTTATACATGAGAAAAGGAAGTGTTCAAAAGGGTATGCATTTCAAGTTATTGCAGGTTATTTGTGAGAGAATTTCTGCAGGTAAAACATGTTTAAATTTAACCAACAGTAGCGTGTCAGTGTATTTAAAATCATGACAAAAATCTTCTCTCTGGTCATGTTGCCCATGACAAATTACTATGATGTTGTATGCTTAGGGCAAGATGTCAATACAGCATAAATCCCATGGCATTTTGGTTTTCTTCTGGAGATTAAAGCTGTTTTTCTTGGGATAAATGCAGCAGCAAAACACAAACCAGTTGATCAAAAAAAGCACTTCTGCCATAACGCCAATAATTTTCAGGACACATCAACCGACAGTAGTTTTGCCATTCCCAGTTCTTTTAAGGATTATATCTCTGCACTGTTGCTTTAAGTATGTCTGTAAAAGCTTGTTCTCTGTTAAGCCAGTTTACTGACTACAGCCTGGTTGAGAGAATTTAGTTGGTTGGTCCATTTATCTAGTGCAGTATATCGGGCACCACCCCTCTTCTGATGATCCAGTTCAAGAAGTTGGTTGACTTGATCAATTCTGCCATGAATAGTGTTATCCAATATGCACTGCACCAGTAAGCTCTCCACATCAGCTACATCTATGTTTAACTCCTTAGAAATAAAAGGAATATGTATTCTTGTGTAAGGCTTTATTAATTTTATGAGCACTTGTGTTCTGATGTTTCGCAAAAGCTCCTCAATGTGTTCCCTTATGAAAGGATCATGACTGTTCATTTTGGTCCATCTCTTCCTGTGGAATAAAGCAACTTAATTACTTACTTGACTATTAAAACCCATGGACAGTCAGTATATTATTTTTCAAAGAGCAATATGTTAAGTATTGCTTAATTGTTAAGTAGCTATTTGTTTATTTTTAAACAAATAGCATTTATAGAAGTTACTGTTGAGTAAGGACATAATTCAAGCATAGTCTTCTCAAATATATTATTTTTTTCTATTTTTTTAAGCTTCGAGATTCAACAGAACAATTTCAAGAATATTATCGGCAAAGATTGCGCTACCAACAACATTTAGAACAGAAGGAGCAACAGCGACAGATATACCAACAGATGCTGCTTGAAGGAGGTGTCAATCAGGAAGATGGTCCTGATCAGCAGCAGAATCTTACTGAACAATTCCTTAATAGGTTGGTCTTTTAGTCACTTTTTAAAAATATAAGGGATTATATGAAAACTTAAAAGCATATGACAACTGCTACTTTCCATGGAATTTTCAAGCTTTTTAAGTGTTTCAAGTAATATGGAGTGTTAACATAATATTTTCTAGTCAAAGCTTTCTGAGGGCTCGTTTAATTTTGTTTTTCCCTTTAAACATTCTTTCACATATAAGCAACAAGAGCAGGAGAATGTGGTGCTTTGAAGCACAGGCTGGAAGTAGACTGCCAGGTGGATCCAGCTTTGTCTCAGAGTAGCTGAGCACATAGGAGTTACTTAGCTTCTCTGCTTTTTTCTTGATCTACTTCAAAGGATGGCCATGAATATTAAATGAATTAATCTATATAAAGTATTAGAACTTGACACATAGTAAGCACTATATTAAGTGTTAGCTGTTGTTTTTATTGTCATTTTGAGTGCTTAAGCTTTCAGATTCTTTTAAATTCAATATATTTACATTTTTTTTAATAATTTCTGCCAAGACTATAAACTCACATTATTTTTAGTTATAGAAGGTGTATATATATCTCATCCCTTTTTTTAATCAGTAAACCAGAATATGTGTATTTAAGTGAGTAGGGTTGTTGGAAGATTAAATGAGTTTACATAAAATAGGAAGTGTGCCACTTATGCTGGCTGTCATCATGATATGACTAGGCAATGCAGTGATGACTGTCAGTTCGTAGTTCAAAAATATTGGAAGTCATTTGTTTGACACTCTGAGGTTTGTAGAAACCGTGTGAACTTGAAATTGTTCCTATCTTTAAACCTTATCTCAAGGAATATTTATAGTGGCAATCTAACGAGTCTGAGTAGACCTCTGAACTTTCAGTTTGAGGATTTTTTTTTCTTATCAACTCCAATGAAAGGCTTATCAGAATTAACCTAATTTGATGACTTGCCACTTTTGATTTTTGCATGTCTTCTTCATATACATAAAAATTGTGGTTTGCAATTTGATCCTGTCCATTTTATTTTTCAGTGAAAGCAGATATCTAGTGTTAAGTTAGAAGATAATGTGGCAAGGTTCTGTGACTTCAATAATTGTAAGCATATACTTCCTTAGGAAAAAAGTTAAACTATTTAAGATGGTTTGTCCTTTCTTTAAAGACAATCATAAGTTAGAATTCAAGTTCTTATACCTTAGGTTCAGTTTAGCGCATATTTATTGTTTATCAGATGTTCTCAAATTTTTTTGGAGATCATACTTTAAAATTACATTGAAAGGTAAAGTATATTATAAAAATCCATGGGATAACCAGGTCTGTTGTATGAATGAATGTCTATCCTAAGCTTTTGTAAATTAGTTTCACATGAATTTTCTATTGTTCTCTTAATCTTTTCTTATCTATTTTGTTTTCTAGCCCTTTAATATAATACTTTTATTATATCCTTCTTTTAGACCTGTAGTTTGACATATCTGAAGCCTGTTCTAGACTTCAAAATACTTATACCAAGCACAAATTGAATAGAGAGAGGATTTGTAAATTGAAATACATAGTTTAAATGTATAGTCAGCATAGTTTCTAGATTTAAATTTTGCTTTTTCCTTCTAAGGACCATGGAAAGAGGAGTCATAGATACATAGAAATAAGATCTTATTGAAAATATCAGCAACATAATGGAATTTTAATTATATGACTATACCTCCTGATATTTTTGTTTCTATTAATACTAATAGTTGGCACAACTTATTTGGAACTTATAGGATATTTGTACTTCCCTATCCTCCCCACTTTTAGAGTCAAATGATATGTTAACATTTTAGACTTTTTACTTAAGTAGGCATTTCCCAAATTTATTTGACATCAGACTTTATGGGAAACATTACACAGGATTAGTGTTTCATAGAAGATAATTTGGGAAATGCTGTCTAATAAATTAACTGTTAGATATTTAATGGCTGTCAATTCCTTTTTTAAACTATTCTTTCTATGTTTTTTAAGTCTAAACATACACATTTTTAATGTAGGAAAATTAGAAAATAAAATAAACCACAACACCTATTGACAGTCACACTCCTGTTTAGTAGTTCTCTCTCATTTTGAATATAGTTTGGGTAGTGACCCTAGGCCAATTCTGGGCTAAATCTTGAGAATCCAACAGCTTCTTCTGTGTGCCCATTAAAGCTTTGAGCACAACATAATCACTTGTTTTGTTGCTGAGAAATTTTGATAATGGTGGCTTTTTTACTATTTTGAGAAATTAATTTTTAAGTTGAAAGTTAAAGTTATCCAGAATTTTTTTTGTTTTATATAATAAATGATGCTAAATTTTTAAAAATCACTGATTTTCATTGTATCTATCTCCTTTTTAGTATTGTACTGTAGGAAAATTCATATCTTCAGAGTCCTGGTTATACCTTAATTAGTGTAATTTTTAGTACTGAACTTGCCATAGCTGATATATTATAGATGTATGTGTTTACTTTCTCAAACTTTCAATCTTTTATAAGTTAGGAATGTGATTAAGTTTTTATTTTAAAATAATTACATTGTTTTATTTTATAGGTCCATTCAAAAGCTTGGTGAATTAAATATTGGAATGGATAGCCTTGGTAACGAGGTATCAGTACTCAGCCAGCAATGTAATGGGAGCAAAGGCAATGGATCTAGTAATTCTTCTGTAACAAGTTTTAATACACCACCCCAAGACACTAGTCAGAGATTAACACATGATACTTCAAATATCCACACAAGTACTCAACGTAATCCTGGGTCAACAAACCATATACCTTTTCTTGAGGAATCACCTTGTGGAAACCAAATGTAAGTGCTTGACTTTGTAAAATCTGGAAATATCAGCTTCCTATTAATGAATAGACATTTAAAGTTGCACTTTTCTTTGGAGTCTTACGAAGAAGACTGAGTCTTGTTACTTACCAAATTTTTTTCCTAATCTACCTTTATTTATCTATATTTTCTATTGATGTCTAAGTCTCTTAATCTTTAGTCTGCTTATATTTTTCTATTTTTTTAAACCATCTTATTCTGCGATCATGAAGTTTGAAGCTTTATCTTTTGATTTTTTTCCTTGCATTGGTATAATCTTTCAACAAATAACCTTTAATTCACAGACTTTTAGAGCACAAAAGGTTTTGTAACCTGATGGGATGATTGCGCGAGATAGTGTTGGCAACTCTTGCAACAGCAGTTGAAGACGTTCCATACTTAGTTTTCACTAGTCTAGGAAATTTTTTATTTTGGTAACATTAGTAAACAAGTATTTATCTATGCACTGGGAGTAATTAAGGGTCATTTTCTTCATCTGTTCTTAACATTAAATACCTTTCAGAGTAGTTCATTTGAAAATGCAAAACTTGCTTTTGGCATTTGGATGCTCCTGGGAATTAACCTTACAAATCCAACATCAAAAGCTTGAGTTTTATATTTCAGAACACAGCGTATCCAATATTTTCTTCTTTTTTAAGGTTTCTAAGGGCCTCCCCCATGGCGCAGCGGGTTGAGCACAGTGTGGTGAAACTGTCTGCAGCCTCTGCAGCGCAGGTTCCATTCCCGGCCAGCCAGGGAGATTCCCACATAGTGAGGCAGACCTCTCCTGTTGCACCTGCTGCTCCCCTCAGCAGTGCTTTCGGTCTATCTGCCTGTTCCGCTCCCCACTCTGTCTCTGGTGAATCCTCTCACCGTACTGCGTCTCTGGCCTGTACCCCAGCTATTGTATTAAAAAAAAAAAATCTTTAAAAAAAATAAAGTTTCTAAAACACTTATTTTGTATATTCCCAAAATTAGGACTCAGATTTTAAAGTTTAATTTTTATTTTTATCAAAGTACATGATTTAAAAAACAAATAACTCAAAGTCTTAAAACAATGGAGAAGCCCATTTCTTACCCATCTTTGTTCATGATTTCTGTTTCTGGTAGGCTACCATTTTCAATCCAGTTAACTGGGTTAGCTCTCTCTTTTGCTCTGTATCTCCACATTTTTTTTTTTTTTAAAGATTTATTTATTTATTTATACAAGCACTGGGTACAGTCAGAAGCACGGGAGGGTGAGAGAATTCACCAGAGCCAGAGCGGGGAACAGAACAGGCAGACTGACGAAATACACTGCTGAGGGGAGCAGTGGGCGCAGCAGGAGAGGTCTGTCGTGCCATGTGGGACCCTCGCCATGTGGGACCCTCGCTGGTGGCCGGGGATCGAACCGGCACTGCAGAGGCTGTGGGCAGCTTCGCAGCCCAGCACTCAACTGCTGCGCCACCAGGGGAGGTCCTATCTGGCTTAACACATTTCTGATTAACATCCTTTTACTACTGTGTTTATTATCCACTGATTCCCTGTCCTTTAGATTTAGCTACTGTGCATATCACCAACAGCACACTCTCTGTTTACCCCTTTTTCCCAGTATGTATTAATTTTTGTTTAAATCGGTAACCACATTGTGGCCATGTACATGTTATTTACTGTTGAGTTATGTAATGTAATATGATTACTTTTCCTTTTAATACAGCTTTTTTTTTTTTTTTCCTGGGGTGATTAATTCCCTCATTTTGGGGGTGTGTGTGTAATACATGAGTACGTTTAGTTTCCTGAGTACCTATCACTAAACTATCTACAGATGCTTTGACAGAACTGTAAAATCATAAAGCTTCTCTTATTACAGTAAAAAAAAAATCAGGTGCTTTCTCTTTTCCATTTTTTCTCTCTGTGAGACATTCCTCCAGGATCACTCCTGTTTTACTTTAAATCTTTTTTTTTTTTTTTTTTTTTTTTTTATAGAGGCATGTTTTTTTTTTTATTTATTTATTTTGTTTGTTTGTTTGTTTTTTTGTTTATACATGCACTGGGTACAGTCAGAAGCGCGGGAGGGTGAGAGAATTCACCAGAGCCAGAGCGGGGAGCAGAGCAGGCAGAAGGACCGAAGTACACTGCCGAGGGGAGCAGCGGGCGGCAGGAGAGGTCTGCGCGCCATGTGGGACCCTCCTCTGGTGGCCGGGGAGCAGCCGGGGATCGAACCGGCGCCGCAGAGGCCGCGGGCAGCTTCGCAACCCAGCGCTCAACCGCTGCGCCACCGGGGAGGCCCCTGTTTTACTTTATATTCATTATTATTTTATTTAGAACTGAAGAGTCCCGAAACTTCCTGTCACAGTCCTTCTGGGAATTTCCTTTGCCCCTTTCCTGTATTGAATCCCCAGTTTTCAGAATTTCATGTAGTTTCCCAAAAAGAGATACATCTAGAGGTGTAGTTTTGGAGACCTTGCAACTCTGTTTATATCACATTTGATTTGATAATTTTGCTGACTATAGAATTCTAGGATGAAAATCATTCCTCAGAGTTTCAAAATCATTGTTACATGATCTTCTAGTTTCAGTGGTATAAAGAAGATGTCATTGTGACCTGATCTTTTACATAAGCCTGCTGATTTTTCTCCTCTGGATTTTTTTTTTTCCTACTCTGCATTTTTTTTTTTTAGGACTTTCTCTTCATTGATATTCTAAAACTTCATGATATGCCTCAGAGGGAGTCTGTTTTCTTTTATCATACTTGGTATTTTTGGTGTCTTTTTGCTGAAAATTTTAATTATGGATAATTGAAAAAATATTAGCATTTTCCTCATCTCTATTTTCTATTGATTTTTTTCTACTGCCATATTTTTATTTTCTGAACTTATTCTCTTTAAAAAATTGTTTTAAATAGGTATCTATTCTTGTTTCCTGGATTTCATTATTTTCTCTTCTATTTGTAAGGATTTTAATTATATTTTTTTAACTTTTGTTTGCTGAATTGCCTTTCTACTTCCAAATTGTTTATCTGTTCACTTAATCTGACTTTCATCTAGGAGATTTTCTTCCAGTATTTAGAAATCTTTATGTGTAAAGAGTGTGACATTAAAAAAAAAAAAAAGTACTGTTTGGAAGGAAGGGGCCTTTAATACTGACCTCACAAAAAAATGAATAAATGGAAACATTCTTTATTGTGGGATCCTCAGCTGTCAGTCTTTGTTAGTCTTTTCTCTGGCGCTAGATAATCTTCCTAAAGAGCAATTCAAGTTCTTGCCTGGGATAGGATAAAGCATGACAACCAGGATTCTGGAACTAAGCAGGTGAAAAATACTGGATACCTCACTTTAATTTGTGAGCTTTGACTTTACTTTTAAGAATGTCATCTCAGGGCCTCCCCGGTGGCGCAGCGGTTGAGCGCTGGGTTGCGAAGCTGCCCGCGGCCTCTGCACGCCAGTTCGATCCCCGGCTGCTCCCCGGCCACCGGAGGAGGGTCCCACATGGCGCGCAGACCTCTCCTGCCGCCTGCTGCTCCCCTCAGCAGTGTGCTTCGGTCCTTCTGCCTGCTCTGCTCCCCGCTCTGGCTCTGGTGAATTCTCTCACCCTCCCGCGCTTCTGACTGTACCCAGTGCATGTATAAACAAAAAAAAAAAAAAAAGAAAGAAAGAAAGAAAACATGCCTCTATATAAAAAAAAAAAAAAAAAGAATGTCATCTCAGCCCCCTCCTTATAGCTGCTTGATATCACTGATTCCAGAACTTCTTAACAAATGGCTCCAGAGAAAAACTTTGGAACCAGTGAGGCTATTTTGCAAAAAAAAAAAAAAAAAGAAAGAAAGAAAGATAAATATTGGTGATTGAAAGGATAAATTTAATTTCTATTTTGATGTTCAGAGTAAATTTCATTTGAATTTCTACTCATACAGCTCATCCGAACATTCTGTCATTAAGCCACCTCTTGGAGATTCTTCAGGGATTCTATCAAGGTCAAGAGGGGAAGAGGTAATACTTTGAAGAAGGAGGTTTCATTGTTTTTTTTAATATGTTTGTAATTTTAGCTAAGGAATTCTCAAGTTAAAGAACCATTTTTAGAAATAATCATTACTGTTAGTAAATGCTGGTATTTATCTCCCAGTAGTCTTGAGTTTTCACTGGGCTAAGCACATGTGAGAATATTTATATTAATTACCCGGTAGTGATCTTGGCAGATGATGTGGGACTGTGTGCTACTCTCTGTGGTTAATTTGCTCAGGTGTTACCGAGATCTCCTTTGGGCTTCTCATTAATGCATCTGTTTTTTGTTGTTGTTTTTTTGTTTTTGTTTGGAACCAGACATCCTTCCTTAATAATATACAACTTCACTCCCTCTTAATCTTCCTAGTTCACATTTTCACCTCATAAACAAAGACATTATTTCAGATGCTTATGGAGGCAAAAGGTAGCATGAATAAATCTGACCGTTTCTATGATAAGCACACAGGAATAGTGTCCTTTGCACCGAGAAATACACTAGTGTTTTTAGTTCTTTTGATTTTCAAGAAAAGCTGTAAGTGTAGGTTTTTAAGTAAAATCTAGTTTTACATGGCAACAAATTTTTAACACATTGGAGGAGCAAATGAAGTTAATTTATGGCAATGTCACAAATTAATTGTCATAGTCAGTGAAGAAACACTTGAATGAGCGATCTGCACTTTAAATTTAGTAATGAATAGCAAGCAGAAAAGTTGTGCTAATTGGGATTTCCACTTAAGAGAATATATGATAGTAGGTAGTGAGCATAAAGTAAGAAAGTAAATAATACAGTTCAACTGAATTTAAAATAAAGATGAATTCTTTTCAATTCATTTGTTATAGGAGGACATTCATATTTATTCTTTCCACAGGATGACAAGTCAAAAAAACAGTTTGTTTGTATTAATACTCTGGAAGACACACAAGCTGTGAGAGCAGTGGCCTTTCATCCGGGTGGTGGTTTATATGCTGTTGGTTCAAATTCAAAAACTCTGAGAGTATGTGCCTATCCAGAGGTTATTGATCCAAGGTAAGGATAGATATTTATACTGCCATTCTATTAAAAAAAAAGATTTATTTTTATTTATTTATGCATACAAGAACTGGGATGCAGGCCAGAGGTGCGGGGGGTGAGAGGATTCACCAGAGACAGAGTGGGGACAGAACATGCAGATCTACTGAAACACACTGCTGAGGGGAGCAATGGACGAGACAGGAGAGGTCTGCTGTGCCATGTGGGTCACCTTCCTGACTGGGATCAAACTCATGCTGCAGTGGCTGGGGAGAGCTTGATAGTGCTGAGACTTTAATCCCTGCGCCATCAGGGAGGCCCCGATATGACCTTATCTATTAGGTACACAATTCTTTAAAGTTACTAAGAAAGCAGATAACTTAGGTAGAATCTCAAGAAAACTGAATTTGAACTCTTTACTTTTTTATTTGGTATTCTTTTTGTCAGTTTATTTCTTAAGGTTTTTATTATCAAAATTAGTTGGCATAATAAAGATCATGAGGTATTTGGTAGATTTTGCAATTTAAGAAGTGAATGCCACAAGTGGAATCATTTTCCTTCCAGTAGACAAAAGCACCCAAACAAATCTTTAATCCTTTTATTTTTTAAAAATAAAAATCAATACATGTCATAGTGTGTTTCGGGAATTTTTCACTACTCCTAAGCCTCTAAGGCTTTTTAAATAATAAGTCCAGGGAGGGAAGAGCACAAGGGACTACAGTGATGGACCACAGGGGCTGCTGCGGTGGTGGGAGAGCTATGGGGACGGCACCTGAGAGGAGAAATCAAATACTGTCCAAAAATTAACAACAATGTAAGAAAAGAAGTACTTCATCTAAAAATAAACTTAAAAAAATATAACTCCAGTTTGGAACACAAGAGTAGAATTTTTTAATTGCTTTTATTAGAGTCTCTGTCTCTGAAACCAAAAATTAAAGCTTTTGGGCTGCAGTAACATTCAAAGGTTGGGAAGGAGAATAGGACCCATGTCAGATGATACCATTGTAATTTATTGGTGCTCATTTTTTTAAGTTGAGTAGGAATACATGAAGAAAAATAGGCAGAATTTCAGATCAGAATGGAAAATAGCAATAATTACAGAGGCAATGCCAAAGACTTGAATTTTTAGGGTTAGCCTGACCTTAAGTTAACTGTTTCTCTTGTTTTGTATTTCATGTGCTGGCATTAATGTTACATATAGACATTTTGTGAGGAAACTGATTTTTGTGAAAATTAGTCCCTTTATTTAGCAATTTTGAGATCCTTCTATGTGCTAGGTATTATTCTAGGTTTGGGAGGTGGTTGTGAGTTAAAAAGAACATGTTCATTGACTTCATGGAACTTCTGGTTTAGTGCAGATAATGGACATTATGCAAATAAACACACAAATAAATATAATTATACATCGTGCTGAAAGTTTTGCAGAAAAAGTACCAGGTGCTATAGCAGAGTAAAATGGGGAGATGAGAGGACTGCAGAGTCAGGGAAAGACCTCTTTGAGAAGAGGTATTAAAGCTGAGATCTGAGGATGAATAGAACCCCCCATGTGGAGAGGTAGTAGATAATAAACAGAGGGAGCAGAGGCTTTGTGAGGAACTGCAGGTGGGCTGGAGTGTGAGAGATATGGACATGAACAAATTATGCAGAGCTTTGTAGCCATTTTGGAATTTATCCTAAGTGCAGCTTGAGAAGCTACTGAAAGTTTTAAGCAGAGCAGTGTTGGGATCTAGATATATCTTGAGACCATCACTCTGACTGTGGGTCTGGTGTCAATACAAGTAGATCCTAGGAAAAAGGTAAGAAGCTGCTGTCATTGATGGCTAGTATGATTGCAGTGGAGAGGAAGCAAAATGGGGGAGGTAAAGTCTGTTTAAAGAAAGAATTAGTAGGCCCTGGCAATGAGTTGACTGCAACTGAAAAGAGACTCTTTTGACCTGATCCAGATCAGTATTAAATACCTTCCAGGTATTGAAGATTTGTCAGTCTTTCTTAGTAATAAGTTTCTTAATTGCGAAAAATTTCAGTTGTATGTAAAAGTAGGGACTACTCCACTGAAATAAAATTCTTATCAAGATTTTTATCACATGTTATATTTATCATCTTTTGTTTGCTAAAATATTATAAGGTAAATTCTAGACAGGTCATTTCATCCTTTTGAATGAATCTTAAAACATGTACACCTTCATATATAGACTTGATATTATCATTATACCTAATAAAATGTCTGGTAACCTACTGGTAGTCTATTTTAAAGTACAGATAAGATTCTACTCCACAAAACCAATGTTTAACTCCTATTAAAAACTAAACTCTTAAGAAACGTGGAATTTTGTACTTTCACGGCTGTGCCTGCAACTCCTCATTCACGATTTACACCCAGGTTTCCGGGATGTCCTGAATTCTTCACTCTAGAGTCCACAGACTCTTTCCATGCTGTGTGCTTGGCTAAGATTTTCCCTGCTATACTTCATCTTTACTAATGCTATTTGCCTACCTTCATTTTTTCTGTAAAAATTCTCCCTGTCTTTTAAGGCCTAGTGCTTTGTACTGGACTGTAATGCTTACACTCACCTCACTGAATGTGGGTAGCCATGACATATCTGCCCCCCCAGATTTGTAATTCTGGACACATCTCTTGCCGCCTTTATTTTTTCATCTGTCCTTTGCCTCCCCTCAACCCTAGCTAATTACTCATAATGTTCATTAAATGTGTATTGGACTTTTTGAATTTGGTAGCATTATTAGCTCTTTTTAAAAGTTCATTTCCTTTGGTTTCTCTTTTAAAATCTGAAAAATATATGATGAAAACTTTTAAAAGTATTCCATTCCTATGAGGTCTCAAATGGGAGTTAGATTAGTATAAGGATGATTTATGATTTTACTTTTGGATTTTTTTAAAATGCTGTAAATTTGTTTATTCTAAGATTTTGAAATTGTTAACATGTTGTCTGGTATCTGTTTTCTCCCTCAAGAACCACCAGAATTTCATATTCATTAACTTTGGCAAGCAAAAAATGGAAATATCTTTCTTTAATTTTTCTTTGTAGTGCACACGACATCCCTAAGCAGCCAGTGGTACGTTTTAAAAGGAATAAACACCATAAAGGATCCATTTACTGTGTGGCCTGGAGTCCGTGTGGACAGTTACTAGCAACAGGATCAAATGACAAATACGTCAAAGTGTTGCCCTTCAATGCAGAGACCTGTAATGCCACAGGTAGGGCCGAGTATGTAAGCAGCCACTTAGGGTGCATTCTTTAGGTTTCCTCATATTGTATCTCTGATACCTCTCTATTTCTCTAATAAAATATAGGAATATAGCATTTAGGAGAATTTTTTGGCATTCAAATTGTTTAGTCATATTCAAGAAGCATTCTTTTTCAGTAAGTTTTTACAGGAGGCAAGGTGGCTTCTAATCCTTAGAAAATTATTATTACTATTATTATTATTTTGATGGAAAGGACAGTTTTTTTTTTTTTTTTTTAAGATTTTATTTATTTATACAAGCACTGGGTACAGTCAAGTGCGGGAGGGTGAGAGAATTCACCAAAGCCAGAGTGGGGAACAGAACAGGCAGACAGATGAAGTACACTGCTGAGGGGAGCAGCGGGTGGCAGGAGAAGTCTGCGTGCCATGTGGGACCCTCGCCAGTGGCCGGGGATTGAACCAGTGCTGCAGAGGCTGCGGGCAGCTTCGCAACCCAGCGCTCAACTGCTGCGCCACCAGGGAGGCCCAGAAAATTATTGTTAAAGAAAAATACTTTCAAATAACCACCAGAATTTTTAATGCATATTTTGTAGAGTATCTGCCTTTTCTTTTATTTTCTTTGGGATAAAATACAAGAAGGTAAATTGACATATAGCTGTTCTAAGTGATAACCGAATTGGTATTTCTCAAAGTCCTTTGCTCAGTAAAGTGAAATGAACCCATACCACTCTGCCTTTATTTTTGGTCATGTTTGAGGCAGTTTAGAATTTCAAATGATCACATTAAATTGAGCAGCATCTTTTTTTTTTAATTCTTATTGCTGTTTCAGGACCAGATCTGGAATTTAGTATGCATGATGGGACAATTAGAGACTTGGCATTTATGGAAGGCCCGGAAAGTGGTGGAGCTATTTTAATAAGTGCTGGTGCAGGGGACTGTAACATTTATACAACTGACTGTCAAAGAGGACAGGGCCTCCATGCTCTGAGTGGACATACCGGTATGTGACATCAGTCTCAGAGGCTACTTTTCTTTTTGTCCAATTCGTGCTGTCACCCTTCCTCCCTTCCAGCTCCCCCTCCCCTCACCTCCTCCCTTGCCATTTTCTTTAAGGGCTATATTTTCATCAAAAGGGATTTCTTCAAGACAGGGAATTTTTATTTCAAAAATTTAAGTTGTGAACTTTGGCTAGCAACACAGTAATGATGGCTAACATTTCCCAGTACACTAACTTTTTTATTTATAGACATAATTCCTTAATTTAATCATCACAACAATCTTATGAGGCAGGAAGTTTTGTCTCTATCTTATACACGAAAAAAGTGAAACTTAAGAGGGCATAACGATTCATATAATCTTACTGATAAATGTGGTAGATCTGAGGTATGACCCCAGCTGTGTCTCTTCCAAAGCTGGTGATAAGACTCCATAATTCAGGAAAATTTCCTCTGAGGAAAATTTGCAATAACTTCAAATGATAACTTTTTTCCTTCAGAACTGTGATGTTCTGAAATACTGAATCACTAAAAAAGAGTGTTCATTATGGCTTTGATGTATGTTTTACTGAATTTTAATTTCTTGAAAAGTATCAACATGTTTGATGTATGTGGAAAATCTACCACATTTGATTTAATATTTGATTTGCCAGACCTTCACATGCCCAGTAATAAGGAGTACTTAGCTTTGAATGTGTTATAGAATAGTATTGTTCAATTTTATAACTGAGGATATGGTCTTTCACAGGGCATATTTTAGCACTTTATACCTGGAGTGGCTGGATGATTGCATCTGGGTCTCAAGATAAGACTGTTAGATTCTGGGATCTTCGAGTACCAAGTTGTGTTCGTGTTGTTGGTACAACCTTCCATGGAACTGGTAGGTTTTTCTGAAATTTAAATGAATTTATATGAGAAAGAAACTTTATAAATTGCACTTAACCTACTTCTCCCCTACAGAATATATGTTGAAAAGAATAGGAACAACAATAAAATGAATACTTGGCACTTTTGTTGATTACGTTAAATTCTTTGAGAATTCTTCTATGTTATTTTATTTGTAAAAATGATAGCTTAGGAAACAAGCCTAGTGACATTAGTATTTTGCCCCAATTATTCTGTTAGGGCCATTTAAGAACTCAGACTTTTAAAAGACATTTTTTTCAAATGTATGCATATGGCAAAAATGGAAATTGGACAAAAAGAGTACAGTATTCTCCTTCCAGTCCTAATCCTTCTTATATTTATCTAAAGGACTAGTTCCTTATTTATTCTTCTGGAAATATTGTATAAATATATCACCAAAATGTTTACATATCTCATAATCTCCCTTTTCCTTTAACCATATCAATACAAAAATGTCTTGCTTTTTTAACACACACAACTGTCTTTCTTTTTCAACTTAACAGCACATCTTGAATTGTTCGAGGTAGACTGAGACTCCTGCTTGTCCCAACAATAGAATATCTAAGAGTCACAGTTTTCTGCTGAAGTCTTTATTTTAGACTCTTTTTACAGTCTTTGTAGTTTTTTTTTTTTTTTTAAAGAGTTATTTATTTATTTATATAAGCACTGGGTACAGTCAGAAGCACGGGAGGGTGAGAGAATTCACCAGAGTCAGAGCGGAGAGCAGAACAGGCAGACTGATGAAATACACTGCTGAGGGAAGCAGTGGGCGGCAGGAGAGGTGTGCGTGCCATGTGGGACCCTCACCCCGTGGTGGGGATCGAACCGGCGCTGCAGAGGCTGCGGTCAGCTTTGCAACCCAGCACTCAACCACTGCACCACTGGGGAGGCCCCAGTCTTTGTAGTTTTTAATAGCAATTCTTTGGCACTATTTCAAGTGTTAGGGCCTGCCTTATATTCCTAACTGCTGGAGGGTTTTTTTTTTTTAAGATTTATTTTTATTTATTTATGCATACAAGAACTGGGATGTAGGCCAGAGGTGTGGGGGGGTGAAAGCATTCACCAGAGACAGAGTAGGGAGCAGAACAGGCAGATCTGCTGAATTACACTGCTAAGGGGAGCAGTGGGTAAGACAGGAGAGGTCTGCTGCGCCATGTGGGTCATGTGGGTGGGTTAGCTCCCTGGCAGGAGATCAAAGTCATGCCACAGTGGCTGGCAATAGCTTGATAGTGCTGATACTTTAACCCTTCGCTGCCAGGGAGCCTCTTGGAGGGTTTTTTTTAAAAAATGCTTTTTTCTGTACTTTCATGTACCTTTTTCTATACTTTGATTCAAACTATATATGATTTATTACAGCAAATTTGAGTCTGAAATATACACACCTATTTTATATTTATACGTAGGAATTTCTGATCATTGATCTGTTAAAATTTTGCATTGATAGCAATGCAATGTACATATTGGGCCTCCATGTGGCTTAAGAATTAAATCTCAGTGCTACTACCACAAAGGCCCAACATGGTGGCCTGAGTTTGATTCCCGGCCAGGGAGCTGACCCATGTGGTGTAGCTTCCCCTCAGCAGTGTATTTCAGTAGATCTGCTTGTTCTGCTCCCCACTCTCTCTGGTGAATCCTCTCACCCCCCACACCTCTGTCCTGCACCCCGGTTCTATGCAAAAAATAAAATCCTTTTTTAAAAAAGTTAATGTATAACACAATATAAAGAGTCAAACAGTTCAGTAAAGCTTATTAAGAAAAATAACACTGCCTTAGGAATCACCCCCTGCCCACCATCCCCTGCCTCATTTCCCATTTCTCAGAAGCAACCATTTTTAACTCCTGTTGCAGTTTTATTTTCATATATCTAAATTGCATGTCTATAATCATAGCCTTTTGAGATCATTGATTTTCTTTCCACCATAGAAGATGAAGATTTAATTTTCTCATGTCCCTTTCCAACTCCTACCATCCCTCATCCATTTACATACTTCCCTGTCCCATCCTTTTGCTATAGTTCTGTCAAGTTTGGTTACATCAGTATTATATTTTACATTATATTTAACCACGGAAGTGCTATTCATATATTTTCTTGCATATCTTTTGTTTTCCTCGGTGGTAATAATTGCTTTTTAGTTTTGTTTTCTTAGTTTCTATATACTTATCACTACGTTATCTCTGAACTTTCTGCTGTCTGAATTACTTCAGCCTTTTTTCTGGGACTTTAATTTTGGGGTCATTTTCTGTCTCTTGCAATATTGATGTTTCTTCCTCTACTTCCTCTTCCTAATTTTTTACTCCTTTTCTTACTCAGATGTCTCAAAAGTGTTGCCTATTAGTGCGTTCCCCGTGTTCCCTCTGTCCAGTATGTGTCCCGCAGCCACCATTCTAATGAGAGCTGCATTGTCAGGATCACTGATGCCCCTCGCCTCATGTTGTCAAATCACATTTACATCCTCATCTCCCTTCGGCCTTCAGCAGCACATAATGGTTTAGCTCTTTTCTTTGGGCTTTCTTAACTTCTTTAACCTTTCTGGGTAACTACGCCTTTGCTGCCTTTTTCTCCTCTGCACAGCCCCAAATGTTGCTCCTTAGGCTCAGGATTTTTGTCTTCTTTCTGTCTCTGTTATTACCTATCATAAAACTATTGCACATACTTTTTTTTTTTTCTTCTAAACATTTGCTTGAGTAATTCTTCCTGACCATATTAGCCTTCTTGTTTTCTCAATCAAAATTTCAAACAAATCATTTTTTTTATGGTGATCTTTTTTTTTTTAATAATAAATTTTATTTTTATATTCCCCATACAATTGCAACCCCCCCATTCTGACCCCAATCCCTCCCCTCCCGCCCCCCACCCCCCAAAAAGTGTCTCTGGTTCATAGTTTTTTGTTGATTTTGATTTTCGCTTTCTTATAGTTATTCATTTTTCTGGTCCCTTATTTAAGTTTTCTAGATTCCTGCTATGAGTGAGACCATCCGGTATTTTTCTTTTTCTTTTTGGCTTATTTCGCTGAGCATGATCCCTTCCAGCGCCATCCATGTTGCTGCAAATTGCATGTGTTTATCTTTTTTGAATGCTGAGTAATATTCCATGGTATATATGTACCACATCTTCTTAATCCAGTCATCTATTTTTGGGCATTTGGGCTGTTTCCAAAGCTTAGCTATTGTAAATAGTGCTGCTATAAACATAGGGGTGCAGGTGTTCTTTGGAATTGATGTTTCTGTGTCCTTTGGGTAAATACCTAGGAGTGGAATTGCTGGATCATATGGAAGCTCTATGTTTAGCAGGTCCAGAAATCTCCACACAGCTCTCCATAGTGGTTGGACCTGTTTGCACTCCCACCAACAGTGCAGAAGAGTTCCTTTTTCTCCAAACACCCTCGCCAACACTTGTTGTTGCTAGTTTTTTTAATATGTGCCATTCTCACTGGTGTAAGATGGTATCTCATGGTAGTTTTGATTTGCATTTCCCTGATTACAAGTGATGTTGAACATTTTTTCATATGCCTGTTGCCATTTGCATTTCCTCTTCCTTTTTCTCCAAACACCCTCGACACTTGTTGTTGCTAGTTTTTTTAATATGTGCCATTCTCACTGGTGTAAGATGGTATCTCATGGTAGTTTTGATTTGCATTCCCTGATTACAAGTGATGTTGAACATTTTTTCATATGCCTGTTGGCCATTTGCATTTCCTCTTCAGAGAAGTTTCTTTTTAGCTCTTCTGCCCATTTTTTGACAGGATTATTTTCTTTCAAACAAATCATTTTTTAATAATATGACTGTATAATACATATGACCCCCCCTCCCGCCCCTCCCATTTATACTGTTTACTGTTCTTAAGGATCTAACTGATGTCCCTGTTCTGTGAAGTCTTCCCAGGTGATTTGGTCGAGAGCACTGTTCTTCAACCTTACTTTTGTTATTGCCTACACTAAGGAGAAAAACTATATTAAATATTTTCCTAATAAGAGAAATTAAGTACTTATAAAGAACAAGATTTTTTTGGGGTAGGATAAAGCTTTGGAGGACTACAGAACATTGATTTTTAGAGATTTTTTTTTTTTCATCCCTGACAAGCATTTCATGTTCCTTGGGGCATTATTGTTTGAAAATACATGTTATGGGGTTTGGGCTTCAGCCTGTGAACTCAGGGCTTATTTTCTGTTGTGTTCCTCTTGTATTCATGTTGCTTTGAGACATTTCCTACACCATGTTCTGAAACATATTTCGTTATTTAACTTATGATTCCCCCTATTAAACTCTTAGGTTGCATATGGGAGTATTTGTGGGCACTTACCCAGCAGTGAAAGCTCTGTAATGCTGTCCCAGTGGGCTTTTCTCATTACTCACAGAATCTTGCTTCATACCTTGCCCCTAAACAGGACACAAATGTTTGTTGATTGAAGTCAGTTTGAATTCTTCCGTAGCTATAAGCTATATCATATCCTTAGTGTATGGTTCAGCAAATGTAATTAGCTGTTGAAGTTAAGCTATGTTGATTTTTCCATATTGAAACTTCCCTTTCTCCTGCTGTAGGTAGTGCAGTAGCATCTGTAGCCGTAGATCCCAGTGGCCGTCTCTTAGCCACAGGACAAGAAGATTCTAGCTGCATGTTGTATGACATAAGAGGCGGACGAATGGTACAAAGTTATCACCCTCACTCCAGTGATGTTCGCTCTGTTCGATTCTCTCCTGGAGCTCATTACTTACTAACAGGATCCTACGACATGAAAATTAAGGTGACAGACCTACAAGGTGATTAATATTGACCTGTTTTCTTGTTTTCAGTCTCTGCTATTCTATTTGGTGTCTTTCTTTTTTTGTTAATCTTTTATTACTAACTACACAACCTTTTTGAATTTTAGTTTTATAGTCTTTACTGAGCAATTTACTGGTGCTATATTGAGACAAGTGTAGCAAATTATTAAATTAACTGAGGTTTTTAAAAATGGATTTGTTTTTTAATAGTACATAGTTTTTAAAATATTTAAAAGAATCAACGTTTATTATGCCGACTCATCCTGAGTTTGATAGTGGCAGATGGTAAAATGGGCATTTATGAGCTCCTATTTGCCTCTACTTTAAAAAACTTAGTGTACGACTTTGTGTAATTAGTTAAAAATTCATTAAACAAATATCTATTGGGTAACAACGAGGGACAGAAAAATGAATAACACGGTGACTTCTTGATGGAACTTACATTTTAGAGATGGATAAAAAGAAAACCAGTAAGTGATGTAATTTAAGTATTGGCAGGTGTTTTTAAAAAATTAGCAAACTACTAAGGTCAAAAGGGAAAGCCATTTTATTTTTTTTTAAGATTTATTTATTTATGCATACAAGAGCTGGGGTACAGGTCAGAGAATCACCAGAGACAGAGTGGGGAACACAACAGGCAGACTGACTGAAATCCACTGCTGAGGGGAGCAGCGGGCAGACAGGAGAGGTCTGCTGCGCCGGGGAAGGCTATTTTAGATGGGATAAAGTAGTTCTCTGCAGGGAAGAGCTGTTTGTGAAGAGACTTGAGTGATGGAAAGGAAGAAGCCACACTAGGACCTCATAGACCATAGAAAGCATGAAGTTGCTGAGGCCGAATGAAATTGGCATGTGCAGGACACTGCAGGAAACTTGTGTGACTGGAGCTTAATGAGCGCAGGAGAGAGAGGACAGTAAGTGAGAAGCAGGGCTTTTAGGCATTTTTAAGGGCATAATGGCAATCCTTTGAAAGATTTAAAACAGAGAGTGATATGATCTGAATTACATTTTCTTTTGGGTTGCTGGGTCCAATTTCCAATGTGGGGAGGGGGTTTCCCATATATACAATAAGCAATTCTCCAGTACCAGCTGGGTATCCTCCAGTTCAACTTAATTATGACATTGTCTGCCCAGAGACAGTCATGTTCTACAGTACTGCATCTTCTCCATCCCATTTCAGATGCTATTTCCAAATGCAGGGTGATACCCGTGCTTCTGAACAACATGTCTATAAATCAGTTTTCCCAAAACTCCTTCCCTGGGCTCTATTAATTTGCTTTACCAGCTCACAGAAGTCAGATAAACATTTTACTTGTTAGAGTAAGTTTTTATAAAAGGATATAATGCAGAAACAGCCAGATAGGGCAGTGTTTTTGTAGGAAGGATGTGGACCTTTCATGCCTTCAACATGAGTCTGCCATTCTCCCCAGTCTCCATCTGTTCACCAACCTGGAGCTACCTGAACCCCGACCTTTTGGGTTTTTATGAGGGCGTCATTACCCAGACATGATTGATTAACTCATTGACCAAGTATATATTTCTTATTATAAATCACACATTTTAAAAAGATAATTTTAAGTTTTTTAAGGAAAATGGTTTATAAGTATATCAGTGAGGAGGCTATTGGAGCAGTTTAGGGAAAACATGTTGGTGGCTTGCACTGGGGTGGTAGAGGTGGCAGAGGTAATAAATGATTGAATTTGGAGCATATTTAAATTTGATTGGATTAAACTTGGGGAGTGAGAGATAAAGGAATTAATCCTGATTCCTAAAGTTTGGGCACAACAGCCAGAATGGGCAATGCTTTAACTGAGATGAGGGAGACAGGCAGGGGGAAGAACAGGCTTAGAGATGAATATCAAGAGTTCAGTTTTATTTATTTTATTTTTTATTTATACAAGTGCTGGGGTACAGGCCAGATGCACGGGAGGGTGAGAGGATTCACCAAAGACAGAGTGGGGAACAGAACAGGCAGACTGACTTAAATCCACTGCTGAGGGGAGCAGCAGGCGAGACAGGAGAGGTCTGTCGCGCCATGTGGGATTCTCTCCGCCAGCCGGGATCAAACCCATGCTGCAGAGGCTGCAAACAGCTTCACAGTGCGGCGCTCAACCACCTGCGCCACCAGGGAGGTCCAAGAGTTCAGTTTTAAACTGGGAAGCTGCAACTTTAAGTGAAAGAACATGTAATGAAAGCAGATCCTCTAATAAAATTACCTGTGTCAACATTGGCCAGGATTGTGTTTTCTCATAATGCTATAAGGAAATGAGGTTATTCAAGGACCTACTGTGTATCAACAGCCATGGCACCAGAAAAATAAGAAATGGGTATGAAAGGAGCAAGAAACTTGAAGGCTGACTCTTGGGACTCACCAAACTTTGTCAGGAAGAGGAGGGAGACTGAGAATGTAATGGCCCCGAGGCCAGGGAGAAATCAAGTTGAGAGAATCACAGGGAGTGAGGGCCGTTATGTCAAATGTTGCTGCATATGTTACTGGATATTACTAACGTGATTGGTTGTTCAGTAATTTACCCCAGTTTAAGCCTTTCAATGTATTACTTTCATATAGTTGGGGATTTTTCATACTATAATGTCTTACGTAATAGGAAGTCTGAGAGCTCTGTGCATATACTTATTTTGCATTGTAAATCAACTCTCTTTTCCTTTTAATTTAGGGGACCTCACTAAGCAGCTTCCTATCATGGTGGTGGGGGAGCACAAGGACAAAGTGATTCAGTGCCGGTGGCACACCCAGGACCTGTCCTTCCTGTCATCCTCTGCAGACAGAACTGTAACCCTGTGGACTTACAGTGGATAGAGTACATGCACTGTCTGTCTATGCAGTGAAAGCAGAGAGACTTACAGACTACTGAGTTGTGAAAGTTACCCATTTGAAGAACATAGACTGACCAAGAAAATGGCTTAGCAGGAGGAGGCCCCTTATTCCCATGTATCCCTTTGATAGGAGGTGTTGGGTGGTGTTATTCTGCAGTGCTTCCAGTCTTCCTGTGAGCTCGTGCTGCTGTGACCTGCTATGTGTAGTCTTGTTGCCAAAGTCCACAGAAGAGCTCGTATGTTGTCAGTGTGCACTCCAAAGTCAAGGTGGACGATGTGTTTACGGTTTAGTATTAAATGCATTCCTTGGTCTTTGCCTAAATAACAGTTTTGTATACACATTGAGATTGAACTCTAAGCATATTATTACAATGTAATGCAGCCAAGTTCTACCCAGATTAGACATAGGTGTTCAGAAATTACTTTTGCTTTTCTCACAATCCCATGATAGTGTATCACTTGTCAGCTAGAGGTCAGAATTTTATATATCTCTCAAAAGTTACATGGTTGTTTTTACTAAGGATCATTATGGAGTTAAAGGTGAATGGAAAACTGCTTCTTAGTTCATTATGTGATACAGGCCTTTTCTTTTTTCTGAAAACCAGGGATATAGTTACTATTTTGTCCATTTTTTTGTTTCAGGGTTAAAAGGTAAATGTGTTTGCTTCAGAAATTTGTTAATTTCAATTTTTTGAATGCAACAAGATACCTCCCTTCTGAACTGTACTGTAGTAGCGGAGCCGCAGCCTTGTTATGTGATGCAACACTTGATGGTACAGTAAACTTTCTGGCTAGCATTTTTCCTCTTAAAATGAAAAACTTTACTATAGACTATAGCATGGCTTGAAATGCTATGTCTGCATGATAATTAAAAATGAAAAATTTAAACTTTGCACTCCAAAAGCTTATTTGGATTTTTTTCTTGCACTGTTTTATGTAATGCAGAATAATAATTTTATTTCTATGGCATTGTAGATCCTAACATTTATGTATCTTATTTTCATATTGTACAGTAATTTTACTTTAAATTATTAAATAGGCTATTTTATTTATTTCAAATGCAGTTGAGTTGGTTTCTAATTTTTGAAATGTCTGTGCACTGTATGTAGCAAGCATTTTTAATCTATTGTATACAAGTGGAAAGGGTATTAGAAGTGTAACTGTGCTATTATTTCAATAAAGACCTCTAGACACCTATAACTTCCTGTTCCTAAGTATCTGTGGCTTACTTTAGAGTGTTTTTGCTTTTGTTTTCAGTTTAGTTGGAGGTGTTGTGGTCCAGTGGGTGAAACCCACAGTCAATTTATGTTTCTTTCTAAAGTTCTTCCAGTAACTTATTTTTTTAATTTATTTATGCATACAAGAACTGGGGTACAGACCAGAGGTGTGGGGGGTGAGAGGATTTACCAGAGACAGTGGGGAACAGAACAGGCAGATCGACTGAAATACACTGCTGAGGGGGACAGCGGGTGAGTCAGAAGAGGTCTGCTGCACCATGTGGGATGCTCCCTGGCTGGCCAGGGATCGAACTCATGCTGCAGTAGCTGCGGATAGCTTTATAGCTTGTGTCTTAACCCCCTGCACCACCAGGGAGGCCCTAACTTATTTTTTAACCTTGGCAGAGGCATAACTTTTGTGTGTCTCTTCTATCTTTTTCATTCACAATCTAGAGCCTTCCATTGTAAATATGTTGTCAAAGTTGATTCATGAAAACCTGACAAAATTATAAATTCTAACTTAAATTACAAATATGTTAAATTGAGAGCTTTAGGGGAAAAAGAAATCTAATTAACTTGTGGATATTTAAGAGGTAGATAGTTTTTCTACCTATCAGTCATGTAGAAGTCTCTTCTCAGTTTACTCTCATGCTTAGTTTCACACATCTTGAACGTGAAAACAGGTCATTAGTATTAACTTTAAAACTGGGAAAAGGGTAATTTCTTGTTATAAATCAGCTCAACTTCATAGTGAAAATGTTCGTGAAATTATGTATTTCACCTTCACTATGGGAGAAAACTTCAAGATCGTCCTAGGTATGGGATATGAATCCATTTTGCAGTGCATCAGATAGTAAGCATCGCTTATACATGTCCTTCTCCCCAAACCTCCACACGGTCTTCTGCATGGAATTGAATAAATACTTTGAGGTTGATGAGAAATTAGAAAACTGAAGTATTTCTAAATTCTTTGAACCTCACTCTATTAGGGTCCAGGGAAGGACTGTGGGTGCAAAGGTCCTTAACTCTTCTCCAGCTGAAGTTGCAGAGGTCTGATTAAAAAAAGATTTTTAAGTATTTTCTAGAGCTTGTAATAAGCCAAATCACACAACAAAGTGAAAACGCAACCTGTGAAATGGGGGCAAATACTTGCTGATCATATTTATGATAAAGAATTAATAGGCAGAATATATAGAGATTCAAACTGATTTTAAAATGGGCAAAGGACTTGAATAACCATTTCTATAAGGAAGATAGACAAGTGACCAATTAGCACTTAAAAAAAAAGTTCAACATCACTAATCAGGCAACTGCAAACCAAAACCACAATGAGATACCACTTTTTAGGATGCTACTATCAGAACAAAATAACATGTGTTGGCAAGTGTGTGGTGACAGTGGAACTCACACACTGATGGTGGCAATGTAAAATGGTGTGGCCATGGTGGCAAACAGTATAGTGGTTCCTCAAAATTTTAAAAATAGAAGTGTTATATGACTCATCAATCCGACTTTTGGGTACATACCCAAAGTAAATGAAAGCAGGGTCTCATATTTGTACACTAATGTTTATTGCATTACTCACAGCCAAAAAGTGGATTCTGCCCAAGAGTCCAGCAAGAGATGAATGGATAAACTTTAGCACATAATACAGTGGACTATTTATTCAGCCTTGAAAAGAAAATCTGACATTACAATATGAAGTTATGTTAAGTGAAATTATCAGAAAAAGACAACCACTGTATGATTCCACTTATGTGAGTTAGGTAGACCAATTCATAGAGAAATTAAGTAGAATAGTGGCTGCCAGGAGCTGGAGACAGGAGGGAACATGAGATAAATCAAATTTCAGTTTTGCTGGATGAACAAAGTCATGGAGATGGACATTGGTGATGACTACGTCCATGTACTTAATGATACAGAACTGCAACTCAAACATGGTTAAAGATGGAAAATTTTATGCAATGTGTATTTTAATTTTTTTAAATTGTAATAACATACACACTCAAGTGTACCATGTCCTAACCAAATTTTAACACACGTTTAAATTTGTTGTCAATAATTTATGGTGTACACATTTCTCACTTCCTCCTAGCGTGTAAAACTCGTCATTTCAATTCTTTGGAGTTCCCTGAGAGTCTGAAGACAAAACAACACTTCATGGTGTTTGAATTCCTCTACCCTCTCCACACCCCATTAGGGCTGTGGGCATTTATCATGCCCCATCTAAAAAAAATCATGCTCAAAGCAGATTTCCAGCTTTGATTACCAATGTTACATGTTCAAATTTATAAAGTCATCAATATTAAGACAAAACGCTTTGTATCCGCTTCATACACCTGACTTACACGCAAGCCTCCCCTGCAGAAGCGCCCTGCGGACAAAGTTAAAAA
Source organism: Talpa occidentalis (assembly GCF_014898055.3). Classification (NCBI taxonomy): domain Eukaryota; kingdom Metazoa; phylum Chordata; class Mammalia; order Eulipotyphla; family Talpidae; genus Talpa; species Talpa occidentalis. The sequence continues at coordinate 105,916,299 of NW_023605305.1, read as the reverse complement.
CCCCAAAAGCCCCAACCTGAAACCCGCCCACAGAGTCAGGCTCCGCCCCCTCGGCGGGACCAATCAGCTGCGCGCCTGGGAAGGCCGCCCTGCCGCTGGCCGAGCAAGTCGATAGCCAGAAGCGCGCGTCCCGGCGCCCTCCTCAGCGGGGCCAATCACCTGCGCTCCAGGGAAGGCCGCCCAGCCGCTGGCCGAGCGAGTCGATAGCCTGACGCCCGCATCCCGGCGCCCGCTGCGTCGCCCTGGAAGGACCTCGCCATCTTCCCGCGTCGGCGGTGGCCGGTGAGCGGCTTCCGGGACCCACAGGTGCGCTGCGGGGAAGGTGAGTCCGCGCGTCGGGTGTGTTTGTGAGGCGGCAGGGCTGCGGTTCGGCCCCGCCGGTCTCGCGGGCCCTGCGGGGCCGGGCTTATCCGCGCCCCCGCCGGTAGCCGCGGCCTGCGGGGCACTTGGGGGACTTGGAAACGAGGTGGGCGAGCCGGCTGCCCCCCGCCCCGCGCGCGGCTGCTCCTTGGGGCTACTGGGGCGCCCCGCGGTTCCGAGCGTCCTGGGCGAAGGGACAAGCCGGTGCAGAGCCAGCCCCGAGCGAGCTGGCCCTGCTGACTTCGGTGGCCTCTGGACGCCGTGAGCTTGATTTGAGCAAGTGTCGTCAGCAGAGCAGCTCGTATTGGGTAGCCGGTGTTTTAATACTCCAGATCAGGTTTGAGTGCATGAGAGTTAAGAGATGCCAGAAAAGCCTGTGCATGTACGAGCGGGTGGGGAAAACAATTCCGATGTCTCGCAGGCAGCGGCGGTCAGTGGCTCCCCCAAGTTGGCTTCGTTATCTTCATTGTCGTCGTGGTCTGGGCCCCTGGTGGAAATGCGCCCCGTCAAGTTTGAGAGACGGAGCCTCGGAAAACCGCCCCTGCGCGGGCGACTCGCGGACACACCCCTGGCTTCATTGTCATGCGAAGTTCTAGGTGAATGAGTGTTTGACCTACATCCGACTTAGTCTTTTTTTTTTTTTTTAAAGATTTATTTATGCATACAAGAGCTGCGGTGCAGGCCATAGGTGTGGGGGTGACAGGGTTCACCAGAGACAGAGTGGGGAGCAGAACAGACAGAGTGAAATACACTGCTGAGGGGTGTAGCTGGCAGGACAGGAGAGGTCTGCTGCACCATGTGGGTTACTCCCTGGCCCTCCGGGGATCAAACTCATGCTGCAGTGGCTGCTTCATAGGTTGGTCTTAACCCCTTGCGCCACCAGGGAGGCCCCCGACTTAGTCTTGTCTTTCTCATTACACATGTGAATTCATTGAAACCGGGTAGTTTTCTTTTGTGCCCATTTCCATTCAGTAGCTAGCAATGTCCTTGGACATCCCAATCTTTCCAGGGAGCTCCCCTCTTCTAGTAGCTCCCCCGACACCTGCTCTCCTTGTTTCTCCTGTGTAGAGAGGAGTAGTTTCTCCTGGTCACCCTTTCCTCTGAATAGCCCTGTAGGGACACTAGCACCTGGCCAGGCAGAGGTAGTTAGGAAGAGCCAGCTGGCTTCTCCCTCTTACTAGCCAAGTGCCCTCAGGTAAGTTAATCTGTTTTCCTTGTCTGTAAAAAGGTAACAGTAGTACTATTCCCAGGGATTAACTGAAGGGAAGCCCGGCTATAATCAAATACTAGGTACTATTTTTATATATATATTACTATCTATATAGTAATTTTGATACTAGAGTCAAAGCCTAAAAAAAAGATTTTACAAGTAGAAACTGGGGGAGACTTTTAGACGTAGTAGAATCCAGGTGCCATTTATTAAACTAATCAACTCCTTAACACTTGCTCCTGGAGTGTCCTCTGTGGCTTAACACCTGTATCCTCACAAGGCGCTTGTTAGAAATGCAGAATCTCAAGCCCACCTCAAACTTGACCTGTTTTTCAACAAGATCCCCAACAGGTGTAGGTGTGTAGCTCTCTGAAGTGAGATCAGTGGTGAGGTTTCTAAAGTACCAGTCTTTAATCAGTGACCATGGGGATTTAGAAAGAGGATTTGAATTTGTAGCTGATTCCACTATTCTACCTTGCCTCCTGGTCTTCCATCACTCCTGTGTTGCTAAGCACTAGCCACGAGGAAAGCTCTAGGTCAGTGTTGAAGAAAGTAACTGTTGTCTGTGTGTCTGGTAAGTGAATTGGTGAGGCTTTGTGTGCCACTACCCTCTGTGGCAGTCACCTGAAGTTAATGCAGGGAGCGGCTTGGGAGTGTGGGGGTGGGCAGGCCTGCCTGATTGTGGGCACCTGGTGCATGGGTGCGGGCATGCGGAAGTGCGCACACCTGAGTCTAGAGGTCAGGGCTGTGAGGCAGCATCTCATGGGGGGAGGGGATAATGGAGGGGAGTAGATGTGAACCCAAAGAATGAGTAAAGATTCGTGGGGGGCCGGGAGGCTTGGTTGCCTGCTCCCTCCCAGCTCCTGCCACTGCCCAGCCCCTGCCAACCTCTGCCTACCTCCCAGCCTCCCTGCTTGCTGGCTTGTCACAACACTGTGGCATGACTTTCTGAGCGTCTCAGTCAAAACTCGGTGCAGTATTGTGGTTTATGAAAAATGTGTATGTTTAATATATTGGTCTTCATCCAGTTCCGGCCTCATTTTCCCAAACCTTGGAATTTCTTAACTGTTGAAAGTGATAAAGGTGGCTCTTGTTATGTTACTGGGCTAACTCTGGGGGAGGATCTGTGTCCCTGTGTTACCAGGAGAACCAGCCATGTGGCTGGAGATTGGCACTTCCAGTCCCATCACCTGATTTCCTAGGTAGGGAGTGCAGCCCGAGGTTGAGTTCAGTTGCCGCTGGCCAAGGGATTTACTCAGTCATGCCTGTGTAGTGAAGCCTCTATAAAAACCCAAAAGGAGGGACTTCGGGGAGCTTTTGGGTTGGTGAATGCTGGAGATTTGGGGAGAATGATGTACCAACAGAGGCATGGAAGCTCCATGCCCTTTCTGTATGCCTTGCCCTGCGCATCTCTACCAACTGGCTGTTGCTGAATAACATCCTTTGTAATAAATTGGTGACCTGGCCAGTAAAAGGATTTGGTGGTTCTGTGAGCTGTTTTAGCAAATTAATTGAACCTGAGGAGAGGATGCCGTGGTTTACAGCTGCTGTCTGATGTGAAGGACGGTCTTAGTAGACTGAGCCCTTCCCCTCTGGAATCTGGTGCTCTCTGGGTGGTGTCCCAATTCAGCTGAATCCTGACCCCCTGCTGGTGCTGGCGCGATTGCTCTTGGGAAGTCTACACACGCTTATTCTGGAACTGAGTGCAGGAGCGCTATTCAAGAAATTCCAACTGGAAACAAAGTGAAAAGTTCGGCGCAGTAAAGAAAAGGAGAGCCAGGCTAAATTTCTCAAAGGATGGGAAAATTTATTGCGCCCCGGGTGGACCTCACGGCCCCAAGGTGGGGGTCAGTGAAGCTGCGCCCGTTGTGGGGAGATGTCCCTTTTATAGGGTGAGGAGAGTTTAGGCAGGAAAACTGGGTTGGGGGGGGCGGACAGGATTAGGCGGAAAAAAGTTGTTTTTCATGGAGCCGAGTTGTTTTTCTCCTGTTTATGGCTTCAGTTTCGATGTGATGGTATTGTTAGGGGGAAAGGATGTCCTGAGCTAATCCCACGCAGGCTTTGTGGACTCCACCCCCACTCCAGACTAAAGCCATCAAGACACTGGGAAAGACAAATCCCTTCACCACCAAAGGGAAGGTGGCTGGGACCTGAGGGTGGAGTTAAGCAGCCAGGTTGGGTATAAAAACCAAACATGTGGGCCTTGGGGGGCTCGCTGTCGCTCGCCTCCAGGCTTCACGACTCCTGGCTTGCAGCCAGCTCTCAGAGCGCCATTTGGGACTCCAGATCGGCGGATCAGGTAGGACTCATTTAAAACTTTGTCTCCCACTTTTCTCCCAGAGCTGTACATTTCCTCATTTCCCCTTCCCTTGTAAATAAACCTTTTATGAACCTTTCGCGTGCGCCTGCAGTGGAGCATTGATAAGTCCTTTTAAGCGCGCGGGTGAGGACCCACAGTCAGGCACCCCGTTTTGTATCGGGGCTGCTCTGTAATAGTATCAGTGGTACTGGTGTCAGGGCCATCTTGTCTTTTTCTATGTGGACTTCCTCATTCCTGGCCCCTGCATGGATCTTTCACAAAGACCAGGACCTTACCCTTTATAATGTTGCAGGAACCCTCTACAGATGTCTGGAATTCTGCCCTGTGCATTTTTCTTCTACTTTGGTACTCTGTTCTGTGCAGGCCTTCCCGGCTCTGCCTGGCTTTCCCCTGCTTGTTCCCATGGCTTGGAAGCTGTCTCCAGGAGGTAGGACAGGGCATGGAAGGACTGTCCATGATTGTTTCCATCTTCCTAAGATTTATTTTATTTATATAAGAGCTGGGGAGTGAGAGGAGTCACCAGAGACAGAGTGGGGAACAGAACAGGCAGACTGACTGAAATACACTGCTGAGGGGAGCAGCGGGCAAGACAGGAGAGGTCTGCCGCGCCATGTGGGACCCTCGCTGGCAGGCCGGGATCGAACTGGCACTGCAGAGGCTGCCGACAGCTTCACAGTGCTGCGCTCTGTTGCGCTGGGCAATACCACACTGATAAAGAAACAGGAGTCGTGGAGCAGGCTACATAATGCAGGGTGCTGCTGAAGAGCAAGATCCTGGCTTTTTTATTGATTCACAGCATCGGTTGTAATGGAGAGGAGCAAAAGGAAAGGGGAAGGAGATTAAGGAGAAGGAGATTAAAGAAAGGGGAAGAATGTAGAAGATCAGGGATTGTGAGTCTGCCCTCCAGGCACTTCTCACCTGCTTGATGACTGGTATTGTCATTGTGACCAAGCCCTAATCCCCCCACCCTGGTTTTAATCTTATCTACAAGGCTTTCCACTCCTCAGCTTTCAGTGGTCCCTTGTACATCTCTCCCCAGCTCTCCTCTCGTGCTCCCCCCCCCCCCAATACTTCGTGATGCATAGCCTTCCCAGTGTGATCCAGCTTTGTGCTCTTGTAGGACACCTTGCAGGCTTGGGCTCCTGTGCCTACCTGACCAAGCCATTTTGACCTTGCTTAGGATTTAGAACTATAGGTGACAAAATGGTGGCTGAACAGGCCACTTAGGAGTAGCAGACCTACAGTGTTCAACCACCTGCGCCACCAGGGAGGCCCCTGTTTCCATCTTTCAGACTATTGTTCTTTCTTACCCGGGTAAGAAACAGTTATTCCATGCAGAGGGTGAATCTGGCCCCTGTTACTCCATGTTGGCTGGACTGTTGGAATTACTGTACCATCTACCTGAGTTTTCCTTTATTCCTGTCAGGCTGCTGTCCGCACTACTCCACTCGAGTGCTGTCCTCTTGTTGTAGGAAACCATGTCTTGATGGCTTTAGTCTGGAGTGGGGGTGGGGTCCACAAAGCCTGTATGGGATTAACTCAGGACATCATTTCCCCCTAACACTCTGATCACTTGACCTCTCAGCCGCAGTCATCGAAGTGATCTGCTCCCTCCTTTCCCTCTTGCTTCCGAGTACCTACCTCCTCGGCCTCGCTACCACTCACTGGCAGTATCTCTTGCCAGCTCCCCCTCTGAGTTCCGAATGTTGGCATGGCCCAGGGCTCTTTCGTCCTCAGAATAGGTCGTCTGGTGATCTTCTCCAGCCCGACTTTATGTTACAGGGCAGCCCCGATAGAAAACGGGTTGCCTGGATGTGGGTCCTCACCTGCACACTTAAAAGGGACTTATGAATACTCCACTGCAGGCACACACGAAAGGTTAATAAAAGGTTTATTTACAAGGGAAGGGGAAATGAGGAAATGTACAACTCAGGGAGAAAAGAGGGAGATAAAGTCTTAAATGCGTCCTACCTGTTTTGCAGACCTGCAATCCCAATGGCACTCTGAGAGCTGGCAGCAAGCCAAGAGCCCTGAAACCCAGAGACCTCCCAAGGCCCACATGTCTGGTTTTATACCAAACCTAGCAGCTTAACCCCACCCTCAGGTTCCAGCCACCTTCCCTTTGGTGATGATGGGATTTGTCTTTCCCAGTGTCTTGATGGCTTTGGTCTGGAGTGGGGGTGGGGTCCATAAAGCCTGTATGGGATTAGCTCAGGACATCCTTTCCCCCTGACATTTATACCCCACCTACATCCTGCTGGCTGTCCACATCTTCTGTAGCCCAGCACCACTGCCTTATGCCATTCCATTCTCCACATGGCAGCCCCGGGGATTTATTTCAGAATGCACCCAGGTTCTGTCACCTCCCTGCTTAAAACCTTCTACTGCCTTCCTGTTACCCTTAGAGAGTAAAAACCACAGTAATGTGCTCCCCCAACTCAATCCTAAGATTCAGCCATTCTGCCTTCTTGCTGTTCTCTGCTTCCGACTTTACCCCTTCCTCCCTGCTTCGCTGCCACACTCACGGTGTTTTCTCTCTGGGTGTTCTTTCCTGGCTCTTCCTAAGGTTGGCGTCTTCACATTATTCTGCTTACAGGTTGGGATTATGTACTCTGTGCAACGAAGATTAGTGGCTTTAAAATGTTATCGCTCCTGGCACAAGGGCTTAAGACGCAACCTATGAAGCAATCCGCAGCCACTGCAGCACGAGTTCCATCCCAGGCCAGGGAGCTACCCAGATGGCGCAGCAGACCTCTCCTGACTCGCCGGCTGCTCCCCTCAGCAGTGTATTTCAGTCAATCTGCCTGTTCTGTTCCCCACTCTGTCTCTGGTAAATCCTCTCACCCCCTGCACTTCTGGCCTGTACCCCAGTTCTTGTATGCATAGATAAATAAATCTTTAAAAAAAAAAAAATGTTGCCGAGGGCCTCCCCGGTGGCGCAGCGGTTGAGCCCTGGGTTGCGAAGCTGCCCACAGCCTCCGCAGCGCCGGTTGGATCCCCTGCTGCTGGGTGAGGGTCCCACATGGCGTGCAGACCTCTCCTGCCGCCCGCTGCTCCCCTCAGCAGTGTACTTCGTCGGTCTGTTCTGTTCCCCGCTCTGACTCTGGTGAATTCTCTCACCCTCCTGCGCTTCTGACTGTACCCAGTGCTTGTATAAATAAATAAATAAATAAATAAATCTTAAAAAAAAAAATTTCCCTTTAAAAAAAAAATGTTGCCGCTCCTGACTCTATAGCCTATGGGGCTTGACTGGGCTCAGCTGGGTAGTCTTGTGATCCCTGGCTGTTGGCTGGGCTGCCATGTCAGTTACCAGGGGTTTGCCCTGGAACCAGAAAAAGGCAGCTCTCACATGCTTGACTGCTAAGGTAGCGCAGCATGTCTCTCATGCACAGGGCCTCTCCACATGGCCTGGTGTTCTCACAGCCTGGTGCCTGAGTTCAAAGTGGGTGTGGGTGGGAGGGGCAGAAGTCCCAGAGTGATAAAGTAGAAGCAGTCAGCCCTCCTATGGGACAGGCCCAACTCAGCATTGCCCTGCCACAGTATTTTGGTTAAATTATCACAGGGCCAGCCCAAGTTCAGGAGGAGGTGAAATAAATTTCTTCTTTCAGTGGGGAAATGAAAAAGAATTTGTTGCCACCTTTAATCGGCTTAGAGGCTTTCTCTAAAATACTCAGCATGGGGCGTCCCTGCTGGCAAGGGGTTAAGACTCAGCACTATCAAGCTAGCGTAGCCACTGCAGCACAAGTTCGATCCCCGGCCAGGTATCTCTTCTGTCTCTCGCCCACTACTCTCCTCAGCAGCGTATTTCAGTACATCTGCTTGTTCTCCTCTCCACTCTGTCTCTGGTGAATCCTCTTTCCCCCCCAGCTCTTGTAAGCATAAATAAATCTTTAAAAATAAAAAAAAAAAGTACTCAGCATTGCCTACCTATTGTCCTGCCCCCCCTTTCCAGTTCATGAGACTCACCACTCTGAAATTATATTGTCAAAATATTATCCCCTCCCCCTAAAATGTAAGCTTCTTAAAGAACTGATAAGTCTAGTTTCCTGTTATATCCTTATCAATTCAAACAGTGCCCAGTATTCAGTAGGTATATAGTAAATGTTGAACAAATGAATGTTGAGCTTCCCTCCAAAACCATTTTCTAATTTTGAACTTCTTTATAGTTGATACTGTCACCATTTTTGTTGTTGGTCAACTTTATTTTTTTATTTTTTATTAAAGATTTTTTATTTAGGGCCTCCCCGGTGGCGCAGCGGTTGAGCACTGGGTTGCGAAGCTGCCCGCGGCCTCTGCAGCGCCGGTTCGATCCCCGGCTGCTCCCCGGCCACCGGAGGAGGGTCCCACATGGCGCGCAGACCTCTCCTGCCGCCCGCTGCTCCCCTCAGCAGTGTACTTCGGTCCTTCTGCCTGCTCTGCTCCCCGCTCTGGCTCTGGTGAATTCTCTCACCCTCCCGCGCTTCTGACTGTACCCAGTGCATGTATAAACAAACAAACAAACAAACAAACAAATAAATAAATAAATAACTTTAAAAAAAAAAAAAAGATTTTTTTATTTATTTATACAAGAACCAGGGTATAGGCCAGATGCGTGGGAGGGTGAGAGGATTCACCAGAGCCAGAGCAGGGAACAGAACAGGCAGACTGACGAAATACGCTGCTGAGGGGAGCAGCGGGCGAGACAGGAGAGGTCTGCCGTGCCATGTGGGACCCTCGCTGGCCTGCTGGGATCGAACCAGCGCTGCAGAGGCTGTGGACAGCTTCACAGCACTGCACTCTACCGCCTGCGTCACCAGGGGAGGCCCTGTTGGTCAACTTTAAAACCTTGGGCCTGTGTTTGCCCTCTCTTGCCTACTGTGTGCATCCAGGGCAGTTGCTGAGTCTGAATTCACCTCACATGTGTCCTGTGTGTGCTTTCTGCTCACTTTGCCCCCACGCTGTCAGACCAACCTCTTCAGCCTTTTTCATGGACTCTCAGAATCCAGTTGTTCCTCATTCTGTACACATAGTGCTAGTTTGTTCTTCCCAAAATGTAGCTCCTGTCACCTTTGAAAGCTCTCTTTGGCAGATGGAGTTAGTCGGAAGCCTTTTACTTCACCGGGGCCACCACGGGTCCCACCACGTCCCCCACCATGTCCATCCTTGCTCTGGCGCTTTCTGAAGCTGCGCCGTTTGGTTTTCTGTCTCTGCCGCCCTGATCTCACGCTCTTAGAATGTTACCCGTAGTTCAAAATCCATTTATTTCTCAAAATCCAAATATTTCTCATGAAATAGTTCCTGTTTCTCCCAATCAGCTCTGCTTTCTTTTTCCTTTGAACATCTGCCCTTTAACCCCTGCTGTGGCTGTGATCATTGGCACTTAAAAATAATTAACCAAAGTCTTTACTAGGCCAGGCTCTGGGCTAGGTGTGGGCTGGGAGCTGTGGCGGGGGCCAGCCTGGAGAAGACATTGGGAAGGTGAGTGCAGATTTGAGTAAGCTGTTACACCCTCCCCCAGGGAGGACTGCGTGCAGGGGTTTCTATCTTTGCTGCCTATTGGAACTTCCTGGGATGCTTTAAAAATCCCAGTGCCTGGATGGCATCGCTAGAGATTCTGATTTAATTGGTCCGGTGGCCAGACATCAAGAATTTTAGAAGTTCCTTAGGGGATTCTAATACACTGTCAGTGCTGAGAGCCACCACGCTGACGGAAGAGACAGACCACTAAGTGGCTGGTCTCATATGTGTCACGCTAGGAGAATAAACAGCACGCTGGGGCACAAAGGAGTGTGTGATTTAGCCGGGAGTTACTTTCATGTATAGAACTAGTCTGTAAGTCATTTATGAGCAGGACCCAGGACTTTCTCATTTTGGAATTCCCTTACCTGATCTTCACTTAGTGGGGAAAAGACAGGCCGTCAGTGCAGCTGGCAGAGATGTTTCATGCTCTGTGTCTGCTGGCCAGGATGATGACCTCCAGCCACAGGTGGCTTTGGCGCACCTGGGAAGCAGCTAGTGTGAATGGGGAACTGAATGTTTAATTTAATTTTAAAAAAGCTCAAAGACCACGTGTGGCCAGAGGCTGCTGCACTAGACAGTGCTGAAATGGTTTGACAGTTTATGTGGAGGCTTATGTGGCGAGGAGGCTTCTGTTTTCTTGATGTGATTCACTTCACAGTTCACCCACCGAAGTGTACCGCCGAGTGGTTTTTATGGTATTCACTGTATTGCCATCACCGCAATTTTAGATCATTTTTTATCTGAGAAAGTTACCCTCCACTGTTTAGCTCCCACCGCTCTATCCTTGGCTTTCCAGCCTTAAGCACTTGCTGAACTACTTCCTGTCTCTAGATATGCCTGTTCTGACAGCTCATATAGATGGAACCTGTGCTCTGATCTTTGGTGACTGGCTTTGACATAGCATAATGCCAGGAGGCGGTGCTTCTGTCCTCTCTCCTCTACCATGTTGTGGGGGGAGCATGGAGTATTTTTATCTTGGTTGCTACTCATAGCATTATCTTAGTACTAGAAGGAACTAGATAGTTTTTTTTTTTTAATTTATTTATGCATACAAGAACTGGGGTACAGGCCAGAGTTGGGGGTGAGAGGATTTGCTAGAGACAGAGTGGAGAACAGACAGATCAACTGAAATACACTGCTGAGGGGAGCAGCAGGCGAGACAGGCGAGGTCTGCTGTGCCATGAGAGTAGCTCCCTGCCCGGGGATCGAACTCGTGCTGCAGAGACTGCGGACAGCTTCATGTTGCATCCTAACCCCTTGCACCACTAGGGAGGCCCTACATGGTTTTTATTACAAAACAATTTCTTCTAAAAATCATTTTATTTCATCACATCTAGTAAGATCCATTGAACATGTTTGTGGCCTTCATGCAGGATGCTGCGCGCTCTGCTCCTGTGTGGGTGTCTGTGGCTGGTGGCTGGTGACGAGCACCACGATGACTGGATAGACCCCACGGACATGCTCAACTACGACGCGGCCTCGGGGACCATGAGGAAGTCTCAGGTACTGCCCTGCCCTGGGAAATCGCCTCTTTCAGCACTTGTTTGCATTCAGGGGCTTAGCAGTCCTGCAGGTTATCGCCCTGACTCTGACATTTCAACTACCTGGGAACTTCTGTTTTGATTTTGAATGTAAAGCTCATCAAGCAGCAACTAGATTTTAATTCTTAGGTAGTATGTACATTTGAAGCTTTTTATTTTGGGGGGGGGGGAAGCTGTTCAAACATAGGTGACAAACGCTTCAAACTATAAATATAAAATGTTACGTAACAGACAATACACATATAAATGTAATATTCTAAATAAATATATAAGACAAAACGTTATAGTAAAGAGTCATAATTGTAGTCTTCATTAACTGCAGGCGATTTTCCACAACTGAACTATAAAGAAATAAAATCTTTGTTTCAGGTGAAATATGATACATCAGGGAGGGAAGAGGGCAGCTCTGACGTGCCCTGTGCCAATGAATTGTCAGCGTGTTACAGCAAACTTGAGTCATTAACTCATCAGGTTAGTGTCTTTTCATTCATAAATTTTATACTTCTAATATGATAAATTGCTATTTTCCTGTCTGTGCTAACATTATTGCGTTTATGTACTACAGAATTCATTTGTGTATACATAATTTTTTCTTTACTCTGGCCTTGGTTTTTTAAATAGTACTTTTGTTTTCCTGTAGTAGCATTTCTCTCACTATGTTGTAATTATTTTTTTTACCTCCTGATATACTTTTGGGACGAGGACTGTATTTTGTCCATTCTTGATTCTCATGTCATAAGTAGATGGACATTTGGGGCAGTGTCCGCACGGACAGAGGCAGCAAATGAAATGGGCCTATGAATTGACTCAGAAGAGTTCAGTTCTTACAGGTGTAAGAGGTGATGCTGATTCGTGCTGGCAGCTAGTCCTTCATTTACTCCGTGTGGCTGAAGTAGTTCATGAGAAAGGAGGTGAAGGCAAGATTGCTAAAGGGGTGGATGTGCCATGGGGCCTGCTCTGCTGGCTGCAGGCGGCGTGCGGGTGGTGTGGCTGGGCCTGGGGCAGATTGGAGGGCGACAGACATCCGGGGGGCCAGCGGGGGTAGGAGGCCCAAGGTGAGAGAGTGGCAGGGGCTGAAGAGAGTTTTAGACTTTTCTGAGAGAGAAGAGTAAGTGTCGGTAGCCGAGGGAAAGGGGACGGGAGAGTTGGTGTCAATGAGTGAGATTCCAGCTGAAAAGACTGGCAGAGCTTGTTCATTGCCAAGCAGCTGGATTCAGGCGGAGAGCTCTCTACCTGCTGGGGGCTCCATCAAAGGTGGATGTTGTCTCACCTGAGTGCTCGCAAAGACTGTGCTTGGATACATTTGCCTCGGGTCATCTGCGTGTTTGTGGTGTAGTGAGCAAGTTTGACTGCAAGGTAGGAGAATGCAGAAATGCCTTTTTACAGACATTTTTCATTCCGTTGTTTGTGATTTTGGTTCAGCTATAAATGCATGATTGGTAAAAGGGGATCTGGAGTTTCGTTAAAAAATAGTTAGAGAAATTTGAAAATGTAAACAGGTTGGTAAAGCGTGCCTAAAAGTAGAGGAAGCTGACACAGTTTCTGAGTCTGTGTGGGACGCTCAGTTGCCCCATTTCAGGGCTCCATTCAACTCACGGTCCAAACTCAGTTGAAAATACAAGCTGCTTGTCCCAAGTTGTGTCTGTAAGTTGGCGCTGCCCTCACTCACGACGGCCCTGCTGTGGCGTTCACAGCATCCAGGGGAAGACAGCGGAATTCCATGCTGCCTCGCTGTCACATTCGGTCTGGATCACACAAGCGCTCACTTCCATGGGAGGGGAAAGGTTTCACTAGTGACTCAGATGCATAGAACCACAACATGCATACAATTCTGGCAGCACAGAGTGGGCAGAGATGGCCGAGGGTTCCTGGTAGCTGAGCTGCACAGAGGGGAAGGCCACTTCCAGAATACAAGTCCCCCGCACGCCTACCAAACCCTGGGGAGAGCTATAGGACCCTCCCCACAAGCTGCCCAGGTTGGCTTAAATTCAGTGCCTCTGTCACTTTTTGGAGGGCTATCTCGGGACCATCTGTTAATTCTAATTGAGGCAGGGCCTCTGGGCACAGCCTGGTTTTATCTGTCCTTGCCTTTCCCATGACTGCTCGTCAGTATCTTTGTAAATAAGTGGTGGTTTGGTTTTTTTAATTGATAACTTGAAGTTGCTCTATCTCAGCTGTCCCCGTCTTCATCAGCTGGGGCCGCTGTGGTGTCAGTGCCCATGACACCGCAGGAGACTGGAGAAGCCGTGGCTCCTGCCCCCCGGCAGCCTCCCTGTGTAAGGAGGTGATAGTTGTTCACTGGAAAAATAAATAAAAGGCCTAAAGTACGTTCAGGAATTCTTCTCCATGTGCTGCATCTTCCAACTTCATCCTGTCTCTTCCTCTCTTTGTCTGTATTTTTCTATCTTCCTTTCCTTATTTGTTGACTCGTTACTTTGGAATAAGGAAGAGGTGGACTGGTCCAGATGTCCTGCTTATCCACGTCTCCGCTTCCTTCATGATCTTTAGGTTTAAAATTGTGATCAGAAGAGTGCCAGGCCAGGACCAAGTGCTAACAGAGAATGCTAAACATGGGTGGGTCGCCCCCCCCCCTTTTTTTTTTTTTAAGATTTATTTATTTATACAAGCACTGGGTAGTACACTCAGAAGCGCAGGAGGGGGAGAGAATTCACCAGAGCAGGGAACAGAACAGGCAGACTGACGAAGAAGTACACTGCTGAGGGGAGCAGTGAGCGGCAGGAGAGGTCTGCGTGCCAGGTGGGACCCTCGCCCAGTGGCCGGGGATTGAACTGGCGCTGCAGAGACCGCGGGCAGCCCTGCAGCCCAGCGCTCAACTGCTGCGCCACCAGGGGAGGCTTTTTTGGCTCGCTTGCCTTTTCTAGTGAAATGTTGCTGATACATGCAAACTTGGTGACAATAATCAGGGCTCTTTCACGTGATTTTTTCTTTCTTTTTTTAAATATTTATTTATTTATGCAAGAACTGGGGTACAGGCCAGATGCGCGGGAGGGTGAGAGGACTCACCAGAGACAGCGGGGAACAGAACAGGGAGACCGACGAAATACACTGCTGAGGGGAGCAGCGGCTGAGACAAGAGAGGTCTGCCGCGCCATGTGGGATTGAACCGGTGCCGCTGAGGCTGTGGACAACTTCACAGCACTGCACTCAACCGCCTGCGCCACCAGGGGAGGCCCCTCTTTCACTTGTTCTTGATGGGGCCACTGGGCTGGAAATTTGACCCTTACATTGAGCTTCGAAGCTAACTAATGTTGAATTTATTTTGTGGTTACAGATTGATGAGTGTGAGAAGAAAAAGAGGGACGATTATGAAAGTCAAAGCAATCCTGTTTTTAGGAGATACTTAAATAAGATTTTAATTGAAACCAGAAAGCTTGGACTTGTGAGTATTCGGTGGTGCAAATACTAATTAATATTTTTATTAATTTAAAATTGATGCTGTGATACAGGGTCATTATGCTTTAGCAGAGAATACCTGGCTCACCCTTTTACCCAAACCTATTCATGCAGGAGGAAAGGCCCCAGCCTGCTTGCAGTGGGGCTGGTGGGAGGCAGATGGTGCCGCCCTCGCCTTTTTCAGCTCTGAGCGGCTATACCGCCTCAGTGAGCTTGGGCCGAGGAGATGGTGGTAAATTTGCTGTTTGAATTGTGCTAAACAGGAACTTAGTGAACTCATGTCTTGGTAAGAAAATTCTGTCTTGGTCCTTTCGCATTCTACCACTTCCACCCTTTTTTGTATCTATATGACCGATGTAAGATGAATTTATGTGGAAGAAAAGAGTGTTGTGTTAAGCGGCTTTTGCCCTAGCTGTTTCCCTTGGCAAGTGCTGCTTTGCAGAGTCGTCACTGTTTACATGTTTGTAGTTCATGTTAACATCCATCTTTTAGAGACATTGTTTTCATGGTGAGAAGTCAAAACATTGAGAAAACAAAGGGAAGGAGAGGAGTGCTAGATGAGCCGTGTGATCTCGCCTTGTGCTGGAAGTGCCCAGGCAGACATGCGTATAGGGCCCGCCGGTGTGTTCCAACTGCGAGGTCCTGTGCTAGAAGAGGCCGAGAAATACCTGAAATGGAGAAGCTCGGAAATGCTTAGTTTCTGGTTTGTTAAAAATATGACCAGTGACTGCTCTTTTTATGCTTACTGGTGATTTGTGACATTTTGGTTTTTGTCATTTTACAATGACTTTTTAATATTTATGTATTTTCTCTTTATAGAAAGAAAAGAATCTTGAATTAACTAGTTAATGCATGCAAACCGTTTATAGTGATTTTGCTAGCCTGAACTCACACTAATAAAGGTAGTTATATCATGTATGTTCATGGGAATCCACATTTTGCTGCTTTTTGAGGTCCCTTATTTGTGCTACTACAAATTTAGGCTTTCAAAACTGGAACAAGGTCAAAATTGAATCATAATAAAGATGTGCGGTCAGTCATTATGTGTGGATTCTGTCCTGGTGAATTTGCCTGCTCACTAAACTAGTTGTAACTCCACTCATGGCTCGTGACTGTCACTGTTGGTCATATTCAGAGCAAGACGGCCTTAGCCGGCATCAAGCGCGGCCATGTTCTGCCTTTCTTGTCCTACTATGAACAAGTAAATTTTTTTTTTAAGTTGTAACATTTATTTATTTATTTTTAAAGAGATTTATTTATTTATTTATACATACAAGCACTGGGTACAGTCAGAAGCGCGGGAGGGTGAGAGAGTTCATCAGAGCCAGAGCGGGGAGCAGAGCAGGCAGACTGATGAAGTACACTGCTGAGGGGAGCAGCGGGCGGCAGGAGAGGTCTGCACGCCACGTGGGACCCTCCTCCGGTGGCCGGGGAGCATCTGGCCGGGGAGCAGCTGGGGATCAAACCGGCGCTGCAGAGGCTGCGGGCAGCTTCACAACCCAGCGCTCAACCGCTGTGCCACCAGGGAGGCCCTGAACAAGTTATTTTTAATGGTCTATTTAGTGCTGCATTTTCCAAACTTTGTTGTGATTGATGGTAGTTTTGCTTTTTTCAGAAGCTCACAGGTGTAGTGCTACCTTACTGTTTCTCAGCATAGGGTGGCTATAATCTGTCTTACCAGAAATTATCTAACATTCCCAAATTAGATAATCTTAGTTCAGGCATGTGTTACAAAGTTAGGGAGAGAGAGAGAGAGAGAGAGAAAGAGAGAGAGTGTGTGTACACACACACAGCTATACACTCTAGCTACATATCCACTCTGTGTTATGTAATATATATTAACATATATGTTAAATAAGGTGTTTTTTAAACAAACACATAAAAAGGTTATGTGTTGATTGATAAAATGTATGCTCAGACATCCAAGCCTGTTTCCTGTAGGATCACGGTTCAGCATTTGCTAACTAGTGTCCAGGTGACTTTATAGAACCTAACTACTGCAGATCACCAGAATCAGCCTCAGTCTATTAAAATGTGCAGTATCTTGTACAAGTTTTATTTTTCATGGTTTTTAAAGATTTATTTATGCATATAAGAACTGGGGTAGAGGCCAGAGGTGTGGGGGGGGCGGTGAGAGGAGTCACCAGAGACAGAGCGGGGAACAGAACAGGCAGCCTGACTGAAATACACTACTGAGGGGAGCAGCGGTCGAGTCAGGAGAGGTCTGCTGCACCATATGGGTAGCTTCCTGGCTGGGGTCGAACTCGTGCTGCAGTAGCTGTGGATAGCTTCACTGGTTGCGTCTCAACCCCTTGCACCACCAGGGAGGCCCAATTTTTCATGTTTTATCTTTGGTTTTCTTAATTGCGGTGAGACAGATACCATTACTCTTACATATATGTAAATATTATGAAGTTATTATATATTTAGGTCTAACTTGGTTTTTGCCTTAAAATGTTTCATGATAGAATATGATAGAATTTTCCTTTTCTGTTTTTTTTAATTTAAAATTTAATTCAGTCCGATGAAGACAAAGGCGACTTGCATTATGACGCTGAAATTATCCTTACACGACAAACCCTATTAGAAATACAGAAGTTTCTCAATGGAGAGGAGTGGAAACCAGGAGCCTTGGATGATGCCCTGAGTGATATCTTAATTAATTTTAAGGTTCATAATTTTGAAAGATGGAAGTGGCGATTTGAAGATTACTTTGGAGTGGATCCGTATGATGTGTTCATGGTAAGATGGGAGAAGGGAGACTCGATTAGCAGTTTCTGTTTTTAGATACTTTGGAAACCCAACCCCCCCCCCCCAATAATTCTGGTAAGAACCTGTACCAAGTCACTAAGTTGACAAACATGCCGCAAAATGGTACAAATGATTTTACATATTTGAGTCCAATTCTTTTGTCTGTGTTGACGACGATCTGTTTTTAGGGGGGCAGATGACCGGGCACTGACTCTTCTTTCTGCTCCTTTTTGTTCTCGAGGTGCTTTTATGCCTGCTGTGTGTTGTGATGCTGATAATGGCAGCTGCAAAGCTGTGCATGAATGTTCGTTGGTACACACTGCTGGCATTTGTCCTTTTCATCAGTTTTGTCTTCAGTTTGGGATGGAATTGGATCTATTTATATAAGGTACTGAATGGGTGGGAGATTTTAAAATTCGAAAATATTATTTCACAATGAAAAGTAGACTATAGATGATTTAGAACTAATGTCTTGCCTCTCATGAGGGTCAGAAGGCAGGGATTGGAGGTGGGGCCGGGGGAGGAGATTGGTGGCTGGTCGGCTATATTTTGCCTTCTTGACCGGTTAGTGGGGGAAAAGCTGCAATTCTAATTTTCATGACCCAGTTTCTGATGGGTGGCATTTGGACGGCTAAATCAGAGCAAAGGTTGGGAGACACATTTTAAAAATTCTTAGGTAGATAATTTGGCACATGTCCTATTCTTTTCTAGAAAAATGATACCAAAACACCAGTTTTTAAAAGGTTATTTTCTGAATTTAAAAATGGTATGTTCTGGTAGAAAATTTAGAGAAACAAATTTTAATTTTTTAAAGATAACAATTATATCACCTAAAGATAACTACTCCCAATATTTTGAGTCATTTCCAGTCTTTTCCTGAATTTCAATTCTTTGAAAATTGGGATCATAGAAATTTAAAAGAAGCACCATTGTTCCTGTCAAAATAACGTAGTCCTTAAAGGAAATTTTAAGTCTTTCTAGCAGGATGAGCCAGGTTAGCCAATTATTTCAGTGAATTCATCGCACTAAATCAGTTATATTTCCTTAAACCTTTTGCTCTAAGTTCTATAACTTTTAGATCTAATTATTTACAAATTAAAAGAAGAAAGGTGGTTTGGTTGAATATTGTTCTTTCAATGATTTCTTCCCCCTGGAGCTTTGATTTATAAAAGATATCTTTCCTTTGGTCATTTGTGCTGAAAACTATCTGAAGCAAGATACCATTTTATCATGAGTTGTAAAAGAAAGTGAGAGGTGTCATTATATCTAACTATTGCGGGCACAGTGTGTACTATATTTGAATTAATGAACTTTTTTTTTAACAATCTTAGTAAAATAGTTTCCTTTTATTACTACATGATTACTTTAAAGGCAGTTGTAGTTTAAATATTACATATATTTCTTATATTAAAAATTTTTTAAACACTCTGGTCTGGATGAATAGTGAAGACAGGCTTTGAGGTTTTTTGGATGCGCAGGTGCAGCTTTCATTGTTAGCCACCTTGCATTTTCCCTTTGCTCTCGCCAGCTGGCTTTCGCTCAGCATCAGGCCGAAGTCGCCAAGATGGAGCCACTGAACAACGTGTGTGCTGAGAAGATGGACTGGGCTGGAAGTCTCTGGGGTATAGTGTTCTCACTTCGCCTGATTTAAAACACTGTCTGAGAATGTGAAAACATACTAGTGATTGCAAAGAAATGCCAGAATGCCAGAAGGAGGTTTTTTAATGACTGAATCTTTAAGATCAGAAGAACTTTCGAGAGCCTTGGGTTTAAGACCGTTCATTGGCCCTTGTGTGCATGCATTGCACTGGGAAGGACGGAAACTGCCGGCTCAGATGTTGTGTCACCCTTCACGAGGCCGAAGGGGCCTGCTCGCGAGCTCTCCTAGTCCTTAGCACAGTGTCTGGTGTGTTCTGTATCTTCACAGATGCTTATTCAAGCAGTGTCACTGTGTATGTGACTTGATACCTCTCGTAGACGTAATCGCGTTAACTTATGAAATCTCATAGCTTTACTTATTTTTGGTTTTTACTAAGGGGAAATTACTTTTGTCTTCTGTACTTTTTCTTCTATATTTTATAAACATTCTCACTGATGTTGACGGCCTTTCGTGATGTGTATCTGGCAATGGTTTAATGTTGAGAGGCCCTTTGTAAATGTAAGCCCATAGTGACAGACCCAGGATAAAATCTCAGCAGATTCTACAAATCAGGGTGTCCAGATTAATGTTTCATAAAAAGTTCATGGGAACTAAACAAAATTGGCCTTGCTTGCTGACTTCTGGGGACAAATAAATGCCCCCCCCCGCCCCCCGCCAGCCCAGGCTAGTATATAATTGTACATAAACCTGATTTAGAAAAATTGGGAGGACTGATGTTCTACTTTATTTTATAAAATGAGTAAAAAACTGACTTTTGTAATTAAAATTGAGTGAGTGTAGATTCACAGGTAGCTGGGAAGAAATAATATCAAGAGATCCTGTTTATTGTTTACCCATCCCCCGAGGAGGAGACATCTTGCACAGCTGCAGTAGTTCTGTGTCATAGTTGATACTGGTTATCAACTGTAACACAGGCCACCCCAGTTTTACCTGGATTCATTTATTATGAGTAAGGAACTTTTAACCGTTATTTTAGAAATTTTCATAAAATATTTTATCAGCATATGACTTGTATTTTTGAATGGATTTTATTTTATTATTTTTTAAAGATTTATTTATGCATACAAGAACTGGGGTACAGGCCAGAGTTGGGGAGGTGAGAGGATTCACCAGAAACAGTGGAGAACAGAACAGGCAGACTGACTGAAACACACTGCTGAGGGGAGCAGCGGGCGAGACAGGAGAGGTCTGCCGCGCCATATGGGTAGCTCCCTGGCCAGGGATCGAACTCATGCTGCAGTGGCTGTGGATAGCTTCATAGGTTGCGTCCTAACCCCTTGCACCACCAGGGAGGCCCTTGAATGGATTTTAAAAATAAATATGATTTTGGACTTAAAATGAAAAATTTAAAAATCAACATTACAGAAGTCTTTTAAAACAATTTAAGATTTTTGAGGGGGGCAGGGAGGCGGAAGGATGAAGCCAAAATATTGTCTTATTTGGAAAGGAAATGTGATCTTTTTTAATGACTCAGTGTTTTGTCTGTTTCTCTAAATAGAATGGTTAACAAGTACTTGGACCTATAAGGATGACCCATGCCAAAAATACTATGAGCTCTTAGTAGTCAACCCTATTTGGTTGGTCCCACCAGCAAAGGTATAGAATAATTTTGTAAAATTACTTATACAAAGTAAGTCAGTCTCTTGTATTTATTAAAAATTATTAGTGTTTTTAGAATCCTTTTGGTAATAAAACCTTTGTTCTAGAAAAAATACTTCCATTACAGTGATTTTCCATGTCAAGCATAAGACAGCATTGTAATTTGTAACAAGAAGTTAGCCTCAGTACAGTGATTTTTGGCTCATTCTATGTGCCTAAAAGTGCTTTGAGAAAAAAAACTTAGGTTGCTCTCATTTTAGGTAGTGACGCTTACGCTTACCAGCTTTGTCACGGACCCACTGAAGCACGTCGGCAAAGGCATCGGGGAGTTTATCCGAGCACTCATGAAGGAGATCCCGGTGCTGCTTCACATTCCAGTGCTGCTGATCATGGCCTTAGCTGTCCTGGTTAGTACAGAGCACTGGGGACAATTTCCGGGATTTACAGAAAAAAGCCAATTCTAAAATTATTTATCAGGCTGCTTTGATGTTGTAGGTCAGGCTAAGTTAATACAGGGCCAGGATAGCCAATAAAATTTGAAAAATCATTACAAAGACCTGTCAATCAACTGGACACACTTTACTTGAATGACAACAATGGTAGTTATGCACCAGGACGTCAGCAGCTCTGTAGTTGATTTGGTGGTTTTCACACTGTTCTCAGGCAGGACCCTTTTGCATTTTTAAGAACTGAAGACCACAGGGTTCTTGTTTATGGGTACTTTAATTATTGATATTTTCTATATTAGAAATTAAAACTAAGTCGTATTTAAAATAGAAGCATGCAGCTGTGAGCCGTCAGTGGAGAAAATCACTTTAGCCACAGGAGGAAAACTGTTGTACGCTCACGAGGGGACAAGGAAGACAGCGCGTAATGTCTGTGTAATTAAAGTTCGACTTTACAGATCCCTTGAAAGAGTCACAGGGATCTTCCTGTGCGTCCCTGAGCCAGACCCTGAGAACTGCTGCCTAGTTATCCCCAGGAGAGATGTTCCTCGGTACCTGCAGAATTTTGCTGTAGTCGAAGCCAAGTTTGTAAAATAAACAAACCCACAGGAGAATGTTTGCATAATACTGTACAACTTCAAATAATTTTCAAAACTTCGCATGGTGGGTGTGAGTACAAACAACATACGAACAATTGTCAGATTAGTATCTGCCAATATAAATTTCTACATTTTAGCATAACTTTGTAATTCAGTTGAAGTGTGTCCAACTGACTGAAATGTCTATGCCATGATTTCTCAGATTTTATTGGCTCTTCTGGCCCAGTATTCATCTAAAAGGTCTCTAATGAAGAAAACAGTGAGATTGACTTCGGTCTATATATGCCACAAGTTGTAAGT
This sequence comes from Talpa occidentalis, assembly GCF_014898055.3. Taxonomy (NCBI): domain Eukaryota; kingdom Metazoa; phylum Chordata; class Mammalia; order Eulipotyphla; family Talpidae; genus Talpa; species Talpa occidentalis. Next base: position 105,894,600 of record NW_023605305.1, on the reverse strand, counting down.
CAGCCGTTAAGTACTCAGTAATGTGTATTTCTTTTCCTTCTAGAGCTGCTGCTATGGTTTTGGGACATCTATTCATAGGGTGAGGTTTTCTGGAGGTCCTGAGAGAGAGCCACCCAGGGCACTTCAGCCGGGTGACAGAAGACAGCAGCGGGAAATTGGCTATAGACCCCATGCTGGAGCAGGTGATGCAGATTTCTATTACAAGAGCCAGATTGGCCCCAGTGAGCAGGGTCCTTATGAAAACCCGTGTGAGGGCAGAACAGATGCTTGGAGTCAGAGAACTGCTGACCTGAGGTTTCAGATGGGCAACAAGAGCCCTGAAGTTCTCCGGGCATCCGACTTGCCAGACTCAGAGGCGAAAGAGCATCCCCCGGTGGTGCCCAGTGTAAGTTAGCAACCGTTTGTTTTGCTGTCACCTCATAGCGGGCGGGAGTGCTTCCTGTAGAGCTTTTGGTTGGTTTTTACTCTCTCCCCTTTACTGTTAACTATATCATTAGTGATGTCAAAAGGTAGTCCAGCCTCCTCAGCAGGAATAAAATGAAATTTTTTATGTTAAATACTATTTAGCAGTAGTTTGTTAGAACTGTTGGTGATTTGTGATTAACTTTATAGGAAACAGCTGAGTAGGATTAACATTTCTGAAATTTCTACCTTTGAAGACATCAGAAGGACATTTTTATGGAGGCCTGGCATTTTAGAGAACCCACAGGAAGCCCCTAAAGGCTTAGCTGGGTGGAAGAGTGGGCTGGGGAGGTTATCAAAAACCTCACTTTCCCAAGTCTCTTCCGCCGCCGGCTGGCTGGACTGTACTTTTTACCCCAAGAGTGGTGAAGCAGAGACGGCTTACCCTCCGTTGGTGACCAGCTGAAGAGACATTCCTGCTGTGTTCAAGAAATCTGTTTTGTCATCTGCGATGTTGAAGTTGCAGCCATAAACCTTGGGGAAGTGGTTTTGAGCACAGTAGAATCTTGGAAATAATAGAATTCTTTTTGAAACTTTTAAGATGTTCCTTGGAGCTTTAATAGTTACTGGTTGTCACTCCTCAGAAATCTTTATGTGGCTTCCCATCTCATTTGAAGAGAACCCAAAGACACTGAGGGGGGGGCCTAGAGGTGTCCTGGGGCTTCCTTGATCTGGCCCTGCCCCCACCTGTGACTCCCCTGCTGTCCGAGCGTGTGTCCTCCAGCCTCGCTCTGCACTCTGTAGAATGCTGCTCCCCTTGGAGTCACAGGGCTCGTCAAGCCTTTCATACCACCTTTTTAAAGAGCAGTTGGCCTCTACCCCTGCCCTACCCCACTTCCAGCGTAGTACTACTTGATTTCCCCCCAACCTAAAGTTCGTGTCCGTGGAGGCAAGGGATTTTGTCTGTTCTGTTTCTGCTGTAGCGTCAGCACTGAGAACATAATGTGTCTCTGCGCAGTACATATTGCCGGAGCTGTTCTCAGCAGGCAGCATGAGCAGCACTAGTCACCAGTCCTCTTGGCCCTCCCTAAGCTGGGTTCCTAGACCACTTGGCAGACCCCGAGTCCCACTCCTCCGAGCACCGTTCTGTGAGGCTTCGTGACATCTAATTACCATCCACTAAAACCAGGATCTGCGATTTGTTTGCTACGACAGGTTTGCATAGGAACTTGTTTAAATGTGTATGATTGCAAACCTTCACATTACATTAAACAGTTAAACTTCTCTGCTTACAGCATAAATCACCTACTGTGGCTACAAAGCCCCAGGAGCCCGGCGTGATCCCAGCAGCGCACGCCCTGATGGAAAGCAGCACCCAGGGTGGCCAGGTGGCCCAGACTGTCTGTGACCAAGGAAGACCAGAGCCCGGGGAAGGGTTACCCGCAGCGGAAAAGGCCCCTCTCAGGACTGATGCCAAAGGCAGCCCCGAAGAATGCGGCCCATGCAGCACAGGGGGCACCGCAGCAGGACTGTGCGCAGAGCATCTGGATGGCAGCCCGTGTGCTAGCGGCTAGTGGACAGCAGACGAGGCATGGACACGGCGCCGAGGTTCTCTGGGTTTTGGAAAGTATTGTCGTCACGGCTGTTTACTTTAGTCTCTCAATAGCTCATACTTACGACACTGTGCCAACTGAAACAGTATTTTTGTTGAAAATCAGAATTAACAAATATCTGTATGTAGATTTTTAAAATGTCATTCTTTGATATTAAGAGACATAGCACAAAACTTAGATGTGGTAATTTTGGAACAGGCTGTCATGGTGAACGTGTGGCTGGAGTGAACTAGGGGACCTAGAAACAGCTTGTTGACAGGTACATGTAGCAGCCAGTTAACCACCATATGCTGCCAAGTGGAAGTCCTACTATGCTGACTTGCTACCGGACAGTTGGTAGCCCTGATTTGGATTCAGATGTTTTCCAAGTGGTAGGTTTATGAGCAGCATCCAATGTAGCCAATTCACCTAGCTCTTCAGGTACATCAGCTTCATAGCGCAGCACAGAGCCTGCGTCCCCCGTCAGTTGTCTCTGGAGGCTGTGCACAGGTCAGTGGGCCTGCACTGTCCCGTCCCGCCTTCCTCTAAACGCCTGCAGCGGTTACTAGCCGGCTTTATTCTCTGCTAAGATGGCTGAGGTTGCTGGATGGCACAGTAGACCTGTCATCTCAGCTTTACACAGTCAGTAGACTGAGAATGGCTTTATCTCCTTCCTGTGCAGTGAGGTACACGGTTTCTGAGACTGATTTTCCTTGCTACTCAGAAGCCCAGCAGCTAGATATCCCTGTACCATGTGTTACAGCGAACCATGTGCAGTTCCAATTCTAAGACATCGCTGCTTAGAAAGGACAACTGATCAGGAAAACAGTGGAATGTTCTTAACAGGCAGGTGATACACAGTCAACATTTAACTTATTTTGATTTTTAAAACTCTTCTTGTTTTAAACTTTTTTAAAAAGCAGTTTATGTATTTTATACAAGGACCTAGCTAGAAAGCAAATTTCACTTATATTCAGGTATCCTTTGTTTTAACCTTCACACTACAAGTATGTTTAGCTGTTTACTAAAAATACTAGACAGGATTAGTCTTAATTTTTGTGCAGGTGTTTGTTTAAAAAAAATATTCAAATCATTTTTTTTTTTTTTAACATGAAATCAGAATACCCCTTTTTGGCTCTCAGAAGCATCATAATCTTATGTGTCAGTATTTTCTAGTATATTGTAACAAACATCCTTAGTATTTCATCAGGAAGTTAATCTTTTCCCCAGTGTGTGTTTGCAGGTAATATGGAATATAGCAACTAGCTAATGCAGTAGCAGCATCTCACCAATGCAATGCCTGCAGTCTGGGATAGATTTTGCAGATCACCGCCTGTAATGTAGTTCGCTCCAGGCACTAGGCCTGTTCGCACTGGCTGTGACTGTGACTGCTGCAAGGTGAGGGCTGGCCTCTGAGCTGTGATCTGATTCCAAAGCGAAGAAAATGCTGGTGATAAGTCAGGAGAGTGAATGTTGCTTACACTCCCGACTGCTTTCTCTCAAAAACAATCGTCAACAAAATATTTAAAATTTTATCTGTGTATTTGCATTACAGATAACCATTTGGGGACGAAGCCTTTGACATCCAGCAAGGCATCATGGCTACTGCTGTTGAATGATGGCAGTCAAGGCCGGTTAGAGAGGCTTGTTTATGGTCTAGTTAGTACTTAGTTAAAATCATGGACTGTCGTGTAAGTTCCTAGGGAAATCAGAATGGGGTAGACAGCTTTTAAGGGTTTTTTAATGAAAAGAGGTTAAATGTTTACAGGGCATAAGAACTGCCACATTAAATAAACATTTTTACATTGCGGTTTGGTATGCTTATCGTTGCTCCTTGAACATGCTCATAAAAACCCCGTGACATTTCTGTAGTTTTTAAAAGTATGGTAGCGAGTATTTTAATATCCTACATATACTATATAAAACATGCTAATCCAGGTGTTAACTGATCTTAGAGTCAAGAATAATCCCCACCCCCTCTTAGCTCTGAATGTGATTCTAGGTTAACTGTATTTCTTTTATTTTTTTAAACATTGGCCATTTGGAGAAGCAGTTCTCAATGTTTGCCCATCAAAACTACCTGAAGGATTTTTAGAAAGAACAGAGGCCCAGATTCCATCACAGCTGTACGGAAGCAGCCGACGGTGACGGAAATGCCAGCTTGCTTCAGGTGTGGGTATTTGCATTATGCTTTACGGTCCAGGGTCTTTTCTGTCTTGTTGAGTTTTGCGAAACTTAGTGAGGTCCTAGTAAATCCCTTCAGTTTCTGGGAGGAGGCTGAGGCTTAAAATCACGCTTGATTTTTGAGTTTTCTATTTCATACTACTACATTAGTGTTTGTTCTTGTTATTAGGTCCCATAAAAGTTTCGCAATGGGAGATACAATTTTAAATCATTTTATTAAAAAGCATGCTAGAAGAAATTTTTTATAATGACTGTGGCCTGAAGGTTTTTTTTTTGTTTTGTTTTTTAATATACAATGTATGCTTTCTCATCTCAGTGCTGGTCCCTGTGACGCTCCCACCACCCGTTCACCCATGCTCTTCCCACCTGTCATGATCCGGCAGAATGTCTCTGGTTTATAGCTGCTTCTTGATTTTGATTTTCACTTTATTATAACTTTTTTTGAAAAAGATTATTTATGCATACAAGAGCTGGGATACAGGCCAGAGATGTGGGGCGTGAGAGGATTCACCAGAGATAGAGTGGGGAACAGAACAGGCAGACTGACTGAAATGCACTGCTGAGGGGAGCAGCGGGCGAGACAGGAGAGGTCTGCTACGCCATATGGGTAGCTCCCTGGCAGGCCAGGGATCGAGCTCGTGCTGCAGAGGCTACGGATTGCTTCACAGTGCCGTGAAGGGCTTATTAACCCCTTGTGCCACCAGGGAGGCCCTATTATAACTTTTTTTCTTCTCCCTGATCCCTTATGTAGAGCCCCTACATTCCTCCTATAAGTGAAACCATCCAGTTTTTTTCTTTCTGGCTTATTTCACTGAGCATGATCCCTTCCAGCTCCATCCATGTTGCTGCAAATGGCATGAGTTTATCTTTTTTTGATTGCTGACTAATATTTCAATGTATGTACCACATCTTCTTGATCAGTCATCTATTTTTGGGTGGTTTCCATAGCTTTCCTATTGTAAATAGTGCTGCTGTAAACATAGGGGTAGCTACTGAAGGTAGATTTTCTTAAAGGAGAAAAACTTTAGTTTTGGGGACTACTCAACATTTTTACATGTTTGTTAGGTACATTATTTTTACTGAACAACATAATTTCTCATAACCCATGGTTAAGTATAAAAAATGCCTATTTTTTAAAACTTAGGAAATTAAATCCTAGACTAGAATTTAATACTCTTACTTTACAAACACTAGCTAAAGGAATACACTCCCATGCAGTACTCACAAAAGTTGAAGCACCTTTATAGACACCGCCACCCTGAAGTGTCCAGAGGAATGTTGATATTACACTAGCAAAGGCTAAGTATTTACACTATTCTGAAAACATTTTAGCCTATATTACAGTGCCATGATTTCTCCTTTTAAGGAAAATGATAGACTGAATTTCCCTGCAGTGTTCTGAGAGGAAATAAGGTCACTTTTAAAAATACATCCATGGTAACTAGTGGTTGCTTAATTTTTTCCTGAATTTTTAAGGTCCACCAAAGCACTACATTGCAAACGGTCCTTTAGCCCAAATTCAGTGTCTCTGTTTTGATCTCGTTGTAAAAGAACTCTCTGTTCATCCATTCTTTTTGCCTGAGACCGTAAAATAAGGCTGAAAAAGTCCTCATCTGGTACCGTTGGTCCCTTCGAGGCAGCAGGCGGTGGGGCGCATCTTTGATCGTCGAGTCGGGACCCCTAAAGATGCAGGAGAGGAGCGTGAGCATGTCCTTTAGGTGAGAAGTTAGTATTGTCACCCACCGCTTAGCTTTGTAAAGTTTCATTTACCATGATGCCTTTTTTTTTTTTTTTTTTGGTGGGACCCTCCCCGGCGGCCTGGGAACGAACCGGCGCTGCAGAGGCTGTGGGCAGCCTCGCAGCCCAGCGCTTAACAGCTGCGCCACCGGGGGAGGCCCACCATGATGCTCTTTTTATTCAACCTGTTTCAGTTCTGCATGTTGATTTTAAATTCTGCTGCTCTACTTAATTTGTTTTAATCCTGACAGGTGTTTTTGTGTGTGTGTGAAATCTTTAGGTTTCCCTACATGTATGATCTGAACTTTCAGTACTATGTTGAATTCAAGCGGGCCTCCTTATTCCTCATCTTAGAGAAAAGCTTCATATTTATTGATGGTTTGTGCCTGTTGCTAGATATGTGTCTCCAACATTCTTGAATCCACTGGAACCACCGCCCACCTTTAATTTCCTTCCCTTAGATAGAACCAATCACTCCCTGACATAGCTCACCCACACCGCAGCTGGTTGTAACTGGAGGACACATCAGCTGTCCTGGCTGGCCTTTCTTCCGTGACCGTGAATCCTCCTGTCAGCACAACTCAGCAACCCTAACTTGTCCTTGCTCGTCATTATATGCTCTGGCCCCAATCTCAGCTGACAGCCCCTTGGCTGAGAAAAGCAGCCAGAGAGAATTCCTTCTCACCTACGCAAGGCTCACCTTTATCCCTAGCCCCTGCCAGTGAATGATTCTTTTGTATGTACTATCTCCCCTTTCACGCTTCCCCTCAATCCTTTGTCCCCATCATGTCACTAAAACAGTGTTGATCAAAATGATGACTCTCCATGCTGTCAGATCTGGTAGCTCAGCCATCATCTTACTTGGCTTCCACACATGCCAGCTGGTTGTCTTCTGCTGCCCAATCTCTAGATTCTGGAGCGCCTGGGACTCTAGTTTCCTAACAGCTGTACGCTAATTACTCACTCTTCTCATGGACTCCAGATGTTCATATCCAAGCAGGACTTCTTTTTCTCCCCAAACCTGTTTGTCCTTTGGTCGTCTCCATCTCAGTAAATGACACCACTTGATTCTTTCTCACACCACTATCTTTTGCCTGAATTATCACATTAAGTTTCCCAGCTGGTTTACTTGTTATCTCTGCCACTCTTTCAACAGTAGCCAGGATGGTCCCCCTGTCTTCTTACTGTAATATAAGACCCCATCATGGCCTACACAAAGCCTCTATGATCTAGGTCCCAATTCTCCAGTGTCTTGTATCACTCTCCCCCAGCCCATACTTCCACCCAGTCACAGCAGCCGCCTTGCCATTGCTTGAACCTGCTAAAACTTTAATACCCAAAAGGGGACTTGCTGTCTCTATGTGGAATGTTCTTTGTCTAAATAGTCACATGGATGACATCTCATTCAGGTCTGTTCTAATGTCAATCCAGAAAGGTCTTTCCTGTCCACCAGCTTTAAGACACTCCTCCAGCCACCACCTGTACACCTACTACCCCTTTATCATGCTTTAATTTCTGTCCATTCACACACACAATTACTGCCTCGCACCAACAAAGCAGGCTCCTTTAAAAAGCAAGTGTAGCCATACGCACTCACTCATCACTTGGTGGCTAGGAGAGAGGATTAGCTGTTACCCTTTCATGACTGAGGAAGCAGACACACAGAACTAGTCAAAGGAAGTTCTCTCTCAAGCAGTTTTTCTTACGGTCCTGTGTAAGCCCTTGAGCTATTCCTGACCCTCCTCAAAGTAATCACTGGTTGCTCCTGGTGCTGTCTCATACAAGTTAGCCAAGAGGGGCTCTTTTCCTACCCCTTTGAGCTGTTGTGAAGGGGTCATTAGCACCTCTCACCTCACCAGCTGACAGGAATACAAAGTATCACAAATCGCTTTTGACAGCGTTTTATGTCTGATGGACTCCGGAAAACAACTGATCATCTACTACACAGCAAACCCTTCCAAATTAGACCTCCGGTACGGCCGAGGCTCTCGACCTCCGGGCTATGTGCGGCACCACATCGACTTACTTGACACTTTACAAGGATGTCAAAGAAGTCTTCACCAGGCTCTCTGGTGTCGCCAGTCATCAGGTGGCCAAGTACCGACTGCGTGTTGTTCTGTGTCAGACGAAGCCCTGGCAAGTTATTGACGCTGGCTCTCTGGTCATCAAGACGGCGGCTCTGTGAGCTGGCAAGAAGATCTAAAAACTCATCTGTGTTGGGGGACACCACCGAAACTGATGGTGCTACGAGTAGGGAAAAAAACCCAAAATATATGTAAACATTTGGTACTTGCAGATAGAGCCTTTCTGCCTTGTTCAGCCCCCACAGCTGCCCTGTCCTCCTGCTTTACCTCTTCACTGAGAGGCTGGGCCTGACCGGCTGGATGGAGAGGGACAGAGGAACCCAAGTACTTCAAGTGACCAGTTGGAGGTTTCTCAGCTTGGACCATGTTTCCTTTACAAGATACAGAGCTGCCTTATAAAACTGGAAAGATAGCCACTAAATCTAGGTCAGTAAATCACCTTTCTTACGTAATTTCTCAGATCACGATGAATGGGAAAGTGTTTTTATTCCTGTTTTGAATGGTACAAACAACTCTTAGATTAGCTAACTGACCTTAAGTGTAAATCCTACTAGCAAAGAAGTCTTTTTGGTGGCTGAAATAGAAGAGTTTAACCTATTTTAGACTTTTGTTAAGACTCAAACAGGCATTAAGAAACTTCAGTTGTAGCTGAAGCTATGGGTTACTCTAGTCTGCGTGTTTTTCTTTAATTCAGATATGAAGCATTTGTACTTTTTATACAAATATAAGGTACATATATAACTATAGTTTTAGAAGTTATAAAATTTTTCCCAACCCCAAAACAACTAAGGAGGCAGTATTACAGATGGTTAACAGAAGGTGTGCTGGACCAGAAACATCATCGGCTCAGAAGTGAAATATTCCTATTTGAACTGTACAAATACTAGCATTTCATATATCCCTAGATGTATTTATCTCCTGTGAAGATAACTGAATTCCCAGAAATAGACCACAATAATAAAGGGAGCTATGAAGATTGGGGGAGAAGCATAGATAACTTACTTTTTAGCACTTTGTGGGGCGTGGAGGAAGTCGCTGTTGAAGCTGCTCCGTGATTCCGTCCCTGCAAGCAGCACCTCTGATCATCCATCCGATTGCTTTGAAATCGACTTAACAGGTCAAAGAAGCCTTCGTCTCCAATGGTATCTGCACTGATTTTCTAAAATATTGAGAGAAAATTTAAATATTCCAGGATGATGAGTAGGCTTATCAGTGGAACAAATTGATACAAAAGGTAATGTGAAGATTAAAAATAAAAATTGACATGTTCTTTATAAAAATAACCACTTGATGACAACTTCTTTGACACCCTTGTAAAAACTTATTTCAATCTAAGAGCATTTCTATTTTAGTTTTCATTCTCTGTATCCCTAAGGCTAACGCAGTGTGCCTCAGAGTCCATAAACTGGTACAGATGCTTCATAAATTAGGCAAATATCATACCCCAGGCTCATTAAGACTCTTACAACAGCATTTAAGTGATCTAAGAACTGATTAAGAAAGCACGTGCATTATCCCAGCATAGTGATTTCCAAGGTCTTATATTTGAAGATACCAGAAAAATAAATTATTTGGGGAAGAGGAAACCTGCCATACTTTACTTAGAAGGCTTAGAAAACTAAACTGTTTTACTGATATACATAGTATAATAGAAATACATATATATAAATTATTACGGTCTAACTACTACTCTGGAAATAAGATTTTTGAGTTGGCACCTGATGATGAGCAGGCATTTGCAGGCACAGTTTCATACTGAATATTTCAAAGGTTTACAGTACTCTCTGGATGATTAGCCTTCTGTGTGTGCGAAATAAGAACACTGTTAATAGTCAGTGGTAAGTGGTTTTTTACAGAACTGGCCCCTCTAATGGACTGGAGGGCTTAATAATTCGAGATCAGTACAGGTGCCTATTCCAAAAGTATGGGTACAAGATCGCTATTTTTTTTTAAAGGGGCAGGGGAAGAATGTGAGGATACGGGAATGACTAGATCTCTGAATATGGTTAGTGAAGGAACGGGAAGTTTATAGACACCTGAGTTGCTAACTTGGTTGACAAAGTACATGGCATTCCTGTAACTGGAAGAAAGACAGGAAGGGTTCAGAGTACAACCGTCAGCAGCTGATTTTGCAGTCTGAGAATGGCATGCACACAAGCTGTGGTCAAATGCATTAGTCACTGCAAAAATACTAATTCATGTTCTGAACATCAAAATACACAATGGTTCCAGAACTATAAACATTTTCAGTTACGCTCAATAGGCTGTTTTGACTTCAAACTTGGGACAAAGGTTTTTCTTGAATTGCAGTTGTGCTTATTATGTCAGTTAAGGCAAAGGTACGAGGATGCAGATAGATGGAAGGCTGACAAGAGAACCAATAAGGGTCTGTTTAAAAAATAAGACTAAATCTCTTAAAAGGCCCTTATTGCTTGAAAAATGGATTTGATCACCTTTGTCATTTATTATGATGCTTAGCTAGATTAGAGGCACCCCTGAACTTACCAGTAAACTCGTGGTATTTTTATTTCTAATTAAGTTATATTTAATAATGTAATTCCTACGTTCATTTTTCATCAAAATAGTTCACTATAATTTCAATAATATAAAATAGAAGTTGATGTTAGCAAGCAAAATTCTTCATTTTAAATCTGTATGTAGCAATCATGAACATCTGAATTTAATTTATTCTGATTTCTGAGCTGAACGGAGGATGATTTACTGGGAGTACTGCAATGAAATAAAAGGTAGTATTTTTGCAAACAATAGTAACTGGAAACAAATACTGTCCAAACAAGTACTGTCATAGACTTAGCTATGAATGAAGTAATTTCTGTTTTTAGCTTTGAAGAAGACAGGAAAGGGAAATGTAGAAGACTTCTTTGAAAAACAGATATTTTGTATTAGGTGTCTTATGTAGAGTTACTAAAAAATTCAGTGTGAACACAAGAAAAACGATACTTAAAAACTTGTTTTAAACATACCCTCTGAGAATTTGAAATTCGGTGATCAATGGAATTACTGGCATCTTGGAGAACTTTAGTGGAGGAATTAGTTTTGTATTTTTTCCCCTTCAATCTGTTCACAAAGAGTAGCTTTGCAGAAGGTTTGGCAATAAGTGGTTTTTGTTTAACAAGAATTTCACTGTTCCAGTTCTGTACCTACAGAATTACAAACACAAATGGTAAGCAAGATAGGAAAAAGAACAGTAAAGCTATTTCTCATTTCCTATATTAACCTGCCATCTTCACTCATTTAGTACTGAAAGGCTGAAATATCTTAAATTCCTACTGTCATATATCATTATTTTTAGTAACTCATACCAAACGTATATTATGGATTTCTCATCAGAACGTTAAAATGGTAGTTGAAGAACGAGAGAATAAGAAAACAAAATTGGCCAAAATCCCAAATAAATGAAATGTGAATGGTGAGGAATTTTTTATTCTGGATGTGAATTACTTAAAAATCTATTACCAAGAGTAACAGTGGACATTGTGGATGTATGTAGAATTTTGAACTGTACAAACGAACACCCAAAACACATATATAGCACTGTTAATTTTTCTTTTGATAAAATTATTTTCAGCTAACCATATTTTAAAATTTTAATAGGCAAGACATTTATGAGCAATTTATCTAGTTCTAGTTCTGTTTTTATTTATTTTTATTTATTTGTTTATTTATTTGTTTGTTTATACAAGCACTGGGTACAGTCAGAAGCGTGGGAGGGTGAGAGAATTCACCAGAGCCAGAGCAGGGAGCAGAGCAGGCAGAAGGACCAAAGTACACTGCTGAGGGGAGCAGCGGGTGGCAGGAGAGGTCTGCGCACCATGTGGGACCCTCCTCCTGTGGCTGGGGAGCAGCCGGGGATCGATCCGGCGCCACAGAGGCCACGAGGAGCTTCGCAACCCAGCGCTCAACCACTGCGCCACCGGGGAGGCCCTAGTTCTGTTTTTAAATAAAACAACTTCTAACAGACACCAAATAACAAATATTGGAGTGCAGATATGGGGAGTAGCTCTGTGACATTTTCCACTTTAAAAGGGACACCTCCAGGAGAAAGCAGCAGTTTCCACAGGCCAAGGGCTGAGTCCCCACAGAGCTGCAGATGCCAGTCACCAACCCCTGCTGTTCACTGTGCTTCTGGCCAACTGACTATAGAGCAAGAGCCCTTGCTCGGGTTCAACCCATTTGCTGGCGCAGCTCACAGAACTCAGAGCACTGAGTTGCTGGATCACCAGATGACCTGCTCACTACAGAGGACACTGAGTATCAGGCTGCTAAGAGACACACGGGAAGCAGTATGGGGAACGGGCACTGAGCTGCCATGGTCTCTTCAGGGGCACCAAATTCCTACCATCTCTACCTGTTCATCAGCCCGGCAGCTCTCCCAGGCCCTTCCTTTAGGGTTTTTCCTTTAGGGTTTTTATGGAGGCTCTATCCCCATAGGGATGGCTGATGAAATCACTATCCAGTCCCTCTCTCCTCCCTGGAGATCTAGGGGTGAGCCCTCTAATCATGAGGCTGGCAACCAGCCCCCATCCACAGATGCTTCCAAAAGTCACCTCATTAAAACGACCTGAAACATCTTTATTACTCAACATTGAAAATTACAAGCATTTTGGGAGCTCTGAGTCGGGAACTGAATGAAGACCAAGTATGTATGAAATGGTATCTGGATAACCAAATTACGCTTTTCCTATAAATTCCAGTATCACAGGAGGAAAAAGACATTTTTTAGACATCCAACTGCACTCCTTCCCAAGAAGTATCTTAATCTGCAAGTCTCCATTTTTCCTGTATATACTTCCTTATTTGAGGGTACTGAAATAATGAATTCGTTGATAACATCCAAAAAAAAAAAAAAAAAAGCCTACACCAAGAACTAATTCCACTCAAACAGATTTTAAATCAGAGAAACTTGATTGTCATTTGTCGCTTGGAAAATTACAGAGTGGAGTCCGTCAGCCTTTCCGTGGGCTACTGTTAGTGCCCGTCAGTGGGAGCCCAAGGGGGCAGACTCGTTTGGCTACTGAGCAGCAGGTTCCTACAAGGAGGAAAGTAGACCTAAATTATTTGTTTTCAAAAATACTTTGTAGATTTAAAAGATTTGGGAGCAACTCACAAGAGATGGGTATGTGAGAAAATCAAAGTCCTTTGGAAGTTAACCAAAGTTTTGAAACAACTGGAATTGTTTGGAGCTTTCAAACTTGTGGATGTCAAGTCCAGATCAGATGCTGGGCTCATGAGTGCTACACGCACTAAGTCAGAATGCTCGAAAGTCAAAATATTAAAGTCATATGCCTGTTATAACAATAAGGTAATACATGTACATGGTTGGTATTTAACATGAAAAGATGTTCTAATAGCAGCTAATATTAATATGAAAATTTAAGGTGAATAAATAAAATGGCTACCATTAGGAGGTGGGATTAATGATCATTTTAATTTCTTTGTTGGAATTTTCTAATGTTATAACGAACATATTAGAAGTATTTTAAAAACACTGTAAAAGAATAAACCTGCTGTAACAGTGAAACAGCTGGAAGAAAGTAGCTGAAGATTCATTCTTCAGAAACCTTTTTCCAATTAAGTTCCTCCTCTTAAAAAAAAAAAAGGCTAGAGAGGGCACATCTTGAGTAAAAAGTAATTTGTTAAAGTTTTCAAAAATGTAGTTGGAAATAGTCTCTTGATAATAATTATCCATCATCTTAGCCAAAATGTAAACTCGGGAAAACGTACACTTCCTGGCCCTTGTTTGATTTTCCTAATATTTTAATTTAAAAAAACAAACATAATACATCTACACAGTAATAAGGTATTTAAGCAGTTCAAGCTGTTACTGGTTATATATTTCTCTCTGTATTATATATACGATTTTTTGTCCTTTTCTCAGAGGCAACCATTAACAAGTATCTTATAGGCTCTTCCAGAAATGTTTCACACATCTGCAAAGGCTATATATGCCTTAAACCGCCCGCAGCATACTGAATGCATGTGTATACTGTGCTTTTTTGATTTTTAAATGAAAATTTTAAAATGATATATAGGACAAGACTTATTTAAACATTTTCACTTAAAGTAAAAGTTACTAAAAATTCAAGAAATTTAAGTTACTAAAAGTTCAAGAAATTTAAGACATGAAAATTGCCAACCTTTTCTGGTGTCAACTTCATAAGCTCCATGTTTTCCATACTGTGCCGTCGTCCAAACTTAGGCCGTGTGCCTTTGTTTAAAACAAAAACAAGAAAACAGTAAAATAAACTAGGGAGCCCTCCAGGTTACAACTGCTGCATGGCTGTCACGCAGTGTTAAAGTCTCTTCTACAAACCCGCGTGAGAGGAGGAGACATGTAATGCAGCATGTGTTCCTTTAAGAATAGTAATTTCCCTTACCAACTACATAAAAATAGAACCTCCACACCCCCTAAAATGCTTTGATGAAAGGAAGCTACATTTTGGTTGGAAACTAACTTTGGTTACTAACATTACCCCTTAATTTAGGAAAGGAGTTTTGAAATAACTGGTTTAGTATGAGCCACAGTCTCTTAAAAAAAAAAAAACAAAAACAAAAACCCAAACAAGCTGTAGAGCAGATTAAGGAACAGGCTTTGAGGCCTTTGAGAATCCCCAGCACTACACCGTTACTCCTTTCTAAATTATCCTTTTCCATTTAAGATCTGGCTTCTGCCAGTCAGAAAGAAAAATACATCCTCGGGGGGTTTTTTCAAGAGTTATTAAAAACTGAATTTTCATATCCAATCTTTTTTAAGATTTTAAAAAGTCATAATTTTAAAAAGGCATAATCTATGGAAAAACATGACACCTAATACCCAGCTTAAGAAATGAATCATTACTGACACATTAGATACCCCTTAATAAAACTCCCTCCATTCATTTTCCCCTTCCCTGCAGTTTTTTATATTTTCTCTACGTGTCTGTATCTGTAAGCAACACGGACTACGTAACATGATAGAAATGGTTTCATCTGTTATGTTCTGTAACTTGCTTCCTTTGAGCAAGCTTATGTTTGTGAGCTTCATCCAAGTTATTAATGTAGTTTTATCATTTTAGGGCTAGCACATACTTTACCCAGTTGGTGACAAATATTTAGGCTGCTTCCAAATTCTTTGACATTATGTACTCCGGAAACCTTGGAAATGCCTCTTAGTATGTGCAAGCTCGTGTTCCCTCTGGTTTGGACATCAAAGTTACATGATTGGGAGAAGAACTGTTGGTTCATCTTGAACTTTTCCAGAGTGTTGCCAGATTTTTTTTTTTTTTTTAGCATTTGCTCATTTTTTTTTTTTATTTTAGCAGTGTTTATGGAAGTTATATATTAGATGACGTTATTCTTGAATATTCTCCATTGCTTCTTCCTTGTGTTGGCCCTTTTCCTTTCCCACTTGATGCGATCTGGCTTCACGTTCTAGGATCTTTTTGCAGACTTTGTCCAGTGTTAGCCTAGGGAGAACCACCCTCCCAGGGTGAATGCCGGGAATGGCTGTGCCAGCCTCCTCCCGCTGCACTCCTTCAGCTAAGCTGGCGCCTTTCTGCCTGTCAGCCTGGACCGCTTGGCAGAGCTGCTGCCCTTGAGAGTGTCCTTTACCACCTGAACTCCATCACGCCTTATGGATGGGCACGGAGCAGACACCGTCTCAGCATTATGGAAAGAGGGGAAGACACCATCTTCCTCCGAATGTGGGGCGGTGCGCCGACGTGCTTTTTATGGCTCTTGCTCCAGTCGGAAGTCGCAAAGGGATCGAACCTCATTCTGGCCACAGGGGCTTCAGCAATGGCTGCAAAAGGACTAGAATCCACAAACTTCTTTTTTTGGTAAAGTTTCTATTCCCATCAACACTAAGGGCCTCCATTCGTCTACATCATTTTTTAACAGTGGCGCTGTCAGACTTTTAAATTTTCATGCCGCCTCATAGTTTTCACTATTACTTCACTGTGATTGTCCCTGATTAAAGTCACCTATCTTTTCACATATTTATGAGCTATTTGTGTATCTTCTCTTCACCACTCTTGCCTATTTTTTATTTAGGTAACTTGACTTGTTTTTAATTCATAGTTTTCCCTACACATTTGAATGCAAATCCTTTTTTTTAATCATATGCTGCAAATATGTCCTTGCAATTTGTGTTTTATCTCTTTATGGTTACTCCAAATGAGATGAAGTTCTTAATTTCAGTGTCCGTCTTTTCCTTGATGGTTTTATCTGTGTATCTTAAGAAATCCTCTCTGAAATTCATGACAAAAGCTATAAAATACTATTTTCTGTATTGTTAAATTAACAGGACTATGGTAAAGCAAAAAAGGTATAAAAAGTTTTCTATGTAACGTTCTCTCAGGATCTGATAAACATAATAAATAAATGTAAATTTTTAGGATGGGGTGTTAGAAGACCTATTACTTACCATGTAAACTGTTATCAATTTCAATATTTTCTGACATTATTGAATTATTCGTGCTGTAGCTCAGACCAAGAACCATTTGCAGATCTGAGAGATTCAGTCGTGCCGTTAGCTCACCACTTCTATCCCCAACCTACAACCACAAGCATTTATACTTTAGCATTGAAAGACAGTCAGTGAAAGATTTGTTTAGACTGTTGTGAACTTAAAACTGGAAGAAAACAGAAATGAACATAGTATATTAGAAGTACGAGACTATGTAAAATGAGTTCTTTCATTAATAGTTTAAGGAATAAAGTAAAGGAAATTTCAAAAATGTGATAGTCAATGATATTCTATCAATTCTTGATTTCTCTAAATCTTAGATTGCTCTTATTCTCCAGGATCACGTTAGATAATCAATTATTCTGTGACATATTAACTTGGAATCACATGATTAACATGTATTAAGTCAGCCCTTGATGTTATGCTGAGTGCTTTTACATACATTCTCTACAATCTTTGTAACAATTTGCCAGGTAGATACAATCATTGCTATCGCTCCTACTTTACACATGAGAGAAGTAAGGGTCAGAATAGCTTTCCAAGTGCAAAAAGCCCACAAGAGACAGAGCTGTAAGGGGAACTAGTCCTTGAGTCCATGTGTCATGTTTTTCCTTCTACGCCTGTACCCCATGGAGGTAAGGGGTTAGAGGGGGGTGGATCTTAGTAATCTCATGGCTCGCCAGCCTTACCTTCCTGTCTTCCTACATCGAGACCTGTGCAAACATACCTCAGACCCACAACTCAAAATACTTTGTGCAATTCTTAGGTCAGGAAAATACTACGTGAACTTATTATCAGTTATACAGGAGCAATTTAGAGAAATAATAGGACTCCCCCCTAGCTGATTTATGAATTAAAAAAACAGAGAGCAACCTTTTAGAATTTCATACCTCTCTTGAAATTTCCAAATGCTTTTCAGCGAAATGCATTGCTTGATCATGATTTCCTAGAGCTGTGTACGCATTTCCCAAGCTCCAACATGCTCTTCCTTCACCAATTCTATGACATATATAAAGGCAACATGCAGTTATCCGAAAGGAGGTCTGTGTAGAATACAAGCTACCTAGCAGCAATTAAAGGCATAAACAATGCTCTCAATTTATTTGCTCTTTCAGCTAAAAAACATACTGTGAGAATGCTAGAGTATTAGAATATTCTGTTAAAATAAAATGGATAACAGCTTCTTTAAACATCCAGTATATTATAAAATAAAACCTTTGGGATAGATCTTGTCCAACTATCCCGTTTTCTTTCTATGACAGCATTACCAGGTAATCATTAATCATTCAGTCTGTGAACACCGCCAAGAGAAAGAATTCACTACCTCTTCAGGTAACATAAGTAATTTTGAACAATTATAGACAAGTTCTTCCTCATATTGAGGTAAAAAACAAAAACAATCATCCTAAAGCAAACATCACAGTCTAAATAAAGACCTGCACAGTTAGAAAAATAAGAGAGGCGGAGGGGCATTAGACACCAACATTTAAATATCAAAAGATTTCATATAAAACTCAAGACTGTGCCCCCCCCACCCCGGTAGCCTAGGGGTTAAGTCTCAACCCTGTCCCCACTATTGCCCAAGTTCGATTCCAGCCAGGGAGCTACCCACATGGCGCAGCAGACCTCTCCTTCCTCGCCTGCTGCTCCCCTCAGCAGTGTATTTCAGTCAGTCTGCCTGTTCTGCTCCTCACTCTCTCTCTGGTGCATCCTCTGTACCCACCCCCGCCCCCACCTCTGGCCTACAACCCCAGTTCTTCTATGCATAAATAAATAAATCCCAGGACTTCCAGCTTCTTTCAAAGAAACAGGAGGATCTGGACATAATGGCTGCTTGTTCCTGCCTGGCAGCCACTAGCTAGAGGTGATTAGCACCTGTCCTCTTTACACTGGGACTTACCTCAAAGTTAGCAGGACCTTTGTAGGAGACTGAATTTTTGACCCATTTATTTATAGCCAGTCAAGGCTATCAGGGACTAGTTTAATCCTCTAGCACATGCTAGCCGACAAACATTATACAGAGGATGTGATTGAAACAGAACTTTTAACAAGGAATTAAAAAGAAACTTAAAAACAAAGGAAAAACTCTAGGGATTCAACAACACATTA
Organism: Talpa occidentalis; assembly: GCF_014898055.3. NCBI lineage: Eukaryota > Metazoa > Chordata > Mammalia > Eulipotyphla > Talpidae > Talpa > Talpa occidentalis. The sequence continues at coordinate 105,876,025 of NW_023605305.1, read as the reverse complement.
ATATTTTACCATAACTAAGTAAAAAGGTTTTTAACTTACCTATCATTTAGCTCTTGAGCAATTGCTAAGTGCTTCAGATGATAATCAATGGCCTTTTCATAGTCTTGAAGTAAAGTATATGTGTTTCCAAGACTGTAACAAGACTGAGCTTCTACGGCTCTGTCTTTAAGCTGTCTAGCCAACAGGAGTGTCTTCCTAAAAGAAGAAATTAATTCTTATGTGATGATCATTTTTATTTTGACCTGCAGTAATCTGTAAATTCTCACTTTTCCTCGCTGCTTTCTCCTTCCTTTAAAGTAAATCTGCGTTGGAGCTTAATATATCTCATACTTCCTCCATTACTTTTAGGCAAAATGAAATGATTTTTCGAAACACAAAAACAAAGCCCACACTTCTACAGTAAATTTGAGAATCCTACCAATTCTCCAGAGACAAGGAATATTGTCACAGATCAAGCGCCTCCAAAGATTAACAAAGGATTTCAACATTTAAAAAAGCTTTCCCTGCAGCAATATCATAACTTAGACTTGTCCGTAAACGATCTCTTTCCAAGCATACCTTTATGTTTTGACAAGATTCAACTACTTAGTTAAAATTCTTATGTGCAGGCCATTACTCACTGATTCCTGAAAATATTAAGTACCACATTTAAACATTAACCAAATTCTGCCTAACACATTTGGTATTTTCAGTGAGAAGCTTAGAGTAGCAGTTAAGAGCATGGACCCTAGAGCTACTCTCTTGGTTCAAATCCCAGCCAATTACAAGCTCTATTATAGGGCATGTCACTCAACCGCTCTATTACTTGTTTCCTCATATAAAAAACTGGGGAAATACCTGGCAGGGTCTTGTGAGGACTACATAATTAGTATCTATCTAATGCACAGACCAGCACCTTGCTCACGGTAGATGCTAATAAATATTAACACTTTTGTTGTTATCAGTGTTTAAACCTATAGTTGCTTTTAGGTCCAATAATTTGAATGACTCCTTCTACCAAATCGTATAAATACTTCATATCATTTCTAACACTATAAAAAATGATCCCGGGGCCTCTCTGGTGGCACAGGGTGTTAAAGACAGCGCTATCAAGCTATACGCTAGCCACTGCAGCATGAGTTCGATCCCCGGCTAGCCAGGGAGCTGACCCACATGGCGCAGCAGACCTCTCCTGTCTCGCCCGCTGCTCCCCTCAGCAGTGTATTTCAGTAGATCTACCTGTTTTGCTCCCCATTGTCTTTGGTGAATCCTCTCACCCCCATCCCACACCTCTGGCTTATACCCCAGTTCTTGTATGCATAAATAAATCTTTTAAAAAAATGATCCCCAGTTTTTTTTTTAAGCAAATAAACCTGAAATTACATATTTAGCGATACCTTCAGAGCTGTCACCTTGGGAGGCTACATACATTCTAATGTTGCCTGTTTGCCGAAGTTTGGGAAGACTTAGGCATTGCCTTCACGGCACAACTGAAGCTATTTGGCACAACCTGGCATTCCTTATTCTTTGACAGTACAGTTAATTTGTAAATGATCAGAAGTCCTTCTCGAAACAAATTCAAGTACTAAAGTAGGTTTACCAAACTACGCTTTCTATCCTGAAGGATATGGATCTATAGATCTATAATATATTCTTTGTATGAGGCTCTCAAAACATTTCTAAAGGAGAGTTGCAAAAATATTTTTAGCCAGTATTTTTGAAATATGTGTAAAGCTCTGAGTTTAGCTTTGGAACTGTGGAAGTGGATGAGGGAGGAAAGTAGTAAATATTTCATTACTTTTTTTTTTTTAAAGATTTATTTATTTATTTATTTATTTATATAAGCACTGGGTACAGTCAGAAGCGCGGGAGGGTGAGAGAATTCACCAGAGCCAGAGCGGGGAGCAGAGCAGGAGAAGGACCGAAGTACACTGCTGAGGGGAGCAGCGGGCGCAGGAGAGGTCTGCGCACCATGTGGGACCCTCCTCCGGTGGCCGGGGAGCAGCCAGGAATCGAACCAGCGCTGCAGAGACTGCGGGCAGCCTCTCAACCCAGCGCTCAACCGCTGCGCCACTGGGGAGGCCCAATGTTTCATTACTTTATACTCATGCTTTTTTAGTCAAATAGCTACCATCCATTTTACTGTATTAAAACCTGACAAATTCTACAAGTATGTCATTTACTAATTAAGAGCTTTCTATGTCCTATCTTTTGATTTAAAAAAATAAGAAACTTGTATTTAAAATCAAAACATATGATCCTTGTATAGTGATATAGTTTATTTGGGAAGATGCTTCACATCTAACTTATCAACAAATAATAACACTTAGTTGATGTTTAAAAGGAGGGTAGGATACCATTCTATTTTTTAGGTAGACTTAAAGCAATTTTATCTCCTTTTTTAGACCACTATCCAGAACACGCTCACATTGGAGTCTCACATTGGATTAAAAAATAAAGTACCAATCACTGTGTCTGATTCAGTCAAACTGGTTTCTGCCTGAGGCCTGTATGGGCATTCAGTTCCCACTAATTAGCAAAAGCACCAAACGGTCTAGAAAACACTGAAGCAATTTAAACTCTGCTATCTCTGTTTCAGTCTACTGATGGATTACAAAGACATTGCCACACAAGAAGCTGGTATTACCAGCTCCTCAAAGGAGTTGAGTGGGGCCTCAGCTTACAGGAAAGTCAGAGGGGCAGAGAGAGAGAAGGGGGAGAAACGCATAGCATGAGGGTGAAATGGTAGAGGGAAATTCAGTGATACTTGATGGAGATTAGGGCCTATTTTTGTTGGCAGGTTTTCTTGTGGATTCTCTTCAAATCCATAATTGGGTGAAAAGACATAAATATACATACTGTGCATGCTAAACAGGTCGTAAAGACTTTAAAATTTTAGAATCTCATTTAAAAACAATTAGTTTTGGGCCTCCCTGTGGCACAGCGGTTGAGCACTGGGCTGTGAAGCTGCCCGCAGCCTCTGCAGCACCTTGCTGGTTCAATCCCTGGCCCCCAGGCAAGGGTCCCACATGGCATGCAGACCTCTCCTGCTGTGCATGCGGCTCCCCTCAGCAGTGTACCTCGGTCCTTCTGCCTGTTCTGCTCCCCTCTCTGACTGTGGTGAATTCTCTCACCCTCCCGTGCTTCTGACTGTACCCAGTGCTTGTATAAATAAATAATAAAAGTATTATTAAAAAAATAAAATAAAAACAATTAACTTTAAGGATTAAAAACTAATAGAAATATAAAGGGGTCATGCTACTGCCATTAGGTACAACAACGCTTAGTGAGCACTGTGGGCCAGGAACTGTGCTAAGGAAGGGCTAAGTACATTCTTTCAATCCTTACAACAATCTCAAAGCAAACAAGGTATTGATTGTCTTCTGTTACAGATGAGGCAACTTAGGCTTAGCAACTCAAGGTCCTGCTACTAGTATGGGGCAAAAAGCACAAAACCATAATTTAGTAGGATTGCACAACTACTCATTTTATAGTCATCTACAGAATTAGACTAACTTGTAGTATTCAGAGGCAGTCTCAAATTCACCAAGAAATATATATGCATTTCCGAGGTTGCTATACGCTCTTCTTTCAGCAGCTTTATCTCCAAATTCTTTTGCAATAAGGAGACGCTGAAACAGAAAATTTAGATATTGCTATAATACCAAGTGAAGAATACTCTAATCACTATTCAAAAACACTGATGGAGTAAATGACCTGGCTCCAAAGCCATGCAGCATACCTGCTCGTGCGCTATAACCGCATCCCTGAAGTTGCCAAGGAGGTAGTGTGTGTTCCCTAGATTTCCAAAGGCACGTCCTTGGGCTGCTCGGTCCCCCAACACAGTCACTAATGACAGGTTTTCCCTAAGTGATAACAAAAAGTGAAAAATTTGCTTGAGAGAGGGGAACATCTCAATAATATGATTTATAAATTTAGTTCTTTTTTCAGAAAAATTTAAGCTTACAGCCACAATGTGCAAATTTTAAAGATAAACCATAATACAGGGTATTTATAGAAAATAACTGGAAACACTTTACTGAACATTCTGCTCAGAATCAAGGACAGAGTAAATCTCAGAACCCCTATAAGCTAAGAAGTTCTATAACATTCTTGGGAAGATGTTTACTCCTAATACATAGAATAACCGATGCTATTCTTCTTTTTGCCACTAGGTGGCACTGGTGTGCAGTTCAAATGAAAGATTTTTCTGGGGAGAGGATATGGCTAATTCAACTCTAAATTTAATGGGTTGTTTTTACTTGCTAGCCCATAAATTACAAACCTTGTCCAAACTGAAAAACCTACTACAGGACAAAGATGACATCCATAGCTCGGTGGGTCAACATGACTGCATCTGTGTTACTCACTCGTAATACTCCACAGCTGCCTGCAGAGCACTTCTCACTTCCTCTGGAAATTCTCCTGCATCTTGAGGACCGGGGCAGGCGAAACTTTTCCCTTTGGCGTGATACACATTTCCAAGATTGTACAGTGCTCTTGCTTCTCCTACCTAATGAATATATCAGCAGAATTTACATTTTGAAAGAGGCACCAGGTATTATGATGTACTTAATTGCAATATCCTTGATGGTGTCTATAGTCCGGAGAAAGAACGTGCCAGCCAGCCATACAGAACCAAACAGGTGACTAGTTTTTTCCCTCAATTAAAAAAAATTGTTTTTTTCCTGTATTTTCTATTTTTGGTACTAACTTTAAATAAACTACAGAACAATTAAGAAGAATTAAAACAGAGCAACTGAATGAAAACATTTAGTCTACCATCTAATGTTTCCTTATTACCTTGTCATTAAGCTCTCTGGAAATATCTAGGTGTCGCTGACAACAAACCACAGCTTCTTCAAAATTCCCAAGAACTTTCAAGGTGTTTCCCAGATTCCCACTAGCTTTGGCTTCCCCCAACTGGTCTCCAATAGTCCTAGAATTAAAAAAGTAAATTACGTTAAAATATAGAGAAGTCAGAGTAGAGTTTCCCCTGGAGAACTGACACACTAAACCAAGAAAGACCGATTAGTTTTGAACCTACTTTAAATAAAAATATCAAGCTTACATTTCTGTAATTAAATTTAGTTAATTTTCATTCACTCAATTAAACTCTAGGGTCATTTCACTACTATTCATTCATCTACTTAAACTCCATTTTCACTTTAAAATTAGTTTTAAAATGCAATGTCACTGAACTAAAAAAAAATCACTAAGTTTATTAAGTTGGTTTTTTAAAATTTTTTTAATTGAAAACATTTTTGAAGTTAGTTAATTTAGGGGGAAAGTGTATTAAATAGCTCAAATTAATTACCTTGCAAGAGTTAAGTCATGATGATGGTATTCTAATGCTTTGGCATAATCATGCAAATAGAAATAAGCATTGCCCAACTGACTGTAAATAGCACTAAGTGTTTTCAGGTCTTCTGTTCCAACTTGAACTGCAGCTTCAAAGAAGGACACGCCAGCACGACAGTCTCCGGATTTACACAGACGCTCCCCTTCCAAGGCCAATTCTAGGCAAGAAGCTTCCATTCTGTAAAATCACACAGAGCATTTACCAACATTACATTACAACTGCACCATTGTTTTTAACTCCCGGTAATTACTTATTTTTACTTATTTGTGCACACAAGAGCTGGAGGGGAGGGTGGTAAGAGGATTCACCACAGACAGCGTGGGGAACAGAACAGGCAGATCTACTGAAATCCACTGCTGAGGGGAGCAGTGGGCGAGCCAGGAGAGGTCTGCTGCACCAGGTGGGTAGCTCCCTGGCCGGGGATTGAACAAATGCCACAGTGGCTGGCCGCAGCTTGATAACACTGAGACTAACCCCTGTGCTACCAGGGAGGCCCCAGAAATAATTAAGTAATATAACTTAATTGTGGGCTGTGGCTACACTAAAACTGAAGCATGTATACATTATTGGTACGAGTAAATATTGATAGCAAGAACTAATTGTCCTGTTCAAATGTATCTGAGCCTCAGAGACCTTTTATATAGGGTAGCTGACTATCTCAATATGAAATTCATTTAACCCATCCAGTACCAATGGGAGAACTTGAAGCACTGAGTTGTGGCAGACATGGATTTCTCGAGAGTTTGGGGATAACAGGAATCCCTAGAGAAGACAATGTCCTACATTTTTCTCTATTCGAGCAATCCACTCACCTGCCCATCAACCCCACCTGCTAACCATCTTTCTCTGATTCACAGGCACTCGCAATAGCGCATGTGGTCTCTTGTTCGTTTTCTCCACCCTCCATGTCCTCTCTCCCTCCCTACTGCCCACCACCTGAATCACCTGCCATTTAGAAAAAGAGGAACAAAACCTCTCAACCTACAAGGCATACTTCCACAAGAGAACTGTTAAGAAACTGCACTGCAGAAAGCAATCACTTGAAGGTTTGCAGAAATTTTCACGTCTTTCACTGAATTTTAAAAGGCAGAAGAATTACTGCAAATATGCATTAGGAGAAGCAGCACCCACTCCTGCCTAGGATTCTAATCTTTAACTTTAGTAGGTGCCCTTCATCAAAGTCGCCCTGTGTTTCTTCAACATTTTCATGATTTCTACCATGTATACATATGTACTACCTAATTATTCATTTCATGTGTTTCTACAATTTGGCAATTTTCCTTTAAATTTGCACATGACTTTAAAAAAAATTAGCTTCACCCAATGCAGATCCATGAAAGCCTTAGGCTGGTGATACTTAAGTTTATTAATACCATTAAAACAAATACGTAACTATTAAAAGCACAAGTAAAATTGCCTTATATACCACTAGTGGTAGACATATATCACCCTTTAGAAACTTTGATTTAACACATCAAGCATTTTAATTTTTGGAGCAGCATTAAATTGCCCTTTAGTAGAATGAGCTTTGAGCAACTCTAGCAGAGCAGTGGTTCTTAATCCTGTGTCACAATAACAGAGTTCATCAAAAAACTCTTGAAATTGCATCCCACTCTCCGATGAGGGCTGGCCTGCACTGATTTTTAACAGTCCCTACATAATTCCAACATACAAACCAAGGCTGAGAATCACCACTTTAACACCATTCGCCCTAAATTCATTTAAATATGATTATATTTCTGTATCTTAATAACAGGTCAATCAGCACATTTCTTCAAGTGCTGTCTTTTAGTCTTTAAGACTTCAAGTTTCCTTAGAGCCATAAATTAAAAAGGAATTGTAAGAGTGGAAAATAAATACAATGAAGCTAAAAGAAAAGTCTAGACTAAGATTAACAGAGCCAATTATAAAAGCTCAAAACACACTTCTGATTTAGAATGAGCTGATTTAGGAAATCATCTCTGACAGGTAATTTTCAAGGTTTACATCCAGGTATTCTTTTTTATAATTAAAGTGATTTAGCCAAAGACTGCTGTTTGCTTACCATTCGACTAGTGAATTTTACATTCATTTGTACCCATGTAAAAATAATCCAAGTAAACCTGTAACATTTGACTTCAACATTAGACCAACATAATTAGAGAAAGGAAGATATAAAGCACATGGGAAAATAAATCAGAAACTTTAAATTGGGGTGTGTGTGTATAATTCTTTGTCCTTTCACGATGAAGTGTGTTTTTGTCTTTTACAAGTAAAAAGTACCCTTTAGAAGTCTGTCTTTTCAAAGTCCAATAAATTATTTTAACTGAGATTTCAGACAAGAAAATGAGGTTTCATGGAAGGAAAAAAAAGTATTTTTGTTTATGGTTTAGGAGGTCGCTGGTGTATTCTATGTGTACCCAAAAATGAGTCAGCAAAAGATTAATATGTAGAAATGTGACATTACTTAGGGGTTCTTTTGCTAGATGAGATACCTTAACTATCCTTGTCTAAATACTGAAATCACTGAACTTCTAAGAGTTACCATAGAGGAAATACTGTAAAAAACTAGCATGATTCCAAATATATTTTTTAAAAAATGCAACAATGAGCAATTTCACAGCTAGGAATTGATCTTAAGGCTACAAGTACACAAATTTAAAAAGTTGTATGTACCATGATATTCACAGCAGCTTAAAAACACAAACAACTTAAATATCCATCAATCTGGTATCAGATAAAAAAATTACATGTCACGGCAGAAGGGGCTACTAATGATGGCACTCAGTTTCACTGAGGGAGAGGAAGACAGACAGTCACACATAACAGCATATCAATTCAGGTGATTGTGCTGCTGGCCAGAAAGTTTGGAATTAGGCAGAATTGGGTACCCACATGTAAGACTGTAAAAGGACTGGAAATTTATAACAGGTTCCATATAAAGCAGAAAAATGTATTCTTCAAATAAACATCTTCATCACAAATATTTGACCTTCTGGATTTAAACTTCTATCATTAAACAAGAACCATCAGTCCAAATGATGTTGTATTCAACAAAATTTATGGTGTTGTAACAATTACAGTTAAAAAATTTTTATATAATTCTCATCAGAAACAGTGACAGCAAACCAGAAACCAGCCGGCTGCAGAGCCGTCATTGAAGTCCCTGGAAACTGCCTTATAGGAAAAACTACCTTAGAGGAGTTATCTCAATAATATCCACAATAAGAGCCAAAACTCTCTAGTTTTTGACTAAGTATAATTTTATGGCTCTGGTATATTTTACTAGAAAAATAGTCAACAGTCTGGGAAAATCTTCAACACCTCAATCAAATATATCTAATTACAAAATAGTCAAGGCAGGTTGGTTTATAAATTTTTTAGCCAATCATTAAATAGTAACACAGAAAGTAATTTCATATCCTCTCTGTCACTATGAGAGAATGGAATTACTTCATTTGTTTACCAGTTTGGTTGAAAACAAAGAACACACAGAGAAGAGAACACAAACCAGAAAAATAATTCCATTAAAATATGTCCTGTAAAGTTTCTTTTTCATTTCCAATCCTAGCCTCTGTAAATAATTTTTACCCACTCAACTTACCACATATATCATATCTAGTTGTTCTAGTTTATTCTGTAAAAGGGGAAAGTAGTGCAAAATTATCTTGACTAAATTTTGAATGGTGACTTATTAGTTTTTGAAGTGATTTTATTATGTGCTATATCAAATATAATTCTCAGGGCCTCCCCTGGTGGCGCAGTGGTTGAGCACTGGGCTGCGAAGCTGCCCACAGCCTCTGCAGCGCCAGTTCGATCCCCGGCCACTGTCAAGGGTCCCACATGGCGCGCAGACCTCCCCTGCCACCCGCTGCTCCCCTCAGCAGTGTACTTCGTCAGTGCCTGTTCTGCTCCTGGCTCTGGCTCTGGCGAATTCTCTCACCCTCCTGCGCTTTTGACTATACCCAGTGCTTGTTAAATAAATAAATAAATAAATAAATCTTTAACAACTATATATATATAATTCTTCTCAAAATAACACTCTGAGATAGGTATTATTACAACAGGGGAAAGTGACTCAGAGAAGTGACCTCTTAAGAGCATACAGTGGCAGAGCCAGGAAATGAAACTGTCTCCAAATCCAGTGCTCTTTCCACCACTATACATTTCCTCAATTGTTCTTTTCAGGGAATACTATTAATAACTATAATTTACCTAGCAAAAAGAAATCAACCCCAAAACTGTACTCCTTTACAAATTACATGCAATAGTCTGATTTTTACCATATTAAAATATTGAAATGTTTATTATTCATAGTAACAAGTATGAAAAAGGGCATTTCCCAAAGAAATACGAAACCAGAGAAGCAAGTATAATGAACCTGTTATATCCGTCTTTCAACATCTACAATTACTGATGTGATGTAATATCAAGATATATTTCATCTCTACTCCTACCTTCACTCTTCAACTCCAGGTTCTTTTGAACTATGTCCCAGACAACATATACTTTCATTTCTAAATATTTCAGAATGTATTTCTAAAGGAGTGCTTTTTAAAAATGTAATCACAATACTTTTACACCTAAAAAAATTAATGATACTTAATCATATTATTTTTAAAAGTTTAGAAACTAATTTCACTTTATTCTAAGCCTCCAATTCTATTTTCAGATAGGTCACAAAATATTTCATTAATCATTCTAATATTTTTTCAGGAGGTTCCTTGGTGTCTTAAGAACAATTTCAAAATTATAAACGTATTATACCACGGAAATTTCTCTAGAGATAAATGAGGAACTCCACACTGACAGAAGCAGATGGATAAAACATTACTTGCCAGGTGTTTGAGGAGAGGTAACTTAAACTGGATGACTCCTAACCTAAGAGATACAAACTACTACCCACAATTATACAACAATCCAATCAATATATAGAATGTTGATTCTAGAGCACTGATAAGTCAGAGATTTGTTTTTGGTATGTCTTTACTAAAAACTGTTACAGATTTTCAAGTTTATTTTGGGGAAAATCATATAGCAATATCAAACCTTGTTTGATCTGGATAAAGGACAAATCTAAAACCTTTGTAGAGTAAGAGATACAATCCACTTTGCCTAATCTACGGCTCTTAAGAGTATTAAGAAGTCTACCACACTTAAAAAATGTTTAGCAAGACAAACATCTCACAAGGTCCATCAGATGGTTATGTCCAATGACATTCAATGGACTTTCCATCAAGTGTGGACTATGAGCCAAACAACATCATGCTTGGCCAAAGGAAGTTAATGGTTAAGAAGAGTGGCAATGGAGGAGACAGACATGAACAGATACAATCAATTTTAATATTGTGGGTGCTAAGAAAAAGATATGCATAGGATGTTACTTGAGCCCAAGCAGGGCACAGTGCCAGACTACGGAGCATAGAAATGGTTTTAAGGAGGAAATAAACACTAATTCTACTCTTCCATTGAGTAGAATTAGCTAAACAGAAAAAGTACAAAGGACATTCCAATCACAGGGTGTAGCAGAAGCAAACATACTGAACATGAAACAGCATGACATGTACAGGAAATCAGAGCTCAAAATGCAAGGTGAGGATTAGAAGGAAGTAAGGTAGAGAGTAGGTAGTGGCCAGATAATGGAAGATGGTCTGTTTTAGGTTAGGTTTGGCCATGCCCTGTAGATGAGAAGGAGTCATTGCAGGGACTATGCAGAAGTTGCATGATTAGTTCTGTGTTTTTAGACTGAACCCTCCAGTGGCAAATTATAAAGATGTATTTATTCCAAGAAGAAAAGTATAGAAAATGGAGTGAGTCTGGCAAGAAGATGATTGGGTCTGAACTATAGCAATGATGGACAGAATCCTGATAGGTGGATGTGACTCCACAGTATTTAGGAGGCAAGACTGGTTAAGACTTTACAGTGGATAGAGAGTGAGAATAAAGTATGTAAGAGTACTCCCAGATTTCTGAAAATATGCTCAAAGGGGTAGAGGAGGGTATTTCATATGTTAAGAGCTCATTTTTCTTATTCCAAATAGCTTCCAATTTCTTTCACTTGAAATGTTTTTTAATAGAAATGCTCTCACCTTACCTATATAAACTTCCTTGGCACCACTTAATATGAACTATCTACTCCAAAGAACAGTTAATCTCTTCACTATTGCCTAAATATGTGTTAAGACACCTAAGATTTGGTAGCAAGCCCCTTTACTCTAGATTTGACTACTACTCATTGCTTCAAGTTCTGATGTTTATTTAATATTAGTTTATAGTAGTTTTGATAACAAATCTATTAGTACCTACTAACCTTATTAATAATTACTTATCTTCCATTCTTTTTATTTTATTTTTTTTATAGAGACATGTTTTATTTATTTATTTATTTGTTTGTTTGCTTGTTTGTTTATACAAGCACTGGGTACAGTCAGAAGCACGGGAGGGTGAGAGAATTCACCAGAGCCAGAGCGGGGAGCAGAGCAGGCAGAAGGACCGCAGAAGGACCGAAGTACACTGCTGAGGGGAGCAGCGGGCACGGCAGGAGAGGTCTGTAGCGCCATGTGGGACCCTCGCGGCCTGGGGATCAAACCGGCGCTGTAGAGGCTACAGGCAGCTTCACAGCCCAGCGCTCAACCGCTGCGCCACCAGGGGAGGCCCTATACTTTTTTCTTTTTTTTTTTTTAATTTACTTATACAAGCACTGGGTACAGTCAGAAGCGCTGGAGGGTGAGAGAATTCACCAGAGCCAGAGCGGGGAGCAGAGCAGGCAGAAGGACCGAAGTACACTGCTGAGGGGAGCAGCGGGCGGCAGGAGAGGTCTGCGCGCCATGTGGGACCCTCCTTCGGTGGCCGGGGAGCAGCCGGGGATTGAACCGGCGCCGCAGAGGCCGCGGGCAGCTTCGCAACCCAGCGCTCAACCGCTGCGCCACAGGGGAGACCCTACATATCTTCCATTCTAACGTGTTTGTGCTTATTTTGTAATTCTAGTGCAATGACCCAGACTCTCAAGAATATAAAGTAACGAAGATGCGGATACTTTGCCTTGTTCCTAAAAGTACAGAAATAGCTATATTTTATCACTAAATATAAAACTGGCTATTAGTCTAATGTATTTATAAAGAACCCATTCATTTCAATATTAATACCCATTTTTTTTAAAAGCTCATTTATAAAAAAAGATCATTTAAAAACTGTAACAAAGAATTTAGGTCATTCACACTGTCCACATTAAAAGCTCCATCTTTAACATCAAATATTTAATTTTATATTTGCATTATATCAAAGGTTAGATAATGTAAAGTAACGTCATAAATTCTTCCACAGGTCATGAATACTCTATATAGTATCTGATGTCTCTACAATATAGTATATATATATTATCTACATTGTCTCTACTACCATTTCCTATAGAAAAGATACAAAAGCTAAGAACAACCACAACACAAACATTTTTATAGGAAATACTAACTATACCTGACATATTCTGAATATTTTTAAATTAAAATTTGAAATGATCAGAGTTAAATATTTTTAAATAAGGAATAAGAATCAACCACTAAGAAAACAGCAGTCTTACCTGTAACGAACATGAAAAGAATGGTCTTCCCTCATGCTTATCAAATTTTCCTCCATGGAGTCATATTATAAAGTTGAGTAAAATATGAAATTATTTTATTTTGTACCAATCCAGTTCTTTACAATGTAGAATTGTTTGCAGAACATTGTCCAGTTAGTATATTAATAAGCTGGTGTTAATACATCCTAAGCTCCTGCTTCTTCTTTATTAATAATGAAAGGAGGTCAATGTCAGACAGCTTAAAGGTTCAAAATGTGTCTCAAATCCTTGCATCTGTGGCCCTTTCAGCAGCACTTCAGCAACATTTCTGCAAAAGGAATACAAGATGCTTTGCTTGAAGACCTATTTTCAAAGAATTACCTAAAGTAATCCCAAATTGTACATAATCCCACAGCTAACTCCCCAGACTGTCATGTCAATCATGGGAGAAAGGCAGAGGCTTAACTGTCACCAGGAAGCTTCTAAGTGAGCATCTGAATATGAAGTAGAGAACTGCACTTTAGTTTAATATGTGTTCTGTGTAAATTAATAGATACAATTATAAAGTCCTGGAATCTTAATCCAACATTCCACGGGAGCATCCCCAGAATGGTCATGAAGGAAGCTAGTCCTAATAGAAAGTTGTTTCATACTTTCCATTTCTACCTAATTTGTCCTATTTCTTCCTTCTGATGCCATCCAATAAACACTAATTCCTTTCCCATATTACATGCTTTTAGATATTTCAGCTGTAACTACACTAAACACACTTCCACTGCTTAGTTAAGCAGAGACAGATCTAAGTCAGGGAACAGGTCAGGACCCACTAAGACGGGTGAAGGTATAAAGGATCAGTCTTGGGAACAATGATAAGTTACCCACAGGAAAAAAGATTTTCATATTACTAACCAGCTTAGACCTAAGAAATGCAAAATATTATTCCTCTTATCTCCTCCTTGGTTAACAAAGGAAGGAGTATTTTTAGAAAAGATGAGGAGGCAGGTAGCAGCTATTAAGCCAACAAATCTCTCTTCCTTTTGATCAGAACTCCACCGAGTCTCTCTTTTCCTTAGTAAAAAAACATTTTAAAGGAAATGATGTGGTTATTCATAGCACTAACTCCAAAGTGCATCTAGATTATCTAACAGCTAAACTGTCAACCAATTTGTCTTTCACTACACATTTGAGGCTTAAGCTATTAGGTATACAATAGTCCAGAAGGTATGGTATTAGAATTAACTTAACTTACACTTATATTATAATTTAAATGAAATATTTCTCATCCATGAGATGATATGGAAATTCTATTTTTAACCAAACATTTGAAAATATGCTGACTTCATACTTATTGAATATAAATATGGAGTCAAATTAAATGTATATCAGGAAAGTTGCAAAATCCCTTAAGACTGTAGAGAACCATTTTAAAAATAATTAAAGCAGACAAGACAGAGAGAATGCTATTCATCATTATCACAGGGATAATTTACAATACGGCTTTAACATTCCCAAAAGCAGAACCCCCCCCCCCCCGCAACTTTTTTTTTTAAAGATTTATTTATTTATGCATACAAGAGCTGGGGTACAGGCCAGGCTGCAGTGGCTGCGGATAGCTTCACAGTGCTGTGTAACTTAACCCCTTGCACCACCAGGGAGGCCCTACACACCATCTCTGTAACAAGTAAGTATTACTTCTTAAAAGTATTCACTGAACAAACAAGCAATTCTTTTTTTTTTAATTGACAAATAAATTTTAATTTTCTTTTTTTAAAATATTTTATTTTATATAATTCTTACATCATTTTTCATTTTTGCATAATGTGTGTATTCTCATTTTGGTTATATTCCCCATACAATTCCCACCCCCTTTTTCAGACCCTAATCCCTCTTCTCCCCCCAACCCCCACTGTAGTGTGTCTCTGGTCTATGGTTGCTCAAACAAGCAATTCTTGATTCAATGCTCAACACTGCAAGAACTCTAATTTAGTAACAGTGTGTTCACTCATGTTCCACATTACATGTAGTTAACAAACTCACTGCATACTTAATAGTTTATATATTACCAGTGGAGCACTAATAAAATTTGCAACAAATATTAAATTGTGAATTACTCATTAGGGTAAGAAAATTTAATTTTCTTAGTGTTGGGAAATGGAATAGGATTAGAGTTTTGAAAGCCTACTCAGAAGTTATCAAGTTTAACCTCAAATCTCCATAAGACTAGTAATTTGCAAGGAACACTTAGGTCCTTAATGGCATCACCCATTTTAACAGTATTCCCTAAAACCTCACTGCTAACAAAACTGTTAACTCACAGCATCTTTTGGTTTGACCATAGGAAGAAATAAAAGAGAAAGCAATATTTTTTTCCATATCCTAGAAACTGACAGCATACAGAAAGATAGGTACATAACTCTGATTGCCTCACATTTAATTACCTGATTAGGAAGTCAGAATAGACAGGCTCCTGTTACATAGGTAGGTGGACTTCTAGGGACATGCCAAGGTATGCAATCAGGGTAAAGAAGAAATCATGGCACTGCTTTGCTAAAGTATTTGCAAACAGGTGATAAGGAAAAATGTGTAATACACACGTTTATATCTTTTGTCCTTTTTCAGTCTATCTATCTACTCCTGACTGTAAGTTAAGTCTTAGTAACTTCTGGTCTGTTTCTTTTATTCAGGTATCTCTAAAGCTGGTAACACCCAACAGACAATAAATGTAACTCACTTTTTTGTTTCCATATTAATCTAAATTCTTAAACTTCTCTTATTTTCATTATTTCCTCTAAGCCACAATACTCAAATTCTCCAATTGCTTTTAATAGTAATGTGTCAGGTCAGACAGCAGCTCTTTATCATTAAGAGCTGGATAAATATTAAGAATTGATTTTAAAATAAAGTTGTTTTATATAATAAACATTACCCCATGTTAATAACAGGGGTAATAAAGCAGGCTGCCAAAGTAAAACTCAAGTAACAATCCCAGGTAAACTGCTTATTTTCTGTCAAATTATGTATCTGTATGTAGACATTAATTTAAATAAACTAAATAAGATTTGTCACTCAATTCGAATTTCCATTTTTAATTACATTTTATCTGAATGATATAGTGGAAACAAGATGGCAGGTAAGAAATAACACCTACAATATCAAGAATGAGAGAGGCAGTAAGTGTACATAGAGGATTATGCCAGGAGTATAAAAAAAAGGCAAAGGGTCTAGTAAACAAAGTTCAATCAAAAGCTGAGCTTGTGGGATGTTAATGTGGCTGATGTTGATGTATCAATTACAACAAGTTATTCTGATATCAGGAGATATATATATATATATATATATATATATATATATAGAGAGAGAGAGAGAGAGAGAGAGAGAGAGGCTGATTTGGGAAATTGGTGCCTAAGCAAAGGAAATCAAGGGTGGCTGGGTCCTTGATTAAGTAACCTGGCCTAAGAGCACGTAGAGAAAAATGAAAATGCCCAATGAATAAATACATAGGAGAGGCAAGGGTTAAGCAGAGAACTTCCAAGATTTTCAATTTGAGAATAGGTGGAAAGTAGCAACACCCATAGTGGTTGACAAATTAGACTGCAACACTGATATGTTGGAGAGGGAGGAAAAAAGGAGCACTTATGTCAAACTTGTACTTGGGAAAGTGCCATATTCACAAATCTAATAGCTAAAAGAAAAAGATAGCAAGCCTGAGATCACTGAAATAAAATTTGATTGGGCTTCCCTAATGGCACAAGGGGTTAAGTCTCAGCACTATCAAGCTATCACCAGCCACTGCAGCATGAGTTCAATCCCCAGCCAGGGAGTTACCCACATGGTGCAGCAGACCTCTCCTGTCTCGCCTGCTGCTCCCCTCAGCAGTGTATTTCAGGATTCCCCACTCTGGTGAATCCTCTTACCTCCGCCCCCACTCTAGCCTACACTCCAGTTCTTGTATGCATAATGAATCTTTTTTATAATAACAAAATAAAATTTGGTAAGTGTGTGTGTATGGGGGGGAAGCAGACCTGAATGAGTGATAATTCCAAATTTTTGCACATTTTTTAAACTGAAAAAATTTTAAAGTAATAAAGATCTAAATGTTAACACTACAGTAAGTCAGTGAAAAAATTAAATGAGGAAGTCTAATAGGAGAAACAAATCAATATGTAAAAGTTTTCATTCTTTTTATTCAACAAACTCAATTTCCATACACCAGTAACATAATTAAACTGTTCACAGTACTGTGAACTACAGGTAACTCAAGACTGTGTGTGTGTGTGTCTATCTACATCTGCCTGTAGTGTTGAACTAGTTTTAGTGTTAACTGATAACTGTCCTATTTATCAAATGTAGATTACTTTACAAATCCCAAATTAATAAACAATCATAGTGACTAGTTAAGTAGATCATTCTATTTTCTGTAAGTGTGGAAAATGTGTTACATGTCAATTATACCTCAAAATTATTATTGGCTTTTACTATATTAAGCAAATATATAATCTTAATATACTCCAATTAAGGTTAAATTGAATATGTTGCTAATCTTTAAGATTGCAACAATCAATATTAGTCTGTGAGGTATCAGGCCAAGTTAGTTTAAAAAGCAGTGTAACAATGTAACTGCTATCTAAATATACATTGTATTATAAAAAACTTTCTAATAAACTGTTATTATGAATCAGCAAAATAAACAGAATAGGTTCAAAAGATAGATTAGAATTAAAGTATTAGGGATTCCAAATCTACATCTTAAAAGACATACCTCCAGTCAGAAGATTACCAAATGTATTTGAAATTAAATCTCATGGGCCATATGAAACATACATACATGCAAAATAAAGGTACTATTAATTTTCAACTCTCATTTTAATTCTTGGTAGATTCAAAATATTCAGGTCCAGAACTGTGGACCTGATTACAAATGTAAAACAGGTGGAGAATGTGCGAAGGGCGTCAACAGGTGCAAACTAAGTCAGAGGGATGTAATATACAGCGGGTGTCTATAGTTAATACCACTATATTGCCCATTGGAAAGTTGTCAAGAGATCTTAAAAGTGCTCATCACAAGGAAAAAACTTGTAATGATGCACAGTGAAAGATTTTAACTGACTTATTGTGATCATTTCATGACATATACAAATATACACCTAAAATTAATGTGCTACACATCAATTACATCCTAAAAGAGATAAAATAAATACAACTACTTCAGAGTAGTATAAATCAAAAGCAATTTTAGTAATATAAGAATTCCTTTAATGCTTTTAAATATTTACACCTAAAAAGTTCACCATTCTAAATAATGTTTGATCCATCCATCCATCGTATAAAACTGATAAGAACCCCAATGAATTATGCTTCCTGGATAATCAAAATACTAATTAAAGCCAGGCAAAAAATTTCAAATTAGATAAATACTAAAACAAAAGCAATGCAGTATTTCAAGCTTCATTTCTGTGCTGCCGTTAAATAGATTTTTCTGGGATAAACTAGAAATTTAAGTTATACATGGAATCAATCTGAATTATGCCAGCAGCTAAACTAATCATTAAAACTTGTTTTATCATCTAAGAAGTCTAAGAAGGACAAGTCTAAGGGACTCTGAATAGTTACCTGACTAAAGTGCATGTTCAGCCTTGGATTTACATGCTCTTTCAACAATGGCAGAGTAAAGTTAGCTGTGTATTAGGAAGATAAACTGGCAGCAACATCTCTGGCAGGCCAGGAAGACAGACAGACATACACTGCAAAACCTCCAGACGCAACCATTAAACAGTAAGCCTTGTCATAACTCAACACCAAAGAAATTGCTTTACATATAACCAATGTCCAAAGAGATTTTTTTATTTCTTGCTGAGAACTATGAAGCAACAAAGACTCCAATCATAGTGAGAACTCCTAACTTTAGTACAGTTCTGCTGCACAGGAATGAGAATATTTATATTCATGTAAATGACTCAGAAAGTCTTAATCTCAATTTATAAGTGTTTTTATAAAAATGAATATTACGTGATTTATAAGGTATTGAAAGGCAGAAGTCCTAAAAGGACAGAAATATTTCCACATAGTTCACAGTACCTACAGTTATCTTAAAAACAGGATTATGTCCCCACAAATGAAATCCAAAGACATGGAGATTAAAACAAAAACAAAACCACAGCAGCACAAGTTCACAGCATTGTGCTTTGATGAGATCAAGCCATGGTGTGAGCCCAGCTGTGACCCGTTAGGGGTTAGGGTCTCGAGCTAGCTGCACTCTCAGCACTGGTTCGGGCACAATGCTACTTACCCGACAGGTGCTGTGATGATTACAGAGATGATTTCTAAAGCATCTAACCCTGTGCCCAGCTCCAGTACTTACCAGAAGTACTCAAAGTAGAGGAGTAATAATGACAGTAGCCATTATATTATTAAGAACATTCTCAGAATAGACCTAGGGTAGCTCAAATCTGCGTTTTCAGTTTTAAAATTCCAGAGAATTACAAAACCTTGTCTCTTATAGGCAAATCTTAGAAATATTTCATGCTTAAAACAACTTTATCCTTTTTGTTGTTATCAGTCTAGTACCAAGCCTCGGATTTATAGCAAAGTATATTAGTAATACTGCATGTCTGACACAGTCACAGAAGACAACAGAAGGAAACAGCGCATCTAGCCCCCACGGCACCTCCACCGCACTCACTACTGTGTACCTGCTCCGGGTTTGCATTACCAACAACAGCCCGCGGGGTGCAAAGGCGAGCACGCCCGAGAGCGTCCTCACCCCTGAACCCCCACTCCGCTCCCACACGCCAGGTCAACCAACGACGGCCTCCCCTTCTTTGATCTGCCTCACTCCTGGCCCCAAAGTTTCCAAACCAAAACCAAAGCTGCTTCTCGACCACGGTGCAGAGTCTCGGCACCCGCAGGCCGGCACCCCGCGGTGGGCGCTTCTGGGCGGCGCGGGGTGGGGTGGTGGGCAGCTTGGGAGCAGTTCGGGGGCGCGTCCGCCCCCCCACCCACGGGGCCGCGGCCCGCAGGAGCCACAGCCCAGGACTGCCCCGCTCACCGCGCCGCCCGGGCTCAGCGATGCGTGAAGGCGAATAAAATTTCCACCCTGGGCCTCCCCGGTGGCGCAGGGGGTTGGGCACCGCACGATGGGGGAGTCCGCAGCCCCTGCAGCTCGAGTTCGATCCCCGGACCGGCCAGGGGGCTACCCACATGGCGCGGCAGACCTCTCCTGTCTCCCCGCTGCTCCCCTCAGCCGTGTTTCAGCAGATCCGCCTGTTCTGCTCCCCGCTGTCTCTGGTGACTCCTCTCACCCGCGCATCTCTGGCCTGTACCCCAGCTCTTGCATGCATGAATAGACAAACATTTAAATAATAAAAAAAAATTCCACCCGTCACTCGCTCTCTCCAGCAGGGTCCGGGGCAGCAGCCCGAGCGGCCAGCGCGGGTTTCCCACTGTCTCCATTCGGGGGCGCGCCGGGGTCCCCGGGAAGGGGCTCGTGCACCCTTCGGAGCGCCCGTCGAGGGGGTCGGGGCGGCAGGTAGGGGGGCGGGGTTGGCAGGTGGGGGCGCGAGGGGCGCCCGTTCCGAGGCGCGCTCGCAGGTGCCTGCGGGGTCACCCCTCGCGCAGGCGGGGGGTCGGCCTCGGCCCTCACCCCGCGGGGCAGCGCGAGTCGCGGGCCTGCCGGGCTTTCCTTCATATATTAAATAAAGCTGAAGAAGGACCCCCCGCGCCCCGGCCTCGGGTACACCTCGGCCCGGAGAGCCCCCGCGACCTCGACGCCCCCCGCCTCCCTCCCCCCGAACAAAGCGGGCGCCCCAGACGCGGGCCGCGGCCCCCGACGCGCCCCCCGCCCCTGCCCGCCGGACGCCCCCAAACGCCCCGAGGACTCACCTCGCGGGCCGCGACGGCGGAGAGCCCGGCCGGGCCGGCCCAGAGCAGCGGCGCCGCCTCGGGCAACAGGCTGCGCGCGGCCCCTCCCCCGGCGGGTCTGCGCGCCGCGGGCGCCCGGCCAGACTCGGCCCCGCGCAGGCCGACGCGCGCCCCGCCCCCGGCGGTCACGTGGGCCAGAGCGGCCGCTCGCTCGCCGGCCCCTGCGTCCCGCGCCGCACAGGGGTCGCGCCGCCGCCCCACCCTCAGCGCCTCGCTCTGCGCCTGCGCCCCAGCTCCAGGCGGCCCATTCAAACAGACAACGCCCCGCGTCTTTTGGACGCGCCAATGGCCGGCGCGCGGGGCGGGGCCTCCTTGGGGGCGGGGCCTTCCGGGGGCGGGGCCCTCTCGGGGGCGGGGCCCTCTCGGGGGCGGGGCGGGGCCGGGCCGGGTGGGGGTTATTGCCAGGCGGAGGGGGCCGGTTGGGTCCTTATTCGGCCCTCAGGCTGCTCCGGGACCAGTCCTTAACCCCCAAATGGAAGTTCCTTGCCAGTCCTTATTTCTTCTTCTGGCACCGAAGGGTGGCATGCCCAGAAACAGTCCTTCAAAGAGGGTCTGGCCCAAACCCCTTAAAAAATGGGAGTCCAAATTGAGTTGGCTCCTGCTTTAAGACTCGGGCCCGCCCTGCAGAAAGAGCATCCCCAGGGGCTTCTGCGGGAGGTTTAAGGAAAAAAAAGAACTGAGAAGGGAACAGAGACCCGTGTGAAAGTCTGAACAAGGCAGCCTCAGTTCTTGAGGCTGTCACAATTCTGGCGTTTCCAGCTGTTAAAAAAACACACACTGGTGTTGACTGAGGAATTACTGGCCCCCCAGGGAAATTGGGGGGCAGTTTTACTGAATGTTGCGCTGATACATGTCAAATACACAGGAAGTGTAAGTTTTCTTTACCTTCCACTTTCCCAGGCAAGTTAAGCAAAAGAATTGATCTGCCTAATGTTCTTCACAAAAAATACCAAGACTATAGTGTCTCTAGGCTAACTGATCTGATGAATATAATTACATTATTTCTGATAGTCTTCACTAAAATGATACTTAAATAGCTTCTGCAGGCTTAAGGAGGTGTTAAAGAAACCCCAGCTTCAGAATCTCTTGAGTACTGACCACAACCATAAGCAGTATTTCTCATGGTAACCTCTTGTGGCAAATTGGTTTAAATAATAGCTTTTGCATCAAATTAGACCTGAATTTGAGTTTCCCTCTGCCATTTAATGGCTGACACTGAACAAGTTATTTGTTCTCTTTAGCCTTAGTTTCCTCAACTGCAAAACACAGATAAAAAATTCTCTTCTAAGGGTGGTTGTGATATTTCAGTAAGTTTTGTTAAGTGGTTAACACAGTGTCTGACCAATAAATGGTATACCGGTCATTATTATCAACAACTACCTTTAATAAATTAGCTGACTGTGCTATTTCAGAGGTAGGCATTATAATTCCTTCTTACTCATACATTCTTTTTTGGTGTATTCATACAAAAGCTACAAAGGAAGTACAATATATCAAATTCCAAATGTTCAAAATAAATTATTATTTTTCTCCTGCAAATCTTCTATTTGAAAGTCTTTAGTGATGGCTCATTTGATTTAAAATCTAAATTTCCTACTAGGGCTCTCAAAGCCCTAAGGCATCTTGCTCTGGCCACCTCTACACTCCAGTATTTCCTTCTCCTGGTTCCCTTCCCTCCAAGAACACAGGACATTCCTCTGGCCTTCAAGTAGACCAACCTTCAAGTTCCTCTCAGGGGCCTCACAGTTTCCTTGCTTAAATTCTGTCTGTCACCACCCCCTTTAAGTAACTTGCCATCCTTCAACTTTCAGCCTATTCATTATAATATTCAGCAAATATTTATTAAGTTTCTATGTGTCTGGAACAGTTTTAGGTGCTGGGGATATAATATTAAGCAATACAGAACACAGTCCCTGCTCTTATTGAGTTCAATACAAACAAGTAACAAGAAAAATAGCAGGTTGAAATAGGTATCATACAAAAAATTTGAAGTAGGGTGATATGAGAGTGAGCGAATGATTAGATTGAGGGTCAAGATAAGAAAGGCCACTTCCAAAGGTGGTATTCCAACTGAGATTTTAAATTATAAGAAGGAGCTAGCCTTCAAGCAAAGCTCAGAGAGGAGCACATTAAGCAAAGGGAATCGCTAATGCAAAGTCTTGTGAGGACATGCTTTGTGGGTTTGAGAAACTGGAAGAAGGCCACTGTGCCTTCAGTGAAGTGAGGGAGAGAAGACCATACAAGATAAAATCACACCAGATCATGTAGGCCTTTTTAAACTAGGGTAGCGAGTTTAGACTTTAATTTCTAAACATTATAATAGTTACTGGAAGGTTTTAAACACTATAACTTTACCTGAATTTTGTGAAAAGTACTCTGAAATCCAGAATTTGAGATATCCTATGAGTAGCCCAGACTCTTCATAAACATCATTGTTACAAAGAACAAATCAAAAAAGGTATGTGAATCTTGATGGAGTTCTGAATCAAGGGTGTGTGTGTGTGTGTGTGTGTGTGTGTGTGTGTGTGTGTGTGAGAGAGAGAGAGAGAGAGAGAGAGATAACGCGTGTGACTATAAGACATTTAAGAACAAAGTGGGGAAATTTGAATATAGACTAGATATTAGATGATTATGGACTTGCTGATAATTTTCTTAGATGTGACATGGAATTATGGTTATATAGGAGAATTTATTTTTAGAGAAGGCAGGCTGAAATATTTAAGGTAAAAAAATATGATTTTTGCACCTCATAGTAAAATGGCTCAGCAAGACAGAAGGAAATACAAACCAAACATTAAGAGTTGGCTTTACCATAATCATCAAAACTGCATGGTATTGGAACAAGAACAGACATACAGACCAATGGAATCGAATAGAAAATCCAGAAATAAACCCACAGATTTATGGTCAACTAATCTTTGACAAAGGAGCAAAGACTATGCATTGGAGCAAAGAAAGTTTGTTCAATAAATGGTGCTGGGAAAACTGGGTCGCTACATGCAAAAGAATGAAGCTTGACCACTACCTCACACCATACACAAAAATCAACTCAAAATGGATTAAAGAACTAGACATAAGACCTGAAACCATAAAATACATAGAAGGAAATATAGGCGAAACACTACGGGATTTGCACATCAAAGACATCTTTACAGACACATCACCCAAAGCAGTGATAGTGAAGAGAAAGATAAACAGCTGGGACTACATCAAATTAAAGAGCTTCTGCACAGCAAAAGAGACAATAACAAAAACAAAGAGAAACCCCACCAACTGGGAGAACATTTTTGCACCCAACACTAATGATAAAGGACTGATCACAAAAATCTGCAAAGAGCTGATGAGACTCAGCAACAACAAAGAAAATAATCCAGTCAAAAAATGGGCAGAAGAGCTAAAAAGAAACTTCTCTGAAGAGGAAATGCAAATGGCCAACAGACATATGAAAAAATGTTCAACATCACTTGTAATCAGGGAAATGCAAATCAAAACTACCATGAGATACCATCTCACACCAGTGAGAATGGCACATATTAAAAAAACTAGCAACAACAAATGTTGGCGAGGATGTGGAGAAAAAGGAACTCTTGTGCACTGTTGGTGGGAGTGCAAACTGGTCCAACCACTATGGAGAGCTGTGTGGAGATTTCTGGACCTACTAAACATAGAGCTTCCATATGATCCAGCAATTCCACTCCTAGGTATTTACCCAAAGGACACAGAAACATCAATTCCAAAGAGCACCTGCACTCCTATGTTTATAGCAGCACTGTTTACAATAGCTAAGCTTTGGAAACAACCCAAATGCCCAAAAATAGATGACTGGATCAAGAAGATGTGGTACATATATACCATGGAATATTACTCAGCATTCAAAAAAGATAAACACATGCAATTTGCAGCAACATGGATGGCACTGGAAGGGATCATGCTCAGCGAAATAAGCCAAAAAGAAAAAGAAAAATACCGGATGGTCTCACTCATAGCAGGAATCTAGAAAACTTAAATAAGGGACCAGGAAAATGAATATAAGAAAGTGAAAATCAAAATCAACAAAAAAACTATGAACCAGAGACACTTTTTGGGGGTGGGGGGGCGGGAGGGGAAGGATTGGGGTCAGAATGGGGCGTTTGCAATTGTATGGGGAATATAAAATAAAATTTAATATTAAAAAAAAAAAAAAAAAAAAAAAAAGAGTTGGCTTTAATGGAGATATATATCTACATACTATTCTTGTACAATACTATTCTTATATTATTCTTTTACCTTTTCAGGAAATTTGGAATTTTTCAGAATCAAAAGTAAGGAAAAAAACCATTCTGTAGATTCCATTTCTGACAGTAATGAACTAGAGAGCCTATCAACTCTCCCACTGAAAACAACTTCAAATGACAATTAAAAAGTGGATCAGGGCCTCCCCGGTGGCGCAGCGGTTGAGCACTGGGTTGCGAAGCTGCCCCGCAGCTTCTGCAGCACCGGTTCGATCCCCGGCTGCTCCCCGGCCACCAGGGTAGGGTCCCACATGGAGCAGACCTCACCTGCCGCCCGCTGCTCCCCTCAGCAGTGTACTTTGGTCCTTCTGCCTGCTCTGCTCCCCGCTCTGGCTCTGGTGAATTCTCTCACCCTCCTGCGCTCCTGACTGTACCCAGTGCTTATATAAATAAATAAATAAATCTTAAAAAAAAAAGTGGATCAATGCACTAATATAAAAGTAAGGATTACTCAGAAGGATTAATAAAATAAATTAACAGAGCATTGAAGCCAAGCTTTGTCTTGCCCTAACCAGATGAACCTGAGTTTTAATTGTCATACTCTTATAAGACAAAGAAAGAGACAAAGGCCAGGTCCTACCAAGATGAGGAATCTAATAAGATCGTCTATACATAAAGCCAGTATCCCCCAACAGCCTCCTGTCTTTCCCTAGAAGACTAAAAAAGAAAATTGCTTTTGTCAACTTTCTACAGAATGGAAGGGGGAATATATCCTCTTAGATTTTTTTTTAAAAGATTTATTTTGTATTTATACAAGAGCTGGGGTACAGGCCAGAGGCGCGGGAGGGTGAGAGGATTCACCAGAGACAGACTGGGGAGCAGAACAGGCAGACAGATCAAAAGCACTGCTGAGGGGAGCACCATGTGGGAATCTCCCTAGCTGGCCGGGAATCGAACCCATGCTGCAGAGGCTGCAGACAGCTTCACAGCGCTGTGTTCAACCTGCTGTGCCACCTGGGACACCCTTAGATTTTTTTTTCTTAACCCAAAGCTTTTTTTAACCCAATACCCTTGGTATTCTGAAAAACACAAGCACATAATTTAAAGTAACTTCAGATCAGTTGTACCCCTAGGCAATTGGCAGAGATAAATTAATTCACTTCTAGAAGAACCCAGCTGCTATGGGATGAATGTGCCCCTCCAAAATTCAATTTAAACCTAATCCTCAATATGATGGTATTTGGGGAAAGGGACTTTGGGAGATGATTAGGTCATGAGTGTGCAGCCCTCACACATGGGATTAATGCCCTCATAAAAGGAACTTAGACACCAACCTCACCCCTTCCACCATGGAGGAGAGAACGAGAAGACAGCCCTTCTATAAGGCTGCAAAAATGGAACTTCACCAGATACTGAATGAACTCGCACCTTGATCTTCCCAGACTCCAGAACTATGAGAAATAAAACTTTTGCTTAAACCATCCCATTTATGGTATTTTGTCAGCCCAAGTTGACAGAATAACTAAGTTAACTAAGTTACAACTTAGTCCAGACTCCAAAATTTCCACAGAAATAGTTCCAAGTAATGTGAGCTTTCAATCAAATCACAACTGTACAAAGAACAAGTCATCTTGCATAAGAATTAGCAGGAAAAGTCAGATAATAGGATCAAACTTTAAGATTTTGAAACAGGAGTTTTCAGGTTCAGATTATGTGTTCAATATATTTAAAGAAATACAAGATTGAAAGTATAAATAATGAATGAAGTCATGCAAAAATGAACAGACAGGTATATCAAAGAATACAATAAAGTTTCTAGACTTAAAAAATACAAAACTGGAATTTAAAATTCAATGGGCAGGGCCTCCCCAGTGGCGGAGCGGTTGAGTGCTGGGTTGCGAAGCTGCCCACAGCCTCTACAGCGCTGGTTTGATACCCGGCTGCTTCCCGGCCACCGAAGGAGGGTCCCACATGGTGCGCAGACCTCTCCCGCCACCCGCTGCTCCCCTCAGCAGTGTACTTCATCAGTCTGCCTGCTCTACTCTCCGCTCTGACTCTGGTGAATTCTCTCGCCCTCCCACGCTTCTGACTGTACCCAATGCTTGTATAAAATAAAAATAAATAAATCTTTAAAAAAAAAATTCAATGGGCAGATTTAGTAGAAGATGAAACATGGAGGATGGAGAAAGAAGAGCTAACATATGTCCAATCAAAATTCTAAGATGAGAAGGGAAATGAACAATACTTTATACTAGGTTGGCTGGGCTTTTCTCTGACATACATTTCCCCATTGAATAAGGCAAATTTGAATAATCAAGTAAATAACATACACTGCTTCCCTTTACAATAAAGTCTGTCAGAGAATAATAATGCTTCCTTGAATAAAAAAAAGTAGAAAGACTGGGTGTGAAGATTGTTCAGCAAGAATGTGGATTTGGCAGCTCTATGTTTTAAAATAAAAGGGGAAAAAATTAAAGAGAAATTGCTTTCCCAAGGAATGCCTGAAATATGAGCATGGAAAGGAGACCTCAAAATGAGAGGAAATATCCTACTATCAGACTTATTCTTTCACTCAAAATGTAGAACAAATCATTAAATAATGATAGCTAAGGTTTATTGGTACTAAATGTATAGTTGATATTGTTATAAGAACTTCGCATGTTTGAAAATTAAACTTGGACCCTGACTGATATAAAGACAAAATGAATTAATACATGTAAAGTGGCTAGGACAAACCTATGTAATAAATAGTAGATGTTTGCTCTTCCTGTTATTTTAATTATTAATCTTTATAACATCCCTATGAAGTAGGTACAAAGATCCCAATTTTATAGAATCTTAGGTTGGTTTCCTTAGAAGCAGATTTAGATCCACATGATTTACAGAGGGTGGGATCTTCAGGAGGAACCTGTAAGGAAGGAAGTGAAACAGGATAGGGAACAGAAAAGATCAGAGCAAGAATGACTCTTAGGAAAGCATCATCTTGCTCTGATTCACAGAGGGAGAGCATAATCCACACCATAGAATTAGTCCCACTTTACAGAAGAGCCCTAGCATTTTATACCCCTGCATCAGGACGCAGTGGAGTATAATTTCCTCAGGTAGTGTAAACTCTCCAAAGAGGGAGAGCGAAATAAAAGTTGTCATCCTTAGCAGCCGATCTCAGATGAGTGTTCAGGCCTGTAAAGGGCACCTGAGCATTGCACCTCAACAGCATTTCCCACAGCTGGGAAAGAGCCGAGCCAGTCTGTTTCAGGGGCTTTCTTTGTCTTATTTATATATTTATTTTTAAGATTTATTTATTTATACAAGAACTGGGGTACAGGCCAGAGGCACGGGAGGGTGAGAGAATTCACCAGAGACAGCTGGGAGGTGAACAGGCAGATGGACACTGCTGAGGGAGCAGTGGACGAGACAGGAAAGTGGCTGGCCAGGAGTCAAACCCGCGCTGCAGAGGCTGCGGCCAGCTTCACAGTGGGGCGCTCAGCCCTCTGTGCTACCAGGGAGGCCCCTCAGGGGCTTTCTTTGCTTTTAACCTTTCCCCAAGGAAAAGCTCTTAAAACTCAAAAGGAAAATGGCAATTGCAGACATAGGTAACTGACAAATGGTTAATAATATTCAATATTTAGCATTTAAAGAACTCTACCAATGAAATAGCCCAAAGTGGAAAAAAGCGCAATAATTCAATAGAAATGCAAAGGAGGAGCTTGCCTGGTTGCCTAGGGGTTAAGTCTAAGCAGACGGCCTGAGTTCAATCCCGGGACAGGGAACTAACCCACATATGGCATAGCAGACCTGTCCCCTCAGTGGTATATTTCAGTAAATCTGCCTGTTCTGCTCCCCACTCTGTCTCTAAATCCTCTCACCACCCCCACCTCTGATCTACTCCCCAGTTCTCTTTTACAAAACAAAAATTTTTTTAATGCAACAATTCACTAGAAATATGAAGGACATAATGACATTGTGGATAATAGATAAATATGCTAAGGACCAAGATAATTAACAAATGAAAAAATAAAAGGCATCATGTATAAGTATTAGCAGAAAAAAACCCACCAAATGAACATGAAAAAAGTCCAGCCACGCCAGTTATAAATTAAAACAGCATTGAAATACCTTTTTTTTAATTGACAAAAGATCTTTAACATGATACTGTAGTTCATTGTGTCTGAGTACTAATATATCACTCCCATGATACTGGTAAGAATACATGCTTGTACTGTACATACTTTTGGAAATCAATTTGGTATGTCTTATGAACGTTAACTTACTTTTACTCTCTCCTCATATTTTCCCATCTCGGAATCTATCCCAAAGAAATAGTTAAAATACAAGGAATGGTATTTACTGTTATGCTATTTTAAAATACTGAAAAAATGGAAAAGAACATTTCTTCGGAGAAATATTGAAAAACTGCATACAATCTAAATGTCTATTAGGGAAATGATTGGTTGTAGCATAGTTACATGATGGGTATAACTATTAAAAACAAGTGTTTATTTCAAAGTTTTAATAATATTGGGAAATGTTCTTGATGTTTAGTATAAAAGTTTGTTGCAAAACTGCTTATATTATGACCCCAACCATGTTTCATAAACACTAGAATCATGCCAAAGCATTCTGACTTTTTGCAAGTGTTAGAATAAGCAAGAAAACATAAAACAAGGTTAAACACTAAAAAAAAAAAAATACTGTGGATTTGTACGTTGCATACAACAGTATATTTTTCTGTTATTTTCTTCTGGTGGTTTCTATAAAAAATACTTATATATAAGAAAGGATTATTGGCTTAATATAATTAAGTGCTTAAGGGTGAGAGGTATCAGAAAGGTTAGCAGTTTGGTAGGGATAGAGGAACCTGTGCAATCTAGGGGTGACTGACTTTCCTGGACTGAGGGGGCCTCAGGGTGCAAAATTTTGTATTTTAAATCCAGGAGAAGAGTTGGTAAAGGCAAGTGAGTGTGGCAACTCTTTAGGGCTTGTGGAACAACAGTAAGTTAAAGAAACCTGCCCGAGAAAGAGAAGCAAGTAAGTAGTTCAGGACTTTAACCTTGAAGCAGTCCTATGTTCTTTGTAGGGTTAATTTCTCGGTTCTCCAAACTTGAGGTGGGGGCAATCTCTGCTTCACAGTAGATCTGGAGGCTGCCTGTTAACAATCAAGTGCTCATTGTTCACATGATGTCATATGCAAAAGAATTTGGCAAAGAAACATATGTCCTTTAAGGACACCTTTTAGTGTGGATGGCCTCTCAAGGAAGCCAGACTCTTCTGACTGCCCTAGATATCTTCCAAGCATCTGACATCTAAGAGCATTTGCCTTTAGTATAGTATACATATTCACATGTTCTCCTCTGAAGATAATACCCGCTGTTTTATGATGCTATTGTCAGCCTTAATTATGGGATTGCAAATGTGCCCAGAGGTTCCCTCTGACAGGCAAATCACTCAAATCTAAATTGTAGTCATTTGGAACTGTTTCTGCCTTCCTAGCTATGCTCCATCTCAGACAGGTGTCACTTCCTAGACTATTATTTTGAGCATCAATAGGATCTTGGTAGGGCTCTGAGTTCAGACATATAAAGGACTAGGAAACCTTTAAGAGAGGTCTCACTTCCCAGGTAGCTCAAATTCCTCTCAAGAAACCAGGAGAAGTCATCTTACCAGACATGGTAGTATTCAGGAGTGTTGTACAGAAAAATACGAATCTTCTAAGAATATATCACTCCCACAATACTGGTAAGAATATATGCCTGTACTGTACAGAATTTTTGAAATCAGTTTGGTATGTCTTATAACGGAACCATCCCACCTTATCAGTGTCTGAGTTCCCATCATTGCTTACATTCACAGCCCATTACAACCACCAACCCCAGACAGTTTCTTTTAGACCTTTGTGAGTTTTCAGAGGCCCCTTAAACCCATTCTTCTCTCAATCAAGCAAGGAATAAAGGCTTTTCAGTCCAGTGCTCTTAATCAAATTTCTTCCTGAACATGTTCTTCCACTAGGGGAAGAGGAAGAAGACATGGGGGAGGGGGGAGAGATTTGACATTTTTGAGCACCTCTGTTGTGTCAGACACTGAACAAAATCCTCTGAATTTATCTATATAATTATCTCATTTATTCCCACAAAGACCTTCATCCCCATTTTGTCAATGAGTAAACTGAGGTTCAGATTCCTTGGATAACTTACCCAAGGTACTCAATTAACATGGAGCAAAGCTAAGAGTCTGGTTGTTTTTTTTTTTAAAGGTGCACTCTTGCCTCTCAAACATTCCAGTGGATCTCCCTCCCTTCTTCCTAGATCCTCCTTTTTCCCTCTCCCCTCCATCCTTCCACCAATATTTTTTCACTGTGATAAATACTATTAAAGATGTAGCTAATAAAGGTGTGTCGGGGGAACCAGACCTAGGACAGGAGAGGAGGGTAGGTTCTGGGGGAATTGATAGGCCAAGAGCTAAGTAAGAAATAACCAGGTAGCATGGAGGACAGTGGGGCAGACACTGTGGGTGTCTGGAACCCCCACACCGGAAGGCAGATCTGAAGGTGGGAAGGAGATGGGGTATTGGAAGAACAGAGGAAATGAAAGGGCAGAGAGTAAAGAGGGCAAAGTGAAACTTAACTGGCAAGGCAGGTGATGGCTAAAAAGACTGACACTTGTAGCTGGGAGGGATTTTGGTCATTCATGGAATATACTTCACACTCACCTGAAGCCCCCATAAGAAGAATATTTTTGTCTTTACAAAAAGGACCTTCTTAATGGAGGTCCTATTGGCACAGAGGAGGTGACTTTTCTTATTTGCACAGGACTGCTGTGTACCCAACTTTCACCCTGGCCTCAGCAGCAAAACCTTCTGCTCCTACCCCATTAGCCTTCCTTCAGGCACTGAAGCCCCCTGGAGTGATCCTGCCTTCCTATTGAGAGCCAGGGCTGTGCTCTGGGCTGGGGCTGCCACTAGGGCTTGACCATGCTGTGTCTCCTCATAAACAACCAGTCTCCTCTTGGGTGGCCTTCCCTAGAAGGCACTCTAATGAGTCTCATGCTTATTTTTGTGATATACTAGAACATTCCTAATTTCATGCAGTAACTGCAGAGTCTCTGCTATCTGCTAAGGTTGGGTGAACAGACAGGCTAGTGACACAGGCAGAGGCCCAACAGTTCACTACAATATGGCAGGAAAGGGCCAACTGAGGAAGCTCATGCAGAGGATGTAGTGGTGAAGAACAAAGTGATGACCTCTTCTAACCAAGGGGGTCAGAGGAGGGAAGGAGGGCATTCCAGGTGGAGAGGACAGCAGCACCTTCAAAGGCATGGAGTCATAAAATGCCAGGTGAGCTTGGGCAGCTATAAATAGCCTGGGATTCATGAAGTATGAATTTCAAGTCAAGGTGTGGTAAAAGTCAGCTTGGAGAGGAAGGCACAGACCACAAAGGACCTCTAATGTCACACCAAGGAACATAGATAATATGCAAAATAAACTCCCTAGTGTGTGCCATGGAGGGTTTTAACATTTTTCCCCATGTATTATTACTTTCAACAGCTTTATTGAGCTATAACTGAGGGCATATATTTAAAGCAAGTTCTGGTACTTAAATAACTTGTATATACCCATGAAACTGACAACCACCATCAACGTAGCCATCACTCTTAAAAATTCCCTCATGCACCATGGTAATCTCTCCCCCAACCTCCATTCCAACACCAGGCAAACACTGAACTGATTTCTGTCACTGTACCTTAATTTGCATTTTGTAGAATTTTATATCAATGAAATCATACGGCATGTATTTTTTTTCTTTTTGGTCTGACTTCCTTCCATAGCATGCTTATTTTGAGATCCATCCATGCGGCTGCCCACATCAAATTTTAATTTCCTTAATAACTTTTCTCTTTTGAGGTATGCCCTTCACCAGTACTTTCTGTATCTTAACAAATTTGTTCCATGGGGTAACAAGCTCCAAGAGGTCACCACTACCTTTGAAGATAATGGTCTCCCATGAAGCTACAAGACATACCGCTGAGGGGTGAAATGATGGGGCACAGGTCCTAGTTTTGAAAGAATTCTCCAACAAGCAAACAAAGTTCCCAAACATGTATACACCCTAACCCCCGGAACCTATGAATATGTTGCTATCCATGTCAAAAAAGACTTTGAAGATTAAGGCTCTTGAGGTGGGGAGATTATGCTGGGTTATCTGGGTAAACCCAATATTGTAACCGCAAGGATCCTTACACATGAAAATGGGGGGCAGGATGCCCTGGGTCAAAAGGAGATCTGGAGATGCTGGGATGAATGACTTTGAAGATGAAGGAAGGGGCCGCAGGCCAAGGAGCACAGGCAGTCTGTAGAAACTGGAAAAAGCAAGGGAATGACTCTCCCCTAGAGCCTCCAGAAGGAATACAGACCAAGGAAACCCATTTCAGGCTTGTGACTCCAGAACTGAAAGACAATACATTTGTGTTGTTTAAGCCACTTAGCTTGTGATCATTTGTTACAGCAGCAACAGGAAACTAATACCACTACCAATCCTGTATAAAAATAAGGACAGTGAGTCTCACCACTTCTATTTCTTTTCCTACTTTGTAGTCTAATAGAAGTGGAAGCAAGTTGATTTTGGAATCAGATTGACCTTCCTACCTCTGTTCCCTTGAGCAACTTTCTTCCTCTTCAAGGAGGGATGATATATTACTTGCCTTGGGGATGGTGGAGATTGAGGAAATGAAGGGCCCAGCACATAGTGGGCCCCCAATAAAGCTTTCCTTTCTTCACCTCTCACCTAATAATTTTGGCTAAATTGCTTCCTCTCCATCAATCTGTTCCATAAGGGTAAAGGCAGATACTTATTAGGTCTCTGGAAATATTTAATTAAAGTTTGTGATGTGGCTGGATACTCTTGGTTTAAAAGTGTTATTTAGACGCAAAGTGCTATTATCTTTTGAGCAGGTAATTATTTTCTTTCCTAGTTACCTAGCGCTG
This sequence comes from Talpa occidentalis, assembly GCF_014898055.3. NCBI lineage: Eukaryota > Metazoa > Chordata > Mammalia > Eulipotyphla > Talpidae > Talpa > Talpa occidentalis. The sequence continues at coordinate 105,842,046 of NW_023605305.1, read as the reverse complement.
TACCAAAATTCCATCTCTAAGGTGAGTCTTAATTAATTAATGCTTATTAAGCCTACATAGTCCTCTCATAAAAGGCTAGATGCTGAGTATTATTTACCTTTCATAAGGGTGTCACTTCCAGTATTTTAATATGGCAGCTAAAACTGTACATTTTCATTTGCTATTTCAGCATTGGATTAGGTAGTATTTCGTAGTCACATTGTGGGGGTCTAACCGATTACTGTTGAAAGGACTTGGTAAGTTTTTTTTTTAAGATTTATTTATTTATGCATATAAGAGCTGGGGTGTAGGCCAGAGATGCAGGAGGTGAGAGGATTCACCAGAGACAGAGTGAGGGGCAGAACAGGCAGATGTACTGAAATACACTGCTGAGGGGAGCAGCGGAGTCAGGAGAGGTTTGTTGCTCCATTTGGGTTAGCTCCCTGGCGGGGAATTGAACATTCTGCCACCAAAGTCCCTACTCCGAATCATTTTCTATACTTCCTTTTCATTCTCGGACCTAGCATGGTGCCTTGCACTGAATAATTATGTTCAATAAATATTTATTCAGCAAATGAAGAACTAATTCTAACAAGGAAAAGAAAATGACCTCTAATCCTACCAACAGAGACTTAGGAAATTTATCCTCTAGCTATTTTCCTAATGCAAGCATAGACTTTTTATTGAAGTCATAACTTTTAGAAATCATTCTGAGGAGCACAGATTAAGTATCAATGCATAATATGTTTGACATTTTATTTGTATTTTAAAAAAGGTCTATAATCTCAAGTCAATGTTTTTCCCTTAAGCAAATTGGAGGGCAGGGACAGAAGAAGAAGTTTTTAGATAAAAGACAACAAGATTTCCTAAAATATTTTTGGTCTTTGTCTCCAGGCTGAGGCTGCCAAACTTATGCAAGAAAGTTTAGGGAAACTATAAGGTTTTTTTTTTAAATTATACATCTTTAACTCAGTAGGTCTTGAATTTTATCATTAGTTTTATAAAACCAATTGTTCCCAAAGTATAACAAAGGCCTGTGTTTTATAGGCCAAATAGACAATGCCTGATCATGTCACAGCTATGGCAAGAGGAAAATTGGATAAAAAGGCAGTTTTCATATCCAATGGGCAAGATAAACAAGTGAGAGCTGCTGACTTACTGAGAACAAATTTCTCCAAATACTGGCTTGCTGACATTTTCAAAAGATTTTTTGTTCTGACTTTCAAAATAGTTTCAGAATAATTTGTAACAGCTGGTCATCCATGCCACTCACGCTCATGAAAGGCTGCCTCGCTAAGCCCGATGGTAAATAATATATCCATCTGGCCCTCGAGGGGGGATTGGGTTCACTTGTTGCTCCATTGCCGCGTCTCCCTTCTGCCACTCAGTGATGACAGGCTGGAGTCAGACTGGGTGGTGTATGGTTACAGCTCTAGACTCTGTATTTGTGGGCACCCCACATTTCTAAGATAAGTTAGCTGATAGGATTACCAAAGCGTGATCAAATGCAGTCATTTCAGAAGGAGCCTGTATCACATTACCTTTGAAAATATTTTAATCCAGAAACATCATCCATGGATACAAAATCCATGAATATCTGACCTCTGGGCATGGCTTAGGACAGAGTATTCTGAGGCATCGCCTATTTGCTTCCTGGGATAAAAAATTCTGAGCTAGGAATAGAGGGGGAAATCTGATAATTAAAGGGGTCAAGGTAAGTATTTTTGAATGCTCTGAAAAGATGTGTGTGTGTGTGTGTGTGTGTGTGTGTGTGAGAGAGAGAGAGAGAGAGAGAGAGAGAGAGAGAGAGAGAGAGAGAGAGAGAGAGAGAGAGCGCGAGCTCGGTCACATCAGAAGTTCCCTCTGTAGTCTTCAAAGCTGATTTCTTACAGTTGGAGAAACCCAGAAGAATCAAGTACGCCATGATTTTGAAACTCAGTTTTTGTTCTACTGTTCAATTGCAGCTAGCTTCCTACTACTGAAAAAAAGAAAGGCGAAAGGCGATTTAGAATATAAGGACTGCTCATCGGTATTGCATTGCAAGATCCTTCCACTGGTTCACTCCATGACCCCAAGGTCAGTTTCTGTTGCTCCTGTTTTATCTTTTTGTGTTGACTATGGCAGGTGTGCATGAAGACTTAGGGTAGATGCTCTTTTATCCAGCACAGAATACTGCTGGGTCGTGTACTTATTTCCCATCTGTAACCTAGTCACATTCTAAGTGATGCACACATACATATGTAAAAAGGAGTAAGAAGAATTTGGATGGTTGAATCACTGCTTCCAACAGTCAGCACTCACTTTCATTATAGTCAGTAGGGTTAGCCTTAGAAGGTGGGGTTTAAGATCTGAGAATGTTAAGTGTCTGCACCCACTGGTACATTAATGGAGGAGAGCAGATGAGGGTGGATAGAAAAATGCCTGCTTTCTCCTCTGCCTCTGGGTCACACACATCCTGTCTGCCATCTAGCAGAGGTCCAAACCCAGAACAGAGGGTATTGGGGACGACAGGAGACTGTCAGGGCACATGGCCCCAGCTGATCCCATACACAACATGATGTATAACATTTATGTTACCATTAGCTACTCTAAGTGCACAGAAGAAACATCCCCTACCAGCCAGAAACAATGGTTCTCTCACCATCTTTGACCTCTAATCACTAAGGAGCTTTGGTTTTTCCAGCTATAGACATTCTTCATGTCTTTAATTCCTTATTCCATCAGATTCCCAGTCACCCCAACCATGGTTATCATCTTCTCTTCAACTAGGAAAATTAGGGTGCTTAAGTCAGCACTGCAGCACCAAAGGAAGCTTCACAGTAAAGTAGCTATACAGGGACCAGCCAGAGAGCCAGAATGCTCATCCCCACTGGGACCGACTCCAGTGGTCACAGGCCCAGGGTTCTTCTGTTCAAAGTGTTCACACTCAGGTGATTTGTGAGCTGTTGCTGAGCACATAATGGTCCATGTAGCTGCATCAGCAGTCGGGGCCCCAAATGTGTTCGCCTGGACCCAGTAACTTGAATTGGAGTCTGTAGAAACGTTCTGTTGAGTTCTAACCAGAATCTCTTTGGATACCAAGACTGAGCTGGTTATTGATCTGGGAAGATGTTCCAGTTCCTTCTGGCTACCTGTAAGGACTCTATTATAATGCTAAGGTTGGAGAGTGTCCTTTAAATAAGAGGAAAAAAATTCCTTTTGGTGTTTTGCATGCACAGAAAAAAAAAAAAAAACCTGTTTTCCTGGATGTAATGGGAGAGTTTCTAGCTTCTAATTTATCTTGGTGGTCTCTTTTTTTTTTTCTTTAATTTTTATTTATTATTGAGTAGAAGAACTGGTGTGTAGGCCAGAGGTGTGGGGACAAGAGGATTCACCAGAGACAGAGTGGGGAGCAGTAGGCGAGACAGGAGAGGTCTGCTGCACCATGTGGGTAGCTCCCTGCCCGGGGATCGAACTCAGGCTGCAGTGGCTGGTGATAGATTGATAGCATGAGACTTAACCCCGCTGCCACCAGAGAGGCCCTATAGTAATATTTTTATCTAAGAAATCACAAGTTCACAAATTCATAAAAATTTAGATGGGGCGAAGACCTCAGAGAGAGGCTGGCCCAGCCCTTTCACTGCGTGGTTAGGGAGGCCGGTGGTTTCCGGGGTCACCCAGGGGAGGGAGACCCTGAGTTACTCTTGCTAAAACAGGTGGTAGTTTTACTACTTTTGGAAGTAGTAAAATTCTGGAAAACCCAGAAATCAAGCAATCTAAATGGGTATTCTTAATTCTTTTTTAAAGACCAAATGGCTGAGTTGGCTCTGATCATTTCCAAGAGTATCCCCAGGACATGCTGCTACAGAGACACCTTCATCAGGCCTGCTCGGAAAGGGGGGACAGCCCCTGCCAGCCGCCCGTGCCAAGAGAGAGGCCTAGCGGCAGGCTAGCCTCCAGTGGCTTAGTAGACACTTTATCCCTAGGTTATATCCCTATCGATCCTTCTCTGCCTTTCTCCAAAAGGCAAGAGAGAATGAGGGAAAGGAGTTCAGGATGTCTGGAGGGAGAGATGATAAACACAACAGGGAAGTTTGGCTGTGACGCTTGAGCTGGGCCAGCTTTCAGTGCTCCACAGGTAACCCAGAGGCCCATCAGTGCCGTGTGCGTAAGTGAGAGTCACGTACTTAAAAAAAAAAATCAACCCTTTACTTGCATTCTAAGCTCCTATTTTGGGTGAATGCCAATTTTTTTCCCCAAATTTCCTGAGAGGGTGATACATATTTGGTTATTAATTAGAGACTAATGTCTCCTTCAAAATACAGTGAATGAAATATTTAAATCCTGTCCCTCTGTTTTTTATATTCCTTGTTCATACACCATGGCTTATGTTAACCCAGTGTTCAGTGATGGGTCAGCTCTCAGCTGAGCTTTCTGCTTTCATGTTTATAACTGAATTTTTCTAAAAGAAGAGCATCCATTTTGTTCAGGCATACACACTGGGATAAGCAGGCTTTGCATATTATTCCAATATATTTAACAATGTGGCTCTTCTCATTTTTCACAGAACAGAACACACTATACCGACAACCATTGAAAACCAGAAGATCGATTGTTCCAGTTAAGAACATTGAGACAACGGTGGTCAGGCTGCTCACACATGTACGAAACTGACTTCTCAGAAGACACAACTTCTAAGCAGCAGGACGATCTACTTTATGATGGAGACTTCTCCCAAATGAAGAGATGCTGCAATTATGGTTTTACCTTAAAAACTGATGTTCTTGGTATTTCAAATCAAGTGATTTTAACAGTAGAGGACCCTCAAGAAAAGGCTACACATAGAGAGATTTGCCGCAATGACGATATGACCATGACTGTGGATAAAAGAACTGAAAATTGTATCGACCAAAAACTTGGTAAAGAGAAACAGCTCATCATAAATCTTCATATTCCAATTAACAAAGGAAATCCTTCAAAGTCAAACATTTCTGATATTTCACTCCATCATCTTTCCAAAGAGGAATTCACGAAGGGCAAAGGCATTAGTGGTGAAACCCTCCCAGAGATCTCTAACACTGACAGTTTTGATGATGCTTTTATTAAAAACATTACTTTGCATTACGTCAGGAATGCTTGGCCCAAAGAACAAACTCCAGGACTCACTGATCAACTCAATCCCAAAAAGGGTGAAGAAAGCATTAATAAAACTTGTCACGCAACCATGACAGAAGAAAATATTTGTAAGTTAGAAGAGCCAGTGGCTATTGGTGATAGCAGTCATCAAGAAAATCCAAATTTTCTAACTAAAATCAAAAGTTCAAGTGACAAACAAAAAGGGTGTCAAGAACAGTCACCCCAGAAACAGTATACAGAGAATGCAACTTTGGACAGTGGGTTCAAACATGGCCAAGGCCAAGTTCACTGCCAGTTTTCTGGTTTCTCCAAGGTTGCCCCCAAAATGAATTTCCCTAAACATGATGTAAGTGAGAGACCACTTACACTAGATAAACAAACCAGCTCGTCCCCTAAACTGAGAGATAAGCCGGCTATTCTGCAAGATATGTTAGAAGCTCTGTCTAGGTCAAATTTTGTTGAAAAACAAGAGCAGAAAAGGAAAACTACTCAACTGTTACAACAGACACAGGTAGGTAAAAGTAGTCTCCTGGAAATAAGCATCAGGTCAGGGCTGCGTTCCTGTTCTGAGGTTCTGGGTTCCAGTTCTGGCTCAGCACCTTGACCTCTCTCTCCAAAGCAAAGTGAGGAGAATTAGGTCCTGGACTAACACCACCACAGAAGGGAATGAAATCCAAATTCTTCAACCTGGAATTTGAATTCCCCACCCCTTTGTCTTTTTTCCCCTTCTCTTCTTCTACCCTTCCAGACTTAGAGCTGTTTTCAGTCATCCTCAGTTACCTGGCTGGTCCCCTACTTCTCCTCAGGCCTTGAACTCTCTGACCTCCTTATCTTGACGGGAACATCATTCTCTGCTTCCCAGACACCTGCACATTTTTATGGCCTCCTTTGGTTCCCCAAGGAACATTCCAGAGTCACAATCTTTCCCCTCCTCGTTTGCTTATACTATTGTCAAAGATTTTCTCAGCCTGCTTTGGGTCATAATGATTTGGAAAAAATCTGCTTATTCCACTAGATTTGAAGAGTCTGTGGGCAACAAGCTTATCTCCCTCACCCCACTGACTGACTTCCTCCCAGGGGCCTGGCCTCATATCTGACATGTATTATACTCTGAGCAGCTAATGCTAAATTGAATTAAATTTAGATTTTTTTCCCAAAGATTTATTTATTTATGCATACAAGAGCTGGGGTACAGGCGATAGGCGTGGGGGGTGAGAGGATTCATCAGAGACAGAGTGGGGAACAGAACAGGCAGTTCGACTGAAATACCCGGCTGAGGGGAGCAGCGGGAGAGACAGGAGAGGTCTGCTGCACCATGTGGGTTAGTTCCCTGGCCGGGGAACGAACTCCTGCTGCATCGGCTGCAGGCAGGCCCCTGAATTAAGACATTTAATAATATATAACAAATAAGCTTGTCATATTGGCAACTATTTAGTATAGAATTTTGATGTTTAAATGTATGCATTTCCCCTTTTGCCATCTAACTTCTCAACATGCTGAGGCTCAGGATCACACAGATTATTTGAGGTTCAGTAGTTAGATCAACTCACATTCATGAGCAAAGCAAACATTTTAGGTCATTGGCACTTTCCTATGCCTGTCTATATACCCCTTCATGCTTCAACTCTCTCCTCTTCCAAATGAATGCCCTGGGACCTCCCTCAACCAGCACCACCACAGCCCATCACAGCCCACTCGACCTTGACTGGGACGTATAAGTTTGGAGAACTGTGCATCTCTGTGACACTGGGAAGTTGTAGGGTTCCTCATTCTCCTTGTAGGAGCACCTCCCCCAGGTGCACACAGCTCTATGTCTGTGCTTAAAAAAAAAACAGAACAGACACCAGGCTCACCCCTCTGATAATGGGAACAACGGGAAGACCCTCCAGGGGAATCACTTTGGAATTTAAGCTCCTGTCCAGTTAGCGGGTAGTGAATAGAAATGGGCATGTCCTGTGTAAACAAGGACTATTGTGACATCTTTTGGAAGTTAGCACACACAATTTAAGTTGATTCTCTACAGTGTGGCCACCGTGTACTGGTGACAGGGCACCAGCAGCAGAGATGTCAGCAAGGCCAACCCTCATGGAGCTTATGGTCTCGTTTTTGGAGAAATATTTGAACATTCCACACAGTAGCATCAAACATGACAGCAGTGACTGCTAAGAGGTACTGAAAGCCTGCCACGTGCCAGGTACTGTAGCTATTATGACCATTTAGTCCTCATAACAGCTCTGGGAGGTAGGTTTTGTTACTATCCCTGTTTTACAGCTGAGGGATTTGAGGTTTACAGTAATAAAGGTAATTGCCATGGCTCACCTGGCAGGTAAGTGTCAGAGTGGAATTCATACTCAGCACCAGTGCCCCAGCTCCTGACCAAGCTGGGCACCCCCTGGGAGACCAAAACACAACGGGCTGTCTGAATTGACACTGTCTGATTTATGACATTGCTACCCTCACAGCCTTGTTCACCAGTATTGACAGTGATGATTTCTTATCCTCTAATTATGCAGATGGGGCCGATGACACACATCCATCAAGAACATAATGCAGGTACTAGTGTTTCTAAACTTCTTTGATGTGGATATACCTTGACAACATTTTGAAAAAAAAGCAAATGGCAGTGGTTACCCCAGACTCCTGTATTCAGAAGTTAATAAAACTGCAGTGAGGTTGAGAAGAGCAGCAGTTAAAACTTTTTCTTTCTTATGTAGGAATAGAAGTGGAAACAAGTGTCTTTAAGTTGTCCTCTACCTCTCAGAAAAACCCTTCCCTAAGTTCGTCTTACATCTTACAAAAGCTATCCCGAGGGAACCAAATGTGTCAGATGTTAAGAGAACAGACGGATCAACTGAAGAATAAAGTAATACTTTGAAAACCTTTTATCAACAATAGAAGCAAGCAATTCAAACACGAGACACCATGCCATTAATGAAAATATTGCATTTTTTTCACTGCAGGTACAAGAATTTGCCAAAAGCATAGGACAGGAATCTCCTTATCATTTGCAAGACAGGAGGCTGGTAATAAATTTTATCCAATTTTTACATTTTTTTAAGATTTATTTTTATTTATTTATGCATACAAGAATTGGGGTATAGGCCAGAGGTGTGGAGGGGTGAGAGGAGTCACTAGAGACAAAGTGGGGAGCAGAAAAGGCAGATCTTCTGAAACACACTGCTGAGGGGAGCAGCAGGCGAGACAGGAGAGGTCTGCTGTGCCATGTGGGTCACCTCCCTGGCAGGGGATGGAACTCATACCGTAGTGGCTGGTGATAGCTTGATAGCACTGAGACTTTAACCCCTGCGCCACCATGAAGACCCCCCCATTTTTAAAAATCTTTATTGGGGAATGTGATGTGGTTAAATACCGATTACTTATAGCACCATGTTTCTCTACATTGGTGGCAGAGAAAATGATCTGGTAGAAATGTTCTGCTGGAGATGTAACTATTTTTTGGATGATAGGGATTAAAAGCATTTGGAATTCTATTTCTCTATGTATTTAACCCTTTTTCTTTCTCAGATCTATTGCTTAATGGATATTAAGATTCCCCATGATAAATTTCAGATCACAGGAGGCTCAAGAGAAGAACATGTCAGTCCTACCCATATCTGGCAACTCAACCTATAAAACTTTGAAAACTCTTTTAACATGATCTTGAAGCTATGCTTTTAACTTTCTTATCCTTTCTAGTTGTTGCATTTAATCAAATTGCAATTTATGTTGCTACCCTCACAGCCTTATTCATCAGTGTCAGGGTTGTGGGAAGTGGGAGTAGAGCCTGGTGATGGGGTTAAAAAAAAAAAAACCTGAGGGCCTCCCTGGTGGCGCAGCGGTTGAGCGCTGGGTTGAGAAGCTGCCCGCAGCCTCTGTGGCGCCGGTTTGATCCCCCGCTGCTCCTCGGCCACCAGAGGAGGGTCCCACATGGCGCGCAGACCTCTCCTGCCGCCCTCTGCTCCCCTCAGCAGTGTACTTCGGTCCTTCTGCCTGCTCTGCTCCCCGCTCTGGCTCTGGTGAATTCTCTCACCCTCCTGCGCTTCTGACTGTACCCAGTGCTTGTGTAAATAAATAAATAAAAATAAATAAACACAGAACTTAAAAAAAAAAAAAGCTGAGATGGTAGCCCCAGAAATGTGGGAAGTTTAAGACATAGTTGAGGCCACTGGTCAGTGACAGGAAGGTGGTAAGATGTCCTGCTCTAAAGGACACAAGCTCCAGGGCAGGCTGTGCTTCTAAAACTAGACAGCATAGCCAAAACTAGGGAGACCCAAATGCTGAGTCAGGGTCACCATTTCATTCCTTCCTCACATTAAGTAAATAACTCGTTCATTCTGGCATTCTAGTAGTGGCTCATCCTTGCCAGATAGAGTAAGGCACCCTGGAAGGCTTCCTGGATGTGATTTCTAAGTTGGGCATTGTAGGAAGAATAAAAGTGAGCTTGCTGAAGTAGGGGCCAAAGGTGTTCTAGGAAAAGCAATTGGCAGGTGCAATTACCCACAGCAACAAAGTTCATTACAGTATAATGAACTGTAAGGCACTGTAATTGACCAGATGGCGCTTGGTACTTGTGGAAGGGGGGAGTTTAGAGGAGCAGATGAGGACCATATCATGAAATGGTAAGGAACTTAGATTTCATCCTGATGTTGAGCGGTAGAGCAACATGAAAGGATTTCAAGCTGAGAAACAGTGAGTGCCAGGGGCCAGACTATAGAGACAGAGATTGGCTAGGAAAGCATTGTCCATGTAACAAGTTACGAAGGGCCTGAACCAAGGCCAACTAAATAGATGGAGAAGGACACACCCAAGGGTTTAAGGAAGTGCCAGTAGATTGAAAGAAGTAAAGCAAAGGAGGAAGCTTGGCTGATTTCCAAATTTCTAGTTTGGGCAACCAAGGAAGATCCAGTTCAGATTGGGTGTGGCAGGTAGGCAGGAGGCAAGGTGTCAAGTTCAATTCGGGACATTTTGAGATCCCTACAGACACCCATTTGGAGAGGCCCACTAGACAAGAGCAGTGACTCTGCACCTCAGGGGAGTTGTTTGGGGCAGAAATGGAGATTTGGCTATGGTTGTATTTGAAGCTATGAGGTGGATGAGATTGTCCAGGTAAAACATGCAGAATAAGCAGTGAAGAGACATCCAAGAGGCAGGTGAATGAGGAGTCCATAAAGAAAACCCAAAAAGTCAAGGTAGACCTGGAAGCGATTGAGTTTTAGAAGTTAAGAAAAAACAAGATTTGAAGAGGGGGAAATGGGTCACACCAGCAAGTGTTCCATTAAGGAAGGAACACAAGATGTGCTAACTGAGAGGTTATCAGGGACTCCTGCAAGCCTGATTGCAATGAAGTGGTGGATCTTTGGAAGCTAGAGTGCGGAGATTAAGGATGAAGTAGATGAAGGTGACCTCTGTGCTCTGGAACTGGGAGCACAGACTGTGTCAGGACAGAGCAGAGAGAAAAGATTCAAGGCACCAGCCTTATGAGACCTTGGTTCAGGAAGTTTCTACGTGATGTCAGAGGGCATTTAGGCTCCTGGCATTGCCAGCTTTGGGCTGAGACTTCCAGATCTACTCGGTGTGTGCTGGAGGGTCATACAAGCCAAAACTAATCTCAGCTTGAGCAACACAACATAATAGGAAGCGTCTGGATTTTGGGGCAGACATCCCAGCTCTACTTAATGGCCATAGAGTCTGAGACATGTAGTGTGACTTTTCATCTCAAAGTTGTTATGAGAATAAATTAAGGTACATTTATGGCTAGAAAACTGACTTCTCTCTTCTGAGATAGAATCCAACTTAAATTCCAAGATCCTAAATTATAACTCATAATTGACTTCCTTCTCTTTCTTCATCCTCTCCTTGAACACACAATTCCTGCTCATGACCATGTTCATGCTACTAGTTCCTAAATCACTAGCCCTAACTCATCGATCATAACAAGTATTTGTGTGACTCCACCTGCCGGGCCACTTCGTCTACCTTTGACATTTTCACTTAAACTTCCAATTTTCTCATTTTAATCAGCTATTTCACAATATTCCCACCTTCCAACCTCAAAAACTGATTGTTTCTTGCCAGATTTACAGAATCAACCAGGGTCCTGGCAGGAACTAGATAAGCTAATCAACTGGGGTAATTAAGGCGAGTTCAATAAAGCCATTATTTTACAACAGGTGGACAAGGTCAAAGGGAACCAACAAGGGACAGCAAGCATCTCATGGAAGGATACTGTGTCAGAATGGCAGAGAAAGCAGATCCTGGAGCCAAGGAGATTAGCCATGGCTATAGGAGTGGCTGACAAATTGGCTTTTGACTCACAGCCAGTCCATGACAACAAAAGTAGAATCAGGGAATTAAAGATTCCTACCTCATTCTTCTCTGATTCCTCTCCCCTGCTGTTTTCTTCCATTGACTGTACCCAACCAAAGCCAGGGGACAAGGGAGTCTGTTGGTGCAGTCCACTGAAGGTCTGTCTCCTGCCTGGGGCACAAAGACAGAGGATGGGTCTGGGAGGAAAACAAAATCAAAGCTACCTTTTTTATATACCCTCTAACGAATATGTATCTAGAAATTTTATTTTTTAATTTTTTTAATTTTTTTTTTATTTTTTAAATAAATTTTATTTTTATATTCCCCCATACAATTGCAAACGCCCCATTCTGACCCCAATCCTTCCCCTCCTGCCCCCCACCCCCCAAAAAGTGTCTCTGGTTCATAGTTTTTTGTTGATTTTGATTTTCACTTTCTTATATTCATTTTCCTGGTCCCTTATTTAAGTTTTCTAGATTCCTGCTATGAGTGAGACCATCCGGTATAGAAATTTTATTTTTTTTAAATAAGAATTTCCATCTATTTAATATGATCGTGCTTCTGGCACTATACATTATCTCAGTTATTTGCAAATATGAGTTGGAGGTTATTATCTCTGATGAGAATACTGAAGTTTCAAGCTCAAGTTAACTGAAATCTTATAATTAGTAGGTGATGGAGTCTGAACTTGAACCCTGGTGTGTCTGATCCTATAACCCTACTATGTTATCTTCCTGCTTTTGCCACTCACTCGCCAATTCTTTGTTTCTTCTGCATTTTTGTGGATACTGGCTGGTACTGGCCCTCCTAGGCATTCTTTATTCCTGGCATCAGTCTCACTTCTGCTGAGCCATGGCAAAGGACTGCAATCCATGGTCTCTTTTCCCGACTGCAATAAAAATATCTACAGCCAGGACTGCGCCATATAAATTTGCATCCCAAAATATGGGATTATTACTGTTCCCATCCAGGAAGTTCAGAGGCCTCTGAGCGGGAGCTGGTGGGGAAGTCAGAAATAACTGTGCCTCCCAGCTTTGTGCTCTGGGAGTGTTGTGAATGTTGTGAGTCTTGTGTTGTCTGTATTGTGGTTGTCAGACTAGAACAAAACAATGGTGGTAGCTCCTCCTGACCTTACTATAAGGTGCACCCAATTGTGTTCCTGGGAAAAACTACTGCACCTACAGGCATATGTGTGAATGATTCCAGCAATTTCACTGCTGCAGGTCCTGGAGAAACTTCAGGGACATCTGGAATTTCTGGAACAGGAGTTTCTGGCCACAAAGGAGAAGCACCTGACTTCACAACAGCAAGTCTACAAGCATGACGCCCCAGCTTTCAGTGACTTTGATCCAGAAAGGTTGGGCTTAAACTGTGTCAAGTGCAGGGGTCAGAGGTGACCTCCATCGGGTGGGATTCAGATGTAGCTGCTGGCTTAATGCTGGAGCACCACAGGGCGAGGGTCAACAAAAACTGTCTCACAAAGGAACTAGTGTTACCCTCTACAGCAAGTAGCATGAAATTCATGCTCCGTATAAGGTCCTGTGCTTCAGGACCCAGATGAAAGCCTGGAGGTCACATACTGGTCACCATCTTGCATTTTGTTGGGTGTCATTATAACTGGTTCTGAGACTCAGAAGAGCACAAGAAAACCCTAGAAAGGCTAGCCCCAAAGGACCTGCTCCTCTTCACTCTCTCCTGTCCTCTCCCTACTCTGCTAGGTTTTCTCTGGCCCCTTTTCTTCCCCCTTCCTCTCTCATCACAGATAAGATTTAAGGGGCAACAGGCAGGAGAGGATCATGGTTAATTGGTTAATGTTGAGCTGAGAGACCCACACATTCTGACAAAGTGGGAAGTTTAAACTTAAACTCAAATCAAATGATTCCCAAGCTACATCACGAGACTTGGATACACACACTTTCAACTGGCCATTTTCATGGCGCCATGTTCCTCTCTCTCTAAATAGTTTGATGACTCATTCCAGGACTCAAGGCTAGGATTGTTTCCATATAATTTCCTGGTATGAATTAAAAGGATCCATTTAGTAGGCCTGATATTTTTCTAACTTTCTATTCATAGCATTTTAACATGGAATCATTTTTGATGCCAAAATATTTCAATGGTTTATATTCTGGCAGTAGTGCATTGAGGTACTAGTCCCAAAGCATAATTTTTCTTTTTCAAAAATGAATAAAACCACTGACTTCTGTTATTTCAATGCTGAGCAATTAGACAGCAAGGATGGGCTTTTAATACTGATTTTTTCCCAAAGTCTTATATTTTTCTGGGAAAAAAGATTTTCACTTGCTTTTACTGCTTGTGAAAATGAGTAAGTGTATTTCTTTTCCAAGGAATCCCACTTGTTTTGACTTCTTTTAAGACAGCCTCTGTGCACGTTAAGAGCAAAGTTATTCAATGCCTTATTTATAGCCTACTTATACCCACCGTGTGTGGGTCACCCGGGTAAATAAGAGTCATATCCATATACAGGAGAAACTTTCAACACTAGGGTTAGGGAAAGACTCAGTCTCTCCCATAATTCAGTTCATACTCCTTAAGAGTAAGCAAAAGTTGACCTGAAAATCTTGCCAAACTACCACCACATACAGAAGGCTATGAAAGGAAGTTCAACTCCAGTTAAGAACTAAGAACGATATGGGCCTCCCATATTGTTAAAGATGTTAAAGACAGAGCTATCAAACTATTGCCAGCCACTACAGCATGAGTTCAATCCCCCAGCTGACCAGGGAGCTGCCCACATGGCACAGCAGACCTCTCCTGCCTCGCCTGCTACTCCCCTCAGCAGTGTATTTCAGTAGATCTGCCTGTTCTGCTCCCCACTTTCTCTGGTGAATCCTCTTACCACCCCTCCCCCCGCACCTCTGGCTTGCACCCCAGTTCTTGTATGCATAAATAGATCTTTAAAAAAAGAACTAAGGACAATATGTGAAAGGATTACACTGTCTTTGATCACTATCTTTTGAAAAGGTTACAGCTGTTGATGCATTTTGGACTATTTTGTAAACTGAGTTTGAGAGGAAAGTAATAGATTTTCATTGCAACTGTCCTCTTTATATGAAATATATTATTTTCCTTTATCCTTGGTCCTTTTCTGATAATTTATAAATTTGTTTGTTACATAAAATGTTGGCCACAAATTTTACTTATATAAAAGACTCTCCACAATGAAGGGCATATTGTGTGTAAAGCACAAGAGACAATCATCTGGAGCCTGGTCCTCCCATTCTCCCTTGGGTAGTGGGTGGTGATAAGCAGGACTCCTAGAGGTCTGGGTACCCCGAGAGCCTTCCGAGGGTTGAGTCCAAACGCCATTGCATTTGACTTTTTAAAAAGATTTATTTTATTTATTTGTGTATACAAGAGCTGGGGTGCAGGCCAGAGGTGCGGGGGGTAAGAGGATTTACCAGAGACAGAGTGGGGAGCAGAATAGGTGGATCTACTGAAATACACTGCCGAGAGGAACAGCCGGTGAAACAGAAGATGTCTGCTGAGCCATGTGGGTTAGCTCCCTGGCTAGGGCTCAAACTCAGGCCTTCACAGTGGTAGTACTGAGACTTAAACCCTAGGCCTCCCTGGAGGCTCTCTAATTTGTATAATTTTTTTCTTCCCTCCAATTTTTATCACATTTCGATTTATTGCTTTATTTCATGTGCTAAGTTTTTATAACAATATTGAATGATATATTCATATGTCATTTATCTAATTTAACCCATTAATGTAGTGAAATATATTAATACTCTAATATTTAACTATAGAATTGGGAAATTTAGAGATTTTTCCCTTTTCTTTTTCTGTTCCTCAAAAGTTAGTCTTTACAGAACTTATCAGTATGCCTACTTGGACTGTGCCCTTATGGGGATACAATTTTAACAATATTAGATTTCCTACCTCCTTTTAAGTAGGTTTTGATAATTATATTTTCCCTAGACACATGTCCATTTCATCTAGATTTTAAATTGTATCGATACGAAGTTGTTCAATCGCATTTGATTTAAACTTTTGTTTTTTCTTCCTCATATTTCCCTATATCTTCCTCATTTTTGTTGTTTCAAGTCAGACTTCCCAGTGGTTTATTTTACATATTTAAAAAAAATTACCCATTACCCAGTTTATTTAACAAATATGTAATGGGTGTATATGTGTACTGGGGAATGTTCTGTATTTTACAGATATTTCCAAGGAAAATATTTTACTGATCAAATTCTTTCAAAGTTCATTTGCTTATTTTTATGAATATCTCCTTATTCCTGGGTTTTAAAATTATCCTTTTATTGCCTTCTTGTTCTGGATACTTGATTGATTCCTATCTATTTGTTTATGCCTTTACCAAGCCCACGTTACCTTGACTACCATCACTCTATGATAAACATTGATGTTGGGTACTGTCGTCTTCCTATGCTGTTTGACCACCCTCAGTGTTTTGTCTTTCCATATAAACTTTACAATTTTACAATATTCACAAAATAATTTGCTGAGATTTTGACTGGGATTACACTGTGCCAAAAGATCAAGTTGGGAAGAACTGACATCTTGACAATACTGAGTGATCTAATCATGGATGTAGAATGTCTCCATTTGTTTAGTTGTTTTTTACGTCATTTATCAGTTTTGCAGTTTTCCTCATTCAGATCTTGTACATATTTTGCTTGATTTGTACCTAAGCATTTCATATTGGGATCCTAATGTAAACGGTATGGTGTTTTTAATTTCAAATTCCACATGTTCATTTTGATATGTACATGTGTACTGGGTAATGTTCTGTATAGAAAAGAGGTAGACTTTTACACAAAAACCTTGTAACCTTCTATCTTTATAACATTGTAGCTTACAGCCTTGCTACAATTGTTTATTATTTCCAGGATTTGGGTTTTTTTGGTCAATTCTTTCAGATTTTCTACACAGATGATCATTTTATCTGTGAACAAAGACAGTTTTGATTTCTTCCCTTCCAATCTGCATACCTTTCCTTTCCTTTCTTGTACCTGTGTCTTACTGTATTAACTAGAACATTCAGTGCAAAGTTGAAAAGGAAATGCAAGTCTTTTCCCTGATCTTAGTGGGAAAGCAAGGGTATACTTTTTAACATTTTAGAATTTGTTGACTTTTCTTTAAGTTTTTTTTTTTTTGTGGATTAATACAAGGTAAATGTAATGAATTTAAAGACAATATACATATATACATATACATATAGATAAAGCTTGTTAGTTAAATTATTTAGTTATTTCAGGTCCTTTCTCCTTTCCAGCTTATTTCCACAGAATCATAGCTCTTAGAATTGTCAGGGACTTCAAAATAATGAGATCCAGATGAGCAAAGTACTATTTTCCCATGTTATAGCTTAGACGTTGGTGGCATAGAAAGATGAAGTAATTTACCCAAGGGTACAAGGCTAATGAATAACAAAATAAGGACTAGAGTCGAGGCCTGCAGTGAGACTCGAAACAGGAAGTGCCCGTCATCACTGGTGTACACCATCCTTCCTGCCGGAGGACAGTCACGTTATTAATACAGATCAATGCTACACTCAAGAACTCTGGTTACTAATTAGAATGTTGACTGCATGCCCAATAAGAAGCTTATTTGTTTATGTTTACTTAGACAAGTGGAAGGTGAAATCTTCAAGTTGGAGATGCTACTTGGAGATGTTAAGGAGAAAATGGAGAGAGGCAAATATACATCAGCTCTCTCCCTTCCCATGAGTTCTCCCAACAACCCGGATGACTTGGCATCCTCTCCACCCTCAAATGAGGTAATGCAGCAACCTACAACCCAACTTCATGCCAGGAAAATGGTTTTTATGCATTTCACTGAATCACCAGTTCTGTTTCAGTATTTCACGAACACTTAACTTTTCCGTAAGTCATATTTCAAATGGAACCAGCTTAAAAAAATTAGAAACTATTTCAAGTGTTGGATTTTGAAATATTGTATTAATTTAGGATGAAATCTTGCAGTTAAACTGATGAGCTGATACAGAACTATTTCTTCTGGATGAACAGTGTTTTTGTGTGGCTCTTGCCTGGCAGAAATAATTTTTCTTCTTGCTGGTTTTGTTCTCCTTCTTTTGAATAAAGAATGACACACACAGTGAAAGAACTCTTCCCCATGAATCCACTGCTGCATTTTCTTTGTCTCAGTTAAGCTCTTCTGGGTTGTCTACATAGTCATGATTAGGAATTTAAATCAATCACCACTGTCTTTCCACACGTTTTGTTCTTGTAGCCTCAACTATTAGAACATTTCAGACTAAATTACAATTCTGGGAACTGAATCATCTGGGTAATTGTCTTAAAGGGACTCTTGTTTTGCACAGTGTTTGAAGACACTGTCTATGGCTGGTATTAAAAACTTGATAAGTTTTTGTTAGAGCTAAATACAAGATGATGATTATATAAACTTTAGACCTTCAAAAGCAGTGTTTGTCTCCTCAAAAACACCTTGCAAAATCTCATTCATTCAAGGCCCAGCTTCAGAGTGCAGCCAACTATGTAAGCTTAGCCACCAGCTCCCCCACCTCAGCCAAAACCTTTGCTCAGGCCTCTGTGTCCCTACAGCACTGTGTCTCACTAAACCTGGTGCTTTTGTACCCATCTTTGTATCCCAAACATCTGACTGAATGCAGGATGAGAGTGAGTGGACCCACCTGGACTTTAATGATTTTGATGCTTCACAAGCAGCCTCCAAGGTTAACAGCCCATTATACCTCTGGTCCTGAACCTGAATTAGCTTCAAGGTGCTGTGAGGGAGACTTGTGAGTCACCCTGGCTTTCTGGCCCTCAGGCCTGGCTTTGTTCTTTACTTGGTCCTACCTGAGTTTATTGCAACTATTGGAAAATGATGAGAATTTATAACTTTGTGGTAAACAGCCCTGAAAAAAGAAACTATCTTTTTTTTATCAGCAAAGATTTGCTGAATGTTCTATTTGCTAAATGCTAGGCACTTTTTTAGGTAATGTGGATACAACATAAACACGACTGACATCATCTGCCTTCAAGATGCTTACATTTCTGTGAGAGACACATACATTGAACAAATAAAATGAGCACATAATTACAGAATATTAAAAGTGCTGTGCAGGAAGTAATAATACCTTCCTTGTGACTGAAGTTAGACCCTCTGTGTCCAAATACTAACTTTGTCATTTATCAGCTTTGTGGCCCTAGGAAAATTCCACAAGCTCTCTGTGCCTGCATTTTCCCCTCTGTAAAATGGGGGATAATAATATCTGCCTCACAGAATTGTTGAAGGCATTTAAATATGGGAAGTGCTTACGACAGGGCCTGGCTTATAATAAGCACATTACTCGGGCGTCAGCCAGCGTGACTACTAAGCAGTGGGCTATGACCAAAAGTAACTCAGTGGGAGGGTAAGTTCTTCAGAAGAGATGAATTTGAACTGAGTCCTAGTTGATGAGAAGGAGGCAGCTAGGTGCGGAGTCTTGAAAAAAGGACTCCAGGCAGGAAGTGATGGTAGGTTGGGGTGGGGATGTGGAATTGAAAGCTGAGGGGCAGCAATCCTAACGGCAAGTCCTCAGTGCAGCTGCTCAGACTCCCAAAGAGCACCAGATGCCCTTGGTGGTCCCGGGGCTCATGTGGGCATAAAAAGGACAGGGATACCCCCCCCTACACACACAAAGTGGGCAGCCCCTTTTACACAGTCCCTCCCAAGGGTCTAAGCGGCACAAGGGCAGACTGAGGACTACATAACTGGGGAGACTGTCCTTCCTCTCCCAACCTGCACCCTTGGGGTGCCTGGGAAACCGGGGGAAGGGGGTCAGCCTGACTTCTTCAGCCCTGTTGCTGCACAAGGGAGGGCCGGGAAAAGAGGAGAAAAGGCGAGGTGATACATGGTGTCTCCGCCACATTCTACTTCAGATTACTCCTTCCACTGCCCCCGGGTGTTGAATTAAATTCCCAGTAATTAAAGTAAAAATAATCCCTGAAATTGGGACTCCCAGAAAGCTAAACAAAATCATTATAAATTCAAACTTCCTTTAAAAACCAAAACAACACACTGCAACACACAACCAGGGGGATGTAACTGCCCAGGACCAACCTGATAAGTGGCCATGAGGTTGTCTGGCAATTCCAGGGAAAAGCCCAGCAGCCTGGTCCTCGCTGTGTTCAGCTCATTTCACAGCTCCTGTAACCAGCAATGCTGAATGAGACTCTGAAATTTGCAGGATTGTGCTCACCTGGCCCTCATGCATTGGTACCTGGGTACTGGTGCTGGGGAGAGCAGCTAACGATGCTAACATTTCCTACCCTTTCAGCACACAGGAGAAACCTACCTCGGTCACCTGGTCTGCCAGGGCTTCTCCGGCTGCATCTGTGGACCTTTAATCCAGCAGGTCTGGGTGAGCCTGTGTCTCTGCGTTTCCAACAAGGCCCCAGGTGATGCCAGTGTTGGTCTAGGGACCACAATGGAGACGATTTCATTTCGAATGATTTGGAAATACTGGGATTAAAAAACCTGAGCGTCTAAAATGGTGACAAAACCGTAAGGAAAAAAGTTAATTGTGTTCCTTCAGAGTTTAACAGTTTGCAAAACTTTTTGCAGAAGAGGTGGAAGCTTAGAAAGATGAGATTTGCTAAGGGCAAGTGACAGACATTGAACCCCAGGCCTCCCAGCTGAGGTGAGGGCATCTCCTAGGTTCTGCTAATGAAATCTATCTTCAGAGTGCATGACAAGGGTCACCTGCAGCCCTAGAAGTGATAAAAGGAAACACAAGAGGAAGTGGAGGGAAAAACCATTATTTTTTTAATTATAAAAGCAAACTATGCTTATTGCAAAAATAACCAGCAAGCACAGAAAAATATAAAGAAATTTCAGGGCATAAAATCATTCCTAATATTTTAGTGTACATCCCAACTTTTCTGTGCATTCACATTCATTTTTGTAAAAATGGGATCCTGCTATATGTATTGTTTTACGATCTGCTCTTTTCATTTAACATTATACTGTGGGCATCTCATCATTTAGACTCAACTACTCTTTCATACTTAAGGACTGCTCTGTATTTCATTATATAGATGTACCCTGATTTATTTAAGCTATTCCTTGTGAATAGAGTGTTTTTTTCATTTCTTTGATATTATTGTAAGGGGCAGGAATGGGCACAGGGCAGGTTTTCTATGATCCCAGCAGACGGGGTAAGGGAGGAGTCAGAGTCCTGGAGCCCTCGGTGGCTTTTGTAGGCTTTTATTGGGATTTACCAGGTATACAGCAGGCAGGGGTGCTGGGAAGCCAAGAGGCTGGCAGGCCTCCCAGCCCCCAGCAAGTCTTCACCCTAGGCTCTAAGGCCTTCTCTCATGTTCTCTCTGCTCTTCCCATGGCTCTGCTTCTCTCTGGTGTCCCCGTGATGCCGCCCTTAAAAGTGCAGTATGAGCCCAGGTGAATCTAATCTACATATGCCCACACCCTACTCCAGGTGCCCACCATCAGGCATGCAATCCGAATGGTGGGAGGGCAGAAAAGCCTGATACCTTTTACCTTACCCTATAATTATAAACACCGCTGTAAGTAACATCATTTTACATGCAAATGTAAGGTCAGGAAGGACACTGAGCAGGTTTTCTAAGATCCAGCAGACCGGGTAAAGGAGGAGTCAGAGTCCTCAGTGGTTTTTTGCAGGTCTTTTATTGGGATTCACCAGGCATATGGCAGGCAGGGATGCTGGGGGGCCGGGAGGCTGGCAGGCCTCCCAGGCCCCAGCAGGTCTTCACTCTGTGGGCTCTCTGGCCTTCTCTCGGCTTCTGCTTCTCTTGCTTCTCGCTCGGCTTCTGCTCGGCTTCTTCTGGCGTCCCCATGGCGCTGCCCTTAAAAGCCCAGTCTTAGCCCAGGTGAATCCTATCTACATCTGCCCACACCCTATTCCAGGTGTTCACCATTAGGCATGCATGTATTCAGGACCGCAAGGATCCATCATGTATCCTGATGACGGGAGGGCAGAAAAGCCTGACATTTTTCCTTACCCTACAGCAAACTTTTGACCATAGTTGATCAAAATAATCAACTTAGAATAAAATCCTAGGAGTGCAGTTCAGGGTTCAAAGGGTACACATTGAAAATTTGGATAAATGGACCTTTAGCCAGGTAATGCCAGTTCATACCCCACAGCAGGGTGTGGAAATGCCAGTGTCTCCAATATGAAACCATACTGGGTATTTTTTTTCTTTTCCTTTTCAATCTTTACTAAAGCGATGTGTTTTAATCTGTATTACTTTAAAAAAAAAAGATTTATTTATATATACAAGCACTGGGTACAGTCAGAAGCACGGGAGGGTGAAAGAGTTCACCAGAGCCAGAGTGGGGAGCAGAGCAGGCAGAAGGACCGAAGTACACTGCTGAGGGGAGCAGTGGGGGGCAGGAGAGGTCTGCGTGCCATGTGGGACCCTCACCCGGTGGCCAGGGATCGAACCGGCGCTGCAGAGGCTGCGGGCAGCTTCGCAACCCAGCACTCAACCACTGTGTCACCAGGGAGGCCCTAATCTGTATTACTTTTAATCATTGCTTTAATCGATATTACTTTGCCTATATGTGAAATTTAACCATGTGCATGTTTCTTGGCCATTTGCACCGCCTCTTTGACATCAACATTTTATGTTAGCAAAACTGAAAACTTAAAAAACTGCCTTTTTAAAAAGGCAGACAACTGAGAAAATAATAGAAGTAAAGTTTGGCAGTGAGGTTTCATCAAAGTTCTCACACAATTGCACAAAGGAGAATTGTGATTAAAAACACAACTATTAGGGTAAAAATTGAGGTACTGGCTCCATCACCTATTCTGAGTCGACCTCAACAAGTTGTTTACCTTCTCTGACTTCATATTTTTCATGGTTAAAATGGGAGCACGTGGTGGAGGGAAGGAATAAAGGAGGGTATGTAAGAAGCACCTGCACAATGAGCAACAAACCAATAGCTGCTTTTGCTAATAAGTGAACACTGAAACCCTCCAAAATATTCATGGACAAAGGCTATGAACTTAAAAACCACAAGTAGGAAATACAACCAATAAATAAGCATATGGGAAAATGTTTATGCTCATTTTTTTTAGCAAAGGGACATTTTAATAAGAGGAAATGCAAATGAACACAAGGTGCCACCCACTCCCCTTCTTAAATTAAGAAAACATTTTCAGGTGGTAATTCCTGATGCAGAGGAAGGTGTGGTCAAGCAGCCGCCCACATTGTTGGTGGCTGTGTAATTCATACAACTTTTGTGAAAAGCAATTTAGCATTCCTGTCATCACACAAACATGCTGGCGATTTGGGACCCAGACATTTCCTAAGGAAGTAATTCAAATTATGGAAAAAACTATCTGTACAAGGATGCTGATGCCAGCGTGGTGTTTTAATGGTGGGAAACACGTTTACTTTCTATTGACATAAAGAGGAAAACCATAGTAAATAATACACAGAGGGCGGGATCGGCCCTCTGTTCAGTAGTGAAAGATTTTTGTGTTAAGGAAGGACATATATGCAATAACTCAGGTCTCTAGAGAGTCCCTCAACCTTATTTTAATTAGCAGTAGAATACATTTCTTTGGAAAAGCTTAGGGCTCTACCTCCAATCAGACTGATAGATTTAAAAAATCATCTTTTTTTAAAAATTTATTTATGCATACAAGAGCTGGGGTGTAGGGCAGAGGAGCATAGGGTGAGAGGACTCACCAGAGACTGAGTGGAGTGCAGAAGAGGCAGATTGACTGAAATACACTGCTGAGGGGAGCAGCAGGCCAGACAGGAAAGGTCTGCTGTGTCATGTGGGTCAGCTCCCAGGCTGGCTGGGGAAACTAACTTGTGCTTCAGTTGCTGGTGACAGCTTGACAGCATTCTTTAACCCCTATACTACCTTGGAGGCCCTAAAAATCATCATAAATCTTTCCCTCCTTTGGCGGAGCTTGCAGTAATTTGAAACTAAAGGGGAAAAAAGTTTGTAGTGGGGAGTAGTCTTTCATCTGTAAGCCAGATTTTATGATCTGTTTGGAGAAGGAAAGACCTGAAGCCAGTGTGGAATCTTTTTCTGAGCCCAAGGCCATTGCAGGAGTACAGGCCCTGAGAGAGCTCAGGAGGAGGCTCCAGCAGGCAGCGGGGAGCTCAGCTGCAGGCTGGGCTGTGTGTGAGCAGCTCTGGTGTGAGTCACTTCCTGTCACATCCACATCTGCCTGTGTTTGTGGTGCAGGAGGACCCCAACGCCCCCCAAAGGCAGGACCGTGCAGAGACAACCAGTCCTCGCTATGCCTTCTGCCATTGGGTACTTGAATGGTGAGGTCTTGTACAAGTTCCAGGTTGGGAGGGAGCCAGGCCTGGGGTGAGGACTGCAGTGAGAGTGGGCGTCCACTAAGTGAATGGGGGTGGGGGCATCAGAAGTTACTGACCAAATTGTAACAGAATCACAGGTCTCCAGGCTGGGCAACTAGCCTGGCCTCCCTCCCAACTTACAAATCCTTCCAGCAGTCACTCTCCACTGAGGAAGTATTTTAATAAACCACATGCCTCAGCCCCGCCAGGGGTGGCGCCCCGGTAGGGCCAGGCCTGTTAAAATCTCCCAGGTGATTCTGATCAGCCCTGACAGTTAAGAATCAGGTGACAGCACTCAAAGGGTGGTTTCTTCTGTAGGTTTTGTTTGAAGGGAAATTACTATATGCCATTATATGCCACCTTCCTCGCAGGAAGAGAGAAAATCACCTATTGGGTTGCCCCCCCCCCCATCCTCCTTTGCAGTCCCGCTGAATTAGGCCTAATCCCATGTCTCAGGGTTTATTTCTCCCCATTCCTACCAATAAATCTTCCTGAAGTAACAATTGGCAAATTATGTCAAAGTTGTAGATCCTAAGGAGAAATTAATATTTTCGAAATTCTCACTGGATCAACTGTTAGCTCGTGTGAATTCAGAATCTTTTTTTTAAAGATTTATTTTTATTTATTTATACATAAATAAATAAATACCCCTGCACCTCTGGGGTACAGGCCAGAGGTGTGGGGGGTGAGAGGATTCACCAGAGACAGAGTGGGGAGCAGAACAGGCAGATGTACTAAAATACACTGCTGAGGGGAGCAGTGGGTGAGAGGAGAAGTCGGCTGTACTATGTGGATCAGCTCCCTGGCTGGGAATTAAACTCATGTCACAGTGGCTGGCGATAGCTTGATAGGGCTGAGACTTTAACCCCTGAGCCACCAGGGAAGCCCTGAATTCAGAATCTTTTATTTGAAGCGCCTCCAAGCTCGGGAGGCATGTGGATTGGGGCCAAGGTTTGGCTAATTTACTTTTGAAAGGTCAAGAGTCAAGGAAGGAGTTTCTGTTTAGCAGCCACTATTACATGCACGTAATGAACGCTAATGGAAGCAGATGACACGGCCTTTAAGACTGAAATTTCCTGCAGGAATGGGCGCTTGTCATCGTGTTCTATTGCATTTCCGTCTCTTCACAAAGAAACAGGTGTTTGTGCTAAAAATGACTGTGTCATCTGGGGTGGAACATGGCTTTACACAACATGCCCGTCGATCAGCTCCTTTAAACATAAGGGACACTAATGATGCCTCCTTCCCAAGTCGCCCCAGACCTAGTATGTTTACTTGGTGAATTAAAAATCTAGATTTTGAATATTTAAGGTTTTATTAAGTATAATTTAAAAATTTGACAAAGAAAATTTTGATTTAAACATTAAAGGTTTAAATGGTTCTCTTCCAGATTCCTAGTCTAGACCTTATAGAACCACTTAAGTACCAAGATGAGGACTGTGATGTTTCAGTCTAAATATACTCTTTTATGATGAAGAAGATGGAAGAACCAAGCATAAAATGAGATCTAACAGTAAATCTACTACTGAGGAGTGATGAGGAACTTTCCACGAGTTATAAATTAAAATCTTAGTAAAATACATAACCCCTAAGGAACTAATTGAATGGAGGGCTATATACTCTCTACTGTTAGATTAGGTATCTCTCAGGGTGTGTTCTTTATGAAGCTTGCTTAAGTACATACTGTTCCAGGATATTGGCAAAGTATTATATACATGCAGATAATATGTATCCCGCATATAAAATACTTACCCCTTTGTGTTATTTCTGATGGAAAACTTTGGACTGAAGAATATACTTTAGCTCCATTGTCTTGTTAAAATATAGCAGATAGCCATTATGTTTGGCAAGAAGACTTTGGCACTCCAAGAAGTTTAAAAGAGGCAGAAAAAGAAAGTTATGTGTTGGACTGAAATCACTTGAGACAGATCCAAGTTTTCCACTTTGGAGAGCAGATGTTCAAATGCCCTGGAGGAGGAGGGTGGAGACGGAAAATGAGGTGTGGGAAAATATGTGACTCAGGCGGAGAGCGTGTTTTTCCAGAGGAGGGAAAGCGCCTCACTTCTCAAACCCCGACCCCACAAACCCTGCTGGCAGCTGGCTGGGCACAGTGGGATGTGCCTGCAATGTGCCAGGCACACGCTCAGGCTCATCCCCATGGGAGGAATCATTTTGTTCCTGCAGACTCAGTCCAGGATGACACGGGCACAGCGCCTTCCACACTGAGAATGAGCAACTTTCCCTAGGGCTGCGATGGCCTCCAAGGGTCTGTGTGAGAGCTTTGCTAAAAACTGTTATTGATTATAATTTCTTTGGCAGCGTTAGAATTTCTGTAAAGGAGTAAGGCTGAAATTACAGACTGGTAAATGGAAGCATCTTGGTAAATGACAATTCTAGTAGTTTCTTTCTGATGCCCCCTGGTGGCCTTACACAGCTAAAATGAACCCTCCATGCTTCCAAAGACATACATAAGACAGGACATAATCCACTCTGGGCTTTTTGGATACTTTTGCTTTGTACTTACAGAGCCATAGCCACATATGACCCAGTTGGCAGGTGGGGGAGGGGGACAGGGAGGGGGGAGAGAGAGAGAGAGAGAGATTCTTTCCGTAATAAGAACTGATTTTGAGACATGAAAAAACTCCCAAGTTTCATAATTCCATACTTCAAATGTCTATATTATGTATGTGTGCATGATAATTAGATAGTACCCCTGGTAACAAAACAGATTTACTCTTAGAGTATAAAAATTCTTACCAGGTCAAATGATGCTGGTGCAGTTCCCTCAGGGAAGCTCTCAGCCAGGCAGGTGGAGGATCCCTATGTTGAGGCTGATATGCGGCTGCCTTGCTCCAGGGGCTGTAAAAGACATTAAATTTCAGCTTTACTGACTTTCAAGAGCTCTGTTAGAATAAGCACACTAAAAGTTTATGGGGTCTTATGTGCCTCTTTTTAGGCAGCAAAGCATGGAGGAAAAAGGCCACAGAAGCAGCAACTGTGGAAGGTCTCTCATTGCCATGCAAGAGAGGGCACTGCACCCGGCTTCCGTTCTCAGTAAGTGGAGGGGCCCGAGGGTCTCAGTGCCCACTCTTCTGTGTCCCTCTCCACAGGGTCTGCTCACAGAGGCCAGCTTGCCATCTGCCACTCCCAACAACACTGCCTCGACTAGGCTGTTGCATGTTATGTTTTTGCGTGTGTGCAAAATATAAAGAAATTAATGAATGACTAGATTTAAACAAGATGTGGTCAAGTAGGGGGAAAGTGCTGGCATATTTCTGGCTGGATCACAGGGCTCCATGGGCCGGGTCATTGGGTGGTCTCATTTCTATGTCATCAGCTTCCCACATGACCCACAACCTGCACCTGCTAAACTTATCGGCCACGGGTAAGTTGTATGGACTTGTCTACACACATTTCATAGAAGCAAAGAAAGAGCTGGGAGGAGACTTAGAGAGCACCATGTATGGAATGCAGTGACTTTTGGTTATAGCAGCCTTTGTCTGAAGATAAACAGAAAAAAAATCCCCTGGCAGAACTGCCCTGGATGAGGAAGAGGTGGGGCTGAGGCCTGACTGCTCAGGCAGCTCCTGAGCATGAAATTCACCAGTGGTTGGGCCACTTGGGTGACTGAGCCTAAGTTCACACAGGGGAAACTGGGGCCAGAGAGGTAACAAGGCTCATGTCACCCAGCTGGTTAGCCAAGAGCTTTCCCTTCAACTGGCTATGCTATGTCACATTTAGTTCTATTTCTTCTCCATAGATGACACTTTCCCAATAATCATAATCAGACTTATTGATTGAACACTTACCATAGTGAGTGTTCCTCTGTTACTGTTGCAGTAACAGATCCAAGGTTTGCAAAGTAGACTCAAGAGGGCCCCATAGGGGGTCTGAGACCCTTTCCTGGGGTCATGATATCCTGTTTTCCAGTAATATATCTTTGCAAGGCCAATACTGCAATTGAATGAATGGAGAAGCAGTTATGAAATCCAGCTTCTGCCTAATTAAATTAGCCAGATATTCAAGATGCATGCCAAAATATAAAATACCCTATGTATTAATAATATAAGATGGATTTATTTTTGTTGTTTTTAAATGACTTATTTGTTTTTATTGCCTCAGTTTAAAATTCTACAAAACAAGTCGCAGGACTGCTTGTTCAGTTTTAGGAAAATCCAAATGATTCCAAACAGGCAAATATAACTTGAAATGTACCTACCCGCCAATCCATCTTCAGCTGCCTGGAAGGTGAACCATAGCTCTTCTATAATGCAGGGGGAGGTTTTTCACCTGAGGTATATAATATGGCACATTTTACAACATATGGTAGGTATAAACTGTAAACACAAGCTCTTTAGGGCCTCCGATTTTAGGATTGTAAAAGTGGTCTGAAATAAAAAATTTGAGAGCTGTTAAAATAGCGTATATATGTAAGATGGGAATTATCTTTATTTTATAGCTAAGGAAATGGAGGCCTCTGGTGGTAAGGCTGCAATCAAGATCAATCATGTGAAAGCCCGACTGGACTGGACAATCTCCTTCCAAGGTGGTTCCCTCACATGAGCACTGTTAAGTTTCTGTTCCTTGACAAGTGGATCTGTCCAATAAGCCAGCTTCCCCAGAGCAAGTGATCCAAGAAGGAAGCTTCAATGTCCTTTGGAACCTAGCTTTAGAAGGTGTACACCACGACCGTCACTTAATTGTTTGTTAGAAGTCACCAAATCTAGCCCATTCTTCCTCAGGGAAAGAGGAATTAAACTTTACCTTTGGAAGAATAGGTCAAAGAATTTGTAAATATACTTCCAATTATCACATCCCATGTACAATGGAACATGCCCTTTCCATCGTACAGCACAACCTTCCCAGGAGATATCCTCTGTAATGTGCCCAGATTCAGGATCGAAAAGGCATTCAATGATCATCAACACAGTGAGGTTTGGGAAAGAAGGAAAACCTTCCTAGAGTTTTTTCCATTTGTGATTTGCATCTTGAAAAATGTTAAAAATGAGTGTGATTATGAGCCGGTAGCACTGGCAGCAGCTTTGTCCCCTAGTCTCATCTCACCTGAAACCAAAATATTGGACACCCACACCCACACCTGATGCACTCCCCGAGCAGGCTGGGCCCCCATGCGCTGGCCTTACCTGAGAGCGCCGCTACCCACAGCCTGCTACCAAGCTCTGGGTCCACACCAGGCCCGGGTGCTCTCAATTGTCAGCCTCTTCGTGGCTGATGAGGACACAGCTATATTCAGATTCTCAAGTGGGCTTATGAATTTGATATAGAGAAAAAAAATTTCCAATTGCTTTGTCAACATAAGACAAGCTCCTGGCCACAACAGTGTCTGAGAAAATAACATGAATGTATCAGAACAAACCTGGAAAAAGATAACTACAGATGCAAGCTTGTCTGATAATTCATGGGCTAATCCTTACAGATCAATTCATTCAGCAGCCTTGTGCTAAGCACCTCTATGCTAGAGGTATGCCAGAAAATTCTTGAGACTTTATCAGAACTGTTACTTATCACATCTCTTACTTGTCAGGAGGAAGTCCCAAATGTCACCCGTATGCTAGCAACCCCGCCTTGTTACTCAGCTTGATGGCACAGCTGGGCAAGCTGAGCATTTAGGTGGCTAATGCAAACCTTGTCCAGTTCAGGCTCTCTTGTTCACACTACATCGCGTGACTATAATGATCATACTTCTTTTTCATAACTTGGGCTTTTCCAGGTTCTGATATGGGACACAGCTGCCATTCTGCTTCTGGCCCTGGACTGCAGAGCAACACACATGAGGACTGTGGCATGAAGGTTCCTTGTGCCGGGAAAGTCTGCGACAGAGAACCATCTCATGGTGAGAGTCACTGGGAGAGCTGGGAAAGAGGGGACAGCTGTTGCTCCCAGGCAATGAGTTGTGATTTTACTCTTTTCTTGTTAGAATTTGTTTATAGATACAACACCCCAGAACACAATTATTCAAATCACAGTGAAAGATGTGCCTTTGTCCAGCTCTGCTTTTTAAATGAAAATAAAAACTCTTCACGGTGTAAGTACCTCTCCGGCATGCTTCCACTTTTGTAAACAATGTAGTCTTTCAGGTGTGGGAGACCCACACACAATGGCCACTGCTTCCTTTTGGGGAGCCCCCGACCTATCCAGTGTGCTCCCCAGGCGCCCAGCACCCACCTGATGCTTCTGCAGCCAGACCTCTATGTGGACAGGTGAGGCCGAGCTGGTGCATATAAAATCCCAACAACGAAGCACTCTGAAGGTGGACCTCCCTGGTGATGTAGGGGTTAAGCCTCAGCATGACCACCGTTAAGGCCCTCTGCCTGCAGCAGCTAGAGTCCAAACCCTGGCCAGGGACCTCACATGGTACAGCAGACCTCTCCTGTCTCGCCCGCCGCTCCCCTCAGCAGTGTATTTCAGTAGATCTGCTGTTCTGCTCCCCACTATGTCTCTGGTGAATCCTTTCAACCCCTGCACCTCTGGCCTACACCTCAATTCTTTTTTTTTTTTTAAGATTTATTTATTTATTTATACAAGAGTCAGGGTACAGGCCAGATGTGTGCGAGGGTGAGAGGACTCACCAGAGACAGAGCGGGGAACAGAACAGGCAGACTGACGAAATACACTGCTGAGGGGAGCAGCGGGTGCGACAGGAGAGGTCTGCCGCGCCATGTGGAATCCTTGCTGACCAGCCAGGATCGAACCCGTGCTGCAGAGGCTGTGGACAGCTTCACAGAGTGGCAGTCAACTGCCTGCGCCACCAGGGGAGGCCCTATACCCCAATTCTTCTACATAAAAGTAAAATCTTAAAAACAACCAAAGTGATTTTAAAAAATAAATAAAGCACCCTGAAGGTTATGAAGTGCTATATAGTGCAATCTGGTAACAATTCATAATTATTTGCTGAACAAATGATGGGTTGAACAATTGCCACTATTATGGCTTTAACTATATCCCTCCTAAATATCGGCATGTAAAGAAATAGACTGTTTTTATACTATTTAATCATCATAGCAGTCTCTTCAATGCAAAATTTTGCTGTCTGGAAAAGCTATAAATCCCACAAACATCTATAAAGATGAATAAGACATGACTCCTCCCTCCCAAGGAATTTACGGTCTATTGAGAGAAAGGAACTCATCCCCAAATCAGTTATGGCAAAATGTGATAAATGCTGAAAGCAAAGTGAGAGTGTACTAAGGGGTGAGCAGAAGGAAGGAAATGTCCATTGTTTTTGCCTCTGAACAACAGTCATACCTGGTTCTCTGTGGGAGAATTCATACCTTCAGAGTTCATTCTCTCCCTCTTTGGGGACAGGGCACCAGGAGAAATGTTTCATTCACAGTTGCCAATATCCAAGAATAAAGAATGGCTAGGACAATGCAGAAGCAACCAGGCAGATTTATTTACTGTCTCCTTGGTCTTTGGGTCGATAGCTGTGACACCTGTTATTCCAATGAATGAATGAGGAATGCGACTGAGTCATCTGCAATGTTCATCTGCAATGTGATTCTGAACTTCATTAGTAAACATATAGTGGCCACGAGGGTAGAAGTGACAGGGAGGCATCTTTTGCTCAATGTTAAAAAAAAAATTACCAGCAACTAGGACAGAAAGGGAAGAGCTCTGTGGCGGGTGGCCAGGAGCCCCACCTGCAGGCTGGGAGGGACTGCTTTGCCAGGGTGTAGACTGCGCGAGAACTAGACTCAAGGGCCTTAAGAGTCCTTTCCAACTCTGAGTTTCTGTGGTTCAAATTAAATCCAAACTTGCATTTGGAGTCTAGCAAAGGACTGAGACAGCACTCACCCGCGCCTCTGTTCACAGCTCAGGCCTGTGTGCTCAGCAGGACCAAATTCCAACTATCTGGCGGCTGCTCTTCCATGTCTGAGGGACAGCCCGTCCATTCCTCTCATGAAATGGGAGTGAAGTCTGGCTATTAAAACCCTGTGAATAAGACAGGAGACCTGGAAGGAGACAAAGGGGAAGGCAGAGGAAAAGACAGGAGAAAGAGGGGAAAGGAGATAAGAGGGGAAGGGAGCCTCAGCCACAGAGAAGGCGGATTTGTTGGCCACTGACTTCTGTTTCCTCCCTTCCAGGCCTTTCTCTTTGTCTTCCATGGTGACTTTGCTACATGGTCTTCTCTGTCTAGTTTCTATTTTCTGGATTGTCTTATTAACATCACTTAGTTTCTAACGCCTTAGGATCCTTGCTCCTACAGCTGGAGAGGACTTTAGGAATCCACCTGGGGTCCATGTAATATCTTGGAAGATATTACCCTTCCATTTGCAGATGAAGTAGCGAAGCCTGGACAAGACAAGCAGGCCAGGTTACACAGCAAGCACCAGGTCTCTTGACTGCTAATAAAGCTCCTTTAAAAAATTGAATTTTTCCCCCCTGAATTTAGAATACTTGACAGGAAGTTGTTTTCTATATTAGAGGCCTAATTTTCTTATTTTTTAAAAAAAGTTGGTTTATTTGATTTTTTAAAAAGATTTATTTATTTATACACACAAGAGCTGGGGTATAGGGCAGAGATACGGGGGTGAGAGGATTCACCAGAGACAGAGTGGGGAACAGAACAGGCAGATTGACCGAAGTACACTGCTGAGAGGAGCAGCAGGCAAGCCATGAGAGGTCTGCTGCGCCATGTGGGTTGCTCTCTGGCAGGCCGGGGATCGAACTCGTGCTGCAGAGACTCCGAATTGCTTCATAGTGCGGTGCTTAACCCCTTGCACCACCAGGGAGGCCCCTAATTTTCTTATTAATATTAATCATAGCTAACCTTTTTCAGCTTATTCAAAACCAAAGTGCATCTGTTCCTGGAGAGTCAATTCAAAATCCTCTCAAGATGAGTATCCCATACCAGGAAAGTAAGTATTATTTTATTATTATTATTAGTGGTTAACAAAAATGGCTACCCATTGGCTGGAGGCCTGCAGTGTGCTTTGTGCATTTAATGATTTGCCCAAGATCACCTAGATGATTAGTAGCAGAGCCAAAATTCAAACTTAAGTCTGGTTAACACTTCATTTAACAAATATTTGAGTGTCAAGGCGTGGTGTTATACTAGGTGCTGAGGACATGGTGACAATGTTAAATACAGTTCTGGGCTTCATGGTTGTCATTGTTTTGGTAGAGAAGCCAGTCAGTCCTTGTCAGTGCCAAGAAGAGGGTATATAGAGTACTATTTCCTAACCTGAGAGTTCAGGGAAACTGAGCTCCAAAGGGTAAGTATGAAGACACTCTAGCAAGGAGATGTGGGCTAAGAGTGAAGACCATTCCAGTCCGAGAGTTTCCTGGGGTGTGCAGGAAGGTGTTTAGACTTTTAGAAACATTTGGAAGCCAACAGTTTTAAATCAAGGCATTGAAATTTTTTTTAGTGTTCAGTGTTTTAAAATATCACTCTAGCTAGTAAGGGAGGGGGAATGGAGTCAAAAGTTGGAGTACAGATGCCAAATATGAGGTTAGAGCCATAAACCAAGTGAGATGATGGTAGCTTCGTAAAGTGTGATGGAGTGACAGTTACGGTCTGGTAGTCTAGGGGGGGCCTTTCTGCTTGAAGAGGTACTGCACTTGTTTTTCTGTTGCTGCCTCCTTGCTGTGTAAGCTCGCTGGTGTTCACATGAACTCAAGGTGCCTGCAGTGTGCAGATTTGTGTGTATTTGTTTCATAAATAAGCAGAATAGGTGGTTTGCCCCCAAAAGAGTGAAAACTAAATAAAAACCTCTTTGGAGTCTTATCTCTTTCTGTGTCAATGGGAAAGGAGGAAAAAGCCCGCCCTCTGTGGTCATGGCAACAATAGGACAATGAGAGCTATAAAAGACAGAACATACAAAAGACAGAACGTGCAAGCATCTCCCCCAATCCCCCCGCCCCACTCCCCACAGCCGTTACTGAACCACAGAGCTGAGGATGGTGCTTTACATAAATATCAATGTGCTTTTGCCTTCCAGAAAAAATCTTAAGGCTTTCATGGCCTACAGTTCAGATCTTGCTGCATCTTCACCCCATTTCCATTCTGGCAGGATTTCTGGAGGCAAATCCTTATGCAGCGTTAGCAGTACTGAAGAAATGGAATCTGAGGTGAGGACTTAGAACACTCTTGAATCCTTGTAGCTCATGTTTAGTCTTGACCATAGAAAGCTGATGTCAGCTCACACAGCCTGAGCACATGTTTATTATTTCTAAATTGGTTCCAAGGGAATTTCCTGCAGAAAGTGTTTGGTGGGTGGTGCCTCGGTTACAGGATTCCTGGGCCAGGTTTGAAGGCACTGGAGACTGTTTCCATATGCTCCCTGGTCTAACCCAGTGACACTGGTGTTAGAGCTACCAATGTTTATTTTCAAACCAGTTACTCTAATTCCGGGCTATTTTAAAATTTTATCTTTTTTTTTCTTTTTTAAATCTCTGTGTGCCCTTTCCATGGCTATGGCTCTCAATTCCCTTCAGTAACCACCCCCTCATTCCCCTCATGAGCTATTCTTTCTCACAGCTCTTTCTCTCTGCAACAGGGAACGGCCCAGCAAGCTGCTGACCTCACCCTCTGATTCATGCTCATCAGTCACGTGTTTGTCTTTTTTTCTGTTCCTTTCTCTAAAAAATATATTCCAACTAGACTGGTCTCCTAGGAAACCAACCCTCACAAACAGAAATAGACTGAATGGAAAACAGAATACTCCAAAAATTCCACCTGGCAGTGTTTGACAATGAACAAACTGAATTAACAGAAACAATAGTAAATTCATGTAGCTAAAATGTGTGGACTTTTCCTCTGTAGATTTTAAACACATCTTTGGATCATGCCCTCAGGACTGCAACCACTTTGAAAGAAACTACTGATCAAATGATTAAAACTATTGCAGAAGATCTTGCCAAAGTGAAGAGATGGAGGAATCGACTAAATACCAGATTGACATAAGGCAACCAAGAATAAAAAAAAGAAAAACAACTTAATCTTACCCCAAAGGTATTTTACTTATTATACTATTTAGAAAGACAACTTCCTAGGGAAAACACCAAAACTGTAAGAAATAGGGGACAAACTGCTTAAATGTAAAACAAGTGGGCCTCTAATTCTTAAAATCAAAATCAACCTAAGTGTTTAATTTGAAATAAATCGATGGTGTTTACAACTCTTAATAAAAGAAATCAAAACAATATACTAACTCGTGTGGTAAAAACTAAAGCCTGAAGGCCCTGTGTTGATGGTGGTGGGGCAGGCACTTTTATGTACTGTTAGAGGAAGGAGAAATTGATGCGACCTTGTTGGTATCTATCCAGTTCTCCAAATTCTAGAAAGACTGACCCTCTGACCAGCAATTCCACTACTAGGGACTTACTTTTAACTCACACACTAAGGAAATCAGTACAGTGCAGGAGATGACCACAGGGGCACTGATGGGAAGAGCCCCTAAGTGGAACTAATATAAGGGCCCGATGTGATGATTCAGAAATAACAACAGACAATACTCTGCAGCCACTGAAAAGAATGGGGTGGTTTATCTGCAACACAGTGACTAAAAACAAGATGCTTAACTGTATACAACATAACCTCATTTGTGTTTTTCAAAGGGTATATGTATTTTCTGGAAAGATAAACTAAAATATTAAGTGAACCTCTAGGAATGGAACTGGGAGTTTGGGGAAGAAGGGAGGATTATCTCTTTCATTTATTCTCTGTACTGTATGAAAACTTTATGATATGTTTCTCTTTTAAATTATTTCTTTAAAGAATGTGAAGTTAGAAATATAGTGCTAGAGGGGCCTCCCTGGTGGCGCAAGGGTTAAGATGCAACCTATGAAGCTATCTGCAGCCACTGCAGCACGAGTTTGATCCCGGGCCAGAGAGCTACACACATGGCACAGCGGACCTCTCCTATCTCGCCCACTGCTCCCCTCAGCAGTGTATCTCAGTCAATCTGCCTGTTTTGCTCCCCACTCTGTCTCTGGTGAATCCTCCCACCCCCCACACCTATCGCCCAGTTCTTCTATGCATAAATAAATAAACCTTTAAAAAAAAAAAGAAATATAGTGCCAGATTAATGAAATTTGGGACAAAAGTGAAGACATTGATTACAACTGCCTATCAGGGATTAAATAAATTGGTAGATTTCATGTAGAATGCCAGAACAAAATTCTGAGTTGCTTAAGACTGATTTATAAGCTCCTAATGACAAAGCAGTGGGTTACTGCTTCTTGCCCTCCTCACTGCGGTCTCCTAGTGCCTTTCAACAAATGACGAGATAGTTCCCTCCTACCTTCCCCCACCCTCCAGCGTTGCTAATTGTCAAGAAGGGAGGGAAACCCATTTTAACTTTGAAAATTTCCTGATGTCCACAACAACAATGAATACTACTGTTTGTCTAGCTAACTGGAGAATGGGCTGTTTTTAACTTTGGGTCTCAGAAATAGGTTTAGGGTACTTTGGGAGAGATTAAACAGAGACCAGCTTTGAAGATATCCTAGACTCTGTGGCTACTTTATTCTGAGGTACTATACGTAATATAGTGAAGCCCTGAGGTAGTAATGTTAAGGGGGAAAAAAAAAGCCTTAACTGTATGTGCAAAGAGGCTATAGAGTCATCCCATATCTAAATTTAATCACAACCTGATTTGTATGCCAAGAATCACTATCCTGTCCCCAAGTTTAAAATTACACACTTCTCTGACTTGACGTGTTCTTCAACAAAGATATATGAACCATTAATTCTTAATCTTTCTTGAGTGCAACCATCTGGAAATCTGATCAAAGTAATGGCGACTCCTTCCCCCATGTTCCACTCTCCCATGGAAAAGGGATATACAAACACACATGATTTTCACACAACTTTTAAAATTTCATGGAAATCTGAGCAAATCCATGGAATCCAGGTTAAAGGCATCTACTGCAAATGAATGCTTCTGATTGTTCAAATTAACCTTTATAGAGACTTACGATTATAATTAAAAAATATGGCCTATCTCTGCTTTAGTAAACCATCTCCTAAATGTAATTTTACATTTCCGTGATGACTGAGGATCATTATGAAGAATCACTGCAACATACCTAATCCAAGAAAAAAAAAAAATAGGGTAATGTCCTCAAGGAATTCTGGAAAAGTACTAGGCTCTGGTTCATAAGGAAAATTTTCTACCTACTGATTTTGTAGTATTTAGCTGTCTCCTCTCATGCAACTTCATGTCAATTCTGATATACTTCTCTTCTATTTCTGCTGCAATAATAAACCAGAAAAACAAGTTTGTTAAGTAAAAGTAATTGTATCCCTAGTGCTGAGTCAAGGGGTTGCTTTCGCTGAGGGTAGTGGTGCTGTAAATAAACCCTGGGCAGTTTCCACAGCACAGGGGCCTCTTTGTATTTACTTTCAATGAGTGGCTAAGCTCTGGCTGCCTGAGGTTGCCAGAAGCATAACAGCAGGATGAGGTGGGACTGTTTGGAGAGCACTTTTACCTCTTTAAGAGAAAGTTCTAGCTATCTACTTTTGTTAGCCATTAGATTATAGCAAATAAAACTCAATTTTTGTCATTTTCTATTGGTAATCTTGTTAATAATTTAAAATAGACCTAACTCATATTAAACACAAACATATTTATTTACATTTAATATCCAGAATGTTCTGGTAGTAGAAATTTTACTGTGGGAGGAAGACATTTCTAGTTCCTTTGATTTTATTTGTCTATTTTTTTCTAAAGGTTTTTTTTTTTTTTTTAAAGATTTATTTATTTATGCATATAAGAGCTGGGGTACAGGCCAGGGGTACACGGTGGGGATGAGAGGATTCACCAGGGACAGAGTGGGAAACAGAGAAGGTGGATTGACTGAAATACACCTGCTGAAGGGAGCAGCAGGGCAAGACAGGAGAGATCTGCTGTGCCATGTGGGTTAGTTTCCTGGCCATGCTGCAGTGGCTGCTTCATAGTGCTGCGATTTAACCCCTTCCGCCACCAGGGAGGTCCCCTTCAAGATTTATTTTTACTTATGCATACAAGAACTGGGGTGTAGGCCAGAGGTGCGGGGGGTGGGGTGTGTGTGAGAGGATTCACCAGAGACAGAGTGGGGAGCAGAACAGGTGGATCTACTGAAATACACTAGCAGAGGGCAAGAAAAAAGAGGGCAGCTCCCTGGCTGGGGATCAAACTTATGTGGCTGCTTGATAGCACTGACCTTAACCCCTGCGCCACCAGGGAGGCCCTCTAGTGCCTTTGATTTTAAAAGAACTATGTCTGAATCCTGATGGGATTCACAAAGGGTAT
Organism: Talpa occidentalis; assembly: GCF_014898055.3. NCBI lineage: Eukaryota > Metazoa > Chordata > Mammalia > Eulipotyphla > Talpidae > Talpa > Talpa occidentalis. The sequence continues at coordinate 105,804,068 of NW_023605305.1, read as the reverse complement.
AAAACCTATGGCAGAACTGAGTTATGCAGCGATATTATCTTACAAAATAAAGTGTTAAATCCTCTAGAAATTTCAAGCAGAAAAGGATTTAATATAGAGATTTAGATCCTTAAAAATCATGGAAAAGGCAGAGTTGGGGAGCCACTGTGCTCTTAGACTGAAGGTCATCATCATCATCTGTGACCCATCACTGTGCTCACCATCCAACACTGCCTCAGACCCAGGAAGCAGGTGACAGACACTAAGTGTGGAGTCTGGTTGTTACAAGTAATTTTTGAGGGCAGACGTCTGCTTGTCCACCAGCACAGACACCACAGATGACAACGGCCTCCTTTCTACCTTCCAAATCTTGACTAGATGGAAATCGCTAGCAGAGTGCAAACTGTTTAGAATTCTACTTACCTTTGAATCTGAAAAACCTCACTTTTAGTCTTTCAACTTCTATGGTATGGGGTAGAAAGGCATAGGAAATAATACTAAGAACTAAGAAACATATCTAGCATATATTTTCATACTAAAACCAATTTCAGATGGATGAAAGAATTACCTGCAAAAAATTAAATGAACTTATGAAAATGTTTGGGAAGAAAGAGTGGCTGAATTTATAAACTTAGGTGCAAAAAAGAATTTCTAAGTACAATATGAAAGTCAGAAGCAATAAAGGAAAAGTAATGGATTTATTTACATAGAAATTTAAAATGGCAATATCTACCAGTATTTTAAATGCACAAAAACTTTGATCAGCTTTGTCACTGCTGAACATTTGCATATTAGTTTATTCAAATTATAGAAATATTTGTTTAAGTTTGCAGACATACAGCCAAACAATGCAGAATTATTTGTAAAAGCAAAGCTCCAAAGATGAGTGATATATAAAATTATCTGACACATGACAGACCCCATGAGGCCAAGTAAAAGGAGAAATTAGAAATGAAGATGTTCCCTTTGTATAACAGACACATAGGTAGACCTATCCTTAGCCAACCTTCTACAAATATTATTTTTTAAAGTCAATCGGGCAGAATGTGATGATATTACTGGCACATCTTTTTTCTTCTTTGTAACTCACTGATTCAGCACTTTTAAACATCCCACTGTTTCACCAAAATATAAAGATAATTTTTTAACTATATGTTTTATCTTAGAATGTTCACAATTACGTTTGGTTTTCTAATATAAACTTACATGATTTTAAAACTATATAAAACTGTATTCTTTAGAAGTATTTAGGTAAGGCACTTCTATCAAGCACTGTGAAATCATTCTATTTCTATAAATGACTGAGTTATTTTATACAAAATCAATTTCAGTTAAAAAAATTGTACTTATAGGAAATCATTCTATCATACATAGACATTTACAGTTTTTACTTTTATAATCTTTTCATTTAAAGTCACTCTCCCCCCCCCACCAGAGAAAGAAAACCATACTTCAGCAAAAGATGGATAGGTTTTGTTAGATAGTATCTAACAAGTAATTAGTATGTACATAGGTGACAATAAAAAATTACCCATGTCTCTAATATATTCTGTTCAAAGATGAAAAAATTTTCTTTTATAAAGCATTTTAACATTTCTTATCAACTACAAAGCAGCAATATTTAAATTATTAAACATGGCAAATGAAATGATATGCAATCATAAAGCAGCCCATTAAGAAGTATATTTGAAAAAGTCATTCTATAAAATATTTACATCATTTATATTACATGATAGCAACACTGACTTGATCTATTTGAGTTGAAAGTATTAATAAAAAAATACTATTCATCCTTAATAAAAGACACTTTATCCTTGGGTTTATTCAGCATCTTTATATCATCCAACAGCTTTTTGGGTGTTAAAATATGTGTAGAACCTGGTAAGGGAGAAAAAGAAATTTTCAGAGGCTAGTAGTTAAATAGATTTTCTTTGGCTAATACATTGTTCTACTCTTCAAATATGTAAAGCTTGGGGTAATTTAGTAAAATTTCTATAGGGCAACTTCCTGAAATCTGCCTGTGTTACAGTACCTCAATTCTTCCTCTTTGCGGCTCATACTCCTTAACCCTTCAGAAACACTGCCCACTCCTAGTGCTTCATCTACTCTGTGATATATATTGACATACTGAGAGCAATACTGGAGGTTACTCTGTCTTCATGACAGAACAAGTCACCATTGAGTCACAGGGAAGCATGAAGCAGTGCTGTACATCAATGCTTGATATACAAATGCTGCATCCCCATGGATCAGGTGAGTTTGTCACTGGTTTTGGCTAAAATTCTTAAAACTAAATTCCACAGATGTCGTGCCAATGTTAGGTCCTCAATCACAAGAAATTAAAAATATTTTGCAGTAGAAATATATTTGTCTCAAAAATTAATGATGAGAGCAAGAAAAGCATAGAGAATATTCAATAATATTTAGAAAACATAATAATTTGAAGCTCATCCCTTTAAAATCAGAATATTTAAAAATAAAATTATCAATAAGGTTAACCATGAAAAATCTCCTGTATATCAGATAAAAGACACCATGATTAAAAGTGTTCTGCATTCAAAAATTTACTACTAAATGTAAACTACAATATAAAGTTTTATATATTTTTCCATTTAGAGTTTGTTTTAAAAAGGAAAACAAAAGTCTTACCAATAATAACTTCACAGGATTTATGGGCCTGAGAAACTTCGTAAGCAGAACGCATTTCAGAGTATGTAATTCCTCCGATTACAAAAATAATCAGCTTGGATCCATTTTTTCGGTCCTCTAAGTAATTAGCTCTGGGTTTCTGGCGAGCACTGCAAAATAAAAAAATCACCAACACACTAAGTAAGTACATTTCCATAGCCAAATGCATGTGGACTTTTAAAATAACGTAACTCAAACAAACTCAAATTTGACACTAATTACACTGATTCTAAGGAAATGATTTAACTGGGGTATGACTGCAGCACCAAGAGTGAGGTGGGACAATCCCAATTCAGTTTTGATTTAATAGAGAGTATGGAAAAAAATCACTCATAATTGGCTCAGCATTTTTACCTATAAACACTCATTTTTTTCACATGAAGAAATAAAATTTTGAACTTCTTGAAGTTAAAAAAAAAAAAAAAGATGGGGTGAGGTGCTCAAACAACAAGATTATAAAGACATGGAGGCAGGATGGGGAGGGCACATAGGTAATGATTTGATATTAGAATGTCCCTGGCTGGAACTCAGTAAAGTATGGTGGCAGGAGATACTGAAGGTTCTGCATTTCACAATGCATGTGTCAAAACATTAAATATACAATACATTTATACAAAACTTTAAATATACACAGTGTAAGTAAACTACACTTCAATAAAGGTGTTTTATGAAAATAGTTGAACCTGGTTTTCAATTTTGCTTCTAATTTTGCTAATTCAATATGACTTTCAGCAAGTTACTGAACCTCTTTCTAAACCTCAAGAGGTGTTTTCAGGAATAAACAAAATAATATACAGAACATGCACCAGGAATGGAATCTGGGCCAGAAAAGCATTATTTTTACCACTTACTCTCCCAGTTAACTCTAGATCTGTATGTACCATTCAACAGCTGTCATTAGCCATATGAGGCTATTTACACTTAAATCAATTTAAATTAAATTTAAAATTTCATTTCCTAGTCACACTATCTACCTAGCAAGAGCTCATAACACGTGGCTAGTGGCTATCATTCTGGACAGGGCCAATACAGGACATTTCTATCTCTGCAAGAAAGTTCTATCATATAGCACTGCTTAAGATCATAGAAATCACATTTTTTTTTTTTTAAGATTTGTTTATTTATTTATACAAGCACTGGGTACAGTCAGAAGCACGGGAGGGTGAGAGAATTCACTAGAGCCAGAGCAGGGAACATAACAGGTAGACTGACGAAACACACTGCTGAGGGGAGCAGCAGGCGCGGCAGGAAAAGTCTGTCAAGCCATGTGGGACCCTCCCCGGCGGCCGGGGATTGAACCGGCCTGCAGAGGCTGCGGGCAGCTTTGCAGCCCAGTGCTCAACTGCTGCGCCACCAGGGGAGGCCTGAAATCACTTTTTTTTGTTTTGTTTCTATAACCACTGGTAAAAATTTTAAGCTTTGATTTGAAAAGTAAATGTTTCAAAATAAACATTAATGTATATCTAGCTATTATAAATTATATATATGCACTAGTATATATTAATAAAGCTTAATTAAACCTCAGATTCAAAAGCACAATGAATCCCAAGGAAAGAAATAAAAATAAATGCTCAGGAAGATATAACATAGGGTATGAATAGAATTCCAATGACAAAAAGCAACCAGAGAGAAAAGGCAAATCACCTACAAAGGTAGGTATGGTAAAACTGACAAGAGAAGACACACTCTCTCATCCACACCTTTCCAAGAGCTAAAACAGAAATGAAGAAACAGCAAATAACATCTCCAAGTGTTGAGCGAAAATAACTGTGAACTTTGAAAGTCATAGTTATCAGGTGAGAACAAGAACAAAATGAAGATACTTCTAGACAGACAAAATTCATAGTCCACCACCAATCGGCTCACACTGAAGGAACTTTTAAAAGATATACATCAAAAAAGAAGGCAACTGAGCCCCCAAAAGGAGATGCAAGGAGTGATAAGCAGTGTACTTGGTTAACATATACATGCAACTCAAAAAAGAACAATGCTGATTATTAATTTGAGCAATAAGAATGACATAAGGTGAGCAAAAATAAAATATTAAGATAATATTTAAGGGTATGTGGTCTGATCAGGAGGAGGGAAAAAGATACTAATTAACCTCAGACTTTGTTGAGTTGAAGAAACATACTAAAATTCTAAGGATAACTGCTATAAAAATACAAACAGGTTACATAATTTCCCAACCAGTAGAAAAGAAAAAAAAAAAACAACAAAACCCTAAAAAGTCTTCAGTCCAGGAAAAGCATCACAGAGAAACACTCAAGCACAGGTAAATGTACAAGAACTGCTTATTGCTTATTGTTTCTGATGATTCCAGTTTTGACACAGCCTAAAATTCCCATCATGTGGAAAATAAAATAAATGAATTAAACTGTGATAGTCATATAACAATAAACCAGCCAGCAGTGAAAATTTATTTATCATTCTGGTATGAATGTCACAAACATAATGCTGAGGAGGAAAAAGGCGAGTTGTAGAAAGATACATTTGCAATATCATACCATTCACATTAAATGTGAAAACACAACTCTAGGGAGGACTTGTCATGGTGGAATGAGGTAAGTCAGGAGAATGCCCTCTAAGAAAATGAGTATAAACATGTATGAAATTGTGGGGGAAAAAGCATTTCTGGCCAACTGGAAATCAACTACAGGCAGACAACAAGCTGAGAAGCATTTTCTCTGAAATATATACTACCACATCAGGTAAGAAAGGTGGTGGTGACTGTGTGACCTTATAACTAGGGCTGCATATAAACCCCACTCTTCCCTCAGTGCAGTCAGCAAAAATTATAGCTTTATTGACTTAACACTGATTGTGAAAACCAGCAGCTTTACTGCCAGGGGTGGGACTGATTTGAGGTGGGGCTTTACAGGGAGTGCAAAATCCTGCACTGCAAAATAGCTTTACTGGTTAAAAGTGGCAGAACTAGTTTGGAGCAAGAAGACCTGTAGCTGTGGTAGTCCAAAGTCTTGTTTCCAGTTTGGGGAGGGTGGCAAATCAGCCAGAAATTTAATGAGGAAATATTAGAATATCAAAGAAGGCAAGGACAAGCTCTCCACACATCCTTTGATGACTGCCAAACACAAACAGGGAAAGCCCAAGAAAGCCCAAGGAAAATATTAGGGAGTTAAAAAAAAGGGAGACTCAAGAACTTTCTTTTGGAATGTATTTGTAACCTCAGCTTGATCAGCAGAAGATGAAAGCTTTATAGAATTGAGGTATCTAAACACAACCTCTCTAAACTACACTGACACAATCAGTGAGGGCCAAGTTAAAAAATTAATATTAAAAATCCCAACAATGACACACAGTCAATAGAAACTGATCCTGAGTGGACACAGATGTTGAATTTAGTCATCTTCAAAGCATCTTTTACAAAAACAATCGAAGAAAAACATGCCAACCTTGTTAATCAACAAGGAATCTCAAAAGAAAAATGGAAACTAAAAACCAAATGGAAATTCTAAATGTGAAAAGCACAATAATTGAAATGAAAACTTCACTAGAAAGGCTCAACAGCAGATCTAAGCTGTCAAAGTAAAGAATCAGAAAATCTGAAGATGAATCAACAGATATGATATCTCAAGAACAAAGAGAAAAAAGATGAGAGAAAAGCAAACAAAACCTCCATGATACATGCTATGTCAAGCTTGCCAACGTATGTAACAGGAGGTATAGCAGGAGAGGAGGGAGGGAGAAAGAGGCAGGAAAAAAATGCAAAGAAATAATCCCAAATTTGATGAAAGTATTAACTTGTAGATTCAAGAAATTCTGCAGACCCTAGTAAAATAAATACAAAGAGAATCACACTCATGCACATCAAAGTAAACCAATGAAAGCCAAAGACCAAGAGAAAATCCTGCAAGATACATTCCATGTTTTTTGGAATACAAATATATGTAGAAAATGTATAAAGACATGAATGGTAAATGACAAATACCAAATTAATGATAGGGAAGAAAGGGAGAACAATAAAACTGGAGTACTATACAGGAGGTTTGGATTTATTTATAATGATTTCTTTGATAAGCTGGACACTGGGTATAAGGATATTGCATGAAAATATTCTCTCTAGCTTGCTGAATGTTTCATTTATTTCACCACAAAAAAAAAAAAAAAAAAAAAAAACCAAAAATGATTATATCTTCTGCTGTGTGAAGAAAAAAGATTTTTGGGGAAAAATCCTTTTATAGTTTCATAAAAGTATTTTTTATAATAAGGTACATTTCACATTGCTTACTTGGAATCATTCAAAACAGGTTACATATAAATTGCCTCTTAAGTAACTATATGTTTCAAAGAGAGTTGCCAATATAAGAGAACCAGTGTATCATTTAAATTTCTAGCCTGCAATATCACTCTGAAAATTTCATTCATTTATAGGTTTTACCTTACAGCTCCTGAGCCATTCCACACTGCTGGACACTGGGAACAATAAGGCCATTCTTTCAAATCTAATCTATTCTCAATAGCATCCTGGGAAAGAAAAGAGTTAATATAATTTTTGGGGGTTTGTTTTTCATAGAACTCAAAGTTTAATTTATAATTAAGATATACATTTAATAAAATAAGGCCTTTCTTGGAAACTCACAAAACTTATTTGCTTCAAAATTAATTTAGTCATTTTCTTATAAAAACAATATTTATTGTATGCCTACATTTCTTCCTTTGGAGGATTGCCATATGGATTTGAGAATTTCAGGCACCTTATCAGGACCTTTATCTCTGGAGTATTAAGGAGCTTCTAAATACTGTCCTAGTTCTGACATACCTGTTAGGTTACGACAGCACATGCACTTGCCCTTTATAGCATGGCTCTAAAAAAAATAGAATGTGCACTCCTGACTTAGGCATACTCAAGACAATCTACTGGGATGAGGGAAGTTTTCCTTTTCATTTCATTAAAAAAATTTTCCTTCTCTTTAGTGGTACATTTGATGACAGACATATGTACAGATAGACTGTATACAGAGATGATACTTTATTAGTACATACTACAGTTTATAAGTAAACATATTGCAGATTCATATTCATGAGGAATCAGTTATTTTATTGAGCTCCTAACACAATTTTTATTACCTCATTTTCTAATTTCCTATAATGGAAAATTATTTTCTAAGAGCAAACAGTACTAAAGGCATCTAATAGTTGGCTCTAATAGCAAACTTTAATAAAGTTTCTGTTTTAATCACAGATACAATTCAAGAATATTGGAGTACAACACTTTCGAATAGTGACCTTATACAAATGCAATTTCGTTTAACTTTATTCAAGTAAATTTCTTGTGTTTCTGCTACGTGGTTATTTAAAGTAATAGCAGTTTTTTCCCAAAGAATATGGGAATAAAATATGCTTATTTGTATTTATTTATTTTGAGGCAGTGTCGGTGGTGTAAGTTTGCTTGAGATCTTTAAGGAAAGAATTTTCAAGCGTTTCCTCCCCTTCTTTGACTCTTGCCAGATACGACCTTTTTTTCTTGCACCTTCCCAGTACTATAGAAAATTCCTGACTAACAGATCAGTAGTCACTCAGACTGATAGATAAATATATAAAGAGTAAATAATGAGTACTCTACAGAAAGGGATTTAGGGGGGTAAACAGAATTTATGAATTTTACCTCCAAAATATCTTTGATAAAAGGTGTCCATCGAGAGAGTTGGAAAGTTTCTTCTGCAGACCGATCTTTTCTTAATGGTTTGCTTTGTTGAGACTAATAAAATTGTGGGAAAAAAATTTAAAACCAATAATTTTACTTAAGATATTATCTTAAGTTTTCAAACAAAGACAACTTACAGCAAATACTATGTTGTATTTGACTTAAAACTAAGAGTGAAAATGTCCACTCATAAAATCTGAATGGGTGTGGTCACGTAATTTTGCTGAATACTATTTTGTGCTTTAATGATAAAATGTATAATAGTATCATAGAATATATTAACTCAAAAGTGCTATAATTTTATGGGAAAGAGTGAGAGTCTAAATAGAGTTCTTCCAAAGTCTGCTTTGTAAAGAAATGAATGTGAAGAGGATAAATGTCAAATTACAAGAGAAGCTATGAGATATTAATTTACTAGAAGAATGTATTTGATCAAATTACATACTCACTTTTTATATCTATAGAATAAAATTAAGAAGACTATTTCTAAATGAATTCCCATGTTAGAAAACATACCACATATGCATATAGGTAACTTCATACAGAATGTAGTATTGCTTACTGGGGGGACTATGGGGACACCAAGGTAACTCCAGTTCCGTATCATGTCACTCTCATTTTCTATCTTTATATTCTGGATTAACTTTTCCAAATTTTCTTCAGTAGTTCCTTTAAGAAGTAAAGGTAGGAGTGCACAGTCATATTATTGCTACCATAATCATTTCTAGGTTTAGACAGTACCCATGAATAAAGGTTTTCAAGTAAGTAAAAAGCAAACATTTAAATTATATGCCTTTCAGTCTTTTTCCAATTTCACATTTCTCCTTTTATATGCCATAATCAACTCAGCTACATTTTATTTTTCTACAATTATATTAATAGTAAGCCAATAATTATAAAGTGATTTTAGAACTGGATATTTTAATATATGCTTGAAAATAAAACAAAATCTCCATTACCATTAATATTGAAGATATAAAGTAGGATTGCTCTTATTTTATCATAATTATCATGATTTTTGCTGAGCAGAACTGGAAGGAGTACTCGCATAGAATCTTTCACCTTCTGTCCTTCTGCATCAGTTCCAAGTGCCAGGTCCTTAGTGAAAATAAAATATTGTCAGTGGTCTATAATCCAAATTCATTTTTCAGTTTAAAAAATCTATTATTAAATCTTCCCAAATTCTAATGGAACACTGATGACATTTCATAAGAAAATGTGATCACTTGAAAACTACTGATTGTATAAAATGTAAAAAATAATTCAAAGAAGAGAATCACTGATCTTTTTAAAAATTTTTTAAAATTATTTATGCATACAAGAGCTGGGGTGTGGGTCAGAGGTGCAGGGTGTGTTTGTATTCACCAGAGACAGAGTAGGGAGCAGACCAGGTGGATGGAGCAGAGGGTGAGGCAGCAGATGTCTGTTGAGCCCATGTGGGTCAGCTCCCTGGCCTGGGATCGAATTCATTCTGCGGTGGCTGACAATATTGCCTGCACGACCAGGGAGGCCCTGAGAATCACTGATCTTAACCTGTACTATCTAATATGGTAGTTACTGAGTGCTTGAAATGTGACTTGCCTGAATGAAAACGTGCTATAGTTAAAATACCGGATTATGAATACTTGATGTGAAAAAAAAAAAAGTAAAATATTTCACTAGCAATTGTTTATATTGATTTTATGTGGAAATGAAGTTTCTGATGTATTGGTTTAAGTCAAATATATTATTAAAATTAACTACACTTGTTTATTTTTGCTCTTTTTAACATGACTACTAGAATAAATTATATAGTAATTTATTTTATTTCTATTAGACAGACTGATCTAAACAGTTTTGACATTATATAAGAAATCTTGTACGTTAAATGTGCCTGTGCAGTACTCTCCAGGATACTACATTAAAAGCTGCAAACACTGAGAAAGTCCTACCAGTGATGTGACCCTGAAAGTAATGCTCCGAACACTTAATCATCCCGCTCAACCAAAAAGTCATAATCACAGATTAGGAGAGATGTTTACTATTACACTGTATAGCTACTTATTGATGATGGTGGGGAGTGACGTGTTAAATGCTGCCTCAGTGAGGCCTCTCTATGAGGGATTCAGTGATTCAGAGCACTGCATTGAGCATAAAGTTAGGTGCTGCCTTGAAAAGTTTTATTAGATCACGAACAAAAGTATTTCTGATTCTGCACATACCTGTTCAGTTTTGCAGAGCTTTTCTATGTTAGACTTGAACTTACTCATGCAGTCTTCTGCTAAGTTAAGATGGACAACTTGCTGAAAAAGAGAAGTCAGTCTCTTAAAGCATTTCAATTTCTTTTTTTTTTTTTTAAGATTTATTTATTCATACAAGAACCGGGGTACTGTGGGAGGGCTAGAGGATTCACCAGAGACAGACCAGGGAGCAGAACAAGCAGATGACAGAAATACACTGCTGAGGGGAGCAGCGGGCACGACAGGAGAGGTCTGCCGTGCCATGTGGGACCCTTGCCGGCTGGCTGGGATGGAACCGGCGCTGCAGAGGCTGCAGACAGCTTCACAGTGTGGCGCTCAACCACCTGCGCCACCAGGGGAGGCCCAAAGCATTTTAATTTCTGTGCAACTGATAACATCAAACTTTGGGCCGCAAACTATGGGATGGAAGGAAAGAATGGGCTTAAGTCTAAAGGAGGTAACATGTGAAAAAAGGGAAACAGCTCAAAAAAAAAAAATTTAAAAAAAAGGAAAAACATGAGAATTATCATGGCTCCAGGGGAAATCAACAAACAGCAAAATTAGAATGGAAGGGCTCACTTTGATGAGTTTGCAGGTAATAAAAAATAAAGTGAGGGAAAAAATAGTTAAATCCTTAAAGACCAGCAGAAAAAGTTTACATTTACATTACTGGCTTTTGACTAGGGTGCAATATAACAAAAAACTGTGAAGATTATTTTGATAATGACTCACAAGAACAACTGGAACAGCAAGACAATAGTTTACCTGCCTACATGTTTGTTTTTTTAAAAGATTTATTTATGTATGCATACAAGAACTGGGGTGTAAGCTACAGGTGCAGAGGGTTAGAAGATTTACCAGAGTGGGGAGCAGAACAAGCAGATCCACTGAAATACACTGCTGAAGGGAGCAGAGGGCAAGACAGGAGAGGTCTGCTGTGCCATGTGGGTCTGCTCCCTGGGTGGAGATAGAACTCATGCTGCAGTGGCTGCTGACAGTTTGATAGTGCTTTCTTTAACCCCTGCGCCACCAGGGAGGCCCCTACTTGCCCACATGTTTTAACTGTACTTAAATCTAGTATTTTACTCAATTTAAAGAACCAAGAAGAGAATAACAATCAGTGCAATGCTGATTCTTACTAGGTTGATAAATACTAAAATTTCTCTCTCTAGCTATTCAAGACAAAGATATAAAAAGTGTATGCTGGATTTGGATAAACCTAGATTATATACAGAGAAAATTATTGGGAAACTTAAATACCTGGCATATAATTCAGAGCTACAGTAATGTTTTAGAGGATAATTAACACCAACAATGTGCACATGTATAGGACACCAATTGCTAAATCTGACTACAGAACTGGAGGGACATAACAAGGCATCTCATATACAATACTGCTTACCTTAGTTATCTGTTTACGAAAATGGGGCATCTTTTTCATCAGTTGGGTAAGAGCACTAAGTGATGTCTAGGAAAAAGCAAGCATTTTTATTTTATTTATTTTATTTTTTATTTTTTAAAGATTTATTTATTTATACAAGCACTGGGTACAGTCAGAAGTGCAGGAGGGTGAGAGAATTCACCAGAGCCAGAGCAGGGAACAGAACAAACAGACTGAGGAAATACACTGCTGAGGGGAGCAGCGGGTGTGGCAGGAGAGGTCTGTGTGCCATGTGGGACCCTCGCCGGTGGCCGGGGATCAAACTGGCGCTGCAGAGGCCGTGGGCAGCTTCGCAGCCCAGCGCTCAACTGCTGCGCCACCAGGGGAGGCCCAAGCAAGCATTTTTAAAGCAAACTTATGATTCAGTTATTCTATATAACAATGAAAATCCTGCATATTTATTAATTTACTAAATATTTGGTGAATTTTTTAAAGGAAGCAAAGGTTGGGAATGAGACAAGGATATCCTCTATCACTATTCTACGATATACTAGAGTAAGCATTAGCAAGAGAGCTAGGAGGTAAGTAACTACGAAGAATAGTATATTTATTTTTATTTTATTTTTACCGCTGACATAACTTTTGTACTACGGTATATGATTTATAGGAATTCAGGTTCACAACTCTTAAAGTGTACGTTATCTTACCACTCTCATCACCAAAGTACAAATAATCCTCTACCACAGTCCACTGGACCACTAACATTCTTTGCTCATACCCCCACCTCAAGAAAAGTAATTTAAAATGCATAAAGACTGGAAAGGATCAGACTGAGTTTTCTTTATTTACAGATATTATCTTCCAGAATGATGAAAATATTCTATACATTGATTGAGGTGGTAATTCCACAGGTATATATGTAAGCAAAAAGTCACCCAGCAAATATATCATGTGTATACTTTACTTGGGTAAATTATACCTCAATGTAAAAAAACCTAACAACAAAGCATTGATGAAGTCAAATTAAAAAGCTTCTACATGGTAAAAGAAATCATCATTAAAATGAAAAGGCATCCTACCAAATAAAATATCTGCACATCAATCATCTGACATGAGGTTAATATCCAAGATCTACAAAGAACTTATACATAACAGTTCAACAAAAAGCAAACAATCCAATTAAAAAATGGACTGAAGAGCTGACACACTTCTCCAAAGAAGACACTTCTCCAAATGGCCAACAGGCACCAATCATCAAGGAAATGCAAATCAAAACCACTACGAGGTACCACCTCATACCCAGGAGAATGGCCATATTTAAAAAAACCAGAAACAAGAAGTGCTGGCAAGGTGTGTAGAAAAAAGGATCCCCCCTACACTACTGGTGGGAATGTAGACTGGTCCAGTCCCTATGGAAAAGAGTATTGAGGCAGCTAAATGGCCCTTTTATTTTTTTATTTTTATATTTTTAAAGATTTATTTATTTATACAAGCACTGGGTACAGTCAGAAGCGCGGGAGGGTGAGAGAATTCACCAGAGCCACAGCAGGGAGCAGAGCAGGCAGAAGGACCAAAGTACACTGCTGAGGGGAGCAGCGAGTAGCAGGAGAGGTCTGTTCACCAGGTGGGAGCCTCCTCTGGTGGCCGGGGAGCAGCCGGGGATCGAACCAGCGCTGCAGAGGCTGCGGGCAGCTTCGCAACCCAGCGATCAACCGCTGTGCCACCGGGGAGGCCCTAAATGGCCCTTTTAAAAATAACTATCAATGAAGCAGACAAATGTTGCTTAGCTAGGTAATGGGTACGTGGATTTCATTTTCTCTACTTTTGTGTATGTCAGAGATTTTCCAACATCTAAAGTCAAACAAAATAAAAATTTTAAACAAACTTTAAACAAAATTCATCATTTTGAAACTTAAGTAAGACTCTTACCTTTCCTTCTGTTGCTTTCTTTGTTGATGAAATTTCCTTCATAAGCTTGGGAATTTCCCTGTGAAATGGGGAGAGTATTCTTTAAATTTTAAAGGGTAATTTTATAACAGAAATATTTTTGAGATTACAAAATATACTGTAACATATTTAGTGCCTTAAAAATAAGGAGTAAAAATTAAAATGGGCTCACATACTCTAACACAACTGCAATATGCATATGTCGAATTCTGACCCAGAGGTCATCATCTTCTTCAAGGACTGCTTCCTTTTCTTTTCCATCTGCTTTATATCTATAAGTAGACACGAGTATAAAAGTTTTGGATTTTTTTCATCAAAAAAGTCAAAGAAATAATAATTACAAACAATAATTTTAGGATGCAGTTCAAGAAACTGAAGAGTACATGCAGTCATTACATTATTTTCGGGGGATAATGAATACTTACTCAAATCTAAGGAATATTAATATCCTTATACTAAAAACCCTACTGATATACTTACCAAAACATTTTGACTTTTAAACATTAGGCTTAGTTGTCATTATAACAGAGTATAAGTGCAACAAAATGATATTTTATGAAAAAAAGGGGTCAACATTTAGAATAAAATTGAATGTACTGACAATTTGTTCTAATTGCTTAAAACAGTTTGACAGACTTATAACAATCAGCACAGCTATCAAACATCCATAAAGAACAAATATGTCAACCCCCCAAAAAAGGCTATTAAAATATTGAAGGTATTTCAGAGTTGGTATGAAACTAGCATATATTATCTGTTTCTATATTCTTCCCCAAACCTATGCACACATCTTTAAAAAGTGGGAAAGGAAATCAGAAAAAAGGTAAATAGTCCCCCAAAATATTATGATGGCTTTAATGAGTTCTACTCAAATGAACAGCAATTAAAGAGGTTCTTGAAACTACTCCAAATCGGCTACCTGACTGCTTCTCCAAGTAATTTCTCCTACTCTTTTTATGCAGATAGCCTCCTTCCATTTGTGGGGGTAGAGAGATTCAATCATCTCTGGGACTGCCAATTTCCTAAACCAAAATTAACAGTACAACAATGAGACTTCCCAGCTCTGCACTGCAGACAATCAATGATACCTATTGTATGATCACAATTATTTCCACAGTTCCTAAGACACTACAGGTTCCATGTATAAAACCATGTAGCTGTGTGGTCTTAATTACAGACGCTCAAAGGTACTATGACTGTGCTTTATCACATGACTGCACTAAGGAAGAAACCTTTTAAGTAAATTAATTAAAACATAAAATTTCAGAAAATTGACTTCATTTTTACTACTATATCTCAGCAGTATGTCTTAGTTGAAAGTACGTATTTGGATTTAGAGATATCAAAAAACATGTAATATAGGTGTAATATATATCTATGCACATGTACATACACAAAGATACAGTATAATTGTTCCATAATATTATAGAAAAACTATTTCATTTTTCATTTATTTTTCTATTTGACATTACTTCCCCACATCCCAGTCTTACTGAGATATACCTGACATACATTACTGTGTAACTTTAAGATATATGATTGCTATTAAAGTAAATATGCTTGTATTAAGGTAAAGTAATGAACAGGTGCCAAAATGGAAACACTGTCTATTCTTAATAGCCATCCTAATTAGTTTTCCAGTCTTCTAATCTTTTAAAATACACTATATTGTCAAGACACTCGCATACTTTTGTATCTGTGATTCAGTACCAATGTGAACCTGGTTTCCACTTCAATAAATATAGTAGTGGACCTTCAATAAAATATGCTTAACAGAAGTGAAAAGTCCAAATTCCACTTGTTCACATGTAGCTTTGTTGTAGACATAGTTAAGGAAGCAAATACACCAGAAAAACTTTAGAGCAATCAATTACCCACTGAAATACATGGTTGAGATAGATCATGATTACAGGAGTAAGAGAAGGAAGAAATCCTAATAAAAAAGGCCTACATTGTCTTCAGATTTCTGTTGTCTACATAAATCAATAAATGCTCATATCCTATATTATTTGTATATGCCCTTTAAATTATACTTGCTTGTAGGTATCATTCTCAATCGGCAGTAGATCATATGCCATTGCCTGAAAGGTCAGTTCATGCAGGACAGTGGACACAGGATCAAAACCACGATCAATTATTATGAGCTGAGAATGAGTTTTACCCTATAAAAACAAGATAAAATTATTTTAAGAAACTCCAGTGTCTTTTGTGTGAACATGTTTTTAATATTTAGAGAAACAAAAGCAGACTTTTCCTAAGCTATATCCTTTTTCCAACCAAAACATACACACACGTGCACACATACTCTCTGTCTCTCAAATGTTTAATGAACTTAAGAATACGAAGATAAATCCTATGTTAAAAATCTGAGGTGAGTGGAGCAAGATGACTACAAAACTCCAAGCTGTCATAACTACATTAATAGACTATACTCAATCCTAAAATATTCTGAAAATTCCTTTAAAAAAAATAACATTTAGCTTGCACTATTATCTTAGGAATTCACTTCCATCCACACTAAAACTGATATAAATCAGAACAGCAGCTACTACTTGAGATCTTTGCGCTACACATTGTGCTAAGCAACAACTATACATAAATACAGCAACCTTGAGACAGGTATTTTTATCTCCTTTTGACAATGAGAGCATTATGGTTTGAAAGTAAGTAACTTGTCTAAATCACATAGTGAGAGAATGGAGATTCAAACCCAAGTTGCTTTAATCCTGGCCTATACTCTCAACCATTATGCTATTTTAAAAATTACATTAATGCCAGCTAAGATGATAAATCACAATGAAAGTCTTATTATCATTAATGCACAAATAGTACTAATGAATAAATAGTGGATAACAGAGCTGAAAAAAATTAGTTAATATCAGTATATTTCATACTTTATTTAAAGTACAAATTCTTTGGATAATTATTTTAAATTATTATTCAAAGTAGTAAGAGACAACTACAACTCACGAGACAAACATTTTCCATTTATTTATACAGAACAGAGGTAAATTACATAGGCTAGATTTAAAAAAAAATTTCAAAGTAACCACTTAGTCATTTAAATAAATTGTGAAAAAGCATGGTATAGTGGTTAAGAGGAAAATCTCTAGAATCAAATAGATCTGGGTTTGAGTTTAGCTTTGACTACTTTCTTGCATATGACTTTTTTGCTATATCTTAACTTGTTAATATCTCAGTATTCTCATTTGTAAAACAAAAGATAATCAGACGGGCCTCCCCGGTGGCGCAGCGGTTGAGCGCTGGGTTGCGAAGCTGCCTCTGCGGCGCCGGTTCGATCCCCGGCTGCTACCGGAGGAGGGTCCCACATGGCGTGCAGACTTCTCCTGCCGCCCGCTGCTCCCCTCAGCAGTGTACTTCGGTCCTTCTGCCTGCTCTGCTCCCCGCTCTGGCTCTGGTGAATTCTCTTACCCTCCCGCGCTTCTGACTGTACCCAGTGCATGTATAAACAAACAAACCAGCAAACAAATAAATAAAGCATGCCTCTATAAAAAAAAAAAAAAAAAAAAAAAAAAAAAAAAACTGTTAAAAAAAAAAAAAAGATAATCAGAATTTCTAACTTAAAGATTATGACAAATTAAATATAATAATACCATAGATACTTAGTATAGTGCTTGGCACTTATATAAGCCCTCAATAAGTTTAAATCTTCAAAAGTTATTTTATCAGATCTTGGGATTATGACAGTGTGTGGGAGGAAGTATCACTTGGCCTGAAGACACAAGAAAAGCTTCAAAAAGGAGGTGACACTTTATCTCACTTTATTTCTTGTCAGTCTCCTCAGGCTCTACATTCTCCAACCCAAGCCTAAATGCTGGTATCCCCCAGGTTCCAAACTTAGCTTATGACTACTTATACTACCTTAAGATAACAAGAGGGGCCATTTATTAAACTCTTGTGTGTGCCAAACATATGTTAACTGACTGGCTTACTCTTCATACCAACCAAGCTAGGTATTTATGATCTCATCTATTTTATAGATCTGCCCAAGGTCACAGTGCTAGGAATAACAGGAATAATTATATTTATTAAATGTTCATTTAATAGCAAACATTATTCTAAGAACTTTACATGTCTTAATTTATCCTCTCACTTACTTTATGAAATAGGTAATCTCTTATTATCCCCATTTTATAGATAAGAAGACTTACACGTAGAAAAATTACATGATTTGCCCAAACTGACATAACTATGAATTAATGGCAGAATCAGGAGTTGAACACAGTGCATACTTCAAAATCCATATCTTCTCCACTAAAACAATCTATTACTGTTTCCACTACCATCTATATTAACAATTCTTAATCAATATTGGGGTCCTATGCTAATGATTCCCAAATCAATACTGGAAAATGAATAAACAACAGTTTCTTTGGTCTATAAAAATATAAGCAAGCTTTATGCATAATCACTTTTTGCCATTTATACATTACCTTTATTAGGTTCCTTTCATCAATCTTGTAGAAGTTTTCAAGCTTTTTATCAACTAGCTGGGCAAGTTTACTGGCGTTATCTAGAGGTTTACTAGAAAGAAAAATGTTTGAAAAATTGGTTCCTTCAAGATACATCACAATATCATAAAGTAGAATTCTAAAGCTAAGCCACGCAATTTATTAATTTTAAAGATTTTATAAAATGGAAAAGTTCAGATAAAATTTATCAAAAATAATGTTGTAACAATATATATGGATTTTATAAATATAAAAAATATGTGTTTCAGTTTCTTTTAATATTAAGGAACTATACACTTGAAACATGTTATTCAAGAACAACAACAAAAAGAAAATATTACAAAAAAGATGGCAGTTCTCTTTATTCCCCTCCCAACACCTCCCCCACCACCAAGACAACCCTAACACGAATTTGAATTTGATGTGCATTCTTCTAATATGTCTGTTATTCTCTCTCTCTCTCTCACACACACACACACGCACATTTATTTATACACATACCTGAGATCTAAATTTATTTTAGTTCCTATACACTATCTCACCATGTAATTTTATTGGATTCTACGTATTCATCCCTCTAAATATAGACATTTAAGTCATTCTAAATTTCATGTTCTTACAAACTATGCTGAAAACATGTATCTCTGTACATTTATTTTTGTGTATGTTTCTCTAGGTCTATTACATCTAAAAGTATGATTTCTGGGGCCTCCCTGGTGGAGCAGGTGGTTGAGTGCAGCACTGTGTAGCTGTCCGCAGCCTCTGCAGCGCGGGTTTGATCCCGGCTGGCTGGCGAGAATCCCACATGGCGAAGCAGACCTCTCCTGTCTTGCCCGCTGTTCCCCTCAGAGTGTATTTCGTCAGTCTGTTCTGTTCCCTGCTCTGTTTCCAGTGAATCCTCTCACCCTCCTGCACATCTGGCCTGTACTCCGGTTCTTGTATAAAAATAAAAAAAAAAAAAAATTAAAATAAAAGTATGATTTCTGGGTCATGGATTAGGTACATTTCCAAATTTTTGAGATAATATTCTGTTGTTAATTATCCCTCCTACTAGCAGTGTGTGATTTCCCCATGTTCTCTAATATTTGGTTAACTTTCCAATAAAAACTTTTGCATAAAATCTTACATTGTCTTCTAAAATGCTAGAATCTACCTAAATTGTAACTTAATGACCAATGGCATTAGTGTAACTTGAGTCTGCAAGAAAAATATTGAAAAAGGCTCTTCAACTAGCATGCTTTAAAAAATGGAAGGTCTCATTCTGAGGGCTTCAAAGTATTAAAGAATCTTTAGATTTCATATTTTAGAAATAAAGTAGCAACTATAAAGAATAACTTCTTATGGGCCTCCCCGGTGGCGCAGCGGTTGAGCGCTGGGTTGCGAAGCTGCCCGCAGCCTCTGCAGTGTCGGTTTGATCCCCAGCTGCTCCCTGGCCACTGGCAAGGGTCCCACATAGTGCGCAGACCTCTCCTGCCGCCCGCTGCTCCCCTCAGCAGTGTACTTTGGTACTTTGGTCCGTCTGCCTGCTCTGCTCCCTGCTCTGGCGAATTCTCTCACACTCCCCGCGCTTCTGACTGTACCCAGTGCTTGTATAAATAAATAAATAAATCTTTAAAAAAAAACTTATACTTTTAAATAGTTTAAAAAAATTCATGTTAGAATTACACCTTAAAAATCCATAAGGCTTATATAAAGGAATACTCTGGCAGAGCAGGTAGACTTTTGAAAGCCTCGATTATTATTTAATCATTACAGTAATTGAAAACAAGTCCAAAGGTAAGCTATTAAATTATAAATTGGTTATGTTTACTCATTTCCTGGAATACATTCAATCACTCAGAGCAAAGGCTTGAATGGATAATAGATACTGAACTCTAGAAGAATATATAGCACGTAGCTCAGCTCCAGTGAGTCCAGAATGTAATTAGCAGATCTCTTATAAGTAAAACAATGTTTCTAATACCCGAGGTATAAGCTTATTTGGTAACATACTAGGAAACTTACCATATTTTTTCTAATTGATAGATATTTAAGTGGCTAAGAGTAATACAACTTAAATATGAAGTGCTATTTGAATTTTATATTAACCAATTTAGTTAACTAGCTTAAAAAATGCCGATGTTCAAGTTAAAAAACCTTTTAAAAGGGAAAGGAGTAATAATCTTAGTAGTAGTGGTGGTATATTTGGTATTATCATTTTATTAATGTCATGCACTGTTCTGAGTGCTTTATAGTAATTAGCTATTTAACTCTAATAATCTTTTGAGGCAGGTACTATTATTATTGTTGTTTCCTAGACAAGGAGACTGAAGGCAGAAGGGTTATGCAACTAGTAAGTAGCAGAGATTAGAATCCAAGCTACCTGGCACACACAGCAACCTGGATGAATTTCAGCATTCATCCACACTGAAGCCGGAAACAGAAAATATCAATACTTCATTTTTACCAAATTAAAAAATATCAGGCAAATCTAAAATATGTGTTAGAAGTTGACTGTTAGTTACCTTTGGGGAGGAGAGAGAGGGTAATGACTGGAAGGGATCATGAAGGGGGCCTCTGAGATGCTATTAAAGTCCTATTTCTTGACCTTGGTGGGATTAGATGGGTATGTTCACTTTGAAATGACTTATCAAGACATACATATAAATTTATGTACTTTATGGTAAACTTTTTAAAAAGAGGCAAATAGACAAAGGCATGCAATATTAAAGTCAAACTCACCTTAAAAAAATCTATTGGGACTCTTGGACACTGTAACCAGGTATTCAGAGTATAACCACTTAAATTTGGTGGAAATTCAGTAATACTAAAACTTAAGGCTATATTCCCTATATGACAAAAAAAGACATTTTCTCTAGGCATTCCTTAAAGTCATGAAAAAAATGTCTGTAAATCACCCCAATTGTAAGCTCTGTAACTCCATAATGGAAATTGTTAATTTGAAATTTAAGTCTTAAATACCCTATGTGTAGACATAATTTGACAAGAAAAATAAATTCTGCAAGCTAAAGTGCAGAAGCACAGAGATGTTACTTACCTTTACACTGGAGAGCAAGTAGAACTATATACACACACAAAACTACTGAGTGTCTTACCTCTTGTATCTAACTCCAGGGTTTTCGTCCAGCGTAGCACATACTGTAACTATCTGTTCAGCCATTGCTTCCATAATGGCATCTTTTCCATTTGCGTTACTAGCGTCTGGACTGTAACAGTAATAGAATGCATCTGGTACATCAAGAGTATACACCTAAGTTAGGCCAAAAAAAAAAAAAAGTCACATTATCAATTAGGAGATTTGATTAAAAAAAAAAAAAAACTTCAAGAAAAATGCAGCTATTTATTTGGGACATTAAAAAATGTAACAAAACCTTGCACTAACCATGCTGTTTCCTGAAACAACTGTGTCTTTACCTTAATCAAATCATTTCTCTTTTATCTTGATCTCATCTTCTATTTCTTTTCTTACTCTCCTTTCCTGCTTAGTCTACCTCTCTCCTTCAATCCTTGTTTCATATACATAGTTTCATATACATATTGTATTGTCTTCATTACCTGTGCAACAGATGAAGGAATCCAAGGTAGTCAAAATAAAATAAAAATTTAATACCTTGTAAATAACCCAACTTTAACCAATCTCTCCCCAGTGATCCCTGACTTCTACTTCCTTAAAGACTTTAGAACTGGACCCACAGTTTTCGGCACCAGCCCAACATCATTTTGGGGAGATCTGGAATCTCCAACAACGTAGCACTAGCACACCTATAAAGAAAACCTTACCTATCACACAACCAGTCTTTATAATCCATATTCTTGCTGTCCCCCTGCACTTTTCTGCTTCTGTATCTCTGCATCTCATCTCCTAGAATATTCTTTCACTCTTCATTACTACCTTATGAAATTCTATCCATTCTTTTAAATGTTTTCCTAATCAACAAGTCAGAATTAAACTTTCTCTTGTGGCAGCCTGAAAACTGCCTCCCCAACAACCATTCTGCCCTACTTTTAGTAACCATACCAATTCTTTAGGGGAAGCAGTCTAATGCCCAGCTGTTCTAGCTAAATGGTTATAAATGAAATTTTCTTTTTCTCCATCCTGCATCCTCAACAGAGGATGTAATAATTCTGTCATCTTGGATCATGAGGCCTATGTCTAAGTGATTAGGTGCCTGAAAATTTTGTAAAACCTGCTTTACGGTCCATTTCCTGACTACTTTTATATTACCAAGAAATAAATTTTCATCCTGTTTAAACCACTGAAAGCTTGGATTTTTCTGTTATGTACAGTTGAACATAATCTTACTTAATACTGTTTTGAAGATGTGTAATACTTCATATCTCTTTTACACTATTCAGAGGAGGGAAAGGCATATAGATCTATCTGTCTGTCTGTCTATCTATCTATCTGACTATATCTTTTCATAGCAGGCTGCTTTGCATCTAGCAGACAAAGCCCACTGAGTGTGACCTTGATTAAGTTTTCATACAGGTTTCTGATGATAGCTCAAAGTACTGAGCAATATTTCATTTATATTTTCACTTGTAAACAAAAATTCAAAATATTTCCAGTGTAATTTTTCCATAACAATTAATTTTTTTAAGTAAACCTCCTTAAGATATTTATAAGGAAGTAAATTGGAAGAAAAAACTTCTTAGGGGAAAAACATAACAGACAGATATGAACTTAAATAATTAAACATAATGCAAGATGGCAAAAAAAAGCTCATTATGAGATTTCCCTAAACTCTAATCAGCCATCAAATTGGTCAGATACTTATGCGGACCTCCCCTTCAAATACAGCAAGTAAGAATTTTAATGAATTTTTTAAATTAAAACTGTATCACCTCTATGGAAAGATGCTCTGGAAACGTCTGTAGTGTTTATTACACTACTGCATATATTCCATATCATTTTAGGGAGCCCATTTTAACATTACACTAAACTTACAAACCATATTAAAAGGAATAGTTATAAAAGTAACGTGGAAAACAGTTTAATATTCAGCAAATATCTTAACACTTTGCAATCTGGATTATAATCTTTGTCAAAAACAGCTGCAGTTTGAATAGAAAGCCCCTATCTAGGATTTTTCTATCTCTTAAAATATTGTCCTTACAGTTCCAAGCAGCAATAAACTATTTAAATTCTATGAAATGCTATAATCCAAACACAGAGAACAGAGGACAACAAAGCTGAACAATGTACTAGCTGTATGATTTGGGGCAACCTTTCAGATTTTCCCATCTTTAAAATAAAGAATTACCATTGCTTACAAGACTTTATGAAAATTAAATGAATGAATTCATGTAAAACATTTAGGAGTGTCTGACACACAGAGTGTATTACGTGTTTGCTATTATCATTATTATTAACTGAAGGCTCACTCTTAAGGTAAAAACAAATCACCAAAAAGCCTTCATTTTTAAAATTGAAATAACATGTTATATACAATGTTTATTAAAGAAACACCTGCTTTAATATCACAACAGAAAAAAATGAGATTTATTTCTTTTGCATTATCTGAGAAAGATAGTACTCAAAACCTTTCGATTTCATAATAGTGCTAAAAAATTTGACATACTGGGACTTGGTAGAAAATAGGAAATTTAAGCTCCACTTTTCATTATTAATGTTATATTCCAATTTAGTGCTCATATTCTTCCTTCATCATCAGAAATGTTCATTTGTTGACTGTTCAAAATTCACCAAATATATCTTCAGAATATACTTTATTACCAAATAAGCTCATAAAAATAAAATTTTAAAATACATTATGAATTAAAATTAAAAATACATAGAGTACCTGAGATTCATGTGGAATGAAGGAGATATTTATTTCTTTACATCTTCTTATTGACTTGGAGCAAGAAGCCTTAATTTTGTTAAAGAGACTATCAGGGCAAACTGAGAGGGAAAAAAAAAATCAAAGCATGTAACTTCGTATAAATTTTTACTCTTCCAAATAAATCATTCTAACATCCAAGAATAGTTATTTTTTATCTATAACTGCTGACTTTCAAAAAGTACTCCACTAAGAGGACAGAGGTAAAATGTAAATAATGTTCACTTTACAGAACAAAAGCATTCTAGTCGAGAGGACTATAACAGAATACCATTTTCCTCATTCACAGTCACATAACCTAAGGTAGATATCATTAAAGAGTTGCTAATAAAGCAAACCAAAATTGTTAGGAAGGAATAATCACGTCCAAACTCATGACTTAATAAACTTTTATAGGACTTTTAAAACTTTTTAGGAAGTTTTCCAAATCTACCATTAAGTGATCGATATTACAACCATATCACACAAATTGATTTTTCCTTGAATTACAAAAACTTCTCTAAAGTCAGACTATTCTAAAACACTATGCTAATAAGCTATAGACCGTAGAGTCCATTTTTTCCTTATAGTTCTATTAACTGTAAGTGCTTATAGTTCTATTAACTGCTTATAGTTCTATTAATGAGGTTGGAATATCACTGGCTCCTAGAGTTTTTGAATTTGATGTTCTTTATTTAGTTTTTCGATTACTTTAAAAAGGCTTCACATTCAATAAGCTTTATCAATTCTGTAAACATGAGTGTGGGATAAGTTTATTTAATTGACAAGTTGTGGTATTTGACTTACGGTATGACATATTAAACTACAAACTACTACTAGGTGTGAGGTAAATTATAAGTTACAGAAAAAAACTACATATCATTTAAACTGAGAAATACTAATAGAAGAGACCTAGACTTAGATAAATATCATTTTTATTTCAAAGTATAACATATATTACAACATCAAACAGAATTTATGTCTCTGGATTCCCCTGTGATTCTTTAGTTTAACTGTTTTCTACCTAACTATATAAATTAGTAGATAAATTTGATAGATTTTTCTCCTGCAATATTTGCCAAACAGATGGCAGTTTCTTCAGTGCCCTCCCAAATGGCATTGTTTTTTATTATATAATCAAATCCCCAAATCAAACTTTAATTTAAAAAAGAATTCTTCCTGCCATCAGCACAGAATTTGAGGGTTAGCTCTTCCCACCTACTCCCAACAGTTGTATACTAATAGTGAAAAGAAATTGTCTTTGGAAACTATTTAGTTAGAAATAATTTAATTTTCTATCACCTTAACATGACTCAGGAGATATAATCTTATATATCTAGATTCTGTCTGACCCAATTAAAACAAACAAATAGAAAGTCACAGTATTGGAAAGATATCATTAAAAAGATATTTCATAATTAATAGAATTTTAAAAATGAAATTTTTAAAAAGGTACTTACAGTCAGTGAAGTATAGATATGCTGCTTTGTATTTGTTCTCTGATTTACTTGCAAAATCACGTAAAAAACAGTCTACAGACTTAAACAAAAAGGGAGAGATATTAATTTATCGAAAGTGGGAGAACAACAAGGTTTCTCCCCCCAAGGGCTATAGGTGTAAACACAAACAAACCACCAGGCTTTTTCTGAGATACCTAATTGACTTTTCTCCTAGGGTTCACAGATCTCTTATGGCCAAATACTCTTGCTGAAACCTGCCACTTAAAAAAAAGATTTAATAACATATTTATGCACAGAAGAACTGGGGCGTAGGCCAGAAGTGCAGGGGTATGTGTGTGTATGTGTGAGAGGACTCACTAGAGACAAAGTGGGGAGCAGAACAGGCAGACTTACTGAAATACACTGCTAAGGGGAGCAGCGGACAAGATAGAAGAGGTCTGCTGCGCCATGTGTGGGTTAGCTCCCTAGCCCAGGCTCGAACTCAGGCCTAGTGTTGAGGTGATAGTGCTGAGACTAACCCCTCTGCCACCAGGCCCCACTGAAACCTGTCACTTTATGATCCCTGCCTGGGAACTCTCTAAGGTTGATCTCCAGGTGTCTGCACAGACTCTGAGGAAGGAAATCTCACACAAGGTCACTCTATCAGTGCTCCCCACAGAAAATAAGGCTTCAATTGCATACAGAGGCCTAGAGAACTCAGCGGGCAGTTTATTCAGGGCAGGAAGAAAAACTGGAGTTGGTTGTGGTAGATTAAGGAGTCACATTTAGGTAATAACTTCTCTGAATCTTTTGCTCCTTTATTGAATAGAAATTTTATATACTGTTTTTCTCACTTAATATGAAAAATTAATAATTAGATCATTAAAATTTCCTACAAACCTCATTTTCAATGGCCACATGCTCTTTCATATCATTATTTGTTAAAGGTAAGTACTATTGTTAGGAATTGAATTTGACCATTTGATTATTTCTTTACAATAAATTTCAAGATATAGGACATTTTTTAGGTTTATGATAAAGAATGTCAAATTATTTTTGTATCATCTTTTTTTCCACCAGCAGTTTATAGTGGTTTCTGTGAGCTGAAATACACACACACACACACACCTACACACTTAAAAAAATACCTCTGTCATTTACTTAATGAAAAGTAATACATTTAACTTGTATTTTTTTAATCATAAATTTTATGCTATATAATTATATTATAGGTACGATACAAAATGTCACTAAAACCCACCAGTGGACAGTAGTCTAAATAATGAATACTTGTCTTTTTTCCTATTGTCTACTGTAGTTAAAAGTGAAATGTAACTAGTATTGTCAAAATAACATTCTATTCTAGGTGGAAATATGCCAAAGGAGGTGTTGGAAAATGTATTTTCAGGTATTTTACAGAATAAAGGAAGCTGATACATCTTACTGGTTCTAAAAGGTTGGCTTTATGTATGAATTAATCACAGATTATAAACTGTATTTTACTACATATGTATACACACATACATGCATATATGTGCATACACACACATATATGTGTGCTATAGGGCAATCATTAAGATAAAGGATTAACCCAAGGCTCCTTCTTTTACATAAATTTCCATCTTCTCCCAATTATAATTTAATAAGTAACAAGTTACTGAAAGAAACTACCATACACAATGAAATTCTGCTTTCATATATGTGGGAGAAAGGAATTCACTTACATAGTCTCACTGAGAAGAGTGCAAGTGAAACAATATTCTAACAGAAAATTTTTACTAAGCAAACTAGTTTATATCACTACTTTCCAATAAAAGATATTTTATTACTTTGACTTTTCTATGAGAAAGTCATGTCAATGGTAAAAATACTGTAGAATGTATTTTTATTTTCATTGAAGTAATACTGGTTTGCAACATTGTATAGGTAGGTTCCAGGAGTACATTTTCTCTCCCCAGAAACTGCATTTATCTCATCACATCCATCACCAAATGTCCAGTCATCATCCACCACTAACCACTTGGCCAGAACGCACTTTTTAAAGACTCAAAATACTCACCTTTGATGTTGGAGAGATAAAATAAAGAGCTTTCATTTGTCTGACAGGCTCTCGATTCTTATAAATATTCTCCACAACTACAACAAAGAAGTCATTTTATATAATCAAATATTTATACATTTAAAAAATTTTAAATAAACTTTACTGTTCTTATAGTAATAGGGAAAAAATTACATAGCATAGGTTTAACATTTTCTTTCTCTTCATTTGATAATTTTGAAATCTTGAAAATAGATCTTCCCTAAGTTTAAACATTAGGTTAAGATGACTTTTCATCTTGAGAAAAAAAGATAAAGCAGTTATTTCATAGTTAGGTCTACCACTATAAATACTATAATATTCCATTGAGAAATGAAGAAAATGCATTAAAAACTAAAATCTTTTTAAAAACATACCACTATAATGATAGCAAATATGACTGTATAAATTATCTGTTAAAGTTAATCATAACCCTCTATGTTATTTTACAATTGAAGAAACGGAGGTTTGAACAATTAAGTAATTTGTCCAAATTACACAGCTAGATAGTAGGAAAGGCAGGATTCCAACCTAGATCTCTGGGACCCCAAAGTCCAAGTATTTTACTACTATAACATTATTTAAATAGATCACCAGTTAATTCTTATTCTTTTAAAACCATTTATAGGGGCCTCCCTGGTGGCACAAGGGGTTAAGTACTGCATTATGAAGCAATCTGCAAAGCAACCTCTGCAGCACGAGTTTGATCCCCGGCCGGCCAGGGAGCAACCCACATGGCAAAGCAGACCTCTCCTCTCTCCCGCTGCTCCCCTCAGCAGTGGGTTTCAGTCTGCCTGTTATGTTCCTCACTCTGTCTCTGATGAATCCTCTCACCTGCCCCCACCTCTGGCCTGTACCTCAGCTCTTGTATGCATAAATAATCTTTAAAAAAAAAAAATTTATAATATTTCCTTAACTGTGAAATGTCACCATAATTTACACAATTATATTTTTATTATTAAAATTAAAAAGTCTACAAAATTACCTAATATAAAACAAAGTGAATTTAAAACTAGTATACCCTAAATTATCAAATTAACTATTAAAGCTACATTTAAAAAAAAATTAATTTAAAGTGTCATTCTACAAATCAAGAGACCATCTTTTAAGACTCGGGTGGCAAAGGGCCCAGAAAGAATTACTATTGATCTGACATGCAAGGGAAGTTACTGTTGAACTTCTTTTTTAATATTTACTCATTTCTCATTGCTAAAATTATATTAGTAATATACAATTTTATCATAGCTGCTATTAGATAGGGTATCAAATAAGATTTCCAAGGAAATGAATTTTATTTTTATCTCCATTCCCAACAATTGTAATTTCACCTTTCAAAGACTTATTAAGTCTGTTTACTTTTATTTATTTATTTTTTTGTGGGACCCTTGCAGGTGGCCGGGGAATGAACAGGTGCTGCAGAGGCTGCGGGCAGCCTTGCAGCCCAGCACTCAACCGCTGCGCCACCAGGGGAGGCCCGAGTCTGTTTACTTTTATTGCTTAATATTCAAAATGAAATATCTTACAGCCATCTTGTGTTACGCATACTATTATGTTTAGTAAATAATATACAAGCTAAAAATTGTGTAAAATTGTGATATGATTTAGAACACACGCGAAATATCTGGTTATCAAGAGCAAAAAAAAGTGCCTTCAATTCAAAGTGGGTATATAAATTAGATGATTTTTTTAAAAAGGAGCTTATGATTATTTCTGTAATAGTGACAAAAGAATAATATAATTCTTAGTCTATTTTTTAAAGGTTTTTATTTGTATTTGTTCTCCACTGAAGTTGCATCATAGGTGCATTTTTCCCCTCACATTTTTTTTTAAGATTTATTTATTCATGCATACAAGAACTGGGGTGCAGGCCAGATGCGCGGGAAGGTAAGAGGATTCACCAAAGACAGTGGGGAACAGAACAGGCAGAATGACCAAAAACACTGCTGCTGGTAGCAGCAGGTAAGGCTGGAGAGGTCTGCCGCGCCATGTGGGTAGCTCCCTGGCCAGCCAGGTTCAAGCCCGCACTGCAGAGGCTGCAGACAGCCACACAGCACTGTGCTCAACTGCCTGCGCCACCAGGGTAGGCCCCTCCCCTCACATATTTTAAAAAAGTTCTTAGACATTATTGAGTATTTTCACAAACAACCCGAGTGACAGAAAATCTGACCAATACTAAATGTAATAAAGTTTTCTTCAGAAGAACTCCTAACTCAGAAGGAGTGTGACAAGTTCAAGTCCCTAGATAAGACTATGATTAAACCAGAGCAAACAGAAGTAACTCTACAGGATATTGAGAACAATGTGCTCCATTATATAGTCTGTAAAATATACTCATGATATATTAAAAAAATGTGCTCTATGGTTACAGTCTCCTAAAATGCTTTTCAATAAAAGCTTTCTAATAGTCAAGTAAGTTTAGAAAACAATATTGTACATGTACCCAGGAAATCCAATATATATGACACATAAAAGGCTCTGAAAAGTCCTAAACTTTGTTTAATGCTATTTCCCAAACTTACTTGGCCACAGAATCCTTTCCTTGAAAAAATCTATCAATATTGAATATACAGTATAAAACTGTGGTCTATAAAAACACAGTAAAACTTCCTTTCAGTACATAATGGTTCTGTAGCCTCACAAGTAATCCTCCCAGTGTTTATATTGCTGAGGCTTTTTGGAAAGTACCTGGTGTACTTTAGAACCTCACAAGTTAAGAAGGAGAGAGGGCAAATACACTATATTAGGATCTAAAATATAAAGGAGTTATATTTGACTCACTATAAACAGGGGTATTTAATATCTCTCTTTATATAGGGTTGTGGTTTTTCTTTTAAATAGATATATATCTATTTCTTTTAAATAGATATAACATGTTCGATGTTGAAGATCAAATTTAAATAATGAATGAAAGGATGATGAGCTAAGGATGTACCATGTTCATCTGAAATGTCTGGTTATGACATTTAAGACATCGGTATTTTCCCCAAAGGGAAAAATCGGTATTGCTCCCAAAGGGAACAGAAAAAAAAAATCTCATTAATACACTCCTGCCCAGGAGTTTTTTAAATAATCCATACTAAAGTAGATTCATACTAAGTAATTAGAATAATTGCTTCATTTCTAGGTAATAAATAAATAGAAACTTACAAAGTCAGTATTAAATATTTATAAATATACACAAAAGTAGATTTTATAACATAAATCTTATTATCTGTTTAAAAGCATATGTGAAAATCACAGATATTAATCAAAACAGACATAAACCTTGTGCATCAATATATAAAACCATAACAATCACGTAAGAATAAAACATTTAAAGAACACACTCAACAAGGCAATTAATTGACTTAGTCTTGGTTAGTCTAGGTTAAGGGGCACTTAATTATACATCTGAGCTGAGAGAAAAAAATCAAACCTGAACAGAAAGTTCATTATTATTATTATTATTGTAACAGGGTGGTCCCCAGGAAAGGGGGAGGTTCCCTGCCCCACCCAAGGGAGGGTGGAGCTGAGCAGGAAGAAGAGAAGCTGCAGAAGAGACTGAGGTAGGAAGCAGGATGGAGCCAGGAGACCTGGAGGAGGCACATGGAGCCTAGAGACAGGTGAAGAAACTGCGCTTGTCTTTTGGTCGTAGACTGGGTGACACAGATGTGGGTGAGACCCATGGGGAGGTGACAATGGCAGCTTTTATCTTGATGTTGATTTTGCTCTTTTCCTTCCGGGCTTGTCCGGTTGTTTGTGACCCTTTTCTGTGGGTCCCCACTGAAAGATGCTTTAGACTTGTGGCAGGCCTTGGGGCCTTGCTCTGGGCCAATCCCATTTGGATGGACTTTTACCCACGAGGGGATGGGTAACTTTGGGTGCTTGATTTAGAAACTAGATTCTTTGCCTTACCTGTATTGTTTCCTAGTTTTATTAAAGTTCCTTTTCATTAAAGTCTCCTATGTTTTGTGTTGATGCGGCGGATGGCAGAACCCATTTAGAATAGGCAGGTTTGCGGGGTTTTGGGCTGCCCCTCTCCCTGTCCTATAACATTATGACTAGCGTTATAAAAATATATATATAACATAACCCTCCTAGAAACAAAATTACTAAATAAAATTTCTTAATACTTCAAACCTTCCCAATCACAATTTAAAAAAAAGTTTTCAAGGTAAGTACTAGTAACACTTACCAGTTATGCCTTCAGTTAGAAGATCTGTCATTTTGCAACATGATGCCAAAAGCTTTGTGGTAAATTCATCTAAAATCATTATCTTAAAATGAACAAAAATTAAGAAATAGTATAAGCTCCTGATTGCCAAGGATCACAAAAGACACAATTCTATTCATTAAACCTACTCAAACTATTATTAGCCCTTTGTAGTAGGCAAAATTATCTTAACTCACAAATTCATCTTGTAACTTGCATGACTTACAGAACTATTTTCTTAATGTACATATAGTTTTATACATAAGTAAGCAAATGGAAATATTTCTATTTTGAAGCAGACAAGTTGTTCATTTTAAATGTTTCTTACATTTAACATCAATTTTTCATAAAATTTTAAATTTGTAGAATAATAATTATTTCAGAAACTTTTCCTAAGCACTTCACATAGATTAATTCATTTAACACACGTATTCTATCAAGCAGCACCATTCCCATTTTAGAGATGATCCCACAAAGGCACAGAGGGGTCAAGCAATTTGTCCAAGAAACCCAGCTATTTTTTGGTGAAACTAGGGTATGAATGTTAACAGTACAGTTCCAGAGATACAATAAAGGTGTATGTTAAAGCCCTCATTATGAGGGCAAAATATGCAAATCTTACCTTCCATTCACCTTCTTTCTTGCAGTCATCAAACACTGTTGTTTTTATCTCTGCAAAAAAAAAAAGGAAAAGAAAATTATTTAGAAATCTTAATAGAAAATGATGTGGAATAATTAAAAGATGCAAGATGGCTGGAGAACTACATAAGTTGAAAAGGTATTAAGATATGTAAAGAGCATATATATTTGTTAAGCTTCAAATAAAAATCTAATCTCTGCCTCTAATTCTCTTTCTTTAATGCAGTTACTAGGAATTTTAAATTATTTATGTATTATATTTTTTTTCCTTTTTTATTATTTTATTTATTTATTTATTTATTTATTTTATTTATACAAGCATTGGGTACAGTCAGAAGCGCGGGAGGGTGAGAGAATTAACCAGAGCCAGAGCGGGGAGCAGAACAGGCAGAAGGACCGAAGTACACTGCCGAGTGGAGCAGCGGGCGGCAGGAGAGGTCTGTGCGCCATGTGGGACCCTCACCCGGCCGGAGACCGAACCAGTGCTGCAAAGGCTGCGGGCAGCTTCGCAACCCAGCACTCCAACCACCACGCCACCAGGGAGACCCTGTGTATTATATTTCTACTGGAAAGTGCAGCTTATAATCTGAAGATACCAAGACAGTCATATTAGCATTTTTAAAAAAATAGACGGAGATTATCAGCATATATGAAATAAGGTCACAGGTAAGTTGTTTGGAAATGAATCAAAGGAAATTACAACAACTAATATTACAGGACTAAAAAAAGAATTTTCTCTAAATACTAATGAACATTATTTGCCCTTATATCCATTCTTCTGCCACCCTAAACCATGGATATATCTGGAGATTCAATTTCCTTTCGTTTGCTGTGCTTACTCTATACTTTCCTCAGAGACCATATTCATCATCAAAGCTTCATCTATCAGATCAGTCCTTCAATTTCCCCAACTTTACTAAGCTATAACCAACACATTAACATTGCTATACAACATGTTGATATGATTCACTTAGATACTTCACTATTAATCCTGCCAGCTAGCTAACATCTTATCACATAATTATTTCTTTTTTTGACATGAGAACAATTAAGATTTACTCTCCTAGCAACTTTAAAGTGTAAACAGTACAGTATTATCATCTTATAATCACAATGCTATGCATTAGTGCCCCAGAATTTATTCGCTGTCTAACTGGAAATCTACACTCCTGGACCCACCATTTCCCCAACCCTCCAGTAGTCCTTCAATTTTTTACAAATCTTATATCCCATCTCTTTGGACTTCACTCAATTATACATTTATAGGTTTATGCACGTACATGTCTTAAAGTGATATTATAGATTCTTAAAACTGCTCTAGATTTCTCCATTTCTGTGAGTTTTATTATCATTTTATAGTCATAATCTTTGGTAATTTCCTCCTTTCCCCATATCCAATCACTAGGCAGTACTGATTGTTCTTTTTGTTGATTGCCACTGTTTCCCAACTCCGCCTTGATTCTCAACATCTCTCACTAAACTTCTGTAACAGTCTACCATCTGAATTTCCTGCTTTCCATCTCCAACTCCTTTGCCTTTTCAATCCATTTTTTTTTTTTATAGAGGCATGTTTGTTTGTTTATTTATTTATTTGTTTGTTTGTTTGTTTTTGTTTATACATGCACTGGGTACAGTCAGAAGCGCGGGAGGGTGAGAGAATTCACCAGAGCCAGAGTGGGGAGCAGAGCAGGCAGAAGGACCGAAGTACACTGCTGAGGGGAGCAGCGGGCGGCAGGAGAGGTCTGCGCGCCATGTGGGACCCTCCTCTGGTGGCCGGGGAGCAGCCGGGGATCGAACCGGCGCCTCAGAGGCTGTGGGCAGCTTCGCAACCCAGCGCTCAACCGCTGCGCCACCGGGGAGGCCCTTCAATCCATTTTTAAATCCACTGTTAATTTCCTGAAGCACATTCCTTGTTTACATCAAGACCCACCTAAAAATTCCCCAAATGGTCAGAAGTCTTTCCTATAGAAAAAAAATCTAGACTCTACTATTCAACATGCTCTACCAACCGCCTCTACCTAATCTCTAAAGTGATCTTCCACCAGTCAAAATGTTACCTAAATAATGACCTATTAAAAACAACTACCTATCTTTGTTCATTCTGTTTCTAAGCGCGAAAGGAAATGTATTTAAAACTGTAATGCCAAAGAGGAAGTGAAAACTTGGAAGGGAAAAATTAGAATAGAACAAAGTAGACTGCACCATCAGCAATGCTGAAGGTATACTTGCACAATCATCTCAAATC
This sequence comes from Talpa occidentalis, assembly GCF_014898055.3. Lineage (NCBI taxonomy): Eukaryota > Metazoa > Chordata > Mammalia > Eulipotyphla > Talpidae > Talpa > Talpa occidentalis. The sequence goes on along the minus strand of NW_023605305.1, from coordinate 105,769,303 downwards.
ACAGAAAAAATATTAATAAACCTGATAATAACAAAGCAATAGAAACTTATTTGCCTGGAAAACAGAAAATAATGTATAAGTAACAGAGTTCTTGAGGAAACAACATTAGAAAAGGCCTAGCAATATGGAAATAATAATGGGGGGGGGGAGAGAGTACCAGTAGTAAAAGATAATATCAATATAGACCTAGAAAACATACCGTCTTTCTCATCTATTTGCTCTGTCTCATCTAAGTCCATGGCTTAGAGAAGGCATTTGGTGTGTCTGAATGCATTGTGGGCCTCAGAAAAGACCAAAGCAAAAAAATAAAAATCCAGTAACATCTTGGGGGAAAAAAAAATAAATCATGGCTTCCATGACTACCTAAATGCTCTACCTTAAATCCAGATGCCCTAATTCAACCCTCTGAGTCTTAATACCAACTGCCTATTTATATCTTTTGCTCATTTTTCTATTGAGTTTTATATTTTTTCTTATCAATTTATAGGTATTCTCTACATATTAATTCTTCTCTACGACTGTAATCATTATTTTCAAGTCTGCAGTTTTGTTTTGTTTTTTTTAAAGATTTATTTATTTATGCACATAAGAACTGAGGTCTAGGCCAGACGTGAGGTGGTGGGAGGTAAGGATTCACCAAAGATAGAGTGGGGAGCAGAAGAGGCAGATCCACTGAAATACAGGGGAGCAGCAGGGGAGGGGAGCAGCAGGGGAGGCCAACAGAGCAGCGGGGCAGGACAGGAGATGTCTGTTGTGCCATGTGGGTCAGGTCCCTGGCTGGGGGGATTGAATTCATTCCTCAGTGGCTAGCAATTGTTTAACAGCACTGAGACTTTAACCCCTGCACCACCAGGGAGGCCCCTCAAGTCTGCAGTTAACTCTTGATTTTGTTCCTGGTGTCTTCCACCACATAGTAACTGACAATTTTTATATAATAAAATCTTTTATGGCATGTGGTTACCAATTTTTTCTTGAAGTCTAACTCACATTATCCCCTATTTTCTCCACATCATTTCACTTTTCACATTTTGGATCTTTAATACATATTGAATCAATTTTTAATTTGCTAAAGATGGACTAGGATCATGCCTAAGAAAATAAAAGAGGAATAAAGACTTATGATAAGCAGATGTGAGAGCAAAAAGTCCTGAGAAAGTACTACCTTCATCAATCTCACTAAGCAATGAAAACTTAATATAGTAAATACTTCCGACATAAGCAAAACAACATAAAAGAAAACTATGGCATAAGAGTAAAATGTCAGAAATGAATGCAACAGAATCTGCCTAGCTTTGGCCTAAATTACTTGGTGAACAAATAAGAATCTTCAGAAAGGCAAACGCATGGGCTTCAGGCAGCAGCAAAAGCCACACTCATTATTAAGGCAGTTAAATAGAAACAAAACTTGAACTGAACATGGGAAAGTGCACTAGGGCTGCCAGGACACACTGTTCAAAAATAGTATGAAAGTATAACATGAAAACAGAGGACTACTGTTAAGATCAACTAAACATATACAAAGGTAAACATTAAAGAGTTATTCATAGATAGAAGTTTAGTAAATTCTGTATTTATTCTTAAGGAAAATACTTTACAACAGCATCCGGAGGGTTTTTCAAATATAGAATGTGAAAGTTAAAAGACCATCATTAAAATTATTTGATGGTGACATTAAATCACAACAGTAGTTACAATGGGGGAGAAGGTGGGACTTGGACTGGAAAGGGTTATGAGGTGTTTGGAAACATTCTCTATCTAATCTGGGTGGTACTTAGATGGATAAAATACCCATCCAGCTAAACACTTAGCATTTTACACTTTACACTGCCATTATACTTAATGAAATCTTAGAGCCTATTTCCTTCCAAATAGGAACAAGAAAATCACTTCCTCTTGGCATTATTTTAAACTGTGTCTCCAAAATGCTGTTGACTGTTATTTGAGAAGGAGTGGGGAAAATCTTTTCTCTGTAATGGCTCCCACTGCCTAGAGAATGTATTAACTGTTTAGCTAAAACCCACCATTTAGTCTTTGTCTTAACACTTCTCTTCCATAAACTACCAAATACTTTGTTACCTTTGGGCCTTGGTTCAGATTTCCCTCTGCAAAATCCTACTACTTTTCAATATCACCTCCTCTTTGGAGTTTTCTTGATCCTCTTCCAGGGATTAAATAATTCTTTTTTCTTCTCTTCTGCCATGAAACTTTTTCATACTGCTAGCTCAGCACTTAGTACTGTGTACCTGTCTTCTCTCATTGAACTGTGCATTCTAGGTGGTTGAGGATACAAACCTAGAATAGTTTGTAGCACAAGGCAGATAATAAGTATTAATTTAAATGAATGTATGCCTACGCAAATATCCAAAAACTAAAAGAATATTTTGCTCAACAAAATAAACCTAAAGAAGTGACCAAACTGAAAAAGGTATAAGTGAATGCTAAGTGAATACTGCGTGTTTAATAAAGGAAGTCCCAGAAAAACAAATGGTAGGAAAAAATATCTGTATCTATATAAAGAATAGATGGAAAATGTGAAAAGGGAAAAAGTTTATAACAATATGTAAGCTGGCTCAAAGAAATACATACTTATTATTTTTATTTAAAGCATTTGAAATTTCCCTAGGTTCATTTTCTCTAATGTTTCCTCTAAAATATTCTACGTGAATTACAGCTATTAGATGAGACTACTGTTTAGACAAGAAAGAAATAGGCTATACTCAGTAGCCAAAGAAGGGGAGGGGGGAAGACACACATGGTTTGAACTTTGTTATTGATTTAATTATTGCTATTTTGCTGTATATTTATTTTTTAAATAAACATATAATTTTTATTGAAAACCTTTTATGAGCCCAGCACTTTTCCACTGTGCCACTCTGCTAGCCTTATTTAGAACCTTTTGTCAGTAATACTTTTGCTACTCCTTCCTTGTAAGCAAAAAGTAAGAAACACCAAGTACTAGAAACTTTTTTAAGTATGGGAATTAGTTGTAGAAGTACAAATGAATGTAGCCTTTAGCACTCACATACTGATGTCTTTTTCAAAGGGTTAAGGTAGTCCCTAAAGGCTGACTGCTCATGTTTTAGATCTCAGCTCTAATGTCACCTACTCAGAGAAACCTCTCCTGATCCACTTACCTAAAGCAGCCTCTTTCTCCACATAAATAACACAAACTGAAATGAGCGTGTTTAGTCTTTGTTTTTATCTTTTTTATTATTCCCACTTGAATACAAACTTTGAGAATGCTAGGAACTTATCTGTTTTCTATGCTACGTTTCCATAGGAATTCAGTAATATTTACTAGAAAAATGGGGGACTTTGTAAAGCAAAAATTGGGAAAAATTATAAAACTGACCTACTATTTACTTTTAACATTTGGCATTGTTATCTATTGCACTGTTTGTAATTTAAAACTTTGTAAGAGACAACAGACCTATCTTCAGTAAGCTGATCAAGAGACTCACATCAGGCAATAGTAAGAAGTGCCATTCAAGAAAGGTAAACTAAATGCTACAGAACTATATGAGGCTGGGTTGAACTAAGAAGCCACTGTGGTGGCAGTAGGCTCATTCGGGCTAAAATATAGACAGATGAGGAACAGGAATAGAGAGAGCACTCTAGACAGAGGAACTGACATTAAGATGTGCAGGCAGGAGACTAAGAGCAATAAATAGTATAAACAAGCTGAACATCAAGATTATACAAGGAAAAAGTAGATAATAAGGTAAGCTGGGGTGCAGGTTATAAATTTTCAAATGCAGACTAAGTGTGTGAAATGATCTTTAGGCAACTGGCAGTCTCTGCATGTCATCAGCAGGAGAATAGCACAAGCATAACAGCACAGATCTTCCTTGACTTACCTCACCCCATAATCTCCATATCCACCCCCAGATGGAGGCAACCACTGATGTACTTTCTGACGCTATAGCTTGCCTGTGCTGGACATTTAATTTAAATGAAGTCATACAATATGTACTTCTTTGTGAGTGGCTTCTTTTATTTGGCATAATGGTTTCAAGGTTCATCCATGTTATAGCATGAACTTCCTTTCTTTTTATTGCCCAATATCTCATTCTATGGACATACCAACTGTCATTTATCCATTTATCCATTCATCAATCCATGCACATTGGGGTAGTTTAGACTTTTTTGCTATTGTGAACAGCACAGCTCTGAGAGTAGCTGTATGAATTTTAACATCGGTGAATAGAGATATTACTGCTCATATTGTTTTAAGTAGATAAAAAATAGGGCCTGGCACAGAATTTACCTGAGTTACTTTCCATGTAGCAAAACCTTTTCCAAGTCAAAAGGACAACTCTCCTACCCTTTATGATATTCCACCATTTGTTTCAGAATCTATCATCAAAACTCAGAAGCTCCCACACTTCTCTCTTACCTCCTTGATGTTCAATGAATCTTTTCTTTTGTTGTTTCTGTTTATACAAAGGTTTGAAGAACAATTTTTAACCCTTATTATCTCTTCACTATATGCCTTTCAGTCTCTCACCTTTATCTTATACTCATCTACACATCCCAATGCCACCTCAAGTTAACAGCATAAGTTAGAAATTTTATCTTTAAACTCTCTCTTGCCTAGTCTCCATGATTTCAAGACTGACATAACTATCATTAATTTTTTATGATAAATGCTGAGATTAAAAACCAAATATATCTTGGAAATTGTGTATACAAACACAATTTGTTGCCCATTTTTATATGAATATATTTAAATGTCACTGTCATTTTAAAACATTAGCAAATCTCAAGTTGCCCTTGTAAATCTTGAAAAACAAAATGCCTATCTACTAATTCTTCAGTTTTTAAGAGGATGTTTCCATAACTTTTTTCCTCCCAAGTTACATACTTGTCTTTAGCGTGTGGTATGTTAAGCACTATACCAGTTAATGACTTGAAGTTTTAATTTTACAAAGGTACTCTCTAACTCCCAGAATTTTGTTAACTCAGTCATTTCTGTTCTTTGCTCAGCACGTCAGAGTCTTAAGTACTACTCAGATGTTATTCCCTTTCCACTATAAACCATAATTACTTTGAACTCAGCAATGCCAAACAACGATGGTTCTTCCTGTTTGGTCTTTTCATTCCTTCTCTTAACTTTAGACTTCGACTTGGGGCCGTTTTTGTGAAAGTCGTCCATGAAACAGCAGAACATCAGTCACCAAATAGGCATTACCGTCCAAACAGCAAGAAGTGTCCCTGGGAGTGTAAAGGGAGGTGCAGTTTTGCCCAACTATGCAGATAGCTGTCACAGAGATTTAATCATTCCACGGGTCTCTTCTCAAGAACTCTTTAGAAAGTGGGATCTTCTAGGAATAGGAGAAGAAGGATCTTTTTAACAGTGTTTTGTTCTTAGGGCAGCTATTGCAAAGTATGGCTGTAAACCCTCCCTGATCCTAACATAAACCCTAACATAAGAGACAATAAACACTCTCCAGAAACTCCAGCGTGGGGAGAGAGGCGGGGGTGGGGTGGGGACAGGACAGAGAAACACAGAGGACAGAGGAACACAGTGCCCAGACTGTCTCGGGTGGGGAGACATCCCCGGCTGGCGAGGCCCGCGCTGCAGCCGAGGAGCGCAGGGAGCTCGGCAGAGGGGCCGCGGGAGGAGCCGGGCCGGGGCGGCTCACCCCGGGCAGGCGGCCGGGAGCCCAAAGCAAGAACCGGTCCTCCCGCACCCCGCCCATCCTGGCGCTGGCCAGGGCAGAGCTGGAGGGAAGCAGGAAGACGTCCCAACAGGGACGCGGGTCCCCAGCAACAAGTGGCCGCAGGGCGTCCCCAAGAGACTGCAGGGCTGGGACAGGAGAGCAAGGCCCGGCGCGGGACCTCCCGGCCTTCCCTGGGCCGGCCCCCGCCCCACCGCACTCACTCTGCCACACGACGCTCTTCAGCCCCCGTTCCATCACCGGCGGCGCCATCTTCCCAACACCGCGGAGCTGCAGCCACCGCCTCCCACAGGCAACCTACTTCGGCCGGGAGACGGGCACGCCAGGAGCCCCGCCCCTCGCTCTGGGAAGGCCCCGCCCCCAGACCCGGCCCGCGCCCTCCGATGACGTCATCCCGCGCGTCGGCGCGCGGATTGCTGCCCACCCCCGGAAGGAGGCTGCGCAGTGCGGGGTGGAATTTCAGCGGGCGGTCGCGCGCCCCCTAGCGGGAGACGGTGTTACCAGGCGTTCGCAGTCCTGTGACGTCAGAAAGCGGCGTAGTGTTGGGTTATGCGCTAACCCCACTGAAGGGGCTCCGCGTTCACGCCTACACACGCGAAGGAGGGAGGAATCTTTCGCTTTCCAGAAGAATTCTGCACTTTAGGAAGCAAGTCATAACCAGCTTAACTATGGAATGGAAACTTTACTCCCCACAAACGTTATTTTATTCATTTTTCGAGGACATAGTTGTATAGACTATGAGGTTCCCAGCAATGTACCCAGAATCGTGCAAGACTTTCCTGAAACTCAAGAATTCAGAGATGCACTTGAGAAGAATTTATAATCTAAATTGAGCGCATAATTCCTGGCACGTTGAAAGTAATCAAAAGTTTGTTTAAAAATTGAATACATTAAGTAGGACTATAGACATAAATGAACCAATAAAACAATTTTTATTCAATAAAGTCATGTGCAAAATTTCATGGGAAGGGTTTATCAATACTTTAGGATCCAACAGAAGGGGATTTTTGTTGAAAGCTAATTCACAGACTTAGCCCAGACTTAAAAAGTTTATGTAGAGATCTCTTTCCTGAAATGGTTCCTTTGGGGATTGAAATCAAAGTAGTAATGAATTATATCACTTTAGTTGCAGAAAGTACCAACTGTGACATAACCAGTCACAGTTTTTTGTCTTCATTCTCCTTTACTCTCCTAAGGAGGAATAATTGCAGGCTATTCCACAGACTGCTCTATTGCTTTTTGTATAACTCAAGACTTTCACAAGGATTTGCAAGGAACCCATGGTTTAATTCTTGTTGGTTACATTAGGAAAGTGGAAACAGTTACTACTAGCAATAATAATAGGTAATATTTACTGGTTGCATACTATATGCCAGGCACCATGCAAAATGGATCATCTCATTGATCCTCTAAAGAAGACTTACAGACGTGGAAACTAATCCTTTGTGAAGTAACTTGCCAAGGATGTGCAGCTAGTGGTGGGGGGGGGGAGCAAGGATCAGGCTTGAGTTATACAGAAAGCAATGGAGCAGTCTGTGGAATAGCCTGCAATTTTTGCTCCTTAGAAGAGAAAAGGAGGCTGAAGACAAAAACAGCCATGAATTGGATTTCAAGCCCAACCTATGGCATTAGTGGTTTTTCCATTCAAGGCTCATAAGAGAATGGAAGCTGAAGCCCTGACCTTGTTTAACCTACCTTAAAAAGACTCAGCTGCTCAGAATCTTATACACACGGACACATGATTTCCCTGTCCCTTAATTTTAAATCAGGTTCTGCTTAGTACAGCATGTCCTCAAATAATGTCATTTCCTTATAAAGTTGATGAGGGGAAGAGCCTCCCTGGTGGTGCAGGTGGCTGAGCACAGTGTTTTGAGGCTGTCCGCAGCCTCTGCTGTGCAGGTTCAATGCCGGCTGGGGAGATACCTACATGGCGCGGCAGACCTCTCCTGTCTTGCCTGCTGCTCCCCTCAGCAGTGTATTTCAGTAGATCTGCCTGTTCTGTTCCCCACTCTGTCTCTGGTGAATCCTCTCACCCTCCCACACATCTGGCCTGTACTCCGGTTCTTGTATGCATAAATAATCTTTAAAAAAAGTTGATGAGGGAAAAAAAAACACACTGAATGAAATGTTATTGGAGGATCTGCTTTCCTTATAGGTCATTTGGCATACAGTTGCATTTTCTGAGAACCTACTGACACTAAGTGAGGGCTTAGTGTCAACAGGGTGGAGCCCCAAGCCATAGAAATGAAGACAGTGCAAATTCACCCTTCTAAGTGGATGTTCTTAACCAGGCAAGAGTGAGACAAGCGAAGTACACCTCCATCTCCTAACCTTCAGGAGATGACCAGGTGCCAGGGAATGACACAGATACCTCAAACACTTCAGTTTTGTTGCATTTTATGTGTTGAATGTGAGCATAAGCTAAGGTTCCAGAAAGTTAAACAAACTATGTAAGTCCTCAGGGTTGCTCCAACACCACTCTTTTCCTTCATACCACGTTATCTACCTTCATTTCCTTAGTGTTGTATGACCTCCCTGAGCACTCTGGTCTCCAATCTGTTTGCCTAAGCAAATTGAAAGATGAATTTGAATGGCAGAATGGAAGGTGAAATCCACCAAGACAGGTTAGGTGAAAATCTGCGTTGCATAATTTGCTGTGCAGATAAACCACCTAAATTAACTAGGGCTAATGTAAAAGCTCAAGAGTTAGGACTGATCGCACCTACTCACCATCTCATGCCCAGGTCTTCCTCACTAATAGTTGATAACTTAAACTTCCATAAAGATATCATGGATTAGAAGGTCAAATCGGTGTTATTTACTTGGCCTTCTGAGAATTTATGTTTGACCTGTTTAGCTGCGTGATCATAGGTGAGTTACTTTACTTTTCTGGGTTTGGTTTTATTTGTATAAAAGGAAAAATATAATATCTAGCTTGTAGGGTGAGAGTATGTGGAAAGCACCTAGAAGTGTCTAATATGTTATCTGCATATTTTGGTTTTATATTCATCCATTGTCCTTTGTGGAACTGACTAAAGCATGCTAGTCCAGGCCTAGCTAAATAGACAGTCGGTTCATTTTCTGTACCCCTCTATTTGAAGGGCATGGGTATACTCTTCCCAACTCCCTGGTGTTGTAGGGCCAGGGATCCTAATCTTCTCTTTGGCCTTTACCTCAACTCTTTGGCCATCCAGTCTACCATGAACACAGCTCTGCCAGCAATCGGGCTCATCACACCGTCTCACATGATCTCTGGACCACAGCCCAGAGCATAGCATTAGTTCTCGGTTCATCCCTGCTCTGAACCTTCCAAACTTCCTCACCAGTCTCTCTGTAAAAGGGCAAAGGAGAGTTTCCAGGCTCCCCACCCCACCCAAGGAAGGGTGGAACTGAGCAGGGAGGAGAAGCTAGAGAGGAGGAAGAAGGGAGATCAGGAAGGAGACTGGAGGAGGTACATGGAGCAGAGAGACATGTGAAGAAGTTGCACTTACTTCTTGGCCTTGGACTTGTACCAGGGGCTCATGGGACATGAAAGGAGACACTTGAAACAGACATGAATGAGAGAATCATGGGGCTGACAATGGCAGCCTTTATCTTGATTTTGATCTTGGTCTTTTCCTTCCAGACTCACCTGGCTCCTTCTACCCCTTTCCTGTGGGTCCCCACCAGAAAGTGTCTTAGATATGTGGCAAGCTTTATGTCCTCAGCAGTCCTGCTTTGGGCCAGCCCTGTTTGGCTGGGCATTTACCCATGAGGGGATGGGGAACTTATGGGTGTTTCATGTGGAAACTATCTTATCTATTCTTTCTCTTGTCTTCTCTTTATTGTATACTAACTGTATTAAAGTTCCTTTCCATTGAAAGTTTTATACACTAGAGTATGTTTTGTCTTGATAAGGTGGGTGGCAGAACCCATTTAGAGTGGGTAAATTTGGCCATTTGTCAGAATCACTGGGTGAGTTGGTTGAAAATATAGATTCCCAGGCCTGCTCCCAAATTTACTAAATTGGAATCTCTAGGGATGGTGCCTGGGGATCTGTATAGATAATGAGTGCCCCAAGTCCATGTAGCCCAAAGTTCACTTACTGGGGGTTAGGAACAAAAATGAACTAAACTCAGGCCTCCTCTGTCTGTGATGCTGATACAACCAATTACAGGCTTATAAATCTGTCTTTGTCCTGTCGCCTTTTCAAGTGTAGATGCTCTGGGGAGTATCTCTCATCAACACCCAGAGCATCTCTCATCAACGACACCTCTGTATCTCTGATCTGTCTTATACAGAAGAGGAAGTTTGCCCTCCCTCCCAGTTTGCCTCAAGCTGATATCCTATTCCCTCTGGGCAGAGTTTTATGGTTTTTCTTATCTGTAGACAGTCTTGGCTCCATAGCTGTATTTTGGAGAGTAGACACTCTGTGTGTGTGTGTGTGTGTGTGTGTGTTAAAAAAATCCTACTTACTGTTTTTCAATAAGATTACTGACATTCAAAAAGACAAACGCTTTTCTAGGTACACAGTTTTGTATTACAAATCATTGCCTTTCCTTTCCAAAGATGACAAAAGAAGCTACAGTGTGAATGGGTATCCCCCATTAATACCTGTATGTCAATCTGCCAGTTTGAGGCTGTGCCCCACTGTCCTGCATCCAATGATCTTGCTAAGTCAAAATCATGACTGCCGTCCTTCTAGCAACAGGCCAGCAGCTTGCTTTTCCAAGATGCTCATTCGGAGGTCACATCACTTGATGTATTGACTCTGAGAACCCTGCAAGCAGCTCAAGTTCCTCCTGACTTGAGATGAGGGTGTTTGTCACCACATTTGCGCTGGCAGCTGACACCGTCCAGCCTCTGCCAAAGTCCTGGTGGAGGTCTGCCCTGGGGTGATACTTTGGATGACTTGATTTAGACTTCTCTGTGAGGGAGTGTTTCCAGCCCATGTATGGTTAGAGGGTTGCACAGGAAGTGCTGGTGTTGATGAAACACACAGGAAGTGGATTTGTTAAAGTCTGGTGTGTCTGGATGTGAATCTCAGGTCTGCTAAGCAGATCTTTGATGTTTCTAGGACTCTGTATTCTGGCTCACTCTGGCAGCCTTCCAAAGGACTTTCTGGACCCCTTGCTCCATGGAGTCCCTGCCACCAAAGATCTTGAAGTCCTTGCTGGTGAGGGCACACCTGACATTGTCATCAAGAGTTGTTCACTGAAAAGCTGAAAGGGCTTGGCTTGTCCTATCCTGCAGTCATTTTGTATTCTATTAGATCTTTTCCACCTCTAATCATACTAACAATTGAGACAACTCTGCAAGAGATATGGGAAGAATATTTTTTAAAATAAAAACAAAAGACTTTGCCTTTGAATCATACTGCTTTGTTTCAATTACTCACTAGTTCAGTCTCTGGTTTTATCCACGGCTCACTGTGTCATTCAGCATTTCTCTTCCCTCTGTAAATCACTGGAAAGGGCAAGGAAGTGACCACAGGATACATTAAAGATGCAGACTTGTTTTTTAAAGCCCTCAAATGTCTTTGAGCTTTCCACTAGCATTTTGATGTGAAATGCTATTTTTGCAACATGTCACAGCAAGGAAGCAGGAAATTAAGGGAATCTGAACTGTTCAATGGGTGAGAAGAAACTGACCAACAGGTCCTGGGAATCCGGCAGAACCAGAGAGGCCTGGCCCTGACGCACTGCAATATGCCTGCACCTATATGATCTACCCTAGCGCTCCTGTAGATTGTGAACACACCAAAGTTTGAGAATTATTATTTAAGCAGTGTTTCCCAAACTTGAATACACACACACACACACACACACACACACACACTAACCACCCGGGGATTTAGTAAATAAGGGTGGGGCCTGAGAGTGGGCACTTTGTACAAGCTTCCTGGTGACACTGAGGAGTAGAGTTTAAAAACCAGACAACAGGGGCCTCCCCAATGGTTCAGCAGTTGAGCGCTGGGTTGCGAAGCTGCCCGCAGCCTCTGTAGTGCCGGTTGGATCCCTGGCCGCCGGTTGAGGGTCCCACATGGCACGCAGACCTCTCCTACCGCCCACTGCTCCCCTCAGCAGTGTACTTCATTCGTCTGCCTGTTCTGTTCCCCGCTCTGGCTCTGGTGAATTCTCTCACCCTCCTGTGCTTCTGACTGTACCCAGTGCTTTTATAAATAAATAAATCTTAAAAACAAAAAAACAAAAGCAAAAACAAAAACCAGACAACAGATCCAAATGGAATCATTTCTGCTAAGCCCCATGTCTCTTAATTAGTTTCAGCTGTCCCAGAAATGGAATCTTAAACTCATCAATCAGGAATTGCTTGGTCAGCACCAGTTAGGTAATTTACCTGAGAGACCCCTACCATCCCTTAAAGGAAAGTAACCTTGCAATAACAACCCACTTCTAGCCTGGTATAGCTAACTTATCCCTGCTCCCTCTTGCCTGTAAAAGTGTTTATTTTGTACAGCTTCTTGGAGTGCATTCTCCCTGCTAGATGGGATGTAGCCTAATTTGAGCAGATTTTTGCTCAAGTAAACTAAATTTTGTATATGCCTTAGTTTGTCTTTTAACAGTAACCAGGTCTAAGAGTAATGGTTTGCAAACTTTTTTCTTACGCATTGAAACTCTTTCTTAAAGAAAATGAACATTAATATACCACTCCTTTCCTCCTGGGGCCTCCCAAGATTCTCCTACCACCCCTCCATGGCTCAGGGGAACATGGATTAAAAGTCATCATGATACTGGAAATAGGTTCTAAGAATGCAGACTTAGGTCCATGCACATTTCACTGGAGACCAGAGCTTATGGTCTCTAGTACTTGGGAGTTTTTAAGTAATTTTTTTTAAATATAAGTGAGACGTTTCTTCACAGTGTTAATAAGCCAGCCCTATTTTCCCTTAGTTAATAGGAACAAAAACCATTAAAAATTCATAGGGACTGTGCTTACTTCAGCCCTGCATGTGGGGCAGAATTGGAAAGGCTGTGTCCTGCTGTGCTCAGAGAAGCAATGTGCTGGGAGAGGAACAAAACAGGCAGTCAAGAGAGACTCTGGACCCAGTCCATGCCAGCAGAAGGAAGTGTTAGATGGACCAGCTTGACCTGGGGGTTTACAGGTCAGCCATGTCTGACTGTGTGTGTGTGTGTGTGTGTGTGTGTGTAGTGTGTCCATCTAGTTTAATTTGGGGTTGATAATATCCCTTGGGGTTTTTCTCAAGGCCCTAAATCAAGCAGAACCTTAAAAGAGTGTGGCAAATTTGTGACAATATAGGCAGATCTGGAGGAGATGGTGCTAAGTGAAATAGGTCAGCAGGAGAAAGATAAATACTGGATGATTTCACTCATACATGGAATATAAAGAAACAAAACAAAGGAACAGACAAAACAAGCCCAGAATCATGACTGTAGAATTGAGGTAACAAGAAGAGGAGGAGGGTAGGGAACAAAGCAGGATGGGACCAATGGCTGAGGGTGGAGGATTTTGGGTGCTATGCTGGTGGTGGGTATGTGATAACATCCCTCTGAAGAGGTGTGAACCTGTTCCTCTAAAGCATATAACCAATGCTACCTGGATAAAAAAAATCTTTTTTTAAAAGTATGGTGAGCATACCTCCCATAGCAGCATGTGCTGCTTCTTGATCACACAGCTGTGTGGTCATCTCTTCAGCCCACCCCAACAGTAGCCCACCCACAGGGCGCCCAGAACAGCCTAGGCAAGATCAGCCTCAGGCAAGATAAGCCTGAGGAGGCAGTGAGGGTTATCTTTGCTCCAATTTCCCCTTTCAGTGTCCCTTTACTACTTCACATCTACCCATACAAACTGAAAAGGACATCCTAGCTCCCTGCAGGCAGCTAGCAGTTTCCCTCTAATGCCCGTCCACTAAAGGTGTGGTCAGATGGCAGAGTGATGTCACCAATCACCTGGACCCTGTCAGAAGTGCAAAGTCTCAGGCTCGCCCCAAATTCACCAAATTGAATCTGGTGCTAAGAGGGTCCAAGGTGAGCTGTGAGCACTTAAAGCTTGAGAAGGACTGACTACTGGAAAGCAGCTGTTCTCGGTCTTGGCTATGCTATAGAATCATCTAAAAAATGGTCAAAAAGCCTGATGCCCAGATTTTTCCTGAAACCAATTAAATCAGACTTCCTGGGAATAAAGAGTCCAGGCATCAGTTACTTTTAAGCTTTCAAGATGACCTGATGTCCAACAGGACTGGGAACCAGTCTCGGAAGTGAGGATGAAACAGCTGCCTCTCTGAATCTTCATATTTTTCCTGTGGGACCCTAGAAGGTGGAAAGACTCTAGAGTCCAAGGGAGTTCATTCCAACAACGGAGGCATCCTAACAGGAGAGAAGTTACAGGAAAGAGCAAGAACCCCTGTATCACAAAAAGAAAGAATTTGCCTTTCTTACTAATTGAAGAGTCAGCTTTGGCATGACTTTGTTAAGTTGCCCAAAATTCAACAACAGGGCTTCCCTGGTGGCCTAGGGCTTAAGTCTCAGCCTGAGTTCAAACCCAGCCAGGGAGCTGACCCACATGGCACAGCAGACCTCTCCTGTCTCCCCTAGTGCTCCCCTCAGCAGTGTGTTTCAGTAAATCTGCATGTTCTGCTTCCCCCCTCTGTCCCTGATGAATCCTGTACCTCTTGCCTATACCCCGGTTCTTCTGCACAAAAATATAATAATAAAATAAAATGCAACAAAAATTCCCTTCTATGTTACCCATGAGAAAAATGACTTACCCATTCCAAGTGTACTTCCAGAGCAGGTTACTGTAAAAAAATTAATATATGTTTAATGACATACTTAAGGTAAAGCTATAACTGAAGAAAGAAAAACAGGAAAGTAAACCCAATACGCATAATAACCAGCTTAGGTGATATCCAAAGAGAGATCTACTACCAGTATGACCTTGGGCAAGTCACTTCACTTTTCTGCACCTCAGTTCATCTGTAAAGTTGTAAGAATAAGAATGCCAACTTCATAGGATTGTTAGAAGGATCAGTTGAGTTAACACATGTAAAGCCCTTAGAATAGATATCTGGCACACAAAAAAACTATTAGTTATTATTATCATTAACAATGTGTCATCTTAACCCAGTTAGGTATCACTGATATTGGGGGAAAAAAAGCATCAAAAAAATTCCCCCAAGGGCATGGTTTTTACTGAGGACACTGAGCAAAGGTGGGTTTCTTGATCTGAGCCTACATGCCCAATCCTTACTAAGATGAACTGCTGCAGGCATGAGATAGTACCCCACCCAAGGGAGCTAGAGCGGTCACTGACAAGGACTCTGGTGGTAACAGTCCACCAGATGAATCCCTCTCCAAGGGTTGAATTGTGGGTATAGGGCAGGAGAAATAACATCTCACTTACTGACTGTGTGATCATAGGCAAACACATAAACTCGTGTATTTATTTATTTTTTTTAAATTTAAACTATGTTAGTCAATAGTCATGCCTAAGTACTGAGAACTTGAAATATTACCATTCACTAGAAGAAAAGACACACACCCGGCTTCTTATAATATGGTGTGGGAAAGACAAGGGTGATGCCGGGTCAGAAGGGAGGGAGGGACTCACTCAGCCTATGGGGGTTAGAGAAGACTTCACAGAGGGGAACTATGAGTTTGGAACTTTGGGTTTCCCTTGGAGGTGGAGTGAATTCCTGGCAAAGAGAAGAGAACCACAGTAGCTCAGAAGTGTGATGTGGCTTGGTGTGTGTAGTGGGGCCCTTCCAAACTGCAGGGCCCAGCTGTGTTCTCCTGGTGCCTGTCCACACTGCCAGGTCCAGTAAGGAAGGTGTGTGTGTGTGGTGAATGATGTCATGTGACTATACTACATAATAGAATCCTTGAAGGAGGGGTGTTGTGGGGTGCACCTAGAATTGCACTGTCCAATACAGTAACCACCCAAATGTGGCAAGCCTGAACTGAGATGTGCTATAAAGTATAAAATACACACCAGATTTCAAAGACTTAGTGTGAAAAAAAAAATGCAAGAATTTTATATTGATCCATGTTGAAATAATATTTTGAAGCTATAGACTTAACTAAATATATTGTTTAATTTCATCTTTTGCTTTTGCTTTTTAAAAAGTGGCTACCAGGAGATTAAAATTTTTTTCAGGTTGCCATAACAAGGGAATGGTAAAATTCTCATCTTTAAATTTTATAAATGTAAGACTTTGTTTCTGTAAAAAATGAAAACACATTGACTTAAGTTCAGGATAATAGTAATTAAATAAGCAATCTATGAAGAGATAGTAAAACTAAATATAATTATTTTGTAATAGTTATGGAAAGATTTTCAGAATAACAAGATCTAAGCAAGTGAAAAATATCTGTACATTGACTTGCTGAAGAATACAAAAATCCTTTATCAATATGATACCCATTGGAATAAATATTCAACAGATTCTTAATTTTTTGATAAATAATTATTTCAATCATTTAATTTTCTTCTTCTTTTTTTTTAGTTTTTTTTTTTTTTTAAAGATTTATTTATTTATTCATACAAGCACTGGGTACAGTCAGAAGTGCAGGAGGGTGAGAGAATTCACCAGAGCTGGAGTGGGAACAGAACGGCAGACTGAAGAAATACACTGCTGAGGGGAGCAGCGGGTGGCAGGAGAGGTCTGCGTGCCATGTGGGCCCCTTGCCGGTGGCCGGGGATTAAACTGGTGCTGCAGAGGCTGCTGGCAGCTTTGCAGCCCAGCGCTCAACCGCTGCGCCACCAGGGGAGGCCCACAATCATTTAATTTTCAAAGGAAAATTAAAACTTTTCACACATGGTTTGCGTTAAATTTCTATTAGACAGTGCAGGTGTGGAAAGACAGACCTTGTGAGGGACTGTTACAGGGCAACCCCAGTGTGAAATGGGTTGGCTTGACCAAGAGCCCTCACCCACATGCTTAAAAAGGACTTATAATGAGACTCAACTGCAGGCACACACAAAAAGGGTAATAAAGGGTTTATTAACCAAAAAAATGGGGAAATGAAGAAATGAGTAACTTAGGGAGAGAGAGATAAATTGGTGAATGTGTCCTACCAGTTCTGCTGAGCTGGGACCCCAATAGCATACTGAAAATTGGCAGAAAAACAGCCCCACACCTCCCCAAGGCCCACATGTCTGGTTATATACTAAGCCTGGCTGCTTAACTCCACCCTCAGTTCCCAGCAATGCTCTAATTAGTGGTGATGACATTATGGGATTTGTAGTCCTTGGTGTCTAGGATCTCTTAGGTCTGGGGTGGGGGTGGGATCCATAAAACCTATTTGTGGAGTTTGTTCAGGACATCCTTATCCCCCAACAGGACCTTGAATGCAGTGCTCAAGAGGATTGAATTTTATCCTGTGGGGCATGGAAAACTGAGGCTCATGAAGCATAAAAGTAACACCATCAGGTCAGCTTCCTGGAATGGCAAGTCTGGTAATTGGTAAGGAGGCTCTGGTGATGGCAGAAGGCAGGATGTGCAGTAACTTACAAGCGAGGTGAAGAGAGCCTGGGTAGAGGAGCAGTTGCAGGGATGAAGATGTGGAGTTGGATTTAGAAACTGTCATGTAGTGAACAGGAGAGGATTTGGGAACTATTAAGATATGGACAGGGAGGTAGAAGGAAGCTGACTCTAGGATTTTCAGCTCTTGAACAGAAAACAAAGATGGAGGAAGATCAGTAATTAGAAGAACATTAGGAGTTCCTTTTGGCCTTGAGTTGCAATGCCTGGGGCACTTGCAGGTAGAAGTGTCATTTGAACATGGATTTAGAGGTTAGAAGAAGAGACTGTTGTAAAGATTTGGAAGCTTCTGAGCCTTGGGTTTTTCATTTTTTAACTGAGTAATAAAATCCACTGAACCTACATCAAGCGTTATTTGAGCATTCAATGAGATATTGAATGTGAAAACACTTAACACATTGTAAACATTATACAACTATCATGAAGTATTGTTATCAAACTGTCTTCCTAAGAGCTCATCCCCACCCCCACCCCAGTCCTGTCCCTTCTGATAGGCCATGCTTTGGCCAGCTTGTCCTGTGGACAAGATAATGAAAAAGCAAGGAATGAGAGCATGACCATCAAGGACAGAGAGAGCACCTGCTCACAAAGACCTGGCCTGGTTCACACCAGGAGCCTTCTTGAAACTTCTCATCACCTATTTGGAAATTTTGGATTCGGGTCATCAGAAAAAGTTTCTGAGTCAATATTTATTCCTCTTCCTGTGTTCATTTGCAAAGTTCAGGGCTCTCTCTTTTTAAAAAATTTTAGAAATGTATGAAAAATATATGACGATGCCTTGGGCAAGGTAACAGAAGGCGCTGGAATATAGAGCAGGAGAATTCCTAATGTTTTTCTGTCAGTTCTGGTGAGATGGCAGTTATTGACAGTCATGTTTTGTGATCCCAGATTGTCTATCTACCCTTATTTCCAAACATAGCTTATGATTTCTAAATTCACTTTTTTTCTTATCCTCCAGCTCTTCTTCAGTCATAAGCCTGAATCAGTGCAAATAAAGGTTCAAGTCTCTTAATGGCTAACATTCCAGGGTGTCTATCATTATCTCTAAGACTATATTAAAAAATCTCAAAGCAAAAAATCATTTAAAATTTACTATTTATACAGCCAACATGTGATCCTTTTTCTGAAGAAGAATCAAAGGAAGCAGGAAGAGAGGAGTTTCTCCAAATCAATTAATAAGAAAAACCACAATCCCAAAGAAACTTGCCTCCAGAACATGGAAATGTCACACCCTCTTTGACCCACCTACATAGCAAATAAATATGATTGCCCTGAGTCTTAATTCACTGTTTGGGCTAGTGTTAAATAAAAGCTCATTAAAAAAACAATAACAAGGAATCATGTTTTCTTTTACCTGAATATATTTTTTTGGGGCAGAAAGTAAGCTTCAGTCCAGACTCAGCAACTGGTGAGACCATCACGGTATATACATCTCCACAGGGTATCCCAGTGACATCACAGAAACTGAGGCCAGCACTTGGGGAGCACGTGAAAATGCCCTTGGAGCCATAGAGGTCAGTGCTGTAATTGGCAGAGCCCCTGGAAGCTTGCCAGTAGATCCTGATGCCATTAGGGCCCAACCGATATAGTTTTACCCCCAAAGGACAGCAGGCACCTAACAGGTGAAAAACACAAACAAAATCACTTCAATACACCTGACCACCAGCCATGGCCTTTATTACGTGGGGAGACAATGTAAGGAACCTAATACAGGCTTGGAGCAAGATTCAAAGGAATACTCAAGTTTGTTTCACGTAGGAAGCCAAGACTCTCTACTATCCCTGGGATGGCAAAAATTCAAAAATTCTATCTGAACACTCCCACCCCATGACCCAAGGCTGACGTTAGCTAGCAGGCCATTGGATTCTTTCCCATGAAGCCTAGGAGGGCATCCTCAGGAATTTTGTTGTTGTTTTTTTTTCTCCTCTTAAAACAGTGCTCCAAGCAGCCACTTCAGAGGCTTAGGATCTATAAGAGTAACCTTATTTGCTAAGCCTTGTCATTTTTATCTTCCCCTGCTATTCCCTAATGGTTTGTTCTTTGTGAAAGAGACACACAATACGGTCAGAAGATAGTGCTCTTTTAGCCTGTTGAAAGAAAAATCCATAAAAAGAGCTGGAGTGGTTCAGAAGACCGAGGGAGTAGCATAAAAACAACAAAAAGATAATAATGCAATCCAGATAGAAATCTAGGGCAATCTCAGTGCTTTCTGAAAACTCTGCAAGACTATGTTACTCTGTGTTGCCGGCAGCAGGATCTTATAAAAACCTTTCCCCTTTTCAGAAAAAGTATACCAGGACCTTGCTACTAGGGGAGTTAATTCACCAACCACCAACAGAGACCTCTGAAGCTTTGAGGTTTTAAGAGGAAACAGTAAACATTTTAGAAAGCAATCTGAATATATATATAACACCAGTCAGGTGGAAATGCAGCATCTTTTTTAAGTGAGAAGGAAGGACTCATGTCTGGATTTGTAAGAGTCAAAGTTATGATACTTTAGAGCATGAGTTTAGAATTCACCTACTGGAGGAGTAACTCTGGTAGGCGCAGCCCACAGTCAAGCCAGTGGCACTAATTGCTTTTAATGCCACTGTGTAATTGATGCCACACGTGATGCATCCCAGGAGGCAGTGGTTTTGACGGGTGTGACACTTGGACTGTCCAGTGCGTGACTCCAGGTCTGTCACATAGGTTTGAGACCCTGTACCAATGGTCCAGCTCACGTTGATTACTGATTGGGTGACCTGTGTTACTGTCAGACCAGCTGGACAGCACGGCACTTCAATGGGGAGAGAGAGAAAGAATTAGTGATTTATTTCACTGAGGGTTATTTGTGAAAAAAGATCAACAATGGTATGTTGCTGTATCATTCAAGACCCTAAGTTTCTTAAATCCTCAAGTGTTAATCAAAATTTCCTCTTGTTAAGCAAGATCTCATTCCCTCTGACACATCATTTTAACCTCAACTGTGTATAGTGGTGCTTTCCCCAAGAATTTGGGGCATTAACTATCTGTCGGTAATGTGAGTCTCTGCTCACCATTATTTTTTTTTTTTTTTCCAGAATAAGAAAGAAATCCTTTGGAGCCTCTCTGGTGGCCTAGGGGTTAAGTCTCATCACTATCACACCACTACTATCTGAGTTCGATCCCCAATCTGGGAGCTAACCCACATATGGTGCAGCAGACCTCTCCCGTCTTGCCCGCTGCTACCCTTTAGCAGTGAATTTTAGTCAATCTGTCTGTTCTGTTCCCCACTCTTGTCTCTGGTGAATCCTCTTACCCGGCCCCCTCACCTCTGGCCTACCCCCAAGTTCTTCAAGGCCAAAAAAAATAAACAACTCCTTTGTTGCCCTCCAACTTAAAAAATTCCAAAATTTGCAAAAAATTGCAAATTTCAAAGCAATATTTGCATTCACTGCTTCTACCAACATAATGTTTCATAGTAATGGCAACTAAATATATTTTGCCTTTTTCACACATCTCATAGTACATATTTAATATAAAAACTTGAAATATTTTTATCCACCTAAGAATATCACAACAAAGTCTCAATTTTTCAGGGGTTCATTATACAGAATATATTTAGAATCTTCTAGTACGTTTAGTATTATCTCTATATTACTGCTTTTTGTTTCAACTTTTATAGTCTAGGCCACGATCATTGTGTATAGAAGAAAAAATAATGCCCAAAGACTTTCAATAATTTCCTTCACATGTGCTTACAAAGCAACAACAGCTTTCTTTTATAAACCTCTTACTGTGCATCAGGCACTATGTTAAGTGCCTTGCAGCATTAATTAACTTAATATTCAAACCACCCGATGAGAACATTATTCCCCTTTTACCAATTAGGAAACTGAAATTCAGGAAACATGTTTTAGAGAAAAATTTCAAAGAGTTGAGCCAAAGGAATAAACAATAAGAAGCCCATTTGGCCACTTGTTAGTTGTTTTCATAGAGTGTGTCTCATGGGGGGAACATGAATTCACATAAATGTTTTTGCTGCATCAGTGTATTCCTCCTTTGAGACCAGTTTATGAGGCTTTGGGGGCCTCTGATGTTTTTACAGAATACGTGTCCAAATGTTGAACATTTTTAAGACTAGGGCTCTTCGACAAGTCTCTGAGTTGAAAGTATTTTATATCACACTCAGGGTAGATCCCACTGAGGTCAGTATTGAGGCTGGTGGCTGCTACATACCTGTTTCGAGGGGGACACTGTAGCTGGGCGGACTCCGACCTGCTGGAGTTTCAGCCACCGCGGTGACAGAGAACATGGAGCCACAGGGCAAGTCCCCCATGGTGCAGGACTCCCCTGAGCTGCTGCATTGGAAGAGCCCCTTCTCCCCCTCAGCAGTCACGGTATAAGTGGCCTCCTCATTAGTGGATCGCCAGTGCACGTTAATTATGGAGAAGGCATCCTTGGAAACATTTTTTATTTCAGGACTGCAAGGAGCTAACAGAGTTTTTGCATGATTATTTGAAACAGCCACAAATATCACAAGTGCCTTTTGTGCTGAAACTGACCCCCTCCCCCAACCTCACTCCGAGCGAGACTATTACTTTCAACTGATCCAGGCATGGAGGCCAAGTTCATAGAAGTTTTGTGAAAACCTGTTGCCAGTGACCAGTGATATTTTGTTCCTGAAGCATCAGACTCTTGGAAAATGTTAAGGAGTGTATTGAATTCCAAAAGCAAAAATACTTAAGACACACAATTGTGACCTTAATCTTCACGGCCTTCATGGTAGGCCCCAGAAGGTAGGAAGGAATGAATGGCTGAGATAACCAGTGGGAAAACCTTCTACTCTTCTCCAATCATCTCCTCATTTATTTTTTTCTCCTTTTCTTTTCACCTCCTCTTCTGCCTCTCCTTACTAATGCAGGGGCTCTAATGATTCCCTGCAAAGAGTGGCTAAGGGAAATTAACCTTTTTGTAGGTCTTGTTGAATGTCCATCATGAGGGACAGAACTGGGGTGAACCATCAGGCATCACTCAGAGAAATCATGGTTGCCATGTACCTGTGGTTATGGCCTGGGAAGCACAGGACGTGTTGCTGCCCCGGATCTCGCTGAAGGAATACACCGTGATGTTGTACTTGGTGTCACACTCCAGAGCAGAAAGGGTGCAGGCAGGAGCTGTGTCCTTGCACTCAAACATGCTGAACCCATCTACAGCCCTCGTTTGGTACAGTTCAGCACCACGCACAGGAGACCAGACCATCTCTACTCTGTCACTGGATACCAAGATGGGGTTAATGTCGCTTGGACAACAGGGAGCTGAAAGCAGAGCAGAGAGAAAATAGAGGTCATCCAGAATGGGTACCAAGTCCTGCCTGACCTCCCAGTGTCCAGAGCCTGTCATTGGCCCCCTAAATTATTACAAGAAACTCCTATAGGCCTGCTCAGCTCTGATCTTGGCCTAACACTACGTGAGGATAGAGCCTTTATGCATGATATTCAAGGTCATTGCAAAGTATATCCAGTTTACATGTTCAGCTACACCCATCCCCATCACACCAGACTCCATGATTCCCCACCCTACAAATGTTCTCACTTCTTTACACCTTGAAGACAGCTGACTCCCTACTGGAATGACTTTCCCTTCTTCTGTCTGACTCCCTACTGGAATGCCTTTCCCTTCTTCTATCTGACAAAAGCATACTTAGTCTAACTTCCAGAGCCTACCAGTAGATAAAAAATGGGGCAAAATCACTGTAGTAGAAATTCTTAGAAAAGACTCTACATAGAAGACCCTAAAAGAGGGTCTACATAAAAGACCCTCATCGACAAATTCTGACAGATGTCTAACTCAGCTTCTTGTTTCTCTGGGATGCTCTTGCACCCATCCTTGAAGACAATGTTCAAAGCCATTCCCTCTGGAAAGTTCCCTGTGCTCTGGACACTTTATTGATAGTTTCTTACTCCAAATTCCAAAGGCACAAATTATGATTTCCTTAATCCGGCCAAATTTATTGTAATCTGAGTAGTACTGTTAATCACATGCTATGTGATAGTATGCTTACAAATATAATTAATTAATTTCAAATGACTCACTTAATTCATTCTCCAAAACTTGAGCTTCTCCTATATGTTCATTACTCTATGATAGGCACTGAGGATGAAGAGATAAAGAAAACATCATCCCTGCCCTAGAAAATCCAGGTTAGTGGAGGAGAACAATAGTCACAATCATGATAATACAAATATTTTGCATTTGGCTTCAGTGCACACAAAGAGCTTGTCATACTCATGTTCTTATTATTATTTGTCCCATTTTGCATTGGAGGCTACTGAGGAAGCTCCAAGTTAAACATCATTATCTCTATTTTACAAATGAATTCATGGTCAAGTTTGTACTTAAGCCCAGAAGTCCTACTCCAAGGTCATCCATACCACATAGCATCTTTGCCTTTGCATCTTTGTCTCCTGGTCTAGGGGAGAGAATGAATGCTGAGAAATAGAACTGTGTTCCCTTTGGCATTTAGCACAGGGCCAAACGCTGAGTAGATCCTGGTAGAGGGTTTGATTTTTCAGAGCAGGATTGAAGAACTTTAACTTCTTTTCACTCCAAAACCTTGCATACTTATAGTGGTTGGGTCCATGAAGCCAAAATTTCCTAGTCTAGAAAGGTGAGAGATAAAAGTGACTTTTCATGTCTGACATGAAAATGACTCCCAAGTGGCCTTGGAAGTCCCTGAATGCCATCTGGAGTTCATTCTGTTGCTGATATTAGTGAATTTGGAACACTTTACAAAAGTCAAGGTTGACTTGCCTGTGGTGTAATTGAACACATCACCCAAAGGACTCTGGCCGGCCTTGTTATAGGCAAAGACACTAATAAAGTACGTGAAGCCGCACTCAGATAAGAAATTGCACTGGGTAAGGGATGTATTGCAATGTACTTCCAAGCCGTCATCACTCTTCACAAAGGCCACGTAGTAATCAGCCAGATCTACAGTGGACCAAGCCACAGACAGGTGACCGGGGGGATCTTCTTGAATTGTCACTCTTCCAGGTGCACAAGCAACTAGAAAATGATAAACAATAAACAATTGTGAGAGTCTTTCCAGAGGTTTCCTTTGCAACTTTGCAGTTGTCCAGGATCTCAAGACAACCCAAACAGCCTCTGAGCTTTGTAATGGATTGAATTTGGTGCCTAACACACAAAACTACACACTAGAAGCATTAGAAGATTTTCCTTATGGAATCAAAAAGTCCAGACCATGACAGCAAACTGATAGCCTATCCAAGTTCTCCTGTTATATGAAATATACTTAAAGTAGTGGGCCATCAGAGTTTGGTTGTCTTTTTAAGATATGGGAATTTCCACTGTTAGAGCATTTGTTGACTTGGCCTTGACCAGAGATGAAATCAGACTAGCCTGAGTGGAATAATGAAGATCCCAGAAGTTATCTGTTTTAGAGATTAAAAAAGTCACCATTCTTTGTGCTTTCTATTTACATTTTCTCAAATTCTTCTAACAATTATCATCATTTTACGATTGAAGAAACTGAAGTTCATAGAGGATAGGTGATTTCCCAAGTTCGCACAGCTAGCAAGGGATGGGGCTGGATCTTTCTGAAGGCTTATATACAAACCTACATAGATGGAAAGTTCTAACTGCAGCCCCCACTGTGCTGCACAACAGAACACATTCTCAGACTTTCTATTTTTGTATATTGGGGGGCCAGAGAGGGTGGGACTTTTAGTGCTTTCTAAAGACAGTTCTTTTGTTAACAAGTCAAGGTCATTAACATGATCACCACCGTGTTATACACAAACTATAGTTGCGCCCCCCTGGACTGAAAAGTGTGTAAGACTGAGTCAACTGAGGAACATCTACAAACGATTTAATTCAGACTCCATTACCAGAGACTCCAATTTAATTGAACTTAGGTGGGGCCTGGACATCAGGATTTTATAAAAGCTCTTAACGTGCATCTAAGATCAAAAAGCACTGGCTAGTACTTGCCTGCATTAAATGACTGCTGTGCTTTTGAAGGTATATTTCTCTTCTTTCTCCTTTTTTTAGATAAATTTTTACTGAAATAACATTGTTTTTATAACCTTATGTAGGTTTTCAGAGTACAGCATTATGTTTTAACATATTTATTTCATTATAGTTCAACATCACCACCAATAGTCTACATTCTTTTTTTTTTTTAAAGATTTGTTTATTTATGCATACACGAAATAGGGTACAGCCCAGAGGCATGAGGTAGTGTAGGTTCCTTCTACCACCATTTTATCCATGTCATTCACTCCCCTAAACTCCTTCCCCTCGAAGTTTCTTAGCTCTTCCTCACTCTGAGCTATCCCACCCTCCTATTTCTGGTGTACTGTCCACATTACAGTTGCCAAAAGGGAAGCCAAATCACCAAGTTCATTATTTAACGTAACATAACTGTAAGACAGATACTGGAAGGTGCCATTTAAATGCAGAATATAAAGAAACTGAACCACGAGTCAGATAAAGTCAAACTCAAAACTAGCCCTTCAAAACTGACTGTGGACCTGAGGCACCCAGAGGAGGAGAGAGGTGAGAACAAAGTGGGGGAGGGAGCACAATGGATATGGGGGTACACTGTGGGTGTTTGGATGGTGGGTGTGCTATGTTAGCACCTGAAGGGGCTTTTGTTGTTTAAGCCTAGACCTCCCAAATCCAAGCAATGATGCAAACCAACATTATCTAGCAAAAAATTTTATTTATTTATTTATTTTAAAAGATTTATTTATTTACACAAGAACTGGGGTATAGGCCAGATGTGCTAGAGGGTGAGAGGATTCACCAGAGACAAAGCAGGGAACAGAAAAGGCAGACTGATGAAATACACTGCTGAGGGGAGCAGCAGGTGAGACAGGAGACGTCTGCTCGCCATGTGGGTTGCTCCAAGGCTGGTGGGGATCGAACTGGCACTGCAGAGGCTGAGGACAGCTTCATAGTGCTGCGCTCAACCACCTGTGCCACCAGGGGAGGCCCTAGTGAAAAAATTTTAAAAACAAAGAAATTGGGGCCTCCTCAGTGGTGCAGAGGGTTGAGCGCAGCCCTGTGAAGCTGTCTGCAGACTCTGCAGTGTGGGTTTGATTCCTGGCCGGCCAGGGAGATACCCACATGGCGTGGCAGACCTCTCCTATTGCGCCTACTGCTCCCCTCAGCAGTGCTTTTGGTCTGTCTGCCTGTTCTACTCCCCACTCTGTCTCTGGTGAATTCTCTCACCCTCCTGCACCTCTGACTGTACCCCAGTTCTTGTATAAATAAATAAATCTTTTAAAAATATAAAAATAAAAAAGAAATTGTGGATCTGAAGGGCTGGCTATACTTTTCCCTTTGAAATGGAATAGCAGCATATCAGCTTGTGATGACTCTTTTCCTGTGTGTTTAGAAGTCTTTTAAGCTTAGAATACCAAATTCTGACTGTTGGATAAAGTAGACATTATTGTATTTATCTACACTTTCTTTGGTTTAGGGAGTGAATCAGGCAAAACTTGGGCTGGAATTCCAGCTCTACCGCCTAAATTGGTATGCCCTCAGAAAAATGATTTTACTTCCCTGGGCGTCAATGTTCTCATCTGAGAAAAGGAAAGCATTGAGCCTACCTTGCTGAGTTGCCTTGAGGATTAAGTAAAATCATATATTTAAGCATCTGGGACATCATTAAGTCTTCACTAAATGTTAGTTCCCATCCTCAAAACACATAGATGTTTTTAGATGAAGGAGCAAACCCTCTACATATGTAGATTTTTATCTCTCTGATAATGAAAACGGGAGAATATCTAAACATATGCTCAGAATTATAGACATCCCCCTTTTTATCTTAAAAAATAGCTCCCACCAAGACTGGAGCTATAAAACATGATGTAAAGTACTGGGGGCTATCTATACTGCACAGTTAAAACTGTGTCTGACTTCAATTGCTTCTTAGAATTTTTCCAACTGTACAAAGGAAAAAGAAAAAAAAAAACTAATTAGTAAAAGATCTGGAACAGAAACCAGCCTCCTTGTTTTCAAAGAAGTGCTTTTGCCAGTGCACAATATTTGGTTTCAGTGTCAACATTATTCAGACTCATCAGCATGCCCGACTCAATGCCTCCATTTAGAGCAGGCTTCTGTTTTTCCTTCTCAGAAGTATTTGGAACACAGTCGGGTGACCATTTGTTTCTCAGAGGCAGTCATTTTGCCTCATCAGCCCCACAGGAGAGTCCCTCTTGTTTCCGTACCAGTTTTCAGAGTCGCTGCTGATGTTGACTTGCTAGATCCAGCATCATTACTTGCTAAAACTGAAATCCGGTACTCGGTTCCACACTGCAGAGAGGAGATGGTACAGGAACTGGAAGTTGTAGTGCAGCTCAATTCTGAGGAGTCACTCTCGGCCATCACGGTATAGTTGAAAGCTCCTTCTGTCGGTGCCCACGAAACAGATGCCTTCAGAGCCCCACTATCAAAAGAGACTTGAATGTTGGCAGGAGCAATAGGACCTATATTTTTGAGAAACAATTCAGTTTTATGGTAGTCTCAGCCCCAAGCTAAGATTGAGCTGACAAAATTGCAGAGTTTGGAGGCTGAGTCACATCAGTGATAGGATAATTCCAAGTGTTCAGATCAGAAAACTGGGATTTAGGGAACCTGGGAACTGGTAACACATCTGCCATGAACTATGCAAATTCACAGTTAGCTATAAGACTTTGGTCATGTTATTTAATCTTTCTGTCGTTTAATTTTTTTCTCATCTGTACAATGGGATCTAATAAGTCCACAATCAGTCTCTAGCACAGAGTAATCATTCAGCGTATTTTGAATGAATGTAATGAATGCATACACAATTTGACAAGTGGTTGAAATAATTAAATTAAACTGTAACTATGAAGAACTAAAAGGGATGTGTGGGTATGTTATTATTGTGTGGTAGGTCAAATATTTCTATTATTGATAGATGAAGTTAAAGAGTTTAGCTTTCACAATAGCCCTTTATTACTTTTGACACTTGCTAAGACTTCTTCTGTAAAAGCTTTCAGGTTCTAATTGTTTCCAGAAAAGCACACTTTCTTTCCATTCTAAATCAAAGGGAAGGAAGAGACATATTGAATGTGATGATTCCATGTTAAGTGTCTCTAAAACACTTCCCCCTATATTCTTAGAAATAGGCCTGCCTTTGGCCTCCCTGGTGGTGCAGCAGGTTGAGCACAGCACTGCGAAGCTGTCCACAGCCTCCGCAGTGCAGGTTTGATTCCTGGCTAGCTGGGGAGATTCCCACATGGTGCGGCAGACCTCTCTTGTCACTCCTGCTGCTCCCCTCAGCAGTGTATTTCAGTCATCTGCCTGTTCTGCTCCCCGTTCTGTCTCTGGTGAATCCTCTCACTGTCTCACGACTCTGGCCTGTACCCCAGCTATTGTATAAATAAATCAATAAAATAAAACTTATTAAAAAAAAAAAGAGACCTGCCTTTCTTCAGGGCTATCTTCTTGAAAAGGCTGGAATGGGTGTTCTCCTGAGTGGTAGAGAAATTGCCCCAAGTGTCTGTGACATCATAAGGCCCACCTGGCAGACCCTAGAGACCTGCTTGGTCAGCCTTTGAGCAGAGTCCAGCACCCTGTGGATGCTAGTGGTAGTAAACAGGAAAGGCCCAACTCACTCTCTGCAGGGCAGGTACCTGACATGTTCTGAAACAGGGGTGGACAAGGCTACAAAAGGGCAACAAGGCAGAAGCTTGGCTGGAAGGATGGAACAGCCACCTATCTGCCTGGGCTCTGAGAGCAGAGAGCCACCAAAAAAGTCCCAAAAGGCCAAAAACCAGAACCAGGGTCTATAGCAATACAACATCCACACAATAGGGGCCTATGGGCTATCACCTAACAAAGGACAGTGCCTGATAAGAGGCCCGGTCACTGTCTGTGGGTTCCCACCTGCATGCACAATTGCAAGGAACCGCACAATTGCACACATCTCAGACTCCAAGAACAACCACCATGGGGTTTATTTTACAAACAGGGGAAACAACGAGCTTACTGTCTCCACAAGTGGCTGCTACCTCACCCAGATAGCATCAGTGATGGTCACCACTGGTCACCAGGAGTGCTGGACAGCACTGGCCAGTGGTGTTGGTCACTACTGGTCCCTCAGAGGCAGTGTCAGAGACACCCAGTGCTAATAGCTCTTTGTGAGTTGTTGGGTTATACCAACAACAAACAGCTCTTTGAGACACCAGGCCCAGGGCCTTGGGTGCTCCTTTCAGGCCACGGCAGAGACAGGTCCCGTCTGACAGCCTCCTCTGGCCTCTCTTCCTTCCTCAGAAGTCAGCTACTGAATGCTGCTTTTTCTCTTTCTTTGGAGGCCAGGATGGAGTCTTTCCCTTATTTCTTCTTCCCTTGGAGGCTGGAACTGTCTTCTCATCTTAGGGGACTGGCATTTTCTCTCCCCAGAGCCCTCCGTAAGTGGCTTATATCCTCTTTCAGGGTGCCCCACCCACAAGTCTGATTGGACCATTTAGCACCAATCAGCTCATAGCTCGCACCTGATTGCTCCATTACAAGGCAGTTGCTGAGCTCTGAATAGTAACTGCCACAACTGACTTGTGGTGGAGCAGCAGGTTGAAAGAATGACTGGCGCCCACCGCTGAGGTGGCTGGGTTCTGGAAACAGTTCATCCCCTGGGTCATTTCCACAGGCCCCTGTCCCTGCATGGTTGGCTTGTCTGTAGAGACAGGTCTGCTCTGGGTAGCACTGGGCCTGGGGCTGGTAGGGGTGACCTGCTGTGCTTTAGGACAGCCTGCTTTTCCCACAAGGAACACCAGAAAAATGAGTAGAATAATGGGAGGCAGTTATGGATTGAATTGAGTCCCTTCAAACTTTGTGTGTTGAATTCAGAATCTGTAACCCCAAATACCTCAGGATGTGGTCTTATTTGGAAATAAGTTCATAACAGACGTAGTTAATTAATGTGAGGTCATTAGAGGGTGAACTCTAATTCAATATGGTTATTATCCTTATAAAAGGAGAATATTTGGACATAGACATACACATACAGCGAGAGGCTATGGGAAGATGAAGCCAAGGAGAAAGTCCTGGAACATATAGATCCTTTCTCATGGGCATCAGAGGTCTATGTCCATACCTTGATCTCAGACTTCCGTCCTCCAGAACTGTGAGACAATTAATTCCTGTTGTTTAAGCCATGCAGTTTGTCGTACTTCGTTACAGCAGTTCTGGCATATTAACAGAGCAGCTAAATCTAAATTCTCTAAAACTTTTCAAAACACAGGGAAACAAATGAGGAGGGAGGCTTTCAGAAACTAGTCACCTCTAGGCGGTGACTTCCAAGAGGTGACTCTCCCAGTTCCCTAGACTGTTGTAGAACTGGGCATCTCCTGCTGGGCATCCTCCTATCAAAATATTTGTCACAAAGCACTGCAGCCATTGACTTACACACCCATCTCTTCTAAGATACAGCCCATTCTTTGAGTGGAAGCATCATGCTTTGATTTTGCAACCCTATTAGCTAAAATATGTAAACCATGTGGGCTCTCCATAAATATTTGCCCAAAGAAGAATGAACGAATGAATAAATGAATGAATGAATGAAGAGGTCCAGGGGGATTGGTTTATAAAGGACATCCTGCCTCACCAGGCACTTCATGAATCACCTTGATATGATTTTTCCCTAGAGAAGTATTATAAAAGGGACACCTCTCTCTTCTACATTTCTGCCTGGATCCATAGGCAATGGGGCTTTAACTCCCTTCCAAACTTAGAAGGTGCTGGAGAGGACATTTATGGTTTCTTTCCATGCTTTCCTTGGTCTTCCCCCAGGGATAAACAGCTAATCTGGCTGATGAGAGCCTGCCATCTGATATTGATCGTGGCTGGCTGGCTGCTTCAATAGAAGCAAAACATCTCTCTCCCCCTCTCATTCTTTTGGCTCATTCCAGCAGCTCAGTTGGGGCTTCTGGCTAAGATGCAGTAGGATTGAGATGGCATGGTGAGAGGAAACCTATCATGCTCCAGTTTTTCAGCCTAATTCTGGAGGAGAGGTGATGAGAAGCCCAACGACAGCCTCAGGCCTAAGTGAAGTCCTTATATCTGAAGGACCAATTTGCATCCAGCATAAAGTTCCATAAGAACAGGGACTTTGTTTTGTTTTCTGCTTTATCTCTAGAAAACAACAGTCCAGAGATGGCATGCACTCATTAAATGTCTACCGAATAAATGAATTCCTGTTTGGCCCAATTCTTTTTGTCTAAACTATTGGCCTGAAAGGAATAGGGGTGAGCAGTAGGCCTAACAAGAACCTCTCCTGCTGTGTGATATTCAATGAATATGGTGAAATTAAGTTGGCTTTAAAAGGGGAGGTACCATGCCTGTGTATTCTCAGCAGAATTTTCTTTACCCATGCAATAAGCATTTAAACCACTGAGGAGGAATAGTCAGGCACTATAAATAAACTCGTAATAAGTGTAAATAGCTGCTGTCAGCTGCTCTGCACTAATCACTTAACACCGCTCTTGACAGCTCCAACACACAGCCCCTCTCATTAAGCAAAAAGGGGATTGTTTGGGGCTGAGCTGAGAAGTCCTTACTTGTTCTCTGATTGCAGGTGGAGTCATCCCCAGGAGTTCCATTGGCATTCCACGCATAGGCCTTTATAGTATAGAGAGTCCCAGCATCTAAACTGGTGAATGTCAAGGAGGTGTTGGTGGTATTCTCTTTCCATATTTTACCCAAACCATTAGCTTGCATAATGGACACGGAGAATCCAGTTGCCATATATACAGCTTCCCACTGCACAAAAATAGAGTCTGGGCTTGGAGAACTAACTTCTAGAATTGGTGCAGCCAACACTGTAAAGACAAAAACACGTGCATCTGCCTTATGAAAGTCCAATTGAGGATAATTCAAACTTAGGAATAAGTAATTTGAGGTTGATTATCTATATTAGGAAATAATTATTTGCTTTGCAAAAGAGACACAGTAGAGTTCCATCACACAATTGCTTTCTAAATGTGTATTAATCATAAATGACTCAATAGAGCAATGGGGAACAGGGAAATTCTAATTTTAGATATTACTTTCAAATGGAGGTTGGTAAGAGATTAGATAAAACATCCCTGTAGTCATAATATATATATAAACATAAATCAATGGGGGAAATGATGGTTTTTACTATTTTAATATACATACAACCGTTCAGAAATATGCCTTAAGTACAACTTAATCAATTCATTTAAGTAATACCGATGACAAATTCCAGTCCAACTGCAGCAAAATCCCTTCTATGTGTTCTTCATTTAGCATGTTCTTTATGGATAACTGAAGACAAAAATGGAAAACTCTTTTTCACAGACTTTAAAGTACAGATGCTTTGAAAGATGCCCAGAAATAAACAAAGATGCTTTGTTTATTGTCTCAAACAAAGCATCTGGAATTTAAATATCACCTTTCCCCACAGAAGTCTGAATTCCCAGAAAACATCACTTGGTGGCTTTCGTTTCTGGGCCCTGAATCACAAACCCTCATGTAACACCAAATTAGGTCATGCATTCGCAGCATGGCTGATCCACAAGCAATTACTCAAGAGAGCATGAGAACCCAGCTACCTGTCTTTGCCTGCTTTGGAGCTGATGCCTGGCTTCTCCCAGAGGCACTTATGGAACTGACAGTGATTTGGTACAAGGTTGCAGCCTTCAGTCCCATCAGAGTCCCTGGAGAACTGGCCACAATGGTTTCAATGACAGTGTCCCCGTCTTCGGCTGTGAGGAGGTAACTGGTGGCTCCTGGCACTGTAGCCCATTCCACTGTGATGCTGTTGCTGATTTTTGAATATGCCTGATCAATAGTGGGTATTTCAGGAGCTGAAAAGATTTTGAAGTTGTGTATTAACTGGGATTCCTACAAGGATGACTTCTTTCATCATTTTACTTTTCACACTAAGTCACCTCACGCTGTCCTTCAGACATAATCCTTGCCTTATTGTCCAGATCATGGAAAACAAAAACAAAAAACAAAACAGACCTCTGAGAAGAGGAAGAGAATTGAGGGGCTGCATTCCAGGGGATTCTAATTTGACTTTTGTAATTTCCCCACCCTGCTTTATCCCTAATCTCCCCTCCCCGCCCACGACTGCCCCACCACCTCCAGGTCAGTCCACCTCCATGTGGCTGAGGCCTCCATGCCTGCGCTTTGCACTTTTTCCAAGTGGCATGTAATCTAATAGAGGAAGAGGAAGAATGAGAATTGAGTTTTTTATTTTATAATTAAATCATTATACTTCCTTTCATATTATCAGGGCAAAACCTTTTTCAGATTCTCCTAGATAAAATAAAAAAGGTTTATCCTCCCTTTCTCTATCAAAACATCAGCCCCAGAGTAAAAATGAGGTGCTCTAGTCCTTCCTCTCATGGGCCTGGTCATGGTCTGCCAGAGGGAGATGAATGCTTATACCATGAGTTTACACAAGGCATTCCTATCCTCTGGATATGAAGTAGGAGATACAGCATGGTAATCAGATTCACTGCTTTGCAAAAAATCCAGACACAAAAATGCTTTGGGTGTAGGAGAGCCAAATGGAAGAAAAGGTCAAACAAAAATAGCTGGATTTCAGGTTTGAAACTGGCAGCTGGCCTTCATGTTTAATGTACTGAATTTGCTTGGTAAACTCACTATCTGCCAAATTCAAAAAGGGCAAAGCAAAACCATCAGGCAAAGAGGAGAAAGAGAAACACAGACTAAATGTGTGGCTTTCCAGGATCGACTCCATCCCCAGTATCCCCATCCGACAGGTCTCTATGTGCATGATATAGGCAGCCTTCTCTCTCTGCATCAAGAGCTCAGAGAGCTGGCTTCAGCAGCATCTCAGATAGAACGTTGCTGCAAGAATGAACAAAGTCTCCACTGTGCACTGGCCAGACATTCCTTGAACATCACCCAGGACTGTCTCTCTTGCCATCAAAAGAAAATTATGATGGTTTTATACGCTGGGGGAAGTTGCAAGCCTGTTCATCTTGCCAGTAGAAGCTGATTCTGCAGGAAGGGCCAAAGGCTCTGCTCCCTGTTGCTCCCATTTTCATCCTGCCCATAACACATCACTTTTCTGCTCCCCTAATTATGTGTCCTTTTTTCTAGATCTTCTTTCCTGTGTCTTTATGGCATCTCTCAACTCCTATTTCTTTTCCCCCATTGTTTATCTCCTATGTTAGCCAGGCCTGCTCATTGGAATGGACTCATTTCCTGGAAGAATGGCAACCAGCAAGTCATGGACTTAAGAGGCCTGCTAATGTGTGTATGGTGTGGTTTAAAAGGCATCTACACAGCTAGCATGGCACAGGTGCGCTCCCCAAAGGCTTAGGCCACTGAGGGGCCTGAGGACTCCACAAAACTTGCCCCATTGAATCAAGTGGGAAAGGCACATTTGCTCAAAGGAGTAATAATACATGGTGCAAATATCAGCAGGATGAAACAGGGCTGCCAATGGTAAAATAGGCAAAGATTTGGATTTAGGAACTCTGGGTTCAAACCCTGGCTCTAGCAGTGGATTTTGTGTATGAATGTGTACAAGTCCTTTATATTCTTCTAGTCTCCAGTTTTCTCCCTTGGGAATGTGGAATATTAATAATTATCAACATTCTAGGATTTACTTTGAAATGTAAAGTTCCTACATCTTTGGATTGTTGCAAATATATGTGTATGTTAGGACACTTTGAAAGTTGTGCAGGGTGTGTGTGTGTGTACCAGGACAGGCAAGTTTGTCTTTGGAAAAGGCAGATTGCAAGGCACTGCCGTAGGAGAGGTGCCAGAGAAGGTGACATTCAGGGGGTACTGGGGTAAGCACAGGCTGTAGAGACAGACTACCTGTTTCACATCTGGTTCTAGGGAAGAATCTGACTAGTAGCAGCAATGAAAGGGGAGCTATATCTCTGTGCTATGTTTCGCTTAAGAGATGAGAGGCTTGAGTGGGATGTATAAGGCATCGTGAATTTACAGCAGTTCTTCACCCTTCCTCAGTTCTATGCTTGGCCCACTTACTGTACTGATGAAAGAGAAAGTTTTACCCCCTAGATGTGCAATCAACTGCTCCAATCAGCCAAAAGTGGAGCCCTTTGATGCTCAGCATCTGTGCATTCTACCAACTCAGAGAGATCTAAAGCAGCCCACGCAGCGCCAGAGGCCAGACAGCTAAGTTGTGTCCAAAGGGAATCAAAACACATACCCACAATATGAAACCTCCTATACAATATCAGTTAAACACACCCCATCCATTAAAAAGTCAGGACAAATCAATTAACATTAATACCAGCATCTAAGTCTGCTTCCCCTCTTTCATTTTCTATCAAATAGCGTGGATGCCATGGGATCGAAAAGGGCCTGTTCTGAGGGCTCAGCATTTCCTGCATGTGCCAGAACCTTCCAAAGGACAGCAGAGCTGGATTTTGCCTAACTAAAGGCCACTTTTAAAAAAAAGTCAGTTTTCCTCATTGCTTCCTGGCCAGTGTTGAAGGTTTCCTATGAATAAGCGAACAAGAATAAAGCAGAAAAGAACCACCCCAAAACCCTATTGTATACGCGTAGATTTTATGGCTCAATCATACACCTGCTGTTGCTCCCCCTTATCCACAGACCCCCAGGGGATACCCTGAAACACAGGTAGTATAGAACCTTTTGAATTAGGCACAGTAAGAGATGAACAATAATAACCAAAGAACAATATTATGCAATAAGAGTTAAATGAATGTGGTCTCTCTCAAAATATTTTATTGTATGTAAAAATTCCTGGCCACATTTGACCTTGAGTAACTGAAGCTGCAGAAAGCAAATCTGTGGATAAGGAGGGACTATTAAATCCAATTTTAAAACTGCCTTATTTAGTCTCCCTTTTCTGTGGTATAGTTATCATTGTTCTCATTTTAAGGATGCAATATTAGAATCATAAAATCATTTTATTAGAGAATCTTGAAATTAAAAAAAATCATTTCTCATTTTCCTAATTCCCCAAAAGACAAATAAGAGAAGTTATATAAACTAGACACTTTGTCTTTATGATTAAAATCTGTTTCTTTGCTTCAAATTAGGATCATTGTGATATTTAACTCAAGGCTAGCTGTGTTTGAGAAAATCCATGGCTATGTGACTCTACACGTCAGTACTCAAGACTTCTTACAAGGACTTATCTTTAAGTTTGATTCATGTATGTGTCTGACTAGTTGCACTCAGAAAATGTTGAAGAATTTTTCTGGCATAGCCTTTATATTTTAGGGTGGCCCCCAAAAAGGGGGGGATTAAAAATATATAATGAGGAGGAAAAAGTTATATTTCAGATAACCTTACCTGGTTTTGCTGAAGTAACCTGAAAAAAAAAAAAAAGTTTAGAAAATGAGAACCACCTAAAGAAAAACACCATTTGGGGAAATGTAAAACATGAATCCGAACAGTAATAAATTAATCACAACACAGCATTAGCAATCTTTCCATCCATATGAAGTGTTTGCACAAACCATCTTCTAATACTCAAATCAACCATAAAGCAATCCTAAATAGAAGTTAGAGACTGGAGGCAGATCCTATTACTATTTCATTTTTCCTCCTGAATCTGCCCATTGAACTAAGTCAGCAGCTGCTGACAGATTTTTCAGAAATCTTTGTTCTTAAAACATAATGATAATCTTGTTTTCTTTCTCCACTAAATCACATTAAATTTCAAGCACAAAAAAAAACATATACAATCTTGGTATGTCCCAAAAGCCTTTGGATGTCTATCTCTCTACCCACTAGAACATTAGAGAGAGAGAGAGAGAGAGAGAGAGAGAGAAAGAGGAAGAATGAGATTTTTTTTTTTATCCCTGCTAAATAGTTGCAGTAGGTCAGACTGGTGAACTCACCATTTTAAGATAGAAAAGGCTGAATCCAATCAAAGACAAACATTTTTCCGCTGCACCAGCCATCCTGTTAGACCAAGCACTCACATGGCACAGAACACAGGGCTCAATTCCCCTTTGGTCCCCAAGCCACCTTTGTTCCATGGGACGTGAGGTTGTGATGCTGGGGACAGACCTGGAGAAGTAGCTCCTCCCCTTGGCTGACCTGTGACAAGGGGCACTTGGAGACTGGCAGCAACAGGTATTGCAAAGACTGGAAAAAAAGAAAAGAGTTGAAGAAAGCCATGCCCAGTGAGCCAAAAATTTCCTGTAACCTGGGTTTCCAGGTAATAGATAGAATACTCTGCTTTTTTCTTTTTGAAGAAAAAGTTTGGAATTCTTTTCTTAATAAAACTTTTACAACATTATATAGACAATTTTGATCCAGTGGAATGCTCATTATAAACTTGGGGATTCTAATCAAGTTAATTTATTATATTTCATCTTTATATGTTGTTCTTATTTTTGCTTCAGTACAAAAATGATCACTGTTTATCAGGAGCAATTTGCTGCAAAGCATGTATGTCTAAGATGAGAGGTGGGTGGAGGGAGGAATTGGGGAGATGTTGAAAGGTACAAACACAGTGATTATAGTTAGCAGTATTGTATTATAAACTTCCAAGTTGCTAAAAGACTAAATCTTTCCTGTTGTCAACACACAAAAGAAAAAATATGTCATGATTTTTCCAACAACCCAATACATCGATTTTATGTTAGCAACTGTTTTCTGGCTAATGTCGACATCTTGGTTCAAAATAGGCTATGAGGGTATTAGTAAACAGTTTCATTGGGAATCAGTGCAAATGAATCTGTTGCTTTTGTAATATAAATTCACTTTAAAACTTTGAATTACTAAATTTATCAGCTGTCTGAAGACCATCAGGAACGAGATGCTGCCAAGTGAGTTTAGGTCCTGAGGTGAATGGAGCTAAGACAACTGGGAGGGGAAGCAGCTACCAGACTGTGTGTTTAGCTTCAAGTTCTTCAATCAGGAGAGCGAGTGCTGGCAAGAGTGCTTGGGGCCTGGGGATTCTGGTCATGATGAACAGTTTTTTCTTTGACTGTGAGCCCTCCAGCCACTCCTGCTCTTTGACATTCAAGGCAGAGGAAGAGAGTGATGAAGAAAGTGCTGACTTTGTGCATACGCTGCCCATGAGGGGGCCACAGACGTGTAATGTGGTGGAAGCTGTGGTCTGGCACCATGATCGCCTGGAAGATAGCCGCTCCTGTGGCCCATCCCAAGTTGCCCTGCGAAGGCTGTTACCAGAAGCTATGACATTTCTGAGGAAGAGAGCGAGGAGGAGAGGAGAGAGGAAGAGGAGCTGAGTTGTGCCCCATCCTGCCTGCCAAGTGAGAATGAGTATGGAGGTGAAGTAGAACGCTTAAGAAACTAGTAAAGGGCCTCCCTGGTGGCATAGGGGTTAAGTCTCAGCGCTATCACACTATCTCAGCTGCGGCCTGAGTTTGAACCCCGGGCAGGGAGCTGACCCATGTGGGGCAGCAGATCTCTCCTGTCTGGTCTGCTGCACCCCTCAGCAATGTATTTCAGTGGAGCCGCCTGTTCTGCTCCCCACTCAGTCTCTGGTGAATCCTCTCACCACTCTCCCCTCACCTCTGGCCCATACCCCAGTTCTTCTATGCATAAATAAGAATAAATCTTAAAGGAAAAAATAGAAATGAATAAAGATTTTGAACTAGACATGGCAGGGATATAAAAAGAGCTGTTTGGGGATAACAAAGAAATAATGGAGTATGATGTAACACTACAAAATTTATAGTGGCCCTAATCCACACACTATCCTTCCAGCTTCCCATATACCTCCTTCTGCCCATGGGCCAATCATTTCTACCAAGGAAAAGCAATTGTACCAGAACTTCATTTACTTTGTTGCTAAATTAAATCAAGTAGATGACTACTTTTCTTTTTCAATAGTGCTGCGCATCAACAGAGAAGAATTAAATGTCAGGAAAATGTTAGCAAGATCCCTGGTCAGGGATCTCTGATGGTTACAATAAAATAAACCTTGGGTTCCAAGGAAGGGAAACTCAGACTATTTTTTTTTTTTTAAGATTTATTTACGCACACAAGAACTGGGGTACAGGCCAGAGGTGTGTGTGGGGGGGTGGTGAGAGGAATCACCAGAGACAGAGTGGGGAACAGAGCAGGCAGGCTGACTGAAATACACTGCTGAGGAGAGCAGTGGGTGAGTCAGGAGAGGTCTGCTGTGCCATGTAGGTTGCTCCCTGGCTGGCCGGGATGGAACTCGTGCTGCAGAGGCTGCTGATAGCTTCATAGTTTGCATCTTAACCCCTTGTGCCACCAGGGAGGCCCAAACTCAGACTATCTTAAGGAAAACAGAGATTGTTAGGATGTCCACTGACCAGGCTAGAAAAACAAACCAACAAACAAAACATGCCAACTGGAAAGGCAGCAGGATGTGGGGTAGCTTCAGGGAAGCTAGTTACTGTGGCAGCTCCTTCATCTGGGCGTCCTCTTAGGATTATACAAGTCTTGTCCATTTTTCTAAGGACTTGACAACTCTTAGTCAAAATTCTAGGAGGAGCCAATCTGATTTACTTACATAATTCTCAAGAAACAGATTCTCCACAAATCCTCAAACACTTGTGCTAAGACTCTTATATTAGACTACATGAGGGGCTATCAGTTAACCCACAGCAGCGGCACCCTTATGATAGTTGTCTTAATCTATTGTCAGTCTGGGCCCACCAGGAGACAGAAAACATGTAATTTAAAGAGACGTCTCATTAGAAGAATTGTTAACCACTAATGGAATTGATTACTAAAGGTAGAGAGAACCCTAAAACACACAGAAATAATGGCTATAGAAGCACCACCACCTCAAGGGCTGAGGCACAGGACCCAAGGAAAGAACACATTTGGAAGAGGTCCCCTCACAAGACTGAGGGTGTGGCTGTGAGCCAGGTACTGCTGCCCAGGTACTGAGTCTCAGGCTGGAGAGGAGGGAGTGTCAAAAGGCCAGTTAGGAAGCCGTCTGAGTCGGTGCCACAAGACTTACTAGGAAATTGCTCCTGGAGCACCAGTAAGACTTGCTGAGAAAGCTGGCAGGTGGACTAGAGGATTTGCGGGGAACATTTTCCATGATGCGCCACTGGGTGTCTTCTATGCCACTGGGCCCACATAATGCAGAAGCAAGAAATACATCTGAGAAGCAGGAAGAGAA
The DNA here is from genome assembly GCF_014898055.3 of Talpa occidentalis. NCBI lineage: Eukaryota > Metazoa > Chordata > Mammalia > Eulipotyphla > Talpidae > Talpa > Talpa occidentalis. The sequence continues at coordinate 105,729,018 of NW_023605305.1, read as the reverse complement.
GCTCCTTTCTTCCGCAGCATCACCTCCTGCATCCTTAATGAACATGCCAGCAAATGAGAAACGTTCAAAAGGCCCAGGTCCAGGATCACAAAGCAGGGCAATGAAGGATAGATTTGGGAGCCGATTAACTGGCACATCCACAAATCAGGTTGTCCCTGCAGTTGCCCCAGCACAACTGTTTCCCAAATGAGTCAGAACACTTTGTTCAGGAAGAATTGGTCACTGAACCATCACCTGAACTGGATGACCCAAGCATTTAGTCAATGTAAACATGTAAGAAATTGCTTGTATTGGTGTAGAACATCAAGGACACTGGTGACTTCCTAAGGAGGGGAGGCTTCTCTTGCATTTGCTCAGCAACCCTTTTTGTATTCACTTAGATTATATGTTCATTAGGGATGTTGGGGAATCAGAGCTAATGGAATTTGAGGGGGATGACTAAATCCACTGACCCAATAAAGAAAAAATTTCGTTTTAGAGCTGTTAGAACAAGTACTGACCAAGGAAAACTAGCTTTAAATTAGTGGACTTTAGATATTTGCAGATCAGGGGAGTTTGTGATGTTGTTGCCAGTCTTTTTTTTTTCTGATTCTTGGATTTAAACCTCCTGGCTTGTATGCTATACAAAATGCTTTGAAGTCAACTATTTAATTTGAATGAGCGTATCTCATTTGTGCAATAGATTGGAAAAATACTGCCCCCATACCTGAATACGTTTTACCTAATACATTATCATGATTATGTAACAGAAATTCTCACTAGCAATGCTCAGAGGAATAGGATAAAAGATTGCAATTCAGCTGTGATACTAACGCTTTTGATTATATTCATGTTGCCATGTTTCCTACAGAATAAATGTTGATAGTTGGTAATCCTAAATGAAGAGTCTCTTCAGAGGTATTTGCGAGGTGCTATGAGATCTTATATATGGAATAATGGAGGAATTTCAGAATGACTATCAGCTCAAAAAATAAAAAAAAAGAGGTCCTATAATTAGGTTAGTCATTCAAGTCTGAATCCAGCATTTACAAGAGGTCAGATTAGCAAAACCAGTTTAAAAGCTTATTGGTCAAGGGCCTCCCCAGTGGTGCAGCGGTTGAGCGCTGGGTTGTGAAGCTGCCCGCAGCCTCTGTAGCGCCGGTTCGATCCCCGGCTGCTCCCCGGCCACCAGAGGAGGGTCCCACATGGCGCTCAGACCTCACCTGCCGCCCGCTGCTTCCCTCAGCAGTGTACTGTCCTTCTGCCTACTCTGCTCCCTGCTCTGGCTCTGGTGAATTCTCTCACCCTCCCGCGCTTCTGACTGTACCCAGTGCTTGTAAAAATAAATAAATCTTTAAAAAAAAAAAAAGCTTATTGGTCAATATGACCAGTGGGAATTGGTCAAGTGGCCAGTGTCAATGAAAGCTGGACGTTGCAATCAGTTGAAAAAACTGTCTAAACTTAATCTGTAGCCATTCAAATAAACTTACATTCATGAAGGTTAACTCTTGGGAAAGGCAATTAAGTGAACACCATTAGCATTTCTCCCTATTTCAACTTTAAAAAAAAGTGACTGCCCTTGGGATACTCTTTGCTATGTGAATTTGCTTTTCATAGCCAAATACTGTACACCAATAACAGCTTTCAAAGAATCAGTAAGTAAACAGCCCAAGCCCTAAGATACTTTTGCATGCAAACTTGTATCCTTTTAGGTTTTTCAGTATTCCTAAATAGTAGCCCATAACCCAAAGGTTAAGAACCACCACCTTGGAGGAACTAAACTCAACTATTACGCCAAATTAAAATGGACACTTTATATTAAAATCTCAATGCTGACATACTAGCTCATGTATAGAATTTAACTAGAAAACACATTAATACATAGAGAGGTAAAATCATTTCAGCAACTTCAGGAAAAAATAATTGGATTGAGGCTGCTAATTAAATCAACCCTGGGTGTCTTTCATAGCCACTTGTTTTCCTAATCTTTTGGAAGTTGCTGCCCAGGTTAAATCATGCATATACTTGGCATTTTCTAATATTTACATGCACTCCTAATGTAACAAAATATCCCTCAAAAGCAAACATTAAAAACCACAGAAAATTAAATACAGCTTATGACAATACTTTTACTTCTATTTGAAATAAATTCTTCCATATTTTAGCTAAAATATACCATTTAATTAACATTACAGGTGGAACTATATCCAAAGGAGTAGCACCATTAATTTAGCTACGATAAAGATATTTTCAAGGTTAAGATTAATCTACTAGCTTTCATGGTTTCCTAATTCCTATATACCTAGTGTTCATTCACTTGATGCTCAATGTGACAATTCCATCTTTTCTTAAAAAAACAAAAAAAAAAAACATACCATTATGAGAAATTTTTTTCATTTAATGAGATTTTTCTAGAGTTAGGTAGATACAAATGTTAAGTCCATGTAGAAGGACTCTTTCAAGTGTAGCTGTTGGCTCCATTCAACACTTTTGTAGGTTGGCTGATATAAACTAAAATGAAACAAGTATTAATATGGCATACACTATCAGTATAGTCCCGGCCGTTACTCAACAAATCACTTTGGGCCTCTTTCTGTTTTCAAATGAACTGAAGAAGTTATCTTACAAAATATAATCCAAGCACAAAGTACCTCAGAAAGCACCTTTGGTGTGAAAGTAACCAAACACCCTAGTGACAAGCAACACCCATTGACAAATGCCATCATTAAGAACTCCAGGAAGGATTCTTGACTACAATTATAGACTACCTTTTGTTGTTGTTGTTGTTAAAGTTCACTTGTCATCTGGGCACTGAGGTATCACTCTACACAATTTCCACAATAAATATACTTAAAAAAAAAGTTACAAATGGGGGAAAAGTCAACACCCAGGATAAAGGATTTAATCCAGTATTTATTCCACACTCATGATGGTTCTTTGTAATCAGAATACAAGTCATAAGAACAATCTATCAAATAATTTGCTGATAATCTTAGATAATGCAGCATAGCATTACTCATAATACTTCTCTGTTCTAGATTAAGTTTAAAAACTCAAACAGCAATCTTCATCATCAATAAAAAAAGTTTTGAATTTTAAAAAAAGGACACTATTATCAAGCTGTTTCATAATTTACGTATTTTCCATTTATAAAAATGCTTTGGAAGCTTGAGGCTTGACTCTATTTCTCTATTCATCTGCCCCACCCTCTCCCAATTTCACGTTAGTATAGGGTTGCTGCAAGAATGCTAGACTTTAGACATTAATTTTTCATTTAATATAGTACTTTAAAATCCAAGAAATAATTAAAAAAAAAAAAAGATTACATGTCATGTTTTTTTTTTTTTTCCAAATAAAAAAGGAAAATTATGTGAATAAATTTTAGGCATACTAACAGAGTCCCTTTGAGGTAGAATGCTAAAAGGACTTTTGATCAAATCACAGCCTAATTTAAACCTCTGTATCAGAAAGTAACTTCTCATAAATTCTCTCTAATGGTAATTGTGGAGAATATTAAGTGTAACATATTAACAAGAGCCTTCCAAGATAATATACAGTGGACAAGAATGTTAATCTTACAACTGCTGCCTTCGTGTACATTGAATGCACATAATTCTCCTATAATAGACATCCAAGATTCATTCTCAAAGTCTTTAGCATTCTATTACGAAAAGCACAGCCATGCTAACTTCAGTACACAAACCATAATCCCACACCTACAAAACAAAAATAGAATTAGTGGCAGTTTATTGCCTTATACAAATTTAACCAACATGGCAACTATGCCAAAGGAATTAAAACATTTTCAGGACATATGTACAGACTGTACATCTCAAAAACAATTAAACAATAAAAATCCAAGAACAATCTGTGCATCATGTATCAAACTCAACAACTGGGTGAAAACATCAATGCAATATATGGGATTACAAAGGCACTTCCCTACACAAAAGAGGAAATGAAAATGCAGCCTACAGGGAGCTTGAAGAGTGCGTAACTACAGCACAATCTCAACTTGGGAGGGGGGGAAAGCAGATTTCATCAAACATTTATAGGATTCAATGTGATCCACTTTTACAAAAAAATTTTCACACAGTCTCATCTTTGTTTTTATGTTGTTTTTCTTGGTTCTCCGGTTCTACACTTTGGCTCCTTTGACGATCATGTTTGTCAGACTGGTCCTTACTATCGCCATGATCTCTTTTGTAGGAACGTTCTTTGCTTCTGCTACGCTTCCTAGGTTTTTCTTTGCTGGGACTATGTTCCCGTTTTCTTGATTTTTCAGCACTGTCAGTTCTTCCTTGACTGCCACTTCTACTTCGTTTATTTGATTTTTCTTTACTTTCATTTTTATGTTTACTTGATTTCTCTTTGCTCCTGCTTCTACTTCGTTTTCCTGCATTTCTACTTCTACTCCTACTCCTATGTTTCCTTTCTCTACTTCGACTTCTACTGTGTTTTTTCTCTTTCTTGGAATCTTTTTTGTCGTCTCTATGCCGCCTATCATCTTTGTCTTCTTTATGTTTCTTCTCTTCTACCTCACCCCTACTTCTCCGTTCCTTTGACCTTTCTCTCGATCGATCTCTCTCTTTTTCTCGGTCAATCCCTCTGTCTTTATCATAGTCACGATCTCGTCTTCTGCCTCTCTCATTTTCTTTTTCTCTTTCCCGATCCCTGTCCCTTCTATCCCCTTTCCTATCACGACTTCGACTACGACTTCTATGCCTTTCTCTACTTCTGCTACGCCTGCGTTCTAACCCCCTATCAATACTTCGGGATCTTCGCCTTTCTTTCTCCCTTTCTTTGGCTTCACGCTCTAGTCGCTGGCGTTCTTTCTCTCTTTCTAATTCTCTGTCAAAACTAGAAGACCCATGACCCTCACGATGATGGCTTCTACTTCTTGACCTTCTTGGGGATCTCCGTGGACTCAGTGATCTCCTTGGAGACCTAATATTTAAGAACAGGGAAAGGAAGAAAAAACTTTCAATGAATACATATTGTAAAAATCTAACTTTCATCAGTGTTATTTATCTAGATCCCAAGCTTACATAAACTTGTCAATAATAATAATAAGGCAGGGCCTCCCCAGTGGCGCAGCGGGTTGAGCACAGCACTATGAAGCTGTCCGCAGTCTCTGCAGCATGGCTTCAATTCCCTGCCGGCCAGGAAGATTCCCACATGGCGCGGCAGACCTCTCCTGTTGTACCCGCTGCTCCCCTCAGCAGTGCTTTCGGTCTGTCTGCCTGTTCTGTTCCCTACTCTGTCTCTGGTGAATCCTGTCACCCGCCCCCACCCCTCCCCCGCTATTATATTAAAAAAAAAAGAAGAAAAAAAAAAAGGCACAAAATTTGCTTAGTCTCATTTCCAGATGCCTAGTTCTGTTGAAAATGCCCTGCAAGGCAGAAAACGACCTCTTGGGAGAAAAAGGACCAATAAAATTAGTATAAACAGATCCCAAAGAACCTGTTACCGGTTTTCAAGACCCCTGTATAAAGCTTCTCAAAAGTAATTCAAGCATTGCATTACCTTGAACGTCTGCGTTCAACATGTCTTTCTATCTCCTCAGCACCTTCTTTCCCATCTTTCTTGATTTTTCTAGGCCGGGTTTTTATCTGTTGATCGATATTCTTCTGAACTGGAACTGGAATTCTTGGAAACAAGGTAGAAAACCACTCCAGTTTTGTCAGAAAAGACCGCAGCATTTCTCCAATGGTCATTACACAGCCTCCACCAGCCTTCACATCTAGGTCCTACAGAAACACAAAAGATACCCTAGCCGTCAAAAAAATTGTTTCAATATGTATGTGAATACTATTAAAATATTACCATCTTTGGAATCTCAAATACAAAAAAATGCTAACAGAAGATTTCAATTTGTGTATCCTTCTAATCTGGTAATGAATGATAAAGAGAAATAGGTGGGCTTAGTGTGTGCATAAAGGTAAGAAGAAATCCTGCAGAATCATGGGCATAAAGGTAACTGACCTCAACTCACTTAACCAGAATATGAAACTAAACTATGCTACTGAACTATGTGGGGCAACTGACAAACTTATATTCCACATACCTACTAAGTATTTATTTCTGTGGACATGGGTGCACACATGGTTACATCCTGGCACTGTAACCTGGCTACATACGAACTACTTCAGACAAGTCCTGACTAAAGGCTAGTTTCTTAACAGCTCTAATATAAAATGAAGCCCTAATAAAACTGGAAGCAATAGCAAACCAACTGCCATGAAGCAGTGAGGTTTCTAATTTAGAGTTATGTAGAAAGTAAATAAATGAACAAATAATTGGCAACGCATAATCCATGGTGACCATTGTCTCTGAAAAGGGTCATTACCGCATGAAGGCCTTCTCGCTATGCCCTCTCACAGCTCAGGACATGTTAGTCAGCTATTGTCAGTCCCAAACCTACAGTGCAAGCACACAAGGAAAGTGAGATTTGTTATCTAAACAGGAAAACAAGAGCTAAAGGTAAAACTGCTTGCACTCACACACATTTAAGTGTTCAGATATACAGTATTTCCAAATATAATCGCTGCAGATATCTAAGGAAGAAAACATAAGTTAGCTCAAACAGAGATCCTTGGTTTTGTACACAGTAAAAAACATTAAACAGAAGCATTCAGAAACAAACCTAGTACGATACCAATTATGAAGAGGGTCATGCATTTTAAATATAGAAGGAAAAGTGCTCCGGCCTGAAAAATCTCATCTAAAAAGAAAAACACTTTAAAGACTGCAATTTATCACTTAATACACTTCTCGCTTCTGCTAAAATATTAAGCATCTCTGTAAACAAGACAAAAATATACAGAGAACAAGTCCTCTTGTCTGTGATTCAGGTGTGCACACACGCACATAGTATCAAAATCAAGACCGAAAAATCTCTAGTATAACTAGACTTTAATTCCATAAAATTTTCAGATGAACTTTTAAAATAGGCTACTGAAGCAGGCACTCAAGGTTTACTTTATAAACCTAAAATATTAAGTAGTATGGGGGCTGTATGGGCATTATAGCTTGCTGTGAAGTACCTTTTAAGATCTTAGTCACAATATAAGCAAATTAATACACTTAATATAACTTTGCTCTGACATTAATAATAATGTCCCCCAAAGTAAGCTTCTTTTCAAAATGCATGTAAGAAGCTCAATTTTGTAAAGCTTGAATGGTAAATGAAATAATTAAAAAAAAAAAAAAAACCACTAAACTGCTGATGTTTTCTTGTAGTTTTACAGGATGTATAGAGGACTAACAGTCAGAAAGTTAGAACTGAAATGTTTTGTCACCTTCAGTCATTAAACCCTCAGTCTATTTAGGTTCCACCCAGCTCTTCAACCCCGCACATCTATTCAAGGAATACTAATATTTAGAGGAAGTTACATGGTAAAGTAAAAAATTTCAGAAGAAAAAAGCTATAATTAGTGCTCTATGCACAAGACTTCTATCACCTCAACCTTGAGCATGACCCACTAAAAAGTCACAATCAACTCTTCCAGGTTAGTGAAATGCCCAGAATATAATTAGGAATAGAAAAAATTTAAGTTACCAAAACACATTTAAACAATTAAAAACAAAACAAACAAACAAAAAACCTAAGATATATAAAACCTAACAAGCTTAGTAAAAGGACGTTAAATTCAAAAGTATTTGAAGTAAATCTCAATTAGAAAACCCTAGAAGATATTAAAACTCCAATAAATGAAACATTAAAAACATGAGTGTAATCAGAAGAAAGCTAATTATTACCCTTGTTGACATACCTCTTCATCATCAAGGAAGGATTCAAACCAGTCCCATAGATCTGTAGGGGGTTGTGTATACCTAGAATTACAAAACACTTATTAGGGCACTTGTGAATTACAATGAAAATTTATTAGAAATACAGATAAATGCCCGCTCACCTTATATACATAAATCCCAGGGCTCGAATATATGGAGAGTCTGTGTGAGTTATAAGACCCATCACTTGCTTTCGAGTTAACTTCAGAGTAAATAATTTGTACAACAGGCAAAAAGCTGTAGAAACAATTCCTCCTGTTCCAACACCTCGAACCTTTAGGGGTAAAAAGTTAATAAATTAATGAAATATTTAACATCAATTCTTCCTGTTAGGTTTTAATTACATGATATGTTGCACTGAGAGTAGAGAATAAAACAGTAACTTTTCTTACCCCATTCTCTAGGCTTAAATTTAAAGAAAATTTAAGACTGCCAACGAAGTCTCATTTGATAATGTAACTGACAGGTAATACTTTTAAGTTTTCTATATATAAGCTTAATGATCAGACACAGAAAAACTGAAAAATTCACGTACTTCTACTTACCCCTCCGCACATCCCTGTTTGGCCTGCTGTTTTCCTGCTTCCTTTCTCCCATGGTTCAACATGCGTGACCTGAAAGTAGAAAAGAGAAACACAACAAACATTCATACTTCAAAATTTTTTTTGAAAAACCTTTAAGTTTAAAGTAAACTCAAGTCCATAACAGATCTTCCAAAATTTGGAAATTGGGCTTTTCAACATTTTGTGTGTATATATACATAATATACACTCACATATACACATACATATAACACACATATATACACATATGTAGTTTTTTAGTCACATTAAGTATGCAAACCATCTTTGAAAAACTGCTTGGGTGTTTAAAGAGCACCCATAAAGCTACTAGGGTTTAATAAAACCTCAACAGCTTCACAGAGCAAAGAAACCCCACTAAAGTAGCTTTATAGAATACATGAACATCGGGAAATTTCTAGTCTCATGTTTGTAAAAATATTTGCTAATACGTAACTTTAAATCTTATTGTGAGCTGCTTAAAAAATAAAATTTTCATTTTAAAAAGATTTAAGGCTCCAAATTATTGCTGAACATATTACTAAGGTATTTATCTCAAAAAATCTTATTAAAAATATCTTTGATAGTTCAACTTTAGGGTGATTTAAAATTCCTCATTATAAAGAAAAATGACTTGAAAAAAGTATGCTAAAAGAGTAACAAGTTACTTCTCATGCAAAATTATGGGATTTTATAATTTTTTTTACCATGATCAGACATAATGTTCATTCCTGATTAAAGATGAAATTACAAAGGCAACACCTACACAGATATTATTCTTGTTAGTCACTCTGTAATTTTCAGCCCTAATTATTTGAACCAATTCAATTTTTTCCCCAGAATATAAAGTCTGTCAAAAACTGAGACAGCGTGACTAGTCATTTACTAACTATAATCAGCATCATCTTTGCTGAGGTGGGCACCCTATAAAAACAACATACTTTAAATACCAAAGAAAGAATAATTAGTTCTACAACAGATATAACTCAAGAATTTCTTTTGGAGAGATCCGTATTTCTTTAACTTAAACAATAATCCTGGGATTTTTTTCACTGTATTTTTCTAAAACTACATTTCTACCCACCCATAGTTGTTTTCCCAGTGGCTGCTGACAGAATAGCATGCATTTAAATTTAAGCACTAAACTATTTTGCTCAGTCGACCCCTGCACTGTTTCAGTTCCTTCCCCCAGCTTGCAATATAAAAGACGTTGCAATTCCTTAAAAGCTGGCCAAAGGAATGGATGCAATACAAAATCCACTGACTGGAAGTCTGCATATTTCAATTATTATTTGATTTGGATGTCCTGACGATTAAGCCCGTTATAAGATACAATATAAAAACTATTAAGAAATTTCTGATAGACACAGTATTTGAAATCAAACTTTTCCTCTACCTCATTAACATTTGCCAGGAATTAAACAGAATCTGCCTCAGAAAAAGCAGGAACTCAAATTTTCAGCTATTTAAAGTTTTCTATATAAAACTAAGTATTAAATATTATTCACCATACTGTATTCATACTTGAAAAAGGCCTTACCTTTTAAAAGCTAAAAAAAACTAGCTTGTATTTTTTTTTACAATACTCTTTCAAGAGAATAATGAAATTTCAGAGTACTCAATACACCCAAAGTTGAAATGTTATTCTCAAGATACAATTTTCTATCAAAAGCAACTAATATCTTAAACTTCTTCAATAACCTAATCACTTAAAGGGGGGGAGAGGACCAAATAACCTAATTGCTTTAAATAAAAGAGAATTCCCTTTTGTTAACACCTTGACAGGTACTTTCAGTCCATAGAAAATACTTTCCGTGGTCTGTCAGATGTTTTAAGAATAGCAAATAAGCAAAATGAATTGCATATTAGAAGCTCTAAGCTAAGCTATTTAAAGATCTTTAAGGCTATTCAGTCGTTACAATACAATTTAAGCTTAGGAGGCCGGGAAGGTATTTTTTAAACTGTATCATTTGCAGGGAACTGGAGAAGGCCTATCTTGTTGGTGAAAAGACCAAAACCGACGGCCAAAAAAAAGGAAAAAAAAAAAAAAAAAGAAAAAAAAATTCGAATTAGCCATTCATTTAACCAGGGAAATGCATTTATGGCGATTGAGCATGATTAATAGTGCATACCTCTACCTGCGACCCTGGGCTGCTCCGAGCCTCGCTGCAAGACTGAGTCAATCCTGCTAACGAAACAAGAACTGAGACAAGAGTGCAGTGAGGAGGCGCCAGGTGAGCTCCCCAGCACAGCCAAGCCAGCACCGACCCTGCCGCAGAAGCCCAGGGCCCAGATAATTCTAAATAAAGCCCAATGCACAGGTAGCTGAGACCACTTACTCCTGACTTCCTGCTGGGGGAAAACATCCAGGCCTACACTTCTCACCTCTTGCACTGGCACCTCTCCACCCTCAACCCTCCAATCCCGCCCCGACACACGCACTAACCATTTCCCTGTCTGGATCGGATAGCGAATACCAACAACACGAGGCCAACACTGAAGTCAATACACGCCCTGTCTCAGGGTGAGCGGGAGACGCACCAACAAGTTGGCGCCGAGGAGATCCACGTCAAAAGCAAGAATTTTAAAGCTGCAAACTAGAGAGGCTTCATTGACTCTTCCCTCCTCTCCTCCACCCCTCTCGCCCGACTCCCCCCAGCGGTGGGCAGGAGGCTGGAGGAGGAGAGAGAGCAAGAGTGGCGGGCTCTCCCGCGGCCCTACAAAATCGGCAAAGGAAATGCGAGGGCGGCCCCATTTCGACCCCTCCCAGATAAAGACTACCGGCCACCGCTCCCCCTTCGTCACACCTCCCCCCCCCGCCCCCCCCCCGACCTACGAGTTCTGCGCCCGTTTCCTGCAGACCCCCTTCCTCCAAGGCTCGCCCCCATCCCCCAGGCCTAGACGCTTCATACCTTAAAGTAGATCTCGTCTACCACCTCGTGGTAGGTCTTGAGCTCGTAGAGCTGCACTTTGAAGTAAGGCGACGACAGGATATTGGTCAAGATCATGGGGTTCAGGTTCATGGTCTTCTCGTTGCCCCACAGCGGCAGCACGTTGCCCTGCTTGCCCGAGACCGCCGGCTTGGTGGTGCCGCCGCCGCCGCACTGCTGCTGCTGCTGGGCCGCAGCGGCGGCCGCCTGGTGCTGCGGCTGCGAGTTGCCTGTCAGCGCGGGGCTGTTGTTAGCCATGTTGCAGCGGAAGGAAGGAGAAGGGAAAGGGAGGGGGGAGGGGGCCCAGCTCGATCTCGCTCTTCGGGACAACGGTCCGGGACCCTACTCCATGGAACGCCGGCGGAAAGCGGGGCCGCCTCGCTGTGCCCCGGCCGGGGGAGGAAGGGCCGCGGGGACGCCGGCAAATGGGCCCCGGGCGGAGAGCAGGCGCCGAGACGCGGGACGCGAGAACTCCCGGGCGAAGAGGAGCCAGCGGCCAAGGAGCGCGATCTCTTCCGCCAACTGCCCCTGGGAACAAGATGGCGGCCCCGGCGGACGTGACGCCACACGTCCCAGAGTTCCACGCTCGGCCGGTGGCCAATCAGAAGCGCCCAGGTGGGTTGGCGATTCCTCTTCCTGCTTCCGCGCTTTCTGTGCGCGATGCGGAAGCTGCCGCATGAGCCCGGGCTGGGCTCGTGGGCGATTTCCACTGGGAATTTGGGGGCCTGGGGAGGGGGTTACAGGCCCAGCTCGTACTTCAGAATTTGGGTTGGGGGGCTGGATTTCTCAGCTCGAAAACCCCGCAGGAAAGGGTTCGCATGGCTGTTCGTGACTGACTGCTAGTATCCGAGTTCCCCTAAATTCAGTTTTTAACTTTACCGGGATCGGGTGGTGGTGGTGGTGAGGACCTCACTGCTTGTGATTCCGGTGCAATAATTGTATTTGTATTTATATTTATAGCATTATAATTGTATTTTCCGTGGAGCTGTAGTGAACGATCTGAGGGCTTGTTGGAGCTTAAATGTATTCAGCTCTAAGAGCGGGATAACATCCTGCCCGGCTGGTGCAACATCTTGGTGAGCGTGAAAAGAGCGAGTGTGCCTGTGGCGCCTAATAGGATGTCTCAGAGATTTGTATTTGCCTTTTCTCCCTGTTCCAGTCCTTCCGTTCTGCGGAGGCATTCTGAGTGGTAAACATTGGACTGGGAGCTGTGAAATGTAAGAGGAGGTGTAAAAATGAGTCAGAATTGGTCTCATCGCTCAAAAGCTGTTAACTTACAAGAGGTTCGTGGTGTTTTGAGAGTTAAGAGAAGGCTATAAAAGGCATTTAAGTATCTACAGGTGATGCCGGGCGGGACCTAAAACTTAGGCTGGGACGCTTAAGCTTGTTTAGAGGGTCAGTAGTTGAATTGATAGGAGCCAGGAAATAGGCTTTTGGGTAATGACTGGATGAGAACTGGGCCATTGTGAGGTGACTGGTATGCCAAGATGAAGCATTAGGAACTTAATGACATTTAAATCCAAGGATTATAGAATTACATCCATGACCCCAAAGGCTACTTTAAGATGTTATTATCCTCTGGCCTCAATTCTTCACAGAGTATTGCCAGATTAAAAAAGTGCACTGCTCCCCTACTCAATCCTTTTTGCCCAAATCCAGTAACCTTTTTTTCATTCTTCATGGTATTTGGTTTCTCTTGGTCGCACTTTAGATCATTTACTCTTTCCTGGAACCTTGGTATAGGAGTTTTTAGGTGGAGATCTTACCGTCAGAGGCTTATGCATTGTGAAGGGAGGAAAGGATGAGACAAACTTTGGGATAATTCTACTTTTGGATGAAGGTGAACCAGCAGGAAGGGAAAGAGGAACAGAGAGATAGGAGGTAAACTAGAGATGATAGTATGGCGATGCAAAGAAAGATATGTGATAAATAACGAGTTATTAATCTTTAGAATTGGACATTATGTAAATGATCATTCTATTTCTATTGGAGAACTGAAGCTGAGAGAAGTAATTTTTACTTTCTAGTAGATCTTGTTTTTCTTTACATTAGTTTGTATCAACTTACTTTCCAGGGAAAATGAGGTGAGGATTGTAACATGAATTTTGGGGGGTACTTTCAGACCACAGCACCCATGAAATCATCGCCACAGTCATGATAACAATCATACATCACATCACTCACTAAAAGTTCCCTTGTGCCATTTTGTAACCCATTTTCCCTTCAAACTCCATACCTGGGCAACCACTTTCTGTCAATAAACATTAATTTGCATTTTCTTGAACTTTAAATAAATGGAATCATAAACTGTTCTCTTTTTGCTTCACTTTGACTCACCATAATTTTAAGATTCTTTTTTTTTTTTTCTTGTATGAACCAGGTTGTCTTTTTCATTATTACTAAATAGTATTCCATTGTAGGGATTTATTATGATTTGTATATCCAAATATCTATTGAAGGGTATTTGGAATTTTAATTTTGAGTTATTACAAATAAAGCTGCTATGAGCATGTCCTAGCTTTTGTGGACATGTTTTTTTTCTGTAATTGCTTATTTTGCTTCTTCAGGAAATGGAAGGAGGGTCTATGCCTTTCAACTAATCTTCCCGAGCACTAGGCACAGTGATTGATATAGTAGGTACTAAGTAAATTTCTAAAAAAAAAACACCCTTCCTCTTCTCACAATACCTTTGACACCAAAACTAGGACATGGTCATAGCAGCTTTATTTGTAATACCCCAACATTGTCATTATTGTTCTACCCTTGCATAAAACTGCGTCTTTGAGACAGGTCCTTCCATTATACCTTCTCTGACATGGCACGAACTGACTTTCTGGACTTTTCTCACATTCATTGATGATTGAATCTGGCTTACTCTTCACACAACTAGGAGCAATAATTTATTCATTAGTTTACTCAATAAATAATTGTGATATAATAATACGCACGCACGCACACACACACTTGGTTTTTACTCCCAAATTCGTAGCACCAGAGCCTCCAAAATCCTTGTTAATGTTCCGAGTGATGGGAGGATCCTTTAGTATAATATTTGGTGTTAGTCCCCAGTTCCAGAGACAAGAGTTTATAAGGCCCTTAAGATCTCTGGACATAGAGTGTCAATTTGTATGAGGTGTCACTAGGTGGAACCCTAGATAGGGACACACTGTCACTTTGCTAATGAGGTAACACTAGGTGGAACCCTGGATGGGAGCTGGTAGCTAGATGAACACAAACCCTGTGATTACAGGGTTGGGATTTTCAGCCTTACCCCTGACTTCTATGGCCTGTGACCTAATCAATGTAATAGAACCTCCACAAAACCATTAAGTAATGGTGTACAGCGAGCTTCCAGGTTGATGAATACATCCATAGGCAGATAGGGTAGTGCACCCCAAACTCTATAGGCATACGTGTTCCTGAATTTGGGATCTTTCTGGACCTTGCTCTATGTACCTCTCAATTGGTTCTTTATATGCATCCATTAAAATAAAGAATAATATCCTTTACAATGTCCTTTATAATGGCAAGTAATGTTTCCCTGACTCCTGTGACCTGTGATAGCAAATCATTAAACTTGAAGACCATCTCTTGGGAACCCCAGATTTGCACCCAAGGAGGACAGAAGCACTATTTGTGATTGGTGCAGTATTAAGGGACCAAATTCTTAACCTATGCAGTCTGTGCTAACTCTGAGTAGTTAGTGTCAGAACTGAATGAAAATTTTTATTTAAAATTTACCTTTTAAATGTTATTTCAATCTTATTTTCTCTCTAAATTTCTAACAGTTAACTTCTTACTTCCCATTAGAAATCAATTCTGATACAATGTTTTGCCGGAGACATTTTTTATATGGCTGCTAGTATGTAGCATAGCCAGAGTTACAGATGGGATTGGTCTAGTCAACAGATGGGTCATAAATTTGTTGATACCAGATTTGTTTAAACTGTTAGTAAGAAATAAGGAATATTTAGAGGTTGTATATCAAATCTTTGAAAATCATACCAGGGGAATAACTCATTATCAGCCTTTTCTCTATTTGGTTTTTACATACCCATTGGCCCTTCTAAGTGAAATTGTCCCACTCACAGTGCTGTTGACCAGGCAACCCTCTGTGGCCATCACTTATGCCAAGTGACCTTGACTCTGGCCACAGCTGGTTGTGACTTGTCGCATGGCTTCCCATGTACGAGATGAGCTGGGACTTCCAGATCTTCATAGGAATTTGAATGGAGAACGTAGAACCAAGCATTTAGCAAGAGGCAGTAAAACAAAAAGAGTGGACCGAGTGGGGAGAAAGTCATGTAGATTTACCCAGGTTCACACAAGGTTCTGAGGAAGGAGTAACAACGAACAAAGGCCTAGGAGGTGGGAAAATTTTTCCAAATGTGTCTATTTTTCCAAATGTGTCCAAACATAGTAATGCAGCTACTGATTACCCTTTAAAACTCCCTTAAATAATCCCTAAGTATAGAACACATATGGTTTTGTGAGGAAGGCCCGAATTTGCAGACATTCAGATAGTTTTAGGAGATTCACTTTCCTGATTATTAATTTCTGTATCGGTACTGTTGGTATTTAATATTTAGTATTTATGATGTAAGTCTTCCTCCCGGATAAGTCAGCAGGTCACACAACCAAGGCACATGATCAGTCTTCAGGCTTCCTCTCTAGGAAGGCGTCTTTGTGTGGCCCCTCTGAGCAATACTGAGCAATGCAGTCAGCTCACTAAGGTGGGCCCAAGGTCCTGCCTCCTGGCACACCTACCCCTGGGTATCCCCCGACCCTTGAGGGTGATAGACTTGCTCCTGCCCTTAGAGTATAATTTTATGAGAGAAGTGCAATAAAAATGCTAGATTAAGGAGAAAAAAAGGAATGATATAGTTTTCACTTCAACTAGAGCTTTTTTGTGTCTTTGAAATGGGTAATGGTATCAGTTGGTTGTAGTCTTAAATTTCATTGACTACCTTTAAGAGAGTGATATAAATAATATTTTTCAATGTAAATATTTATAAAACATAACGTAGCAAGGCAGGGCCATATCCAGTATAACCACTTATATTTTTGGTGAAAAATTATATGCCAATTAAAAAGTGTATGATAGCTCAAGAGAATGAGAATACAAACCACAGGGTAGGAGAAAATGTTTGTAAAAGAAAATCTGATACAGGACTGTTATCCAAAATATACAACCCCCTCAAAACTTAACATGAAAATGAATAGCCCATTAACACACACCTCACCAAAGAAGATACATAAGGTGGCAAATAAGACATATAAATAAGAAATGTTCAGCATCATAGATTTATTTGAGAATTACAAATTAAAATGAGATCCTACTACATACTTATTAGAATGACCAAAATCCAGAATGCTAACAGATGCTGGGAAGGGTATGGAACAGGAAGTCTCATTCATTGCTGGATGGGGGAGGCATGTAAAACTGTGGAGACAATAAAAAGAACAGCCTTGCCAGGAGTTAGGAGGGAGAGTCAGGTGAATAGGTGGAGTAGAGTAGATTTTTAGGTCAGTTAAATTATTCTGTGTGATACTATAATCATGAATATACGTCATTATACATTTGTCAAAAACTAGAATGTCCAGTGTTCCAAGGGTCAACCCTGAACGTTGGGAGATCATGATATGTTAATAATGTAGGTTTATCAATTACAACAAATAAACTACTTGGTGTGGGATATTAGTGGGGAATGTTATGTGGGGTGGTCAGGAGTTTGAGGGGCACGCTGTAGTTTCTGCATATTTTTCTGTGAACCTAAAAGTGCTCTTAGGAAATGCAGCCAGGGCCTTCCGGTGGCGCAGGAGGTTGAGCACTGCACTGTGAAGCTGTCCGTAGCCTCTGCAACGTGGGTTCGATCCCGGCTGGCTGGTGAGAATCCCACACCGCGAAGTAGACCTCTCCTGTCTCGCCCACTGCTCCCTCCAGCAGTGTACTTCGGTCAGTCTGCCTATTCTGTTCCCCATTCTGTCTCTGGCGAATCCGCTCACCCTCCCACGCGTATGGCCTCTACCCCAGTTCTTGTATTAAAATTGAATAAAATATAAAAAAAAGAAAAAGAAAAAGAAAATGCAGCCAGTTCATTGCATCATCTGTGCTCACTCTGGGCCCAAAGACAAGGACCATTAAGAAGTTCGTCATTGGAAACACGCAGAGGCCAAAGCTTTCAGGGACATTTCCGAAGTGGGTGGCTCTGTGCTCCCATAGCTGTGTGTGAAAATACGTACATTTTATTTGTGCCATCCACAGCAAGACAGTAGGAATTATTCTCAGGAAATCTGGAAGGGCCAAACACCCCCATTCCAATTTAGACCTTAAGGACAGAAGAAAACCTGTCCTCTGGAAGAAATGAAAATGGAAATTATTCTTTAAAAATAAAAGAAAAATGTTTTTTTAAATATGAGAGGTACATGAGCAAGAACAATTGAAGACCCATTTGTTAATGACTGGAAGCGGGGTGGTGGGGAGGGGATAGTAAAATCGGGTACATGTTCTTAGCCAAGATTTCTTGGACAAACTCAATTACTTGAAGTTTAATTGCATTCCTTGCTAGGTCCACCTGCTTATCTAGCGATGAGGCAGCTAACATACCAGCACTGCTTTTTTTTTTTTTTAATTGGTTTTTTCTCATAGAAGATCTGGGGTGTAGGCCAGAGGTGTGGGGGGTGAGAGGATTCACCAGAGACAGAGGGGGGAGCAGAACAGGTGGATTGACTGAAATGCACTGCTGAGGGGAGAAGGAGGCAAAACAGGAGAGGTCTGCTGCGCCATGTGGGTCAGCTCCCTGGCCAGGGATGGAACTCAGACCTAGTGATAAAGCTGAGTCTTAACCCCTAGGCCACCTGGGAGGCCTTTACCAGCATTGTTTAAATTGCTCTCCTTGCAGCCCTCTCTTCCCCTGTTCCCATAACCACCACAGTTGTATAGAAAGAACATTTAACCAAGACTGTCCAGAAATTAACAATGTAAGAAAAGGAAGAAATTAAAAAAAAAAAAGGACTAAATGTAGGATAGGATAGGATGCCCAAACAGACAATAACCAAAGGAGCAGATGCAGAATAACTGACTCAGAATGAAGCTGACTCACAGAGGTTAGGCCTCTAATGTTCTAGGCTCCAAAAGACCTGGGTCCTTCCCTTCTTTCCAGAGGACTACTCTATTTGTATGAATCACGCCTCCTAGAAGACTTTTTTGGGGATGTGAATCCTCATAATAAATCTGCTCCTGCAATTAGAAGAACCTACCTGTGAAAGGAGTTTACATAGCAGGCTTAGACTGCCTTCCTGGAAAAGGCAAAGATGGCCCCTGGCTTAACTCTGACTTCACAGGTTAACGGCAAAATCCTCCAAGAGATAGGCCTCAGACATCAGTTGTAAGCTCCTGAATTCCCAGGCTGTGCAACCACCCACTCTTCTGGTCTTCTGGTCAAATTTGGGGGGTTCCACTAGCCCTACAGACTTGACAGTTTGTTACTGTGACTCACAGATCTTAGGATGGTGCTATACTTAGAGTTTCAATATAAAAAATGTAAACCATGGCCAGCCAAATGAAGAGACAGGGTGAGGTCTAGCAGGGTCCCAAATGCAAAACCTCTATGTCCTCAG
Organism: Talpa occidentalis; assembly: GCF_014898055.3. NCBI lineage: Eukaryota > Metazoa > Chordata > Mammalia > Eulipotyphla > Talpidae > Talpa > Talpa occidentalis. The sequence goes on along the minus strand of NW_023605305.1, from coordinate 105,710,135 downwards.
GTTGTGTCACCCTCCCAGCACATCATGGCTATTGCTACCCAGGGAAATTTCCTCAAGCTTTGATTGTCTGGAGTCCTTCATGGGTTTTATTAAGTGGGCATGATTGATTCAGTCATTGACATATTCTGGAACTCAACCCCAGTCCCTCTCTTTTCCCCAGAGGTCAAGTTGTAATCACGTGGCTCAAAGCCCCGATCTCTCATCACATGGTTGATCTTTCTGGGTGTCCTGCCCCATCATGAATCATCTCTGAGCATAAACTATCCAAGTGCCAACCATGAGTCACCTCATTAGCTTATATTATCAGGGTCGACCAGGAATAACAAAAACATTTCTATCACTCAGGAAATTCCAAGGATTTAGAGGTTACCTCCCAGGAACCTGGGACAAAGACCAGACAAGTTCTTTATTATACAGTAATCACTATGTTAAATCTGTTTGTACAAACAATATAGTTGATGATGAACACTGGCTTTCCTCCTGGGAGTCTGAAATTTGGGTACATGAAAGGTAGGGGGTGCCCATATGATCAATCCCTAATAAAAAATGGAGTCTTTAATGAGTTTCCCTGGCTAACAACACTTCCTGCAAGTAGTCACTGCTCCTTATAAGAGGACTTTATTCACACCCTGTGTGACTGGTTACCTTGGACTTTGCCTCTGTGTCTTTTCCCTTTGTTGATTGTGCTTCCTACCCTTACACTACACAAATCACAGCCATGAGAAGCACTCTGCCGAGTCTGGGAGTCTTCTTAGTGAATTACCCCAAGCTGAGGGTGCTCTTGGGGACCAACCCTTAACATATTATCTAAAACAACATTTTTCTTTGTCTCCTTGGAACACCCTCTTACTCTCAGGGTCTACTGATGGTTTCCAGGACATGAGGGAATAAAATGCCAGTGTTTGTTTAAAAAGAAAAAGTAACATATGGCTCATATGTGCAGAGAAGTCTTACCTACTCATCAATCTCAGAAGTGCTTTGGGTATCCTTCAGATAACCACAATTCTGTTTTCTTGGGAGTTCCTAAGTCTCACCTGCACTCCTAGAGTCTCAGAGACCTGGGGTCTCTGAGATTTGGTGATAAGATTGGTGGAGTACCTTACAGTAAGGCGTTCACCCTAAGTCAACAATAACATCCAAGGATGGGCCTCCCTGGTGGCCTAGGGGTTAAGTCTCAGCGCTCTCACCACTGCAGCCTGAGTTCGATCCCTGCCCAGGGAGCCAATCCACATACAGTGCCGCAGACCTCTCCTGTCTTGCCCTCTGCTTCTCTCAGCAGTGTATTTCAGTACATCCACCTGTTCTGCCCACTCTGTCTCTGGTCACCCCCTACACCTCTGGCCTACACCCCAGTTCTTTATGCAAAAAAAAAAAATTCAAGGACAAGGAAAACAGAGGGTGGTATGGGACAAAGTGGAGCAGAGAGCACCTTCTCTGCCTGACCCCCAGGAGAATGATGCACATTATTTAACCAAAGGAGCTGTAAACTATGAAAGCACAAAAGCTTCTCATGATTCCAAAAATTTCAGACAGTAAAATTGAAGTTGTTAAATTAATTAAGCAAAGAGATCATTAGACTGAGGTGCTTCTAATACCTTGGCAGCCTATATAAGCAAATCAAAACCTAAAATAGCTAGTAAATAGCTCAAGGGTAAGAAATGGATACCTGAGGACAGCTACCTCAGTCGACTAAGCTGTTCCTAATAAGGCTCTAGCCAATCAAGTGACTTCCTTGTATTCCTTTCAGGTCTTCTTTATAAAAGACTCATCTCATTATTATAATTAGGTTTTTTCCTGATCCCTTATTTAGGTTTTCTAAATTCCTGCTATGAGTGAGACCATCGGTATTTTTCTTTTTCTTTCTGGCTTATTTTGCTGAGCGTGATCCCTTCCAGCTCCATCCATGATGCTGCAAATTGCTTGAGTAAAAATCAAAATCAATAAACAACTATAAACCAGAGACACACTGAGGTGGGGGTGTTACAGGGCAGCCCCGATATAAAACAGGTTGCCTGCTGTGGGTCCCCACCCGCGCGCTTAAAGGGACTTAATACTCCACTGCAGGCACACACAAAAGATTAATAAAAGGTTTATTCACAAGGGAAGGGGAAATGAGGGAATGTACAACTCAGGGAGAAAATAGGGAAATAAAGTCTTAAATACGTCCTACTCGATTTGCTGACCTGGGAACCCAATGGCACTCTGAGAGCTGGCCAAGAGCAGCGAGCTGGCGGAGAGCCAAAAGGCCCCCCCCCCCCAAGGCCCATGTGTCTGGTTTTATACCAACCCTGGCTGCTTAACTCCACCCTCAGGTCCCAGCCACCTTCCCTTTGGTGGTGATGGGATTTGTCTTTCCCAATGTCCTGATGGCTTTGGTCTGGAGTGGGGGTGGAGTCCACAAAGCCTGTATGGGATTAGCTCAGGACATCCTTTCCCCCTAACAGGGGGAGGAGGGAGAAGGATCAAAACAAGGGGGGTGAGAATTGTATGGGGACTATAACCAAGATGAAAATACATACATTGTGCAAAAATGAAAAATTACGTAAAAAATGTATAAAAAAAATACTTGTCTCTAGCCCTGCCATGGAGCCCTTAGACTTGTAGTTTGGCGAGTCTTTAATGAGTTTCCCTGGCTAACAACACTGATTATTACCATTTTTAATACATCTCAGTTTATATTTTTAATAAATGTTACTACAATGAGGCATTTTCCCCTCCCGCCCTACTTCTTATTCCTGTTCATAATGGAGAAGTAAATAACTGCTGCATAATGGAGAAGTAAATAACTGCTTGACACAGGGCATGTATAGTTAAGAGAGACCATGGTTTTCCTGAACCTGGTCTTACATGATGTCGGTTTGGAGAGGTGTTGGGTTCAGAGAGCAGGGTCCTTGGGTTTTCTCTGAGGAAAGTTTCAGTGGGAACGCAGCGAGTTTTCCCCAGGTGAGTTCCTCATGAGACAGAGATGTTTAGCTATATCCGAAAGGGCAGGTTTATTATAAAAAGAAAAAGGAAGGAAAGGATGCTTGCGCAGACACAAGCAGGCGGAAAGAGCTGCCCCTGAAAGGGACAAGTTTGTTAAAAGAGACGCCTGCATAGTCCCAGGCGGGCAGTCTTGGGGGAGGGGGGAGCTGCCTCTGCTGCTTTGCAAAGGGAGAAGTTTGGTGAAGAGCCACACCTGCAGAGTCATGGGCAGGCAGGAGAGCTGCCCCTTCCTTGTCAGCCAGAAATTGCACTGATAGAGTCTTCTGCTCTTGGGGGCGGGGGGGGGGGGGGGGGGGGGTTAACCCTTTGTGGAATCGTTAACTGCTGTTAAATTAATTATTTCTAAGGTTGGTACCTAAGGATTTTCTTTATATTTGGTTTGACTAGGTAGATTTGAAAGGACAGGTGATTTTTTTTTTTTTTTACAATGGCCTGCAGTCTCCATATCTCCACCTCCCATCTGCACCTACTTTATTTTTTGTAGCTTGTTTAATGACTGTGTTAATCATTTCTACCCCCCACCTCAGTTTCTGGTCTTGTGAGGCCTCCTTCCCGAATTTTCTACTCTTAACCTCCATCATTACAGGAAATTATGAACGGTGGTTCAGGGCTTCCCGTGGCTGGGTTTTTATTTTATTTTATTTTATTTTAAAGATTTATTTATTTATGCATAAAAGAGCTGGAGTATAGGCCAGAGATGGGGGAATGGTGAGAGGATTCACCAGAGACAGAGTGGGGAACAGAACAGGCAGGCTGACTGAAACACACTGCTGAGGGGAGCAGCGGGCGAGACAGGAGAGGTCTGCTGCGCCATGTGGGTTTCTCTCTGGTTGGCCGGGGATCAAACTCCTGCTGCAGAGGCTGTGGGCTGCTTCATAACGTGGTGCTTAACCCTTTGAGCCACCAGGGAGTCCCAGTGGCTGGGTTTTTAATTCAATTCTGGTGCTTCAGGATTAGATAATCCATTGCAAACTTGCCACAATCTTTGTTAAAGCTTATACTTTTTAAAAAGTTAGAAGTATGGTCCATATAAATACAGAATGAACATCTATTTAAACTTTATTCAAGTTGTTAGCAAAGGAACCAGTAGTATGGTAAGGCCAATTCAAAGGGGAATTTGAAAAAGGGGGACACACAGGCTGTAGGGTAAGGAAAAATGTTAGGCTTTTCTGCCCTCCTGCCATCAGGATAGATGATGGATCCTTGCGGTCCTGAATGCATGCCTGATGGCGGGCACTTGGAGTAGGGTGTGGGCATAGGTAGATGGGATTCACCTGGGCTGAGACTGGGCTTTTAAGGGCAGCGTCACGGGGGCGCCAGAAGAAGCTGAGAAGAGCAGAAGAAACTGAAAGAGAAGCTGAGAAGCAGCAGAACAAACGGAAGAGCAGAGAAGCAGAGAGAAGGCTGGAGAGCCCAGATAGAGTGAGGATTTGCTGGGGGCTGGGAGGACTGCCAGCCTCCCGGCCCCCCAGCACCCCTGTCTGCCAAATGCCTGGTGAACCCCAATAAAAGATCTGCAAAAACCCACTGAGGACTCTGACTCCTCCTTTTCCTGGTCTGCTGGATTTTAGAAAACCTGCACTGTGGCCTGTACTGCCCCTACACAGGCAAAGGATGTTGAAATGAATTTGGTAAAGGATGCAAGACTGGTTATACGCTACCCGGTCCTGGAAATAGCCTTTGTGATTATCTTTTCTTGGGACAGAAATCTTCATGTAAACATTGAACTTCAATGTCTGGGCTCTAATCAAATAGCAAAAATTAAAGTCAAACACAGGTGTGCCAACTATAATTGTTGGAAGAGATTTTTAAAATAACGACATTGAAAGGACAAGCAGTCATCTTCCTGGCTTACTTCTAAGGTTTGATAATTCTTTTTCCTTCATAACATTGGTTTATACAATTATATAGGGTTCAGATGTACAGCATTATTGTTTGACATCCCTGTGGCTACATTATCATCTCCACCAAAAATTTCATTTCCATCCATCGCCATGCAATTGACACCCTTTACTCTTTTGCCCACCCTGCAGCCCTCTGCCCCTCTGGTAACTACCATTTTGTTTTCATAATCTAAGAGTTTGTATTTGTTTAATGATTTTTTTAAAAGATTTGTTTATGCATACAAGAACTGGGATATAGGCCAGATGTGGGGGGGGGGGCGGGCAGGGTGAGAGGATTCACCAGAGTCAGAGCAGGGAGCAGAACAGGCAGATTGACTGAAATACACTGCTGAGGTGAGCAGCGGGTCTGTGTCATGTGGGTCAGCTCCTTAGGGCAGATCCCCAAAGTGCTCACATCCCTGCGGTGCTACCTGCCTGTAGGGTAAATGGAAGTGATCAGGTTTTTTCCCCTCTCCTGCCATTAGCATCAATGATCGACACCTGTGATCTTACATGTGTGCCTGGAGTATGGCTTGGGGGTGCGTAAGTGGGCACACCTGAGCCCAGAGACTGAGCATGTAAGGGCAGCAGAGGTCAGGGGGCAGCAGAGGTCAGGTGGCAGCAGAGGCCCGGAGGCAGCGTGTAGTAGAGATCATTGGAGAGACCAGGAGAGAACACCAGAGAGCCCAGAAAGAGTAAAGATTTCCTGGCCCCTCAGGCCTTCCTGCCTGCCCTGCATCTGGATACCTCACTTCAAATTGTGTAGAAAGATGATTAAAACCTGAAAAAGCCACTGAGGGCTCCAGGACGCCTCCTTTACCTGACTGCCCGGATCATAGAAAAACTGATACATGCTTTGCTGGGGCTACACTGACATAAGTGGAAATATGACAAACTGGTGTTAGTGTGGAGGAAGAACAGACTTTACCAAGTACAGTTAAATGCAAATTTGTTTTAAAAATATGACCATGTACTACATGCTAGACCCTTTCAGGATCTTGATCTCAGTAAGTGAGGCAAATGAAATGTTTCCCCTCTAACTTACCGAACCTCAGCTATTACATATTAAATTCAGTCCTTTTATAATGATTCTACATTAATTATGTGATTTCTAAAATTATCTTTACAATAATCAATTCTCAAATACTCAGTGCATTGCCATATGGTGGATCCCTTTATTAAAAGTCACTCTTGGGCCTCCCCAGTGGTGCAGAGGGTTGAGCGCCGCCCTGTGAAGCTGTCCGCAGCCTCTGCAGAGCGGATTCGATCCCAGGCCGGCCAGGGAGATACCCACATGGCGTGGCAGACCTCTCCTGTCTCACCCACTGCTCCCCTCAGCAGTGTCTTCAGTCCGTCTGCATGTTCTGCTCTCCGCTCTGTCTCTGGTGAATTCTCTCACCCTCCTGTGCCTTGCCTCTAACCTGTACCTGGGTTCTTGTATGAATAAATAAAAATCTTAAAAAAAAAAAGTCACTCTCACTCATTATCTTGTGCTTTGATTTGTTTGCTCTGCTTGGAAGATCCATCTCCCCATTTCACCCTACAAAGCCCAGCTGAAAGGTCTTTTCTCTGTAGGTTTCTCTGATCCATCCCCCCACCAGGGCAGAATAAATTGTCCCCTCATTTATATCCCCATTGGTTTTTTTTATACTCCTCTCTCATAGCACTTATTGCACCCACTTTACTTTTTATCTTTCTTTCACACAAGGTCAAAAGATACACAAAGGAGAAACTTTTCAATATTATGGAGGCATATTGCAGAAGGCTTCCTAGAGAAGGTAGCTCCTGCCAATGTTTGCGCTCTGGATAATTTCATTCAGTAGACATTTTCTGAGTATTTATCATGTGCTACAGGAATATGGAGTTGAAAGGATATCATTCCCACCCTTAAGGTAACAGGTAGTGCTTTATGTAGGTTGGCAGTCAACATACATTTGTTGAAAGGAGATATTCAAAACAAAAGCAACATGAAAGAAAGATGAATGGCAACACATTCTATTTTCTTCTGTGAACAGACTGCTGAATAATTTTTGATCTCCCTTGTAATGCAGTTTGTCCTTGTGAGGTAGATTAAGTGACTGTCCTAGCACAATTCTTTCTTGTCCAGTGTTTTCTTTACTCTGGTCTATGCAGATAGCTAAAGATGAATGGTTTCTGACAGCGCTGCTTTGGCAGCATCTTACACTGCTTTTATAGCCATCATTTTTTTTTTTTTATTTCATGACAAAATGTGTGACAAGAGGATGACCTAGCCTCAGGAATTATTTAACGTCTGATATAAAGAGGGTCTTTCAAATTAGCTGAAGAGCTAATGAAGAGTTTTAACATTTTGCTAATTTTTCTGCTAATTTTCATTTTTGGTGGCTTTTGTGCTTAGAGAAACAAGAAAAAGCAGGCTTTCAGTAATTTGCTAATACAATCAACAATCGGGCCTCCCTTGGTGGCGCAGCAGTTGAGCACTGGGCTGCAAGGGTCCCACATGGCGAGACAGACCTCTCCTGCTGTGCCCACTGCTCCCCTCAGCAGTGTATTTCGTTGGTCTGCCTGTTCTGCTCCCCGCTCTGGCTCTGGTGAATTCTCTCACCCTCCTGCACTTCTGACTGTACCAAGTGCTTGTATAAATAAATAAATAAATCTTTAAAAAAAATACAATCAACAATCATTTCTTGAAGGCCAACTAAGTGTCTAACATTGTCAGATGGATTAATATTTAACAGAATGGGTTATCAATAAACATTTACTGAACATAGTCTCAGGAGTTTAAAAACTTTGAGACAGAAAGTTAACATTAGGGAATAACACAGAATAAATTCATACTAAATTGTAGATCTCTGACAAGTGTAGAAATAACTTGAGGAAGAGTGAGATTAATAAGGATTAGTGTAAAAGTTGTTCAATTAAGTTTACTGAATGAACCCCTGAATTTCAGGCACCATCGCTGGAATACATAGTTAAAATGCAAAGCTCCTAGTTCTCAAGGAATTCACAACCTGGGGGAGATCTATAAAAAATTACCTTGAATGCAATACATGATAATAATATAACTGTGAACAATGTGCTAGAAGCCAAAGGAAGGAGGCTGGAATTAGAGAGATTTTCTCAGGTGACATTTGGGTTGGACTTTAAAGAATGAGTTAATCAGAGCAGAGAGAATAGACATTTCAAACAATAACAACAACAACAATAAAACACATACAAAAAACAACTACTACAATGGGGAAGACAACTTTCCTCCAGGTCATTCTTCTGGACATATAAAAGTGTAAATGGTCATCGTGTCTCATGTGTTCAGTGCTATCCAGTCACCCCAGAGAGAAGCAGAGGTATCTGAGCCCCATTTAGATCTGCTGACTCACAGACTCTTGGGCAACAATAAATGCCTCTTGTTTTGAGCTGTGGAGTTTAGGTTGGTTTGTCATGCAGAAATAGTCACCAATATAGAGGTGTTATCATCCAATTACATAAGGGTCAATGGAAGGGCATAGGCAGAGAAGGAGTCAGTTGGTAATTTTTGACAGTCAAGAGAGTGTAGACATGGAAAAGTAGAGAAATCAAAAGCTGTACAGTCAGGATTATGTAGAGAAACAGTGCGCACACACATATATGTGTATGTATGTAGAATTTTTTTTGTTGTTTGCTATTTTCCTTTTCAGATCAAGATTTATTTTAAGAAACATGCACATGTGATGCGGAAGCTGGTGAGCCCCAAATCTCCAGGGTCTGGCAGCAATTAGAGACTCAGGAAAGAGCTACATTTGGGAGTCCAGTGGGAGTCAGCTGGCAGATTTCGTACTTCAAGGGAAGTCAGTGTTTGTTCTCGTAAAGTTCACCCACATTATGAATGTCATTTGCTTTACTCAAAGTCTATCAATTTAAATATTAATCTCTTCCAAAAAATACCTTCATGGGGACATCCAGAATAATATTTGACCAAATATCTAGGCACTATGCACACCAAACCTGACTTGTAAATTTTAATTATCACACCAGTTGAGGGCAACTACACATAGTCAGAAAGCCTTTGGTTCTATGTGCACACTGCTTCCTGCAGCTGCAGCTGCAGGCTCTGCATAGATTTCAGAAATGTGCATGAGATTAATGGTTTGCTGGAAAAATTGATGACTCAAAACTTAGAATTGTAGCAGGCACTCATCAAATTTTTATTTCAAGTAGTTAAAAAGCAATTGAGATGTAATCTTGCCCTTTTACCCATTTATCTTTTTTTACCTGTACTTGGCCATCTCAGCTTGACATATCTCAGATTGTTTTCAATACTTTCTAATCGCCATGGTCTTTCCCACGAAGTGATGGTAACTTCATCCTCCCAGTTGATCATACCAAAAATCTGGGAAATATACTCAACTGTTTCTTTTCACCCCTTACAACCAACCAGCCTATTTTTTTCAAAGATTTTATTTTTATTTATTTATGCATACAAGAACTTGGGTATAGGCCAGAGGTGAGGGGGGTGAGAGGATTCACCAGAGACAGAGTGGGGAGCAGAACAAGTAAACTGACCGAAGACACTGCCAAGGGGAGTAGTGCGAGAGACAGGTGAGGTCTGCTGCACCATGTGGGTTAGCTCCCTGGCTTGGGATTGAACACAGAACTTAGCGGTGATAGCACTGAGACTTAACCCCTATACCACCAGGGAGGCCCTAACCACCCTATTTTGAAGTCCCCTGAGTTTTAGCTTCAAGGTATCTTTGGCCTCCATCTATATCATCCTTCTTCACTGTCATCTCATAGTCTGAAACACTATCATCCTTCTCCTGACTCACTGAAGTGAACTTCTTTTTTTTTTTTTTGATAGTTTTTTTTAAAAAGATTTATTTGTTTATGCATACAAGAGCTGGGGTACAGGCCAGAGATGCGGGGGGTGAGAGGACTCACCAGAGACAGAGTGGGGAACAGAACAGGAAGATTGACCGAAGTACACTGCTGAGGGGAGCAGTGGGTGAGACAGGAGAGGTCTGCTGCACCATGTGGGTTGCCCTCTGGCCGGCCAGGGATCGAACTGGTGCTGCAGAGGCTCCAGATTGCTTCATAGTGCAGTGCTTAATCCCTGCACCAGCAGGGAAGCCCTGAAATGGACTTCTAAGTGCTCACCTCGCTTCCCCTCTTGCTGCACTCATATTCATTCTCCACCAGCAGTCAGCGTGGTTGTATCATATCGGGTTCCCAGAACCAGACCCTGAGATATGAAGATTTGTGTGTAAGTAATTTCCCCGGGAGAAGTTGATATAGGAGAGGGAAGACAGAACAGAAAAAAGGGAACAACAAAATCCTGTGAATAGCTTTAGCTTGATAGAGCATTACACTCCATTGTTATTCCAACTTGAGGCATAGGAGCTACTTTGACCCATCCATACAGCCACTGCCTTCATTGTCTGTGCAAGCAAAGCTACTCCTGCAGCCTCAGGCAGTTAGCCTAAGTGGCTCAACCGGGTCAGGAGGAGTCACTCCCGAAATGATTCACTCTCCTGGTTAACAAGATAAGTCTAAGCTGTCAGCCAGGGATAGGAAGAGGGAATATTTATTTTCTCTGCACATGGGCCTCTCCATGGGGCTGTTTGGTCTTTCTCACAGCAAGTCATCTGGATTCCAAGAGTGGGTGTTCTAAGAAGCTGCCAGTTTCTTAACACTGGGCCCCAATCTGGCAAGATGCTATGCTTGGGTGAAGTCACCAAGTTCCTCCAGATCCAGAAGAAATAGACCCCACATCTCAAGAGGAGTGGTAAGGGGAGTGTGCATCTCAATCTGCCACACTCTTTTTTCTGACCACACAGTTTACATGCCTTTCACATGCATGATATAGTCACTCATCATCTCCCCAAGTCCCCTAAGTATTTCCTCATGTTTTGAGCATCCAGGTTCAAGTTGGCATCCAGGATAACTTTTGGTGACTCATTGTGTGACCAACACCAACACTTGCTGGACTACAGGAGCAGTAAGAGAAAGAAAGAACTTAATCTGCCTTTTTTACTCAGACCAGTACTTGGCCCATACTAGCTGGATGGGCAATCTCATTTAATTCTCACTTTTCAACTGAAAACAAACAAACAATTGAAACGGACAAGGGGGTAAGTAAATTGCTAAAGATTAGAGAGTAATAAATAGTCAGATCAGAATTTAGGCCTTTCTGACTAAAATCCATTCTGAAAATAAATAGCATGGTCTTTATCTCAGTGGAATTTACAATCTAGCAGAGGAAGTAAGATTCAGTATGCTGAGTAAATGAGATGACAAAGGTTAAATTAAGGTATTGGCTGGTGGAAGGAACAGATGCAGTGACAGCTTGAAGAGGTGAAGATTTGGTGATTGTCCAAATGTGGAAAGGGTGGAAATGAGTGAGTCAAGGATGATTTTTAGGCTCTGAGAAAGTGGGAGACCAAGAGAAGATGTAATAGGCAAATATGGAGAGGAAATTGGATATGAGAATTCAAGTTTATAACCAAGTCAACTAGCAGGTAAAGAAAAAACTCTAGATCTGAGAATCATGAATCAATCATGTATTAACTTAAATTTTTTTCTTTAATTTTTTAAAAATTCTGGGAAAAAATGAATAACATAAACCATTTCCAAACATACAGTTCAGTGGTATTAAGTATTGGAGGCTAAGAGTAGAAAATTTGGGGAAAAGGCATCACAAGACCAGAACTGGGGGTGGAGGTAGAGATGACTAACATCATAGCTATAGAAATGAAAAATCCTTAGGCACCAACTGCTCTAGCTAACATCAGATGATACAGAAAAGTATCTGCAGGCACAGACCAGAGGTGGGGATGTGGAGACTGAGGAAAATCTCCATTGTAAAGAATCACTGGTCCTTACAGATCAACCTAGCCATACCCTAGAAGTACTTAAAAAATAGATAATAGAGTGAAGACTTGCCAGGGGCTTGGAGGCCTATGGGCCTCCTGGCCCCCTGGCATTCCTGCCTGCCATGTACCTGGTTGCTGCAATGCATGTAAAGCTCAATAAAAGCCTGAGAAAGCCACTGAGGGCTCCAGGACTCCTTCTTTATCCGTCTGCTGGATCAGAAAACCTGCTCAGTGGCCTTCCTTCTCCTACAATGAGTTACAAAATTTTTTCTGAGACTACACTCCACAATGCCAAAAATCTAACTTTGTGATATCCCAAAGCTGTTAGCACTATGCTTTGCATATAAAAGGGGGTACTTGAAAATACAGTTCTGATATATTATTTACAACATATTAATGGCCACTCATTCATTAGCCCTTCCTTTAGTCTTTCAAAATAAGAGTGAAGGGTCTCCCTGGTGGCACAAGGGGTTAAGCACCACACTGTGAGGGAATCTGCAGCCTCTGCAGCAGGAGTTCAATCCCCAGCCAGGGAGCTACTCACATGGCAGCAGACTTATTCTGCCTTGCTGGCTGCCCACCTCAGCAGTGTATTTCAGTCAGTCTGCCTGTTCTGTTCCCCACTCTATCTCTGGTGAACCCTCTCACCCCCCGCCCCCCCATTTCTGGCCTGTACCCCAGCTCTTGTATGCATAAATAAATAAAATCGTTAAAAAAATAAGAGTGCAATCTTGTCTTCCCTAAAGGCTGCAGTTTCTGGTCTCCCCTGCCCCTCCTTATGCTGGTCCACTACACACTAGAAAGAACTTATTTATGAAGTACCAAGTTGAGTTTTTGCAGGGAAGGAAGGGCATGACACAGTTAACTTTCCTAAGAGAGCTGACTGTTGCATAGTCAGCTGGCAGAAATAACCCACTCGGAATTCGGGAGCTCAAAGGTTTTCTTTTTTAAAATTTATTTATATTGTAGTGGCAGGATGGGCCACTGAGCAGGTTTTCTATAATCTGGCAGACGGGTAAAGGAGTCCTGGAGACCTCGGTGGCTTTCTCAAACTTTTATTGAGCTTTACATGCATTGCAGCAACCAGGTACACGGCAGGCAGGGGTGCCAAGGGGCCAGGAGGCAGGTAGGCCTGCAAGTCCCTGGCATGTCTTCACCCTGGCCTTCTCTGGCTTTCTTTCTCCCCTTCTCTGTCCTGCCTTTTCTGCTTCTGCTACTCTCGGTGACTACCTCAATACGCCTCCCACTGCTCACGGAAGTAAACAACACAATAATGTAACATCCACACTGCTGCACAGCCATCACCACCTTCTACCTGGGGAACTTTTCCATCTCAAAATGAAGCTCTATACTCATTAAACAATAACTTTTTTTTCCTCCTTCCTTTAGTCCTACAACTGCAGTAACAACAGCAGGTGCCCCATCAGGCAGGGCAATCCTTACGGTGGGAGGGCAGAAAAGCCTGAAAACCAATTACCCTACCTACATCGTTTACATCGTTGCTCATTTTGTACAATGTTTGCCTTCTCTTCTCACGTGTAGTCCCCCTGAAATTCCCACCACCATACCCGAGCACCATCACCATGGTCCCCCTGTTCCTCGCTCCCCTTTCGATCCCTTTCTCGCCCCCTTCCCTGCAGAATATTAGAGTTGCCTGTTAATTTTATTTATTATTTTTTCCCCTGATCCCTTCTTTCATAAAAGGTCCCCCCCCACCTCCCCCAGAGTTCAGATGCTACCAGACCAACTTTACGCAGCCTCGAGTCCCCCCAACCTTGGGGATGAATCTGGGACTCGCTGACTTGGACACTGGCCGCCCCCGGCTCGCGCGCCACCGGGTGGCTCCTCCCGCCGCCTCCCCCACGCCGGGACCGTTTGCAGCTCTTTGTTGCGCACGGGGAGAACCCCGAACCCAACAGCCGCCGAGCAGTCGCCCAGCTCGAGGCCCGCTGGCGCGCTGCGGGCGCGCGCGGGTGGGGAATGTGGAGCCCAGGGGTCGCCAACTGGGTTCGGATGGAGACCCGGGCAATGGCTCCGGGGCATGCGCCACCGCGGCCGTTGGGAGAAGCAAAACCGACGCCCAGGGGCCAGGAGCCTGGCGCAATGGGGCTGCGCGCCCGGCGCGCCTGGCACGGCGAGGGGACCCCGCGGCCGCATCGGGAGGGCCCGCGGCGCAGGTGCGCGGCGCAGGTGTGGCCGCCGGCGGGTAACGTCGCGTGCGCGGGCGTCGGGGGCGGGCCCGCAGGTGCGTGCGGCGGCGGCTCTGCGCGACCCGCTAGGCTTGCGCCTCTGCTGCTCCACCTGGACGTGCCTGGGACGCGCAGGTAACAGGTGGGGCGGCCCATGTTCTATGGAGGCCGTAACCTTAGCTCCCACGAAGAGTGCGGATTCCGAGTTAAGAGGACAACTCAAAAGTCTCCTGCCCACGTTGTAGACTGAATTTTTTTTTTAATAAATTTTATTTTTATATTCCCCATACAATTGCAACCCCCCCATTCTGACCCCAATCCCTCCCCTCCCGCCCCCCCACCCCCCAAAAGTGTCTCTGGTTCATAGTTTTTTGTTGATTTTGATTTTCACTTTCTTATACTTATTCTTTTTCCTGGTCCCTTATTTAGGTTTTCTAGATTCCTGCTATGAGTGAGACCATCCGGTATTTTTCTTTTTCTTTCTGGCTTATTTCACTGAGCATGATCCCTTCCAGCGCCATCCATGTTGCTGCAAATTGCATGTGTTTATCTTTTTTGAATGCTGAGTAATATTCCATGGTGTATATGGACCACATCTTCTTGATCCAGTCATCTATTTTGGGGCATTTGGGCTGTAGACTGAATTTTATTTGAATCAGGCGTGCAATAGAAAAACCAAGGTTTAAATTTAAATGGCTAAGTGAATTTTACTTTATCAGTTCTTTTCCCTGGACATTTCATTTTGCCCCACGGATGAAGGGGTACTGGAAAGCCATCTGAGCGAGCGTGAGAGCCTTAGTGAGAGTCTGAACCCACAGGGGGGTTCAATTTGTATCCAATTAAACTAGTAAGTACAAGGAAAGAATGCAGGTTACTACTTTCAGTTGGGTTTGGCTTAGAGAGAAAAATTATTAAGGCTCTGCGAGCCTCTTTGCTACTGTCTGAAACAGTGCTTATTTTTTGGCTATTGTCTGAAACCGTACTTATGGAATAAGTTCTGTGGATTAAATGCTAGCACATAAAGACAAGGGAGGGAACCTGCGCTACCCCTCCTGTTGATTTAAGCAGTTATTTCTTTCAGGTTTGCGCTTTGTAAAAACTGAAATATTGTGTACAGCCGAGTCATTGCTGATTCATACAGCTTGAAGGTTACGTCTGTGTTTGTGTTTCAACAAAACCTGGAAACAAGATGGAAGAAAACAATTTAGAGGTAATACTGCCCTTCTTAACTGCTCCTGTGGCTCCCAAGTGTTATCTCTACAATATACTGGGAGGTACTTACAAGCAAAAGCCCTCACAGTTAGCTCCTGGCATTTCTGGGGGTGGGGGGTGGGGTTGGGTGTTGGTTGAGTTAAACAGGCATCTACATAGGTGAAATTCCACTTTTGGTGTAAAGTGAACTAAGTGTTTTTATCATCAGTTGATATTTTAAATAACAAAATCTACTTTAAAACACCCTAATGTATTTTTTTACTGTTAATGTGCTTTTTGGATCACGTGGGGATTTTTCCTGCAGATTCTGCTTGAGGAGGTGTAGGGGGAAGCCCAGGACTCTGCATTTCTAAGAAATATCCTGAGGAAGTTGCCATTGATTTGGGAACCACATTTACAGTATTTAGGCTTAGATCTGTACTGTCCAGTGGTTAGTCAGTTACTACACATGGCTATGGAGGACTTGAAACATGCCAGTGAGGAACTGAACTTTTAAATTAAAAAACTAAGCACTCAATTTCATTATTGGGGAAGTTTTAAGAGTGTTTGGAATAACTTGGGTATGTGAATCTAATGGTTTATGTAAATCTTTTGAAATCCAAGTACAGATCAGGTGGTTCTGATTGGACATTGATGCCTAAGTGTGAAATATACACTGGATTTTGAAGATATATGAAAAATAAGAATCTTTTTCATGTTGAAATGATACAGATATGTTGGGTTCAGTAAAATATTACAATTATATCTTAAAACATTTTGAACACATTGAATATATGAATTGAATATATGTGTATTAACAATTTTATTTATTGATGCATACAAGAACTGAGGTGTAGACCAGAGGTGCGGGGGGTGAGGTGATTCACCAGAGACAGAATGGGGAGCAGAACAGGCAGATCTGAAAGACACTGCTGAGGGGAGCAGCAGGTGAGACAGAGGTTTGCTGACCATGTGGGTCAGCTCCCTGGTTGGAGATCTGCAGTGGCTGCCTGTAGCTCTATAGATAGTACTGAGACTTAACCCCTTGTGCCACCAGGGAGGCCCAAATTGCATATATATTTTGTTTCTGTTGGACATTACTCTGGGTACTTAAAATGCCTTTTGGACTCTATTTCTTTATTACTGGTATTTAGGAACAGCAGTAAATAGTTATGGATTAATCATATAATTCCATTTTTAGTTTTTTTTTTATTGAAGTAAGATCGATTTACAACATTATATATGATTTGAAGCTATAGGATAACCCCCTTAGGTGTTGTTAAAACACAACACCCATCACCATAATTTCTTTCTTTCTAGTGGAATCATATGAAAAATGAATTCTAACACTTGTAAAAAGGCCTTTATTTTAAAAAAGAAGCCTTTGTTTAGGACTATTGCAATCAGAGCTTTGCAGCAGGGGAGAGAGATTAGGCTTCACTCCAAACACAGCAAGGTCAGCCGGGAATTTGTAGCCTATATGCAGAGTGATCGGTCAGTGGATGAAAAGTATTAAGAGGAGACATCAAGGGTTTGGGGAATCCTTGCTGAAGACAGGCCAGGGGGATAAGATATCAAGGATGGGGGATAAAGAATTGCATCAGCTATAGTTTGATCTGATGTTGAAAGTAGTGAATGCTGTCCAAAGTGAATTAGCAGAATTCTTACTAAACCGAGCTATGGAAAGACAGGGTGAAGTCCAGGTAGAGGCCTAGAGAGAAGAGGACCTAACTGCATTTTGATCAAGGGGATTGTTGGCTATTAGCAGTTTCCAGCCTTCTTCTCACCTGCACTACAGCCTTTGGCTTGTGGGTAGTAGACTTGCAACTACTTTATTAAACATATACATAACTAATTTTCTTTTCAACTGACTCTAAGCTATAGGAAGTATAAAGCCAGATTCTTAATTAAAAGGAGTGAGAGGAGGCTTGGATGAACTGTGGAAGAAATGCAGTGCTATCTAATGATTTTAGGTCACAAATGGGTTGGAATGGCCAACATGTTCTACAAGGGGGTGGGGGAGGAAAGCTCTTTTTTCCCTTATTAACTCCTGAAGTTATTTTTTTGTTGTTGTTTGTAAACTTTCAGGGCAATAGTGTGATACATGATAATTTTGAAGAAGTTCCCAGAAAGAAGGTAATTGAGTTTAAACCTCCATTATACAGACAGCGTTACTACTTTGTTAAAAATTTGGTGAATCAACATAAACCCAAGAAGGTATGTATTTCTTTTTCTGAATAATTATTGAGACTGATGAAATATTTCATCAAATACTAATTCTTAAGGACATAGTAAATAGGCAGGGACTATTAGAATCTCTAAGGTCTTGTACGCTGTGTAATCCCTCTAGTTACTCTAAGATCACCTTGCTCTAGAAGGCTTTGCTACTCAGCTGCTGGTGTGGGTGAGCCTGGGGTGATTGGGGCGAGGTGTGGAGTCCTTGGCATCCTCTCTTGCTTTGTAACAAAGCTTCATGATCAGTCTTGGCTATGCTGTGTCCCCACTGAATTCTGTCTGTAATACCCCCTTTCTGTATCAGTGCTGAGTGCATTTCCTAGGGCCACTGTGCTTCAAAGGCTAGTCCAGTGGACATCTGAATTCGCCAGAGAAGGTTATAGGGTGAAAAATGATAGACTTCTTTTTTTTTTTAAATTTATTTATTTATATAAGCACTGGGTACAGTCAGAAGTGCAGGAGGGTGAGAGAATTCACCAGAGCCAGAGCAGGGAGCAGAGCAGGCACTGACGAAGTACACTGCTGAGGGGAGCAGCGGGCGGCAGGAGAGGTCTGCGCGCCATGTGGGACCCTCACCCAGCGACCAGGGATCGAACTGGCACTGCAGAGGCTGCGGACAGCTTCGCAACCCAGCGCTCAACTGCTGCACCACCAGGGAGGCCCAGAATGATAGACTTCTTAAGGAAAATGATTGTTAGTTTAATTTTCTCTAATGTGTTCTATAGTTAAAATTGACAAACTTCTCTTTTTTTGCTAGGTTATTTGCAGTTATTGATGTGGTTCATAGATTGTTACTAGTATAGTTTCAGCTCAGTTCCTACTTGGAGGAAAATTGGATGTACTACATAAAAAGTAGTGCTGTTTGATGCCCCCTAAGGTTATCATTTTCTTTCTGAAACTAACTTTTATTTTCTAATTGTCTGTTCCCCTTCTCCAGAGTCCGTGAATATCCTTGCCTCAAAAACCAATATTAATGAATGTGACCAAGGGTAGAACTTTTAGATCCATTGCAAGGCTACCTAGTATGTTCAAGGAACAGGTTCTGTGGTTAAACACATTTGAGGAGAAATTAGGTTAAATATGATTGAATGTACCTTTATTACTAAGATGGAGTATGAATTTTCCACAGGGGGATTAGCAGTATTTCCTGGAAAATAGCTGGCAAATGCTGCAGAAGTCATGATCTTGATTTTACAAAGTGGGTGTAGGGTAAATGATTTTCAGGCTTTTCTGCCCTCCCACCATTAATTAGGATTGCACACCTGATAGTGAGCTCCTGTGTTCTGTTACATTGTTATATTCAATTGTATTGTTTACTTCTGTGGGCCATGGCTGCAGTATTGATATATTTGCCAAGAGAAGCAGAGGCAGGCAAGAGAACCCCACAGAGCCCAATAAAGAGTGAAGATTGCCTGGGCTAGGGAGGCCTAATGGCCTCCTACCCCCTGCCCCCACCCTCTGCCTGCTGTGTACCTGGTTGCCACACTGCATGTAAAACCTCAATAAACAGCTGAGAAAGCCACCGAGGGCTTCAGGACTGTCCTTTGCCGGTCTGCTTGGATCATAAAGATAGCAGCTCTGTGCTCTTCCTGGCACTACAGTGGGGTTGAAATTAATTTTGAGCTAAACCTCATTCTGTTTTAGTTTTAACCCTTTGAAAACCTCTGTATTTGTGCATTTCAAGACTATACATGGAATGTTTCTTACCTAGTATCCTGAAATAGTTTATAACTCCAGATTTCTGCTTAAGATTAGAGGCAACTATCCTTGAAGCTGATTGGTGATATCTCTTTATATGTGGATACTTTCATATGTTTGTTTTATTTTCATTTGTCTTTTTCTCCCATAATGGAGTTCAGAATTTAGATAATTCCTCTATGGTTAGTGATGGCTTTATTGTATGATTTGGAAAACCAGATTTAATAAAAAATGTATAAGAATGCATATGAAGATAGATTAAGGGTATTAGATTAACAGACTTGTGTGTATGAATTGTGAAGGACTGGTCAAGGTCAGCCTTCTGTTCTGATAACGGGTAGATACCCTTATTGGTCTAAAATTCATGAAGTTGCTCAGAGGGACACAGTTTCCTCTCCTGGGATACCTGCTTTCTGTGTAGCAGTGTGCCGGGCCAGGCCCCTCAGCTACATGATTCCCACCTGAATAAGAGGAGTTTCTTATAATGTTACAGCAGAAATTCTGCCAGGAAACCAAGCAGCACTCAGAGAGGAAGAGGGAAGTTCTTTATTAATGCTGGTGGGCTCAGAGGAGATCCTTCTCCAAAGCCTGAGCCCCAAGCAATTAGGCAACAGGATGTTTATTGCCTAAAGAAGGGGTACATTATCAATTAAAACCAGCTGGGATACAGAGGCAGGAGACTTCTAACCGGTTATCTGGGATGTATGAGTCAGGCTTGTGGCCTTGAGACCCTTTATCACTTATTCCCTGAAACTTTAAAGTCTATAGTCTTTGTTTCAACATAACTTTAGACATTTTCCACATCAGTGGAATTGTAAATACTCTTTTGGTAGGTCATGGGAAATTAATAGGACTTATTTTTGCCTCCCATGTTTATCCTATCTCAGATTAATTTCTTTTTTGTGTACTTTTTTCTATCAAAAGATCCTTCCATATAATGGTTTTTTCCTGATAGTGATGCCATCTCAAAAAATTTTTTTAAAAATCATATTTAACTTTTCTGACTCTCAGTGTCTATAAAATAACATTCTGACTTGTCTACAGGTTGCAGACTTGGGGTGTGGTGATACGTCACTCATATGGATGTTAAAATTCCACAGTTGCATTGAACTGCTTGTTGGAGTAGATATTGATGAAGATAAATTACAATGGAAAGGGTAATACCTACTTACTGAAAGAACTGTGTGTTAATCTAAAACTAGGGACACTGTTCAGTATACTTAGAGGGAGTATTGTGTAATACAACTTGTTTTAAAAAACTGGCACTCTTAGAGTCTCTACCTCACCAGGCGACTGTTATATCACTAAAATTGGCTGTGTACATTGTGAATAATGCCTGCATTTTATTCTGCCAATGCAGAAAGTATAACCTCAATTAAATGCTTATTATAGTCAAAGCATTGCAAATTCCATCTCAAATGGCAAGGTTTAATCATTTTAATGCCGGACACCCTAATAATTTACAGTAGAGGACTTAAATTGTCCTGAGTACTGGGTGAAGACCCCAGAGCTCCGTTTTCAAATTTAAACAAAAGCAGCTCTTCAATCTTCGCCTGCCTATCTGCCTGCCTGCCTATCTATTTGTTGGTCTCTCTCTCTGACTACCTACCTACCTACCTACCTATCAATTAATTATCTGACTTCCACATATTGTTTCAAGAATATCTTCGCAATAGCAAAGAATTGAAAATCACTGATCCAAAGTGAACTGGGAAGCCTAAAGTATTAACAATAAGAGCAATGTCAAATATTCAAAATTTTCTTGTTATTGGCCTGTTCTTCCCAGAGGGGAAGTTACTGTAAGACGTGGTGCTTTTAACACATCATGGGAAATAGACCATGTCAGACTTCTCAGTATGGGTAGAAGATAATTATCAGAACCGCAGAGTTCTATAAATAGATTGTTGTGTTCAAATGTTCCTTACTCTTCAATAACGCTTTTGCCAGGAGTAAATTGTCTCCATTTATGGGTGATTTCCTAAGTCCCCGGGATCTGAATTTGACTATAACCTTGTATCATGGTTCTGCTGTGGAGAGAGATTCTCGTTTGCTGGGATTTGATTTGATAACATGTATTGAATTGTAAGTATAAAACTAATTCTGACTGTATAAATTCAATTGAAAAATCTAATTAGTCTGGATAATTTAGTGCCCTAAATAGATATTTAAGTTATAATGTTAATTTTTATTTGTAAAGAAAATTGCTAGTCGGTTTGGACTGGCTTTTTGCTGGGCTTTTTTCAGCCTTTTGTGTGGAAGTGATTTCAGATTTACAGATAAGTTGCAAAAAGAATAAATGGTACTAGAGATACCCATATACCCTTTATCCAGATTCATGTATTGTGAACATTTCCCTCATTTTCACACCTGTGGTCCCTCTTCCTTTCCCCCCTCCACACACACAGTTTTCTTTTCTGAACCATGTAAGGGTAGGTTTTCCCCATAATGACACTTTACCCATAATAAATTAAGTGCATATGTCTTAAGGGGTATTCAATAACCAGTGCCCCCTTCCCTCATTGTGGTTTTGATTTGCTTTTCCCTAATGATTAGGTGGCCATCTTTTTCATATACCTAATGGCCATTTATATTTCTTTACAGAAATTGACAAATCTGTTGCCCATTTTTTAATCAGGTTGTTTAGTGTTGTTGAATTGTCAGCAGTTCTTTATATATTCTGGATATTAACCCCTCCTGAGATATGATTTGTGAATATTTTCTCCCATTCCTGTATTCTCAATGTTTCTATCTTGGATAATACAGGAAATAGTATAATTTAGTAACTTTTGCTAAATACTGTTCGGTAACAGGCATGATACTCTTTTTTTTTTTTCTCTTCAGTTGAATTTAACTTCTCAAAACTTGCTGTCTTGTTTCTCCTCTATTTAGTGTTTCAAAACTTCAAATTCAATGTAGGTTGAATTTTTTTTTTTTTAAAACAGCATTCTACTTTATACTGCTTCCCACTTCCCGAGATTATCATCTAGGTCATTTGATTTAAAGTGGATTTCCTGCCACAGAACCTTACTCTCTGTTCTTTGTCATAATATTTCTTCCTCCTTATTCATGTCTTTATTTATTTTATTATTCTTTATTATAAGTCCAGGGAACACAGCGAAGACCAAAGTAGTTGGATAAGGGGGCACTGTGGGCAAAGGGGAGAGTGAAAATATAGGAATAATTATTTCAGGTTACTCATGTACTATTGTATGTTGAAAGGAGGGGTAAATCAAATAGAGATAGAAATGGTTTTGCTAATCAATTAGGAAAATACTTGCAAGTGAAGCTAGAGTTTACTATGTCTCTCCCATTCACCATTTCAGGATAGAACATTTGGATTCAGAAGACCTGACCAGGTTTCCTAAAGTTGTATTTGGATACTTATCTCCATCTATGGTTGTTATCAGCACTCCAAACTCTGAATTCAACCCCCTTTTTCCTGCAGTGACTCTAAGAGATGCTGATCACAAATTTGAGTGGAATAGGATGCAGTTTCAGACCTGGTGAGTTCATAATGTTTCTTTATATTTGTTTGGTTTTTGGAATCCCATGGGAGTTTTAAAAGTCCTATGAAAATTATTTTTCCCCTTTAAGAAATGTTTAAGCAAGCAGCACCTCATCTTTATTTCATTTATTTTTATTTATTTTTTTCTTTTTTCTTTTTTAAAAAAAATATTTATATATACAAGCATTGGGTACAGTCAGAAGCGCGGGAGGGTGAGAGAATTCACCACAGCCAGAGCAGGGAGCAGAGCAGGCAGAAGGACCGAAGTACACTGCTGAGGGGAGCAGCGGGCGGCAGGAGAGGTCTGAGAGCCATGTGGGACCCTCCTCCGGTGGCCGGGGAGCAGCCGGGGATCGAACCGGCGCTGCAGAGGCTGCGGGCAGCTTCGCAACCCAGCGCTCAACCGCTGCACCACCGGGGAGGCCCTCATTTATTTTTAAAGAATGAGGTTTTTTTTAAAGATTTACTTTTATTTATTTATGCATACAGGATCTGGGGAATAGGCCAGAGGTGCAGAGGTGAAAAGATACACCAGAGACAGAGTGGGGAGCAGAATAGGTGGATCTACTGAAATAGATCAGTAGAGGTCTGCTATGCCATATGTGGGTTAGCTCCTTGGCCAGGGATTGAACTCAGACCATATTGAGACTTAATCCCTAGGCCACCAGGGAGGCCTATACTGGGGCGGCACGGTGGGGGTGGAGGGGGAGGGACATTGTTTTCACTGGAAATTGCTTATTTACCATCATCTCCAAATTTACGAAAATGATTTTTCTCCTTACTTTGACTTCAGGGCTTTAGATGTAGCAAATCGCTACAATTACACTGTGGAATTTACTGGTGTAGGGGAACCACCAGCCGGAGCTGAGGAGGTGGGCTACTGCACCCAGATAGGGATCTTCCAGAAAAACGGAACAGAGGCGACTGAAACCTGTGCTTCAGAGCAGTGCAGAGAACATATTTACAAAGCTGTGAGTATCCTTTGTGAGGTCTCTCTCTCAGGACAGGGGAGGAAGTGCATTATCTGAAGGGTGAAGTGTTTTTTCATGATTCCCTAATGTAGATATAAGTATAAATGACCTTATTTTAAGCTTGACTCTTGGGGAGTCCTTCGTACCCCACAATTGCTGTGAGAGTTTGTCCACTGCAACCCGTGAGACCCTCTGGTCTCTTGCCACATCTCAAAGAATAACAGAGAGAATGTTCTTCTGGTATCTTAGAACATACTTGAGCAGTTTGGGCCAGTGCCCCCTGCTCCCCTCTCTCCACCTTTTCTCTCTCTTGGCATTGTCAGCGTGCAGGAGAAAAGCCAGCAGAGATTCCTGCACGGCTTGGCTCAGGAAATGACCTTGGGAACTGAGCCTCCACGCTTCTCAGACCTTCTTGGTTAAGGACATGAAGAATGGACGCATTTCCCTTTTAGCTGATGACTCCCCCCAACCCCCACTATTATCCTCTATTATCAAGTGGGAGTGCTGGGTTGGTGTGAATTGGTGGAAACCTGGGAGACTTATTAGAATTTTGAAAGCAAATCAGAGAGTAAATATTTATGGGTCCAACATTTGACTCCCATTGTAATTGTGGCATTTACCATTAATAGTAGGGGTTTGACATATGTCCATATACTTAATTCCTTTTTTTTTCCTTTATTTTAATCTACTTTCTTGCTTGGCATGTAATCATAGAAAAAGTTCAAGATTAGAAGTATTTCACTCTTCATGTTTCTTTTTTTACTAAGGTAATAGTATTGCTTTCAGAGGTATAGGCTCACACCCTTCAGATGTATGTTTCACACCACACCTACCCTCAAAGCACCCACAGTCCTCTACCGTGGCCCATTGGGCCACCCCCATAATCTGCTCTCTGCCCTCCACTTTCTTCTCTGGAAGTCTCAGTTCTATAGTCAGATTTATAGGGTTTGTTATTAGTTTGTTGCTCTGCCCCTTTGTTTTGTTTCTCTATCTTCCACATCCAATTGACACCATCGGTATGTGTCTTTCTCCTGATTTATTTCACTTCGCATATTCCCTCCAGAGCCATCCATGTTGGGTCAAAGGCAAGAGTTCATCCTTTTTTTTTTTTTATAGCTGATAGTATTCCATTGTGTATATACACCATATTTTCTTAATTCACTTACTTGTCCTTGGGTACTTACTTAGGCTGTTTCCATAATTTTCTATTGTAAATAGGGCTGCAAAGGACACAGGATTACATATTCCTCTTTGAGTTAGTGTTTTTGCATTTTGGGGGGTAGACACCTAGGAATGGAATTGCTGGATCGTACGGTAGGCCTATTTTCAGTATTTTGAAAAACCTCTGGACAGTTTTCCATAGGGACTAGACAGTCTACATTCTCACCAGCAGCATAAGAATGTTCCTTTTTCTCTGCATCTTTGCCAGCACTTCATGCAGTTAATTTTTTAATGTGGAGAAAGTTACTAAAGGTTTTGAAAATTTTCCTACATGCCAAGTGTTTTCTTCTACAGGTCTTTACTGCCTCGTACCCAAGTTTACAGCAAAAAAGGTTCCGCCAACTCGTGTTGATTAATGAAGTGTTCCGAGAAATCCAAAGCATGAGACGTAAATTTGTCCAGAGTCTGAAACCAGAGGATGAGAGGGAATTGGATCACAAGTCAAAAGCCACCGGTCACTCAAAGACCTGCATCGCACTCGTGGGGCCAGTCTTCACAGAGGCTGAAAAAACCAACATAGAGAAGTCTCCCAAACCTTTCTGTGTTGGAAATAAGTTTTATGTACCCCTGGAGAGGCTTCTCGCTTATCCCAAGGTGAACCGCTTATGTGATAACATAGAGGCCTTGAAAACACTCATTGCTGACTCAGTGAGGTTGAACAGCGATGGGTCTGCAGTGAAGGTTGATCTGACTGACGAGGTTGATAATTACTGAGCCTTCTTTTTTTCCTGAAATTCAGGGTCTTGTAAGAGTTGGGCTCATTTAGAGTTTAAACTTTTCATGTAGTCATGATTCGAGTAACTTACTTTTGAATTTACTTGGCTAACCTTGTTGCTGGGTTTTCTTTTTTTTTTTAAGTATCTATACATATTTTTTGGCAGGGGGTAAGGGTTTGTTAATAATGTTCTTGGTTATATGTGTTTTTGTGTTCAGTCATTTTTGAAAGTACATTAAAAAGGTTTAAAGAAAATTGTGTTTAAAACCTTTTCCTAGGTGCCAGGAGTAGCTTTAACATTTTTCTAGGAGACTTCGTGTCCTTTGGGCTAGATTCTGACCTGTAATACTTAGCCTCAAACTTCATAAAAAACAGGAATGCATGTTTCTTTCTTTTTTTTTTTTTTTAATAGAGGCATGTTTTATTTATTTTATTATTTGTTTGTTTGTTTTGTTTATACAAGCACTGGGCACAGTCAGAAGCGCGGGAGGGTGAGAGAATTCATCAGAGCCAGAGCGGGGGGCAGAGCAGGCAGAAGGACCGAAGTACACTGCTGAGGGGAGCAGCGGGCGGCAGGAGAGGTCTGCGCGCCATGTGGGACCCTCCTCCAGGGTCGGGGAGCAGCCGGGGATCGAACCAGCACCGCAGAGGCTGCGGGTGGCTTCGCAACCCAGCGCTCAACCGCTGCGCCACCGGGGAGGCCCGCATGTTTCTTTTTTAATTCATTTATTTTTATACAAGAACTGGGGTACAGGCCAGATGTGTGGAAGGGTGAGAGGATTCACCAGAGACAGAGCAGGGAGCAGAACAGGCAGACTGACGAAATACACTGCTGAGGGGAGCAGCAGGCAAGACAGGAGAGGTCTGCTTTGCCATATGGGATTCTCGCTGGCCGGCCGGGATCGAACCCATGCTGCAGAGGCTGTGGACAGCTTCACAGTGTGGCACTCAACCGCCTGCACCAGCAGGGAGGCCCCTGCGTGTTTTTGAATGGAAAGAAATCTCATGACATAAACATCACTCATATCTTTTGAACATCTTTTTCTATGGAAACTTGCTGATTTAGCAGTGGGCTAAATGAGACTTCTTTTTTTAAAGATTTATTTACTTATACAAGAACTGGGGTATAGGTCAGAGGCACGGGAGGGCGCGAGGACTCACCAGAGACAGCGGGGAGCAGAACAGGCAGATGGACTGAAAACACTGCTGAGGGGTGCAGCAAGTGAGACAGGAGAGGTTTACTGTGCCATATAGGTAGCTCCCTGGCCACCCGGCCAGGAATCAAACCAGCAATGCAGAGGCTGTGGACAGCTTCACAGCACTGCGCTCAACCTGCTGCACCACCGGGAAGACATTTCTTAGCCCTGGGAGCTCAGAGGTAAGCTGACCAGCCACGGGCCTCTGCCTTCCTAGCCACCCGTATGTCGATCTGGCCATTCATTGTGCTTGGCAAGCCCCTCAGAGACAGAGGTGGGTGTTTGAGCTTTAGCTACCACTTGCATGTTCCAAACCAGCAGAAAGAGGGGAAAAAGGACAGAAAGGGACAAAGTGCATGTTGGTTCTCTGGGAAGGCTTGCTGCAAGTTGTGACATAAAAATGCTGTTTTTGGTTGACCAGGTTGAAGTGTCAGGAAGCACCTTGCGGCAAGGGAAGCTGGGAAGTGTAGTCTTTGGTTCTGGGAGGTGATGTGCCCCCTGGGTGATCTGGCAGATGAGAAAGGACATTGAAGCAACCAGTCAGTAGCAACCAGCCACAAAAAAAAACCAGCCACAACTGGAATATCCTGAGTAACCTGAAACAGGCTGTGCAGAGCTGGTGCCTGGGAAAGGCTGCTGGGTCTAATTCTTGAGTTGGGTTTTGAAGGGTTAGTAATTAAGTAGATGGGCAGTAGATTGGTGAGGGGAGAGGGCACAAAGGGATTCTGGAGCAGAACAGTCTGTGACTCATATCACTACTGTTAACCAGCTCTTGTCTTCCTTATTTTTTTTTTTTAAAGATTTGTTTTTATTTATGCATGCAAGAACTGGGGTATAGGCCAGAGGTGCGGGGCAGGGGATGGGGGTATGAGAGGATTCACCAGAAGCATAGTGGGGAACAGAACAGGTGGATTGACTGCAATACACTGCTGTGGGGAGCAGCGGGTGGGTCAGGAGAGGTCTGTTGTGCCATGTGGGATACCTCCCTGGCTGGGGATTGAACTTGTGCTGCAGTGGCTACGGATGCTTCATAGTGCTGTGTCTTAACCCCTTGCACCACCAGGGAGGCCCCTTAACTCCTTAAATTTCATAGATAGGTCTACCACATTCCCTAACCCCTTATCCTTATGTGAACAGTCTTTGGCTTCAGTTCTCTGTTACACTTACATTGATTCTTTCCTCCTTCTCAATGCATGTGGTCGAGGGGTTTGCACTTCTTCCCCATCTCACCCTCACCTCACCCCCTCAAAAGGCCCTCAGTTTGTCTTCATTTTTCTAGACCGCTGTACAACTTTTACCTTAGGGCTTCTCTCTTATTGCTCCTCTCTGCTAGAGCCAACACTTCGAGCCAAGGCTAGCTCTTGCTCCACAATTATCCATTAACTTCACTCAAGCTTAATCCCTCCTGGCAGCCTTAAAATGCTCGTGGCTGTGTGGGTGATGGAGCCTCTCTCATGGCTCTGCAGCTCCTGTATCTACATACTACGTGCGATTTGTCTTTACACCTTGATACAGACCTTGCTTTGCACAATTACAGGTTCATTAATGTTCCAGGCCAGGGGTTAACAAATGGTCTTGTTGGGTCAGGTAACTGTGTGAGCTGAAGTGGAAAAGCAGCTGTAGATAGTATATAAACGAGTGTATGTGGCTGTATTCCACAAACATACTATGTAATAAAAAAGGTAGCTGCTGGAGTTTGTCTGTAATTTGCAGACCCTTGCTCTAACTAAAAAGCCAATTACTCTTACTCTTCAACAGCACAGAAATGGAAGTTTTTAAAGGGGAAAAAATTGAAGACTTGAATTCCAACCGCTCTAAATGCAACCCAATTTGGGCTTGCTAGGAGAAATTTTAGCCCACTTGTGTATATAACAGGTTCAATAACCACATCATAGAGATGTAAGCACTATGTAGAGGACAGTGTTCCATCCCAAATAGCTGTGTTAACTTTAGGTGGGTTGTTAGACAATTTCACTATCTGTTCTGGATAATAAGCATCATCCTTGCATCCAGGCAGCCAGTTTTCACAGCTATGCATATTGTGGACCTACAAAGTGAACACAATTCTGTAAGAGTCCTTCTGAGACAGAAGGATCCAATCCCTTGTTATGTACCTAAGGAAACCAGGACACCAAGTCTAACAAAAAGCAGGTTTACTGTATCGGTACTTGGCTCATCTGGATTTACAGCCAAAGGCTGAGCCCCTGACAAGGAAGTTATGGGCTTCTATATACATTTCATCTTGTACTGGGTGGGTTAACATTGTAACTGTTCAAGGTCAAACATGACACCAGTTACAGTCCAAGAAATGTGGTAGGTTGCTTATCACAGCACCCAGGGGTGCCCAGCTCAGGCGTCTTGCTTCACCCTGATTGTTTATTTTAGAGCAGAACAGTGACCCTCCTACACTTTGCATTATAGACTCTCTCTCTCTCTGTAGAGTGAGTTGTTAGTAGTTGCTGGTCAGGTTTTTGGTCTTACATGTAGGGAGTGTGGCCATCTGCTGCGTTGGGAGTGATCTCCAGCCCCTGCTGTTGAACTTGACTTTGCTCTCCCTCCCTTCCCTGCAGTATCCACATCCTCCTTGCACTTCTATCAGCTGGCTGGCCAATCCTTTCTTATGCTGCTCTGCATTTCTAAGAATTTTCCAGGAGCTTCCTGAGAAGAGAGCTATAAAAGGAATTTAAAAAAATCCTTGAAAGTTTATCCTCTTTTCACATAGGATATATCAGTTATAAGCTTGAGATGAAAATTGTCTTTTAAAATCATTTTCCAGGGCCTCCCCTGGTGGCGCAGTGGTTGAGTGCAGGGCTGAGAGGCTGCCCACAGCCTCTGCGGCGCCGGTTTGTTTGCCGGCGAGGGTCCCACAAGAAAAAAAATTTTTTTTCCATTAGGTGCACTGCATATTATTACTAGGCTCTATTTATAATTTTTTTAAATACAATTTTTTCCCTTTATTTTCTTGTTGGAGAACTCTACTAGTTATATATTATACCTTAAATGTTGGGTAGAGCAGTTCTGCTGCTTTTATGAAACTAGGGTTAAGTACTGAATTTAGGTCATGTGGTTTGAGAAGGCGTTGCTTCTACATGAGAAACACCTCATTTCTTAAAATGAGGCTAAAACTTCACCTACAGATGTTTGAAATCTTGATTGCTACCTTTCCCCTAGTCTCCCTCCAAAAACCCCCAAAATGCCAAAAACTAGTACCCTATCAGCTCCCTCCAAAAGCCCCTAAAATGCCAAAACCAACCCTGTATTTTTAAAATAATAACCTGGACAATTTAAATTGCAAAAGTAATACTGTCAAAGATAATTGAGAACTGCATGGAACTTAAATTAAGTTTTAAAATGTTTTCTCCATACTGCTCTGCCCTCCTACACCATGTTGGGAACTTCCTCTTAAAATTGCTGCTTCTCTTGAAGGGAGCAGCCCTGCCCAGTGCTCCACATACAATTCTGATGGGCAAAAGGTCCATTTTTTGATGCTAATTTACATAAATGGTATTTTTTATGAAACATTTTTAAATGCATCATTATCACTAGCCATCTATTTTATAGACAGTTACATGTGCTTTTTGCAAAAACATTAATAGTATTGCATGTTCTTGCTGAAAAATCCCATAAGGAAGGATGTAAGGAAGAAATTAAATTTCCCTCCAGCTTGCTTCCTCTCCCTGCCCCTCCATTTCACTCCCTGGAGACAGCTATAAAGGTTTCTTATATATCTTTCAGTTAACTACAACTAGACTGCAGTTTTGCAAGAGCCAGTGACCTTTTATGGGGGGAAATTGTTTCTTTTCCCAGGAAAACAAATG
Organism: Talpa occidentalis; assembly: GCF_014898055.3. Taxonomy (NCBI): domain Eukaryota; kingdom Metazoa; phylum Chordata; class Mammalia; order Eulipotyphla; family Talpidae; genus Talpa; species Talpa occidentalis. The sequence continues at coordinate 105,679,704 of NW_023605305.1, read as the reverse complement.
TGCCACAGTTTTGTAAATACACAAGCTTCAAGCACCAGACTCAAAATGTTTTTGTTCTGAGGAATTAAACAGCACTAAATGCCAGTGAAAATTGTGGTCCTGTAGAGGCAGATTTTTATCTGCAGATTTTTCTTGGGAGAGAAGATTCTAACCTCAACCCCCCACCACCCATCACCCCAGAGTAGGTGTGAAAAGCACATTACCCAGCTTTGATTAGTTGGAACCTCCTCCGACCTTGAGGCCTGAGTAAGATTTGTTTCCAATTTCCATTTCCATGGTCTTGGCAACTTCAAAATCCTTGTAAAGTCTTCTGCTCTTTCCTAGCTTAATGTTCACAGCACTTCCTGTTCAGTTTCCACACCACTGCACTGTGAAATTGTCCTGCTTTGACATCTCCAGCAGACTCCCAAACTTCCACAGGCAGCACCCAGGGCACTTCCTTCCTGTGCCTGCTCATGCCTTCCCACCCTTCTCACATTCACTCTTTCCCAACCTTCCTGTCTACAGCACACCCAGCAGTTGAGCTTTTTAAAGTCTTGCTCTCAGTCCCTAAGGCTCTCCAGTCTGTCAGTGATTATCAAGGAAGAATCCCAAATAAAATTTACCCCATGACACCAGCTCCTGTGGAGAGTATGTGCACTGCTGGTGACAGGAGGTCAGGGACTGGGACCCGCCGCTGAGGTGAGGTGGACTCTACCTTCATGGAGGATGCCAGGGGATAAGGAACACATAGGGGGATTGCAGAGAACTGAGCTGGTAGAAGCTGGAAGTCATACATTTGTGTAGTATATATATGTATTTTTTAAAGATTTATTTATACAAGAGCTGGGGTATAGGCCAGAGGTGCAGGAGGGTAAGAGGATTCACCAGAGAAAGAGCGGGGAGCAGGACAGGCAGATGGACCGAAGACACTGCTGAGGGGAGCAGCAGGTGAGACAGGAGAGGTCTGTTGTGCCATGTGGGTAGCTCCCTGGCCGGCTGGGACTTGAACCCCACTGCGCTACTGGGGAGGCCCTGTATAGTATATGTTAATTTCACCCTTTGCAACTAGTTTTGAAGCCAGTGGCATGCCTCCATACATCTATCTTTTGAAAGTCAATGTTTATGACCTCTGACCATTTATCTGTTGTGTTCTTGATGTTCCTGTCAACTCGTAAGCACGCTTAGCCTGCATTGCTGCAGGTCTCTCATCCTGTGTGCTGTGACCTTAGCTGGAATTAGTCAAGATAAACTCTGATCATAGCTTTTTGTTCCCTACTTCCACACCTCATCCTTGACCCCCTTGGAGCCTTGGCTTTGGTTGATTAAGCTCTGTGTTTTCCCGCTGCTTTGTCCAGCCTTGTCCTGGAAGGCTCATTATGTCCTTTCTAGTAGAGATCTGCATGGAATGGAATTTACACGCATTCATTAACCTTATGCCCAAGGAAAACACTTTTACCTTAGTGTATGCAATATTTCAAAATCTTGCAAGTATTTTAAATGTTCTAAAATTATTACTGAAAAAATGTCTATTTCCTTTGGTCTTAACTCCATGTCATGTAGAGGGAAAATATACAGGATCATGTGGGAGAAGTAGATTTGAACAAAATCACTCAGGTTCAATACCAGAAGGTGGCACACTTTTCACATGTCAAGCGCTTGCTTTGAGGACCCCTAATAAAACTCAGTCACGCCAATTTTCTGGAGAGATTTGAAGTTCTCTGCTGAAATAGTTTGAAGATGTGGTAACAAAGTGACTTTCTTAAATGACTGAGGAGATATCCTTGCTGAGTTGTAATTGCAAAAGAATGGGGTCTGAACTAATTCATATAGGAAGGTTTCCTCTGACATTTACTTACTCTGTGGGAATGGGAATAGACTCAGGGAATGTATAAGTCTCTTCTGTTTCCTAAATTAATACATTTTGCGCAACGTGGGATGGATTAACGCCACTAAAGATTTCCTATTATGCTAATGGCCAGACTGATTATATTTCATTTTATGTGCTGCTACCTATTAATATAGGTATACTATCTGTAGGTACAGGGAAGAGGAGGCCAAAATAAGGTAAGAGAGAGGCAAATAGTGGGAGGAAGGGGTTAAGTCCTAACAAGAAGGCTAGGTCTGTGGACGCCACACCTGAGACACGGGCAGGGAGGCCTGAGGGGGCAGATCTCAGCACCTTGTCTGGTTCTCTTGTGATCCGGCACAGGTTATAACCATCCTGGGTGATCCTGTATGAACCTGTGTACTGGGGAGGTTTGAAGGTTTCCTCAGTGTCCAAACACCATCCCATTTGTGACAGCCAGCAGGGTGCTTTAACTCATATAACCTTCCAGGAAAGCCACGATAATCTAGACAGGGATCTGGGTTTGAATTCATAATGAACCATGGTTTTTAAACTTTAAATTGCAGTAATAAATTGAATTTCAGCAGAGGGAAATGTGCTGACATTGTTTTTCCTCTCTGAGGATTCTAGTCACAGGGAAGAACAGTCTGTATAAGGGTGTTCAGTCATGTAAGGGGACAGTGAATACTATGTATGTGATGCTTTTAGACTTGATTAGTGACACTTTCAACCATCTTCAATATATGTATCTTCAATGAATCTGAATTCACAAGAATTCAGATATGTATGTAGATATTCACAAGAATTCAGATGTATGTAGATGCTATAGAAGAGGCAAATTCTGATTTGAAAACCACCGAGTGCTTGTGCATTCTTCATCACAACTCAAAGAGTTAGTGTAGTCTCCATCACAGATTACACAAGTTCAGAGGGGAGTGAGAATTCAGACGAGGTTTATCTTACTCAAAGTCCAGGCAAAGCTCAGAGTTCAAAGAAACGGCTTTCACTGGGCTTTCCAATGTGCTCAACTACCTGATAGTGAAGAAAAGGGAACCCTCCGAGGAATTACTCTGGTCCTTTTACACTTCTTTTTTCTTACCCTGGCAAGAATCTGACAGATTTCTGACACTCTAAATTTTAGGATATGATTTTATTGAACACATATAAGATTCACTTTTACATTATTGCAAATACTTTATAATAAAAAATTAGTTTTTGTTAAAAAAAAGGATGTTTCCCACACTTATAGTTGTATAGGTAAAACAAATATATAAATAATATGAAGGTCATTCCCAAGTATTAGAACAGAATACTAATGGAATCACTTCAGTAACATTTTTTGATAAACATTTACATAATTATCCACAATTATATCAACTTCCAGAGGATCAAATAAAAACACAAGAGGAGGGTGATCCCCCAAATAAGATGTATTTCTCCAAAACAAAAGGAAATTGAATATATATCCTGTCTTTCTCTGCATGGGATTTGGTCAGCAAGATACTTTTGTTTTATATATAAGATGAACATATTTATAATGGCAGAGTATGCTATCTGAGTAAATTAAAGATTTTTTCCCAGCTTTGTCACATGACCTATATTACCATTTAAAATATATTGTATATCTATTACCTTATGAAAAATCACATATATAAGGTAATCCTAAGGTCTTTATTTCCAGGGCAGTCTTAAAACAGGATTAATATAGGCATACTTCATCCTTTATATTTTTAGAGTATTTCATATTCTTTAACATCTCAGCTATTAAAATTATGCACAGTACATCAGTCAACATACAAGTAGTGGCATAACACAATTTAAACTAGATAGAGCTTGACTGTAGTCACATGACGTACCATCTGAGAGAACTGACCAGTATAATTTCTGAACCGCCTCAGTTAAAGACTATTAAAATAAAAGGCAGCATTGTCAATGACCCCAGTATCTTCAGAGCATTATTATACCAGAAGCGTTATTTACTGAAGCCTAACACTTCAGAGTACTTGGATGGAATACTTAATAACAGTCAACTTGAGCTTTCAATGTGACCCACTTTGCATGGAAATCTCAAATTATTTCTGGATGTTTTAATTTCTTAAAACTCAATTCTACTGAATTTGAATGTGTTTTGACCAGAGGCTACCTGGAGATTTTCCTTCTAGCAACAAGTGGGTGGAATTCTGTGGCTCACTGTTTTCATGCAAAAAAAACAAATCACAGAATGAAGAATCTAGTTTGTATATTGTCATTCTAATAGTATTTTGCTGGAATGGGATGGTGGACTTCATGATCAAGGGATTTTTTTCAGATTGTAAGAACTAATGCACATTAGTTGTTTGTATATAAAAGCCTTCAACACCACTGCAAACCACACATGAGTCAACCATCAAAGATGGTTTTGGGCCTCATCTGTCTTTACTACCCTTCATATCCTTTCTGGTCTCAGTCACCAGCTCAAGTCAGAGGAAGTGGGCTCCCCAAAGGCCCTGATATTTCCCTCAAACAAGCTATTTAGGACTCTTTTTTTATTAGTTCACAAATATATAACTTTAAAATACCACCGATTTTCTCTAAGACAGAAGTAGAAAAAGTTATATACCTGCAAATTCTCCAAGACAGGGTGATTTGAAATTTGACTTCAGTATTTAAAAATCCACCTGTTAACATTTAGTTTTTCAAATTCAGTTTTTTAAACTTAAAACAGAGCCAAAGTGGATTTGGTATTTTTAATAAGCATTTTTCACAGTCTCACAGTTAAGGTAGTAACAGTACAATCTCTGAGGAAAGGAAAACTGGAAATAAGTCAAGACACTTAGGCCACCTTTAACAAGTACTTTGGAAGGATTGTAGTGAAATATGACTGCAAAGTACGCTAGAAGAACACAGCAGAATAAAATGAATCTAGACTTCCACTTTTTCCTCCCTGATCAATGTCACTGTGTTATAATCACTATACAAATCAAGTTGTTTTGCTGATTGCTGAAATTATAAAGGCATAATTTTTATTCTTTTCAAAATCTGTCCATATCTTATTTTTTAAAAATAATTTGGTATCATTTTAAATACTCAAAGCCATTCTTATGTAAAGGTTTTGGGGCAAAGCCAGCAAAGACAGGGGCCGGGCCCTGAAAACAGCACCTTTCACATAACCACCTCACTTGCAATCTAGTTAGTAGTATCATTAAAAAAAAAAAACCACAAAATTTTTTTGCATAAGTGCCAATAAAAAATAGTCTAGAAACAATATCTTGAAAATAGAAAAATATGTTTTTAAGACATCACAATAAATATCTCTGAAGAATATGTTCATATCTCTATTGAAAACAAGTTCACTTGTTTACTCATAGAGGGCAAGTCTACCATTTAGGGCAACATTTTCCTTGGTTAGACTGAAATGTTCAGGTCATTTTGTTTTTTTTCTGTTCAAAACCAGTCTGAAAACATCAGGAAGTAAGCTGATGACTCAGGTAACCCTCTCTCTCTACATTCAAAATATTCTAAAATGGGACTTAGTCATCTCTTTAAATCTCAACCTATTTGTAAAAGTAGTATTGGCTTAATTTCGAAAAGCCATATTTGAAATATTAAAAAGAAAAACCACCTAACATGAACCATTCAAATTTTGCCTAATCTCTAAATTTGAATACTAAAATACTTTCTTAAAATAATATATTTCTTCCCTTATTTTGCTAATAACACGAAAAAACTATAACCAAGGAATTCTTTTCTACCATATAACATTTTCTGGACATGGTTTTAAAAATAAGGACGGGGAATTATTCCAGATTTTACAATTTTTCTTCATAACTGAGTGAATCCAAGGAAACACAACTTTTCATGTGATAACTGTCATGTAAGAGCAAAAAAATACTAAGATTTATCTTCCGTGTTGTTAAACTGGATCCAGATCAGATATCCTTATGTATGTTATATTGTATTCTTCCCTCGAAACAATTAACTTCTCTATAGCAATGAAGAAAACACAGTATCTGATCATGGAGGCTAAAATAGAAAACCACAGAATCCATGTTGGTAATGACAAGTAACTGTCCCTTGTCTTTCATCCACCTCCTCCTTGGAATAATTTTCAGTTTCAGTAAGTCTGGTCTTACAGAGGGAAGGCTGCTCTGTTCCTGGTTACATCACAATTTTTCTCCTGTTATTCTAAATTTTGATTCCTGAAACCAGCAGATATTATTCAGTTCAAAGAATGAACTTTGTTAGGGTGCCTTATGGTAGCCTGACATACTGAATATTAAACTTACTTGCATCTCCTATATAGTGCCAGTGGGAGTTCTGCAGTTCACTTAATATTAACCACATGGGACAATACTACTGCATAATAATGACATCATACCCATTCACAAAGCTCAGACTTAAACTATACTTGCTATTCAATTTATGACTGATATATTCGGAATTATCAAGCATTTCACATGTTTAAATTGCAGTATAACATTTCCCCAAAGCATGAACAACCACACTTTATATCAATTATTGCATCAAAGAGTTAATAATAAACTTAGTACAATACTGCAGATAGTATAATATGGAAGATTTTCTTAATAGGAATAATAACCATCTTTACAGAATTTATAAGGTTTTAGTTATATTCACTTATTGTCTCTTGAACATAAAATAATCAGAGCCCAAATCTGTTGAGCACCTCTATCACATTTTGACAATGAAGCTGTATTCAGATGTATAGCGCTGTTTTCCTCATCAGGATGTCTGGAAAGAACAACAGGTTTTCCCGATCTTGTGCAGTGACCTAGGAGTTGTATGCCACTGGCGCACGTGCCACACCCCTCGAGACTGCCAGGATGCATGGGAGGACAGTTGAGGGCTGCAGAGAAGACTCGGTGTTGCCTTTCTTGATAGATGAACAAACTTCAATTTTAAAAACAGGATCATTTTCTCCTAAGTGCCTGAATAAGGTGCCTTGACAGCTCAACTGCCCACAGCTGAAGCCCCAGGGAAGCCTCAGTGCATCAGCAGGACGTCTTAGCGTTTGATCACGACTTGTTCATAAGCTCCAGGCCCCACCCTAAAATAGCAGGGCAAAAACCTTCAACATTTTGAGCTGTAGTGTTTAGTTAACCTTGTCCCCAAAGAGATAGTACATTAGGCATTTTCTACTAATTAATTTCTGCAAGGTCTGTAGATGACAGACCTTGCAATATTTGTAATTCATATACAGGATTAATCTAGTCCCTGACCTTCTCACACATATCCTTAGAATAACCCAGGAATGTTTCCAAATTCTATTAAGACACTGAGGCAAACATTTTTATATATAAACACTAAAATAATCAAAGAGCATATATTGATTCTGGCAGCTCAGAGCTAATAGTTTTTAGTTACATTAGCAGTCCAGTGTTTGTTTTTTTTTTTTTAAAGATTTATTTTATTCATTCATACAAGCACTGGGTACAGTCAGAAGCACGGGAGGGTGAGAGAATTCACCAGAGCCAGAGCGGGGAACAGAACAGGCAGACTGACGAAGTACACTGCTGATGGGAGCAACGGGCAGCAGGAGAGATCTGTGTGCCATGTAGGACCCTCGCCTGGCAGCCGGGGATAGAACCGGTGCTGCAGAGGCTGCGGGCAGCTTCGCAACCCAGTGCTCAAACACTGCGGCACTGGGGAGGCCCAGTAGGCCAGTGTTTTAATGTACCTTCTTAGAAAGCGTGAGAATTCTTTTAGCCAATATTCAAATATCATTTATGCAGCCATTCTTGTAAATTATCTATGTAAGTAAATCTAAAGGGACAATGATCTTGAAGAAGGGTTTATTTCTTCATTAGCTTGCTTTGGCAGACTGCTGGTTGATCCCCCAAATCTACTGTTCCCTTCTTCAGAGTTTAAGGTGGGTACAGGCTGACTGGCCTAGAGATCCCACTTCTTATCCTTTATAGGTGAATCCATGTGCTAAATTTTTCCCCCAGGGAATATGCATGGAGATGTATCAATTTCTGCCTGGCTATCTTAAAGGGAAATTGACTGCCTTGGATCCAACGTTGACAACACAGGTATGGAGGACAGTGAAGGACAAAATGGAAGTACTTGGGTCAATGAATCACCGTCTGGGGGTGAAACTGTCCTTTTAGCCCCATCATTGTATTTTTGGGTCTCTTTTTTTTTTAATAGCAGTTTAGCCTTTGCCCTAATATGCTACCTGACCTCTACTACTGAAAGACTTAAAATTTACAATCTTTGTAAATAAAGCACTTAAGTGATACTTAAATTAAGTAATAGACTTACTAACAGAAAGTTTTTTATTATTATTGATGCACCCAGTATCATAGCCTTGTGGTGTAAAATAATGTACATACATGTTCCCTCTACTATTTCTTGGTTTGGGAGGATATTAAATGATTTCTGAAAGTCTATACAAATAAGCAATATCAAAAATGATGGCAATGTATTTATTTTGGGATGAGGATCATTCTACCCTTTCTGTGACTTTTCTTGAGTGACTAGGAGGGGAGATATTATATGGAGGAAGCGTATTGTTGCTAAAGTTATCACAAATACCCATGTCCTTTGCAGGAGTTATTACTGGACATTTCAAAGATTAGTAAGAACAGAAACAAACTGCCCTGCAGTGTTCTAGACACAGGACATTGAGTACTAGTTGAAGAAATGAATTAAAAATTCTTCTGGTTCTGAGCATTAATGAATACAATAACTATCTTGGACCAACGGGGCTCCATATCCCTGTAGTTCTGTCTTACTCTGTGGTTCTGCTAGAACTCCACACAAATACTACATGGGAACACTGAGCGTCAGGGGAGCACACAAAAGGGTGGGGATCAGGCTGTGGGGAAGCAATGGGGTGATCAGAATTTCTACTGTGTCCTTAGCGTGTGCTCACTATCATTTGCTGCAGTGCCAGCAATCAGAATGGTTTAGTTTGGTAGTGCCTTTTCTGTATCTGAATTTAAATAACTGCTAAAGTGATGTCTTGTTTTCTGAACTTTTCTTAATGCATATGTGAGATTCTAATGGGGTGGTGAAGTGGAGAGTACAAGAAAGGTGTTACTGAGTAGCTGTGTAAACTGCTCATAACAGGTAAGAGCAATGACAGAAATGTAATTTTGCTTTGCTCTTTCTAAAATAACAGGCTAAGAATTCTTTTTTAAATGTCCTTTTTATATTACAGATTGCCCAGTGCTCTACTGGTATCTAATACACTGTAAAAATATATCTAAGGAAATCAACATATAAGCTTACAAAATATAATTTCAAACATACTTAGAATGAGGAAAACTAAGAGCTATCCTAAGAGATGTAGTTCTTCTCAAGGAACTAATGTTTGTGTTTTCGAGCCTCAGTCTAATGCAAACATTGTAGCCTTTACCTTTCACTCATCATAAAAACTCATCATAAAAACTCAGTCTATTATTTTAGTAGGGGACTCTGGGGACTACATACCTATTTGGAAGATGATGACTGCCAAAGGTTGTACTTCCACCAGGACCCACAAATAATCTCAGTCCTTCTTCTGCAATGCATTTTTAAAATATTTGTTATACACAAAATTATTAGGTTACTGTCAAATAATATGCATATTGTAGTAAATTTCATATTTAACATTTGTTTTATTAAAGAAAGAAAAAACTTTTAAAAAGCTACATACAAGTTTTAAAACAGGCAATTTAGAAGACAACCTAATAGCTATTTCTCATGAACTTTCATAAAGCTATTTTCTTAAAACTGAGTAAAGATAGCTCTTCCTCTAAATTTCCACAAGGTTTAATTATTTCTCTTTACCACCAGCTACATAATAAAACCAAGTCCATTGTTAACTGCTCTCTATTCACACCAGCATGAATAATTACACCTTTGACATTGGTGGCATGTAAATTTTCAGTTTCAGTGAAAATGCTAAGTAGGGAATGAAGTATTTGTTATTTACTATCATTTCCAGGTTACCACTCAACCCTCCAAATTACAATAGTGACTTGAAGCGCTTACTGTAAGCATGGTAGACAAGGAAGCATAGTTAAAGGCAATGAAAGCTTTTTTAAAACTGTTCTCTTATAAATCTTATTCTGTCATTAAATTAGTATCCATTCTTAGAAATAAATGAGCAACAAAGTTATCTTCCAACTTCAAGACCAGAAACTTATGTTACAAACATGCAACCATCAATATCATGATGTCCTCCCTCTTATACTGCTGACCATGTGGGTCGCACAAACCTAGATTGTGCAAATCTGTGTATATTTAAAGGCCATCTACAAACCTTCTGCACTGGAATCTAGGCTGAAGTCTTGACTTTGTAGTATTTTCTCCACAATATCATCTGCATCCACCCTGGTGTCATCAACTCGTTTCAGCTGAGATTCTACGGAATCTTGTTTCACAGGACATCTTGAAAAGAATTAAAAACATTTTCTCCTTTTTGTTACATTATGAAAACATAGCTGTTGTTTCTTTTCTTTTTTTTTTTTTTTCAGTTGAAACTGAGAACAAAAGGATAGATACTTGTTGAGTGTTTCCAGAGCTGTATCTTCTTTATCAGCTGTATCAAGATTTGGTTCAGCTATTTTTTGCTCAGTTTCATCACATGGCTCTAGAATACTTTCAACGCCTGTTGATGTACTTCCCACTGAAGTATTTCTCCTGTGGCAGAACTCAGAGAAACTGGATGACCGAGAGTGGCATGAGCTATAACCTGTCAAAGAAAATCACTTTGGATATAACACTCAGATCAAATACACTGCAATCAAACATTCATCTCCAATAGTAGCCTTGAGGCCATTTAGGGCAATAAAAGTCTCAGGAATTCAACTTCACTTTTAACCTCTACCTGATACTTTTGACTGCTGGCTTGCATAGCTTGGTGTTCTAGAATGTCCACAGGCACCAAGTTCATCTGGAACAGAGGCACTCTTTGCTGAAAGATCTGCAATAAGTCATAACATGATGTTACTATTGCTGCTGACAGTGAATGGCTACTTTGTATTCTAATCTGGAGAACAAAAAGATTCCTTTAAATCAGCAAAATGTAAACTACTAGATTGCAAGAAATACAATAGGTTACTGAAGAACTACAGTATTTTCCATAAAATTTAACAGTATTCCATCTTAAAATTATTTCAGAGTTTAGGTTCAGTATTTTTTTTTTAGTATTTATTTATTTATGCATACAAGAGCTGGGGTACAAGCCAGAGATGTGTGGGGTGAGAGGATTCACCAGAGACAGAGTGGGGAACAGAACAGGCAGACTGACTGAAATACACTGCTGAGGGGAGCAGCGGGCGAGAGAGGAGAGGTCTGCTGCGCCATGTGGGTTGCTCCCTGGCCAGGGATCGAACTCGTGCTGCAAAGGCTGCGGATTGCTTCATAGTGCGGTGCTTAACCCCTTGTGCCACCAGGGAGGCCCCTACGTTCAGTATTTCTCTAATAAAAATATATCAAATGTATTCCTATAAATTCTCACAAAACTGCCAGGTTTTTATGTGATTTTTGAAGAAGTTTTGCTCTCAAAATTCCATCACAACAATAAACTAAAGAGCATTTTGTTATTTAACACTGGTGTTGCTAGTGCTAGGCTATAATTTGGGCAATTGTTTGCAGTTTAAATCAACAGCATGGAATGCAGCATGGAGAATAAAAGTTCTTAAAAACTGATTATAGTATTCAGTTTCAAAGTAAAGTACAGAAGCAGCAATGTCAAAGCCATTTCTAGCAGTTCCCTGATAATGTGCACACTCCAGAATATACCCATTATGTATTTCTAGAACCAGACTTCTTCCAAAAGAATGAAGAACTGTGACCATTTTTCATTGTCATGAAATATTCGAAAACTAGAACTATTTTTCACTTAGAGGCAAAAGGAAACCAATTGAGTAATACAGCAATTATAGCAGCAGTTCCTTAAATGATACTGAATGCAGTTGGACAAAAAATAATGCCAAGCAAGTAAGTTACTGGCGTGACATGTCCCTTCTGCAAAGGTTTCTCACTTCTGGGCAGGATGCAATGTACAAATTTAACCAGCACCTCCAGTCCTGCTTTATTATATGCCTTATTTATTATATATGTTTTTATATTATATTTATAATGGTTCTATTTTTCTTTTTTTTACATTTTAAAAGGTGGGTTTACTAGGAAAATGAGAAAGAAAAAGAGAGGCACTTGCACAGTCGCAGGTGGGCAGAAGAAATGCCACTGCTGCTTTGCACAGGGAAGGGTTTGTAGGGCAAAAAAAGGATGACAGTGGTTCTAAATCCGAAGATCAATTATAATAAAATTTGGGCTCACAGAGTTGATTCACATCAAGAATTACATAGGAATAACCTTTACTCCTAAGATTGGCTCAAACCTTAATTCTTCCACCTCTCTATTAGTTTTCAAAATTTATTCATTCAATGAATATTATTAAGCTCTTACCAAGTCAGATGTGCAATACTGTTTAAGATACAAGGGGTGGGCCTCCCTAGTGGCGCAAGGGGTTAAGATGCAACCTATGAAGCTCTCCTCAGCCACTGTAGCAAGAGTTTGATCCTCCGCCAGGGAGCTACCGAAATGATGCAGGAGACCTCTCCTGACTCACCCACTGCTCCCCTCAGCCGTGTATTTCAGTCAGTCTGCCTGTTCTGTTCCCCACTCTGTCTCTGGTGAATCCTCTCACCCCCCACACCTCTGGCTTGTACTCCAATTCTTGTATGCTTAAATAAATAAATCTTAAAAAAAAATAAGATACAAGGTAAAAGGGGTGCAAAAACAAGTATGAAAAATTATATGCTCAGCATTTAGAGAAGAAGCAGTTCTTTTTTTTTTTTTTAAGATTTATTTATTTATTTATTTATTTATACAAGCACTGGATACAGTCAGAAGCACGAGAGGGTGAGAGAATTCACCAGAGCCAGAGCGGGGAGCAGAGCAGGCAGAAGGACCGAAGTACACTGCTGAGGGGAGCAGCGGGCGGCAGGAGAGGTCTGCGCGCCATGTGGGACCCTCCTCCGGTGGCCGGGGAGCAGCCGGGGATCGAACCAGCGCTGCAGAGGCTGCGGGCAGCTTCGCAACCCAGCGCTCAACCACTGCGCCACCAGGGAGGCCCTGAGAAGAAGCAGTTCTAATTCAATATGGCAAGTAAGGAAACATACCAACCAAAATGAAACAAGAGCTCCAAGGGACAAATGCAGCTAACACCACGTGCTAATAGGGGAAGGACCTCACAGCAGAGGCTAACGCCAGGTTTCAACACAGGAATTCCTCAGCTAGATGAGACAGGGAAAGCATAAGAAAAAGCATTCCTGTTGGTAGAAAAGTAAGTAGTTTGGTAAAGATGGCATGCAGGGTAGTGGTGTACATGACTGAAGGGAAAAGAGAGATGAGCAGATGCCTGTGAGTGAAGGAACTTTTCCAATGAGTCTGAAGAAGGAAATAACTCAGTGGCTTCACACAACATGACCACATTACAGTTTGGGAAGATCACTTTGGCAACAGGTTGAACAGAGGTTGAAGGAGTAAAGGTTTCCCTAATAATCAAGCTGAGAATGAGATGCATAATAACAGGCACAAATGATAGAATTCATTGCATAAACAGAACTGTGTCGGGGTAACAGAAAATATAGGATGGAGACTAGGAAGGCTTGGATGGGAGATGCGGAATGTGAGACATGCAAGGATGTGTCATTCACTGAATTTCTGTGTCCCTGGCCTCACGCTGGGGGATACAAACACAAAGAAAACACCACTGTGGGCCTCCCCGGTGGCGCAGCGGTTGAGCGCTGGGTTGAGAAGCTGCCCGCAGCCTCTGCAGCGTTGGTTCGATCCCCGGCTGCTCCCCGGCCACCGGAGGAGGGTCCCGCATGGCGCGCAGACCTCTCCTGCCGCCCGCTGCTCCCCTCAGCAGTGTACTTCGGTCCTTCTGCCACCCTCCCGCGCTTCTGACTGTGCCCAGTGCTTGAATAAATAAATAAATCTTTAAAAAAAAAAAAAAAAAGAAAACACCACTGTGAAGAACTTGCAGTCCAGCTGAAGAGAAAGATAAACAGATGAACTTCAGTACAATAAGCAGCATAAAGCTGACCTTTCCAGAAAGCATTTGGAAATATGTACCTGCTGTTGAGGAAGGAGCTCTGGAGTCAACACAAACTTGTTAATTGAAAGTATTTAGCTCACATTTACATGATCACAGTTATATTTATGTGACCGTTAAGTCCAATGGTATAGGCGACATTGCCTAGGAAGAGTGAGAAAAAGGAACCAACTCTGTAGAACGTAAATATTTAAGAGGAAGGTGTAAGAAGCAGCAGCCACAAATAAGCCAGGAGAGAAAATGTCAGAGCTAGAAGCCAAGGGAAGAGAAAGCTGCAAAAAAGAATAAATGGCAAGACAGATGAGAGAAGCAAAAATGCCCACAGGATCTGATGATCATTTTATGGAGACACCATCAAGAGCAAGCCAGGGTGCAAGTGCTAAGGAAAACCCAGGCAGCACGATCTTTCTAGAAGGTTGGCTATAAAAAGAGTGAGAAGAGCAAAGGGGAAGAAAAGCTCGAGTCCACAGCAGTAGGAGACGGAGGGATATCAGGGCGAGTGAGTTTTTGCTTTTACTTTGCTTTTACTTCTTTTCAAAATGAGAAAGAATTCAGACTATTGAAATACTGGAGAGAGGAGCTAATGGGAAGGTTGACAGAACACAAAGGGGTCATAGACCCTAAATCAGGATATTTTGGGGTAACTTCTTTGAATCTCTAAAAAGTTGTATCTAAAAGAAAATGTTATGTGACTTCAGCTTTCTTTTCATTCTTTCATATAATAATCCTGATCAATAACCAGGGAGAAAAAAGGAAGTCTTTTTCCTCCAGTCAACTTGGCATTTTCCCCTGCCTTCTTTGAACTCCTGCAGCAGATTCTGACTACCACTGACAGTTTGCTTGGGGAGCAGGCCTCAAGGTATGGCTCGGGCCCAGCAGCAGCAGTGTCATCTGGGAAATTCAGCAAAGTAATTTTAAGCCCAAGCCAAATGAAAACCAGCCTGCGGTGCCAGGAATCCACAATTTAACAAGCTCACCAGGTGATTCTGTTGTACACTAATGTTGGAAAACCACTGAGAGTGGGAAGTGATCCATGGAAGAGAAGTAACACCCGAGGAGGCAATGGGCGGAAAGTGCTGGTGTGTGGAATAGATAAGTCTGGGGAGCAGAGGTGTACAATGGTGGGGGTGTGTCACTGCTGCATTTCATCGGCAGAGCATAACCCTTCAGACAAAGTGAAGCAATGGATTGACCAAAAACTGTGTAATTGAAACTTTTGGCTCATTTGAAGTCATAGACTTACGGAATTTTCAATCTGGGAGGAACTTTGGGAATGTATTAGGACATCAAGTAGTACTGTTTTTCACAAACTGCAAAACCAGCAAGATACAGATCCATACCTGCTATTCCAAGATGGATTTTCAGAGTCTCTCCACCTTTTCTGTCTTCTTCCAGAGATTCAGATTCACCAGCAATTGGTATAGACATTGATGTAGAAGGAGGTCTGTAAATAGACATTTCTAAGAATCAGAGCTTGATTTAGGAGTGATTTTGAAAGTCTGAAATGTTGTTAAGGACTGGCTATGTAGTGGGTACCTAGCCTTAGGAAGGTGCCTTAGTACGTTACCTCTTTGAGGATGAAAGTAATAAAAATCAACAAATAACATACACGTATCCTGAAAACGTCTGTAAGATGAAACACTTATTATGAAAAGAACTGAATTTGCTACAACATGGATGGGCCTGGAAGGCACTATGCTCAGTGCAGTGAGACACAAACACTGTATGATTTCACTTATGTTAAATCGTATGTCATATACAAAGAAACCAAACAAATGAATAACCTAAATAAAACAAAAATAAGCTTTTTAGACTGTGAGATCAAATGAGTAGGTAACAGAAGGGAAGGGGGGAAAACTGGGAATCAAGCTTGAGGGGGCAATTATATGTTGAAGGATAGAATTGTACTTTGGGAGGTGAATTTGATACAGTATACATATGATTTATGAGATTCATAAAGTATATGATTTATAAGGATGACACCTGAAACTTATAATGAAATGTTACCTCAGTAAAAATTATTAAAAGAACACTGGGAGACTTAGGCATATGGAGGAAATTCATCCCTCATGTGAACTGATATTAAGGAGATTTAGAATCCATAATTTTAGCTGGGCCTTGGCAGTTTCCTGTCTCAGTCTCAACTAGTTGTGTTTCATAAATAATCACTGAGTGCATATCATGTTCTGGTTTTTATTCTATTACCCCTTTTGTGCTAAAGTTATTTTTATAACCCTTACTGGAAATTGTTTAATGTAGCTCAATACTGGAATGAGAGAGATGGAATTTTTTTACTTTAATTTCATAGTAAAGCTAAAAATATGGGAAAAATGACCTCCTAAAATGATAACACCTAGTTAGTATTTTGTAACTATTCCATGCCCTGTAACAATGCCATAGACTTGTGTAAGTTGTTTTCTCTTCCTGGAGTGTCTCTACCCACCTTCTCTGCTTAGTGATTTCCTATTCATCCTTTAAACTAGCTCAGTATCATAACCTTGGGGAAGACTTACCTGGCTTTCAATGAAAAGCAGTTAGGGGCCTGCTCCCTCCATGCCCAATGACATCACATGCTGTGTTGAACATGTGCACTCAATTACTTGTTATCCAAGTGTAGCTGCTGCTCGGTACCACTTATCGCTAAGGGCTTTAACTGGCCCTCTTCTTCAGCTTCTACTCTTTCTTGACTATTCTTGACAATTTTCTTTGTTTTGGTTTTTCTGTGATTAACTACCTTAATAGTTGATATAGATTTGAGGATACTCATGCCACTACCACCATATGATGTGGAAGAGAATGAAGTGAGGCCTCCATGACCTAGTGTACTAAAGAAAGTAAACCCTGTATCAAAAGAAGAAAATCCCCCTCCAAAAGATGGAAATCCAGGAAAGTGACCCTGTGGCTCTGTTCTTGCTTCCATGCGTCACCCCCCCACCTCCAAGACATCATCTGGGTTACAGAATGTAAAGCCAAACTCAAATGGACTGTGGAAATGACTCCCGTCTCCAACTCTACCATTTAATCCTTCTTCACCATATTTGTCCCAGATGTCCTTCCCCACCCCCTCCCCCATCTGATAACACCACATAAGCCTCAGCTACTAGTTTGGATTTTCTCTCTACTTCTTTATTCTCAGGATTTTAATCTAGATGCCACTTCAGCGCCTATTTCCAATATGCCTTTTAATGTCCTCAGCTGAGGCATGTGTCCCAGAACATCACAGCAATCCACCATGCTTTAACTGATTGTTGGGACAAGTTCCACCTCTCAGAGCCACCAAAAATAACTCGTGAATGCTTTCACTTCTCACATATCCGCATCTGTGCCCATATTCCCTGCATTCCCTCTCTTGACAATCCAAGCACACTGTTCTAGCGATTGTCCCTTTTCTCTTCTGTACCACATTTCTCTCTCTCTAATTGCACCACCCATCTCAGTGTACAAATATACTCTACTATCTTTATTCTTTAAAAAAAAAAACAAAAAAAACAAGAACAGGCCCTTGACCTCATATCCTCTTTGTGTTTCTATTTTTCCTGTTCCTTTTTTCAACAAAATTCCTTGTAAGAATTGCTTCTGTTCATGTCTCTTTTTTTTACTCAAAACTCTCTTTAATATACCCCAGTAAGGCTTTAATCTAAGATCATTCTTCTATGGGGCTTGTCAATGTCATCAATGGTCTCTGTGTACTGCAAAATTCAAGGTCAGTTCTCAGTCCTTTTCTCCTGTGACCTATTTCAGTACTGTATGGCAGTCGATTATGCGCTCCTTTTTGGAAACACATCCTTCACTTGGATTTTAGGACCATGCCCACTCTGGTTCCTTTCGCCTATCTCATTCATCAGTACTTGGCTGGTTCTTTCCTATCTCCCCGACCTCTAACATGCTGACATGTCCCACACTTCAGTTTGTGATCCTTTTCTTTATTTACACTCAATCCCTCTAGGTCATTTATTCAAATCACATGGCTTTAACAAGTATTTATGTGCTGCTGATGACATGATTTCCAAATTTATATCTACAGCCTGGGCCACCCAAATGAACTCTATAGTGATGTATCCAATTGCCTACTTAACCCGCAGGGCTTGGATGTTAAGTAAGGATATCAAACTTAACATGCCCAATGCCGAGGCTCCCAACTTGTTCATCTTACAGTTTATCATTTCAATGAATGGAAACACCATTCTTCTAGCTACTCAAACCCTAAAACTTGGCTTACCAAACTCATCTATTTCTACCCTTGTCTCCTTAACTGCTCCCACAAATTGTCTCTTCTCTACCTGGCCATCAGATAATTGGTGCTCTAAACCCTCTAGTAGCTTTTTACCTCATTCAGCTATTAAGGGGCTTACAAGACTCTTTTATCATCTGATCTAATCTCCTACCTCCCCCCTTCTCATTCACTGTGCTCAGACACACTGACTGCCTGGCAGTTGCTTGAACATGCCAAATATACTCCTTTCTTAAGGTCTTTGTCCTGGTTCCCTCTACCTCAAATGTTCTTTCCCCAAATATATGCGTGGCTTGCTTCCCATCTTCAGGTCTCTGCTCAAATACCATTTTTACCCAGGAAGACTTCCTTGACATAATACTACTTCTCCCCACCATGGTGCTCTTACTCTACATTTCTCACGTATATTATATACTGTATATTATATACTCACTTGTTAGCTTCTTGTCTGTTTTTCTCTTAGAATATAAACTCGAAGATAACAGGGACCTGGTCTACTTTTTTTTAACTGTTGTCTTTGTAGAGTTTAGAATAGAGCTTAGCACATGGTAAGACATGTAACAGGTATTTCACGAAGAAATGAAAACCCACCACAGAGTCAAATAAAAAAATTAGTTTGTGTAATACTCCCAAAACCTTTCAGGTGACAAAAGATCCACAGCTAAAATAATTTACCATAGACAGGATGCTTGGAAATAGTGACTTCTATGGGGGTAGGGTCAGCTGCCTAGGAAAAGAACTATTCCTTCACTGGTTTTAGCCATCCAACACCACAAAATATTACATATTTAAGCAAATGAATCACTTATATTTTCAGATAAATAATTCATTAACTGAGCTTTAACTTACGTTTTAAAACATGGGTCACCAGACATCAGCTGCATACTGATCAAAACCTAAACATAAGAAAAAGAAATATCCTGATTATAAAAGATGTCTTAAGAGGATAAGTCTTGTTTTGTTAATGCATTCTCTTGAGCACCTAGTCCAGGGATTTATATTTAAAAAGAAGTAAAATGACTGTTGAACTGGGCTAGGCTAGCTTCAGTATTAAATTACTGCTTTATACAGACATTCAACACTTTGTAATTGCAAAAATCAGAATGGAAAACATGGAATCAGAAAGCAAGCGCTTCGCCAGGAACCATCTGCAGTGTGTGGCTATGCTGGGCGAGTGTGTCTTTCCTCCCAGATTCCTGTGGTGCTTAAGTGTCTGGAAACTTTCCTCCCAATCTGCCATGTTGAAGCTTCAAGGGGTGTCTGCTGGTAGCTTCTAAATGTAGAATACTTCCGGCCTTTGCTCCAGCTTTAGATCAGCATTTAAAGCTTCGCTAATGCTTTCTGAAATGCTATTGTTCTCCAGTTGCTACTCTTTAAGAATCAATCATCAGATCTCACTATGTTCATCTGGAAATAATGACAGTGGGAATAATAATTTTAAAAGTAACAACATTACTCATGATTTGAGAATTTATTATGTGCCATGTGCACACTAAGTGTTTTATATGCATTATTTCATTTAATCTTTAAAAGTCCCCTGGGAGATTAATACTTTCATTTTAAGCCCAGGAGATTAGCTGGTATTTTCAAGATCAGATGACTAGTAAAGGGCAAAGCTAAGATCTGAACCCAGGACTGTATAATACAGCCATAACTTGCTTAATGATGGGGACATAGTCTGAGAAATGCTTTGGTGGGTGATTTCATCATTGTGTGAATGTCACAGAGAGTAATCACACAAACCTAAATGGCACTACTCACTGCACACCTTAGCTGTGTGGTGCATCCTTTTGGGCCACCCCTGAATACACAGTCCATCATCAACTAAAATGTTATTTAGTGATGCAGAATATACTAAAACTCATGGTCTTAATAAACAACAGGACATATGTCCATATATAAAACGATGTGTTTTCTACCTAATGGCTGACATGTATACACACACACACTTCCTAGTACCTTCACTACCATTCTTTTCTTCTTTTTTCCCCCTTCAAATGTTAAACTTATCAAATGCTTGATTTATACCTATTGGGCTGGTTTCACCTCTTCTTACATAGAACTCTACATTCTGGTTTCCAACTACATCAAAATGGAACTCTTGAATATCCTGGATATTATCAGGAAGAAACTGGAGATGCCACTTATAGTTTTAAGTACTATGTAGGTAAGTAGAGCAAAGTGAGGGAGTCGTTGGAGAAGAAGTTTTTTTTTTTCCCTTTAATATAGGAGATACTAGAGCTGTTCATTTATATGTTGATGAGGATAGTTCATTAGAGGGGGAGATAATTTGGAGAAGGGATAACCCAATGTGTAAAATTCTTGATTAGGCAAGTTTTAGATTCTAGAACCTAAGAAAGGTTGACTTGTGACAGGAAGAGGGATACTTCACTTATTTTAACAGGAGACAAAGAGCAATAATAAGGATTGGAGAGACAGAAGAATTGTAAATTCTGTGATGGGAAGATGAGGGAATTTGAGTTTAATGGATTCTATTTTCTCAATAAGGGGTAAACCAAAATCATGAGCAGGGAGCAAAGAATGGTGTGTGGAGATATGAGGAGAAAGAAGGCATGAAACAGAATATCTAGGACACTGAGAAAGAAGCTTACAAAGGAAGGGGAGCAAAGGGCTTGGTGACAGAACGATTGTGTCATGGCAGCCAGACCGGCTGTGGCCTCCCGCAATGTCTGGCATCTCGGATGCAAACCCAGAGAGGGCAACTGAGTCTGATTAAGGTTGGGGGCTATTAAGGGAGAGAAATGGAGGAGACAAAGGCACAGGGAGTATTTTAAAGGATATGTTCTTGTGAGTCTAGTGTGTATTAGACAACAGGTAACATGAGAGACCACTCGCTGGGAGACAGGGGAACTGCATTCTGTTCTTAGCTGATTATTTCAGTGAGACACGCTAGCTTCTGCGTCTCAGCTTCTTCATCCATAACACAGGGACAATCGATCCCCATTTAACCACACAATCTAAGCTGGTTATGGAGGGAAGTGAAAAGCAGAGGCTGACAGAGATTGAGGCAGTGGTAAGGTTAAAGACAGCTATGTGAGTAGTACTGACAAAATAAAGAGGATTAGAAACATAAAAGACAGTGGTAGGAGAGAGGAATAATAGGAGGTTGAGAGGCCTTGGGCATATATGGATTCGCAGCGGGGGAGAACAGTGGAACAGACAGTTCACAAGGTTAGCTCACCCACGGAGACAGTGAAGTCACAAAAAAAAAAATGATGATAGAAAGGATAGAGAGCAAAACTGTAAGCCAGAAGCCAAGTCATCACTGAGTAGGAGAGAGATGGTGATGACTGAGAGGAGGAAAGGAAGGTGTGAGAGCTGAATGGCATGATCCACAAAAGGTCTGATTTCTACAGGGCAGAGTGGGAGAAACTGTGGAAGAATCAATGGGGAGCCAGAAGGAAACTATGGATGAGTCGATCCTGAGGGATGGGGTGGTCTGAAATTTAACAGTTATTTCAATTTTCAAAGAAAACATCGTAACTCAGAAAAGGATTATCCATTTTATATAAGAAAAATAAACTGGGCCCCCCTGGTGGTGCAGGCGGTTGAGTGCAGCGCTGAGGAGCCGTCCACAGCCTCTGCAGTGCCAGTTCGATCCCCGCTGGCCTCAGAGCAACCCACACGATGCAACAGACCTTTCCTGTCTTGCCCACTGCTCCCCTTAGCAGTGTTTTTTCGTTGGTCTGTCTGTTCTGTTCCCCGCTCTGTCTCTGGTGAATCCTCTCACCCTCCCGTGTATCTGGCCTGTACCCCAGTTCTTGTATAAATAAAATAAATCTTAAAAAAAAAGAAAGAAAAATAAACTGAATTTTGTGGCTTATTCAGGATGGTTTTAAAAATGAACAGTGTAGCCTGTTCTTGTGAGTCTAGTGTCTATTAGACAACAGCTAACATGAGAGACCACTTGCTGGGAGACAGGAGAACTGCATTCTGTTCTTAGCTGAGTATTTTAGTGAGACATGCAAGCTTTAGTCTCAGCATCTTCATCTACAAAAAAGGGACAATCTATCCCCATCTAACCAACTGTGTATATCTCACAGAGCTATATTCAAGTGCTCTGAAAATTTTTCAGTTATACAGATAACCAAAAAACTGAAATCATTTTTTTAGTTTTCTGTGCAGAATATGGACAGAAGTAAATATATACATGAATACACATATAAGACGAACACAGAATTTTTAGTTGAGATATAACTGGCATATAACATTAGTTTCAGATGTGTAACACAAATGACTTGACATCTGTATACAGTATAAAACAATGCTACAACAGCCTACTTAACATCCACCTCCACAGTTATAATTTTTTTCCTTGTGACGACAACTTTCATGATCTACCCTTAGCAATTTTCAGATATGTAATATGGTATTACTAACTATAATCAACATTACCCAGATTTACTTTATAATAGGAAGCTTGCACCCTTTGACGACCTTCACCTATCTCTGCTCCCCCTCTGAACCCCTCAAACCACGACCAATCTGTTTTCTGTATCTATAAGTTCAGGGTTTTGTTGTTTTTTGGATTCCACATATAAGTGAGATCATATAGTATTTATCTTTCTGTCTTTTTTAGCTGCCTTATTTCACTTAGCATTCTTTTTAATGGCTGAATAACCTCTCTCTCTCTCTCTCTCTCTCTCTCACACCCCCCATCATTATTGATGGACACTTGATTGCTTCCACATCTTGGCTACTGTAAGTAGTAAATAATGCTGCAATGAACATGGGGTTGCAGATACGATTTTTGAGTTTGTGTTTTCATTTTCATAGGGAAAATACCCAGAAGGAGAACTGCTGGATCATGTGGTGGTTTTATTTTTAAGTTTTTGAGGAACATACATGTTATTTTCCATAGTGGTTCCACCAATTTATTTTCCCACCTACAGTGTACAAGTGTTCCTTTATTTCTACATCCTTGCCGACACCTGTTAATGCTCTTCTTTCTGATAACAGCCATCCCAGGTGGGAGGTGACATCTCATTGTGGTTTTAATTTCCCTGAGGATTACTAATGTTGAGCACCTTTTCATGACCTGTTGGCCATTTGTATGTCTTATTTTGCTTATTTCCTCTTTACCTTCTTTTACCACTTTCCTCCCGATCCTAACTACACATAACTCCTTATTTTTAAAACTACTAAATTTTTGCAAGGACTAGACTGGCTACAATAGCCCTCTGTATCTTTTCAAATCTTCAGAGTTAAATATTTAGAAAAAACGAGGATTGAAAACTGTAGGTATATAATATTTCTTTGCTCCATTAATTTCTGACCACCCAGGTTTTAATCAGAATTATTTTCCTTTCTTCTTATTAGATAACTTACCATCATGAGTAACCCACCTAAATAGAGCAAAGGGTTTATCCAGTGAGTTTTACTAGGTACAAAGCATTTTAAAACCATATTTTCAACTGTTCATACTTAATGCTCCTGCCAACTCTCTTATGCATATATTCTCTTGTGGTCACCAGAATTTGAAGTACTTGATGGTACCTGGAATCTGCCCTACTTTACTAGGTATAAGAGAACCAAGTGACTTCTATGTGTCCACCACAGCTGCTTTGGAAGTCACCTTCTAGAAGCTATAAACATCCTCAGGTATACATTCATCATGGTCCCTCTCCCACAGAGCCCTTCTGCTCTAGTGGTTGTGTGTATTCTTCTCCAAATACTCACAGCCACAGAGAGAAACACTTGAGAACCATGAAAGTGAACACGTTACTTTTCAGTCTTGAGCTCTGGGTGGTCTTTGCTCCCCATGCGGTATTTCATTATGATATCAGTACTGATTCCCATCATGCCCTTGACAGTATACACCTGTACTTATTTAAAGACAGAGAATCTCATTTGTTGACATGTAAATCTTGAAACGTGCTTACTTTAAGAATGGAATTATCCTGTCTTGTATTTTTGGTATCATAGCCTTCCAGTAAACAGCGACGAGTGGTATTTCTTGATCCAGCAAACTCTGCCAGGTTTAGATCTGCAAAGCCCAGCTATGAAAAGAAAGAGAATTATATTAATAGACTATCTACTAGGCTTTCACAATATTTTCCTTAAAATAAACATTCAACCCACGTCCTAGACAGGTTTTCTCAAGCTGCATTTGCAACTTTTACCATCTTAATAATACCTGTTGCACTATTTGCTTCATATGTGTCTTTAAATTGGCTCATTTTTTGTGATTTTATCCCCTATCCTACTTTTAAATAATACGATCTTTGAAATTACATATTCAAGTGCTGAATGCATTTTT
Organism: Talpa occidentalis; assembly: GCF_014898055.3. Classification (NCBI taxonomy): domain Eukaryota; kingdom Metazoa; phylum Chordata; class Mammalia; order Eulipotyphla; family Talpidae; genus Talpa; species Talpa occidentalis. Next base: position 105,655,307 of record NW_023605305.1, on the reverse strand, counting down.
CTGTATACATTAAACTAATCTTTTCGGTGTACATTAAAATATGCAAAATAAACGGCAAGGTTAAAATAATGCATATCACACAAGAAAAATCATTGCAAGTGGCAGCGGTACTCATACCACACTCTGGGAAATACCTGCAGACCAGTCATGATCACCTGCACACACATGCAAACAACTGGTCAGATGCGTCTCTCCCTGTTCTGGTTCTGGCTCTGTTTTCAGCTAACCAGGGGTGACTGCAGATAGCTGCACTTTATTAAGGTCTCTCTCTCCGTGACAGAAATAGAGTGATTTAAGTGTGCTGCATACTTTCTTGGCACAAGCCCTCCTTCTTCACTTTCCACAACATATGCCTTGCTGATCACCCTGAATCTTTACATAGGAAACCTCTTCCTCCCTTCACCAAATCTGTGTCCCATATCAAGTCTCTCTGCAGCTACTCAGAAATTAAGTTCAAACATATTTCTCTCCCTTATTAGTACCTAGATTTAGTCCCTGTTTTCTGAAGCTACCAAAGATGACTCTATCGTCTTACCTCTGATGTTGCTAACACTTTCTCATTTCCAAATGGAACACATCAAACTGATTACACCATTATTTGCTGAACAATATAAAATCTTTAACAACAAAAATCTGTCTCCCTGAATACATAGTAAAAAACACTATGCATTTCAAACACTGCTGTGATTTTTTTTCTTTTTTAAAGACTTATTTATTTATTTATACAAGCACTGGGTACAGTCAGAAGTGCGGGAGGGTGAGAGAATTCACGAGAGCCAGAGCGGGGAGCAGAGCAGGCAGAAGGACCGAAGCACACTGCTGAGGGGAGCAGCGGGCAGCAGGAGAGGTCTGCGCACCATGTGGGACCCTCCTCTGGTGGCCGGGGAGCAGCCGGGGATCGAACTGGCGCTGCAGAGGCTGCGGGCAGCTTCGCAACCCAGCGCTCAACTGCTGCGCCACTGGGGAGGCCCACTGCTGTGATTTTATGTTGACTGCTTTAAGGCTTTAAAACACACAGTGGGTACATATGAATGACATCAAGAATGAAGATTTTAATTGTAGGCTGGAGAATTATTTTAGCAGTTTTTAACTGGTAAGAAAAAAAATGAAGGATAAAATCTTAGTGACCAATGAAGGGTCACAAATCCCAAATGCATTAAGTCAAAAGTACAAGTCACAGGTAACACTGATAGAATTTTCATACAGTTACTCTGGTTTTACTGCCTTTTTAGGGAACCAACAGATGTGCAGAAAGGCCTGGCTATGTCCAGGGTAAAGCTACATCTAACTGAGCATGTGGCAACTTGTGTGGCTATTTGACCAGACATTATCCACATACCCTATCTCATACCTTATCCTTTCCTGTCAAAGCTCCAACACCTCCTTTCCATTAGCACTGTCTGCTGATCCCTTGCTTCCCATTTCACTCAGAACATAAAAGCAATCAAGAGAGCACTTAACTTCTGCAAGCTCTTATGGCCAACCACATCCATTCACCTACCTGTACCTGTGTCCACACGCTTTTCTGCCCACTGACTGTACGGGAACTGGCTTTGCTCCCAAGGTCAACTGCTCTTCTCCTACTCAGGTTCATTGTCTCAGGAATTCTTCCCTCTCTCTCTCTCTCTCTCTCTCTCTTTTTTTTTTTAAATTCTTCCCTCTCTTATGCATTCTAGAATTTATCTTCTCTACTGGGTCACTACTCCCATTAGCGCCCAAACATGCTGAAATTTCTCTCATCTTAATGAACAGTAGAATCAAACAAAACCTCACCCTAGATCTCCTTCCAGTCTACTAGACCATTTTCCTGTTCCCTTTTATAGTGAAACTCTTGAAAACATTATCAGCATCCGATGTCTCTGATCCTTCTGCCCTGGCTACCTTCATTAAATTCATTTTGCCGTCTCATCCTTCTTTGTCTGGTCACATGAACTTATCTTTGAAAATGCTAAGACCCTATCAAAGTCTTCTGGTACCTGCTGTTCTTCTGCCTGAGCTGTTCTCTTTTAGATCTTCTTGTGGCTTTCTCACTCCATTCAGCTCTATGGTCAAATGTCATTTCTCTAAGGAGCCTTCGTTGACCATCCTAAAGCAGGCCCAGTCTCCTCCCTGCCCTCTCTGCCCCCTACAGTTGCTACCCCCTACCCTCATTGGTATTATTTTTCTCTTCAGCAGTGATTAACACATCATGTACACACAATTTCATATTTATCTGTACAACCTGTCTCTGCAACCTTCCATCTGAAGGTTAAGTCTACAGACGTGGGATTTATTTTCTGTTTTGTTCACTGCTGTATCTCTAGTACTTAGAATAGTGCCAGGAAAAGTGCCTGGCACATGGTAGGCAGTTAATACATACTGGCTGAGTAAAAAACAGCCCACTGGCTTACCATTCACTGTTGGCATGCTGGTATGCCAGTATCACTAAACATATACAAGTAAAAAATAAAACAAACACCAAACAATTAAGAATCTGATCAGCTCCTCTTAAGAGAGCATACTGAAAGGTAGGGCATATCAACCTGATGTTTAGGCTGAAGGTAACCAATGAATGCAGTCAACTTACTGAGCACCAGTTTTGTGCCAGCCTCTGTTCTTGACACTGGAAAACAGTGATGAATGTTCAGAACAGATAAGGACAGTCTTCAAAGAGCTTATAGTTTAGCAAAGTACCAGAGAGTCCACTGTCCTTATGATTTTCTCTTTGGCTTTACTGAGACAACCTTCTCATCAAAATGCCACATATACATCAACGCTAGGCATCTCTAAGGTAGATATTATTTCATTTGGCAAAGAACATCTATATTCCAGATGATGTCAGGCACTGGGAATGTAAATCAATTGTATTCTCAGGAACTCATAGTTTATAAGGGAGGGCAGAAAACAAATTCCTATAGAAAAGTATGCTCTGTGCTACAGTAAAGAAGGCACAATGACAAGAAAGAGGGAAAGAAAATCTCTCATTGGGGAAGGATGACTAAGCTGAGTCTTTAATGATACAGGAGTTGAAAGGACCAGAGTAGGGAAAAGCACATGCATGGAAAGAAAACATCAAGTCACAAGGCAGGGAGGCTAAAATAGCCTGGGCCACTTCAGGAAGTAGATGAGGGCAGTGTGTCTGTGGCACAGGGATTAGAGAAGGGGGCAGTTGGTGGGAGCTGGGAGAGAAGTATATGAGATAATTTGCAAACCAACACAGATCTTACATGCTAGATTAAACACTTCGTTTTTCTTTATAGGTAATAGACTAGAAGTGGGAGAGTAAGAGCGTTTGAATTTTAGAACGATCATGCCGAGGATAAGCCACACGAAGGCGAGGAAGACGACAGAGGCAGAGTACAAAGTATAGGAAGTTTTCTCGCTCAAAAAATGTCATAATGGAGAGGCAGCTGGATTCTCTCACATATGAATGTAGGGACTAAAACTTGAGCAGCCAGATCTAGTGGCCCAGGAGAGTGAGCCTAGGACAGAGCTGTCACGTAGAGAATGGGAGAATGGAAAGAGAAAAGTAACTTGGGTCACTGATCATGTTCTTTAGTCAGTGGATTTGCCAATCCTGGAACAGTTCTGTCTCAAATCTACTTGTTTTATAAGATTAAAAAAATTCTCTAGATGAAGAGGGTATTCTGTTACTTGTAGTAAAAAGTATTCTAAAGACATTGCAACCAACTAGTTTAGGGAGTTAGGTAGATTTGATGGCTGAAACCAGTGCCCTAGTCTGTGGCTTATGTGACTGGACTGATGGAGTATCATTGCAACCATCACAGAGGCTGGAAAGAAAAGAAGTGTTTTTGGTAGTATTGTGAATGCTCTCTACCAAGCCCTCTACCATTAGCTAGCTGCACATCAACCACACCGCTACATATAGCTAATATGCAAAGGGCAGCAGAGCATACACACAGCGCAAAAAGAGCACAGGTTCCATTCCACTGGGAAGTAGGATTGGAAATATTTTCTCGAGGGTTGTTTGAATTGGCAGTTTCTATGGTCAACACAAACCAGAGATCATCTTTAAGTAGGGAAGCTAAAACTTAAGAGTGACATCCCATAATCAGTAGTTTAGAAAGAGTTGGCCTGTAATGTATTGTTGGATCCAACTCTTCAATTTCCAAGGTGCTTTATTTAAAAACAGGCAAGCTTAAACAGCAACTAGAAAAGCAAACCATTTATTTTTTAAGCTTATAAATAGCAATGAGTGATAACACAAATTTCCAAAGAGTTAAAGAACATCTTTTTACCTTGGCATAAGCTTTTCCACCTTTTAATTCCTGTCAAAGATAAAAAACAGTATAAGGGCATCATATGATTAAAGATTTAAAATTAACTATATGTCAGATAATTCTGAAGTAATCTTCACATGCTGGTTTTAAATATCATAGACAGTAAAATTCTGATGATCTTAAATCCAACTAATTGGATGCCCCTCCCCCTGGATTTTATTTAGAATCAACTTAAATCTGAAAGAGACATATGGTGAGAAGACAAGTATTTATTTGCTAAAGAGAAATTGCAAAAAAGTATCCTGGACTCACTTCAAGAAACTGAATCACCAAAGAAAGGTTAACTTACTCATTAAGTTAAGCATAATACTCTGTAAAAAGTTATAATATAACATAATATTAATATGTAACATTAACAACATATTAATATGAAAATTATAATACACATATTAATATATATTTCTCCCCTTTACTGGTTGGGCTTTTGCACTCATCTGCCTTCCAGGGCAGCTCTTATGTCACCAGTGGTTTCCATTTTTGATAAAGCCATAGACTCTATCTTCATCTCTTGACAGAATTTGACAGACTTGGCCAGCCCACCTCCTTTCTTATGTCATTTTCTTCTCTAAACTTCCATGGTGCCAAACTGCCTGGCTTTATTCCTGTCCCACTGGCTGATCCCCCTCACTCTCCTTTTCTGGACTTACTCTTTCATTCAATCTCTATAGAAAGAATACCAGTTGTACCCTAGTTACCTATTCTCCCCCTTTCCAAAGTAACAGAATTTTCCATTTTTAGTTGGGGTACCCGGCTGCCCCAAATAAAGTAACAGATACATTTTCCGTCTTCCTTTTGTGCAATGGCAGTGTGACTAAGAACTGGCCACACATACAAGAAGTGATATGTAGAATTCTTGTCCTTTCTTGTTATTTAGTAGTAATTTATTTAATAGTATTTATTTAGTAATATTTAATTTTTTAGTAGTAATTTATAGTACCCTCTAGGTATTAGGATTTGGTTTAGGGTCTCTTGCTTTAAATAAAAAAATCATATGCTGATGACTCCAAAACTCTCTCTCTCTAGTCTGACCTTGTCTTCTGCTTTTCAGACAAGTATTTTTAAATACTTGCCATCTTGTATTTACATCTCGCCATCTCTCAGATAACTCAAACTAAAACATGACAAAATAAGCCTACCGCTTATCTGCCCCCCAAACTGTGTAACTATGAGTCTTTACCATTTTAATAAATAACACAATCATCTACCCATATGCTCTGGTAGAAGGTCCAAGAGTTAGTTAGCCTCAATTCCGTTCCTCCAATTCACCACATCCAGTCCATTTTGGGGAGGGGGGAATCCAAAATACATCCTAAACCATACCATCTGCATGGTCTTAACTCCATGCAAAACCTAAGTATTTCTCACCTGAGTTATCCCAACCACTTCTCTACAGTTCATCATCTACACAGCAGCAAAGGTGATCTTACAAGATCATGTCTCTCCTTACTAAATACTCAAATGGATTCCAATTATAATTAGAATAAAATCTAAACCCATTACCATATCCTACAAGGCCCTCCCTAATTTAGTGCCTCAACTCTTATCATCTAGAACTTTTCCTCTCCACGTTTTCCATGTTCCAGCCCCCCAGTCTTCTGCTGTTTAAACATGTGAGGTTTGTTGCTCATATTAAATGGGGTTCACAGTATTTTTGAATCTGTGATTTTTTTTTTTTTTTTTAAAGATTTATTTATTTATTTATACAAGCACTGGGTACAGTCAGAAGCACAGGAGAGTGAGAGAATTCACCAGAGCCAGAGCGGAGAGCAGAACAGGCAGACTGACGAAGTACACTGCTGAGGGGAGCAGTGGGCGGCAGGAGAGGTCTGCTGTGCCATGTGGGACCCTTGCCCGGTGGCCGGGGATAGAACCGGAGCTGCAGAGGCTGCGGGCAGCTTTGCCACCCAGCGCTCAACCGCTGCGCCATGGGGGAGGCTCTGAATCTGTGGTCTTATATTTTCATCTGTTTGACATGATTCTCTCCTCCAATTATACATGTTAGATCTTTACACTGTTTCCTACTCCTTGCACTGTTTTCTGCATATTTCACCCTTTTTCCTTCTATGATTTAATGTGCATTATTTCCCTTTATCTTCGTGCTCTTTAGAATTCTCTTCAGTTGTGGTAAACCTGCTACTAAGTCAATGTGTAAGATTTTTTCCTCATCTCTTTAGCTACAAAATTTACTTACTGTATTTTTCAGTTCTAGAATTCAATTTAATCTATATTTTTGTAGCGTCTAGTTCTCTGCTGAAAGTCTCCATATTGTTCACTAATTATAGTTATTGTGGAAGTTTATTCCTGAGTTTCCTCAAATTTATATTTTTCCCAGTCTATTGTCCATTTCCTTTGGGATTTCGCTCATGCAGTTGTGTCTCTTGGTATGCTTGGTGGTTCTGTGCATAACCTGAAGAAATAATTTGAGGCTTAGAATAATGTTACTTCCCATCAGAGAATACGTACGTTTGCTTCTGGCAGGTAGTAAGGCAGGGGCAGATCACCAACCAAATAGGAACTAAGCTGACTGGAAACTGAGTTTCAGTCTTTACAAGGGTTGATCTGTATCTGCTCTTCTCTCCTTCTACCACTTGCCCTCTCAGAGGTCCTGCTGGTGGGCAATGGACTCATTTTTGTTTCTTTAGTCCTATAAAATTGCTGGAATCTCAGCTCATCTTTTTAGCCTGTCAGTTATTGCTTTAGCTCAGCTACGATATCGCTGTTTGCAAATTAGCAAATGCTTTGAAAGTAAAAGCAGGGCCTCTCTGGTGGCGTAAGGGGTTAAGCACCGCACTATGAAGCAATCTGCAGCCTCTGCAGAATGAGTTCGATCCCCTGCCAGCCAGGGAGAAATCCACATGGCGCAGCAGACCTCCCCTGACTCGCCTGCTGCTCCCCTCAGCAGTGTACTTCGGTCAATCTGCCTGTTCTGTCCCCCACTCTGTCTCTGGTGAATCCTCTCACCCCCCCCATCTCTGGCCTGTACCCCAACTCTTGTATGCATAAATAAATCTTTAAAAAAAAAAGAAAGTAAAAGCAATTCCAAATGAAAGGCTCCTTTGTTTACGCTTGCCTTGCTTATGATTCTAGGTCTCTCAATCCTTATTGCTTTGCAGCTTCTGATGCCTTTAACCAGCTATTTTTAATTTTGCTTTGCTTTTCTGGTTGTTCTCAGATGGTCCAAATTAAGTAATGCCCAACCTAACATGTGGAAAGGAAAACATAAAAATAAAACATACTTGGAATCAGAAGGACATGTGTGTGAGACTCTACTTAATACACTGTTTATAATCTATGTGATTATGGGCAAGTAATCATCTCCTTAAGCCTCAGTTTTCTTGAAAATGGAAAAAAAAATCACAACTATTTGCAGAGGTATTATTGGATAATACCTGTAAAGTCCCTAAGACAATGCTGACAGAGAGGAATTTAATGAGTGGTAGGATACAGACATATATGCCTCCCAAAGTAATATAAATAAAGTTAACACTTATGTGTGCAATAGTAGTAAGAGATGATAGACCAATGTTCTCAAATAATATTTTACTTTTTAACTTCAGATTCATCATCATATTTGCCATAGCAATTTAAATTATTACTGTGAGTGTGAAGTGAAACAACAGTTCTAACAATAAAGTGGAGCTAAATAAAGTTAGTTGGTGACTATGGGACTAATTATGGTTTCTGAAAGTGGAGAAGGAATAAGTTATTTTTGTACCTTCCTCACAGATACCCTGTAGATACAAGGATCTAGGATGCCAGTCGCAGCACTTGCACTCATTTTGCACATAAATGAGAACTTCTTTTTCCAGTGAACGCAATTTGCTTGCACCACCTCCCTGCAAGATAAAGAGGGGAAAAAAAAAAAAAAAAAAAGAACCAGTTAATTAACTTATTGATGACATGTTAAAAAAGCACTCTTTTACTCAAGTCTACAATGCAGATGTGATATACTGAAGGCCAGTATTTGTAAACAGTGAAATAGAAAGAAAAAAAATTCCTAGCAATGTCATCTGAAAATCTTTGAAAGGTTTTAATTATGTGCAGGAAATGGTGAAAAAATGAATTGACATATCAGTTCTAGCAATATAAATTGAGGCTTCACTATCATTCATTCAACAACACACAATACACATTTATTTTAGGTGGTTTGAATATGTGCTAGGTGTTTAACATATGAAATAAGAATGACAATTTTCCTAACGTGGGAGGATTTATAGATTACAGTTTGTATAAGGGACAGAAATATAAACAAATACTTATTCTAAAGTGAACTGTCACAGTTTTATTCCTATACCAGTCTTAACAGTAACAGCAGCTACCATCTACTGACAGCTTACCATGTGCTATTTATTTTTATTTTTATTTATTTATTTATTTATTTTTTTTACCATGTGCTATTTAATCTCCTAACAACCCTAGGAGGTAGCTGGCATTATTCTTGCTTTATGGAGAAGAATAAGCACCGGTGACTAAAAGTCATTTAAGTAAGGAGGTAGCACAACTAATAGTCAAAACAGGCCTACTTAAAATTAATGCATATATGTATTTATTTATTCTAAGATTTATCTTTATTTATTTATGCATACAAGAACTGGAATGCAGGCCAGAGGTGTGTATGTGGGCGGGGGGCGGGGGGGCGGTTTGAGAGGACTCACCAGAGACAGAGTAGGGAACAGAACAGGCAGACTGACTGAAATACACTGCTGAGGGGAGCAGTGGGCGAGTCAGGAGAGGTCTGCTGTGCCATGTGGGTCACCTCCCTGGCCGGGGATTGAACTCATGCCACAGTGGCTGTGGACTACTTCTTAACCCTTTGCGCCACCAGGAAGGCTCCTGGTTGGCTTACATTGTTGTTAGTGTTTTGGAGGTACAGGGACGTCCCCTTCACATGTAGTCACTACAGCACAGCCACCAAAGCACCCGCAGTTCCCCCACCACAATCCACTGTGCTCCCTCCCTACTCCATCCTCAACCCTCCCCTCTGCCTCTGGATGCCTAAATTCTGTGATCAGCTTTCAAGGGTTGGTTTCAAAGTTTGTCTTTGACCCTTTTGTTTGGTTTCTCTATATTTCACATATAGGTGACACCACCTGGTATTTCTCTTTCTCCTTTAGGCTAATTTGGTTTGACATAAACCTTCCAGCTCCTGTCTGGACTCTGTATTTATAACGCACTACCACCCTTTCCTTTCAGAATAATACTAATGATGATGACAATAATGATAGCATTTATTAAGTGCTTATTACATACCATTCGTTCTTGTAAATATTTTACGTGTATTATCAGCTTCATTTTACAAACAGTAAGTATAAAGGAAAATGAAGTGATCTCTCCAAGGTCACTCAGCTAGAAGGGGCAGAACTGGAATTGAAAGAAATGTCTACATTTTCCAATTCCTTACCTCTCCATTATTTTTCAACTCCCCACACCAGGCTTCTATCCCCTACTACTCCACTAACACTGCCCACCACTGAGCAACTAACTGCTAAATCCATGGGCTCTGTTTTATCCTCAGTTGACTCCTTCAGACATGCCTGAAACACTCTGGTCTCTTCTTCTGTAACCATGTCTTCTCAGAGTCTTCTTCCTTTGTACATTAAAATGTTATGTCCACCAAGGTTCTTCATCAGTGACTTTCCTTTCATTTTACTTTTTTTTTTTAAAGATTTATTTATTTATATAAGCACTGGGTACAGTCAGAAGCACGGGAGGGTGAGAGAATTCACCAGAGCCAGAGCGGGGAACAGAACAGACAGACTGACGAAATACACTGCTGAGGGGAGCAGCGGGCGGCAGGAGAGGTCTGCACGCCATGTGGCACCCTCGCCAGCGGCCTTGGATGGAACCGGCGCTGCAGAGGCTGCAGGCAGCATCGCAGTCCAGCGCTCAACCCCTGCGCCACCAGGGGAGGCCCTCATTTTATTCTTAAGGCCTTAAAATACTATACAAACACTGAGAACACACATATCTAAGGATCTTCTACTTTAGTCCTTTGACATATATTCACCCATCACTCACCACCTCCACCTGGTACTCCCAGTCTCTACGTGAGGTTTTGAGACCTCTGACCTTCACCTATTATGAGACCTACCAGCATGGTGGCTACCCACTGACTAGTTAGCTAAACTAGTGTGTCTAAGTCACATATGACAAAGCCTGCCAGTTGCTTATCCAGTCTCCTTTCTTCCTTAAAAACAGAACACTGATTTTATTCACAATGGCAATCTATCCAGTTAAAAAACAGCATTTTCTCACTCTCCCATGCAACTGGGAGTGTGTTATAATATAAGTCAGTAATATATAAATGGAGGCTATAAGGTGTGACTTCTGGAAGGCACAGTGGAAAATAGATAGTTGACATGATGTCTTTTTACCCTTCTTTGTCTGCTTGAAAACTATCACCTGACCTGGACCACAAGCCCGCTCTGAGGAAAAGCATGTGGTGACACACTGACCAGGAAGATGGGTCCCAATAACCATGTGGCCCTGGATGGTCTCCCTCTAAACTTTTAAAACCTTATTATTTAAAATGCTTATTTTTGACTTTGTTATATGCAGAAGAACTAAATCCTACTAGATAGAGCCTGGGACTTATTGCCAAATAAAAGAATCTGCAGAATTCAAATGCTATTCACATAGCGGTAGGTGCTTCTAGAATCCCAGAGTCCTGTCCCCCTCATTTGAAATTATCCTATAGAGCAAGATAGTGGAATAAGAGGTCCCCAGGCTTCATTCTCCACAGAAACAAATATCTGACAGACATACAGAGACAAAAGTGGCTTTATGGGGAGTCTTGGGTTCTCAATAGGAGGTCATAACAAGCTGGTAGAATCCAGGACTGAAGAGGGCTGCCTTGAGAAGGCAGGTCTGCACCTCAGTTAGTACAGGATCCATAGTCTGTTTCCATAGTCTTGATTCAGTCTGGATCGAGTTTTCTTTAGTGGTATCATGTTTATGTAATTCTTGGTGATCTGTGCAGTCTTGCATGATATATGTGCATTTGAAAAAGCAGAGACCTTCCCTAGACTACAGACTGGTTTTGGCAGGTGAAGACCTTCTCTTGCCAGGTCTCTGGACTGATGGAATTGACTTGGGGATTGTGGTCAAGCAGGGCTGGAACTGGGCCATATGGCTGCTACCAGGCCCATAGTCAAGACCTACTCTAGTTCTGGTTGCTGATCTGGAAGCAGCCTGACTCCTGTACACTTGGCTCTAGCCCCATCCACTAAAAGATCTGCAAGAACTACATCCATGTATGCCCCAGGCACAAGGCCACTGGCTGTGGACCTGAATAGCCCTATGACCTGGCTCTTACCTGCTCAAACATGGTCCCAGAGGTAGTCCTCACTGCCCAGGAACCAAGAAAAGACAAGCCACTTGGCACCCCTGGCACTCAGCCTGTTGACTATTGACTTGGCTGCATACCCTGAAGTAGCCTCGTACGTTGGCTCTGGTCCCACTCTACTGTGGTCTAGTAGTGCCTGCCTGCCTGCCCGGTGGGAGGCACACCTGTCAATCTTAAACCAGACTATGGATCTGGAAGGAGGCTGTGACTGCACTTCAGTTCTATTCTACTGCAGTTCTGCCCACCTAGGGATCTACCTGGGGACTTGGTGTGAGTTATCTGTCCATGCCTCTGGCAACACATCTGCTGTCTGTGGACTTGACTTATTGTAGATGAATCCCAGAAATGACACTCTAGACAATACACTCCCAACCACAGGAAACTCTCAATGAATATTGTTGACTGACTGTCAACATTTAAACAGTCCTGCTACCATTTCTTGCCTATGTTACTCAACAACATTCTTAAATCAGCCTTTCCTGTGTCTAGCACCACTACCTAACTCAGTTCCTCATCAGTTCTTCCCTGAAACTCAGCAACAGCTTTCTAAATGGTGCTTGCTTAAATCTACCTTCCTCGTTGCTACCCGAGGGTTCCTTCTAAAACGTAAATTTGAGGGTCTCCCCTGGTGGCACAGGCGGTTGAGCGCAGCACTGTGAAGCTGTCTGCAGCCTCTGTAGCGCGGGTTTGATCCTGGCTGGCCAGCGAGAATCCCACATGGCGCAGCAGACCTCTCCTGTTCGCCCACTGCTCCCCTCAGCAGTGTGTTTCACTCAGTCTGCCTGTTCTGTTCCCCACTCTGTCTCTGGTGAATTCTCTCACCTCCCGCACATCTGACCTGTACCCCATTTTTTTTTTTTAAATGTAAATTTGATAAAGTCCTCCACTGCTTCTCCATGTCTTGGAGGACGAGGTCCAACTACCTTAACATGTCATCTCCATGATTAGGCGCCTGCCTGTGTTTAGTCTCCTACCTTGACCATCTGTGTCTCATGCAGCTTGTTCCCCATTTACTTCACACTATTTCTCATTTGCATATCTTTGTTTACGACATAAATGCTCCTTTTTGTTCTTTCTCTTCCCTGTTATATACTCCCCTCTTCAACTTCCCACATTCACCAGTTTAATTCTAACTCATTCAATTTAGTCATTATATCCTCTAGGAATTCTTCCCTAAGTCAGCTTTTAGGAGAAAGCCTGGTGTCCTGTAGGACCTGGTCTGCCTTCATTTTCTGAATACTTACTGTCCACTATTCCCTACCTTACAGGCACTGCCACCCGAGGAGGGGCTGGCAAGATCTGGTTGAGTTAACTTTTCCCATCACCCACCCCCAGGACAAGATTCTAGGTCCTAACATCCTTTTTCCTTGCTTTGTCTTTGGCAGAGTCTCCTATAATTACACATGTATGAAATGAACCAATATTACACATGAATTTTTTTTATATGATAAGCTTAAAAATTGTTGATGATGTACTTTTTTGGTAGGAAGTCAAACAGAAATGTTGATTTAAATAATGTTTCAGCTTTGTAAATATAAAAATAACAGTCCTCAAAGATTAAGCAAGTTCTCTAAATAAAAATAATATTTGTGTGCCCAAGGCAATTCTACAGAATGTTCTTTGGTGATAATATTTAAAGTGCACACACACACGCACACATGCATACACACGCACATACACACAGCTGTCAGAAAGCTGTCCAAACTACACAAACAAACAGAAAAACGGCAAAGCTAGTTCGTGACAGTTTGTTATACTGATGGGTTGCCATGGAAACAAGCTCAGACTACTTGGCAACTGGGACGAAAGTCACATTAGTAAATGCTTTCCGTTATGTGAGTCATTAATTTCCTATGAGTTTTATAGTTGCTTAACTACTTTCAAGAAACAAAGCAACAGAATATGATTTGTGCTGGTACTGTGGAAAGCCAACTATTTCTAAGATAAAATGATAATGTTGTTGATTGTGAAATCAGCAGAGGATTTGGAAGATAAATGGTGCTGTGGTAATTGTTTATGCTTCAAAAGAGAAAGAAAAATCTAAAAAGTCTTTAAAAGATAAAAGTGCTATAAAATAAAATGAAAATTACGGACCTATTTTTTGGTGACTAGTTACAATACCAGCTAACTAGATTACATATATGCTATAATTGCTTTCATACGTATATTCTAGGCACATATTTAAAATTATGCCATGTCTTGGCAATTCAAGGTAATTTTAACTATTAAAAAATAGTGATGAAAACCCATTATGAGGAATACAAGCTGTTTTGCTACACTATATTACTGTATGGAGAATCAGTCTGCGTCCAGAGCCAGTCAGCTTGGGTTCAAATCGTGCCTCTGTGACTTCCCTGCTGTCATGCTGGACACAGCCCCCAACCTCTCTGTTTTTTCCCTATTCCTTCTCCATGCAACAGGAGAAGTACAGGTACTGGTAACAGTACCTATACTTCATGGGAATTTTGGGAAACCAAGTGAATATCACACCTGGTGTCTGGAATAGTACCTGGCTTATAGTGACTCTCAATAATAAATGTAAAAAGTTGTTGTCATCAAGGATATAAGTAGTTCTAAGTCCAACTATATTTGCCATCCAGAGAGACATAATCATTAAATTTAGGAGTAGAAAAATTTCTTCAACATCAACAAAAATTTCCATTTTATAGAAGATACAGATTTCTAAGGAAATAAATCTTTGGGAAACTGAGGCAAAAATATTTTAAGACTCCAATGACAAAATAGATCTATAAAGTTGTGACTTTTAATTTCAATGCTAATAACAAGTGAACCCCTCATACTCCAGAGGTGTTTTTGGCTTGAGAAGTTGGATGGACAGTACTCCCCCTCACTTGAAAAAATTAATGCAAGATTTTCATTTACTCTGCTGATGGTATTACACAGTGAGCGAAATGATAGTCCAGTTTTAGACATTTTGAGGTTGAGGAGCCTCAGGATTCCTCACTTGGTACTATTCAGTAGGCAAATAGATATAAACATGTAGCTAGCACTCAAAAGGAGAGGTCGGAGAGGCAAATGCATCTCAGCATGTAAATGGTACTCGTTACATGTAAATGATGTAATATTTAAGTACAAAGCACTGTGGAAACCACAAAGTGTTAGGAATCAAGAGTTCAACCAAAAGCTTTTTCTATGATACATTTCCCCAGTCCCTGGGTAAAACTGTTCTCTTGTTCCTGTAACTCCAGGGCACATTTTATATGCACATTTGACATCACCTTACAAATGAAAGATACAGAGAACAAGAAAAATAGGATTTTTGTGAAGTTTTTCAGGGTGTTATGAAAGTATTCCTATTTGGTATTTTTACAAGTATAATTATCGATAGGGAATGTTATCGCACCCGAGGAAATTTTCACATACAGGGTTATTAAGCAGTGGATTCCAAAGCTCAGGTCATCAAGATCTACTTGGGGACACAGATAAGGAAGAGAAAGAAGCAGAATGGTTACATTCTTGAGACTGAGAGTAGGATGAGTCAGTGACACAGTTGGAATGTGACAAAATAGCACAGAGTATTACAAACTGTACCGTGAGGGCTCTATCTACTCTGATTGCCTTGGTTATCCTTTAAAATAATAATAATGATACAATTATGAGGAAAAACTCGTGCAAGTGAAATAAATTAAAATCAAAGGCACGGTAGGGCCTCCCCGGTGGCGCAGCAGTTGAGCGCTGGGTTGCGAAGATGCCCGCGGCCTCTGCGGCGCCGGTTCGATCCCCGGCTGCTCCCTGGCCACCGGAGGAGGGTCCCACATGGCGCGCAGACCTCTCCTGCTGCCCGCTGCTCCCCTCAGCAGTGTCCTTCAGTCCTTCTGCCTGCTCTGCTCCCCGCTCTGGCTCTGGTGAATTCTCTCACCCTCCCGCACTTCTGACTGTACCCAGTGCATGTATAAACAGAACAAACAAATAAATAAATAAATAACATGCCTCTATAAAAAAAAAAAAAAATCAAAGGCACGGTAACAGTCTTAGTTGGCTCTACTTTGAAGGGAGTCCTGGGGAAGAGACTGAACGAGATCTGGGTGGTGGTGAAAGGGCCAGGTGACAAGAGAGCTATACATGGAAGGATGTTATTGAGCATACGTGCTCTGATGTTCTGGACAGTGTGATCTGCCAATGTAGACTTCAGGTTTATGCATCACACTGTATTACTTATTTGCTATTGGCTGGCATTAATTTATAGTTTCTCAAATTAGGAATGGCCAAGTGCTGACATTACAGTTATCACTGAGTTCCTGGTTGCTTCAAAAACGCTGATACTTAATGAGTATAATGCAAGTTTACAGCTTTCAATTGTATCTAATTATAAATGCTTATTATCTGTATTACTAAAGTAATGATTGAGTTGTTCTATTAACAGAAATTGTAAAGGTAATTTATGGTTGCTTATATAAGGTTCTTTCCTAATCTGGCTTACAAACAAAATTCTGGAACTAATTATCTTCTTTTGCAAGGACTATGAACAATCTTTTCTAACTACGTTCCTGGTGCTGTTATTTCTAAAACTGTCTCTGCCTTGTACACAGAGGAAACAGTGAGGCCCACAGGGCTGTCCAATGTAGATTATTCATTTGAGCTTTCTGGAAGTCATTCCCTAATAACAAGGAATGACCAAAATTGGGGAAATCTTCACGTCTGCGAGGTATGCAAAGATATTTCTAAATATAAAAGATATTAAAAAGGATATTTTTAAAAATAATGTATGGAATCCTGAACTTGCCTCAATAAGGTAATTATAGAAAATAAAGTCTTAATAACTTCAGACATTAGCACCAGAGAATTCCCAGAAGTTGCTATTGAAATGTGCTTGCCTCTGTGAACAAGGAAATACATAAAATTTTAACAAGAAAGAAAATGAGTTTATTCTGATGGTATGCTAGTGATGACTCTCTAAAATGAAATGAAACAAACACATAAATTCCAAACTCAATATTATATCTATTCCTCATTTCATTAAGATAAATCTTGGATATAAGCTGGTTTCTAAGCCACAATACTTGGAAATAGCATTTCATTAGGAAAAGTCTGAGAATTTCTTCTGAAACCAGAACAGGTTTCGGGAGAGAAAATTTTTTTAAAGATAACAGAAAAACAAACTTTCAATCATGGGGTTTGTTTTTAATATCTGTGTCCCTATTTTCTCTCACATTATTTCTCTATCCCAACCTATAATAATCAAGTCTCTATCTTAAAAATACATAAAATTGTTACTTGTTCTTGTTTTCTGCCCTTGCCTAATTCTACTTTTCTTTTTCTTCATCAGCAAACTTCCCAAAAGAGAAATTACATTAATTGCTTCTGTTGCTTGATTACCTGCTCACCCCGCCCCCAGGCCCCTGAATCTTGGGTTTTTGCTCCCCTGACTCCAATGAAACTTTTCTCTCAAGTTCACTATTGGACAGCCACATGCAAAACACTTAAATTGGACTACTATCTTACACCTTATACAAAAATAAACTTGAAATGTATTAAATTTGAACATAAAATCTGAAACCATAAAACTCTTAGAAGAAAATATAGGTAATAAAGGTCGTTGGTGTCAGTATTGGAGAGGATTTTTTTTTTTTTTTTTAGAATTGAAACCAAAAGCAAAGGCAATTATAAAACAAAAATAAAAATGACACTACATAATATTAAAAAGCTAAGTAAATGGAACTAGCTACAAAATGAAAATGCATCCTACCAAATGGGAGAAAATATTTTTTTAGAGAAAATAGAGCCTAAGAAGAAAGTCTACTAAAAAAAAAAAAAAAAAAAAAAAAAAGAGGGTGTTAGGCAGAATTTCCCTCAGAGAATTCATGGCAAGGAATAGGAAAGTGAGAGGTAAAAGTGGAGAATAAAGTTCATGGATTTAAGAGAGTGGCTTCAAGCAAAGGTAATTATCACAGAATTTTAAACAGAGCACAAAGGTGCAAATGAGGAAATATTGGCTAGATATGGCAATGAGGGAAGGCTGATGATGTCAGCAAGTACAGTTTCTGTTGAAACTACTGGGTGGAAGTCAAAAAATATGCTGTTGAGGGGAGAGGAAGAATGCTAAAGAGAGAGCAAATATAGATTATTTTTTCATAAAGTTTGGATCAGAATTGCATAGAAAGCAATGAAGTGGGAAGTGAGATGGGATAAAAGATACAGATCGGCACTGAACAGGAGAATATTTTGTTCTAGGAAATGAGAATAGAAAGATTGGTGAGGACGAAGATTATGTTTGTGTGCCAGTGTGAGTGAGAAACACACACACACACACACACACACACACAGGAAGCAAGGTCTCCTAGGCAGAAAAAGACCTAACATGACCTCATTTCGTACTCCCGTAAGTAGTGAAGAAACTTGTATTACCTAAGTCACAGAACACAAAATTATTTTATATGCATATTGGAAATCTTAAGATCATTCAGTTTTATGTACACCACTTACCCTGTAATGCATATGAAAAGACTAAAATGCAAGTCCTGGTCATCCATTTTCCTTAAATCCCTAATCTGCTTTGTCCTATTGTTTCAGTCTTCACTATGATTCATTCTCCTGTTGCTAAACTCTTTCCCAACCCATTCTACCATATCACCTGAAACCCTGGTTCCAGGGGTTAAACAAATGTACAGTCTCAACCTCTTCACTTACTATCCTACCCATTGTCTAACCCACACCTGGCATGAGGACACTATTGTTGAGGCCCTGTAGGGTACATAGTGCTTTCTTCCACTCCCATCTTCTTCAAGAGATAGTGTTAGCATTTTATTAATGCCTCAACACCACTTGTAAGCTGTAACTTCTATTTTCAAGTTTGAGGTTTAAAAGCCAGAGGCACACACTATCTGGCTATGTCATCCCTTGCTAGTTAATGTCACAAATGACTTTTGATTTTTTTCTTCACTGTAACACCTGCAATCATACTGGCTATTTTAACCCCATGTAAATAATGTAACAGCCTAGACCCAAAATTCTTTGTCCTCTACCTATCTGCACACCACTATGGTAACACCCACATCCTGTATTTTGCTAACTCTCCAGACTGCTAACCTGAAGGAATCTCAAATTTTAATGTCCAACTTTCTGAGCACATAACAAACCAATCAAATTTGCTACTAACTCCATCAAGACTCATTCCTTCCATATGCACCTTCCT
Source organism: Talpa occidentalis (assembly GCF_014898055.3). NCBI lineage: Eukaryota > Metazoa > Chordata > Mammalia > Eulipotyphla > Talpidae > Talpa > Talpa occidentalis. The sequence continues at coordinate 105,636,529 of NW_023605305.1, read as the reverse complement.
TTACAGTCATGGAGGCCTCCATCTTCTAACCAGTCTATAGTTTATGATTTATCTTCCTGGCCTAATTTCTCTCCTTATGAAGTATGGATCACATGACTGATTCTTTAAATAGTTTTCTTTTCAGCACTCTTTCTTCCTTTGCTGCTTTAGCCTGTCCATTTATCTACAAACTTCTCAACTTGAATCAATCCTACCATCCATTTCCTCCTATCTCAAACCTATAAAGCTGTTAGAGAAAATGCATAAACATGCAACTTGCTATCACTAAAATTCATGTTTTAAATTGTAGTTGGCTCTTTATAGGTTACCACTAGTCAGCATTCTCTCCTAGTCCTTGTAGAAACTTTTCTGATTTTGTCATTATCCATGTCTCTTATTCCACCTTTCTTGGTTGCTAGTGAGAAACTACGGCTGTCAGATGAGATTTCTCTTAATTTCAGCCCTAAGCCAACCTATTAACTTTGCATGAGTCTCCTTTTGATTTTTTAGACCGTACAGTCTCAAAGTCCAGACTCTTTGGAATGACCACTCTCTCCTCCTTGTGTGGCAGGGGCAATATACTTCTATATGCACACACATCTCAAGCTGCCAGTGTGTACACTGTTCTTTTAATCGTTCTATGTCCTTCTCCAGTTAGACTTTTTCCAAAACCTTGCTAAGAAATTCTCCTCTGTGATACTTCCTCTGACCCTCTCCTTAGACCCATCACCATAGGCCTCCCCCATGACCCTGATCCGCATAAAACACCAGTTAAACATTTCCTCTTCCTTTTCTCATATTTATTTTTACTACTATGAACTTCACATTGCATAGGAATTTTTCATAAAAGTAATTAAAAGAAAAAATTGGATGAGATGACTGGCAGATTCAAGTACTATAGGAAATGAGTGGGAAGGGAAATCAAAGTGGTACATTGAAAAAACATTTCATTCATTCAATAAATAACCAACATATATTAAGAACGGTGTGTGTAATCAGTGTTAGAGGGAAGTAGTGGGTGGATTGTAGGCTGGGGCAGGTTATGAGCATAAAGCTGAGGAGACATTTGACCTAGATCTTGAAGAAAAGGTTGGAATTTGAATCCACTAAAAGAAGGAAATGTGGGAAGAGGAGAGGGGGTCAAAAAGACAAAAATGCACACACATTTTGCTAATTTAAGTTTATTAGTCTTGGCTAAAATGGAAGGTTGAGGAAGAACAGTATTAGGAAATAAAACAAATCTTGATTACAAAATCTTGGGCTAGAAAGGGTCTTAAGAATCATCTAGGTCACCTGTCCTTCTAGAGACAGATAACACTCTTGATAAACAGACAAGGCACTGAGTCAACCTATTCACTATTGTGTTCTTCTAAATGTTAGAGGTTATTGTTCTTAATGTTATATGAATAGAAACATGCCTTCTTTAACATATCCCACCGGTGCATTCAACCTAAGTCTATTCCCTCTTTATGGGGTAGTCTTTCAGGTGTTTTTTTTTTTTTTTTTTGAAGATTTATTTATTTATACAAGAGCTGGGGTACAGGCCAGAAGTGCAGGAGGGTGAGAGGATTCACCAGAGACAGAGTAGGGAACAGAACAGGCAGACTGAAGAAATACACTGCTGAGGGGAGCAGCAGGCGAGACGGAAGAGGTCTGCTACGCCATGTGGGACCCTCCCCGGCCAGCCGGGATTGAACCTGCGCTGCAGAGGCTGCGGACAGCTTCACAGTGCGGCACTCAACCACCTGTGCCACCAGGAAGGCCCTTATCTGGTGTTTTTTAATTGATGTGTGACATTGAACAAATGATGTTCCTTTTCTGAGAATCAAAATTCTTCTTTCTAATAAAGAGGTATGGCAGAGGCTAGTTTGTCCCCTGACATCTGTCCTTTCCTTCTCTTTATCATTAGAGAACCTTTGTGGGTCATACGGACACCCAAGAAAGACGTTATTTCTTAACCTTCCTTGGGGCTGGGTATGGCCGTGTGCTTAAGTTCTGGTTAGTCTATGAGCAAGAGACAACCCTTCCCCTTTCCTTCATCATACAGGCTGGAATTGGGATGTGGGGCGAGCCAGTTTAGTCTCTGAAGATGAGAACTATAATCTGGCATAACTGAGAAATGAGAGTCAAAGCCCTTGACAACATGACAGAAGAGAGCCACCACATCAGCTTGGATTTTATATGAAAGATAAATAAACTATTTCATTTAAGCCAGTTTTTTTTTTAACATATGTGGTACAGCACCTGATGTATATCCTAACCCAACAGGAGGCAACATCACTAGAAAAGGGACTTAGTAAGAATTAAATGAAAGCACCAATGTAAAACATAGATATATACAAGTTCATTTTTTAACCCAAAGACATCTTGAGACCCACTCCAGACCTCGATTGTTAACATAATTCAAGAATCCTCAGAACCTCAATATACTCCCCTGGATCTCTCTATTTGATAATGTCTCTCAAAGGCTGAATCCCAAATAAACATTAATTCTTTATAAGCTGTGTACACAAAACAGAATATACTTCCCAATACGACTTCCCCATATATTTAAAACAGGGATCTCTGTATTTGTCATCCTTGCCAAAGCTACAATAAATCTTTTCTTCAAATACATGCATTCTTGGGCCTCCCTGGTGGCGCAAGGGGTTAAGACACAGCCTATGAAGCTATCCACAGCCACTGCACCACGAGTTCAATCCCGGGCCAGGAAGCTACCCACACGGGGCAGCAGACCTCTCCTGTCTTACCCGCTGCTCACCTCAGGAGTGTATTTCAGTAGATCTAGCTGTTCTGTTCCCCACTCTGTCTCTGGTGAATCCTCTCACCCTTCACACCTTTGGCCTGTACCCCAGCTCTTGTATAAATAAATAAATCTTAAAAAAAATTATAAAAATATTATAATAATGGAATTGATGACCCTATTTCTGGTCACGGTAAGAATTCAATGATATACAGTCAACCAGCATTTTCTAGTAACACTTACTTTTTATAGTTGCTACTTAGTGATTTTTTTCATTTTATATCATCAATTTAATGCAATGAACGGTATGTTGACTACGAAAAAATCTTAAAAATCTGCATGCCCTTTGACGCAATAATTCCATTTCTAAGTGTTAATTCTAAATAAACGATGACAAATGTATAAAAAATTTGGCATAAGGTTGTTCACTGCAGTGTGTTTATGAAAGTATTAGCAAAAAGAAAGCAAAGAGGGAAGGCTATTACAAAAAGGGATTTGGTTCAATAAAACCATGGAAATCTATACAATGGAATGGTATACATTTAACAAAAATAATTTTGTAATTGAGTATTTAATGAAGCTACAATAAGTAAAAAAAATAAATACAGTATAATTCAATTTTGTTTAAAAAAATGTGACAAGTGTGTGTAATGATAGGATATATGTGTGATAGGGGTGTGTGTGTGTGTGTGTGTGTGTGTGTGTACACAGACTCCAAGGTTATACAGCAAAATATTATTAATAGTGATTATCTCTTATAGGTTTATTTATATGCAATTTTTGTTCTTTTTGTTTTTCTATTGTCTAAGTTTTCCACATTTTTGCAATAAGGGAAAAAGTTACTAATAAAAAGTACACAATGTGCAGTGAATTAAAATCTTGAAAACATGAAGATGTACTTTGGCCAAAGAAAAGAAATCCCTTCAACTTGTTTACAAAGTAAATGATCCAATACACAGATGTACTCTTTAGCTTCCTGGACACTCCCTGAATTCACATGTTTTTTTAACACAAGTTCAAGTGAAACATACAAAAGTATTTAGCTATGAGCATTAAAAAAGATGGCCAAAGTAACGCAAACTTGGGTATCCGAAAAAGTACTGAAAATATTCTTTCTACTCTTTTATTAAAGCAGACCAGGAATGAAACCCGTTTTAACAGTCTTAATTACCCTCAAGAGCCATTTAAATGATATTACAAGAGAAGAGTGCTCTGAAAAAATTTAAAGATGCAATATTCTGTTTCTTTTGAAAGGCCTTCATGAATGTATTATTAGATAATAATTGTTTATTAGATCACTATAATCATATAATGTATCTTCTAAATTTTTTATGACTATGGTATGTCAAGTCTGACTTTTATCCCAGTCATTTAAGCAACATTTATTACAAATAAATACCTTTTAGTTTCTGTTTTTTTCTAACCTCTTCATTGGATAACCTTTCCAGGAGAAATTGAATCCTTCTAAAATTAATTTCCACTATAACCTTTAAAAGGCAAAACTGCTTAAGGAAATTCTAGATGAAAAGTTCTGTAAGCAGGTTTATTCAGAAAAGACTGAAATCTAAGAAATCCACAATAAGTATGTCTACAACTGCTCACCATGCTTACTGTCACCTCAGCATAGTATGTTAAGCATATGACTTACCTCCTGCTACCCTCTCCTACCACATACTCTGTTACTCTCAGCAAAACAAAATATTCTTCTTGACTTCTTAACTTCTGCCATGACACAAAGACATTTGTGATAGTATTATGATTTCATCAGTCACGTGAGAAACCTCTGAGTTCAAGTTCTTATTAGATACTGCATGGGTTATTTTAATAGCCTCCTAATTTGTCTCCCCAAATCTCATCTATCCCCACCTGAATCCAAAAAGCATTAACCGCTAGCTTAAATACCACTTTCATCCTATTACAACCTACCACAATCATCTTACATTGAATTTTATCCTATGAGCAGTGGAAAACAAACTCTTTATAAAAGCATTCAGAAACATTTATTTTTTGCTTCTGTTCACTGTCAACTCTCCTGATCCATCACCAACTTTTACTGCAGACTTACCTATCTGTCCCCCACCTCATTTTCTTGTCATGCAAATTCATCCTCTCAACACCCTCAAGCCTAAGTCTAATATGATTTTCAGTAACTGCTGCAGTTGTAAATAAGTTTTCTCTCAGAATTTCAACAACATTCACATATTGTCTGACTGATTGATTAGGCACTGAATCAACTCTCTCCTCCTACTGTCAAGCAATTATACATCTATGATCTAATTTCATGAAGTAGAGATAAAACCCTATAGGGCTTCATGTTGTACTTCTCATAGCCCTGGGTAGTCAGCTACAAATCCAGTACATTCTTAATTAATATTTAGTGAACAATGAATGATCGGCATCTTTAGTTTGGGGCACTAAAAACTAAAGCAAATTTATTTCTAATTTGCTATGTACCTCTAAGGTTTTTCTCTAATAAAATGTATTTTCTCTAATAAAATATTACTTAATGTAGACTTACAGCCTACTATTTTAAGCCTTTTTCTTAATTTTAGAGAGAAGTGTTAGAGTGTTAACTATATTTGACTTATAAGAACTAGACAAAGTGACCTTTAAAAAATTAAAACCTAGCATTTAATTAGACTTGTACTGCTTAGACTGACATCCAAGAATTAAAATTGATGTACTTTTTCAATTGTTCAAGTACTTAAGTATTTCAGGCTCTTATCTTGAAAAATGAGTGTCTTTCTCAAATCAACACTTTCATAGTTGTCAGATTAAAGGAATTACATATAACAGCTAAAGGAAACAAACCCTCTTGCACAAACTCCTTGTCTTCTCTTTAAATGTCAACTGGGTCCCATCATGTTTTAGGTACATCATCTGAGGAAGTCCTCACAACAATTCCATATGCCAGTGATTGCTTCTATTTTACAGATGGAAGCTTTGGGAGGCTAAGTAACCCACCCAGATTTACCAAGGTGGAGCTAGGATTTAGGTTCCCATATGGCTTATTTCAAACCCTTGTTCTTAGCCTTATACCAGCCACCTGTATTTAACTTCAAAGGCAGAGGCTCCATATTATGAATCATTTCCCTCCAGGCTATGTGAGGTGTTTTTTTGTTTGTCTGCTTGGCTATATGGAACACTATTCTTAATGTTACCGGCCTTGATTAAAGTCAAATTTCAGTTGGAAGAGAAAGGGTAAGCTTAACCCTGTATACTCTGTGTTCTCCTTTCCAATTAAAACCATTAAGAAACTCCTTATTTAGCATCACACACAGTTTTCTCCTTCATCCTGCATTGGTATGTTTGAAATGAGGCAGCCTATACCAAAACCTTGGCATTTCACTTACTAGATGTAGGGATCTCGAGAAAGTTAGGTATCAGTTTGTTCATCTATAAAATGGGAACCCCTGCCTGACAGGCTTGCTGTAAGAGTTAAAAAAAACATATTTAAAGAGACCAACCTGTACTATTTTCTGTATAAATGACTGTGCCACACCAGATAACTGGTAACCTGACGGACCACAGGGGCAGCAGGGAAGTGCCCTAACCACCAGGTGTCACCACTGGCCCAAAGAGCTGGTCAAGCTGCCAGGAGTGGGTGGGTGGCACCCTGCAGCAAAACGGTAAGACTCTGTCACTTGCACCTACAAGACATTCAAGAACTGGCTTTGGCTTTTCAACACCCTAAGAAGCAAGTACAGCATTTGTTGCACCATTGTAAGTTACATTTTTCTCTTACACATGCATTAAAAATGATGGTAGTATAAATTAATTAGCTGGATATCTACAGAAGATGTGGCTTTTTGTCAACACAATCGAATTTTAAAAACTATCCTAGGCCAACCATTTAATTTTTAGATTCAATAGTGCTTCAACATCCATTGATTTTGCCAACTAGATAGTTCTATTTTCTGGTTTCCAGGCCTTTCAATATTGCGACCGTGGAAAATTCTCTGGCGCCCATTCCACAACCCACTGACACGATTTCATTTACATTTACAGGGATGACAGATCAAAGGAAATAGAAATCAGAATATATTTTAGCGTAGAAATAAAGTCTATGGACAGCAAATTTAGGCAAAATAAGCAGTAACTATCAACTTTCTCCCCTGTTCTCAGCACTTTCAAATTCATTTTAAAATATTTTATTTCTATTTTTTTAAGGAACACTTACCCTAGAGTAAATCTGTTCACCCTCAAACAGCTCCGAATTTCAAGGAACCCTACCAGTCCTCACCAGCCAACGACTCGCCCTGAGTGTGCCCAGGGGTTCAATGAAAATGTATACATTGTGCAAAAATGAAAAATGATGTTAAGAATTATATAAAATAAAATAAAAACAAAAACAAAAAACAAACAAAATGAGAGCTGGGCCTGGCTGGGCCCTGCTTCTGGTTTTAAGTCCTCCACGCCGAGACCCATTAGTGGCCACTTCCAGACGGGGAATATCAGTGTTGGCCTAACTGGGGACGCAGCTCTCTAGTGAGGCGTCAACTGCTGCCCCATCTGCCAGGGAATCAGTCGACTGCAGTCAAGCCCAGGCCTACCCCAGACACATCCTAATTGCCCGGGCTCCCGAGCAACCCACAAGGGAGAAGCAATTTTGACAAGCACAGGCTTCTGTGTAGCGGGAGTTCTCTGACAACTCTGCAGTTTGGGTTATTCTGTTTTTGTTTCAACAATAGCTCAAGTTCCACTTTGCCTTTCGCAAACATGGAACCGTCTTAAGAGAAATCAGACACCTCGGCTGCCACTGGCGGAGGTTCCCATTCCTAGACAATTTAGGAGCAAAGAGCAGCTCCCAGGAACCATCTGGAACCGGGAGGGCAGGAGCCAAGCCCAACAGAAATGAACCCATTTGCGCAGCACTTTGTGCAGATCAATAAATTCCTGCCTGACTTCAGCTCGGGCCCTGGAGAAAGGCGCTCACGAGGCTGGCCGCCCTCCAGGAGCAAATGGGTCAAGACCGAGATGCTGGGGCCGCTGGCGGTGGGTTGAGCGCAGCGCTGTGAGGCTGTCCCCAGCCTCTGCACCGCGGGTTCAAGTCCCGGCCGACCAAGGAGCTACCCACACGGCGCGGCAGACCTCTCCTGTCTCGCCCGCTGCTCCCCTCAGCAGTGCATTTCAGTCATTCCTCCTGTCTGCTCCCCACTCTGTCTCTGGTGGGTCCCCTCACCCCTCGCATCTCTGGTCTGTACCCCAGTTCTTGTATAAATAAATCAACCTTAAAAAATGAAATAAAATGTGTACAATCATATTAAAAAAAAAAAAAGCCCGAGACGCTGCCGAGCTCACGAGCCGCCGCCGGGGGGTGGGGGGTGGCCGCGCCGGAGCGGGGGGCGCGGGGGGCGCGGGGCGGGTTACCTGGGGGACTCGGCGGTGAAGCTGCCGCCGTCCAGCAGCCGCATCTTGCAGAAGAGCACCCCGTTCACGACGGGCACCGAGGAGAGCTCCTCGAGCTCGAAGTCCACCTTAAACTTAAACTTCTTCTTCTTCATCATCGTGAGAGGCAGGCGCCGGCGAGCCGCGCGCGGGGGCGGCCCCGAGGGGCGCGCGGGCCGCCGCCGCTTCAGCTCCGCCGGGCCCCGGGCCCGCCCCGCCCCATGGCGGGGGCCGCGCGCGCCACGCGGGGGCACGGCCGGGGGGCGCCGCGGGCCGGCCGGGGCCGCCGCCGCCGCCTCTCGCGGCAGCTCGGGCCAGGGAGCGGCGGCGGCCGCGGCGCGGAGCCCGCCCGCCCGCGGGGAGCGGTCGCGCGGCAGCTCGCCTGGCGGGGGGCGCCTCCCGGTGCGCGCGCTCCGCCGCCGCCGCCCGTCTCCGCGCCGGAGAGCGGCTCGGGCAGCGCCGCGCCTCAGGGGCGCCCCCAGCGGCCGCGGCCGGCAGCGCACCGCGGGGCGGAAGCGAGGCGTGTGGGGCTGAGGGGCTGAGGGGCTGAGGGGCTGAGGGGCTGAGGGGCTGTGGGGCTGTGGGGTTGTGGGGCGCGGGGAGGGGGGCGGCGAGGAGATTCAGGACGGGCGGGCGCTTCTCCGAAAACACCCACCCACGACGGCAGTTGGGGCGTCGCGCCTCCCCGAGCTTACAAAAAGACCAACCCGAGCGGAGACGAGCTTCCTTTCGCAGCTTCCTCCCGGCCTTTCTTTCAGTTTTCGCTCCGCCTGCCTCCCCCCTCCCCTTCCCGTGATGTGTTTGTGCCTTGGGATTTGGGAGTCGTGGGTTAATAGGGTTAACCTGGATCTCCCAGGCGTTGTTTTCGTCAAATCGAACTCCTAAAACTGAAATTGCCTTTAGCAGCTTTTGCAGTAGGATCATTGTTTATTTAATTAATAAATATATTTTTTACATCCTTTTTCATTTTTGCACAATGTGTGTATTTTCATCTTGGTTATAGTCCCCATACAATTCCCACCACCCTTGTTTTGACCCTAATCCCTCCTCCCCGCGCGCACACACACCCCCCCTCACCCACCCAGTGTGTCTCTAGTTTAGTTGATTTTGATTTTTACCTTTGTTTTTTAAAGATTTATTTATTTATGCATACAAGAGATGGGTACAGGCCAGAGATGGGGGGAGGGCGGTGAGAGGAGTCACCAGAGACAGAGGGGGGAACAGAACAGGCAGATTGACTGAAACATACCGCTGAGGGGATCAGCGGATAAGGCAGGAGAGATTTGCTGCGCCATGTGAGTTTCTCCCTGGCGGGGGATCGAACTCCTGCTGCAGAGGCTGTGGATTGCTGCATAGTGCGGTGCTTCACCCTTTGTGCCAACAGGGACGCCGATTTTTACTTTATTATAATTAGTCTTTTTCCTGGCCCCTTATTTAGGTTTTCTCAATTCCTGCTATGAGTGAGACCCTCTGGTATTTTTCTTTTTCTTTCTGGCTTATTTCGCTGAGCATGATCCCTTCCAGCTCCATCAGCTAATCTTTGACAAAGGAGCAAAGAATATGCAATGGAGCAAAGAAAGTTTATTTAATAAATGGTGCTGGGAAAAATGGGTTGCTACATCAAAAGAATGAAGCTTGACTACTACCTCACACTATGCACAAACACCAACTCAAAATGGATTAAAGAACTAGACATAAGACCTGAAACCATAAAATATATCGAAGGAGATATAGGCGAAACACTACATGACATGAATCTCAGCATCATCTTGAAAGACTCATCACCCAAAACAGTGATTGCCTTTAGCAACTTTAAATCCAGGCAACTTCATATATGAGGTGAGGGCAGGGAAATCCCCAGCGGCCTCATATTGAGGGGCCACCTGGTGCCAGGCACAGTGTGACTACACAGATGTTTTCTCTCCTTTATACTTTAATTTCTGCTACCTAGGACAGAAAGAGTACAGGAGGGGTTAGAAATAACAGCTTCCCTTTTAAAATTTGGCTACCCACACTGAGAACTGAAAAGCTTAAAAGTAAGACATCTCCCCAGGGGCATGACAATGATCGGCCTTCTGGGGGCAGGTACATGTTATTACAGTGTATGTTGTCAGCTCTGTTACATAATGTTTGTGTTTTCAAACTCAGTTATTGGCCTTTTAACTCAAAAACTGCTTCGCGATCATCTCTGAAAGGGTATAATTGAAGAGATTCTCTTTCCCAGTTCATCATTTATTCATGCATTCATTCGTAGTCAATTATTTTTAATCGCCCCAAACATTAGTCACTTGGCTAGATCTAGTGATCTCACGAAACGAAACGAAACAAAACAAAACGAAATGGCCTGCCTTCAAGAATTTTATAATGGAGTGAAGGATACATGAGAACTAGTCATTAAGGAACAATAGCTAGCATCAAGGTGTGTTCAGAATGAAGAAATAACCTGCCTAGAATTTAGGGGAGAAAGAAATTGAAGTTAACCAGTGTTCTGAAATTCAAAGAATGAATGGACTTGGGACAAAGTGGGGGGAGGTTCTCCAGGTGGAAGAAGTAGAACCCAAGACCCAGAGGTAGAGTTTAAGAATTTGGGGGTGGGGGTTTATAATGGATGGAGCTTGTTGCCCATTCAGACAATGGTGATAGGTAATAGGAAAAGTTAAGAGGACTTTGGGGTTTGTAAGCTAGGCCGCTAGATGGATGCTGATTCCATTGTTTGAGCTTTGGAAGCAGGAGGAGGGCAGGCTGGTAATAGAAGAGATATGAGTCTTTATGTGACCTGCCTGCAAGCCAGCCAAGGAGAGAAGGGCAGTGTTAGCTCCAGTAAAAGGTTTAGATTGAAAATATGCATTTGGGAATTAGGGTATTTCCTGATGGCTGAAGCCCAAAGAGGAAATAAAATGAGTTACTTGCGCATTTAATGGGTAGACTGAAGAAAGAAAAAGAGACCAGGGGACTCGATCTCTGGGGAGCAAAGAGAACATTTCCAGAAAGCACTGCAGAGCAATCTTGCAGGATTCGGACGGAAAAGAAGTTATTGAATTGAAGATCTATTGATAGGAGGTCATTCATAAATCTTTTTTTTAAAGGTTTATTTTTATTTATGCATACAATAAATGGGGTATAAGCCAGAGGTGTGGGGTGGTGAGAGGATTCACCAGAGACAGAGTGGGGAGCAAAACAGGCAGATCTGCTGAAATACACTGCTGAGGGGAGCAGCGGGTGAGACAGGAGAGGTCTGCTGCACCATGTGGGTAGCTCCCTGGCAGGCTGGGAATGGAGCTGGTGCTGCAGTGGCTGCGGATAGCTTTATGGCCTTGATAGCGCTGTTTTTAACCCCTGCACCACCAGGGAGGCCCTCATCCATAATCTTGACAAGAGAAGTCTCCATAAAAGGTGGTGGCAAAGTAAGACTAAAATGGCCTGGGAAGTAAATAGAAAGTACTAATGAAGAGTGGTTAACAAAAAAGTATTTTTTTCCTGAATCAAGAGAAAGGAGAGTAACTAGAGGAACAGCATTAATGTTTTTTCATTAACATTCAGGAACTAACTGAGATTTACTGAGAGCCCATTAAGTGCATCTAGATCTGAGATGCTTTCCTTATATTCTATATGTTACAATCTATTGGAGGACACAGATAAATAAGCAATCAATTGCAATAAAGTGTAATGTTGAGTTCTATCTTTGTATGATGGAGAATAGAGCATATGACATCAACAAAATAAGTAGGTTTCTGGAAAACTGTCTAGAGTAAGTGACATTTAAACTGGTGGCTGAAAGATGAGAATGGAGGTGGGGGAGCAGTTTCCAGGAAGAAAAGTCATGCATGTGCAGAGACTCAGAGGAAGAGAGAGACGTGCTGCAGGAGGAACTGAAAGTAATTCAGTCTGGCTGCAACTTAGAGTGGGGTGTGGTGATGTGTTTAGCAGGGAGCCATTGAAGTTTTAAAGCAAAGGAATGACATGTTCAGATTTGCATTTCATAAAGTTCTCCAACTGCAGTAAAACTAGAGAAAGGTAGAAAAATTCTAGCACGTCTTTTTAGACTCATAATTTGATTATTTAAACACCTTGTATGAGTCAAGGGCCAGGCAAGAATCAGCCATCATCCTCAAAGTGTTTAAGAGGACTCTACAGAACCAAGAGATCTGGTGGGAAGTTGAAAGGAAAAGAGATAAATACCCTGACTTCTTTTATTTTCTGCTTTCTGAACTCCTGCCGGTACCAACAGATACTAAAAGCTTGAGAAACAAATATATATTTGTGTGTATATACCTATATACACATGATAGTAACTTCCATGTTACTGAGTTATATACCTTTTATTATATAATATGTATTATTGAAATATGTATCACTCTATATAGACAGACAGATGGATAGATCTAGATAATCTCAAAAGAATCAGCCAAGGGAATTAAAAGTAGTAGCCTCTGAGGAGAGCAAAATGAAGGTGGCTTTTGTTGTTTGTAACAAACTCTGTTAAACAATTTGACTAAGTTGTGTACTTATATAGCTATACTATTTTTTTAAGATTTTATTTATTTATTCATACAAGAACTCAGGTACAGGTCCGAGGTGTGGGGGGGGGGGTGAGAAGATTCACCAGAGACAGAGTGGGGAACAGAACAGGCAGATTGAAATATACTGCTGAGGAGAGCAGCAGGTGAGTCAGGAGAGGTCTGCTGTGCCATGTGGTCTCCTCCCTGGCTGGGGATGGAACTCGTGCTGCAGTGGCTACTGATAGCTTCATAGGTTATGTCTTAACCCCTTGTGCAATCAGCGAGGCCCCAATATACTATTTTTTTAATTGTTGATATACAATAGAAAGTTGATAAAAAGTTATGCAGCACTAGGTACAAACACAGTTAACAGTGGTCACCTTGGAGAGTAGAATTATGATGGAGGGGACTGGATGAAATACAGAAATATTTCTGTACCTTTAAATACTGTTTGAAATTTCATCTCCATGAATGTTCAGGGAATAGCTATATTTATCTATCTATAGAGAGTGGTTATAAAAATGTCACAATAGTTGCCGTCTCATATCCACACCCTTGTGTAGTTTCCTCTTAGGTTGGCTGCACGTTTCATCACTTGACTCGTGATCACCAATGGGACAGTAACAAATAAGACAGATACTTGAAAAGTGGTTGTGCAATGGGGCTTTCTCTTGTGCTGCTCTTGGGACCCCTGACAGAGCCATGGGGTGAAGACTCAGGACAGTCTGCTGTAGGATGAGACCAAGTGGAGGAGATAAAATTGTTCTAGCTGAGACTATCTCAGACTTGCAAGTCCACAGTCGGTGTGGCAAATGGCCACAGATGCAGATGTGTGAAACCAGCAAGACCAGCAGCGGCAAGCTCCAATTCCCCACTCTCAGAAACATGAGTTTAAAAAGTTTGTGTTAAAAAAAAAGATTCGATGCAAAAACCCTGCTTAAATGCAGTTGGGAGGCTCGAAGAGTGTCCACAAAAGCACAGGCGGCAAACTACAGGGCACAACATGCCTTGCATCTCCAAAGGGAAGGGGTATTGCTTCCCTGTCCCGGCAGAAGGAAGGAGGCAACATTATCCAAAAGATCTTCCCCTAAAGGACATATAGGGGGTGCTGGCTTTTCAATGGGGGAGTACACATGAGTTTCACCATGAGACACCAAATTGTCTTTTTGTTGTTTCCAAATAAATCCATGTTCTTTTTTTTTTTTTTTTTTTTAAAAGATTTATTTATTTATTTATACAAGTACTGGGAACAGTCAGAAACACGGGAGGGTGACAGAATTCACCAGAGCCAGAGCGGGGAGCAGAACAGGCAGACTGACGAAGTACACTGCTGAGGGGAGCAGCGGGCACAGCAGGAGAGGTCTGTGCACCCTGTTGGACCCTCGCTGGACGGCCGGGAATCGAACGGGTACTCCACAGCCCAGCGCTCAACCGCTGCACCACAGGGGAGGCCCCTAAATCCATGTTCTTGGTGAAATGACTGAGTGGTTTTTTTTTTTTTGTTTGTTTGAGGTCAATACTTCCATGATTTAAAAGTAAGCAAAGTCAGAGGGCCAAGGAGCTTGCAAAATGTAGTTCATAGAGGATGGTCTACTGGGGCACAGAGCAGGACACTGATGTGTGGAAAGATAAAAGGGGACAGAAAGGTACCAGCACACACCTGATTGAGTCAGCATTCACTGTAAGAACCGAAAACCACTCTAGATATTTAAAAAAAAAAAAAACAAGGGATATCATTCAGGCCATTCAGTGCTTCTGAAATTCACAGAAAGGCTAGAGGAGTAGAAGTCTACACACTATTGTAGTCAAAGTCACATTACTTGTAGTAAACATTACCAATGTTCACTAATATCTGGCCCTGCTTTCCTTCATGGGCATATGGGGAATTTACATTTCCTGATCCCCTTACAGTTAGTGGAATCATGTGACCAATTCTGGCCAACAAAATGGGAGAAGTAATGCTTCCCTGCTGGTATGAGAGATGAAAAGCCTTTGAACAATTCTTTAGAGTTTCTCTTTCCTGTCACACTAGTTATAGAGGAGACCTTGGGTGAAAATGTAGTAGCCACAGATTGAAGCAGCTCAGATCACTGGGTCAGTACAGGGGGAACAATTGCCCACACCTGCAGTAAAGTTATTGTCAGTGAGAAAGAAACTTGTTGCTACGGCCACTGCCACTACCACAACTCTACATGAGGAGTCTGGATGCCACAAACATGCCATCACACCTTGCTTGCAGGTACCACAGCAGCAGGAAGATAACCTCCATTTCATTTATACCTGTTTTTTTTTTTTTTTTTTTCATAGGTGCATCTATTAGAATAACAGACTGGAAGTTTATCATCTGAAGTAGTGGATCTAAGTATGCGTTCCAACACCTATATTGAAAATTCCTGAAATGCAAGATGGTTTGCCAATCATCTTCTCTTTCTTCTAATCTAGCCCATCACTTGGCATTAATAGTATTTAATAAATGTTCCTAATTTGTGATCTCAATTTATGGATCAACCCTAAATTGATAAGTATCAGACATGTGCTAACACTGTTTATGTCAGAGATTCAACAGTAGTACTCTCACTATGAGAAGGGAGCATTGGGGGTCTCCAAAAGAAGGGCAGAAGAAAGAGTAGCCATACCAAACAATTAGAGAATAATTATCTAAATTAGAGTTATATTCAGCTACAAATAGAATTCAAAACAATAGTGGCTTAAATGTGACAGAAGCTCATTTCTTTCTTAATTAAATAAAGTCAGGAAGCAAACCATTCAAAGCTATTATGAGAGTTCCATGGTCATCAGCAACTCAAGCTGTGTTGCTCCATCATCCTGAACATGTGATTTTCAACTTGTGATCTAAGATGGCTGCTATATCTCCAGCCACCATTTCTCAATTCCAGCCAGCGAAAAGATGTAAGGAAGAAGCATGTGGCCCTTCCCTTTGAGGTCATTACTTGGAATATGTACACTCCATTTTTACTTAAATCCCATTGGCTAATGGAGTGTGAATAGAACTGTTGGCACCAATTCCAAACATGGCGCAAAGAACCATTCCCCACACACTCCTCTGTCTCTTCTGACATCTGCAGTTTGATTTTGATGTCAAGGGAAACCTTAGAAGTTATGTGTTGGAGATGACAGAGCCCTGACAAGCCTGGGATTATCTCTAGGCTCGTGTGATTACTCTCTGACCCTCTCCACACCTGACCCAGAACACTGACACTGAACTGTTAGGTGAAAAAAGGCCACAATTTTACTGTGGCATTTTGAGGCATGTTTGTCAGAACAGCTGCCATTATCTTAGCTAATATAGAAATTGTTACAGACATAGCATGCTATTATAAAAATCTAAAACTAGTGAGGCAGGCAATAGATAACAAAAGACTATTATTATTACAGGTGGGAAAATGGAAGCCCGTGGTGATACAGTTGGTAGAAGAGCTACCTGTCTATGGTGGAAGATTATTGGGTCTCTGGTGTTGCACATAATGTTCATTTGTAGAGGTGTGAATCTATACTCCTAAAACATGGTATTGTATATCGCTACCTGAACATAATTAAGAAAAAAGAGTTGCCTTTGAAAACTGCAGCAGCAAGTAAGGCACCTACAAAGATGTTCGAAAACAGAACGTCAGCAAGTTGTGTTTACTGGACACATGTAACTCTAATAACTTCTCAATAAGCTCTTATGAGTCCTCTCCTCTCTACTGTTCCTGCTAGAATCCTAATACAGAGCTTCATAACCCATTATCTGAAGTATTGTAATAACTAGCCTTCTAACAGTTCCCTGCCCACAGCCTCTTCCTGACCTGATATATTTCAAACACTCCTGTCAGATTAATGTTCCTGCTGAACAGCTCTGATTATTCATTCTCTTGCTCAAATGCTTCACAAGCTACAAAATAAAGTCTAGACTCCCCAGTTAGCATTTAAAACTGGGTGCTGGCCATAATGTAGGCTTCTGAACTGGTTTTCAAAGCTATTTTTTCCTTTGTTTCAATCCAGTCTTCTCCTTCCTATCTTTGCGCTTTCCTGCCTTTATTCTTTGACTTAAGACAGAAATGACCTTTCTTCCTTCTCTGCATTTGGCAGTTTCCTTCAAGGCTCAAGGTCTAAGTCAATGCCACATTCCCACAAACTCTTCTCTTAATGTCTCATCTGGAAGCAATTGCTTCCTCCTCTGAAGTATTTTGGTAGTTATATAAATGCTTCTTTCTAGCTTTCCTCCAAGTTTTATTTTCCCTACCCTCAAATCATTGAGAAGATTCAACTCAAATTGAATTGTTGCTTATTAAGCAACTGAAGGAATAAACAGGTAAATATTTAGTAAGGAGTTGATATTAAAGACATAGAAAGAGTTTATACAACTCAACAAAAAGAAAACAAACAACCCCTTCAAAAAAATTGGAGAAGAGCTAAACTCGCACTTACCCAAAGAAGACAAGAAGAGGGCCAACAGACATATGAAAAAATGCTCATCATCACTTATCATCAGGGAAATGCAAATCAAAACCACAGTGAAATACCACCTCACACCTGTGAGAATGGCCCATATCGAAAAAAAAAAAAACAATATAAAACAAAAACAGAAACAAGTAATGCTGGAGAGGGTGTGGAGAAAAAGAGACGCTGCTGGTGGGAATGCAGCCCCCAGGAAAAGAAGCGTGGAGATTCCTCAATAGACTAAAAATAGATCTACCACAAGACTCAGCAATTCTACTCCTAGGTATCTATCCAAAGAGCATAAAAAAAGGAAATCTACACTCCTATGTTTGTGGTAGCACTATATACAATGCATAATGTATACACTATACATTACACACAATGGAATACTACTCAGCAATCAAAAAAGATAAACTCATGCCATTTGTGGCAACATGGGTAGAACTGGAGGGAATTATTCTAAGTGAAGTGAGCCAGAAGGAGAAAGATAAATACTATAGGGTTTCATTTATATGTGGAATCTAGGGAAGCCAAACAAAGGATCAGACAAAAACAAACTGTAAAACTGACCCTTGAAAGTAGATAATAGATCTGAGACATCCAGGAAGGGAGAGGGAGGCAGAGGGAAAGCAGAGGACAGGTAGGGAGGAGAACGTGGTGGAGTGTGGTGGAGCACTGTGGGCACTTTGGCGGTGGGAAATCTATGGTGACCACACCTGAGAGGGGAAATCCTATATTGTGAGAAAACAAATAAGGATGTTTAAAAAATAGAAAAAAGGAAACAGGTAAATAATAAATAAAATGCATTTAAGGTAAATAAGAATTTATATAAATGAAGGCATGACCTAATACATAGAAAAATACTGCCCTTGATATTGTAGACACCAGTAAAAAAGAAAAGAGAACATAGAAAAGAAAAAAAAATATTTATAACCTAGGCAACATAAAAAAATCTTGTTTACTGAAACACATGAAATAGCAAGTGTTTATTTAGCTTTCATCTGTGTTAATTCTTTAGAGGCAAAGCCATTGTGATGATCTACATTTCCCACCTAACCTGATTTTGGCAAACTGTAGGCACTCAAATGCTTGCTGAACGAATGTGTGAGAGTGAGTCTAGACCTCTGCTGTCCAATATGACAGCCATTAGCCACATGCATCTTTTTACATTAATTAGAATTAAATACCATTTAAAATTCCAGTTCCATAGTCACACCAGCCACATCTCAAGTGTTCAATAACCACATAATGATTACAGATAATATAGTGACCAATAAAGCAGAAAACACTTCCATCACTGCAGAAATTTCTATTGGGAAAAAAAAATTCAGTTTTTTTTTTTTTTTTAAACTGGTGATGGTCTAAATGATTTCCCTCATTTTGCAGAACAGAATATGCTCAGGGAAGTTGTCATTTGCTCAAAATCAAACCATCAAAGAAGAACTGGGATTAACTCCTAATTGTCTGTGATAGCATACAAGGTATGGCTTTTGTCTTATGGCTGCCATAGATACTACTTTATCTTTGTATTATAATTGATCAATTTGCATGTTTTATAAATAAAAAATATAACCAGTAAAAAAGTGTATCCATAAGTTCTATCTTTGGAGTAAAAGGAGAAAATACACTGATCGTTAACATACACTGATTTTTAACATTCATTTTAAACAAAATATTGTAGTGTTCTTGTCTTGTGCCAATTTAATTAAAAAAATAGAATAATTCTGGCCTAGTGGTTGTTTTTCAATTTGTTTCTTTAGGCATTTTTAAAATTTACTAATTTATGAAAATAATTTGGACCCAGATCAACAAATTAGTAAGATTTTTTCATACTTTGGATTCAAGGTTGGTTGAATTCTTAAAAGATTTTCTCAGTTTTTTATTTTTGAGAGCACCAATATTTTTGAAAAAGGAAATCCAGTTTTGCCTTATAGAAATAATGATAAAGCGGGGAGTAAGTGATCATTCCCCTTGCTGTCTTAACATTAGACTATGAAGGAATCAAGAAGAGAAAGGACCAAAATGGGTGTTTAAGGATCTCCCAAATGCTGTCAGTTAAAGGCACGTGGGGCCATCACAAGGGCTGAGCTAGTTATATCCTGTCTGGAAAGAAGTTGGTGAATAAACATTGTGGTTTTTGAAAGAAAAGTGCACAACCTACTGTTTGTTTTTAAGAACCACAAGGGCAATTTGTCATATTTCTGTAAAATTTTGAAAGTAGGTAAAAAAGAACTAGTGATTAAAGAAAAAATTAAAGTAGGCACCTCAAGAGATAATTTTTTTTAAGTCTTTATTCATCTATCAGGCAGATTAGCATGGAGGACAATTAAATGTCAGTAGGTGGGTATCAATAAAGACCCTGTATAACCACAGAATTAAAGAAAGGAGTGTATTTTTGTAGCCGTAGTTCAGTTGATATGAAGTAAAAGGGCTTTTGCTTGCCTGGGAATGTTATTCAAATGCCTATTTATTTCTCCTCTCATCCTTAATTATGGTAATCCAATTTGGTTTCAGGCTTCAGAAAATTAAAGTAAATAACTGATTTAACAGTCATAGAATATGCTTTTCAAACAACCCATTATAGTGGTGTTTTCCAAAGATTAATGATATACAGAAAATAATGACATGGACTCCCAGTGCTAACTTAAATTATTATAATTATAACATTTCCTAAATGTATATAAACATAAAAACCAGATATGACTTTATGTGACCATAAAACAGTATAAGTGGATAAATCAAAGACCCTATAATGTCCTAAGCCAATGTTTCAAATTAATGACAATATTTGAATGTTCTTTCATACAGCAAGCGTTTAATGAGGGCCTACTCTGTTCCAGGTTCACAGTATGTAATTCTCACTGGTATAACAAACACATCCCAAATTTCAGCAACTTTAGAAAGATTTATTTATTTATTTATTTATACAAGCACTGGAAACAGTCAGAAGCGCTGGAGGGTGAGAGAATTCACCAGAGCCAGAGCAGGGAACAGAGCAGGCAGACTGATGAAGTACACTGCTGAGGGGAGCAGCGGGCACAGCAAGAGAGGTCTGTGTGCCATGTTGGACCCTCGCCCAGCAGCCGGGGATCTAACCAGCACTGCAGAGGCTGTGGGCAGCTTCACAGCCCAGCGCTCAACCGCTAAATGCTTATGTGAAGTAAGTCTCTCACAAATCAACAAATACCATATGATTCCATTCATATGAGTGGTTAGATTCATAGAGACAGAAAGTAGAGTGTGATGGCCAGGGGCTGGGGGAAGAGGGAGTGGGAAGTTATTATTTAATGTGTATGGAGTTTCAGTTTGGGATGATGGAAAAGTTCTATAGACAGGTGATGGTGGTGGTTACACAACAATGTTAATGTACCTTTAGTATCAATGAACTGTACATTTAAAAATGGTTAAGATGGTAAATTTTATGTTATGTATATTTTACCACAATTTAAAAAATAAGAAAAAAAAATCACAAGAAATTAATGCTAATTTCTCACTCACAGACCTGGTCAGTGGGGAGAATAAATCAGGGGACTCTTCTATAATTTTGAAACAGGGGCAGAGAAGGCCAGAAAATGGCAAAAAGGCAGGAGGCCAGATGAAAGGATGAAACGGCCATCCACCTGCCTGAGCTCTGAGAGCAGAGAGCCACCAACAAGCCCCAAAAGGCCAAAAGGCCAAAAACCAGAACCAAGGGCTATAGCAATCCAACACCCACACAATAGGGGCCTATGAGCTATAGCCTAACAAAGGACAGTGCCTGATAAGAGGACAGGTCACTGTCTGTGGATTCTCACCCAGCATACAATCTCAAGGAACTGCACAATTGCAAGAGACCTCAGGCTCCAGGAGCAACAAACACGGGATTTATTTAACAAACCAGGGAAAAACAAAGAGTTACTGAAACCAAAAAATGGCCATTTACCTCACCTGAAGCAGTGTCCAGTGTTTTCAAGTCCTAAACAAAAAGTATCTAAGATGGCGTCTTTCCCACCACTGTGGCCTGGAGCATGTGGCAACCAGACTCCAGGCCAGGTTCTTACTCACAAAGGCAACAGAAGACATAACAGGAGATGCTACTGGAGCAGTTGAGATGCCCCCAGCACAGCACGAGACAAACGACACTCAAAACAGCAGCTGTAGCAGCTAAATGACACGACAAATGGCCATACTCACAGCTCAGGAAGGTGCCTGGCTCCAGCTCCAGGTCTTCTCCTTCTCTGCCAGACTGTAATGGCAGCAAAACCAGGAACGGTTTCAGTCGCTCAGCTACTTGCAAAACCCAAACTTTTCCTCTATGAGGTTGGCTGCTGGGGGCTGCTCCAGGTCCTTCAGAAGCCCTTACCAACCTTCTGGAAGATCGGTGTGGTGGGGCCCAAAATCACTGACCCCAGTATCACTGAAGATCTGAAAATTCTGAATCCCAAATGCTGAATACTCAAATGCTGAATCCCCAACTCTGAATCCTGGGGCTGCTTCTGCAGTCCCCTATATTTCTTATCAGAGTCTCCACCCTAAAATGTGATACTTTTTAGCATTTTCCCTGGGGCTATCTATCTTCACCAGCACCCCCCCTCACCAACACCCCCCTGTTATAGGGACACCACCTATAACAGTCTTTGGCTTCAGCCATGGGTTACTCTATGAACTAATAAGGTATTTTTTCCATTCACACCCAATATATAATATTAGAGCAAATGTACTGCATAAATACTTCCAGGTGGGGAAGGGGAGAAAGGAACATATTAGCCCACTGCAAACAGAAAATTCTGGAGGAAGCTATGTGATGGCAAGTTGAGAAAGTTCATAGACTAAATCCTGTTTCAAGCTCTGTGAGAAGCTCTGTTGTCCATTGTCCTATGCGGTCACTGGCTCAGTCCTCTGGAAGTTTTTCCCCTAAAAACCACATTTGAAGTGGGCATTGGGAAGCATGACTTTCTTGAGGTGAGTACAGTTTTTGATACAGGCTCATTGTTTCTTTAGCAATATAGTGCCCCAAACTGAAAGAATTCTTATATATTTGCTTCCAGTCAGTTTCATATGTCAGTAACACCAAAGTTCTCTACTAAAGACAATTCTGGACCCGAATTTCTCTGCTTTTCAACCCCAATTCCTCCCTCTCTTTCTCTCAAGTTAAAGGGCCCTCAGACTTAATGTGAAGACCACACCCTAAATCTGAGTTCACTGCAAGACTGAGTTTTAATGGCCTCTTGTTATTCAAGAGTTTTTTCAATCCTATTCCTACTCTTTGAAGTATAGAGCAGTTTTTCCAGTTCCTTGAAGCTCTGAATTTCTGTACTCTTTATATTTCTTTTTATTGATGTTCATAAACCAGCTAATTATTGCATGAGCTCATTTCACTTTTCTGATAGTAAAAAATTTATTCCAGTATTATAAACCTCTATGATGGAAAGAATGGTGGTACTTTCAACAAATTTAGGGAATGAAGGAAGAGAAACAGATTAAGAATAATGAAGAAAATATGCTCTGGTAAGGAAGAAGTACATTTACACTGTATCTACAAATATATATATGTTGTATATATTTATTAAAACACAAGGGCTCAGGCTACTTATATTCAATGTTGTTCCCTTTGTTAAATATATTTTTTTTTTCTCAGATTGATGAGTTGGAGAAATGCCTCTTGTAACCTTAAGCTGACCTTCTTGTTTAGCCAAGTGTCTGAGGTATATAGATTTTTTACAGCTTCTAAAATCCTTAGGCAAGGAGATTCCTAAAATAGCACAAAAGATCATTATCTTTAACAACAAAAAAGTGCTCATTCACCAATGGACATTTTAAGCTTTTAGCTTACGTATTCTTTAAACACTGAAATTTAGGGGCTTTCTAGATTAAATCTGCTGTGGTTAATATGTTTCAAATAAATAGCTCATAGAGAATTACTGTCATTATCATGATTAATGCAATCAAATATAATTGCTCCATTGGAAAGCACAATCTATATTTGTATAGTCTTTCTAAGAAGGAATATTTGGGGTTTTACAGAACTGGTGCAGATAAAAAAATGTTTTAAGGGTTTAACAATTATTTTACTAGAGTTCTTTTTAAATAGGTACATAGGGAAAATCTGTTAGAACTGTGTTAACCATATCCGTGGTTTTACAATTTCAATACATAGGTCTGACACTTTTGGTGGAACCTTTAATAGTCATTTTAGATATTAAGAATCCAAACCTTTCAGGAAAGGTAATTTTTCTTTTTTGTTTGAAGAGGAAGAGGGCCAAGACTTAGAGTATGTTAAGACACTCAGTGTTATTTCTTTTCTTTAGCTAGTGCTTCAAAATATTAGCCAAGAAGATGGAGACTGCTGAATGGGAAGAGCAGGGCAGCTTAGAAGCTTGCAAGTCAGTTTGGCCAAAGGTGACTGTAGCAAAACCTCACTCGATGGTTCTATTGTGAAGTAAAGAACCAGAACAATTTAGTGTGGATGAAAAAGAAAATTTTACCTCCAATGAACTATAGGAAAAGAAAAAGGTAAATGCACAACTAATTTAAAGTTCGATCCCCCGCCAGGGAGATAACCACATGGCCCAGCAGACCTCTCCTGTCTCGCCTGCTGCTCCCCTCAGCAGCGTATTTCAGTAGATCTGCCTGTTCTGCTCCCCACTCTGTTTCTGGTAAATCCTCTCACTCCCTGGCACTCTGGCCTACACCCCAGTTCTTGATGCATAAATAAATATAAATAAGCATAAATCTTAAAAAAAGTTACTTCAGAATTATCCAGTGATTTGCTTCAACTTTTGGCTTTTTGAGCAGACCTCTTAACACATTGATGCCGGAATTGTCAGGCCTAGTCTCCCAGCCAGGAATGGATTCCAGGCTGCAGGGCAGCGCTGAGCCCCAGCTGCTAGACCCCCCACGGGTTGGTGTCTCACGAAGCCGCAGCAGGAACTTCGCAGACGCTCAGGCAAGCAAGCGAGAAGAGGCAGTTTGTTTAGAAGATGAAAAAGTTTATTGAGGAGAAAAAGAACAGAAATAAAGTGGGACTCCCAGACCAGGGAACCAGGCCTGGGAGGGGCAAGGAAGCCAAAGTGGAGTCGTGTCTGAGGGAATATATACCTTTTTCCCTCATTATTCTAAAGTTTCACCAGTCTCTCTGTGATTGGTTAGTTCTCGGCTGTCTCACTTAATTTGCAACTGAGTGGGGATCTTCACATTCCTTATCTAACAGCTTTCTCTTTCCCCATTAGTTGCATCTTTAAATTTATGGCCCAGTCTTCTGGATGGGCATCCCTGCATTGAAGTTAAACAGCTGCCCTTCTAATGTGTCCATAAATTAAACCACTCTCCATTTCTCCAATCTCCGCCTCCCTTTACCACCTGAAGGAAACCAGGACTAGCATTAACAGTATTAATATTATTCGTGGTCCTGGGGTGTTTGTTTTCCTAATGGAATTGGTTATATTTCTTTGGTTGTCCTTATCTCTGAAGCCTCCCTAAATTCTCCAGAGGTCCCCTCCTGCACTGTCCCTAAAACTTCCTAATAACCCTAGCTTGCCCTGTCTCAACATTATCTTAGCTAATTAAGCAGTGCTATTTGTGGAACCCTTTTCTTGGGGTTGGGGGAGGCAAATATAATGATCTTGCAGTAATATAATAGTCCTGAGCTGGAGCAAGACCGATGATGCTCCCCTACCACATGAGTTGTTAGTGAATAGGGTATAGCTGTTATGTGGTATAGAATGGGCAAGGGTAGGAGGAAAGACGTCCCATCTGTCTTTGCTAGTCAAGAATGGCATTTGCTATTGAAGAATACAGATGTACTTTGGCTAACACTGTAGATGTGTGCTGGACAAATTACATGTAGCCTGATTTGTTTGGCTGTTGTTAATCAAATCTGACTAGCTATGTTATATTTTCATAATTCCTTTTCTTTCCTTTCTGATTTATCATTAATTGGCAGAGGTTTCTAAGAATTTGAGTCTAAATTTCTCTGCTACTTCCTATCTCTCCTGTAGTTAGGCCATGCTTTGTTAATCCCAGTATATCTTTTTTTATTTTATTTTATTTTTTATTTTTAAACAATATTTGCTTCCCCCCACCCTCAATCCCAGTATATCTTTATTGGTTATGATTTTTAAAATTCTTTTATAACGTGAAAAATGGCTCTTTCCTCTGCCTTCTCAATTTTAAACATTGCACATCTGTATTCTGTAATAATGACAGTAATTATATCAACAGACATTTGATATACTCAGCATTTGTTCTGGTGTAAGCACTTTTATGTATTTATTTATTTAAACCTCACCACTCAGAGAGGTCGATAATAGTCTTCTATTTTGTAATCGAAGAAACTGAGCAGATGAAGCAACTGTCTCAAAGTTACACCATCAGTAAATAGCAGAATCCCTGTACATCAAGGTTTTCTAAATGAGGTTCAAAACTGAGTCAAATTTGGAAGGTTTTATATTCATGTGTATATAATTCGTTAGTACATGCTAATTTTTTTATTCAACAAATATGTGTTGAGTTCCCACTCATTGCCACCCATGGGACACCAGTGGGGCATGTGTTTGGCAGCTCAAAGGTATGAAACCTTGGTAAGAATGAAGGTATGAAGCCTTGGGGTCATTTAAAGAAAAAATCATGCCTATGTTTTTGTCTACACTGCACAACCTTAGCAGAAAGAGGTTAGAGTTATGCCATTGGTAGATCACATCAGTGCCTGTTTACACGACTCTGCTGCTCTTTATCTTTCTTTCATCTCTGACTCAGCCCTCCCTTGGCTGATCAAAGGCCACTGGACTAGGCACTTCATAATTGAAATGAGATTACATTGTGATTAACAAAGGAAAATTTTCATTAACTAAGAATGAATCTGTTCTGCAGAGCTGGTTTGATCAGGCTTTCAGAAAGAAAAGAATGCGTTTGTTTTCTGTTCTCTGCTTAAAAGAGTTTATAGTTGTGGGTAAGAGTTTCTTGTTTTAAGCAGTCTCACTGATTACTGAGTGAGAACCCACACAGAGCCGTGAATGCAGTGGGTGAGGTAGGAAAGTGATTGTTGGCTCATCAACTTTTCATTTGTGTGACTTTGGGGAAGTCACTTAACTTTCCTGTGTTCCGTTTCCTCATCTTAATGTGACAATGTATGAGAACACCTTACAGAGCTGCTGAAAGGAATAAATGAATTAATATATGTAAAGTACGTAGAGGAGTTCCTGACCCACAGTAGGCATTATGGGCTGTTATTATTCTTACTTTTAAAATATTATTGTAGACTGAGGAAACTCCACACAGCTCTCCATAGTGGTTGCACCAGTTTGCACTCTCACCAGCAATGCAGGAGAGTTTCTCTTACTCCACATCCTCGCCAACATTTGTTGTTGCTTGTTTTTTTGATATGTGCCATTCTCACTTGTGTGAGGTGGTATCTCAATGTGGTTTTTATTTGCATTTCTCTGATTATAAGGCAAAACCTGGAAACAACCCAAATGCCCCAAAATAGATGACTGGATCAGGAAGATGTGGTATATATACACAATGGATATTATTCAGCAATCAAAAAAGATAAACTCATGCCATTCGCAGCAATGTGGATGGAGCTAGAAGGAATTGTGCTCAGTGAAATTAGCCAGAAGGAAAAAGAAAAATATCGGATGGCTTCACTTATAGCAGGAATATAGGGGAATATCAGTGTAAAAGATAATAACAGTACAAAACACAACAAAGCAAAAATGGACAATTATAAATCAGAGACATCCTGCAGGGGAGGAGGGAGAGGGATCAGAGGGAGGGAGGCAGGAGCACAGGGGACGGAGGTGATGGTGCACAGGTGCATTGGTGAAGGAAACTCTATGGGGACTACACCTGAGGGGGTTGGGGACTACACCTATGGGGACTACACCTGAGGGGGTTGGGGGGGAGCCAATATTGTTTAAAAATGAACAATGAATAATGATTGTACTTTTACCTGGAGCACATGAAAAGGCTCACAACACATTTTAGAATTATAGTCAACAGGGCTTTGGAGGGGATGACTGGAAAGGAAGAGGGCAAGAATTGCTCCCGGTTTCTGTCTTGGACAGCTGGATAGAATTGAGATTCCTGAGACTGGGGGCAGGAATTGAATAGAGGCTTCATAGAGATTATTAGTTATTAATATACAAAGGCTGCATTTAACAGCATTGAAAGATTTGGACAACACAGGAATGTTTTTTTCCTGAAATTTAAAGTGCTCTAAAAGAAAGATACCTCTGACCCTTTGCCCTAGCATTTTAGAAAACAGAGAGTAGGTTATTATGTGAAAATATGGTTTTTCTTTCAAGAACCAAGAATGACTGCAACAGGCAATCAATTCTTGTATAATAAACATTGTCAGAAAAAATGGTATAATGTTAACAGTTCTAAAACTAACATTGTCACCTTTGATAGATGTCCTTTTATAATTTAATTATTGTATGTTTAATAAACTACATAATAAATTTAACCAGTCCTTGGACCTTTTTCAAAAGCACACACACAAATGCACAGGTAAAACTTTAGCACTTACTGGTTTAAGTACCTTGAATGGTTTGCCACTTTATCTCTGCAGTAGTAAGTTGATCTTTGTAACCAGGGTAACAGCACGATTTCCATCCCAAAGATATACTGTGAAGATAAAAGAAACCTTTGTTTTTTGTTATTAACTCCCTATTTTCTTCCCTGCCCTCTGACACAATCAGTGGTGAGACCAAGAATTTCTCTTTTCCTTGAGATCTTTCCAAAAGCTCTTTATCAAGCCTCCACACTGCCTTCCTCTGCCCCGTTTTGCTAGGATTGGAAGAGCATTGGTTTCTGATGCTAGGGTTGACAATGATTAAGTGGCTATGGGCCATTTTTATTTCATAGTCCTAGTCCTTAGTCCTAGAATTGTGTAGAGACTATAAAAGTGGTAACCAACCCCTCATCACCAGAACTTCCTCCCAGTTCTTTCTTGAAAGCACTCAAAAGGGAAGTTGGGTTTGTGAGAGTGGGGAGAAGCAGGTTGTTTCCCGAGACAGCCTTGTTTCCAGTTACACCATCCACCAGGACTGGGGCCTCATCTAGGGTTAATGATTACAGAATTCCATTGTTACGAGCATTCTTTTAGATAAAATATAAATCTCCTACTATTTAGTGACAGATGTTTGGCTTGACATGTTTCTTTTGCTTTTGGCAAACTCATAAAGCCAATCCACATATTCCAGAAAGGAGAAAATAAGGTCAAATGCTAAAATACTGGACTAACTTTCTGGCAGCTGACAGGTGGATGGGAGAGAAGGTCTTTGCTTTCAAATAGAGACTACTTTGGACGATTGAGGAACATTCTGAAATTCATATGTTACATACACGGAAGCTAAAGTGCTCAGAACTAATGCTGAATGTTATTTCACATCATTTTATTTTTTTATTGAATAGCGATTAGCTGGTGATGCCTGCTTTGAAAATTTCCAGGGCTAATAATATTTTGGTGCTTTGGGGAATCTATTCAATATCTCTTTATGTGCTAGAGAGAACCAGGAACTGTTTATTCTTTTAAAATTTACTTTTTCAATTTTCATATCTACCGTAAAAATAATACTGAAGAATTTCTACTGAAAAACAATAGCTCTCTGGCCCACTTCTCAGTCCACTTTCCAGAGGCAAACCATTCTCCTTTATTGGGTTAACAGATTAAAGTTATTTTTAATAATGAATGATATTTTACTTTTTTATTCTTTTAAACCTCCTCTTGAGAAGTTACAAGTGCAAGTACTCTGGTATGTATCTTTTTTTTTTTTTATTCCTGGTATGTATCTTTCAAGTCTCTGTGTCTATGCTTATGACAAACATTCACACACACACAGGTGGGAGAGACTTTTTAAAAACTTTTTCTTTTAAGTATTCCAGTGATTACTTCCAAGTTTTCAATTATAGGCTGTTACTACCATGTCTTTGATTTCCAATTTAAAAGACATTATCTGGGGTCACCCTGGTGGCACAAGAGGTTGAGATGCAACCTATGAAGCTGTCTGAGCCCTCTGCAGCATGAGTTCGATCCCCCAGCCAGGAGAAGCCCACATGGCGCAGCAGACCTCTCCTGACTCCCCCACTGCTCCCCTCAGCAGTGTACTTCAGTCCGTCTTCCTATTCTGTTCCCCACTCTGTCCCTGGTGAGTCCTCTCACCTTCATGTCTCTGGCCTGTACCCTGTCTCTTGTATTCATAAATAAATAAATCTAAAAAAAAAAAAAGACATTATTTACCATTTATATTAAAACCAAGGATTTAGCTATCATTTCCTGATCTTGGTTGTTAGTTTTATTTTTTTATCTTTTTTCCCCTCTCAAACTCTATTGATTTACCAATCATTTTTATTTTTATTTTTTATTTATTTTTATTTTTAAAATTTACTTGTTTATTTATACAAGCACTGGATACAGTCAGAAGCATGGGAGGGTGAGAGAATTCACCAGAGCCAGAGCGGGGAACAGAACAGGCAGATTGACGAAGCACACTGCTGAGGGGAGCAGCGGGCACATCAGGAGAGGTCTGTCGCACCATGTGGGACCCTTACCAGTGGCCAGGGATTGAACCTGTGCTTTAGAGGCTACAGGCAGCTTCGCAGCCCAGAGCTCAACCGCTGCACCACCAGGGGAGGCCCATCATTTTTAAAAGATATTTTTTTGAGTGTAAAACTTCCCATCTTAACATTCATCCATTTTGCCCCAAAAGACTATATCATCTTTTTTTAAACAGTGAGTACAACCCCACTGAGTGTACATCTCACAATTTCTTTACCCAGTCATCAGTTGGTGGCCAATTAGGTTGGTTCCATGACCTGGCTATTGTGAATAAGGTTGCTATGAATATAGGAGTGTGCATATCTTTTCATATTAATGTTCTTATAGTGTTTGAGTAAATACCAAGTAGTGGTATTACTGAGTCATAGGTATTGTTTTTTTTTTTTTAAAGCAATATCCACATCATTTTCCATTGAAGTTGCACCATATTGCATTCTCACCAAGAGAGGACATGTTTCTTTTTCTCCACATCCTCGCTACATTTGTTGTTTCCTGTTTTTTGATAGAGGCCATTCTCACAGGAATGAGGTGATAACTCATTGTGGTTTTGCTTTGCAGTTCCCTAATAATAAGTGATGTTCAGCATTTTCTCACTGCCTGTAGGCCGTCTGAATGTCTTTGCAGAAGTGTCTATTCAGGTCTCTTGCCTACTTTTTTTTACTGGCTTATTTGATTTTTGGTTGTTAAATTATATGAGTTCTTTATATATTTTGGAAATTAATGCTTTGTCAGACATGTGATGTACAAATAATTACTATAGTTTTATTCTCAGTTTCTTTTTATTTCTATATAGTATGTTTAAACCTGTAGGTTTTATTCCATCAACTGTACATAATATCTCTTGACTCTTAAGTTATACTAATTTATTTAATGATTATTTACTAAGCACGTACTATGTTCATAGGCCCAACTCTGTGTATTAGTGCACAAAACAAAGATTCCAGCCTCTTTTGGACTTATATTCTAGTGTGGGGGAGGATTGTTAAGATATATAAATTATATTACAGACATTGAAAATAATATAAAGTAGAACAAGATGAGAGGGATCAATAGCCAGGGAGGAATGGTCACATTTGGCTCATTGAAAGGTGACCTTTGAACAAAAACTTCAGGGCAAGGAGAAGTTATTCACATGAGTATCTTAGGGAAGACTTCCAGACAGAGGGAAGAGATGTGATGCATAGGGTTGTGTCAATAGTTAACAACACTGTGCTGGGGCCTCCCGGGTGGTGGCGCAGCGGTTGAGTGCTGGTTTGTGAAGTTGCCCGCAGCCTCTGCAGAGCCACTTCAATCCCTGGCCCCACAGCCTCTGCAGCGCCAGTTCGATCCCCGGCCATGGGCTGGGGTCCCACATGGCGCAGACCTTTCCTGCCGCCCGCTGCTCCCCCCAGCAGTGTACTTTGTCAGTCTGCCTGCTCTGCTCTCCCTTCTGGCTCTGGTGAATCTCTCACCCTCCCGTGCTTTTGACTATACCCAGTGCTTGTATAAATAAATAAATAAATAAATCTTTAAAAAAAAAAACCAAAAAACTGTGCTGGACATTTAAAAATTTGCTGGACATTTAAAAATTTGCTAAGGTAGAGCTCATGTAGCCTCACCATAATAACAAAATTAATTCGTTATTAATTTATATTATTGTAATGTTTGGTGTTCTTAAATGTAATGATACTGTCTCTAGATGATTTTTTTTCCATTTATTTGCTTGGAACTCATTTATTCCCTTAACTAGTAGTACTTATGGCTTTAAATATGCAGGATGATTCATATAAATACATACATTTTAAAAAGCTCTTTAATTTCTCCCTGATTTTTCTTTTTGGAACTTCATTTGCCACATATTGGGGCTTCTGGATTTGTTTGATATTTTCTCTAAAGTATTCTCTTTTTACGTTTTGCTTTATTTTCTAGGACATGTACTAGACTTTATCTTTCAACCTTTCTGATTTTTTAAATTTCAGCAATCACAGTTTAATTTCCAAGAATTCCTTTTTCTTTTGAAGTTTTATTTTGGTGTGTGGGTGGGAGGTTGAAGTGGGAGGTAAAGATATCCAGTTTTAACTTGTCAAAGCAATATCTTTTCAAATATCTCCAATAACACTAAAGAAAATTAGTTTAATTTTCTACTCTATAGATAGTCTCTCTTCTTTTTTATATTGTTTGTTTTCTTTCTTGAGGTATTGTGATTTTTAGATGCTCATCATGTTGAAAATGGACTGTTCTAGATAACTTTTATGATTTCTATACTGTTATAAATATATAGGTCTGTTTTCTGTGGAACAGCTCTGTATATATGGAAGGATAATTGCTTATGGAAATGCTAGTTACCTAAACAAACCTCCAAATTGCAATGATTTTATCAAACAAATGTTTGTTTTTCATCTGTAGCATAGTCCAAGTTAGATGCTCCTAATTAGCAGCTGGTGGCCTTCTTGCATGTGATGACTTACAGACCCTGTACTCACTAGTAGATGAATAGTTAGTTAGATGACTACTAGACAGATGACTACTCCTGGGTGCAAGAGAGGCTGCAAAATGAAGCGGCACCATAGAGCTTGGAACACAAAGCCTAAATTCTTGGTGGACAGCCAACTACTGTTGCTATAAATAGATTTACCCACCGGTTGTCCTCATTTTAGGGTAAGAATTGGAGTCTTTGGTTTGCTGGGGGGAAGACTTGGCACTGTAAAATGCAAGACTGATGAGTTTTACTTAGGGCACTGGCATTCTGCCTGAGCAGCATTCCCAATTCTCTTCAGTCAATTTATTTAATTGTTCTCAAGACAGGAAACCTTTCCATTTTTTTTGGCTGGGAGTCAAATACTAAATTGGTATTCTATGATTTTTGGAATGGGTGAAGAGGGTAGGGAGTGTAGAAAGGTGTCTGGTGCAGCCATGTACTAGATATACTTTCTATTAATCCCTCCACTTCAGCCTCCTCTCTGCCTTCTGTCCTCCGAGGCAACTGCCAGCTTCATCTGAAGCTTCTGTAGGTTTCTGCCATGCAGATCTGACCCTCTCCTACACGGAATTCCCTTCCTGTATTTTCTGGACAGTCACTTCTCTCTTATCTAACCATGGGTTTCTAGTCTTTTCCCATCTTCCATATATTTGTTTTAATTTCAGTTCCACTGGTAACTCTCCACTATTATTACTGTCCTGGATTTTCCCCCTATGTTATTAGGTCTAATAAGGCAGGGAGGTAGAAAAGACTAAGATTTTTTTTTTCTTGTTGTTGGGTTTACTCTGTTGAACTTGAAGCCTGGAGAACTGTTTCTTGAGGAGAGCTCTGAGTTTCCTTGCAGGAACCATTCAAGTATCTGTCCAGGGTCATATTTAGATTAAAAATTTTTTTGTGGCTACATAAATTAACCCATTGATTATAGGTTAGCCATGTCTCACATTCTGGAGCTCCTACTGGTCCTTCAAATCCATCAGTACTCTGATGGCAGAAGTGATGGTGTATGTCCATGCACCACCAATCGCCATTTTCATGGCAGGAATCACAGGGCCAGATCTCCACAGTTCGCCTCTTCATCTTTGTTTTGCCACTGAGGGAGACAGTGTACTTGGTGTGCTGGCTGATTTCAATCTTCCTCACCATTTTCCTGAGGGAGGCACTATAGCAGGTTCCATATTTACCAATAACTCTGATTTTCTTGGTCTATTTGGCCAAAAATTAGGTCACAGATTAGGTCCGAATGAGCCTTAATTTTCTTAAAAAAATCTGACTTTCCTATCTGCTGCCTTGTTTTTAAAATATGTATATACCTGGCAGCTCAGAATATTAGCTCTCTGACTTCTCATCATTGAGCATATGTTGGTAGAGTCTACTGTTCAGTACCTACCAACAGGTCAGGTGAGAAGTCGATGTTTGGGGAGGCATGTTTGAAGGGTATATGCTTCAGTTACTCTTTTAGTTACACATATATATGTATATACATACATTACATCATCCTTCAATTTTGTACAGCATATAATTTCTCCGTGAAATTCCCACCACCAATTCACCCGTGCACCATTCAGTAAACTATAGTTTACTCTAGTCCCTTGTGCTCTTCCCACCCCTGTCCTGATTCTTCTCCCTCCTCCTCCCCTACAGAATGTCTCTGGTCTCTGGTTGCCTGTTGATTTTGATTTTTACTTTATTATGGTTATTTTTTTTTCCTGATCCCTTATTTGGTTCCTCTACATTCCTCCTATAAGTAAAACTATCTGATGATGTGGTATATATTCACAATGGAATATTACTCAGCAATCAAAAAGGATAAACTCATGCCATTCACAGCAACATGGATGGAGTTGGAAAGGATTATGCTCTTTTAGTTACTTTAACTTCTATCTTTGGGACAGGTTGGAACAATCTCTGAGATTGTGTTCTCTTAGCCCTTCCCATAACTGTGTTGGCTGAGTTGTGTTTTAGCGTTATGGTCTCCATTGAATAAAATGATTGACAAGAAGTAGCCCTTTCCTGATATTGCCATTTGTTTAGGAATTTTTAAAGGCTATTATCTTCTCCCTTCATCACCCAGTGAGTCATTTTTCAAACAATTCATTGCTAGAAAAATTTTAGTTTCTCCCAAGGAGTTGATCTGTTTCCTTCTTGTGACAAAATTGTGCAGCTGACCATATTTCCCTCTATCATCTTTATTTTAGCATTTTCTAGACTTTCTAGTCTATCTTAAAACTGTCATGATGTCTCTGAGACAATATGAATTCAGATGGAACTCAATTGGCAATTGTCTCCCATCTTGCTCCTGGATTGCAATTTGCAACTAGAGACTAGTTATAGGTATTATCTTCTGCAGGCTAAAGGGTCAGAAAATGACTCATGATTATTTGGGGCTTTCTCAATTCAGTTCATGGTATACATTTTGCAATAATTGGTCTATTTCTTATGTATCTCATAAATGAAAACACACTATAACAGGAAGACTAATTGAAAAGTTTTTTTTTTTTAATCTAACATGCAGCCATGTAAGCATAAATTTTAAGTGATGAAACTTTTTGGATTGTACATAGAGAGTGTTACTATGTCTTCCTTTATTATTCCATCTCTAATTCTATTGAGCTTCGATAAAAATTACAGACTATTTTCTGACAGTGAGCCACATACATTTTATGCTGTGTACATTACCTTTTTTATTGTAAGATATTAAAACCATTACAGAACAGGCATGTATAAACACATGAATAAGAAAATAAAGTAAAAGGGCCTCCCCGGTGGCGCGGCGGTTGAGCGCTGGATTGCGAGGCTGCCCGCAGCCTCTGCAGCGCCAGTTCGATCCCCAGCTGCTCCCCGGCCACCAAAGGAGGGTCCCACATGGCGCGCAGACCTCTCCTGCCGCCCGCTGCTCCCCTCAGCAGTGTACTTCGGTCCTTCTGCCTGCTCTGCTCCCCGCTCTGGCTCTGGTGAATTCTCTCACCCTCCCGCGCTTCTGACTGTACCCAGTGCATGCACAAATAAATAAATAAATCTTAAAAAAAAAAAAAGAAAAGAAAGTAAAATAAAAAGACTCAGTTGAGTACACTTCAGGATGTCTATTCTGAATATAATATATTCAGTTTCCATATTATTTCCATAAAGGGTAACCATATGTATTTTTCTCTTTTTAGATTTCTTTGCAGACATACAAAATATTATTATTACTTATACTGGGGGTTGAAAGTGACCTCACAAGAGTCATATTTACCTAGAACCTCAGAATATGATCTTATTGGGAAATTAGGGTCTTTGCAGGTGTAATTAATTAAGATAAGGTCATATTGGGTTTGGGTGGGCCTATCACAATGAATGGTATCTTTATGAGACGAGAGAGCTAATTTCTGTTGTTTTAAGCCACCAGGTTTTTGTTAATTGTTAGGGCACATAAACAGAGCATTTAGTGGCTACTCCATAAATAATTGCCAATAGATACCTTTTGAAAGGTTCATGGAGTCTATAATAGCCTAAAAAGAGATTTCCACAATAATTTTAGAGAAAAATGTATTCTGATGAAGTCTTTTTTCCCTTTTCTACTTTCCTTTTTTCTAGAAAATGTACTGTGGCTTAATAGAAAATGCTTCACTACAGCTGCATTTTGAAAAGTTTTGATCTCATTAATATTGCTTATATGAATTTATAGTGAAAGAAAATGACATAAATGATGGCATCAAATTTAATACTTAAAGTGATGCCACCTACGGATAAAGCTTTTATCATTTAACTTCTGTGAACAGCTGCCTCTGGCTCAGTGTGCCCATTACATTCTCATTAGCTTGATTACTTTTGGAAAGATACGGGTTAGATAAACAATACCTGCAACACTTTTCAGGAAAAAAATGGATGGAATCTATTTCCTGGGTTGATGAACTTTCATGATATTGGAGGATATAGAGGAACAAAATGTAAAAGAGAATGAAAAACAAAACAGCAGTAAGTGAAAGTTATTTTTTTCAAAATCACAATTGTAATTTTATTTAGAATGCATTTATATACTTTGCATATGCACAACTAAGTATGTCAATGAGTCCAGGGAAAGTATTAATTGCATTAATTATATTTATAAGAAAATGCCACAATATGCTCCACAGGACATTCTTAAGTTGTCATTCTGATGTTCTATCACCCTCTGCTGATCAGTGAGCCAAATTACATTTAGCCTCTTTCTCGGTGCCAAGTGGATTTCTTTCCTGAAGATTACAAAAAGATTGCTCATTTGCTAAATCTATAAAAATCTGTTCATAAATTTAAAAAATCATACTGAAAATAAGTATATAAAATGACCTGTTCTTCCTTTTCCTATTATTAGTAATGAGCTCCTCAATAAAGATTAGAGTCTGATTTACCTTTGCATCCTGTAGCCAGCATACTAATTAGCATGGTATACAGACTTAATATAGAAATAAAATAAGTGAAATGAATAAATGAAATGGTGAGGTAATTTTTCACAATTATATAGTTTCATTTAGCATTATTTTATAAATAAATATCATTACTATAGGAAATCACATAAAATTAGTAAAACATATTTCCAAAATACTGATTTAATATAAAATGCTAAAGTTATTTTAACTGAAATGTATTTTGACAGCTTCAACCCTATATTAATACCTGGTAATTCTGATTGTGATTTCACCCAGGCATTTTCTGGTTACCTGTTATTCTGACTAGTTGTACATTATTACTTGATTATGTTTATTGGCTTAGAATTAGGATCAGCTGTGGGGAGCAGAAAACCAAGCTTATTGGTGGCTGAAGGTGTGAGTTTATTTCTATTTCATGTAAACTTAGTCTGGGGGATGACATGAAGTCTCCATACTCATTGGGATC
The DNA here is from genome assembly GCF_014898055.3 of Talpa occidentalis. Classification (NCBI taxonomy): domain Eukaryota; kingdom Metazoa; phylum Chordata; class Mammalia; order Eulipotyphla; family Talpidae; genus Talpa; species Talpa occidentalis. Next base: position 105,599,633 of record NW_023605305.1, on the reverse strand, counting down.
CTGGCCCTTTCTCTCTTCTTGCTCCATCATGCATATGCTGCAGATACTACGTGCAACAAATAGATGCAAAGCTTTTTGGAGAGTTGACCATGTCATAGCAAATAAGTCCATGCCATAGCAGAGTGGACATTGGCATATTGGTAGTTCTGATCAAAGGTATTGATGTCATGGGCTGGTCCCATTTTAACTGTGAGATTGGTACATCCAATCCTGGACTTCCTGATGCAAAATAAATTCCAAAAATTGATAAATTATAAATCAGGACCACAGATTGGTACTCCAGGTGCTCCCAGTCTTACTCAGTTTCCCTTTAACATAGGTTTCCCATTCTTTCTAACAACTATGCTCTATTTTCTCCAGTCTCTTCAAACTTCTGGCCCTTACATCCTCTTTTTCTGGTCCTCTTTCCCTCACATTCTAACATTCTCATTTTCACCATAGTTCACTGAAAGGGGCAGAAGCTCCACTGTCTGTTGTGCACATGTTTTTACTATTTCACCTGCTTTTATTCCTATGCCTCACTGGAGTCATGAATTCTGTACTCCTGAATCAAACCTATTTGCTTTCTCCAGAGAATAAAGTCTCAGCAGTTTTCAGAGGCAAATTGACTGGTATATGCATTTCCCTCTGCAGACATTTAAGTTGTAATATTTATTATGCTAAATCAGTTATCATTTTCTCATTTGCTCTCAACATTCCCCAAATCCACTGAAATTATCACTATACTTAAATGCTTTGCAGGCTAGTAATGGGGTGACCATATAATTTTCATTTCGACCCAAACACTTTTCAAAGTGAAAAAATGTGCTTAGTAATCATGGAGGGACAACGCCTGGGCAAACCAGGATATATGCTCACCCTAGTTATTGCCTTATTTATTTATTACTCTATTATCATTTTGTGTGGTTTTGGGAGGGAGAGGGAATAAATAGGAGTGGTCAATCTACCATTTTTATTAATTTTCCAAGAACTCCTTTCACCCCATTTTTTGTAGTATCTTTTTCTTGTTTGGTGTGTGTGTGTGTGTGTGTGTGTGTGTGCGCACGCGCGCACGTGTAGTATTTAGTATCATCTTAAGAGTGTTTTAGTTAACTGTAGTTTTCTGAATTGTCACTGTTTTTTCTGGTGTTAGTCTTTCTTCTCTCAATCGTGAGGAACGCCCAAGACACTAAACTGAGAATAGACTGTAGTTGTAAGAGTAGAAACTAGGAAGTAATAGAATTGATCTAGGAGAAGGTTGTGGTGGTTCTAACCATAGTGATTTGTTTTTGAAGGTAAAGCCAATAGGATTTCCTGATGGATTAAGATGTGGATATTAAGAGAAAGAGGAGTCAAGAATCACTTTAAGCTTTTTATCTTAACAATTGATATACTCAAAGGGAGAAGGCAGATATACTAAACCAAGAAGGAATAGAGCATATTGAGAAGATCAAGAAATCAGTTTTGCAAAAGAGGTGAAAAACTTATATAAAGAATACTATAGGATACTGTTAAATATAAGACACAAAGAAAGGTCTATGCCTTCTTGATATATTGTCAAGCTGTTTTCTTGACCATATTCTCAGTAGATTACTTTTTTGCTCTTTACAGTCAATTTGGAAACCCTAAACCTTGGATCAGACCAAGGGACCATCTTCTCTGCTTTTAAACTTAGTTTCCTAATGGACAAGAAGGTGGATTCAGACTGAGGCTTTGCTCCTTCAAAATCACTTAATCTGGAAAGTATTCCATGACAGTTTTATTCACCTTCTTCTCCCTAAGCTTTGCTCCCCCAAACCCTTCACTTCATCAAGTGTCCATGTACTGTATTAAGACACTTTTTTTTGCTACCCTTATTATTGTATTTATTTCTCTGTATTATAGTTGCTTATTTCCTTTTTAAATCTCTCTTATTACCCTGTAAGCTCCTCAAGGACTTTTACTTCTGCACCATTATATACTAACACATAGCTTATTAACTTATTAATTCAACAAATATGTATGGGTCACCCTTATCTTCATCAACCAGGGTGATATTTATTGAGTCCCCTTATTTACACTGATCACGGTCCTAGGTTTACATCAATGTAATAGAGACCAGGTTGCTGCTATTAGCAAGTTGATTTAAGGGAGGAAGCAAGCACTAGAAATGAATAAATTAAGATTGTGTCAAGTATTTGGGAGAAAACCAGGAAAAGATCCAAGAGAGAAACTCAAGTACAATGTTTCCCTGGTGGAATAGTACTTGGCAAGAGGGCCACTCAGTGAATGTATAATGAATGTGTGGAGATTGGGAACTAGAGAAGTGCCTTGTCCATCATGATCGACAAGGTATGGAACTAGATCCTGTGACTCCAGCTTGGCACTCTTTCCATGGAAGCACGTTGCTTCAGCATTTGGCAAAACTAGATGGTCTTAGCAAAAGCACATATGATTGCTGAAAAATAATTGAAATGTCAAATTTGTAAGAGTTCAGATTTTTTAAAAGAAAAAAAGATTGAAAATCAATATAAATAATAGAGAAATTAATCAAAGCATATAAAATGTTATTCTTAGTTTCTGGCTTGGGCACAGTGGAGCTTGAGATAATTTGAAATAAAGTAGGGAAAACTGATAAGCATTTCTTTCTTTCCTGTTGTGTGCAGGCACAGTGGTGGGTAGCTAGGACTATTTACTTTGCTCCTTAAAGACATTTTTGAGTATGAATAACTCATACTCATATGAATAACTCATAACTCATACTTGGCTTATATTTGTGGTCATTTTCATGCCAGTTTCCTAACTAAAGCCAAACCTCCTCTCTGTGATGTCAGCAACATTGGAGAAAGCATCAGAAGTGGAGAGAATGCAGGGAGGTATATTATCTGTCACATCCTCATTCCTGGATATCAAACCAGGAAACAATGACTGGTGTCTAATATCACATGGACACCTTTACTCACTTATTAATATCACATGGACACCTTTACTTACTTATTAGACTATCTAGTAAAATAAGATTTTGTTCTTATTTTGATAACATAAAGTCACTCAAAAAATATTGAAAACCATGAATTCACACCAGTACCACCAATTAAAATACAATACTCTGGCTTCATTTTAACTTTCCCCTTTGCATATTTGTAACCCATTTCTCTTAAAGCAACAAACATAACTGTGGCTATCCTCAATATATGTATTTATTTGTTCAGTATCCTCATATGTGACTCATATGCTGCTCTGCTCAGCTACCTTCCTTCTTTGAACTTTGAACTTTGAACTTTTGCCCATGCTGGGCAACTTAATTAACATAATTAATTTCTGGCCAATTATGTTAAAAAACAATGTTTTTAAGTTCGTGATTCAGGAAGGGAAGACGGAAGAGTGGGAGGGAAGAAGATGGAAGCTTTTATACAGAAATATAAGTCGAGATTATTGATCCAATTTCTATCATTGTTGATACTTCGATAGATGTGCAAGTTTGTTTTTGCATCTTAAACCAATCAGTCTTCTGAAGAGCATAAATTTTCATAGGCCCAAGACAATCTTAATAGTCTTACAGCATTATTTTCAAAGTGATATGTGGTTTTGAAGCCAGTTTGAATTTGACATAACTGTTGAAATGGAAAGCATCACATGATTTAATAATGATGGCATTTTTTTCCAGTAAGTGACTTGCTTTTATGGTTCAGAGTTGTCTGTGTGTACCTTGTGGGGATTTGGATAGACTAAGTAAGAGACAGTATTCACCTTCTTATTTAGAATTCTGTCTCCTAAATGAGTTGAATGATCTGGAGAGAATATGCACTTGGCTTAATGTGATAAATGGGTCAAAACTTAAAGTAATTGTTGTCTCCCTAAGGACTACCAGGATATTCAAGTTCAAAATTCACTGTGTGATAAAATAATCTTCCCACTGACAATGATGGCTTTACATTGAGTCAATCAATTTCTTTTATATGCCCACACTGTGATGGCTTAAATTTGAGCAGTAATCACCAGGATTTTGAGATAGAGTTTTTTTTTTAAGGATTTATTTATTTATGTCTACAAGAACTGGGGTACAGGCCACAGGTGTGGAAGGTGAGAGGATTCACCAGAGACAGAGTGGGAACAGAATAGGCAGAATGACTGAAGTACACTGCTGAGGGGAGCAGAGGGGGACCCTCTTCTCCTTGTAGAAAGGCTCAGACTTTGGTCTTATTAACCCCATAAAATAACTAAGTGGTCCAGTAGACAAAAGGGTGAGCTTGTTTTACAGCTTAAACTATGAAAATATGGAATTATCATTCAGGTCGGACACCTCTAATTACAAGGTATGTGCTGAGAGGTGTCTTTGAAGACCAAAATAAATGAAATTGATAAAATTTGAAGATTGTTCCAATGAAGACAGTAGGACTTAAGACCCCCAGAAGCTGGGAAAAACAGATGCAAGCTGAGCTGGGCTGAATTCCACACTTCTGACCTGACCACAGAAATGAAGTGTGAGTGCAATTTCTCTATTCTTGGCCTCTTGTGAACTACTTTTTTGTTTTTTGAATTACCTTGGGTAAGGATGCTCTCTCTCATGCCTATTTTAAATACTTAAAAACATTTTAAATTCTAACATTTCCTTCTTTCATTCAGGAAGTTGCTCTAGTTAATCATACCTCTATTCTGTATTGTTCTTTAAATTCAGTTGTGGATGGATACTTTGTAAGATGCAGTAAAAATAAATTATTAGAAAACTAAAATTAACGAGACAAGTCTTGAGTTTTTATCATGAGATTTGACAAACATATAATTACTCTCTCAAACTACTGCTAAATTTCTGAGTACCTCCTCTTTACCTTTAGCTTACCTTGTCAGCAGGTAGCAACTAGCAGTCTGGTGTTGGCATGCAAACCCTATTTTGAGTGGTATTGCTTTATACAGGATTAGTAGATCTGTTCAAACTTTAAAGTGTGACAGTGTCACCTGGACTCTTGTGTAAATGTGACTCTTACTCAGTAGGTCTGGGGAGGCACTGAAATTGTGCATCCCCCACAAACACCCAAGTGACGTGGGAGCTGCAACCATGCCTTTGGGTAACAAGCCTTAAAGTCTTTGTACATCGTGAGCTACCTTGATGCTCACAGTGATCTCAACTAAGGATTCTTACTGAATTTTTCTCATGCTGAAGCCAGATAGTAATTAAATCTCATATTTACTGAGATATATTTTCCGGAGTAAAATGAACACTTTTGGGTATACAGTGTTGTGCATTTTAACACTCATTCAGTTATGTAAGCACCATTGTAATCAAAACGTCGAACAGTTCCATCACCCCCAAAATGTGCTTATGTAATTAACTCCTGCACCACTCACTCCTCCAGTCTCTGGCAACCTCAAAGCTGTTTTCTGTCCCTATAGTTTTGCCCTTTTCCAGAATGTCATATACTGTATTATTGCATGTATCACAACTTCATTCCTTTTTTGCTGAATAGTATTCCAATTATATGAATGTTGCTTATCCATTTACCCACTCAAGAACATTCTGCTTGCTTCTGGGTATTGGCAGTTAGGAATGAAACTGCTATAGACATTGCTATATGTGTTTTTGTGTGAACATGTTTTCCCAGTCAAAATTTTGACAGGCAATTTTTCTAATTACTACCTCCCAATAAGGGAAAATAAAAGTATTTAAGTTGGGATAACTATTTCAAGCAACCTCTCTTCATGTAGAGTATCCACAGTGGGGGTTAAAGGAGATTTACAGGGATTGAGAGAAAATTTGGTAAAGTTTGAAGGTCTTTCCAAAGGCAAGTGGATAATTCTTATAAGACTGGAAATTGGAAGGAATGTAAACAAATAAATTGGTTTCATGATGATTATAGTAAACAGGCAGTTCTTCATATGTACTAAGGCTAACTGGTTAAATCGCTCTGTGACCCTGAAGAGAAGAAAAGGAAAAAAAAAATTTATTTAGTTTTCTCCCTGAGGCTTGTAATAACACAAGTTTGAGCTGAGTTTCAAGACTTGGTGGAAACTGGAAACAGAGAAATTCCAGATGTGAAACACTTTGGAAAAACTAATCCTGGCTCTGAACTCCTATTATAAAGTCTTTTCTAATTGGTTTGGATGGATGGAGCCCCTACTCAGTCCCATGGTTGTTAACATATCTATATCTATATATATCTAATCTATATCTGTATCTATATATCTATATCTAATCTATCTCTCTATCTATCTATCTATCTATCTATCTATCTATCTATCTATCTATCTGTTTCTTTTGATCTTTGGCCCTTGTCTTATGAATGACTTAGTTCTCTTTGTCTCCAGAAGGCTGGAGATATTAAAATTTCCAACTACTTGTCATTCGAGGGTATAAACAATTGGGATTACAACCCAGTGACAACTATCATCTTTCAAGGTAAGTAGGGAAAGACTAGGATATAGACAGGAGGGAGGGGCCACTGGCCTGATCCTTTTCCTTGCCCAGCCTTGCTCTACTCCTGTTTTTCTTGCAGACAAAACCAGAAAATTATGTAAAGATAATGTAAAGACAGAGGTAGAAGTGAGGCAAGGATTAAGTCACAGCCTCAGTAGTCTGGTAAAAATCACACCCACCAGCACCTTGACAGATTTGGTCAAGACCAAATTTGGAAGAAAAAGTGCAGTGGTGCAGTTCCTGGAAAACCTTGCCTATTTCTTGAAATCCTGCTGATGCAGAGCTGATGCAGACCGTTTAGCCTCTCCCCTTCCTTAACACTCCCCCAATGAATCCCTGCTTCTACCAGCTCTTATCTCTCAAGTTTTACTTTATGATGGGCAAGTAGTCACCTCCCCTCTCCCCCCAAAGCAAAAACAAAAACTCCTGTAACAAATTTATAAAATCTATATATACATAGGTTTTAAGTATATGAAATGACACGATGGGAGATAAATTCACCATCCAAGTTCCTGGATTTTGTTGGAACAGCTGGTCTTTGTTTAGTGATTCAGAAGTGTGGGGAGAGCCTTACTGACAAGTACAGAGGCCTATCTTCTGCAGATAATAGGCAAATAAAGGTCGTTTCTATTAAGCAGCTGTGGATGAACAGAAAATGATTGCAATGAATGATGTCTCATTCTATTGGCACTTTCGAAGAGTAAGACCTTTCACATACAGCACACACCCTTGCTTTGAGGCTGTTACTCATCCTTTCTTTGCTGATGAGAGGCTACCCAGAGGCTACCCCACATTTCCAAGTTACACAACAGAAGGATTAGTCCAATGTCCCTTCTAGTCTCCCATGTTATGCAATTAAGAAGCTATGTCTCACCCAGATGATAAACTCCAAGCCTCCTAACTGCATCCTCTTGAGGGGAAGGCTCTGAGGTTTATCTGATGAGAGTTTTTAGCAGATCAGGCCTATGACTTGCCATGGGCACATCCTACTAAATTGCAGCAAAAAGTATCTCCTCTTTTTTACCACTGCCCTCCTGGATGGGCATTAAACTTTTATGCAAACAACTCTTGAGTCTTTTCTTTTCCCTCACCTTTATTGGGATTTAACTGACATATAACAGTTATAATTTTAGTGTTCCTCTTTGTTTTTTTTTTTTTTTTTTAAATTGCTTTCAGATTTAACACCTTTGCTTGTTAAGGCAGAACTCCCGCTGACAACACGCCTGGGCGCCCAGCAGACCACCTTCTCCAGGCCCATCGCCCCTCCTGAGGCCCAGTCCCCAGCCCTTCCCCTTCCTGCCTGCGGTCCTAGGCAGCGCCAGGCCCGGCCCTCGGCGCCTCCGGAGAGGCCGGCTCGGCCCGGCTCCTCCCTGAGCTGCGCGGGGAGCGGCCACTCCCTGCGCGCCCCGCCAGGCTCGGGTGGGGTCCCCGCTCCAGCGCGAAGCCTCGCCCCGGACAGCACCCCACACACCACAAGGCCGCGGGCCCCACCCAGTCAGTCCGCGTCCCGTCTAGGCCCGCGGAGCTCGGCCTCCGGGACGTGCCTCGGCTGCGGCTGCTGCGCCCCGCGCCTCCGGGACCATGTTGCGCTGGCTGCGGGGCTTCGTGCTGCCCGCGGCGGCCTGCCTGGAGGAGGACCCGCAGAGGCGCTACGAGAACCTCTTCCAGAAGCTGGACCGTAATGCAGATGGCGTGGTGGACATCAGGGAGCTGCAGGAGGGGCTCAAGAGCATGGGCATCCCCCTGGGCCAGGACGCAGAGGAGGTGGGTGCCTGCTGGGCGCGGCCGGTGAGCCAGGAGGGACTCGGGGGCGCTGCCAGCATCCAGGGCGCTGCCCTGGCTGTCAGGAAGAAGGCGGGACTGATGGGTTCGGAACCTCTGGGATGGGTCGCACAACCGATTACCCCATAACTTACTGCGTCAGGATCTGAAAGGCTAAGGGTGTTTTTCCAGGTAAAGTTAGTGCTGTGAAGACTCAGACCCGCTGTAGCAATTAAACTACTGCAATGCCTTAGAGGGAAGGCATCCTTTATCTTCCCCTTTGGCCTTTGCAGACATTTAATCGAGTTTTTTAGTGCTCAGTCTTTGCAAGCACTGAAGTTTTTAGCTGACTTCAGCGGGCCCCAAGTTTTATAAAGACACTCTTCGAAGCTGCTCTGTTAGAGCAGCTAGTTTTGATTGCTGTTTGAAAGGCAATCAGATGTTTCCTCCAGCTTCCTGCTGGAGGGAGGCCATGTTCCACTGTTGAAGACATTCTTCATGCCCTAAGTGCATAGATTGAGCTGAAGGGCTGGCACTTCTGAGTCATTTTAATTGTATCTCTAAAGTTCAGTCCGCTTAGTGGGTAGAGATATTTGGAACCTCTCCAACTCCAGTGAAATGTAAGAGGCCACTTTAGCATTCCCTATCCGTACAGGGGAAGGGATTAGGTAATTATAAGTGCCAACAACTGTCTTGTAGTATATTTTAAGCAACTTGTTCAATGTACTTAGTAGTTACAGGCCACTTCAGTTTACTGTTTTCTTGAGTCAGATTTAGTACATTTCATTTTTTAAAACTTTTGGTTCTGGGGTTACAATTTTGCTCTACCGTAGTGCTGGTTCTACTTAACCTCCACCAAACCACCAGTGCCAAGTCCCTCGATGCCTCCTCCTTCAGACCCTCCACCTTACCGGGTTTCCTCTGGTAACCATTAAGTTCTTTCATTAAGTCCAAGATTTAGTCCTGCTGTAGTTTGCCTGTGTATGGTTATTTATATTCCACAGGTGCATGAAACCAACTGATATCTCTCATTTTCAAGGTTCAGAATATTCATTTACGATTATATGCAAGTTTTGGCTATCCTTATGGTTATGTTCTTTATTTCATTCCTGATATGTACCTCCCCACCCCCCCAGACTTCCCCAGAGTTTGTCTGTTTTATTCATACTTTGAAATACTGTTCATACTTTGAAAGGACTTTTGGTACTTTTTGCTAATTGTCTGTTTTTAATTTTCTTCCATTATTTTGTGTCTTTATTTCCTTTTTTTTTTTTAAGTCTTACTCACGTACTCTCTAATTTCTTGACTTGAAAGCTTGTTTCATTAAATTGGAGCTACAATATCCCTTTAATCAATTCTTTAACTGCATTCCACAAGTTTGGATTTTTTATTTAGTTCCAAATAGCCTCTCATTTCCAATAGGATCTTATCCTTGATCCACAAATTAATTATACGGGTAGTTTAAATTTGCCGATACTGCATGTTTTTAGATAGATTCTTTGAAACTAAGAATAAACCTCTACAAGAGATCGATTAGGAAAAAGAGGGAAGAACTAAAAATTACAAATAAAAAATGTCTTTAGTTCTCCAAAAATTTTATTAAAACTAATTGTAAAATAAATCCTATAAAATTATGTGTATGTAAACACATAGGATGGTGTTTATCACTATGTTTTATATATACATAAAAAATTTCTTATATATACATCCATATACACATAGTATCACTCCCAGAAACTGTTAACTATTCCCAGCACTTGTATCTTTTTACATGCCTAGACAAGCTCTTAAGAAAATAAGAAAAGTCAAATCAAACCGTGTTTAGGGCTTAGATCTGCTTACTAGTAAACTTCCGGCAATCTTTTTAATCTCTGTAGTCTCAATTTCCTCCCCTGTGCCAGACATAACACTAGTACCTGTCTCATAGGTCACATTTATTATGAAGAATAAATCAACTAATATATGTAAAGCATTTAGGAAAATTTCTTGATACCTAATAATTAACTCTTTTTTTTAAAGAATTTATTTTTGCTTTTTTTTAAGTTTTTTTTTAAGGTTTATTTATTTATTTATACAAGCACTGGGTACAGTCAGAAGCATAGGAGGGCGAGAGAATTCACCAGAGCCAGAGCGGGGAGCAGAACAGGCAGAAGGACCGAAGTACACCGCTGAGGGGAGCAGCAGGCGGCAGGAGAGGTCTGTGCGCCATGTGGGACCCTCACCTGGCAGCCGGGCATCAAACCGGCGCTGCAGAGGCTGCTTGCAGCTTTGCAGCCCAGCGCTCAACCGCTGTGCCATTGGGGGAGGCCCCCTAGTAATTAACTCTTAACCTTTAGATTATTAATATCATTAGCTACAATCAAAATTGAAAGAAGAGTATCACAATCTCCCTCTGATTGTGGATTTTCCAACTTTATAATTCTGTTTTCTCTTTTATATTTGAGACTACTACTGGTGTATTCGAATTTAGTATTTTTGTATCTTTCTGGTGAATTGTTCCTTTTACCTTTATCTTTTTTTGCCTACTCTCATACCACAGTTCCCCCATGTTTTTCAAACATCTGAATCATTGCACTAGCCATATGTTCCCCTGCACCAGATTTTTTTTTCCTGTCACCACTGAAAATCTTCAACATTGTTGCTCCCATCTTGTGCAGGGCATTATCTTTCTCCCATGTTCCACTCTGGGCACTAGATCTGCTGGGTGGAAAGTGAGTGAGTCCTCGTCTTGGGACACTCCTGGTACTGAGTTCGTGCTGGTCCTTCAAGAGGAGGAATTCAAGATGGGATTGGGTGTGCAAAAGATTTATTGGGAAAATATCTGTGAAGGGTAAGGAATAGAGAATAGGAGTAAGTTGAAAACTTAACTTGTATCAGACCATGATGCAAGCTGACCCCTGTGGAAACAGTACAAGAAGGAAGGGTTGGTTTAGGAAGAACCTCAGGTCATTGTTCTTAGAAAGTCTCAATGAGGCTAAGGGGGAATCACTGCTAGGGGAGTTCTGTGTCTGCTGCCCAGTGTTGGGACCCTAATTGTGGCTCATCATTGGTTGGTGCTGCCCAGGGGTGGATTGGACTGGGTGTGAATCCTGCAGGAAGTCCAAAGGTTCAAAGGCGTGGAGGGCTGGGCTGTCACTCAAGCTGTTCTCACAATAGGTTCTCTTAGTATCTGACCTAGCGGCACAGACCACTCCTTGTGGCATAGAGAACCGCTTTTTTGTGTAGGTTTAGGGTGTGCTCCTGTATTGTTCTCAGCCTCTGTTTCTCAGGGAGATCAGTCCCCACTGCCTTGGTTGGTCACAACTGGTTTTATTTCCTTTCTTGACTGTCTATTTCAAATTCCACTCACACTCAGTTATGATCTCTGCAGGTCTTTGTCACTTACCTAGTGGTGTAACCCAAACCTTTAACCGAATTCTGGAGAGGTCTGAACTTCTCAGGTCAGTGTTACCACCTGTGCCCACTCACAGTTAAAGCTGGGCAAGGGAGTATCATGCGTCACCCATGGTGTCCGCCTGACTTCCACGCACACCCCTCTGTCTGCATGGGGTAGAAGCAGCTCTGACATTGCTGATCAGGGTGAATTTATACCTACTAAGTTCGTGGCTTCTTTTTTTGCCTGTTGATCCCTGGACCAAGGCGTTCTAAATGTCCAGGGGGTAGCTGTGGCTGGTAGTGCAGTGGAACCCATCCTGCATTTCCTGACAGGAGTATATCCTGTTTGGGGACCAGAAACTAAGCCTGTTGACAGCAGAATTGTGGGGGTAGGACTCAGAAAGTTCCCCAGTGGGTGACTGAGAGTAACAATGGGACTATTCCTATTATAGGAGCTGTTGTTGGGGTCCTGGATTTGTGTCCCCTTTCTATTGGGGGCACAGAACCATACAGAGGTCTCTGATTTAGTGCATAGACAGCATCTTTAAAAAATTTAACTTTTTTACATAGTTGTTCATTTTTGTACAGTAGTAGGTGTCTCCCCTCAGGAGTGGTCCCCACCACCATATCACCCGTGAACCATCATCATAGTCCCTTATGCTCTTCCCTCCCCTGTCCTGACCCCTCTCTTCCCCATCCCCTGCTGCATGTGCAGCATCTTGAAGGGTGACAATTGATCTTTGCCAAACATTGTTTCTAGGTGGTGCTGCAACTGTATTTTCAATAGGCTACTTCAGCCAACTGCTTCTGGATGACATATTGTGTGACATGGCTGGCGGATCCTTTGGTCATGGAATCTCATATACCTCTAACTATAAAGCAGATACCCTGGTCAGATGTTATATTATGTGGGCATTTCAAGTCTATGGATATTCCAAAAGCCCCCAGAGAGTGGTGCCGAGACCTTTAGGGCAGGATAGGGTCTCCCCTACCTGGGAGAAGGATCTATCCTGTGGGGATACCAGTAGTCCTGGTATGGTAATGGTCCTGGTATGGTCCTGGTAATGATTTTGGAAGATTACTCTGGGTGGCTGTGTGGGATATAGATGGAGAAAGAGAGGGCATTGGAACTGTAGCCAATCAAATACTTGGAAATACTTGGTCAATCTTTATGGGGGAAATTTCAAAGGCATAGTTCAAGGGTTTGTGTAATGTCAGGGTTTGGGGAAATTACTGAATTGAGCATCTCGAAGTAAGAACTGTGAGGTTTAAGGGAGGGTTTCATGATAATGATTTAAGACAAAGACAAACAGAAATATTCACATTGAAGTGAAAGCTCGGTTTCATCTGATTTCATCTATTCTCGTTTCCAAGCTTTTGTAATGAACTCAGCATTCAGAAGGCAGCACATTTCTATTTAAGTTCCTTCTGCATTTCAGTAGATAATATTTGGATATAAGAATAGAATGTAGGTTATAGGTATTAGGAATATAAAATGTTTTAGAATGTATAACATTTGTAATTTTTGTGTTTTCTCTGACATATTCTAAAATCTGACGTTTTTCCTTTTTTATTGCTGAAAGAAGGAAGAAAAAGGAAAAATGCTCTAAGAATGAAACACTCTCTTCACCTTGGTGGCAGTCTCCCTTTTAAACTTTTTTCTTAAACTCCAACATTCTTTATCTGTGATTGGGCGACAACTAGGTATCCCTTTATTTTTCTCTCTTTGGCACTGTTTTCATTTCCCTTTTTTTGCTTGGTATGTTATTACTCACTGTTTAAGGGCTTAGCTCACATGCATGATCTTACTCCAGCCCAGTTGGAATTATTATATTCCAATGAAGAAATTTAGAAATAAACTTTCACAAGAAATCATTCTGTAAGGGTATTATCTTACTGCTTTTGACCAGTGAGTTTATAAGGCTCATAAGGAGTCCCTTGACATATCTCTGTTTGCTAGAAATTATGAAAACAATGAACGAACTTGCTGAGAAAGTTTGAGGGCATTATCTGAAACGTGGACCATCATTTCTATGATGTTAACTAGGGCAACGTATGTGTAGTGGCTATTGTGTACTGTGGAATCAGGCCACTGTTCACATGTTTTCATTATTTGCTGGACTTGTGGCCTTGGGGGAGCTATTTACTGACTGGAAAGCTCAAAAGTAAGCTAGGAGTGGTAAGAGCTACTCAATAGCTTAACACAAATATTAAGTTCATTCGGTTGATGTTCTGTGCACCACCAGGCACTACTCAATGAGCTGAGAATATAGCAGTGAAGTAGACCAACAGGGACCCTTCAACTATGTCCCCCAAACTTTCCCTAGAGGAGGTCTCTGTGTGTTGGGTAATAAATCATAAGTAAATAATGAACAGGGTGATTTCAAAAAGTAGAAAGAACAATTCAGCAAAAGTAGTTGCCTTTTCAGTAGATGAGAGTATCAACTGGATGTTTTGCTTTCTCCCATTAGATCTGTGCTATCAGTCTGTCTGTCTTACTAGCTTTGCCTTGACTTCTGCCTTTTCTACTTGGCCTTATGGACACTTGTGCCCTGTTTGTCTTCTATAACTCTTGGCCGCTATTTGTATCCTTTGCAGCATGCAGGGAGAGACCATTCCCTGTGCATTGTAAAAATTCCCTGTTGTGGGAGAATTCATTCTTTTTGGGGGGGTAGGGGTGAAAAATGTTCACTGTATTAATTGGGATGGCATTTACATGGATATAAATATTTGTCAAAACTTACTGAATTATACATTTAAAATATGCACCTTTTACTGTATGTAAATATCTCAACTTTGAGAAATAAGAAAGTTGAAAGTTTTTATAAAAAGACAGCTTTCCATCATGTTCCACGTATGAGGCTAACATTTTGAGAAAGAGGCAGGATATTTGAAATTTTCAAGCATACTTCTTTAGACAGAACAAGGATAAGTCTCTCTGGTATAGAAAGTTATATTTTTGTGTTCATTTAGAGAAGTCATTCTTGACTGGGCCAAAGGACCTCTTGTGAAACAGCATTAGACATTGCCACCACCCAACAGCTCTGGGGGGAGGTGTTTATTGCGAAGTCAACGCTAAGAACTCAGAATTAACCGTAGTACAGCCTCCTCCTAAAAGGAACCCCATGGGTATTTCAAGGACATGTGATGGTTTTCTTTATGTTGTCATTACTTGACATCTTAAGTGAATAGAGCAAGGATCGACTAGCCAATGACTAGATTACATTTCCTTTATGAATTTTCAGGAAAGAATATTTTAGAGCAATTTTAGATTCACAGCAAAATTAAGAGGAAGGTACACAGATTTTCCCTGTCCTCTTTGCCTCCACACATACATAGCCTCCCAATATCAATCCTGGCAGCAGAGTGACGAACCTACCTTGACACAGCACAATCACCCAGTGTCCATAGTTCATATAGGACACACCCCTGATGTTGTCTGTTTGTGAGTTTGAACAAATGTATAGGTACATCTTTGTAGCATCATACAGAGTTTTCTCACTGCCCGGGAAAGTCCTCTCTGCTCTGCTTGTTCACCCTTCCACCTACCCCTCCAACCCCCTGGCAACCACGACTTGTGTATTGTCTCCATAGATTTTCCATAGAATGCCACATAGCTGGAGTCACACAGTGTGTGGCCTTTTCAGATTGGATTCTTACACTTAGTAATATGCATTTGAGTTTCATCCATGTCTTTTCATGGCTTCAGAGCATGTTTTTAGTACTGAATAATATTTGGGTGTGCCCCAGTTTATTCACTCACCTTTTGAGTGACATCTTGGGTTGCTTTCATGTTTTGGCAATTATGACTAAAGATGTTATAACACCCACATGCAGGTTTTTCTGTGGACTTAAGTTTTCAGCTCTTTCGGGTAAATGGCTGGGTGCATGATTGCTAGATGATATAATACGAGTCTGTTTAGTTTGTAAGAAGCTGCCAAAGTTATCTTCCAAAATGACTATGCCATTTCGCATTCCCACCAGCAGTGAATGAGAAGTCTTGTTGATCCACATGAACATCAATATTTAACTTTTAAAAGAGCACTCCATATTTAGTAAAATAAATGATATAAAAATGGAACTTTTACTGTGAAATTGCACCTCCATATTTCTAATGGCACAGGATGAGGCACCATAGGTAACATTCAGGGAAGCCAGAGTCCACACTGGTTCTAGATATTAGGGTGAGAAGCCATTGGCATTATCAACATATCCTGGCCCTCTCTGGAGCCCCAGCAGACTTAACTCCTGCTCATTTGAGACTGTCCTCCCCAGTGTGATGCCAACATTTGTAAAGCTACAGCTGGGGCCCTGGCATTTGTAGCAGCCCAGGTGGGCAGATCTTCCTTAGCTTCTCAGTTTTTCTGAATTGCATCAACCATATAAGAATTCTTAGAAAAATGTGACCGAGCAACTTTTAAAACCTTTTGGACCTCTACCACCAGTTATTTTGACCACACAGAATCTGTCCTAATGCTCCTCTGTCCACTTTTCTTTAAAAAGTAATTTACCTTTGGAATCCTGTGCAGAGGTCTTCTGGAAGATTCTGGGGGAAAAAAAAGCAAGAGTGGGCTCCTATTGAGTTTCTTGCAGTGGGTTAGGAACTGAGGTATATTACCCATTGACGTAGAAGAACAACTGGAATTCTATGTCCTCCCAGTTTGGCCACGTCCTCAACATGGTCCCTTCCAGCTCTACCCAGTTGTCACAAATAACAAGGTTTCATTTTCTTGTTCATAGCTGAGTAGTATTCCATTGTGTATATGGACCATGTCTTCTTTACTCATCTGTTCTTGGGCACTTGGATTGTTTGCATAGCTTGACTGTTATAAATAGTGCTGCAGTTGACACAGGATTGCATGTAACCTTTCAATTACTATTTTTGTATTATTTGGGTAGATACCTAGAAATGGAATTGCTGGATCATATGGAACATCTATTTTTAAACAAAATACAAGTCTTTGAGATGAAATTTCAGTATACTGATGGGGTCTTGGAATGCTGTGACATTTCCTTATGGATTATGCACATTGGTACCAATGTTGAATACTCAGGAAGTAATTTACAGTTGTAAATTATTAATTTGTAAAAGTAATTAGCAATAATTATTTCCAGTGACAAAGAAAATGTAAGTAATAATTTATGGTATTTTAATTAGGCTATGTTGCATGTAAGAGAATACCACTTTTCCCTTTTATTTTGTTAATGTATATTCAATAAGAGTTTGAAAAAATGAACCTGTCATTACTGGAATACATTTATATTATTTATTTTATATACATACACACACTATCCTTCTTAATATATTGCTAGATTAGATTTGCTAACATGTTATTTAAGAATTTTGCATGTGTTTTCACTGATGACATTGCTTGTAATTTTCTCTCTTGGGAATGTTTTAAAATTACAAATTAAGTTTATTCAATACTGACAGGACTACCTAGCTTGTCTAGTGACATGAAATTTTTAGTAAGTTATTTCTTTTAGACTCTTGTCTGTTTTATCTTGATTCATCAATTTTATCTGATTCATAATATATTTATTTAACATTAAATATATTATGGTGTCTCGTGGGCTTCATCTTTACTTTCTGAGTGATTATTTACTATTTCAGGGGTTTGTCAATTTTATTGGTTTGAAAGGTCACCTTTTGCTTTTTTTGATTCTCTCAACAATAGATCTTTCTTGTTACTAGCTTTGCTTTCTTCAACTTTCTTTTGGCTTTTATTTCTAATTTCTTGAGATTGAGTTTCAGTGATTCTTCTCGAATCATGCACTTAAACCATAAATTTCCCTTAGGTTTTTGTTGCAGCTCATGAGGTTCAGACCTTTTTTCTCAGTCCAGGACTTGGACTCAGAGAGTAGGTCCTCCAATACCTTGTTTCCATTCAAGGTTGTTTTGGTACATTTATGGGGAAAAAACAATCCCAGCAGATATTGAACAAAATGACTTTATTCTACTTAAGTACCTGGTTTTATTACACAACCATATATGTAAGTTGTTTCCAAGAAACTGTCAACTTAAATGAGGATTTACTGTAACGTCCTGCCATAAGAAGGTATAATTTTCCCTGAATAGCATGACTCAAAAACCAATAGAGTTTATAATCTTTGGGTGGGTGATTGCCAGTGTCTTAATAGACAGAAAGTTTATATTCTGTGTGATAGTGGAAGAGAGTTTACATGTACTATCAAAACTCAATTTTTTTCCCTCAAAAACAATAACTTCCATTATTAGTTATAGTTTGATAGGACAGCTTTTTAAAATTGAGCATCACCTTAGAAAAAAGGATAATTTTGAAAGTCAAAAGGAAAAAACACTATTTTAGACATTTAAATACTATGTTAGGTTAAGTGTCGTCTATCTGTATTTATAAAATACATGTCAAGAAATTTAGGGTGTGATTACAGTAGTTAAAAATGTCATATTTGGGGGCCTCCCCTGGTGGCGCAGCGGTTGAGCACTGGGCTGCAAAGCTGCCCGCAGCCTCTGCAGCGCTGGTTCGATCCTTGGCTGCCAGCGAGGGTCCCACATGGCGCACAGACCTCTCCTGCTGCCCGCTGCTCCCCTCAGCAGTGTACTTCGTCATTCTGCCTGTTCTGTTCCCCGCTCTGTCTCTGGTGAATTCTCTCACCCTCCCGTGCTTCTGACTGTACCCAGTGCTTGTATAAATAAATAAATAAATTTTTAAAAAAATGTCATATTTTGTAGAAATCAATGCACCATTTGTCTAAGAAAAATTTAACTGAAGACCTGAATTTTTTTTTTGCAGGGGAATAGTGACTTTTATTACTGATCTTTACATACTGAATAATGATATATTTGATCTAAAATTGGTATTTAATTTTTTATAGGAAAACAGCCAATCTGTTTGAAGTTTATGTACCAATAATGCAGTGTTTTAGTTAATAAAATATCTGTTATTTAAATTTTTTATTATTCATTTATTTTCTTACATGATTATTTCTTTTTTTATAGAAAATTTTTACTACTGGTGATATCAACAAAGATGGGAAGCTGGATTTTGAAGAGTTTATGAAGTACCTTAAAGACCATGAGAAAAAGATGAAATTGGCATTTAAAACTTTGGATAAAAATAATGATGGTATGTTTTTCTTTCCTATATAGCACCAGTTTTGAAGAAGCATTTTTCATGCTTCCAAGAGTGAATGCATATTTAGTCTGTCTTTTTTTAAAAATGATAATTATGTCATTGGACTAGGGAATAGGCCTGGGGTGTCTCAGCCTTATCCCAACCTCCAATATCATAGGCACATAGCTGGGAGCAAACCAGCCACTGCATACTGCTTTGCCTGCTGGGACTAAGAGGGGTGGGTGGGGATGGGGGTCAGAGGGAAGAGCTGCTCCTAAGCTGGGAAGCAGCTCTTCAAATACACTGGTCAAGAATGAAAAGAGGACCCCACACAGACACCGGTGAGGCTAGGCAAGGAGTCAGCATTTATTGATTAGTGAAAGAGCAAAGAAAGAGAATCTGGGGAGATCTCTCTGGGCATTTCTTTTAAGAGAAAGCCTGAGGTGTGAGGGCTAGGGGTTTATATAGATTTTTTTTTAAAAGTTGAATTTTTAAAACAAATTTATTTATTTTTGTGTAGAGGAACTGGGTGTAGGCCATAGGTGTGGGGTGAGAGGATTCACCAGAGGCAGAGTGTGGATCAGAACAGGCGGATCTACTGAAATACACTGCTAAGGGGAGCAGTGGGTGAGACAGGAGAGGTCTGCTGCACCCTGTGGGTCAGCTTCCTGGCCAGTTCCTGCTGCGGTAGTTGCTGATAGCTTCTTAGTGCTGACTCTTAACCCCTTGTGCCACCAGGGAGACCCCACAGTCTGACATTTCTAAGGGAAAAATGTGTGTTAGCTAAGCTTCATTCAGGCTTAGCTAACACAGGAGCTTCAGTGCTCTTTGTCATGCCTGTTAATGTATCAACTGTATAGATTAAAGTGTCTTTATACAGAAACAGACATGAAACAAGGTGGTGTAATGATAGGTTAATGAAAATGTATGACCTGGAGGCTCACAGGACTCTAACCTTGTATTTCCCATAGGAACAATGATTCATTTTTTGCTAATTTATTCACAGTGACCTTATAGAATATAACTATTGTGTCTAATGAGGATCAACTGTAGGTCTTATTTAAGAGTGTAGTTATAAAAGGTACTGTGTGGTATTTAAGGAATTTCATTGCTAACAAAAATAGATGGATGCCTCTAATTGTCCTTACATTGTCCACATTCTCCTTTCTTCTCAAGCGAATGTTTCCAAATGCTGTCATTTCTTTTAAGCCTTTTTCTTAAATGAAATCTTTCTTTTGTCTTTAGATCCTGATGTGTCTGCTGTGTCAGGGAAATGCATTGCTACCTTCTCAAATAATTATGTTCTCTCTTCCATCATCCTACCATTCCTGCTCTTCATTTTTATCGCTAAATTTCTCAAAAGAATAATTCATACCATGTCTTCTTTAGTATTTTCCCTGTACCCTTTTAACCCAGTACAATACATCATTATGCATTATAAATGCCTTCTGATTTACTGAAATGTAGAAATTAATATATTTAATTTAAAAATGAATAGAGCCTTGTTTAGTTGAATTTGCCTCAATGTCAGAGTATCTTGATTTGAATCTCAGTTCTGGTTCTTATTAATGTTATTTGGTAAGATCTTGTGGGCTTCCAGGGTCTTCTTTTCATGGAATAAAGGCTGTTACGATTTATGGATTAGGTAATGTTGTGTACTTGTTTAATGTGTTGGTGTTTGTTAAATTTTGAGTTGGTTGTGTGTTTTTAAGCAAATCTTCAACTTACCTAAATTCATAATTATGCCTTCATCAATTCAGAGTATCCTTTTATAAAGTCAGCAATTTGAAATTCATGATTTCAAGGTCCTTAATAGTTCTGAATCTCTTTATTTTCTTTTAATTTAAAGGAAAAATTGAAGCTTCAGAAATTGTCCAGTCTCTCCAATTACTGGGCCTCACTATCTCTGAACAGCAAGCAGAGTTCATTCTTCAAAGGTAAGTCCTTTGCCTTACTCAAAATTGCTTTTCAACTTTCATTTTAATATCCTACATTACAGATGTATGTTTGTAAGTGTGGCTTAAAACAATTGCCTACACCCTGCCTTTTCTCATGGCAAGCATTCAGTATCATTTTCCCCTTTTTCTTTTCTGTTTTTTTTTTAAAGATTTATTTTTATTTATTTATGCATACAGGAACTGGGTTGTAGGCCAGAGGTGCAGGGGGTGAGAGGATTCACCAGAGACAGAGTGGGGAGCAGAACAGGTGGATTTACTGAAATGCATTGCTGAGGGGAGCAGTAGGGAGACCAGAGAGGTCTGTGTGCCATGTGGGTCAGCTCCCTGGCTGGGATCAAACACATGCCAAGTGACTGGCAATAGCTTGATAGCGCTGAGACTTTAACCCCTGCACCACCAGAGAGTCCTCCCTTTTTTCTTTTATAAGTCAGACCTTTACTGACTTATGCTTTATCTCACACTGTAGAGAAATAATCTCTGAAGTGTAAGTGCCCTTGAAGACTCTTTTTTTTTTTTTTACAAACATACCATAGGGGCTATTTTTTTTTTTAATGACCAGAGAAAACAGAAAAGGGTGGCTTTATGTTGAATTTTTCAACAGTAAATCATATTTTTTGTGTGTTCAGAATTTATACATGGTAAAATTTTAAGTTAAGCCACTCAAAGTATAAAAGTTGAGTATTTAACTTCCAAACCAGAAAGGGAAGAAATGGAATAAGAAAATAAATAAACAAGCTTGAAAATCAGACAGTCCAACAAAGAGGAGAAAGGAAGGGAAAATAGACAAATAGGAAGCTGAAGGTAACATGGGAGAAACAAATTCAAATGCAATGAAATACCATCAAAATGTGCCCTGCAAAAAGGTTAAGTCTTACTTTCCTTCATCCCCATCATTTTTTTTTTACCAGTCACTGATAATTTTCTTACATTAGAGAAAAATGGGGAAGGAAATTAGTAGCATGATTTGAGTTTATTTCAACACCACATCCAAATGCTATTAACAGAACATTAAGAAATACCTTTCTGAGCCATTGCAAGAAAAAAAATGATCATAAATGCATTCATTACTTCACCCCATATTTTAGCTTCCAACTTTTGTGTTTGATAGCTATTGTCTTAGAGTTTAACAGAGCACCAAAAAGTAGTCTTTTGTGAGCGCTCTGTAATTTTGGGGTCCATTTTTATCTAAATGGTTAAAACTTTCTCTTGGACCATCAAATGCTGTCATTTCCAACAACCTATTGTGAAGTGGGACTTTTTAATTTAATAAGAATATAAAGTTGGAAAAACAAGTGTTATTTTGCAATATAATTATAATTAATGTTAGTTTTATTTATGCATTTTGCTTTGTTCTTAAATGAACTTTTTGTTTCTAGCATTGATGCTGATGGGACCATGACAGTGGACTGGAATGAATGGAGAGACTACTTCTTATTTAACCCTGCTACAGACATTGAGGGAATTATCCGTTTCTGGAAACATTCTACTGTAAGTATGTTTTAGGTATTAATTTTTACTTATTTACAGCAGTAAAACTATAGGTATAGTTAACACCTGAGAACATAGCATTTATTACTCAGGGTGTCCCAGTGCTGGTTACTCCTAGGTTATAGATTCTGTATATATGAGAGTATCTTAAAACCCCAAGACTACAGAAACATTGCAATTGTAATAGCTCTTTGGATCTTCTTAAAACTTGAAAAGGGTACTACTTTTCCAATTGTAGATAAACTACCCACCTTTGGTTGGCAGTAAGTATTCTACCACAACAAAGTATAAAAATGATTAAACTTTCATTTTTTTTATAGATACATTATTGCCTGAATAATCTTGGCATATCATGGTTTCTGAAGATCTATCTCTTTGGTCAGTAATGATGACCAAAAATCTCTTCTGAAAATTTTGCTCTCTCCAACTGCCTAGATTTATGTCTGGCATAACACGCTTGAAGTAATAATTATGTGGGTTAAAAAAATCTTCTTGGTTCATCTGCTCAGCATTTCCCACCTGTCTGCATTCCTTATTTCTGTCAAATTTTAATTAATTAAATCTCATTAACATTCTGCTAAAACTAACCGGTGTAAATGAACTTCAATTTATTGTGCATTCTGCTCCTGAAACTGATACAGGGCAGCAAGGGGAACTAAAACTGGCCAAGGACACTGACCAAATAGTTACCAGTTATTTTCTGAGTTCTTCACTCACATGCACAATTGCAAGACTGCTCAGGCTCAGTGAACCATAACAATGGGATTTATTTAACAAACCAGGGAAAAATAGAGTTACTGAGGCCAAAAATGGCCATTTATCTCACCCAAAGCAGTGTCCAGTATTTTCACGTCCTAAGCAAAAGCAGCTAAGATGGTGTCTCCCCACCACTGTGGGTGAGGAGCTCCTCTCCTGAACAATAGGCCACATGCCCAAGATGGCATCTTCCTGCTTCTGCTGACCTGGAGCACATGGCAACCAGACTCTAGGCCATGTTCCAATTCACAAAGTCCCCAGAATACATAACAGGAGACCCTTCTGGAGCTGCCAAGATGCCCCACCACAGTACCAGACAAGCGACACTCAAGACAGCAACTGCAGCGGCTGAATGACCTGACAAACGGCCACGCTTACGCAGCTCAGTGAGACTCTGGCTCTGGGCTCCGGGTCTTTGCTTTCTCTGCCAGGCTGTAACAGCAAAACCGGGAACAGTTTCAGTTACTCGGGTACTTGCAAAGCTTCTGGACTTTACCTTTCTGAGGTTGGCTGTGGGAGGCCTCTCCACATTCAGAGGCCTGCAACAGCCTTCTGGAAGATCCACGTGGTGGGGAACACAAAATCCGTTGACCCCCAATTGCTGAAGATCTGAAAATTATTGAATCTTGAAGACTGAATGAATCTGAGTTTCTCGCCCCTCCCCTATATTACCTGTCAGTCCCTCCACCCCAAAATTCAGTACTTTTTAGCATTTTCCCTGGGGCTGTCAGTCCTCATCAGCAACCCCCTCCAGGGTGCACCACTTGTCTATGGCTTCACCACTGGTTATAAAACCAACAGGAATTTTTTTTTTTTTTTCCTAATGGACTTATTTTTTTCTACTTATTCAGGAGTTTCAGTAAATTTTAGATGTGATAAATGAAGCCTAGAGTTCATGTTGCTACTAGTAAAAATGGCTCAGCTTACATAGAGCATTATAAAATTGTTGATGATTAGTGTCTTTTCCACTATAAATGTGAACTAATACTCCATTAAAAGTTTAGTTGCTTAGGTAAATTTTGTACATGTGAAATTGTATTTACATAATCAAATTCTTACTGTATCTTTGGGTATAGCTGGTTAACAGTTAAGGCTACAAACATGTATCCATTTTATTGAGAGTGAAATGAAGAGAGGGTTGCAGCTATAAAATAGCTTTACCCCTGCATACTGTAAGGAAATAAGTAAATCAGGCTATTTTTCGCCTTCCACCTAACAGAGCCCATACCTTGAAATGCTGTTTTCCACCATTCAGACATCTAGTAAACAACAGCTGGGCCTTGCATTTGCAACAATGTATGGGTTGTGTGGCTGTGGGCACTTAACAGGGTAAAGGGGGCTAGTCTGGGAGTTGTGGTTATGCTTCTCAGTCTTGGATTAGTTTGTGCTCTGTCTGCCTGCCTGTGTGTATGGTCCTGGATCTCAGCTTTAAAGGACTGCAAAAATCCGCTGAAGGCTCCAAATTCTCTTTTCATCTGCAAGAACTGACAATGAGCCTACCTGAAATTGAATGGTTGCACGACACGTGGTGGAGACAGCAGGACAGTTTGACACAGATGGATATGGAGTCCACTGAGACCTCGGGAGAGATTGAAGGGTGGCCGGCCACCAGCAGATGGTACCCGGTGGCCAGTCTCCTAGCCCAGTGGGCACCTCCCCAGGAATGGCCAGAGGTAGATGGAACCCCGTGGCAGTTGGAACAGGCCCTGTGCAAAATAGAAGGGAACTTGGACAGATACAGTGCCCTTGAGGCAGCAGGAGCTGTGGGCTGGGTGTTCCTTACAGCTCTACGAGTATGTGCGTGCAGAGAAGAATCCAAGGTCTGGCAACTGCTGGATGAGACCCAGGCCCTGCAGAAACGTTTGAGGTTTCTTGAGAAAGGGATCCAGAGAGACCAACCCACTACTCCAGAGACGCCGGGTTCCTCCAGAGAAGAGGAGGAGGCTGGCCCCTTGCTCCAGGTTTGCCCAGTGGTGGCAGAAAAACCTGCCACTGCAGAGACATTAGGCTCCCCCTCTAGAGAGGAGAAGGCTGGTCCCAAGCTCCAGGCTCCTCAGGTGGTGACAAAGATGAAGCACCAGCAGCCTGTGGCCCCAGAGGGTCAGGCTGCTGGGCCACCGCAGATGACAGAGTTCACCATCTATCACCCATACACCCAAGTGGGACCGATGGACTTGTGTAAACAGCTCTGTGAGGAACCAGAAGAGCCCCTGGCAGCTTGGCCACAGTGTTTGTGGGACCGGGGAGAGGACAGAATCATTGGCACAGCACAAGAGGTGGAGAAACTGGCTTCAGTGACCCTGCACCCATTGTTGAGACAGCAGCTGCAGAACAGCCAGCGGTGTGTCGAGGGTGATCACGCGCCATTGGAATGGTTAATGGCTGCTGTGAGAATGGTATGGGCTGATGCGGGAGATGTGCTGGAGACTGTGAGTAAATGGCAAACATACACTGAGCTTGTACACGAGCTTTGTGAACTGGGAAGGCAGCAGGCCATGTTCAGTGTAAACACTCATGGCCTTGATAATGAGCGTTAACTGCTGGGGTGAGGGATTTGGGATTGCAAAGGCCCCTTCTTCCTCTTTTGCGTCCCTTATGGCGATTCTGGCATCATGATGGCCATCTTGGGTGAAGTTGAGAGCTGGAGCTCTCAGAAGGGAATACAGGTAGCTGTTGAGCAGCCAGAAAGGATGCCTAGGAGGGCAAACAAACGTCTTAAGGTCATTAAGCCTCTTAAAGTCACCTGTGTCCAAATAGGGCTCTACTGAGAGCAGGTGTAGAGTATGAAATAGATGCAGGGCCCAATGCATATTTGTTAGTGTTGTGGAGGCAATTGGGAGAGGACCAGCATACACTCCCATAAAATGGGCTGCAGAGAAGGAAAAAGCTGGGGACTCCAGGCCCCAGGTACATGCTATGCGCCTGGAGGACCATTTGCTGCTGACCCCAGCCCCAGGGGGAGGCCCTGTTCACTTTCAAATAGCATGAGGGCCGTCCTCAGGGCACAGGTGGGGACCAGAGGCCATATGTAGAGCTTGCTATTCATTGGTCCCCAACCATTGTGCAAAGGGTTTTGGCCTTAGATATGGGGCCAGAGTGTACTCTGTTATATGGAAACCCAGAGAAGTTTCAGGGGTCTGCTTGTTACACTGATGGCTTGCTACAAGGCAGGCAGTGGGCATTCACAGTGCTTTGGCAGGGACACCTGCTTAGCCCTACTCTGTGCCGTGGGCTGGTGGCAGCTGAATTGGCCTGGTGGGAGAGGCCATCCTTGGTGCACTGTACCATTCATTGATGACATCTTGTGGACCAGTGATTTTTCCAAATCTTGTAGATTTGGAAAAGGCTATACCTCTCCCATGGACACACCTGAAAACTGGGCGTAGTTGCATTGTTACAGTTTATATTGCTTTGGCAAGTTATGGGTATAGTGTTCTACTCTTGCAGAAAATTGATATGTAGATTGTACTGAAAAAAACCCTGATGGGGTGGAGTGTAAGGAGAATGAGTAAATCAGGCCATTTTCTGCCTTCCATGTAACAGAGAGCCCATACCTTGAAATGCTGTTTTCCACCATTCAGACATCTAGCAAACAACAGATGGGCGTTGCGTTTGCAACAATGTATTGGTCGTGTGGCTGTGGGCCCTTAACTGGGTAAGGGCACTTAGGCAGGGGAGTTGCTGTTCTGCTTCTAAGTGTTGGAGTCTCTCTTGCTGCCTGCCTGTGCACACGGGCCTCTGTTTCTTCATTAAAGGCCTGCAGAACCCACCTGAAGGCCCCAAAATCTTTACGCTTTGAGAACTAATAATAAATCTACCAATCCTGGGATGATTGCATGACACATACCTATAAAATCTTTTATACCAGAATCATTTAAATAATAAAATTGTGAAAACATTATCTATTAAAGAGCTTCATTTCTCTTGCCATATTTGTAATGTTTACAATAGGTTGGAGTCTGTATTGCTTTAAATTGTTTCTCCCTGTTAATTTCTTTTTTTATTAATAAATTTCATTTTTATATTCCCCATACAATTGCAACCCCCTTATTTTGACCCCAATCCCGCCCTCCCTACACCCACCCCGCATAGAGTGTCTCTGGTTCATAGTTGTTTGTTGATTTTGATTTTCACTTTCTTATCTCCCTGTTAATTTCTATACCTATCACATGTTTTAAATGGCAATATGTTTATAAAAATATTTATAGATGATCTGTATAGAAGTTTGGGGTATGTACATGCATAGCTGTAACAACTTTTATTTACATATTTACAGCATGTATCATGATGTAGAGTACAGTCGATATGATTTTGAGATAAAGGGAGTATTTTTGAGGGATTGACAGCCAATTTATTTTTGCAGCTTAAAAAAAGGATTCACTATATCTGATAAAATGCTGCTCTTGTATTCTAATACCAAGAGGAGAAAAGCAACTCTGAATCTACTGAGAAAAAAGTTGCAATTGTTGGTTTTGTAAAGTGTAATTACTATTGGTTTTCATTGCTTCTGATATGATACTGTATTTTACTTAGTGTGAATAGACTATTTATTTATATGCTCAGATTGGTTCAGTATACTTTTTAAGAATTGACATTGTTTTAAACCATAAGGAAACTTGCCCTCTCAAACACACACGAATGCACGCATGCGTGCATACACATGTACACACCCTTCTCTAAAATTACATGCCTTCTGTAATGACCTAATTTTAATTGATAAAGCATGGGAATCTCTTTTCCGTTTTCACAGGGCCTTGACATAGGCGATAGTTTAACTATTCCTGATGAATTCACTGAAGATGAAAAAAAGTCGGGCCAGTGGTGGAGGCAGCTCTTGGCAGGAGGCGTTGCTGGTGCTGTCTCTCGAACAAGCACTGCACCTTTGGACCGTCTGAAAGTCATGATGCAGGTGAACTTGCCGTGTGTCTAACTTTGTCCTAAATATCCTAAAACAATAAGAAATATGGTGCTTTGAAAATGAAGTTTTAAGATTTCTCAGTCATCATCTCTCTTCTTATCCTTAAGAAAAGCTTTATTTTATTGCTGTTAACCATCAGTTCACTTCATGTAAGTATTTCATTGTTCTAACAAAACTTAAATTGTTGGTTCCTAGGTGCAATGAACTTTTAATCTTTGGCATCTGTGACTATTCACATATTTTAATTAAAAAAGTCTCCAGACATCATTATATAGCGTTCTTCTTAAATTATTTATATATAGGATAGCTTATATAATACACTTACTCTCAAAAAATTTCTTTATGAAATCTTGTAACAAGGAAAATTTAAGTTATTTAATTTAAAAATTATTCTAAAGCTGAGGTTAGCAGAAAAAGACCTGTATTCATAGATTGATATTGCTATTTGCTATTAGTGTAGCCTTGGCTGGTTAGATTGTAAAGGAAGAGGGATAGGGAAAGAATTAAATTTATTTTGTGCTCATCATAGTAACCCATTACTTCTTTTTTAAAAAATATTTATTTATGCATACAAGAACTGGGATACAGGCCAGAAGTGCGGGTAGTGAGAGGATTCACCAGAGACACAGTAGGGAGCAGAACAAGTGGATCTACTGAAATACACTGCTGAGGGGAGCAGTGGGAGAACCAGGAGAGGTCTGCCGCACCATGTGGGTAATTCCCTGGCTGGGGATTGAACTCATGCTGCAGTAGCTGGGGATAGCGTCATAGGTTGTGTCTTAACACCTTGTGCCACCAGGGAGGCCCGTAACCCATTAATTTTTATGGAAACCCAGTAAGGTAGGTATTTATCCTCATACTATTCGCAGAGAACCTGAGTTCCAGAGACTTGAGTAACTTTTCCTTTATAATAAATAGGGTGAAAAGTGAGTATATTTGACGCCAAAGCTCATGGTTCTCATACTGCACAAACTCCCTGGTCTCATTTTCCTTTGTTCTGGAATGGGAATGAGGATAACTAACAAGGGTGATAAATGATAGAAGGGACGTGAAAATATATGATACATGGGAACACCCTACTGAATATAATAGTTGCTTTAAAAATACTTCTAAAAGTTGTTTTTGTTATGACTATTGTCAACCCTCTTTTATATCTGTCCTTAAATTTCCGTACAAAATGAGAAATGACTTCTGACAATATTTCAAACTAGCACCTTTTTGAGTGTACCTCAGTCTCAGAATACACTTACAGGTAAAACTATCACTTTAAAGAATGTAAGGAACAATAATTGGCTTTGAGAGAGCTAGAATGGGCATTTGTCTTTATCATAGTTTATTGTGAAGTTTATTTACGATGAAATGGATATTTGGACAACATTTCTGCAGTTCAGAACACTTTTGCTTCAGTAATTCAGTAGAAGGACTTGGATACACTGGAAGCTTTTATGCTCATAGTTGTGGTTTATTACAGGGAAAAGATACAGATTGAAGTCAGCCAAGGAAAGGAGTATATGGGACTGCATCTGAGGAAGTGCCAAGTGCTGAATTTCTCTTGTCCTCTCCTTTAGAGTCATGACGGGTTATTTTCCTGGAAGTGATGTGTGACAGTATGCAGAGTTTTTTGTACTGATCAAGGAGGTCTTTGTGCCTAGGGTTTTAGTGCAACTTGATTACATGCTGCTGTCATGGTTGCCCATAGTTTCCAGCCCCTCCCACCCTGACTTTTATTTTTTGTAATAGTCACTCATTCTGTGTAAGCCCAAACAATCAGAGCATCAGATTTCTTTAAAATTGTTACTGGTTTATTAGAGTTAATCAGTCTTTGCAGAGAGGCATTCATGAGGCCTAGTATGTTTGAGAAACTATCACATTTGTAGTATAAGCCAAATAGTTCATCAGTACTAGTTAGGTAGTTGGCACTTGTCTTGAATTTATTGTAGAGAGAGGCCTTGAGATAAGCCAAAGAAGGTGCAATTGTTATATTTGGTGTCAGACTATGTGGATTCAAGTGTCTGTGGTTCTGGAGTACATAACAATTCAAGCTATGTTCAGGCCCATTTATATTTCATGTTGCATTACTTCTTGAGAGGAGAAATAATATATTACCTGTAGTATATTTAAAAAATTTTCTTAAATTGAACTTGTTCACATCCTAAAGGGTGTTCCAGATCCTAATAATTGGTTCATGTTGTCTTACGAGTGGTACTCATATTATCAATTTTGATTATCCCTACTCCGCTTTTCCACATTAAAAATACTGATTTTTCTTAGTTTTAAATTCAGACTCAGGCCTCTAAAATGGTGGTAATATTTTTTTCCATCATTATATAGTTCCTAATATTACTTTCTACTTTGAAATGCCTCTTCTGGCAGTAATAAACAATATTGAAAAGAGAGTGGTTTTTATGGTTACTTTAGAAACGGGAACAATAACTTGCCACCAATATTTGATACCATTTTACTTTTATTTTTAGGTTCATGGTTCAAAATCACACAAAATCAGCATATATGATGGCTTTCGACAGATGGTGAAAGAAGGAGGCATCCGCTCCCTCTGGAGAGGAAATGGTACAAATGTCATTAAAATTGCACCAGAGACAGCGGTTAAATTCTATGCATATGAACAGGTAATTGTTATCACCTGTGGGCTAATTAATATAGAGGAGCTAACTGATTCAGTAGCAGTTAACATACAGTATATTTTTGTTATAATACATGATGATTTTCCACATATATTCTGTGAGCAATTTATCCTTCAGGAGATTAGACTGGATAAATTCAGACATTCCTCATGACTAAATTGTGAGATTCTGAATTTCATATTACACGATAAAGAGATACTTTTGTATTGTTTTCTAAGTAACTCTTCAAGGAAAGGTAGAGTTGTAGCTTGATTGTTAGGGAATATTTAATTCTTGAGTAACTGAATGCTCTTGGGAAGATTACAAAGTCTAGTGGTGTCTTCTTGTTTGCTTAGGAAACAGAAAAACAAAATTGAAAAAAATTTAACTTTTGGGACTTTAATTTGAGTCTGTCTTTAAGAAGAATATTTTCCTTGTGTGAATGTTTGAGAATTAAGCATGGGCTAGCATTTTTTTATACCCTTAGTTTAGTCTGACCTTGTACTTGGATTTTATGATAGGAAAGCTGGAGAATAAAATAAAAAAATAAATTATAGATCATTATTTAAGTATGCTAGAAATTTGGTATTTTTGAATGTCAGTATTATAAACAAATTGTGCATTGTACTTTATTGTCATTTTCCTGGACACTGTCAACAGGTATCCAGTCAGGTTCTTTCTTGAGCCCTTTTTGCAGTATTCTCATCTTGCATGCCAACTTTTATTAGAGATAAAGAGAAAGCTCTCTGCACAGTATAGTGAAATGTTCTTAGTGTCTGTCTCTCCCATTATTTCTGCTCATTTAGTTCCTTCCAGCTGGAGTTCCGAGCATCCATTAGGACTCTGTGAAAGCATTTCCTAAGCAAAACCAGTGACTCTGCCCAGCTTTCTTAGAGCACTGAATTACAGACTGTCCAATTTTCTATTGCATAAAGAAAAGTTCAGAGACTTGTAATTACTTTGAGATAAATATGATGCTATATATATTCTTAAGTTTCCCCATGTGCATAGCTAGTTCCCGTCTAGACAGATAGGTCTTATTTGTGACTAGTTTAAAAAACTAAGAAAAAAGGTATTTTCAACCTGGTATGTAGTGTTCAAAGCCCTGTCTCCGGATGCCATCACATTAGGGATTACCACTTTGATAGGTGAATTTGTAGGGGGACATACAATCCAGTCTCTGGCAGTTATCTGCATTCACTGAAAATTTTATTTATACAGTACAAGAAGTTGCTTACTGAAGATGGACAGAAAATAGGAACCTTTGAACGATTTATTTCTGGTTCCATGGCTGGAGCAACTGCACAGACTTTTATTTATCCCATGGAGGTAAGTACCATAGAGAATATGACAGCGTTAGTGATGTTTGTACTAATTACCAATTGCTGTGTAATAAGTTACCACAAAATTAGCAGTTTAAAACAATATGCATTTATTATCTCACAATTTCTGTGGGTCAGAAATCCAGGAATGACTTGGTTGGGTGGGTGCCTCTAGCTCATATCCCACCGTCAGGATGTTAACTAGGGCTGAAGTCACGGCAAGATTCACCTGGGGATGGGTCTGCTTCCAAGCTCACTCACTAATTTGTTGCATGGCAGTTGGTCAGAGCATCAGTTCCTTATCACACAGGCCTCTCCATAGGCTGCTTGTTATCTCTGCAACATCGTTATCTGGTTTCTCCAAGTCAGTAATCTGAGAAAGAGAACACAAGTGAGTCTCCCAGATGAAAGCTGCAATCTTTCATCATTTCTGTTGTTTTCTGTTGGTCTATCCCTGGAAGGGATGGGGCTACACAAGGTGTGACTACAGGAGGCATGGATAGTTAAAGGCCATCTTGGAGGCTGGCTTCCAAAGTGTCAATAAGAATTGCAGTACCCATTCTATTCTGCCCCAAAGAGTTTTTCTTTAGAAATTTAAATTTCTAGAAATTTCATAATGGAGCCTCAGGATTTGATTAGATCATAGTTCTCTTAACTTGGCCCCTTCTCTTAGAGCACAGGTTGACAGACCATGTACCTGTAGACTGTCTTGTACAGCTCTTGAATTAAGAATGGTTTATACAATTTAAAAATGTGGTTAAAAATCCAGAAAAACAAAGAATATGCAACAGGCCTATAAAGAGCTATTGTATACTGTCTGACCTTTGCAGAAAAAAATGTGCCAACTCCTCTTTTAGAGCAAAAATAATACTGTAGATGTGGATATTTTCACTGATAACGAAGGGTTTTTCAATAACTGATTAGAAAGTTATGCCCTTAATTTTCACCTTTCTGGTATTTAAAGGTAATGTCCTTTGTACACTTAAAATCATTGTTTATATTACCTCATATATCCTTTAAGAAATACCCTAATTCAAACTTAGTTCTCCTTTTACTATCCTACATCTCAGTTAATTAACACCACTTTACCTCTTCCTTCTGTCTTCTATCCTATGTTCCAACTTAAAAACACTGGAATCATCCTTCATACAACCATTTCCCTTTACTCCCATATCTCGTCAGTCACCACTCAGTTCAGTAGATTATTTTCTCTCTATTTCTCTGCCACTATTCTCTTTCAGATCCTCTTGGTAATAAATAGGTTTTTGGCTCTGGTGTAATGTTGAGGGAGAACACATGGACCGATTGGACTGTCACTTGGGTGGCAATATGTCCTCTGTAAAGTTACTTCTTTTAAACTGCATGATGAAAGAGTTAATATGAGCAATAATATTTTGTTGTACCTCATAACCAGGTTTTGAAAACCAGGCTGGCTGTAGGTAAAACTGGACAGTATTCTGGACTATTCCATTGTGCCAAGAAGATTTTGAAACATGAAGGCATGGGAGCTTTTTACAAAGGTTATATCCCCAATTTATTAGGCATCATACCGTA
Source organism: Talpa occidentalis (assembly GCF_014898055.3). Lineage (NCBI taxonomy): Eukaryota > Metazoa > Chordata > Mammalia > Eulipotyphla > Talpidae > Talpa > Talpa occidentalis. The sequence goes on along the minus strand of NW_023605305.1, from coordinate 105,566,416 downwards.
TGCAGGTATAGATCTTGCTGTCTATGAGGTGAGTTTATATCTTTTGAATCTGAAATGTCATAAAGTAGGTCTTATTATAACTTGACTTTAAAGAAGTACATGTATGCCAGGCAATAGTCTGTAGCCTAAAGTAGATGCAAGGGTGTGTTATTTGCTCTATCTTTTGAAATACCCAGAATATGAGACTTTATATGTTTATGGTCATTTTTGTATTAGATTTCCCTGGGAATTATTTTTATTTATGAAGAGGGTGGACTTATATTAAAATACAGTTATTCAGCTTAGATGATACTAGGGTTTTTGTTTGTTTGCTTGTTTGGAGGGGAGAGAAAATAAGCAAAAATTTGGTATCATAGTCTCATTTCCTTGAGTCACTAGAATTTGGTATTACCAACCAAGAGACTGATAAGGGTAGCAGCCTCTAGATCCAGCGTCTAAGCCAGTGACTTGCATATAGTGTGCAGTCAATAAATGTCTATCAGATTCATAAAGTATTAAATGACTTAAATGGCAAAGTTGATCCAAGATTTGTATTCTGAGTAGTCTCTTTAAAACAAAGGATGAATCTGTGCCCCATTTTCTCTTTTTATCCTTTTGGGACTCCCATAGTATATATGTTGTCTCATCTGATGTCCCATAAAGCTCTCAGATTATCGTTATTTTATGTACTTTTACTTTTTGCTTTTGTGCTTCTATAATTTTGTCCTGTTTTAACTTAATGAGATTTTTATTTCTGTCATTTCAAGTCTGTGGTCAAATCCCCCTCTAATCAGTTTTTCAGTTCACTTATTACAGTCTTTCCCTCCAGAATTTTTGTTTGATTCTTAAGTCATAGTTTCTGTGGCTTTGTTAACATTCTCATTTTGTTCATCATTTTCCTGATTTCATTTAGCTGCTATGGTCTCTTTTAAGTACGCTTATGTTGGTCATTTTGAATTTTCTGTCTGAAAATTCATATACATTCCATTACTTTCGAGTTGTATTCTTCAGGTTTAATTTGCTCCTTTGATTGGGCCATGCTTCCTTGTTTCTTTGTATGACTTATTTTCTGTTTGGACTTTGGCATTTGGAAAACTAGTCACCTCTCCCTCTCTTTGTGATCTGGTTCCATTTAGGGAGGACTTTCACCAATCAGCCCAGCTAGAGATTCTAGATCTTCAGACTTTTCCTCTGGCTGCATCCTCTCCGGGCATGTGTGTAATCTCCTGCATGTCAGCTGCTACTCCTCATCTGTGGTAGAGCAACTCTAGTGTTGTAGAATACAGAGGTATCAGAGCTCCCTCTACTGTCTGTTGTACTGCAGACTTTGGCGCTAGACCAAGTTGCATTGATCATCTTTATTCTCAGAGAGCCTCCAACCTAGTGCCGCTTTCCTTCCAGTGCTTAGATTTAGGTAAGATGGAAACCAGTCCTTGGACAGCCCCAGGAAGAGTTAGGATATTGTGCTTATGTTTCACTCTTTTTATCTTCCCAAGGAGAAGTTGGGAGTTGCCAGTTTTCTTCCGGTTGTGTTACAGGGGTTGAAGGAGGGACTCTGGATAAGGAGTGCTATGCCTTTCCTAATGGACTTTGAGGTAGTTGACTTCATTCTTAGCTGGGGTGTAGGAATCTCTTGTTTCCTGAATTTGTCGCAGAGGTTTATATATTTTTGTTGTATTACTGTCTCCATTGGGGAAGAAGAATCTGGAATTTTCCATTGCGCCATTTTGCTGGTGTCACTTCTCTTTGGACTGAGTTTTGAACGATGAAAAAGTGCAGATTAAAAAAAAAAAGGTTCAGAGATTGGGGGAGAGTGGTGGCAGAGTGATTTGTATGTGCAAAAACATGGAAGTAGTATAGAGAGAGAGCATGGGAATTTGGGACACTACAGGTACTTCTGGTTCATGGTAAGATTTGACAGTGTTAGTTGATGAGGCTAGAAAATTACTTTAGGTTGTGATCTTGAAAAGCTATGTATGCTGGATTGAGGCTGCTATTCTAAAGATGGAAGACAGCTGTTAAAGGACAAACAGGTGAAGGCCATACTCATGGATACACGAGAATGGGGAGATTGCAAAAACTTAGGTAAGGTAAAGGCTAAATTGAATTTATCAGGCAAATTATGGAGTTACTGGTGACTATCAAAGAGTAACCTTAATGGAATGGTTTCGAAAATCAGTGCAATGAGGAGTCAATATCAAATAAAGGAGCAGTAAGGAAGGCCAGTAATCCTTAGGAAACTTAGTGGAAGGGAAGGAGAAAAGCCGAGTAGATGGTATGGCAAACCTTGTTGCTAGTGGAGAAACCTTCCTGAAGTGATAGAGTTTTGAGGCGATTGTAAGTTGAAGATTATAGAACCAGTAAAGAGAGGGAGACAGAATAGATAAAAATTAAGACAATTCAAAAAATAATAAAAATACAGAGACCTGAGGGTCAAGGAATGATAGTAGATTCTAGGAGGTGGAAGAAAATGGATTATGAGACAGTGCGGATTTATAAGGTTTATATGCTTCATAGAGTCTTCAATTGTTTTAAGACTACATTTTCTCATTTCCTCCCTTCCATTCTGATTTTTTTTTTTAAATGTTGCACTGGTTTACAACACTGTATATGACTGAGAGGCATAGGTTCACACCTGCTCAGGTGCTTGTCGCCATATCACACCCACCACCAAGGCACCTAAGTCCTCCATTGCTGTCCATTGTGTCTCCTCTCCACTTTGCTCTCTCCCTCCCCTCTGGTAGCCTCAATTGTCAAATGCCTTAAGTTTTTTGTTTTTTTTTTACTGGTTTTGTTTTGTCTGACCCTTTGTTTTGTTTCCATATATTAGTGAAACCATCTGGTATTTGTTTTCTTCCTTCTGACTTATTTCACTTATACAGTACTCCCATCTAGTTCCATCCATACTGTCCCAAGAGTTCATCTTTTTAATAGCTATCTATGCCTTTGTGTATCTATACACCAAATCTTCCTCATCTACTGAAGTGTCTTTGAACTGTAAGGTTGTTTCCATAACTTGACTATTGTTAACAGTGCTGCAGTGGACATAGGGGTGCATACTTCCCTTCAAATTAGTGTTTTGCACTCTTTTTAAAGAAAGATTTAATTATTATTTATGCATACAAGAACTGGGGTACAGGCCAGAGGTGCGGGGTGGGGAGTGAGAGTATTCACCAGAGAAAGAGTGGGGGACAGAACAGGCAGACTGACTGAAATACACTGCTGAGGGGAGCAGCGGGCAAGACAGGAGAGGTCTGCTGCGCCATGTGGGTAGCTCCCTGGCTGGCAGGGGATCGAACTCGTGCTGCAGAGGCTGCAGATAACTTCACAGTGTTGTGCTTAATCTTGTGCCACCAGGGAGGTCCCTGTTTTTGCATTCTTCAACTGAGTACCTAGGAGTGCTGGTTCATACAGTAGATCTATTTTTAATAATCGGAGGAAACTCCATATTTTCCATAGGGACTGATCTCTCTACATTCCCACCAACGGGGTGTGAGAGTTCCTTTTTCTCCACATTGTTGGCAACTACTAGTTGTTTCTGGTGTTTTTGATTTGGGCCATTCTCAGAGGTGTGAGATGGCTTTTCATTGTAGTTTTGACTTGTGTTTTCCTGATAACAAGTGATGATGAGCATGTTTTCATGTGCCTGTTGGCTATTTGTATGTTTTCTTTGGGGAAATATTTGTATAACTCTTTTGCCCATTTCTTGATTGTGTTCTTTGTTTTCTTTTTGTTGAGTTGTATGAGTTCTTTATGGATCTTGGATATCAGCCCCTAATCAGATGTATGATGTGTAAATGTTTTCTCCCATTCAGTTGGGTGTCTTTTTGTTTTAATGGTAAGCAGTTTCTTTTGCTGTGTCCTGATCTTAATAGCGTAGATAATTTACTTGTTTTTATTGAATCACTTCTATTTTCTCATTTCCATGGTTCACAAATGTTTGTCTATAGCCTTCATGGCTTTATTGTCATACTATAATACTAAAGGGTCATCTAAAAATAATAAATTATGGTAAAAAATAAATGAAAATTAAGTAAGACACTTGAATCTATTTATTCAAATTTATTGGGCTGTTCTTTTTATGTAATTATAAAGGCTAATTTGCAGGTAACCTTTTAATTAAAAATATAAGTTGGTTACATAATTATTACCACATTAGTATATATTTTTATATTTAAACTATATTTAAAAAGTAGATAAGTATATATATTTTATACAGTTTCTCTCAACTAATTGCCTTCTAATAGAAATAAGCATGGCCTGGGGATCAGATCAGTACTTGATTCTTTACCCTAGTTTAAAAAAACCTTTACTGAGACTTATTTTCCACATTTCTAAAATAAGAGGAATAGTTCTGTCTCAGAGCTTTTGTAGGATTAAATGAATGTACAGAATGAGAAATAATTAGTAGTTGTAGGTTATTTTTATTAATGCTGTAGGAAATGTCCTTTAGAGCCTACATTTGATGTGCTATTGATCTTCATGTCTTTAGGAGAAAATGAGCAATCGGTGCAAACCTCACAGTTCTGAATCCCTACCTCTTCACAGAGCTGCAGCTGCCACGGGCAGTGTACCAATGTGGTGGGTCTCTCCTAAGGGTGGGGGAGCTATGAAAATATTCATGTCAGTGCAAGCAGTTATAAAGGTAGTTCTTGATTATTTTTCTCTGGCAGCTCTTGAAATCCTATTGGCTAGATAATTTTGCCAAAGACTCTGTAAACCCCGGAGTTGTGGTGTTGCTGGGATGCGGTGCCTTATCCAGCACCTGCGGTCAGCTGGCCAGCTACCCCTTGGCTTTGGTGAGAACACGCATGCAGGCTCAAGGTGAGTTCTTGATGAAATGAGAACACTGTTAAAAATACTTCATCAGTTTCCTGTGTTTTGAACTTTTCAAATTCTATTGAGACAGCAGAGTATGGTTTTAAGAAGTATTTAATAACTTTTTTTGATCTTCCTAAGGAAAATTTTCCTTTAGAAAGTCTTTCCTAATAATGACTTTTCATGAAATTTTAATTCCCCCATACACAGCACATGTACTGTGTGCTCTCTCTACTTTACGAGTAAGTGGTGTTTGCCCATGTTGTGAATGTATGTTTTGAGAATATAGATGGAGGGTCTCCCTGGTGGCCTATGGGTTAAGTCTCAGCTCTATCACCTCTAAGCCTGAGTTCAATCCCCGGCCAGGGAGCTAACCTACATATGGGGCAGCATACCTCGCCTGTCTTGCTGCTGCTCCCCTCAGGAGTGTATTTCCGCAAACCCGCCTGTTCTGCTCCCCACTCTGTCTCTGGTGAATCCTCTCACCCTTGCAGCTCTGATCTGTACCCCAGTTCTATGCAAAAATAAAAAAAAAGTATAGATTGATTTGGGTTCAGATCCTTGCCCTAAATCCTTTCAGGTTTTCATTTTCTCATCTGTAAGTGGAAATGAAAACTGTACAGTGTTGTAAGACGATGTGTAAAGCACTTCATATTTGTCAAATTCTTGGTAAAGGGAGATAGGAATTGTTATTATTGCACTAAAGCTTTGGACAGGGATCCTTCCCCACTGTGACACTATTTTTTTGGCTTTGATTATGGGGTGCCCTTCTGGTTCTTTTGCCATGTCACTGATTATTCTCTCTTCCTATTTGCTGACTTTTATTGCTTTTTTTCTCTTCTCTTTTATTGCTTTTTTCTCTTTTCCTGGCCTTTGCTGGCCATCCCTCTAAATAATACAGTGACTGTTCATCTCTATCCCAGGTACCAACCACTCTGCCCCCAACATATATATTTATATTATATATTATATGACATGTAATTAATAAAAGGATAATTACAGTAACAAAAATATTGAATATTAAATTAACAAATATTGAATATTAAATTAACTTCATTTCTTTTTTCATTTTCTAGCTATGGTAGAAGGAGCCCCACAACTGAACATGGTTGGCCTCTTTCAAAGAATAATTTCCAAAGAAGGAGTAACAGGACTTTACCGAGGCATCACTCCAAACTTCATGAAAGTGATCCCTGCTGTAGGCATCAGTTATGTGACTTATGAAAATATGAAACGAACTTTAGGAGTAACCCAGAAATGAAATGTTGAATTTATTGCTTTAGCATTGATGATTGAAATTTTCAACAATCACTAGCATGACTTTTTCTCTGAGAATTGCAACAAGCCTATGGCTAAGGAAGCTACTTTTTCACAAAAGGAAAGAGTATATCAATGATCACTTCAGATTTTGGATTACACACACATACACAAACAGAAATGTTAAAAATCATAGTTTTGATATTTCGTACAATTTTGGAAAGGTCACAATATTGCTTTTTATTATTTCTTATTAGTCCTTTTTATAAATCTCTTACCTTTGAACAAGAAATCTGAAAAACGTACTGGCTTGAACTAAATTTGTTTCGTGTGGAGCATGGTAAATTGTCCATCTTTATTTTGATTGGTTCAAGTTTATGTGAGTTCCTTTGACTTTCACTGTCTTTTTTTTTTTTTTTTGAAAACAAAATGATGAGGAGGCCTTGAAAGTTAAATTGTTTTATTTTTGAATGTCTTTCTAGACTTTTAAAAATTTCTGTTTGACTGTTTATAAGAAAATCACTGTGCGAAAACATACCTTGTGACTGTCAAATAAGTATAGCATTTATATCTTTATCTTTCTTTAAGCTGAATAAGAATGAAACATAAGTGACAGAATTTCAAGGCATTTGAATGCCTTAATCCGTATCATTTTGTATAAGAAGGAGTAATGACATATTTATTTCAGTGGACACTACTCCATGCTAACTGTACTATTTCCTGGTTCCTGGGATGGTACCGATTATCAGTATATTACTGTGAAATGACCGATGTAAGGTAAATCATTTGAAGGATTAAGTTTATTCTGTCATTGTGTTAAAAAGCACCAGGAAACAAACCCTTTGCTTATGTCAGTTTCTGAGGAGCACTTCCCTTTTCTTTGTCCTTTGATTTCTAATAATTTCTGTTATTAGAGCACTTGAATGAAAACTCAGTGACGTAATAGGTGTTTATTTAAACCTACCTCTTACATCTTCTGAACCAAAGACAAAAGTTGGACTTGTGTCTGTGAACCATACTCTAAAATGTAGTTTTTATTAGGTTGGTTAGTTTGATAAATGTTTGATAAATGTTAGGTAGGTTAGTTTGATAAAAGTTTGATAAATGTTTCCATATTTTATAATGTATCTGATGGGTTTGGGACTCAACTCTATCAGTGATTTTTGTACTTTTGAATACATAAGTGACAATGTTAAGTTGGATAATCAGCTTTTTTTTTACTCAAATTATGGAATAAATACTGCAATTTCAAGCTACTGAAAAATATTGGGAGTTCATTATGAATTTGTTTGCTACTTAACATTTGTAGGAGATGAGTGCGATTTATCTGCGCATCTTGTATTTTTTAATAAAATGATCTTGACAAAAGCCTGGAGTTGAAAATAGGTTTTTTTCTGATAGCATATTTCTTTTCTATTTATATTAAAAATGTGCGTCATTTTGAAATGACTTCTTTCCTTATTTAAAAAAGTGTAAGGAAGGCGAAAGAATGCCCGTGTCACACGGCTTCTATTATTTACAGTGGTTTAAATCTCATTTTTTTTTTAAAGATTTATTTATTTTTATACAAGCATTGGGTATAGTCACAAGCGCGGGAGGGTGAGAGAATTCACCAGAGCCAGAGCAGGGAACAGGACAGACTGACGAAATACACTGTTGAGGGGAGCAGCAGGTGGCAGGAGAGGTCTGCGCGCCATGTGGGACCCTCGCCAGCAGCTGGATTGAACTGGCCCTGCAGAGGCTGCAGGCAGCTTCGCAGCCCGGTGCTCAACCGCTGCGCCACCAGGGGAGGCCCCTGAATCTCACTTTTCACATCTGGTTCTGTAAAGTCTTTCTAAATATTTGACCGTCCCTGATCAACTACAGCAGCTGTTGTATCTGTCACACATTTTGGCATAAAGTGATGTGTTTTGTAACGTCCAAATTCCACATTTGTCAGTTAGGGGTGCTCCCTGGAAGTTCACAGTGCTAAGGAGAATCCCAAATCACAGCATTTCTTGGCACAACTTGGTGGACTAACAGCTTGACCTGACTTTATGAAAACACAAGCTAAGTAAAATGCTGGTAAGTAATGTAAAAATTGTTTGTAGTTCAGATTGTAAATACAAAATTTGATTTTGAAATAAAGGACTGCAATTTCACTGAGTATGATCCGGCTCCATCTATGTTGCTGTAAGTGGCATGAGTTTATCTTTTTTGATTGCTGAGTAATATTCCATTGTGTATATATACCACATCTTCTTGATCCAGTCATCTATTTTTGGGCATTTGGGCATACATCCATTGTACAAAAATGAAAAATGATGTAAAAATATATAAAATGAAATAATACTTTAAAAAAGAGACTGAAGAAATACTGCATTCCAAGTGGAGAACCAGGCTGGGGAACCAAGTATCTGCCTTCCTCTGCTCTGAGAAACCCCTTCAGAGAAAGGCTGCCAGATTTCTCTTTTGCTTATTTGTCTTGTACGCCCCTTAAACAGAATAAGCTTCGTTGCTGTATTTACACGAACTTGTTCTTTGAGCTTTTCATCATCATCGAGTGACATGGCTTCCTTATGCCCAAAAAGGAATTTTGCCCAGCCCTTTTGTTTACCTGGAATTTTTTCTTTTTATTTTTTTGAGAGAAGAGTAATGATATTTGTGGAGGAAGCAACCAGCAGCACAGCGCTCACTGGATGCACCCTTTTCCATGGCTCCTCTGCACCCCCTGGCCTGCAGGACAGAGCTGTGCTGATGTCCAGCCTCCCTGCTGGCCCCTCTGAGCACAGGTCACTGAAGACACCTGTTCACGGCCTCTATGGGTATTAGGAGGTGGTTTTCTTTCTTTTATTTTTCATCTTAGCAGATACAGGTTGCCTGGTGTCCAAGTCCTATACTCGTGCTTGGCCACAGTCACTACAGCTTCTGGCTGTGAAAGCTGAAGTACTCCACGCCTGGCTCACCTGGCATTTACTCCATAACCAAGCACACCCCCATTTGTTCTTTTATCATTTATAAAACATCTATTGTATGCCAGATACTTTCAGAGCCTGAGGACACTGGATCAAACAAAGGCCTCAGCACCTTTCCTAATGGAGATTACCTAGGGGGAGAGATAGACAATAAACAAGTAAAATATGCAATAGACCAGATGATGATAAGAACGGAAGGCAGTGCTGGGCCTCAGGTCGTGTTTGATAGAGTCTAGCTGAGAAGGTGCTGAGTAAGGACAGAAGAGGGAGTGGGGAAGGGGCCAGACTGCTGTCTGAGAAGGGCAATTTAGGCAGAGGGGATGCCGAGAAAGGTTGCAGGTGGAGGAATTTCAAGGAAGTCAGGGCTGCTGGGGAGGAGGGAGCTAAAGGAGGGTCGCAAGTGATGGAGCTGAAAAGGGCTAGAGGGACCCACAGAGCCAGTGTTGCCACTTCTGTCTCCAGCTCTGCAGTAGCAGCAGGACCCAGGTATGTACCCAAGATTCATCTGTCTCTCCTCTGGGGCTGGGCGTTTCATCATTGGCAGCGTCATCGTTAAACACCGCAGTTTCTGGCAACCATCATTTCTATCACACTCGGCGGTTTCTCTGCTGCTTGCTCTATTCCCCCGAGTACCATGCTATTGGCTACTCCGCCTCTCCCTCTGCAGGGAGAGTTTTGATTTTTAAATAGAGATATGAACTTAGAAACCTTAAAGTGTTCCTAGATATTTTTCTAAAAATGACAAATTTCGTCTTAGCCAACCGGTGATTGTGTCCTCATTTTTTCCTTTGATCACCTGCATCTGCCCAGGATTTGTTTGGTTTTAATTCTTACAAATTATACAATACTGGAAACCATCTTTTTATTTCGTTTTAGTTTTTGTTAGTTGATACTGTCTGTTGAGAATTCACTTCCACAGTCAAAATAACAGTAACAGAGGAGTATTTTTTTACCCCATAATGGAGTGATTTCAAAACATTTCAAAGTACTCTTTCAATTCTAAACTAATTTTAGACCCTTGGTATTTGCTAATGGATCATGATGCCAAAAGTTTCCACTTGTCTTTTTCACACACCTTCTCCAGCACAGTCACAACTAGGGGTTCAGAAGGATTAGCCTAAATTCCAGAAACTATAATCCGTGTCACTTGCAGATAAACAGCACTCCATCTCCAAGGAGGTTCCCACATGAAAATCAGTGCAATTGTTAGGGGGAAAAGGATGTCCTAAAGCTAATTCCATACAGGCTTTGTAGACTCCACCCCCCACTCCAGACCAAAGCCAAAAGACACTGGGAACTCCAAATCCCATCACCACCAAAGGGAAGGTGGCTGGGACCTGAGGGTGGGGTTAAGCAGCCAGGTTTGGTATAAAGCCAGACACGTGGGCTTTGGAGGGGTCCCCCATTTTGGCTCTCCACCAGCTTGCAGCATTCAGGCCAGCTCTGAGAGTGCCTTTGGATTTCCAGGGTAGGATGCATTTAAGACTTTATTTCCCTATTTTCTCCCTAAGTTGTACATTTCCTTAATTCCCTTTCCCTTGTAAACAAACATTTTATTAACCTTTTGTGTGTGCCTGTAGTGGAGTATTAATAAGTCCCTTTTAAGTGCTCGGGTGAGGACCCACAGCCAGACAACCCGTTTTATATTGGGGTTGCCCTATAACAGTTTTGCACCCAACGTGGTTTCCAAGCTTCACCCGTGGTTGACCAGCCCAAAGTAATTTTTCTTGCGTTGGTCGCCATAAAGCACACTAGGTCGGCAGGACTCGCAGTTGCCCTATAACACATTTGGGACCTGCAAAAAAATGACATTTAAAATTTTTCTTTAAATCAACTTAAATCCAACTGGAAATCCTACATCACCTAGATATGGCAGTGAGCTGGGGTCTTGGTGCCTTTGGACACTGGTCATGTCCCACCAATCATTGCTAAGGGGTGTGATATTGTGACTTATAAATATATATAAATATATACATACGTATATCTGTATTTGATTATGCAGGTGACTAAAGCACATTTCTCATATATTTCTGGTTCTCATTCCACAGTTCCTGGCTCACAGATCCCCCAAAACTTGGGATTTCCTTAGTGTTGAGAGTTATAATGATGTCTTGTTATTCTAAACAGTTTTATGTGAATGAACTTTTGGGAGGTTGATTGTCAGGAGAATCAACCATGTGATTAGAGGCTTGGAACTTCAGATACACCCTCCAGATCTCTGGGGAGGGCAGAGGCCTGGAGGTGGAGTGAAATTTGACCACGGGCCAATTGCCAATGGCCAATAATTTAGTCAATCATGCCTAAGTAATGAAGCCTCCATAAAAATCCAAAAGGAGGAACTTTGGGGAGCTTCTGGGTTGGTGGATATGTGAAGAGAATTTGGGGGAGAATTGTGTGCCTAGGAAGGGAATAGAAACTCCTTACCCTTCCCTCAGAGCTGATGCATCTCTCCCAAACTGTTTCTGAAAACTTATTGTAATAAATTGGTGATCTAGTGAGGCAATCGGCTTTCTGAGTTCTATTAATTAAACTAAGGAGAAGGCCCAGGAACCTCTCCTGATTTCTACAGCCAGTTGGTCAGAAGGACAGGGTGCAGCCTGGGCTTATAAATACTACCTCTGAAGTGGAAGGTGGTCTCTGTGGCCCAAACACCAGACTCCTATTGTGAGTGATTGTCCTTGAGCCCCATCTGCCACAAGATGGCAGACTTCTCCCAGGGCTGCAGCTGCAGGCGCTCGCCTCTTAGCTTCAGAGCTCCTGCTCCCTTTGCCTGGATCTGGAAAATCACTGCATCGCCTGGGGCCAGATTTAGACTTCTTACACAAACCATCATTACCTTGTTTAGAGGAATGAAGGCAGGGCTGCCTGTTACCCTTCCAGGAGAGAAGATGTCAAAGAAGGTCCTTTATATGTAACCCTGAAGAGAAAGGCTTGTTTTCCTGAGGACACATTTTAAACAATTTTTCAAAAATAGAAAAACTCCACGTTTTACAAATCAAATTAGAAATGATTGAAAATTACCAGTCTTGTACTTGTGTATGTTATAGTTAAGTATTCAGAGATGAACAATATGTCCAGAGAAGATATTTTGGGATATTTGTTTTCACAGTATGAGGAATATTTTTTCATTTGCTTAAATTATTTTGAGAAGTATACTAATAATTCAAGCTTGAAGTAGAAGAGTGGCAAAATAGGCCTAAAAATAAAGCAAACAAATAAAATGTGCCACAAAATTTAGTAAACTCCACTCTCAGGGACTTTTTTTTTTTTTTTTACAAGAGGTGGTTTTTGTAACTTGTGTAGTATTCTGACATGTTTTAAGAGAAATATAATTTAGGTTTCAGGTTAAAATAAGCTCACTCTGGTATATTCCTGGAATAATAAAGCATCAGCAGAAGAATTTAAAAGGAAAATCAGGCAACTCAATATTTTTGGATTAATGCGGAGTCCTTTAATGCCAGGAAATAGGTTTTTTAATGCTGATTTTTATTTCATTGCTAGCCAATCGCATAAGTACACATATTTGCTCAATATAAGATTATGGCATCCAAGGTAATTTTTTTTAAAAACTTTATTCCAATACATTTTATTTATTTATTTTTTTAAAGATTTATTTATTTATTGTACAAGCACTGGGTACAGTCAGCAGCGCGGGAGGGTGAGAGAATTCCCCAGAGCCAGAGTGGGGAACAGAACAGGCAGACTGACGAAACACACTGCTGAGGGGAGCAGCGGGCAGCAGGAGAGGTCTGCGTGCCATGTGGGACCCTCCCCTGGGGGCCTGGGGATCGAACAGGTGCTGCAGAGGCTGCGGGCAGCTTCCCAGCCTAGCGCTCAACCACTGAGCCACCATGGGAAGCCCCAAGGTAATTTTTTGAGATATAAGATAGCAAATGCTTTATGGCACAGATCTTAACTAACCTATAAATTCAATCAGAGAAAAATAGAACTGAAACGGGAAGAGGAATGTTAGCTCTGATGTGACCATGACCCCTCGCTCGCTCACCAGCTGCTAATTGCTTTCCCAACTTCCTCAGGTAACAGGAACTGAAAAGAGGGGCTTGGCCTCACCTGCTCTGCTTTTCTCTCTCTTCCTCGCTCTCATCACCAATCCTGGGGTGTTTTTTGAGCAGCATTCCCACTGGTCTCCTTCCCTTGCTTGTTAACTCAGCCTGAAGCTGTCACCCAGCAAGAAGCCTGTTTACCCGAGTGCTTGGGAGGAAAAGGCTCAGACATTGAAACAGAAAATCACAGTGATGAAACTGGCTTCACGAAGTAGTTAAACTCTTTCCACCCTGCTTAGATGAGTTTTTCAGCTCAATTCCCTCAAAATTCATAAAATCACTGTGCTTGAAAAGACAACACAGAGAGGGTCTCGAGCTGATATCTCTGAGATATCCTGCTGATATTCTAGCCATTTTTTCCCACCAGGGGAAAGATTTTCTTGCCAAATCGTCAATATTTAAAATGAATGAAAAGAGATACAAATCAGAAAGAAAAGATTGTAAAAGTCAAGAGTGGAATTATAAGGCTCATATAAATATAGCATATGGATACAGCTTCCCAGTCGTATTATTTATTTTAATTCTTTGGGGGTGTGATTTCTGATACGAACTCTACTTGACACTTAGACACTGAGTGATGGGAATACTTTCCAGCAGGTCTTTCTCTGTCTTAAAACCCTAAACATAGTGATTTGAAAACTTGGCAGTACTTGAGAACTACCTGGGTGGGAACCAGTAGGGGCTTTTGAAATCCTGAGGCCATACCCCAGACCAATGAAATAAGAATTTCTGGGGTAAGGGGAGAGACATAGGCACCAGTAATTTTCAAGGCCTCTCCCCAAATAGCCTCCTGCCCCTCACTCCCAGGTGATTCCAATGTGCAGCCAAAATTTAGAACCACTGCAGACTGATCTCCTACCACCGTGTGTCAATGATGTTATTAATGTGTGAGATGAAAAAACTATAAAAAGGACCTCACTCTCCAGCCCTCTCCTACCTGGAGGAGATCAGGAAGATGGGCTGAAGGATTGGTTGACAGATTAGGTAGAGGTTTAAAAGAAATTGTCCAGTCAAGGATGACTCAAATTTTGCTCCAAAAAAGATATGGGCCTGCAAGAATACCAGGACAGGTGGTGTGAGTGGGGAGGTAGAGAACTGGGTTTGGGATAATATGAAATTTGAGAAGCTTGTGAGATGTCTGAAATATCCAAGGCAAACATTCAGGAAGGAGTTTTGGAATTTAGGGGAGCGGTCCAGACCATCCACATCCACCTGGGATCAGGGGCACCTGGATGGTATTGAAAGCTGGGAGATTAGGTGATTGTCCACGGAGGGAGCTCTGATCACAGATAAGGAGATAAGGGGTGATGCCTATTAGCCTGGCACACCCTTTTGTAAGACGTCAGAGAGAGGGCAGGGAAGCAGCATGGCTGATGAGGAGGGATAGTCGTGAGTTAGGAGGAAATCCTGGAGCACAGGTATGCTGAGAGGCACGTAAGGTAGGGGGAGGATTGAGCCTCACTGGCTTTCCCTCCAGGGCAGTGACCAGCTGCAAAGCACACAGATAAACAGATTGCTTGATTTGCCCAGGACCTACCTTGTCAGGTGCTGTGAAAGCCCAAAGGAAGTTGCAGATAATAGAGAGGGAATTTTTGAAAATAGGACCGTGGGATCCAAGTAGAGTAAGGGAGACAGGAGGAGACTGATGTCTAAAGAAGGATTTGCATTCAGGGGCCAGAGATCCTGAAGGATTGAAGAACAGGGGTGGTGGGAGTGATTGGTAAATAAATTGGGAGGAGAGCGCTAAAGCCAGATAGAAACATTGATTGTAAATTGGATAGGGACTGAGGAGGTGACAATTTCTAGTTACCCATTAAAGACTTAAAGTCTTTAATAAATGAAGAGGCGTGAGGAAGAAATTGGGGAAAACCTGTTGATGACCAGGAGACTAAGGGATCAGATGGCGGGCCCTGGGGGGAGCAGGGGTGTAATAAGCAGACCCTCAGGCACATGAATAAAATATGATCTAAGAAAAATGACGTCTGCCCTGTGTGCCTCCAGAACAAGGCAGAATAAAGCAGAGGTGGGGTTTTGTGACTGGGAGGTAGAATATTTGCACCAAGCTGTGCCTTTTCTCTGGAATGGGAGCTTGCCAGGAGGTGGGTGTGATGGGGGGGCAGGTACCAGAGTGCTGTGCATTGAGATTCCACCCTGAATTCTTGATGTACCATTTCCCCCAAATGAAGGGGGAGCCCTCCCTGGAGCTGGGGGAGATGTTTGGTGTTTTGAACAGGAATTTTCCCTTCTCCATTGCTTGCCAGGCAATAAAGTTCTTGGTCTGTTAAACCAAACCTGCTTTCAGAATTTTTGGTTTTCAGTCCTGTCGCAAGTGGGATTAATTAGTCGGAAGTTGGCTCTCAAAGAGGATTTTATTCCTATATTGGTCACACACACACTTAAGTTCATACAGGCAAGCCAACCCTAAGTTCCCAAAGTAACTTTTTCAAATTTATTTTGTGTAATTCTTACATCATTTTTCATTTTTGCACAATGTATGCATTTTCATTGGTTGTATTCCTCATACAATTCCCACCCCTCTTATTTTGACCCTCATCTCTCCTCTCCTTCCCCACCCCTCCTCCGTAGTGTGTCTCTGGCTTATAGTTGCTTGTTGCTTGTTGATTTTTCTTTATTATAATTAGTCTTTTTCCTGGTCCCTTATTTAAGTTTTCTAGATTACTGCTATGAGTGAGACCATCCGGTATTTTTCTTTTTCTTTTTGGCTTATTTCGCTGAGCATGATCCCTTCCAGCGCCATCCATGTTGCTGCAAATTGCATGAGTTTATCTTTTTTGAATGCTGAGTAATATTCCATGGTATATATGTACCACATCTTCTTGATCCAGTCATCTATTTTTGGGCATTTGGGTTGTTTCCATAGCTTAGCTATTGTAAATAGTGCTGCTATAAACATAGGGGTGCAGGTGCCCTTTTGAATTAATGTTTCTGTGTCCTTTGGGTAGATACCTAGGAGTGGAATTGCTGGATCATATGGAAGCTCTATGTTTAGTAGGTCCAGAAATCTCCACACAGCTCTCCATAGTGGTTGGACCAGTTTGCACTCCCACCAACAGTGCACAAGAGTTCCTTTTTCTCCACATCCTCGCCAACATTTGTTGTTGCTAGTTTTTTTAATATGTGCCATTCTCACTGGTGTGAGATGGTATCTCATGGTAGTTTTGATTTGCATTTCCCTGATTACAATTGATGTTGAACACTGAAGATAGTAGCCATGACGTGTCTTAGCCAGGCCTTCCACCTAGGTAGGAGTCCTCTGGCCATGGAAGTCTCTAGGCTCAAGGGCCTGCAATCCGGATGGTCACGCAGGGTGTTGAGCTGATAGGCAGCTTGTGCCACTGTCAGGGAGCAGGCCGCTGGTTCGTGCCAACCGGGGAGTGAGAAGTGAGGAGAGGTTTCGGCTGGAGAGCGAGTCTGAGTCCAAGGGAGGCAGCAAGCTGGACTCTGGAAGAGTAGCCTTCAGCAAATCCTTCGCTCTGAGCCAGTTTTTTAGTTTGCTCTGAGTCTGCTTCAGGTATCCGCTCCTTTTATACCTTCTTATCAGGTTTAGGCTCAGACACCATCTGCTTTATCAGTCTAACACTCAGTATGTGGCCTCAGCTACTTTCACTCACAGTACTCGCAGGCACCTTAATATTTTTCATTTTACTTGTAAGCTTTGTTACAAATCCCCAGGCAAATGGACCCACACTTTTAGGGGGTGCAGGAATGCTTGTGGGGGGAATGGTCTAGAAGTTGAAGCAGACAGTGAAAGCACACATAGCCCACCTCCTGCCCTGCAAAGGGTAGGGGTCCTCACAGGAAAGCAAGGCTCTAGAAGGGAGGAGAGGCTGGGAGGGGCTGGATGAAGTTCCATCCTGGAGGGACAGTAAGTTCAAATTGAATCGTCCATCCATGTTACTAAGAAGGTATGGGGCCCCCAGAATAAGCCTTGTGTGAGTGTGGAAGAACCTGGAAGTTTCTACCTCCCAGTCACAAGACCCATCCTCTGTTTTATTCTGCCCCTCATTCTTGGGGCACAGAGAGAAATAATGGGATGGACAAGAAGCAGGGGCTGGGAGAATCCTGGCAGCTGAGATGACCTGCCTCTCTGGGGGTGACTTTTAATTCAATCCCAGTGAAAACTGGTGTGGGAGGGCGTTGCTTATTTAAAAGGGCAGGAATAGGATGAGCGGAAGGCATGGTTTTCAAAGAGGGATTTGTACTAATTACTACACAATGACAAATTAGAAAGAAGGAAAGGAAATTAAACAATATAAAATATAGAGGCCATGTCTTTTAAATCAAGAATAGCCAATTAAGTTGTTTTGTTATGTAATATCTCATTCATGAGTGATTAAATTACCTCTGGCTGTATCTACTATTTCCGTGAAGTTAATTTTTATTCCATTATGAAAGAATAAATCAGATCCAGTGAAAGGAAATCTGTCCCCCTTTCTATCTAAAGGAGGAGGGGCTTGAACCAAAAGTCTTTTTGTGGTTTAATATTTTTGGTTTCAATTTAATAAAGAAGAGGAGCCTGAGGGATAAGAAAAGAGGTCAGGTTTTGCCTTTTCCACTTGAAGTACATAAATAGAATAAAAAGAAGCGGTGAGATGTAGAGAATTCTAGAGAAGATGAAATCAACTCAGAACATTCTAAATATTGATGGGAAGCACCAGTACCAAGTATTCACGGTACCACTGAAAAGAGAGTTATTAATCCAACAAGTTTTTGTGGATGCCTGCTAACTACACAGCAGAGTCTTTCCGAGGAGACATTATCTTTTTTTTTTTTTTTAAATGTGGCTTTTGTTCTCAGAGCTCACAGTCTATCGGAAAGACTGACATGAAAAAACAATGATTTCACTATGAAGCGATAAGTGCTCTAACATGTGTTTGCTCGATGGGCCATGGGAACAGTGGATGGGGTGTTGACAAGGTGTCATAGGGGAGATGACATTTTTGCTCATTCTCTCAAGGATGAAGAGAATTTTCACACAAGGGAGATGATTAAAGACTGTTCTGGTCCCAAGGGACAGAACTGCTTATGTAAACTCACAAAGACAAGAAAGGGGGTGTGTGTTGGGGAAATCAGTCGTTTTGACTGGAGTGTTTTCTGGAAACTATGGCTAAGCAAATAGATTAATACCGACTATACACCATGATAAGGATTTTGGTTTAAACACTTGGAGAAGTTTAATCAGAGGAAAGTGACAGGATCTACTAAATCTTTCCAGAAGATGGATGGATGGATTGGAGGGGAGCAAATTAGAGGTGGGAATAGAAGGGAAGCAAAGACATGACACACTAATCTTTCATATCTGTATCTCTAGGGTCAAGCATTGTTATTCGACACTGGTACTCAATAAATATCTGTCAAGTGAATAAATGAAAGGAGGGAAGTCATGATCATTGATTTGGGGTGGTGGATGGAGGGTGTTAGGAGGGGAGCCAACGTCTGCGACAGTTGTGTATCTCTTCTGCGTCTTGCTAGATCAGCCTCTGCATCATGATCATGACTCACAAAAGCAGGGTGCCGATTAGGGAGACAGAAGGAAGGAAGCAGCAAAGAGCTGGCACCCCAGAAGCCAAGGGTGGGAGAGTATCAGAGAGGAAGGAGTAGCAACACCCTCACGTGGCCAGGCCATGCAGCAGGGACAAGGTCCTTGGGTTTGTCATGTCTCAGATCTTGAGTAACTTCAGTGAGGAGAGTCCCCAGGGTGGCAGCAGCAGGCCCCCAGTGTAGTGGGCTGAGGAAAGGGAGGGAAATAAGAGGAGAGTGCGTGAGTAGACATTCCTTCAAAAACTTGTGCTGTGAAGGCAAGAGGGGGAGCAGGTGGCTTGAGGAAGAGCCAGGATCAAAGGGATATTGTTTATTTTTAAAGCTTGGTAGGTTTATGAACTTTTGAAAAACCAGTGGAGAGGAGTGATTAAAGCTGGTAGGTGAAGAGAGACCAGGGAGATGGGTTTGGCTAGGGATAAGTACAATTTAGATTCTTTGAGTTTTAAATTGGAAACCTGAGTTTAAAAGGAAAGGTGTTAGTAAGGGAAATGGTATGGGGTGAAGGAGAGAATGCTGGGTGGAGAACAGAATACCGAGTGGGTGGTCCTCACCCTGCTCCCCACAGTGTGAGCATCACCTGCTACCGGTGAAGTCTCGAGTCTTCCTTTCACCTGGAACACCAGAGCAGCTCCGTGGAATGGCCTCTTTCCGCCACCCAGCTCTATGATTCCAGGGGCTATCAGTCTGGCAATCTAGGCTTATCTAGAGAAAGACTATTCTAGAAATATAGTTTGCCTCAAATATAACTGAGGTACTTTGGTTTTGGAATTTTTGCTTTATGTGATCTTTAATAATACATGAAATAGTATATGAGAAAGAACCTTGGAGGCTTAAGAGGGAAAGCGGCCAAATTTTTATGTATCACTAATCATGCTAATATTTTTGACCGAGAGACCTTATATGTTTCCCTTTTTTGTATATATATTACCCTTGAGTAGGAAATCTTAGAAGAAGGGAGCAGAAGGGGAACCCAAATTAAATTAGCTCCTTATCTAAAGATTTAGATGCCCTGCTACAAACCTCTCAAGGATAATAAACTAATCATCTCCCTGTGGATGGTGAAATTATGGTTGGTGAAACTATTTCCTCATGATTTAATTGAAAATATTAAAGATTAAGCTTGCAGATACCAGGGACTTAATACAGGGTAGCGTTTCCATCTTTTGTCACTACAGTGCTTGCAGCCTGTGGGGTTTAAATGAAAATAGAAATGCTCCTGAACGACACAGCTGAGTTCAGGCCTGGAGTCCGGCCAAGCCAGGGCAGATCAAGTGCTTGATCACTGACCTGGGGTGGACGCCTTTTTCCAGGTTTCTATGGTGAGCTGAGGCCAGCAACCACCTTTTGCCTCCTCTGACTAATTCCTGCTCCTGTCTCTAAGTGTCACCGTGCAGGATCTGGCGATGCTACCCCAGCTTGCATATCATCAGACCGGCAATGCGAGAACGGGCTTGTCATTGTATCAGCCTTGTGGAGAGATCCGCTGTACAGCTCTCTCCTCTACCCCTGAACCCCCTATTCTAGAGGCACAAGAAATCTCAAAGGCTGGAAACCTGACAGCCATCCCCAGTTGCTTCCCTTTTCTCTTCCCCCTTATCCACCTAAGTCATTTTTTATTGTGTCTTTTGCTGCCCAAATAGCCTCCCTCTGGGTCCCATAACTATGTTCCTTGCCCTAACTTCAGCCGTCGCCTCTCCTTGTTCCTCCTGCTTCTCAATCCTCCTTTCATATCCACCCCCATGCTGCTGCTGGGTCCTTCAACATGCAGAGCCCTCCCTACATTGACTTCTGAGGTCTCCAGAGTCCTATTTCTTACCCTTCCCCGTCCCATCTCTTTGCCCATGCCTTTCACTTGCCCATATTGTCCTTGTTGCAACTTCTTCTGCCCTTGGAGCTTCTATTCGCATTTGCTATCACCTTCCTTTAGAAGCCTCCCAATTCCAATTCATCCAACCAACGACAGAAGGAAAGGACAACCCTTGTCCTAATCTTCTTATTACATAGATGGGAGATTCTATGTTGAATTTAGAGGGTTAGTTTCATCTGGCTCCACAATTAGACACTGAGCTTCTTAAGGTCAGGGGATGAGGTATTACTCATCTTTTTATCTTGCCTCTAGAACATATTAGGTGTCAATATGCAAAATTTGTTTCATTATCTTACCAGTTATATCATCCTTTCATTTTTTTCCTTTACATTTTAAAAGGACAGGTTTATTAGGAAAAGGAGAAAGAAAAGAGGCATCTGCATAGTCACAGGTAGGCAGGAGGGCTGCTGCTTTTCAACGGGAACAGGTTTGTGAAAGAAACACCTGCATAGTCACAGGCAGCCAGGAGAGCTGCCTATAACCCTTTCATTTTTATTTTTACAAATGCTTGTAACAGTACTTTTCTCTTGCTTTTTTTTTTCACACATATCCTAGCTATGATAACAATAAGGGGCTCCATTTGTTGAGTGCTTTCCAAATATCAGTTCCCATGCTAAGAAATTTACATATTGTGTTCCCTTTGTTCACTATAGTTGTGTGAGGGTGATATTATTGTTTTTATTTTACACTCAAAGAAATTTGGCCTCGGATATGAAGCAGTTTGACAAAGGGCCAGTAGTAAATGAATTTTGGAAGATGCCTACAGAGCTGGGTCTACTGAGAGCAAGTGTATGGTATAGTCATCTTGCACCTGCCTCTTACTAAGAAGCTATTATTGGTCAAATATGCTTTGGCAACACAATCTCGATCATTGTAAATATTTTAAAAAAATGTACAGTGTATAAATAACTTCTCTTATTTAAAAGGAAAACATCACATTTGGGTCTCAGCTGCAACCTTTGGACAGCTCTATTTGGCTGGCATTTGCCCACAAGGGGATAGGTAACTTTGGGTGTTTGATTTGGAAACTGTATTGTTTTCCCCTCTTTCTCTCTATTGCACACTATTTATGGTACACAACTTGTGTTAAAGTTCCTTTCCATTGAATGCCTTGTGTAAGCACTACAGTATGTTCTGTCTGATGTAGTGGATGGCAGAATCTATTTAGCACGGTACCCCATGCCCTGTACCATGGTTAACCATCACCCAGACCATGATGTGTAACCACAACAGCCTACTGAATGTCCCTTGCCAGTCATTTGACCTGATCAAAGCTAATCACTGTTCTATTATCTACCACCATAAATTGTTTTTTTTTTTTTATATAAGAGCTGGGGTACAGGCCAGAGGTGCAGGGGTGAGAGGATTCACCAGAGACAGAGTGGGGAACAGAACAGGGAGATGGACCGAAAGCACTACTGAGGGGAGCAGTGGGTGAGGCAGGAGAGGTCTGCTGCGCCATGTGGGTATCTCCCTGGCTGGCCAGGAATTGAACCCACGCTGCAGAGCTGCGGACAGCTTCACAGCGTTGTGCTCAACCTGCAGCACCACCGGGGAAGCCCCATAAATTGTTTTTGAGCTCTGTCATATATGTGTTACATATATATATATGGAATCAAGCTGTTTTCTGGGACCTGGTTCTTTTGTTCAATATGATGTTTCTAAGATCTTTTCATGTTATAAAAAAAAGTATCACAGAAAGAATTCTTTGACCACCTATCCCCCTGTTGAGTTGGGTGGTGGATGCAGGATGCTGGGAGGAGTTGGGTGGTGGATGCAGGATGCTGGGAGGAGCCACACTGAGATCCAGAGAATTACTAATATGAATTTTTGGTGTAGTCTTCTAGATTTTTCTCTGTGGTTTTACATACACTGCATCCACCTGCAGTGTATTAGGATAAAAGCAAGCTATCTCAGCAAAAACTAGCCCCCTAATATAGTTGATTAAAGAAAGTCATCATATTAAAGTTATCTTACATGATAGTTACAAGGTGAACAGTTCAGGTAGAAAGTGGTTCTGTCCACACAACTAATCACAGCCCCTCCTTTTGCTTTAGCCTTGTTTGCATGGATGGTGCTACGCTGAAGATAGTTCCAAGTTCCATTGTCAGGAAAGGACAAAGTGCGTAGTGGAGCTCACACCGGGTGTTACAAGGAATAGGCCTACAAGTGGCAAACATCCCCTTTGCTGATGCTCTGTTGGTGGGATGTGGGTAAAAAAAAAAAATCTGTCAACGTCTTTCTGTATTAGACAGCTGTGCTTGTTTACATGGGTGCCATCCACATGTGAGTCTTCTTTTCCTATGGCTCATCATCATTTGATATTGAATTAAATATTTTTTTTTTACCCATAGAAAGAATGAAAAATGGTAACTAATTTTTCTATTGAATTTTTAAATGATTTTCAATACTCTGTACATATTAGACTCCAATCTTTTATCATGAATATATATGCCAAACAACTTTTCTCAGTGTTTAACTTGTCTATTAACCTGTCTATTTCACTGAGCATTATCCCTACCAGCTCCATCCATGTTGCTGTGAATGGCATGAGTTTATCTTTTTTGATTGCTGCATAGTATTCCATTGTGTATATATACACCACATCTTCTTGATCCAGTCATCTACCTGCACCCTGGTTAAATGGGACCAATAGGGTTCCAAACTTCTTCAGTGGCTGCCTGAAGGGGAACATAGCCCAGAAGTATGAGTGAGTCAAAGCCCCAGCAGGTGGACTTTTATCTGGAAAGAAAAATGCCAACATTTACATTGCTTGCCTGCCTTCCTCTCTTGGAATTCTAAGACGTATTGGTTTCATATGACCAATATGTAAACATCCTGTGAGAATGAACTATGTTGGTTGCAAAACTATGACCAGCTAAGTAACTCACTTCCATAAAATTGCTCTTGTCCTTCCCTCAGTGATGTATAAGTACATGGGATTTTGCTCAGATGTGTCTAAATTCAAATCTCCAACATTTATTCCATATGGATAACTTACTTCCCTAAAAGTTTTCATCAACCTTTTTTTTTTTTGGTTCACATTGAGGATGATTTGGTCTTTGCTTATTTGCATCGTTAATTTTCTAGTTTCTTAAATTATTTTAGGACTCTCTTTTCTGTGACATTGATTTATATGCTTATTCATGAGCTAATATCACCTTATTTTAATTACCTATCAATGTGTTGAATTTCTTTGATAGATTTTTTAACACGGAATTATTATTTTTGTACAAAAGCCATTTAGTTTTGGTGTTATATTTTTAAAACCAATTCGGGAATTCAATTCTCTAATGTATTAATGTGGAATTTGTACATCTGGATTCATTAGTGAGATGGATCTATGACTTTCTCAAAGTGCTCCTGTCCAATTTTATTACCAGTATTATGCTAGCTTTGAAAGGTCTCTTGGCTAAGTTCTTACATTTTTCTATGTTTTGGGATAGTTTGCATAAAATGGGAATTATCTGTCACTTTGTTTGATATAACTTGAAATAAAACCATTTCCGGTTTGGTATCTTTACCTGGGGTAGAATTTTGATGATTATTTCATTTTATGTCATGAATATCATTGTTGATTCAGGTGCTCTACTTCTTCTTATGCTTTGTCCCTGGCACTGCCGAATCATGTGCTATAACTCATGGAAGCACATTAGGTGCTGTAGTGAATTAAAATTTCTTAAATTCTTGCTCTAATCTTGTTTATGTAACATATTTTCATTTCATGATCCTGGATGTCTTGGAGGTAGGTGTTACCCATTTAAAGGTGAGGGGATATCACTTGACAGAGAACTGGTGATGGAGCAGCTACTCAAGTCCACATTTGCAAAATTTCAAATTTCACACCTTCCTACTATTCCACCATCCCAGGTACCCATTAGGAATTACTTTCTGCGCTGACTAACTCTCTCATCATATATAGGCATTGGGGACCAGGCTGGGGATCCAGGTAGTATTTTCAGGTTGTACGTGAGCACCAGCTTGACAAATGCCTGTCTGGTTGAAGTTCAAGTTCAGGAGAGATGAGGAAGGGGACCCTTGGCTCAGTAGGCAGCGCAGTGGGCTCAAGGAGCTCATTGTCAGTCAGTATGACGATGGAGAAGGAAGAATTTGAGCACAAGGAGGTGCCCTGGGGCCTCTGTTCACAGGCAGGGTCCCGTGTAGGCCCAAGTATTCCAGGTTTACAGAGATACTAGTCCTCAAGTTGGGACATGTGATATTGCCAGGTTTGGGGTCTTTGGTCATATGGTTTAGGGCAGTGCCAATGCCATGGCAGGGGATAAAGACTAAGGTGGACATACGGGAAGCTGTCTGTCTCTTTCTCTTACAGAGACGTTAACTGGGGACTGCAAGGTGATCCTTTTTCTTACCCATTTCAAGGGAGAAGCCAATGTTACACCTTAAGAAGAGGAAGGCCTTCCTGCCTCTGCTTACTACCCTGGTGAAATTCTATTCTGTTGTATTTTGGACAAAAATGGGATCTTCTGTGTAAATTAATTCAATGAGAGGCTTTCTTCTTAGGATCTAGATTAGCTTCCATGAGGGAAATTGAGTTTTGGGATGGGAATAATCATGGGGAAATGGAGACTTAATTTTGTGATTTTGGGGATGCCCTGGAGAGGGCAGGTATGGGGTGGTTCTGGGGAGTCAGAGGCAAGGAGGTACAAGATTACTGGGAACTTTGGGTGTGGAGGTGGTGTGCCAGAAGGAAGGGAGAGAGATCCAAGGAGAGGACACTGAGTAAAAACTGCTGGAAAGTATGTGGGACCTGGCCTGCCCCCTCCCCCTTCAGGGCCCTCTTGATAAGAGTCTTGTTTCAGGATAGGCCTAAGCTATCATGGGGCTTCCAGCATGTGCCATTTTTCCACCTGCTCTAGTGAGCAGCTCCACTGCTGTTTACATGGGGAACTGACTAGAAGCTGTGCTGTAGTGTAGGCCTTTCCATTGCAGGAGGTGGAGGCCATCAGCCTGGCCCACAGCACGAAGAGCTCATCCTTCTCATCTCCTGAGGGGCAGCCCAGGCCAGAGCTGCAGGGCTCTGTCTTGATGACCTTTCTGGCACACCAGGTTGGGATGGTCCTTTGTGGGCTTGGCATCATGGCCTCAGCGTGGGGCTCCCCTTGCTGACTGACAGAAGCTGGGTCTTTGCAATACTACAAAGTGATGCAACTGGCCTTGTTCCTTATCATTCACTTAGCACGTTCCATCAATGCTTGGGGTGGGAAGAGACTACTTTTTTTTTTTTAATTGATGTTGGGAGGAGCTGAACATATGTGACTCAGCCAGTCTTCCTACCCTTTCACTGTCTTTTGGAGCCACAAATCCATAGAACAGGGTTATTTGGATCTGCTTTGTGCCTTCTACCAGGTAACCAGACTCAGTCAGGGAGGCCTCTGATTGTTCAGCAGGCCTGAGAGATGCATGCCAGTGAGTCTACTCACTCTGAGGACTGGGAAGTCCATTGTAGCTGCACATCTAGGCCACATGCTTCAGTCTGGTTAGATCAGAAATAACGCTCTTGATTCCTTATGGTCCCAAACTTTCAGTCCTTAAAATCCCAATGCCACACTGGCATTTAGTCCCAAGGAAAGACTCTCCTTTGATAGGAAACTTTAAATTTGCTTTACATTTTGAGTTTATTGCTTAAGTCATCATTAACAGATGTTTAAGTGCAGATGAGGTGCATAGTATGGGGCCAGCTAGACATTGACCAAACCCAGTAGTGTCCAGAGGGGCGTGTGTGTGTGTGTGTGTGTGTGTGAGTCTGTGTGTGAGTGAGTAGGGGGGAGTAGGCGTGTGTGAGTAGGGGGGAGCTAGTAAACAGATAATGCCCCCATTATTGATGACAAACATTAAGGAATTTTACTTTGAAGGGAAGTGTTTTTAGAGTTCCTGTTGGTGCTCAGCTAGCTCAGCCTGCCCTCGAACAGCCTTGGAGGCGCCCTCCCACCCTATGTCCCACAGGACATTGGGGCTCCAGCAGTGAGCCATTAGCACAGCCTTATGTGTCCCCAGGGTTGATGCACAAGTTCTAGTGGTTCTGGTTACAGAAGGGTCTTTAATTACAGATGTTAATTTGCCAAACGAGCAGAAGGAACAACTGCCAAAAGAAAAAAGTTAAAGGGAGGATACCATCAAGGCAATAATTGCTTAATAAGTCCACACTGTTCTAGTGTTTTAAGAGTATGAACAGGAACACTCTCTTTGGTCTCTGGGGCTTCAGAGTAGGCATCAGGCTTCTCTCAGAAGTCACCATCTGTCCTTAAGTGGAGCTCTGAAGCTTGCGGGTTTGGAGAGAGAGAGACAGGGAGAGCCTCCTGCTCTAAAGCATCTTTTCAACCTTCCCACTAATTGGAAATTTTTCTTGGTTAATAAGTAGCCTGTCCTTAGGGTTGTTTGTTAATAATATATTTCTTTGTGTAAATTAAGATAACTTGCCTTGGGATACCAGGAATTTGAATTGAGGAAGTAATAATAATGACTATTGTTTACTGAAAACTGAACTGACTGATTTCCATGAACTGATAAGGATATTTTGAGGTAGGTACTGTTATTACTATTCTAATGGTTTGGAGAAGGTCAGTGACTCACTTATATCTGTTCCTCTCTACTAATTGGCAGAGCTGGGGTTTGAACTCAGGACACTTTAAAAAAAATGATTTATTTATTTTCTTACATCTTTGTTAATTTTTGAATAGTATTTGATTTCTCCCCTCAGGTGTAGTACCCATAATTCTCCCACCATCATAGCCCCCCATGCTCCATGACCACAGTTCCTTGAGCTCTTCCCTCCCTATTTTGACCCCCTCCATCCCGCTTCCCTGCTCTATGCCTCAGATCTATGGTCAGCTTGCAAGTTTTGTCTTTTTCTCTATATTCTCTATATTCTCTATATTTTCTCTATAAGTGAAACCATCTGATATTTATCTTTTTCCTCCTGACTTATTTTACTAGCAGCATAATCTCTTCCAGCTCCATCCATGTTGCTGCAAATGGCATGAGTTTATCTTTTTTAATTGCTGGGTAGTATTCTACTATATATATATGAACACAGGACATTTTGACTTTAAAGTCAATGGGCTTTAGTTTTATTTAACACTCTGGGAAGGAAATGAAAGAACCACCAGAAGGCCAGAAGGCAGGCCTGAAGGCAAGCCTGGCACAGGTAGCTTCAGTAGGTACCTACTCTGCAGTCCACCTCAGCCCTAGCAGCGGAACTGTCTGATTCCCATTTTACAGACGAGGAATGGGAGGCTGAGTGAGGTTGCATGATTTGCTCAATGTCACACATCTTTAGCGTTCTGAAGGCCCTTGGACTAGCAATGCTACCGCTTGAATTCCTGGTCACCAGGACCATGACCTGCGGGTGCTGTTTAGGGAAGGACTTACTGCAAGAGTCAGGAAGTCACCTCAACTTGAGGTGACGTTATAATTCTGGTATAAACCACCTTGGGAAAATACTGACACCCAAGAACCAAGTTTATTTTTCTATTTGGAATTCGTTAAACTAATATATTTAATTATACCAGAGTCACATTTAAAATTAGTTTTCATCTCTCCTCTGAGGAATTTGGGCCAATTGCTGGAACTCAATTCAATTCTAGGTATCTCTGGATGGTGGAGAGGAGAGTTGGGGGAGTAGCAGAAGGGGGAGGGTCCTCTGACAGAGCCAGGTGGGCGCTGTGGCTGCCCGAGGTGGGCTAGCCTGGATATGTGTTAGCTTTGCCTCATCTTCCCCAGGTCCATGGTCTCTTGAAAAAGCATAGAAATTCCCAAGTTATGTAGTGTTGCTGTGTCAGTCATTGGAAGACACCCCATCCCAAAGCTGCTCATGCGCATGAGCCCCTCTTTTTAAAATGCAGTTACCTCCTGGGGAAAAATAATCTGTGCAATGACAGCCCTTTGTGGGAACTGGTTCCAGAGCCCTGAGTCTCAAGGTGGGCTCAGCTGTTTGCTGTCAGTAGCTGCAGCAAATGGGCTTCCAGCTCTGTGGTGGCTAATGTCCGAGTCCAATCTTCCATGGTGCTTGTAGACTATATCCAAGAGTATGCCAGGTTATACTCACAGAGTTGGTAGTTTTAGTGCTTCTTCTGGAAGTAGAGCAAGGCATGCGCATAAGACCTTAAGTGAAACACAAGCCAAACTATCTTATGAGAAGGGCTTTGCTGACAACTTCATTAAACATATATGAGGAGGAAGTGAGTCAAGCTTTTCAGCAGAGAGGAAATCCAGGAGACAGTGGTCAGGAAATAATAGAACACCAGCAGGGCCTGGCGATATGTGAACATGAAGAGCAGAGTTCTGAGGATGGGAATAATTGAGTTGGGCTGGATGCATGCCATTATAGAAAATTAATGAGACTTTGTTTATTCACTCATTAAAAAAATATTAATGGAGCTATTTTTCCATCCCAGTTATCATACTAGACAAAGGGGAATGGGATTAAGACTGAGATCTAGAATTAACCTTCCTGGTATTCACAAAGTCTAAAGGGCTAATAGTATCAGGAATTTTCTAGAAAGCTTTAGTGGACAATTTGGGTAAATTGTTTTACTAATATTTTTATTTAAAAAAGTGTACTTTAAAATGTGTAGTTAAAAGTACACAAAACATTAATGTACAATTTAATGAAAAATAGTAAAGCAAATACCTGCATAGTCACGTCTCAGGTTAAGGAACAGAATATTACTAACATCTTTGAAGCCTCCCGTGAACACTTTTCTAATTTAATTCTCTGCTCAGCCCCACCCTGAAATCTGTGCTGACTATTTGCTGGCTACTTGCTTTCCTTTTGTATTTTTCTCTGAATAATATTTTTTAAATCTGAAAAGTATTATAGTGAATCTGAAGATCATTTTGGTGAGAATAAACTTCATTATGATATTAAAACTTTGTTTTCAAGAATGTGGCATGTTTCTCCATTTATTAAGGTCTCTTACAGCCTTGTAAGCAAGTTTTATACTTTTTTTCTGTATAAGATTTTATATATTTTGTTAGTTTTTCTCCTCTAGTTAAATGTGTCTTTTAAAAAAGTATGTCAAAATGTATCTTTTAAAATACTAAAATACTATGATTTGCTTGAAGGGGGGAGCGGTTCCTGTACTCCCCAAATACAAATAACCATATAAACCAGTATTACCTCAATAAAAAATAAATAAAATGTTATGATTTGTGACAGATTGAGGGTCTAGAGCAATGCAATTGACACTTTCATATGGATTTTGTAAATAGCAAGATTGTTATTATAAATGGCAAGTAATCTTGCAAATGACTAAACTCTTTTATTATCCTTAAAATGTTATTGCTGTTTTAGATTTTTATGCAGTCACATGATCTGCAAATATTGACGTATTAATCCTTTTACAAATCTTTTTTGGGTATATTTTTCCTGTCTTACAGTATAGGTTAGAAAGTCTAGTACAGTGTTAAATAGAAGCAGTAGTAAATCTTATGCTGGCCAATGGCTTATAGTGAAATGCTGAAGGTGCCACATTTAAGTATGAAGTTTGCCATCAGTTATTTTTAGATGTCCTTCTGTGAGACACTTTCTACCTTTAGTTTCTTAAGTTTTTTTTATCATGAATTTGAATTTTTTGGTATCCTTTTTTTATATCTATTGAAATCATTTAAATTAATTGATATTTGATTTCAAATTATACTTTCATTGCTGAGGAAGAAAACATGTTGATCATGTCACATTATCATTTTATATGCCGTGAAATTCAGGGGGATAATATTTTCTTTGTGATATTTACATTTGTGTTCCTGCATAGAGCTGGCTGGGGGACAAGTTTCCTATCTTGAGCTCTCTTTTTCTGAGGTGGTTGTGAAATCAGAGTAGTCTCATCATATGATTTAGGGCATGCTGCTGCTTTTTCTGTTCTCTTGAAAGAGTTTATGTAAGATTAAAGCTATTTTTCACTTGAATGATGAAATTTGCCTGTAAAGTTCTCTGGATCTATTTTCTTTGTGGGAAGCTTTTCAAAAGTTGATTAAATTTAGTTAATGGCAGTAGGAATTCTCATATTTTCTTTTTCCCCCCTGATCTTACTGGTAAGGATTTTATTCCCCTAAGGATTGGTGTAGTTCATGTTTTTCAAATTTACAACAGTTGTTCATCCTATCTTCTGACTACCTTTAAAGTTCCTGTCTCACACAATGGATGGTTTTGAGGTGATTATGCTAAATGAAAAAAAAAAAAAAAAAAAAAACCAGAGAGGGAAAGACATGCTACCTTTCTTCTGCAGACTATAAATAATCAAAGAAAACAAGCCGGCACATACAACAAAAAATAACTCTTAGGCTCTGTGAAAACCACTGTGGTTTTCACTGGGGTGATGAGGAAGAGGAGGACTTGGTAAGGCCTTTATTCAACATAAATTAATAGGTAGAGAAATTTCCATGTCAGTATCCTGAAACATTGTCCCTTGTGCTCATAAATACTCTAAGTTTGAAATGATTTACTTCAGTCCTGTGTTTTTGGTAACACAACAAAAAATGTGAGTTTGAAGTGATATTTTAAATTATAATTTAATAGCATAGGTATTAATTAAATTAAATAAAATTAATTAAATACCCTTGGTTTTTAAAATTACATCTTTTTTTATAACAGTAAAGATTTTGGCTTCTAACAGAAATCTTATTTGCTTTATCTTAAAGACTTTAATAATAAGTTTCAAAATAGTATATTACACTAACAGTAAGACATTATTTTCCTTAGAAAATAAATTCTACCTGAAAGACTATTTCTCGGTTAGGTTACCAATTTGATATATAATTAAATTCATTTGTTCAGCTTATGTTTAATTTTTAGAGATTGCTTTTTAACTTAATCCTGCTTGGTGAATATATAAAACAATTTCATATTCAAAAATCAAACCATATAATGAGATAAATTTTATTTTTCATGTCCCTTCCCCTTTCCAGTAATTAGCCACTTATTTTATCCTTAGTTTTTGGTTTACCTTTTCTTTTTGCAAACATGAGTGGAAAGGTGTGTGTGTATGTGTGTGTTTAAATTTGTGTTTAAAGAAAAGTCCCAAATCCCAGATAGTCACAATGTCTTTCCTGAGTCACTTTTCCAATGAAAGGGCTTATTGCTACCACACTGCTAATACAACCTTTACTTCCAGCCAATGTCATCCATTTGAAGGCACTGACCTCTTAATTCAGGTGTCTATCCACACCGAACCATAGTGCTGTCCCAAAGCTGAGTTTGAATTGACCTTTGTTCTGCCCCAATGTCCTCAATGTTCTCGTTAATTGAGGTTGAGAAGCAGCTGCCTCTTGCCTTGTTTTAAGTCTCTGAATTTGTGGACTGTTCTTTTCTAGTCCTTTCTGCGAGCCAGTCAAAGCTTCTCTGATCTCCTCTCTTCCTGTGGCACCATGTTGAATGCAGCTGTCATGACCACACATAATTAACATGGCACAGGTCTCACCTTCTCAGGTGGTCACCACACCACACCCACCACCAAGGCACCCACAATCCTCCACCCTAGTCCCCTGTGTCCCCACCCCACTCTGCTCATCTCCCTTCTGCCCCCTCTAGTAGCTTTTGTGATCTCAGCTTTGTGAGGGTCTCCCATTTGATGCTCATTGGGGAGTGCCCGGGACTTATTGTGTCCCAGGATTGAGCACAAACCTTGTATCCAGAGTATCTGCTCTATTTCATTTTGGGTTTCGATGGATTCCTTTGCGCCTACTCAGTGATGTATTTAAAATATTTTCAAAAACATTTTACCCTGTATTTTAGTTGATTAGATTGAGAGGGTCGCTCAGAACACCTAGTCTGTCTATCACGGCAAAAGGGAGCCAGGAGAGCCAACTTAGTAGCATTTCCTTTCTGTTCTGTTTTTTTTTTCCCTTTCATTTTAAAAGCACAGGTTTATTAGGAAAAGGAGAAAGAAGAGAGGCACAGGCGGGCAGGAGAGCTCCTTTTTGTGCTTTTGTAAGTTCCCTGCTGGATTCAAACAGAGCTGCTCCAGTCCATTGGGGCCTTCCTTGGCCACTTTAACGACTCCCACTCTCGTTGCCCTTCTATGTGTTGGCTTAGGGTTCCAAGGTCTCGCTTCGACACCCAGCAGCCTTTACCCTCACCTGGATGCCTCCTGGGTCAACTGTGCACTTCTACAAGGGTCTGTATTTGTAAGCGAAAAGGCAACTGACGTACAAATGAAGGCAGAGTTTTTCAAGGATGCTTGCAATGAAAATTAGAGGTGCCGCTTCATTTTGCTACAAGTTGAAAATGATTCTGGATAAAGGCCTTGTGGTGGCTTGTATTATTTACCCAGTTCCTCAGTCTGCCTTGCTTCTGCACCTGGCCTGGCTTCACTGGGGCTGAATGTATTCCCCTGCCCTTGACTTTGGGCTAAACTTTGTGATTTATTCTTGCTAATGGTGTGTGCACAGAAGTGAAAGTTCCAAACCAAGGCTGTATGAACCTCTTCATCAGCATGAGATTGTGCTGAATGAAGCCCAAAGGAGAGAGAGGATGGGGGGCAGAATCTCCAGTCACCCCTAATCTATCTCAGCTACTATGCATATACATTAACAGCAATAATCTGTTGCTTTAAATGGAATTTTGGAGCGTTTTTATTCTGTTTGTCATTTTTATAGTAATAGTTGATATATCAACAGGTTCTTCTTTTTTTTTTTTTTTAAATGAAATGTTAGAAAAACTGAATTTCCAAAACTGCCTGTTAATTCTGGTTGATATTACTAGCGGCCTGTTGTATCGTTTGGAAAAAGAATCTGAAATCAGTCTAGGTTTATCACAGGATTGAAGAATTTGATTAATGCCTACTGTAGGGTAGGGATGAAAAAGCGGTTGGCTGTAAAACTATAGTCTTCCCCCTTTGGTCTCCACTTAGGGGTGACTGGCGATTGGGAAGGACTACCAGGGACATTCTGGAGCAGAGTATAACTTGTCTTAAACACCTCAACTCTTTCTATTTTGTATTTTGCTATCTCTCAAAAATAATCTTTTTTCTCTAAGTATTGTATCCATATGTGGTGCGGCAGATTTTGTGGTTTGTTTGGCCTTCTCTACATCCATTCTTTTTTCCCCCAAAGATTTATTTATTTATGTATATAAGAACTGGGGTGTAGGCCAGAGGTGCTGCCGGGGTGAGAGGATTCCCCAGATAGTGGGGAACAGAACAGGCAGATGTACTGAAATACACTGCTGAGGGGAGCAGCGGGCATGTCAGGAGAGTTCTGCTGTGCCATGTTGGTAGCTCCCTGGCCAGGATCTAACTCTTGCTGCTGGGGCTGGTGATCACTTGATAGTGCTGTGTCTTTAACCCCTACTCCACCAGGGAGCCCCATCTTAAGTCCACTATAATGCCATTATAGTGTGCCTGCCTGTACTCAGAGTGCTGAAATCATATTCTTAACACCTCGTTAGGGTTCTGGCTGTGGTGTTGGTTTTGCCATCAGATGTACTGTGTAACTCAGAACTGAGGTAAGTGTGGAGAAGGTCAGGGTCTGAAGAATCCATTGAGCTGACAGGGATTGTGATTGAACAGCAGTTTCTTCAGTCAGCAAAGAAATTATTTTCCTTTCCTGACTTCTTGCTGCTCAGTTCTGAATGGTTCCACACAGCCTCCCAGTTACTCTGCAGGAGGCAGGTACGTCCTCCCTACTTGGCCCTAGACAGTGACTGGCTTTGTTCCTTCCCAGCCTTCCTCGCATTATTGATGACAGCATGTCTTTGAGAGAGTGAAGGGTTTGATTTTCATTTTTCCTGGAAAAAATAAGGAGCAGCTTAAGTTACTAGGAGGGCTTTAGGTGCATGTCTGAAAGAGAGTCACAGTTGGGGCCGGGGAGAGGGATTGGGTTTCTTAAGCAAAGAGACTCTGGAAGCCTGATTTTTGGAGTGAATGACCTTATGTCCATTGAGGAGAGAGATCCAATCATCATTTCCCAGTTATGTTTACCATTTAATTAATGGGTAAAACTTCCTTCCCTTTAAAACAATCAATAATAAAATGAAATATTGAAGATAGAGCAAACTGGATTTCAGGCATGAGGAAATCATCAATAGTCATCCAATAATAGCATGTTGAGTTGAAAGTGACCTCTGAAGTAGTTTCCTCTGACATCTCACTCAGCATCTGCCAGAGGCTGATCTCTCACTTAGAGCCAGCAAAGGGGGAATTGCTGAATAGAAAATTCTACCTCAGGTTAGTGTTTCCCAAAATGTATTCCACTTGGTGAAGTGATAATTTGCAGAAAAAGTTCTGAGCGCAAATACATTTTGCCAAATTGCTTCCTCCTAAAGAGCCACTATATACATACCAGCTCTGCAAAAAATCCAGAGGGGAGTTAACTTTCTATTTTGTGTAAGCCAGAATTTTCCAATCATTTGATCATTTGCCCCCTTTCATAGAAGCTTTCTGAGGATATATTTGGGAAAATGCAGCAATAATTATAAAGCTTTTTATAATGAGAGACATTTTTGTTTTTGTGTCTTTTTTTCACATTTAGAACAACTAGTCTTAATTGTACAAGGAATCACAGAGGAAAAATGAGTAATCTCCTTCCACATAAACATTTGATGTATCATGGCCCACTCTAGACCGGGAGTGGGTGAAGGGTGGAAGATGTGGATGGAAGGAGGGAATCATAAGGAATAGAAAAAGAGTTAGCCTATCCATTTGTCTATTAGGTTTGTGACACTCCATATTCTGTCCAATTCCTTCTTCCCTATACCCTATAGAGTAACTTCTAATCTGACCATTTTCTTCCCTTCAAACCTTGAGTGCTTTCCATCATGGGATGGGTAAACCCCATCTTCTTGAGCACAGCATACAAGGTACTGCAGGATCTGGTCCTTCTTGTGATTTTCCTCATCACTATTGTCAATATTTTCCTCCCCATTACACTTGCCCTTGCACTGGGTTAGTGGTGAATTACTTGCAATTCTTGGCTCATGATGCCATTTCATACCTTCCAGGCTTTGAACATTTTTACTGGTGCCCAGAAGCATATTCTCTCATCCCCCATCCCTACCTTGTTCAAGGGCCTTCATGGAACTATCATCTATCTCCAAAATCAACAGCCCTGTGTCTGTGAAGTCTTAGCTGAATTCTCCCCAAACTAAGTCCCCTAGAATCTGGAGTTAGCCACAGCTTGTTACTATCCTTGAATGTTGTACATATTTTTATTTCTCTGATCTTATCACTCCATGTTGTGAATATGTGTGTTTTTCTCTTATTAGAGATGATAGATAGAAGAGAGGAACTGCATTGGTTTCCAGGCTGCAGCAATAAAGTGTTACAATCTGGGTGAATTGAAAACAGAAATTTATTGTCTTGCAGTTCTGGAGGCTAGCTGTCTGAAATCAAGGTGTCCCACAAAGCCATGCTTCCTCTGAAAATCTTTAGGGAAATCCTTCCTTGTTTCTTGCCAGCTTCTGGTAATAGCTGTTAATACTTGATGTTCTTTGCTTTACAGCTGCAGGGCTCCAATCTCTGCCTCTGTGGTTACATGTCATTCCCTCTGTCTCATTCCAGACACCAGTCACATTGAATTAGGGGATTTCTTCTTCACTAATATCTGCAACCATCCTAGCCCCAACTAAAGTCATATTCTGAGATACTGGGGTATTGGGGACTAGCAATTCAACTAATCTTTCTTTGAGGATACAATTCAACCCATAACATGGATAGTGTATAATTTATATTTTATTACAGAGTAGATGCTTTATAAATGTTTGATTGAGACCCATGCTTCAGGTTAGATATTTTGGTTGTCTGGTTATCTGAATCGCCCCCCTTATTTGAATATTGCTCTGAATATCTTTGGAATTTTCTTTGCCTCTGCTGGATTAGGGCTATGACATAAATTCCTGAAACTAGCTTTAATTGTGATTGAACTTAAGTGGAACTTGAGTTCTTTAATAGGGACTGGACATTGACTCAGACCAACTAAAGAATGACTGATTCATTCTTCCTTCATCAATGGGCTTACTTACTATCCATCAGATACTGGGTTAGTGTATAATACTGCTGGAGCCCATGCCTTCATGGATTTTATGATTTAAGAGACCCAAGCACTGTGTAAATTGCTGAAGATTAGATAAACTCTGATCCTTAGTTCCCAGTCGAGGGGGAGAGATTGACACACTAGGTGATAATACACTGTTAAATATCACACCAGACAAGTTTCTGGAGATGAAGATACTTCTGATGAGTACAAAGTGATGAATAAATGAATGAATGCTTTTGTGTATGAGGTTTTGTGGCTTGGAAGATGAGCATTATCCAATCAACAGAGGCAAGGATGCAAAAAACAACTGATATATGAGGAGCTGCATCTAATTCTGTGTGACTAAAAGCATAAATTGGCACAGGGGAGAAGTAACGACGGTTGGAGAGACAGAGTTTCGAGATCATAGAGTTTTTCCTGAGCCAAAACACTTGCTTTTTCTTGGATTACAGATATAATACATACAATAAAATACATAGGCAAAGGCCAAACTTTAGCAAAGCATAACATCAAAGCAAATCCTACCAAATCCAACTTCAGAAATGACCATGAAATAACTATGCTTATATTCCTTTAATTATCTTTGTATATACCAAGATTTTATCAAAATAGGATTAGGCTACCCATATATTTTCATGCAGCTTGCTTTTAAAATTAATTACCACTTTTTGGCATCTTTCTACTTTAGAACTCATGGTTCATGGTGTAGGTGTGTCAAGTGTATTCAGCTATTTCCATGCTAATGAATATTATTCATGGCTTCCAGGTTTTGCAATTATAAGTAGTTGTAAAATTTCTCAAATGTATGTTTCTGGGCAGTTGTGAGAGATAAATTCACAGAAACCAAATTAAACATTTTAAAAAGAAAAACCAAATTGCTCTACAAAAAAGGCTATAAATTTGCCTACTACTACCAATAGTTGGTAACTACTAATTTCTCCAAATTTTTATCAATCTTTATAAAATTTACTGATATGAAAAGCCAATTGCTTCATTAATAGATGGTGTCTCCTTTCATTTTTATTATTATTTTTTAATATGTGCTTATTACTAGTATATAAGAAAACTTACTTTCTGCATATTATGCTTACAACTGGTCACATTTGTGACTTTTTTCTTTTTTAATTTTATTAGTTCTTCAGTTCATTCTGTTTTCTAATAGATAGTTATGACATAGGAAAGTAATACTGTTTTCCTGCTGTTACTTGCACTTCTTAATTTATTTCCTCTTCTTCTTGCAAGAGTTAAGATCTCAAGACAACACTGAAGCAGGGAGGTGACATGGTCAGATTTACAATTTAGATACACCATTATCATGACTAATTGTATAATAAATGTGTGGGGACAAAGTAGGGGGAGGAGACATAGTAGGAGATTACCAAAATAGTGTGGGCAAGCAGATAAGACCTTTTTTTTAAATTTTTTTTAGATTTATTTATTTATTTATACAAGCACTGGGTATAGTCAGAAGCGCGGGAGGTTGAGAGGATTCACCAGAGCCAGAGCGGGGAACAGAACCGGCAGACTGATGAAATACACTGCTGATGGGAGCAGCGGGTCAGACAGGAGAGGTCTGTCGAGCCATGTGGGACCCTCGCCAGTGGCTGGGGTTTGAACTGGCACTGCAGAGGCTGCGGGCAGCTTTGCAGCCCAGCGCTCAACCGCTGCACCACCATGGGAGGCCCAAGCAGATAAGATCTTAAATTGATTTTTGGAAGTAGTGATGGTGAGAAAGGAAAATGTTAAAGAAATATTTAGGAAGATAACTTAGCTAATGAAAGGAAAGAATCTACTGGTGTGATTATTGAAGTAATTTAATGGAAGAAAGACGACTCCTGAACCATGAGCCTGACTCTGAGTAATTTTTCTGTCATTTTGGTTCTTTCACCTTTCCAGCTGCCACTCTGCTCTCTACCTGATGAAAGGGAGGCTGAGGGGGTGTGCCTTGCCACTCACAATCCCTGAAAATAGCTTTGATTTCACTCTGCTCTTGAGTTCTCTTCCTACAAGAATCCTCTCTCTGTCCTTTAGGCCAAATGTTTGCAGTATGCATTGAATACAATGAAATACAGTTCATTTACCATTAATTTATTTTGCCTTAAAGTCTTGATTGTTTGGAATCTCCTGAATCCAACATTGAAACAGATACAGAGGAGCCAGACTATCAAGAAAGTGTTACAGGGCAATTCTGGTATGAAATGAGTTGCCTGACTGTGAGTCCTCACTCATATGATTAAAAAGGGACTTATTAATACTCAACCGCAGGCACACACAAAAGGTTAATAAAGGGCTTATTTACAAAAGAAGGGGAAATGAAGACATGAATAACTCAGGGAAAAATAGAGGGAGATAAATTCATGAATGTGTCCTACCAGTTCCGTTGAGCTGGAATTCCCAGTAGCACACTGAGAGCTGGCGAAAAACCAAGAGACCCCCATGGCTCACATGTCTGGTTTTATACCAAACCTGGCTGCTTAACCCCACCCTCAGTTCCCAGCAACCCTCTCTTTGGTGATGATGGGATTTGTATTTCCCAGTATTTTGATGGCTTTGGTCTGGAGTTGGGGTGGAGTCCACAAAACCTGTATGGAGTTTGCTCGTTTCCCCCTAACAAAAGGAGCACATAGTACAATTTAACCAGGGAACTGGGGTTCACGCTGACTTACATACCAGGTCAAGGGCAACACCCAGCTGATGTCTTCTTGTCTTCAGATCCCAACCTTGCACTAAATTGAAGCACCTCCCAAGGGACCAGACTTGGAGCTTTGCTCTTTCATTTAATAATCTGTGGTCTCTGAGTCACATTTAAAAAAACATTTCTGGACAGAGCTTTCCTAACTATCAACACTGAACGGATACCCTATAAAGAGAAAGGTCCTGTTCCTCTAAGATCAGATGTACAGTGTATTTCCTAGCACATTTGAAACTAGCTCCCAACATTTAGACAATGGAGAGGACTCACTGAGTATGTAAAATTAATTGCCACATCTGACCTTTTTACGAAAGTCATAAAAAAGTAATCTTATTATTTCTAACCTGTTTTGATACAGAATTTCTGAAAAAAACTTGTTTGGAAATATCAGTGACTACGAAGTATCAGTAGTAGAAATATATAAAGATAAATTTAGGTTTGAAATGTCTATATCTCTATGTGTTTAAAAACAGTTCTTTCTTTCTCGTGTCTTACCTTTTAGTCTTTGTCCCCAGGCCTGCATCTCTTTAGATAGCTTTAATAGCAGCACACATACTGTTTTGTAATCTGCTTTTGTTTTGGCAATAAGAGATAAAACAACAAGAGCTATAATCAAAACAGATTCCTTTTGAATAGAACTGTAACTAAAAACATCCTTCATAAAATCACACAAGTTGGAGGAAAAAAGAAAGAAAACTGAGTGTGTCTTATTCGGGGAGCCTGTATTTACTAAGCCACATCAGCACAATATTTAAAAATTTACCTCGTGCTTTTTCTGAATTTCCAACTTTTTTTTTTTAATATCCCAAAAGGCAGGCATATTATAAAAAAGGAAGGGAAGTCAAGGACGCTTGCACAGACAGAAGCAGGCAGAAAAGCTGCGCCTGAAAGGACAGGTTTGCTAAAATACAGGCCTGCACGGTCCCAGGCGGGCAGCCTTGCGGGAAGAGCTGCCTCTGCTGCTTTGCAAAGGGAGAAGGTTGGTGAAAAAGAATCACCTCCCTGGTCACAGGCAGGCAGGAGAGCTGCTGCATTTCCAACTTTTTGAACAGAGCTCGCATCTGTTTATGGGGCCCTTGGGAGGTCTCATAGTGTTACAGGGCAGGGAAAGGGGAAGCCCAGACCCCACAAACCTGCCTGTTCTAAATGGGTTCTGCCATC
The DNA here is from genome assembly GCF_014898055.3 of Talpa occidentalis. Taxonomy (NCBI): domain Eukaryota; kingdom Metazoa; phylum Chordata; class Mammalia; order Eulipotyphla; family Talpidae; genus Talpa; species Talpa occidentalis. Next base: position 105,526,072 of record NW_023605305.1, on the reverse strand, counting down.
CACCGCATCAACACAAAACATAAGAAACTTTAATACAACTAGGAAACAATATAGGAAAGGTAAAGAATCTAGTTTTTAAATCAAGCACCCAAAGTGACCCATCCCCTTGAGGGTAAAACTCCATCCAAATGGGATTGGCCCAGAGCAAGGCCCCAAAGCCTGCCCCAGGTCTAAAGCATCTTCCAGTGGGGACCCACAGAAAAGGGTCAGAAACAACCAGACAAGCCCAGAAGGAAAAGAGAAAAATCAAAATCAAGATAAAAGCTGCCATTGTCACCTCCCCACGGGTCTCACCCACATCTGTGCCACCCCGTCCACAACCAAAAGGCAAGCGCAGTTTCTTCATGTGTCTCTAGGCCCCTTGTGCCTCCTCCGGGTCTCCTTCTGGATCTCCATCCTGCTTCCTTCCTTCCTCAGTCTCCTCTGCAGCTTCTTCTCTCCCTGCTCAGCTCCACCCTCCCTTGGGTGGGGCAGGGAACCTGGAACCTCCCCCTTTCCTGGGGACCACCCCGTTACAATAGGTCTTTGGAAATCCAGAAAGACTGCAGCTTTGTTTCATTCCAGTCTTTGCTCAGGCTGCTTAATATGCTGGTGGCTTGTACACAACACCAATTTACTTCTCACAGTTCTGGGGACTAGGAGGTTCAAGATGAAGGTGCTGGCAGATTCAGTATCTTCTGAGAGCCCACTTACTGCTTTATGGTTGGTTGTCTTTTCAGTGTCTTCACATGATGGGAGGAGGGAGGGTTGTTGGCGTTGACAGTACCACACAGACACACAGGAGCTGTGGAGCAAGCTGTAGGACGCAGGATGCTGCCAAAGAGCAAGATCCTGGCCTTTTTATTGATAGAATAATCATATGGCATCAGTTGAGAGGGGAAGGAGAACAAAAAGAAAAGGGAGGGGTGAAACTAGAAAATGTGCTCTGCCATCTATAATATCAGGGGTTGTGAGTCTGCCCTCCAGGCCCATCTCATCTGCTGATGACTCGGTATTGTAATTGAGATCAAGCCCTAGACTCTCAGCCATGCTTTCAGTCTTATCAACAAGGCTTTCCACTGATCAGCTTCTGGGAAGCCTTGTGATATATGGTCTTCGGCCTCCCAGGCATTCCAGTCACACCTCCCAGGCATTCTAGTCACACCTTGTAAGGCATAGCCTTCCCAGAGTGATCAAGCTTTAAGCTCTAGGTTGATTTGAAAGGCACCTTGTAAGGTTTGGCTCCTGTGACTGATTGATGGGGCAGTTCTGACTTTGTACAGGAATGCAGAACTGCAGGTAACAAAAAATGGTGGATTAACAGGCCGCTTAGGAGTAACAGACCCTCAGAGGGAGTGTTTTGGTCAGTGTCCCTTCTATAAGAATGCAATTCCATTCTCGAGGGCTCTGTCCTCATTACTTAATAACTTCCCAAGGGCCCACCCCCAAATACCATCACTTTGAGGCTTATGAATTCAATGCATAAATTTAGGGAGGACATTATAGTCACTCTATTAGCTCCCCAGTGCCATTTTCTTCCCTGCTGGATCTACCCCAGGGGCACTTCAGCTGCCCCAGCAAACCCTCTGCAGGTACCTCCCGCTGCTGTCGCACTGTGCTCCTGCGACCTGCTTTGCTGTGGTGAAGCCCCTCATGGGTCTTCAATGAAACAACAGTTCATCTTTTCTATCCTGAAGAGGTAGCCATGGCTTCCCTGATTTAGTGTCACATCCTCTAACTGGTCCTCTGTGTGTTTATGAGAAGAGATTTTTCACCTTTTCCCTGAGGTGTGTTTTGCCTTCTTCGTATAATATGCAGTTTGACAGCAGTGATAAGTTAGGGGGTGGGTTCTTATCATTCTATGCCATAAGCACATTCCTGACTCCCAGCTGTACTTGTGCTTGGCAGCTCAAAAGCTAATTGATGATGAGCATATTGAGTTTTAATCTTGGATAAACTACTTGGCAAAAACCTTGGCCTTCTTCTCCTTGTAATTCTCTGAACAAAATGTGGTTCTTAATCCTTAGAGATAATGTAACACGGTGAAATGAAAGATTAGGGGGCACGTGTCAGTAAATGCAAACTCATGAACTCAAATTTAGAAGCCTACAAAGACCTTGAATTATGCTCAGAGGTTTGGCCAATATGTTCCTCTAGGCGCTCCTAGCCTCTCGATGTCCCTGTTGGCTCCCTTCCCCCTCCCACCCCTAGTCCATCAGAAATTTACAGTCTGAACCCCAAAAAGAAAAGATCTGGAATCTTCCAAAGGTCTTTACTCTCTCTTAATTTATGGGTACATAAAGACTGTGGTCAGAGAATCAAAAACTTCCAAAATGTCTATGCAAAATAGATATACCAGGAGAGAAATAACACTTATCAGTCTGGCTAGTGCATGCCTCACCAAATTAACTTGTAATATATGACATGATAATTCATTTGAAAATAAAATTTGTGTCACACTAAATACCTTATAAATGTCATGTTTTTACTTAACTTCCTGAACATCTTTCCACAATGATGTATATCCTTCTAGAGCCTCATTTTTCTTGACTGCATAGTATATTTTGCTGATCCTTTATTTTCAGACATTCATTTCCAGGTTTTTCACTATTATGAACTATCATAAAATTAATATTTTTTTACAAATATTTCTGTGTCCGTTACTGATTATTTCCTGAGGATAATTTTCTATAAGTGCAATTTGCTGAGTCAAAGGACACTATAGTTTCCACCAACAACAGCTGCATGTAGGGTTCCCCAAAGGGTATCAATAGTCATCTAAAATGATCCAGAAGACATTTTTCGGTGGCTTTTCTTTGAAAAGATCCATAAGAGAATGCAATTGAGGCTTAGAATTGTCCACACATGGCTTATTGAGTCTCTGACCGTCAAACTAGACAGTACAGTTTAGTTAACTGCTTTCTCTCATAATATCTTTTATTGAATGTATTTTTCATATTTGCTTTTTAGCAAAACATAATGGCTGCTCTAAAACTAATAATTGCCAGGAAGGGTTTTCCCTAATTCTTGGAGTATTTGTGTGTCAAAGCAAGAGCTTTTATACCCTTTCAAATATGGTGGGGTGAGGGTGGGGACAAAGTTACATCTCAAAGGCCTTCCTGTTCTTGGGGAGATGCTGTAGAGAGGCCAGGAAGTATTTACTGATGGGGGTGGGGCTGTCTACCTCCCCCATCAGATTGTAGCCTGAAGAACACTGTCTCAGTGATGAGAGATGTCTGTCATTTTGGTCTTTAGTTTGTCTCCTGGGACCTTCTTCTTAACCTTCTTATGCATCCTGTAGTATTTTGGCTCAAGATTTGTCACATTTGTCTTCCTCCCTGAAGGCACAGGGAGGGCTAGGGAACCATCTGTGCCTGCCCTCAATACTGTGTTTAAGACATAAAGATGAAATTACTTCTCTCCTCAGGCAAGCTCTTTTTTCTTTGGGAAACCTCTGCTTCATCTCTCCCCTGTAAACAGTTAAAGCAACATAGCATTAGGTTTCATGGAAACCTGTGGCTGGCTGCTGCCCACAGCGGCCTTAGACAGCGTTAATAGCATAGAGACTGAATAAAATAGCAACCCCTCAGTACTCTGCAAGTCTTGGCTGGGCAAACATGTCCTATTCGCCAGACATCAGATCAAATATTGAGATTCGGGTCTAAAAAGACAGTCCCCACACTTAAGGAACTCAAACAGAGGGAGACAGATGTGTTAACAAACAATTGTCATATGAGGATGTAATTATTTTAGTGAATATTTTTTCAAAGGGCAGGAGTGTGTGAGGAAATGCGATATCTGGGCCAAATAGCCAACAAGCTCTCGAAAGACAAATAGGTGTTCGACCAGCAGGTGAATGGAAGAGGAACTTGCAGGCAAGGTGGCAGCAGGTGTGAAACTTAATCGTTCATGGAAAGTTGGGTGAAACAAGTATTCTCATTCTAATTTTGCTGTTGAAAGATGAGAGTTGGGGGCCTCCCTGGTGGTGGAAGGGGTTAAGCACTGCACCGTGAAGCAATCCACAGCCTTTGCAGCACGAGTTCGATCCCCGGCCAGCCAGGGCACAACCCACATGGCGCAGCAGACCTCTCCTGTCTCTCCTGCTGCTCCCCTCAGCAGTGTATTTCAGTCAGTCTGCATGTTCTGTTCCCCAATCTGAATCCTCTCACCCCCTGCACCTCTGGACAGTACCCCAGTTCTTGTATGCATAAATAAATCTTTAAAAAAAAAGATGAGAGTTGTATGGACAGGAAAGGAGATTAGTGGAGTAGGCAGGGGTAGGTAATGAGGGGTCAAATATTGTGAAAGACAGTTAATTATTGTCCCCCAGTATTTGCTTTCTCCCTTCATTAAATAGTAATAGACATGTTAGTCGGGCACATCTGCTCAGGTGAAAGACTACATTTCCCAACCTCCTTTGAAGCTAGGTGTGCCCAGGTGACTATGTCTGTGAACTCAGCATCAGGCAGCCGCTCCAGGAGGCTGCCTGAGGTCATTAAAGGCAGTGGAGTCTGAAAGCAACCTCGGCTTGTTTTGTCTTTGTCCCCACTCTATCTCAGTTCTGGAAAGCAAATAATGTCATTCATATGTAGAGTGATAGAAATAGCCTAGAGGGTGGGCTACCTGCCCAGGTAACCAGAAAGAGAAATATATTTCTATTTCACTTAAACAACTCTTATTTTGAGTTTTCTGTCTCTGGCACCTATACCTATTCCTAACACACTGTGCAAAGGAGTTTAGATTTTGTGCTGCTGCTGATAGAGAGGTGGCAGGGGATTGGAGTGCAGAATTATGGCAGTGGGGCCAGTGACAGAGAGTGGGGTGTGGAAACTGTTTCTTGGAGAAAGAAGATCAATTAGAATGTGACAATGAGAGGTGTGTAGAGTCACACACTAGGATGAAGTGGCTTTGTCCTGGTTGGCTACCCTGAACTTAGCTAATTCCCTTTCCTGAGCGGTTCTCAAGCTTGGCCTGGAGAGAGATTTTCATGAGATTTGGAAACGAGAAATGCAAGCACATTTACATAGAAAGTTGACGTGGGCCTGTGCTTCTGCAGCTCTCACACATGGTCAGGTCTCTGCTGGTTCACCTTCTTGCTGTGAGGCCACAACTCCAGCTGCTGCCCATTCCTCTTCAGTCAGCTCCTCCAACATCTAGGTCAGCTGTGGTATAGATTCTGGATCAAGGGTGAAGGTTAGAGATGATAGAGATGAACACTAAGATGACAGAAACTGACTTGAGTTCCAGCTCACCTCAGGAGTTCTAACTCGTCTTTCCTTCCCCCACTTCCTGTCCATCTTTCTTTTCCAGCTACCTGCCCTGCTTTCTGGCTGTCAATAAAGAAGCAGCCAATAGCGATACATAAATTCTTCCACCACCTCCCCCAAATTGTATGTGTCCAAATCCATATAATAAGTCTCATACTCTGGGTAGTTTTTTTTTTTTCAACTGCGACTTGGATGATACTGAATACAAAGATGAGGGCTAGCTTTTACTTTCTTTTTTTTTTAAACCTTTTTTTTTAAAGATTTATTTATTTATGCATATAAGACCTGGGGTACAGGTCAGAGGTCTGGGGAGTGAGAGGATTCATGAGAGACAGAGTGGGGAACAGAACAGGCAGACTAACCGAAATACACTGCTGAGGGGAGCAGCGGGTGAGACAGGAGAGGTCTGCTGCACCATGTGGGTAGCTCCCTGGCCAGGGATCGAACTCGTGCTGCAGAGGCTTCGGATTGCTTCATAGTGTGGTGCTTAACCCCTTGCGCCACCAGGGAGACCCTAGCTTTACTTTCTTATTTGCCACTGTGTCTCCAGTGTCTGGGGGATATTGTCTTGCAGTGTTTGGAAGATAACACATGCTCCTAAATATTTAAAAATTATACTTTCATGCTATCCTTTAAATACTTTCGTGTGTATCCTTTAGCAACTTGTTTTCTTTTTCAGTCAAACTTGCTTTGGCTGTTCATCATGTTTATCCAAGTAAAGCTACTTCATTTATGTTGTGTGAATAACCACATTTTATTTGCAACCCCACCCCCCAAAGAAGAATGGAGAACGGTTAGCTTGCTTCTACTATCTCTGTTACAAAAAGAACTGTGCTACAAACTTACTCCTTGGGCAGAGATGCTGGAATGGATTATGGAAATTATTAGCACAGATATTTTCTGAACTTCTTCATATGTTGAAATGAATGTTTCCATTATTCTAGGAATTTGTGTGGTGCTGAATATCTCTGTATGTATGTGATGAGCAGACTCCATGGTAATGACTCTTTGTACCTTAGTAAGAAAAACAGAGTTGATGGTGTATCCGACCCTTGTGTATCTTTAGCTATATATGTCTCCTAACTCCCCAACCAGACCAGGAGCACCTCATCGGGGGTGTTAGGCTCCACAGCATTCTCAGCATCGAGGAGAGTGCCCTTTACATGGTATGACCCACTTGCTTCTCAAAGTATGTCCCTCAAACCAACACCATTGGCATCACCAGGCTTGTCAGATATGCACATTTTTACATCCCACAGGGACCTACTGAATCAGGTTCTGCATTTTAATAGGATCTCCAGGTGACATTAAAGTTTGAGTAGTGCCGGCATAAGCGGATGTTCCCTGGACCTTGCCAGTGGGTGTGGTTAATTTTGCTTTTTCTTTCTCCCATCACCAATCCCTATGTCACCCTTGACTCTTTCTCTCTCCTCTCCTCTCTTCAGCTCACAAACCTCACTTCATTTATAAATGTCTGCTAGTGTCTGTAAGTATTTTACTTTGTCGAATTGTTGGCTATAAAGAGTTCAGTGTTTGTCATTCTGACTTGCTTCACTACACATAATTCCTGCAAACTCCCTCCATTTTGCTGTAAATGGCAACATTCTGTCTTTTCTTATGGCTGCAATAAATATTTTTGAATGAGACTGAAGAGGGTGACTGTGAGAGATTTCCAGGAGGTGGAATTAATAGGTATGTGTGGGGGTGAGCGCTGACGGGCATCTGTTTGGTGCCCAGGGAGCAGGATGTGTAGTGGGGCTCCAGATCTGGAGGGGGGCTCTGGTGGTCTGCAGCTGAATCCTGGGACAACAAGCATGAAGTGAAGCAGGACCCAGGTGTGGAGCATCTTATCACTGTCTGCAGCTGGTGCTGATGCTGGAGGTTGAGGACAGGAAGGGAGGTAGGCTCTTGCGTTATTTCCACAGGGAGATTACTTCTAGAGTTCTGTTATCAGTCCTCAGGACTACATTTGAAAAGTCCTGTGAGAAATTAGGGCCTGTCTTGAGAGGACAAACAGGAAGGAGGCTGAGTTCAGGAAATCATGTCACATTAGGAATGAAAGAAGAAACTGGGAATAGGAGAAGAAAGATGGGTGGGTGGCTCTGGCAGCTGTCATCAGGGTTGAAAGGACGTGCTGTGTAAGAGTGATTAGAGTGAGTTTAGTTACAGAAGGAAGACCAGCGATCAGGAATCCAAAAGAAGATTTCATCTTGGTTTGAGGAGGACTTTTCTTTTTTTTTTAATAATAATTTAATTTTTTAATTTTTTTAAAGAGGTTATTTATTTATACAAGCGCTAGGGAACAGGCCAGAGGCGGGAGGGTGAGAGAATCCACCAGAGACAGAGCGAGGAACAGAACAGGCAGAAGGACTGAAATACTGGGCGGCTGGGAATCGAACTGGAGCTGCTGAGGCTGCGGACAGCTTCACAGCGCTGTGCTCAACCCGCTGCGCCACTGGGGAGGCCCAGGAGGACTTTTCTAACATTTAGCTTCCACCACACATTTGATATGAAGTGGGGTGGTCTTTTAGAGTTTACCAAGAGGTTGCATGACCAGGTTTTTTTAATAATTAAATTTATTTATTTTCTTACATTGTTGTTCATTTTTTGCACAGTGTTTGATTTCTCTCTTCAGGTCTGGTCCTTGTAATTCTCCCACCACCATAGCACCAATGATCCATCACTGTAGTCCCTTGTGCTCCCTCCTCACCTGTTTTGACTCCTCTCCTTCTCCCTCCCCAGCTGGATGCCTCAGATCTCTGGTCAGCTTCTAAGCTTTGCCTTTTTCCTGACCCTTTGTTCTGCTTCTCTATATTCCATATATAAGTAAAACCTGCATGACCACATCTTTCAATGGGTACTCTGGGTGGAAGCTACAATACAATGATCTTTGATATTTCTTCCTAGTCTTAGATTCTAGAAAATTCTTTGATGTTGACATTAAAGAGAACAAATTTTAAAAAGCTAGCAAATAGCCTTGGTATGCGTTAGCCATTGTCTTAGGCAAAAGGAAGAGTTAGGTTTTTTTTTTTTTAATCTAGCATTATCCTAGGGAAGTATAAGTAACAACACTGAACAATTCAGGTGGCAGGGCTTTTGAAATTAAAAGTCAAGGACTTACTTCAATGTATGTATTTGTAGCTTAGCACATTAATAACAATGCTTATAGACTAACATTGTCAGAACACTCTAGTGGTTAACCTTCACAGTGTAGCTATTTAAGTAGGTCAATATTTTTCCAGGAGGAGAAATTAAAGTCAGGGAAATCTATGTGACTTGAGCAAGGACATAGCTTAAGTCATCATTGAAGCCATGAATAATCAATTGCCCTCATTTGATAGGTCTAGTCTCTAACAGAAAGGCCAAACTGAATACGTAATACAGAGCATATATAGTCCCTGTTAACGTGGCATTCTGTAAGGCAGGTGACAATTAAAACAGAAAGAAGATGTGTTACATATCTTAGGGAGAGGCAGTAGATATAACCTTGTTTTTCATTGCTGGAGTCCTTAAGGCTTTTTGGAGAAACTACATTATAACTCTTAAAAATGTTTCTATTATAACCATATTTTAAATTTTGGAAAGATTAAAAAAGACATTAAGTCCAACCAGACCAGATCCTTGGATTTTGAGCACAGAACCTAATTTATGGGGAGTTGGGGGTGTAGGTATGTGTGTGGGGAAGACGGGGGGCAAAAGTTCCAATGTATGTTGGAGGAGGGTTATTGATATTTTGATGATGGACCTGGTAGCATAACATTTGAAGAGGTGTGAACCTGTACTCCTCAAATCTATGATGTGTTGTAAATCTATATTACCTTGATAATAAGCAAGCAAATAGATATATAAATATTAAATAAGTAATAAGCTACCAAACTCCAGTCTGTCATGTAAAGAAGTCATCTTCCTTCCTCATGATAAGTAAAAATAAATTAAAAATTAAAAAAAAAGATTTTTAAGGAATAACTGGTAAAAATTGGAATAAAAGCTACAACCTAGAAGTGTCTTTAGGTAGGGTTAATTGCTCAACAGTCTTCAGGAATTAGATGCAAAACCTCTCAAACTGTTCACAGGTGCAAAATATAGGAGATGCTAGCTGAAGTGTAGGGAAATTTGGATGTTGAGAATATGAACCCTTCCCTTCTGAAGGTGAGGGTACAGGGAAATGACAGTGATACTTGTAGAGGTAGTAATGCAAAAAGGTGACTGGATTATTACTATTATTTTTGTCTGTTTGGATTCTAATCCCTCTCTAATCCTGAACAGAACTAGTAATTCCTCTCTGAGAAGATCTGGGTACATAGAATGCCACTTGCTGCTGATCAGGACAGTAAGGTGTTCAAGGAACCCTTCCCTGTAAAAATGGTCATACTTTCTGAAGCTTCTGAGATCATAACACTAAATATAATGTATTAAATGATGAGGCTCCAAGGAGTTTGGGTCACACAGGCCTCTACTTCACACATCTGAATATTATGAGAAAGTAGAACATTTCTCCTTAAAAAAAAAGGAAGCTGTGTTAGATTCATTTCTCATTATTTCAGTATTGATCTTTATAGTGCGAGAAGCTATTTGTTTTGTAGTGATGTTTTAAGCCTTGTGTCATGTTGTTTGCAAATGGAGGTAAACATTCTATTTTACTCAAGAATTATATTCTGAAGAAAATAGATGTTCTGATTTGTGAACTGAAAGCTATAGCAACAGATATTCCCACTGGTGAGATCCTGGCCAGGAGGACAAGGTAACCATGGCCCTTCTCTGAAATCACAAAATGTATCAAAGAAAATATCGGCAACAATCTCTACAGTACAAGTGTTTGTGATGTCTTTGTGGATTCATCTCCAATGTCAAGAGAAACAAAAGCAAAAAGAAGCAAATGGGACTTCATCTAACTAAAAAGCTTATGCACAATGAAAGAAACCATCATCAAAAACAAAGAGAAAACCTATTGAATTATAGAAAATATTTGCAAATCATGTATCAAATAAGGGGTTCATATAAAAAATAAAGAACTCACTGAAGTCCTCAACAACAAAAATAAACAGCCTGATTAAAAAATGGGCAGAAGATCTAAATAGGTATTTCACCAAGAAGACATACAAGTGGCCAGTGGGCATATGCGTAGATGTTCAACATCACTAACCATCAAGGAAATGCAAATTGAAACCTCTATAAGTTAACATCTCACTTCTGTTAGAATGACTATTACAAAAAAAAGATAACCAGTAAGTATTGGGAGGACGTAGAGACTAGGGGTCCCTTGTATTGGAGGGATACAAATTGGTACATCATTTATCAAAATCAGTGTGGATTTTCCTTGAAAAATTGAAAATAGAACAATCCTATGATTCAGCAATTTCACTTCTGAAGAATTTTCTTTTTGTATCTTAAGAACACAAAAACACTAATTTGAGAAGACATTTCAAATTATGCACTATATTCTCAGTGGCATTATTCACAATAGCCAAGAGCTGGAAAAAGTCTAGGTGTCCAACAATGGATGATTGAATAGAAATGTGGTATATTCAATCAGGCATCACTTAAGCATGTTTTGGTCAATGATGGACCAATAGGCTGTACCATCTAACATGAACATGTAGGAGTCTGACTGTACCTAGATTTGTATAATTATGCTCTATGACTCTGGCAGAATAATAAAATAACCTACACTACACTTCACAGATGTGTCCTGTCATTAAGCCACATACATCTTAATGAACTGTGCATCTTAATAAAGAATAAGAAATCACCACAGATCCTCAGTATTAAGATGGATGTTTGCTCACAAATTAATATTTCTGAAATAAACTGTACCTTAGAATTTGTGGGTCCACTCACCAATATTTCTCACCAAGCTCCCTAAAACTGATTTCAAGTCAATTATGTGCCCTGCAGTGGACACATGTTAGAGCTGAGGAAAGCTGGTGGTCATAAAAAGCAGTGTAAGGTGAAGACAACAGACTTGGAGACATTTTCTCCTGTGAATCTTGTGAGGACGAGAGGCAGTGATTTTCTTTTCATTAAATTTTTAAAGGTGATAAATTTAATCATTGCTTTTCTTGAGTTGAAATTGCATCCAAGGGGCTTCCCCTGGTGGAGCAGAGGTTGAGCGCTGGGCTGCGAGGCTGCCCACAGCCTCTGCAGTGCTGGTTCGTTCCCCAGCTGCCAGCGAGGGTCCCACAAAAAAAAAAAAAAATTGCATCCAAGTCTTCCACATCAAGTAAAATCAGAGGGACTGTATTTAACTATTACCTGAAATAACTAAAAAGCAGAACAAAATATATAAAATAACATTTTTCAAGATGTTGACCAGAAAGAACAGGTAACAAAGAACAGTGATCTCTGAGTAATGGGAAGCAAATGGGCTAAGTCCTCAGATTGCCTGCTGGAGAGTTCCCAGCTCACCATGTTGGGAAGGGCATGGTGCCTACATCTGGAGTGTGAGGGCAGGTTCCATGCTAAGGTAATGTGATGAATCATAGTTATGATGATGTGTTTTTTGCTCATTTAGAAAAGATTTAAAAATAATTAGCCTACTCAATTTCTTTATTTGTAATACAGATGATAAGGTTTTTATCAGTTATATGTAGTTATATGGGTATTTTCAGGAAAGTGGAAAATACACCAATAATAAAATCAGTCTGGATTTTAGGGGCAGCTGCAAACGGCTTGAGAGGATGGCCTGGTTTCAGTGGAGTGTGTTATGCACTTTGTGTGAGTGAGTGTGTGTGTGTGTGTGTGTGTGTGTGTGAATATGTGTGGGCATATACACTCAGCGAGCAGACAACAGCTGTTTGGTTACAGGATAAAGGGAATTACAGAATTATCATTTCTTTGCCCAGATCTTACTCAGAACTTCCTGGCATTTTCTAGATTGGTCTATGATATGAGTTAAGAAAAAACAAGATTCTACTTGGTAGAGAAAGATGTTGAATGAAGCTGTTTATTCATCGCATACACAACATCAAGGAGTGGCTACTATACAAGCTGTGTAGAAAGAATATACACACCTAGATAAGAACAGTAATCATCCTTACTCTGCAACTAACTGAAAACTGAGTGATTTTGAGCAAATGAATGATCCCAAGATCTAGACCTCAGCCAAGACCTAGTAAATCAGAATTCCTGATTCTGGAACTTCAGCATCAGTCATTTTTGGAAGCATCTATGTGATTCTAATGCAATCCAGGCATGAGAACTTCTGACTAGTAACTGATAGGTAGTTTCTCTTCCAGACCTTGGAGGACAGATTGAAGCCTACATTTTGGTAGATGACAGATTATTAGCTTCCCCCTGTAATTTTTTTTCCTTAATTTATTTTCTAATTGTGATACTTTGCTCCTGCATCAGCCGACATCTGCAGCCTTAAGCCCAGGATCTGAGATGATACACCCAGCAGAGGCCAGCACCTCCCACCTCCCAGGATGGACTGGAACAACGTATGTCAGTCTCTTATTGCTCTTATCATTGTAATGAACTTCCTGCTATTTAAAGATTGTCCGGGCAGTGCACCCTCTCTAGGCCCATTTGCTCATTGCTAACAGCTGGTTATCATCCTAATTCGAATGAGTGTTAACTTTCGCTTCAGTCCTGTAATTTAGGGCACAGAAGCTGCCAAGTTGAGGTCAGTTTTGTTTGTGGAATCCAAAACTAGCCACAATGACCTTGACAACTAAAGCTTTGTGTAGTTTCCTAAAGCTATTTATATTCTGATATTGCATTTTATATGAAACATATGTATTTGGTCATTCAGGTGAAAAAAATGTATTTTTCATATGTATATTTGGTCTTCATCCATAGTTGCTAGCTCACAGCTTTCAAAAGCCTTAGAATTTCATGTATTGAATGTTAAAAGTGTCTCATTATGTGACTGAAGGTAACTTTTGGGAATCACCTAAGGATGGGGGTTGGCTACCAGGAAAAGCAATCATGTGATTAGAGGTTGGAACTTCCAGCAGCCCTTAGACCTCCGGGAAGAATAAAGGTTGATCAGTCACCAATGGCCAATGACTTAATGAATAAAGTCTCCATAAAAACCCAGAAGGAAGGGCTTTGGAGAGCTTGTGGTTGGTGAATATGTGGACAAATTTGGCCAGAGTGATGTGCTTGGAGAAGTCATTGAAGCTCAATGCTCTTTCACCATACCTTGTTCTATGCATCTTTTCCATTTGAATGTTGCAGAGTTGTATCTTTTATAAAAAAATCATTGATTTGGTAAGCATATGGGTTTCCTGAGTTCTGTGTGCTGCTGTGGCAAATTAATCAAACCTGAGGAGAATGTCCTGAGAACCTTAGATTGAAATCCATTTGATCAGCACAGGTAACAGCAGGTTGGTCAGAAATACAAGTACCAACCTGGACTGGTGGCTGGCTTCTGAGGTATACAGTGGTATTGGGAGACTGAGATTTTATCATTTGAATCTGACACTATCTGCTGTGGGTCGATAACTACTGTAGGTTGATAGTGTTAGAAATAAGTTGGCCCTACTTGTGTCCAAGAATTGCCTATTGATGTAGGGAAGCCTCCAGACACTCTCACATTAGCATTGGAATGAGAAACCCTAAGTGCCCATATGGAAGGATTTTTTCCCCCTTTTTACTTGGGGTGATCAAGTATAATCAGAAGTGTTAAAAGCTTAAAAATAGTCCCCCCCAGTATGATAACATAGCTCCATTGGAAATATTAATATTTCATATATATAATTACTATTTCAGGATACCAAACCACAGAATCAGAACCTTAGGAGGTAATTTAAGGATCATCAATTTCTTACTGAATAACTTACCTGTGATGTCATTGATAAGCATGCATCTATCTTCTAGTGGCTATAGTTTGTTACTATGTCCATTCATCAATGATTTGTTTCTTTTAAGCATTTTTAATATTCTGATATTTCTTAAATCTATGCTAAACCCAAGGATGACAAAGCTATAGAAAAAATTCATGATGTATGTTCCTACCCTTTCGTGGGGGAAATAGACAAAATATCAACTATAACAATATGCAGATAAATGATCCTATAGGTGATTTCCTGGGAGCCTCCAAACTGGGAAATAATTGACTTTGCTTAGGATTGGGAAGGGACAAAAGATCAGGAAAATTTCACTAAGGAGATGATATATGGAATTAAGTCTTTTTTTTTTCTTTTTTAAAAATGATTTATTTATTTATGCATACAAGAACTGGGATACAGGCCAGAGGTGCAGGGGGGTGAGAGGATTCACCAGAGACAGAGTGAGGAACAGAACAGGCAGACTGACCAAAGACACTGCTGAGGGGAACAGTGGGTGAGACAGGAGAGGTCCACCGCACCATGTGGGTAGCTCCCTGGCTGGGGATCAAACCTGTGCTTCAGTGGCTGTGGACAGCTTCAGTGTTGGGACTCAACCCCTTGTGCCACCAGGGAGGCTCTTATGGACATGCTTTTTTATTATTTATTTATTTATTTATTTATTTTTAAAGGTTAACAAAAGGTTTATTTATAAGGGAAGGGGAATGAGGAAATGTACAACTCAGGGAGAAAAGAGAGAGATAAATTCTTAAATGTGTCCTGCCTGTTCCGCCTACCTGGAATCCCAAATGACTGCTGAGACCAAACCTGTCTGGCCAAGAGGATGAGCCAAGTGTCCCTGACCCCACCAACATGGCTAGTTTTTATTTATAAACAGAGAAGATGGCTGCTTAACTCTGCCCTTTGGTCCTTGTAATGAATTAGGTCTTAAAGAGTAGATTTTTAGGCAGAAAAGCTGAGTTGGGGAGAGGGTGATAAGAGTACAATAGAACCTCTCACAATTAAAACTTCACATTTATTCCTGGTATTCGAATTATTTCTCTGCCTGTCCCTTTGCCCCCCCCACAAAAACAAAGAATAGTTTACAATTTTGTTACTCAATTTATGGTCCATAGACCAGGAATTTGAAGGAAATGATTATTAGATCTACCATTTGTGTCTTAAGAAGATCCCAGGGAATTCGAGTGTAGATTGAAGTGTGAGAATCACTGGGCTACAACTTATGTTGCCATCTCTTTACCACCTACTCAGTCTTTTAAAAAAAGTTATTGTATTTTATAACTAATACATATATGTATATAGTTTTAATTGTATATCTAAATATTATACATTATAATGTATATTATTTTCATAGTCTAATAATTCTACAGAGCTCATAACAAAAAATGACAGACACCTTTCTTATCCCTCCGCATCCCTGTAGATCACTTCCTGGAATCAATAATAAATCTTTTAGCTATTTCTTCTAATATTTAATCTCTAACTCTAAAGTTAATAAGATCTTATTATAGATTTTTTCATTTTATAACTCGCCTATGCTACTTATTACAAAAGATAAGTTTTACTATTTTTTTATGATTTTTTTTGAAGATTTATTTATACAAGCACTGGGTACAGTCAGAAGCACGGTGGGGGTGGCAAAGTGGGAAACAGAACAGGCAGTCTGACAAAATACACTGCTGAGGGGAGCAGCGGGTGTGGCAGGAGAGGTCTGTGCCCCATGTGGGACCCTCACCAGCGGCCGGGGATCAAACAGGCGCTGCAGAGGCTGCGGGCAGCTTCGCAGCCCAGCGCTCAACTGCTGTGCCACCAGGGGAGGCCCAGATTTTACTATTTTTATACAACCACCTTGATTTTCCTTTGTTCCCCTCCTTCCAACATTATTTTTATACATTTTTGATTAAACTAATACTTAGTGTTTGTAGTGATATGACTTCAAACATTTTCAATAAACCAAGTACTATGCTTATAATATTTTTTCCCTGGAACTAATGATTGTCTTGCTTTTTAAATTGTTTAGATTTTTATGTACCTATGTCTCATTCTTCCCTATCTCTCCAACAGAACCTCAAAAATCATCTGAGTAGAGTCAAAGGAGTCTATTAACATGTGTTTTTCCTTCAAGTCCTTCCTTAAATTCTAATTCTAATCTGGGCTGGCTATTCTATAGGCAGCCACCCAGCTGTCATGTTAGGACTTCCTCCCAGCATCCTGTAAAATTTTTCTGTTCTCAATTCTCAGTTTATATGATCTCACCTAAACTTTCCCTTTTTGGTCGAATCTTACATTTTTCTGGAGTATATACTCCTAAAGTTTCCAGAAAGTTCTGTACCAGGTATATATATATATTCTATTGACATTTATTACCTTTCTCTGTCTCCCCTTGTGTGACAGAGCCTGGAAACTTGGAAACCACATTGCCCAGAATTCTTTCGCTAGCAATGTTCTTGTTTAGAGTAGACCCATGAAAGTTTACACATATGAGATTTGGAAGGAGGAAGTGAGATAGAGTTTATTCTTCTTTCATCAGAAGCAGTGACAGATTAACTTGTGCTTCTGCAGTAGCTTTCCCACACATCACTGTCAGACCTGGCAGTTGTAGTTTTATCAGTAGATTTATGTGGTTTCCTGACTGCTGGGTAGTTATTTTCTACCCCTCTCAACATTATGAGATCACTGTATTAGGTCCTTTCTTGCTTGGACTAACTAGAATAGATTTTTTTTCCCCTAGAGTAGATTTTTCTCCCCCTGACTGAACACTGGGCCCAGTGGATTTATGGATCTGTATTTATTTCTCCAATACCTGAATGGAGAGTTGAAATAGATATGCTAAGAAACTAGCTAGACATTCACTCTGATATGTAGTTTAAGGTTTATTATATTGGAAAGGACCCCAAACTGCTATAAATGGGGATTGGAAAATGGATGAGTGAATACAAATCAATGTTTGAAACACAAGTGTTTGGGGTCTTTATTTAGAAGTTTGGCGATATTTTTATGACCAGAAATATCTCATAGGAGCTTAACTCTTTATATCAATTAATTATGCAAAATTGGTTTCTTTATGTATTTTGCTTAAAGTTACAGTTCCCAAGAATCTATCTATAATGTTAAATGAAGACTAACTGTACTTATGGAAAAATTTTAAACTTTCCAGCACAATTTTTATAAATACAGAAAAACAGGCACCATTTCTACCATCACAAAGGCTGTACTTGTAGGTATTTATTCCTGGTTATGTATCTATATGACTATCCTTTATTTTCTTAAATGCATAGTTTTAAGGCTGAGCTAAACAAAGAGATTTTATTGACCCTCATTGATTTATTTAAATGCCTCTTCACTTCCTACCACATATATTCAGGACATGAAGCCTAGAATTTCATACTTTTAATATTTCTGAACACTCTTGTGCCAAATTCCTCTTCAGGACCTCTGGTTTTAGCTGCATTTTTTCTAAAGCAATCAAATATCCTATTTTCTCAAACCTATGGTACATATCCAACAGTTTGCAGCTTTCTTTTCCTTCTGTATTGGAGACTCCAAAATGACATAGTCACTTCCTGTCACATTTGATCACCAACCATATTTTCCTTATTTCTCAGAATTAGGTTTGGAACATCAGTTCCCTTTGTGACATCCTGTGGCTTCCAAGAGATGAAATTACAGCAAGAGCAAGTAAAGACTGAGTCTGAGACTTGATTTTCAGCAAAAGGGAGTTTTTAGAAGCTGCTGATGTCATTAGTACAATTGAACTCTGCTCTGAAGTTTTCATCTGTTAGGAAGCAGTGACTTTCATTTAGCTTGGTGCTTTGTGGAGCATGCCCACAGTCATTTGATTTGTGTTCTTTCTCTTTTATATCTCCAGCTAAATACTTTCTAATTTGCATGTATTATCAGAATCACAGGTTTTCAGAGCCTTAGCGATTTGCACTGGGGTGTTGCCATTTCTCTGCCTGCTTTCTTCTTATGTCCTCACTTTTAATTAATAAGATATGTTGTTCCAAAGTAGGGTTATGGATTCCAGCTTCACAAGTCTTTGTTAAAATTCCCTATTTATCTGGTCTGTTCTCTATTCCCTATGCTTTGAAGTATGTGACTTTCTTCAATATTTTTGGTTAAAACATTATAAACCATTAGGTTTGAGGTTATATAGTTGTATTATTTAAGATTAGAAATGCCAGCTGCTATATAAAATGAAGCACCCAATCTCAGTGGCTTAATACATCAAAGTTCCAAGAAGATGTTTCTACTTAATGACTAGCCTTCTTTTTCTTTTTTTAAAAAAAGATTTATTTATTTATACAAGAACTGGGGTAAAGCCAGAGGCGTGGGAGGGTGAGAGAATTCACCAGAGACAGAGCGGGGAGCAGAACAGGCAGACTGACGAAGTACACTGCTGAGGGGAGCAGCAGGCAAGACAGGAGAGGTCTGCCGTGCCATGTGGGTTGCTCTCTGGCTGGCCAGGAATTGAACTGCGCTGCAGAGGCTGCGGACAGCTTCACAGCACTGAGCTCAACCCTCTGCGCCACTGGGGAGGCCCTGAGTAGCCTTCTCTGTGGTTGTTTGTTTAGACTACTTCATCTTGAGGCTCTACCTACCCCTATATTCTAGGAATCCTGTCTATTCCGCTAGTACATAAGGAAAGACAGAGAAAGATTAGAGAATCCCATACAAACTTTCTGTGGGTCAGATCTGGAAGTAGAGTACATTACTTTTGCCCTCATTACACTATCCAGAACTTAGTCACTCGGCTGCACTTAACTGCAAAGGAGTTGGGGAAGTATGGACTAGCTGTGAACCCAGGAAGAAAGAGAATTGGTAAACAACCAGCTCATCTCTTCTATAATTGCTTTTATCATTATATAAAATACAAAATTTGTTTGGAATTCCACATTTTGCTTTAAAGTAATGTTTGGGTAACCTTCTTATGTTTTTCTTCATGCCTGAATTATAGTGACAATGTCAAGATGTTTTCCCCATTCTCAGTTTATATTTTTGCCAAAGCCCCAATATATGTGTGTTCTTAAAATACCATTTTCATCATTTCATTTTTTGGTCTTTCCTTGATGTCTACCTCTTCATAATTTCTCCATAATCTGACTTCATTTGACTTACCCATCTTATTTCCATTAATTCCTAGTTACAGTGGTTTATTTACAGGTGGGGTAATAGCATTTGACTTGGGATCCAGACATCTACCCTGTGTTGCTGCAATTCTCTCTCTTAATCCCAATGCCCAGACCAGGGAAATGACACTCTTTAATGTTATGAGTTTTACACTCAAACTACAAACTGCTTCCTAGAGGAATAGAAGACTGTGCAGAGACCTTCTTTCATCAGGCAGAATCTTAGGTGTACACAATACATCTGCTTCTCTGGACTCTTTCTTTCCAGGGAAGGCAAACTCAGCCCCAACCCCCTTACTTTGGGCTAGTCATGTGGTGATAAAGGGATTCCCAGCAACAACACACTTTTTTCCCGTCTTTGCTGATATCTTCCCAAGCAGGCTGAGGAAAAGTAAAGGACGGGTTCCTCCTGATTTAAAACACATCTGGCTTACAGATCTGCTGTGAAGGGGAGCTAGCCTAAAGGAAATTAAGGGGGAAAAGATTTCTTAACACCAGTTGTATTGAATTAGGGCCTACCCTAGAAACCTCACTTAACTGAATGACCTCTTTGAGAACCCCATTTCCTAATTTAGGTCTAGTCCAAGGTACTACTGGAGAGGAATTTAACATGAATTTTGGGGTGATACAATTCAGCCCATAACACTTGAGGAATTCCAAGGGTTCTTCAAGCTCTACACTAAGAACTGGGGACAAAGATGAGACTTATTACTTACTCTACCACAGCAGTCTTCACAGATTCCATCAGCACATCTTCAGAGAAACACCTTTAAGTTTGATAACTGTGTCCTGGAGATAGATGCAAACATGTGTTTTGGTTTGGTTTTGCTGCCTAGAAAGAGGTTGGACAGTTCACCTTTTGGGGGCATGCATTGTCTTTTCCTGTAACTCACGTTCTGGGGTCCTTGAGAAGTGGCATGTTTAATTCTGTGATTCTCCCAGGCAAAAACTGGGAGCAGGTGAAGGGGAATTCCTTCATTTCTGCTGTTCATTTCTTTACTTCTCAGTGTCTACACATCCTTTCCCCCAACCTAGGCTTGCTTCTGTCCTCACTGTCCAAACAAAGGTTCAGAAACAATCTTGTACATCTTTGACCTGAGTGTGCATTTAAATTAGAGTGACACCTCCTCTAAGACATTTGCTCTCACATCGTATTTTCTCACTTCCTTGTACTCTTGAAATTACCCCAGGGTGGTGAACTCCTGAGCATATGGTTTATGCTCGCTGTAAGTTAAGTGATACTTTTAGGTGATTTTCCCTTTAAAAGTGATCTTGATTCTGAACCTCTCAACTGTAGCATCACTACACTTCTCTTCATTCAGTTTTTTAGTGTGGATCTGCTGTGCCAAAGTACAAATGCCATTCTTTTTTTTTTTATAATAAATTTTATTTTTATATTCCCCATACAATTGCAACCCCCTTATTTTGACCCCAATCCCTCCCCTCCCGCCCCCTACCCCCGACAGAGTGTCTCTGTTTCATAGTTTTTTGTAGATTTTGATTTTCACTTTCTTATAGTTATTCATTTTCCTGGTCCCTTACTTAAGTTTTCTAGATTCCTGCTATGAGTGAGACCATCCGGTATTTTTCTTTTTCTTTCTGGCTTATTTCGCTGAGCATGATCCCTTCCAGCGCCATCCATGTTGCTGCAAATTGCGTGTGTTTATCTTTTTTGAATGCTGAGTAATATTCCATGGTGTATATGTACCACGTCTTCTTGATCCAGTCATCTATTTTTGGGCAACAAATGCCATTCTTTTGATAGAAAATCCACCTATGTTGCTGATACACACTCTGGAAACTTCATGTAGGTCTTGCCTTCCCTTTAGCTATAGACATTTGTGATTCCTGGGGCTGGGCAGCTTGCTGTGGATTGCACAGAGGAGGGGACAGAAATGGAGCTGGGAATGGAGATGTTATCTTAGTTTCCCAGGTGAGGTGGCAGCTGAATTTGACTTAAAGATTGTCACACAATCATGCCATTTTATAATTGATGGGGCAGGAGGGCACCATTTCCCCATGGAGCGAAGGTGCTCATATTTCAAAAAGTGAAAGTACAAAACCAATGTCCTATATGTGGATAATAATAAACATATGCTCACGTGTTTGTAATATATTAGAGAGAAAGAAATAAACTGTGTCCAAATGCACATTCAGTTTATTCCATTTATTCCCTTTGGTTTTATTCTTTGAAGGAATAATTTAACTTGACACTAATTCAGAAACATAGCAGTCTAGGACAGCAACCAGGGATCTTTTTTATAACAATATATTAAGAGCATAAAGAAGCCAGATTATTTTTCTTTTGTGTAAATTAATTTCCCCCCACATTGTTCAACAAGCATGCAGAGATCTACATGTCATGCGCCTGATAGAAATAAACTGTCTTGGGCCTCCCTGGTGGCGCAAGGGGTTAAGTCTCAGCACTATGAAGCTCTCTGCAGCCACTACAGCATGACTTCAATCCCCGGCCAGGGAGCTGACCCACATGGCGCAGCAGACCTCTCCTGTCTCGCCCGCTGCTCCCCTCAGCAGTGTATTTCAGGTAGTCTGCCTGTTCTGTTCCCCACTCTGTCTCTGGTGAGTCCTCTCATCCCACTTGCCCTCACCTCTGGCCTTCACCCCAGTTCTTGTATGCATAAGTTAAAAAAAAAAAAAAAGAGTGAGACACAAAGACCCAGTTGAGAGAATGATCAGACAGAGACCCGGGTGGAGGTGGAGAGAGTGACGCAGGCCACACGCAGAGCCACACGGAGCTGGGACTTCTCCAGTCCCGGGCGCCCTTGGATCTGACCTGCTGAACAGCAGGGACATTTGTAACAGATACCTGTGATAGCTTGTACCAAAGTACAACTCCACTGACATTTTATGCATGTATAGGATGTTTCATTGCAGATAATTAACCAGAAAGTATATAATTATCTTCATTCTCTGACCTATTGCCCAAAGGTGGATGATCCAGATACAAATAATAGGCTCTTGACTTCTGATGTCAGATTTGCTTTCTTGGGATTAACAGAATGAATGTCATTCTAGTTTAAAAACTTATTTTGGTATTTCTGTAACATGTAATTAATTTGCTCAAGTTCAGTCAAGTTTTTGATTGTGTCAAAGCCTGACATGTGGGTTAATATGTGAGTGTTGAATAAGAGCATAAGCATCAGGAATGAACTTTGTGAGGATTAAATGAGAAATGGAGGCGAGGCTGCCTACTACGCTTCCTGACACATAGTAGGTGCCTTCTCTCAGCTGGCTTTCTTTTCTTGCTACCACTATACAAAAACCTCACCCTCTATTTTGCAATACTCCCTACTGAGGAAGAGCATAGCCCAGTATTCTAAGGTAAGGGATTAAGAAATGAAAAGAAGGAAGGAAGAGACTAATTCTTTACCAAGTATTTAGCACCTGTAATATAGGTGTTAGGGATATAAGGCGAGTGAAGACACGCGTTTCTCTCTGGGGGAGCTCACACTGCAGGAGGGGAGACAGAGAGAGAAATGATGTGAGGTTGGAAGTGCATGAGGACAGAAACTTGAGCAGTGAGCACTTAAAAGGGGCAACTGATTGCTGTGGGAGGGGCAGTGAGGGACGGACATCTGGGCATCTTTCCTGGGGGAAGAGATACTAGGGGTTACCTCTCAGATGCCACTGGCCAGGGGTGTCAGATAATTGCTTATCCAAGAGGAAAACTGAAGCAGAAGATAGCCATTTTCTCAGAAATCCTGAAGAAAGCCAAGGAGTGTCATCTTTCATCTAGTTGTAGGGTTTTTCTCTGTAAAATGTATCTGAAATATGCTCTAGGTTACCCCCTTTTCTGGGCATACACTGAAATTTTTTTTTTTTTAGATTTATTTATTTATTTATACAAGCACTGAGTACAGTCAGAAGTGTGGGAGGGTGAGAGAATTCACCAGAGCCAGAGTGGAGAGTAGAACAGGCAAAAGAGGAAGTACACTGCTGAGAGGAGCAGTGGGTGGCAGGAGAGGTTTGTGTGCCATGTGGGACCCTCGCCCAGCGGCTGGGGATTGAACTGGATCAGAGACTGCAGGCAGCTTTGCAACCCAGCGCTCAATCACTGCACCACCAGAGAGGCCCTGACTTATTTTTTTAAAAAGATTTATTTATGCATATAAGAACTGAAGTGTAGGCCGAAGGTGCGGGGGTCGGGGTGTGTGTGAGAGGATTCACCAGAGAGAGTGGGGAGAAGAACAGATAGATCTGCTGAAATACACTGCTGAGGTGAGCAGCGGATGAGACAGGAGAGGTCTGCTGCACCATGTGGGTCAGCTCCCTGACTGGCCAGGGATCGAACTCGTGCTACAGTAGCTGGTCTTTAAGCCCTGCGCCATCAGGGAGGCCCCACACTGGATTCTTGTGCTTGTTTTAGGAACATGTATGAAAAGCACACTTGTCTAAGCCATAACCCTTAGATTCTGTTCAGTAGGTGTGGAGTGGGAAGTGCCAAGGCTGATCCTGGAGTGTAATCAGGGTGGGTGAATGACCGGAATAGAATGAGAAGGTTGTTGCCCTATATGCTACTTATTTTCACGGTCATTGGTACAATCAGAGTTAGGACATACGTAAATTCACTTCATTCCTTTTTCAATTATTTATTGAGCCCTTGATAAAAATGCTAGGATTACCTTAATAATTACTATATGAGTTCCTGAATTTATTGGGGAATTTGATAATTTTCTATGTAATGATATAGATGTACATATTAGAAAAGAAAAAAAATATTGCCAATGTCTCGCTTCATTTTATCCCATTGCTCTCTGTTATCATGTTTCATTGGCAATATTTTCCAAATCCAACTTAAGTTTAGGCTCATGTCTATTAATATCACTATTCATCAGTCTAGGCCCACAGAAGAAGGAGGTCTAGGATACTTTGAGGTTAATTATCCCTAAAAACTCAGCTTCAAAGTTTTAGGTTTTCCATACAGAGCTCTTTAGAATTCTTGACCATGGGGCTTCCATGGTGGCTCAAGGGGTTAAGCACAGCACTGTAAAGCTATCTTCAGCCTCTGCAGCACAAGTTTATGAGTTTGATATCCAGCCAGGGAGCTACACACAGGGTGCAGCAGACCTCTCCTGTCTCGCCTGCTGCTCCTCTCAGCAGTGTATTTCAGTCAGTCTGCCTGTTCTGCTCCCACTCTGGCTCTGGTGAATCTTCTCACCCCCTGAACCTCTGGCCTGTACCCCAGTTCTTGTATACATAAATAAATAAATCTTTAAAAAAAGCCTTTAAAAAAAGAATTCTTGGCCATGACAAGGGTGTGAATGATGTGTGTTACCCTAATGTCACCACACGTCAGGCAGGTGACAGCAGGACTGGCTGTAGAGGCCTCCACAGTGCCTCTCGTCCCCCTGCACCAGGACAGGCAGAACTGCTTGCCGAGGTTCTGTTTGGAACCACGAGCCCAATTGGTTTCCTGCCTCTCATCCCCTTTAGGCTTGGCTACCACTTCCTGGAATTACCCCCATGGAGGGAACAGTGTGACAAATGAGTTAAAGCAGGAAAGTGGGCAGGAAAGTGCAAATTATTTAATTAAGACTCATGCCCATGAGTCTAATAATAATAATTAGAATTACCAAAGCAAATAATTTTCAACTGTAGGACCTCATCAGATATATAAAAGGCAGGTGCTTGAAATGGCTATCTTCCCAGGGCTCACACGCTCTTCACTGCTGAAGTTCCAAGGCAGGTGAGGCAGGAGTCAGATTGCCTGGGTTTGAATCCAGATCCACTGCTGGTGACCTTGGACAAGTTACTTGATCTCTCTAAACTTCTCATAAGGGTATTAGGAGAAACACATGAGACAGCAAGGCAAAGGGCTTAGCACAATGCCTGGAGTTCAGCCTGCACTCAGTACACCATGTGATACATGCGCTAGCTGGGGTTACACTATCTGATATATCTCTATATATTTCTCATGCATATTATTATGATAGCTCCCTCACTGGTTTTATTGGGTCCATTTATCCTCTTTTTTCAATACATCCTTCACATAAAGTTTAGAAAATTAAAAATTCAACCCAATCACATCACTCCTCTATTCAAGCCCCCTCTCCTCCAAATTGCACTGAGAATAAAACCCAAACTCATTGCTATGGTCTACAAGGGAGGCCCCACAGGGCTTGTTCTTGACCACCTGTGACAGGTCTCCTCTACCCACACCTCCTGCACCAGGCCAGGCGGCTGCTTGCTGCTCTTTGAAGCTCCATGCTTGCTTTTGTCTTCTAGTCTTTGTATTTGTTGTTCCCCCACCTGGAATGTTCTGCCCCTGTCTGCACATGACTGTCTCTGTCATATCATCTATGTCTCAGTTCAGAGGTCACCTGCTCAGAAAGTCTTTCTTGAACAGTCTACCCAAGTGGCTCACCTGGCAGTTGTAACTGCATCAGGAGGTTGTACTTTCTTTGTGGCTTCTTTCTGGCCATTTCTTTGGTTGCTTGTTCTTTTTCTGTCTCCCTGTAGGTGGGTAGATATGTCCCGAAGAGAAGGCACCTTCTGCATCTTGTTCCAAACTAACTCCAGTGTCCACAGCAGAGCCCAGCACCTACCAGGAACTCTGGAAATACTTGTCGAATGAGTGAATGAGTGATTGAATGAATGATCTTGAGAACTACAGACTAGACAAAGATGCCATGCACAGTTAAAAGGTGTTTTTTTTTTTAAGATTTATTCATTTATTCAAGAACCAGGGTACAGGTCAGATGTGCCGGAGGGCGAGAGGATTCACCAGAGACAGAGCGGGGAACAGAAAAGGCTGATGACAGAAATACACTGCTGAGAGGAGCAGCGGGTGGGACGGGAGAGGTCTGCTCGCCATGTGGGATTCTCGCCGGCTGGCCGGGATCGAACCTGCGCTGCTGCGGAGGCTGCGGACAGCTCCACAGTGCGGCACTCAACCATCTGCACCACCAGGGAGGCCCTAAAAGGTGTCTTGATTGAAAAACCCCTTTAGTTAGAGCACTGACCATGGAATTTGGAATCAATCAAATCTTGGGGTCTGCCAGTGTCTGAGCCCATTTTCCCTGTACTGAAAGGATCAGAGACTGCATGACACTTTTCTTGGACACATACAGTCTCGAAAAACTCAAAAGGGGCCATAGTGTGGAGGGACATGAAAATGACAACCTCAGAGGAGCAAAGCAAAGGCAGACTGTGGTGAAAACAATTAGTGATGAGCCATATAAACCACTCTGGAGGGAACAGGGAGGGAATCTGCTCTTATTCTTCCCCCATCTGTGTCTGACACCAGTGTAACTTGTATGCCACGTGTGAAATGCTGCTCTCCCAGGCGCCTCTGTCCTTTGCTCCCCAGGCAGTCACCCTTTTCCTTCTAAAAATCAATTAAATCAACCCTAATGAGTGGCTATGCAGAAAGAGAGCTCTTGTTTACAGAACATGGAGAATAATAATAAGCTGGCATTAATGAGGATTGTTACTGCAAATCAGAAAAATTACTTTTATTTTCAGCCACCACATCTCACAGACTTGAAGTGCAAACTCCCTCTTGTTGAGAGTCCCTGTTTGTCTTTGTGAAGTAGACACTAAGAACAGTACCAGTAAATTTTTCCTTTGTTCTGCTTGCTACTGTCAATTCAGCCAATCGGGATTCTCGATTTTTCTGGCTGTTGGCACTACTGAGTTTTCGGAATAAACACAGGCAACCAAGGTTTAACCACAATTATACAACACTCAAGAAAAATTCTGTAGGCAAAGGGCCACAGCAGTAGGAAGGTTTGACAAACGGATCATGTTTATCCTTTGATCATCTGTCATCTTGTTAGAAGAAAGCATATGCCACCGTTTGCTCTGTTTTTAAAATAGATTCAGAGGAAGTGAGGAATTAATCTTAACCTTACACACATTGAGCCCAGTATTTCCTATCCAACTGTAGAATGCCCTATCTAGTTTCCTACACCTCGCCCTTGCTAAGTTTAGGTTCTTTGGACCAGCTGTTAAGAAGGAAAAAATGGGGGAAGGGAGAAAAACTTTAGATGGATAAGGCATTGCACTGCCCATGATCAATTTTGGCTTAGTTCCTCACCATGCCATCGCCCCTTGACCACAGAGACAGAACCAAGCAAGACCAGAGCTAATGACCCTTGTGATTTTTCATTCATTTTTTCCAAAATGAAATTGGCACTTCTGCATGGTGTGCCACTCTGTTGTTTTGTGCTGTCAACACTGAAAACTAGTCAGTCCATCAACAGTGTGTAACTTGACCATCTTGGTACTCTCTAGAAAAGCAAAGTTGGCCTTGCTTTGCTTTCAAAAATGGTTGCTGAGAAAGGAAGGATCACATCAGCATGGATACTGGACACACTACCTGCTCACCGACACTTGCTCACAGGTGGAGGTGGTGTTGAGCAGCAACATTTGGAGAGATTGACTAAGATTTTTTTCACTAGGCTCACAGTACTAAGATGACTGACTTGACAGACAATTCAATTAACATTCTTCAACTTTTTAAGACAATCAAACTTTAGTTATTATAGGTGGTGGCACTTATGCATAGTGATATGCTCAATGCTTAGTACTGGCTCATGATGAGAGTTTAATAAGTTCTTCTACAGTGCTGGCTTGTAATGAGAGTTTAATAAGTTCTTCTAGAATTGAACTTGAGTTAGTGTCTATGTCTACCTTGGCATGATGGTGGCCTTCTTGTGCAGGTGACCTGGTCCCAGAGCATGGACCATTCTAGGGCATTTCAGGGGGTTCAGGATGTTCTGCCCTGTTTTTCTCTCCCCTTCAGCCTGCTGCTGTCCACTCATTTCCTATCCCCTGTGCCTGGACACTGCCTGTCCTCTGCCTGGGCTGGCATCTCTTTTTCACATAAGCATGGATACTGGACTTGAAATAGCTGCAGTAACTTTGAGTCCCACGATTTAGAGTCATGGCAAAGTTGGGTGAAAATTTTTATGAAATGAGCCATATGAAGGAAGGGTATGACAAATTTACATCCAATGAAATCAACACTGACTTTTGCCTTTTTTTTTTTAAATGGAAATTTTAAAGGAAAGACTGATATGGTGACCACTTTGTTCCCATCATCCAACTTATCCAACTTTAACTCCCATCAGTTTTTGGTTAGTTTCATTTATGAATGCTTCTGATGTGGTATGAACATTTGTGTGTATGTGGATGAAATCTACCCTACTGTGATCCCATCTATTTCCAAATCATGTAGGGGGAAAAAAAGTCATAAATGTAAACTTTACTATTGAGTCTTTTGTTGTGATGCCCTATTTTTAGGTCCTGGGACTGGTGGTTCCAGAATGTTTCAATTAGATGCTAGTTATTTAGAAAATAGCCCTTTTCTAAGGTCTCATGTCCCCTCCATAGTGGCTCAAAGCCACTTCCTTCTGTCTGATTGAATTCTTAACCATGTCCCTGGTGGACTGGTGGTAGGACTTCTGTGGCTTTGTCAGTCTGTCTGCTTCTGGCACCAACACATGCAAGTACAAGCTTCCTTTGGGCATTTGAGACCACTGGAGCTCCAAGTTCTCTTAATTGCTGTATTTTCAGTGAATGTCCTTTTGTCACAGTGCAATGACCCATTTTTTTTTCAACCTTGGAGCTGATGGAGATTGGCTGCCAAGTCACATGGGGAAAAGACTTAGAGAAGGGAGTACTGGGCGCAGCCTACTTGGATGCTAACTCGGGCGGTGCTCTTTTTATGGAATTCTTTCATTATATAGCTTGTATTTTGTTAATGGTACAGTTGAGAAAGATGGCATTAGTTTTGATTCACATCCTAATAAAATAAGAAAAGTCAAATGGAGTTCATAAAATCATCAGACGATTTCACAAAAATTACTCCTTGACCAAATGTCCTCCCTTGATTCTAATGATTAATGGTGAATTTGAATAATCAGGAAAGATTAAGTTTTGTTTTTGTTATATACATATTTCTGTCTCAGCAAAGGTTTTATGTCAGTCTGTTTTCCACTTTAATTATAGCAAACTTAACAGGAAGAGGTATGGCCCTTACATAGAAATGGGATTCTAAAGGGTGTGTTTCAGATGTACATTATAGGGGTGGTAAAGTGAGTGGTGGTACCAGGCATGTTCCTCCAGAGCCTTTCCTCATCTTTCTCTCACAAGTTTCCCTGGCTTCTCTGTCATATGGCTTCCCATGTGATGGCTTCTGAAGGGTTCAGCCAGTGGGAAGATTAACATGTGGTAAGAAGGGGTGAGCCTATTATATTAGTTTCCCATAACTGAGGTAAGAACTTTTCACAAATGTAGTGATTTGAGCAACACATATTTGTTATTGTATAGTTGTGGAGCTTAGACATCTGAAAGTTGTCTTATGGTACTAAAATCAAGGTGCCAGGAAGACTGTCCTCCTTCTGCAGTTTCTAGGAAAGAACTCCCTTTTCTGAATTCTAGTGACTGCCTGCATTCCCTGGCTTGCGGCCACATCATGTTTCTGACAGCTGCTTCCATTGCTATGTTGTCTTCTCTGCCTCAGATCCTCTTGCCATCCTCTTTTAAGGACCCTTGTGATTACACTGGGAACACCAAAGTCATCTAGGATAACTTCTCCCCTTAAAGACCCCTAACACAATCACTTGTGTGAAATCCTTTCTGCCCTGCAAGGATTAGATATTAGAATATGGACCTCTTTGGAAGAACATTATCTTTCCTCCTACATTAGGATATGTCTCCCCCTTCATCCTCAAGGTGACCTGGGTCCCTGGGCACTGTTAGGTCTTCTGCTCCCTTGATTCTCATGGACCAGGGCTGGCAATGGCTTCCTGCTTCTGCTGATCTTTAGACTGCAACCATGTCTGTAGGTGGGGTAGGCGGGCTAATCAGCCTATTTGTCATGGGTGTAACAAATTTGTTTTGCTTGAAATACTGAAAACATTTTTTTTTCCTGGTTTGAACTAACAGGTGAAGAGATAATGCCGGTTGCTGATGGCCTCCACTGGAGAGTCAGAAGTGGAGAGCAGTGGGAAGCCTCAGACCTTGGGCAATTATGTTAGGCTTAGCAGAGTCCCTGCCTTTCATTTGGCAGGAGCTTCTTAACCTCTGCCCCTCTCTATTCTCTCTCAGGGCCAGGTTATGCAAGCAAGGTGGAGCCGACAGAAACACAGCCAGTGACTTGTGGTACATGTGGCATCTGATTTAGAGCCATTTAGCATCTCAGTGAAGATATAAATAGCTCCCTAACTGGATTCTGGGCTACAAAAAGAGGGACTATTTAAGAGAAGCTGTCAAAGCATTTGTGGATAGGGACTTTTCTTCTAGTTTGAGTAGTTGGGCTTAATTCCTCCTCCATTTACTTGCTACATGATTTTGAACAAGTCACCTAGTTTCTCAGTCTCAGTGACTTCATCTGTTAGACTTCATCTGCGCCTGCCTGTAGGGGCTGTCATAGTTAAGTTCAAAGTTTCACATGACAGTTAAATGAGTAACGTATGGGGGGAGGCACTATTGTTTGCTTACTGAACACCTACCATGGGCTGGTTATTGTTCCTTCTGTCAAGGAGCTTTCAATCTATTGGTTAGGTGGACATGATTCAATTAATTACACTATTGTGTAGTGCATTACAAGCATTGTTTTGGAGGAAAGGTATATAATTCTTTGAGAACATTTGAAAAAGAAGTTTGACTTCAACCAGGGATTCAGGAAAGCACGTGGGCTGCAATTTGAAGATAAACAGGAGTTTATTAGGTAAATGGATAGGGGAAATAGTAGGTACAAAGGCCCTGGGGTATAATGGCACATGGATTCAAGCACCTGAAAGAAACCTGCAGAAAAGAAAGCAGTACAAGACAAGGCAGGGGAGGTAGGCAGGTCAGATCAGGCAATGCCTTGCTTGTAAGAGTCAACCAGGAGATGCTGAAGGATTTTTAGGCATAATGTGTGTGTGTGTGTGTGTGTGTGTGTGTGTGTGTGTGTGTGTGAGTGAGAGAGAGAGAGAGAGAGAGAGAGAGAGAGAGAAGCAGACTTATGATTTAGCAAACACCACATCTGGCTACTGCATGGAGAACAGATTGGAGAGGGTAGAGAGACGGTGAGGGGAGGCCAGGAGGAGGGGTGGTAGGGCTAGATGACAGCTTGGTGGCAGCTTGGATTAGAGAGTGTGGAGGCTGATGGAGAGGGAGGGCCATGGTTTGCACACTGTGATAAATGGCTCTGCCATTCTCAGCAGCCAAGGGCACTAGGGAAACCTGGATTGAAAGGGAACAATCATGAGTTTTTGTCAGATTTGCTGAGCTGAGGAGCCTTGAGGGCATAGCCAAGAGGAGAGGTTCCATTAGCCACTCAGGAAAGGTCTGCTTTGGAGTTAGAACTTTGGGAGTCAAGGGCTTATAAATAACTAAATACTTGGACATAGATAAGATCATCTTCTAGACAAGCAAATATGTATTGAGGGCTTATTTGGTGCCAGACCCAACTTTAAGTGCTTCACTTGTATTAGATCATTTATCACCATACCTCCTGTAGGGAAAATGGAGTTAATCAGGCTCATTTTTTTTTTTGGCCTCCTGGCCTCTAGCCTCTATGGCTACCACCTGTGGCCTTGTCTTCCTTCCAGGTTTCATTGCCACACATGATATCACGTTGGTGCAAAAAGCATTTGGGAGTGGGAGCACAGAGCATACACAGACACCTGGGCCCAGAGGCATGAGCACGGGGCATGCATACCTGTAAGTGTGGACACCGGGGCAGAAGATCATTATGAGAGAGGAGAGAGATCCAGAGAGAAGCCAGAGAGAGTGTGGAGATCACGCGAGCTGGGAGGCTTGGTTGCTGCCAGGCTCCCAGGCTCCCAGGCTCCCAGGCCGCCAGGCTTTCTGCCTCCCTGCCCACTGGTCTGTCTGTATCCAGTCTCTTGCTTCAGCATTAAAGGCCCATCAAATCCACCAAAGGCTCCAAGATCCTTTATCCGTTTGCCCGAATCAACAGTGACCCTGCCTGCCCTGTGCCTGACACTGGTTTACCCCACATCGCCTTTTAAGTTATCTACCTCATTTTACAGACGAGAAAACTGAGACAACAGTGAGCCCCGTAACTTCACTAATTGTGAAACAACTAGTAAAGCTTGGACCCAGGCTAGCTCCTGCATGG
Source organism: Talpa occidentalis (assembly GCF_014898055.3). Classification (NCBI taxonomy): domain Eukaryota; kingdom Metazoa; phylum Chordata; class Mammalia; order Eulipotyphla; family Talpidae; genus Talpa; species Talpa occidentalis. Next base: position 105,493,806 of record NW_023605305.1, on the reverse strand, counting down.
TGTTCCCTGCTACTTGACCACACTGCCTCTCACACAGCTCTCTCTCCTAGGACACCACTGCTCTAATACATGGACTTTGTTGCAAAAACTGTGTCATTAGTTTTCCGGGGAGGGGGCTGAGGAGTGAGATGTTGGTGTTTTTGGTTGCCATGGTTTGCATAATATACATTCCTCACCTCCTCACCTGCTGGAATCCTATTGCCCTGAGTAGCAGCTGCCAAGAGTTGCAGACGGAACACATGCCAGCGGCAAAGCACAGCACAGCACACAGAGAGGGTGAGAGTGGAGAGAGGTATGTAGCAATTATCCTTGCAAGTATAAACATGTTTGAGATGCCCTCTGGTTACCAGAGGGCTCTGCATCTTTACGCAAATGGAGGCAGACCCACAAACACGGTCATTACTGTTTGTAGTAAAATCCAATTTATGAACATTTATAGTCGGGGTGGGGGGAACATGGCCTTTAGGTTATACAACGGACTGTTTGCATTTCATCTGGAGACTGTGAAAGCGATATTGCCAAGGGTGTCAGCTCTATCTAAAACCTGATGATGCTTTAGCATAGCACAGGTGTCTTCAAAAAATAATGGCCTCCAGTTGTGTGGGTGCCGTTCCATGCCTGACAGAAGGAGGATGCGCCTACAGTGAATCACATAAGTGCAAGATCAGAGCCACATAGAGATGGGCTCTGTTAGCACAAAGCGCTTTGTCATAAGAGGGGGCTGTGCCCTTCTCTGGAGTGTTGTTGCAGCTGGCGCCTGGTTCAGCCAGTCTGCTTACTGCCCCATAAAATGATTAGATAAGGATGAGGCAGGATCATAGTTGTCAGTCCTGCTGCACAGCTGAGGGACGTTAAATATGCACTGTGTGCACCACCCCAGGGAAGTCTCCCGTTTGCCTTGCCTGCTGAAGATGCAGAGCTAGTTGCCCAGCTGCACTGGAGCAGAAATCACCCCTTCACTGCCTGTCATGCCCCTTTCTTTGGGATGACTCCACTGCCTCTCGGTCACCTTGCTTCTGCACTGCTGAGCCATTTACTTAAAAAATGTCAGGGTCCAGAGGGCAACCGGAGCAAAGAAAACTCTCACTTTGGTACAACACAAATGCAGCACCTATTGTATGATGGTTAGAAAGAGCTTCCAAGCAGAGCTGCCCTTGGGAGCCTGGGGTCTAGCAGGAGTGACTATGGGTGATAAGCCGGCATTTGTCATGCATCTAGGAAGAACTATATAGGGTTCTGAAAGGAGGTGTGAGGGGGCAGGCACTCCAGGTATAAGAAAATCTCTACAGGTGATTTTCAGTTTCTACCTGATCTATGAAGAGTGTTAAGGTGCTGGAGCTGCTTCTACAGGGTGGGATGCCTTGTGAGAGAGCTTGCTTCTGTGGCCTTTTGGTAAAAGAATAGCTGTCCTTATGTGTAGGGGCTTCTCCTGTGGGTTTGGGAATTCATGCCCATGGTGTCTCCCTGCTCAAAGTTTTTATTTTTCAATCATTTCAAAGGAGCCGCCCACCCCCACCATTATCTCCTAAGAACTTTTTAGCTTACTAAGCAGATTGCTGAATAAAAATATGCAAACAAAGGTAATTTCAGAATCTAAGTTTCTGTATTGGAGACTAAATGAATATGTAGCTTCCTCTAAATATAGCAGTCCATGAACACTGACACTCTTTTTATAGAAATCACTTAAATAGAATTGAGTGATAGGACAGTCAAAATTATCTTTAAATATTTTTTTCCAAAATGATGAAACACAGTGCTTGGTTCTGATGGACAGAGAGGATTTTTCAAAATATAGTGACATTAAAAAAAATAGGCAATACAAGCACAGTATATTTTACATAATGCAAATCTGCCTCCTCTAATCTGTACCTGTGTCCTCTCATTCACTAGGGAGGCCTCCCCGAAGGCAACCGCTATTGGGTCCACTTCTTGATTCCAGGTTGAAACAGGTCCCATGGATATTCAGACTTCAACAAATTTCCTGGAATCTGTTTTGCTCTCAAAACTTCCCTTAGCAGGGCCTCCCCTGGTGGTGCAGTGGTTGAGCTCTGGGCTGCAAAGCTGCCTGCAGCCTCTGCAGTGCCGGTTCGATCCCCGACCGCCTGTGAGGGTCCCACATGGCGCAACAGACCTCTTCTGCCGCCCGCTGCTCCCCTCAGCAGTGTGTTTCGTCAGTCTGCCTGTTCTGTTCCCCGCTCTGGCTCCGGTGAATTCTCTCACCCTCCCATGCTTCTGACTGTACCCAGTGCTTGTATAAATAAAATAAATCTTAAAAAATAAAACTTCCCTTAGCAGTTATTTTCTTTCTCAGTGCTCTGCCCTTATTTGAAATAACAGCCCTGGGTGTTCTCTATCTCTGGATGTGAGCTCTTTCTTGAGGTCTTACTTCGGGTCACTTAACACATTCCTTTTATGGTGGCCATGTGAATTGTCTGCCTGCCCCCAGCCTTTCTATTTTCTCACCTTTTCTGTTTCCTCTTTTTGTTTCGTTTCCCCTCAGTTTTGTTTAGGCTGTTTATTCATGTCTGTGGCCCACATCTGTGTTCACTGTCGGCACAGTAAAGCCCTTGTTGGCTCTTACAACCATCTTCACAGTACAGATGACTGCCAACGTGGCGCATGAGTGTTTGAGGAGACAAACTTTCCTGTCAGCATCTTAAAAATTGAAAGGTAGAGAGGCCTTATGGTATATAACTAATGGAGTCTGAATAGACTGTCCAAATAGGCTGAAAATATTGCCAAAGAAAGATTATATATGAGCCCCCAAAGCAGTCATCTTAATTTAAAAACAAAAATGACTAATTTTTCTAAACCGCTGACATCCCTTAACCAGAATTTCCAGAGTCAGAGTCAAATTCCTTTACTCTTGCCTTAAGCATCATGTGTACTTGGCAGAGTCGGCGGGAGTTAAAGACTCTACCCTGTACAGCCAGATGCCTTACATCTGCCAAAAGTGGCCTGATAACCTGACTACAGGAGGTCTGAAGCTCTGTATAATTGTATAGCATAAGGCTCTTGGGAGACTGATGATAAACCTATTTGGCAAACTGCCCTGCCTTCCAGGAGGAGGAGAATAGGAATAAAGAGTAGGTAGAAAGGAGATGGGAAAGAAAACTACAATCATAAGACCTCTTGTTACTTTCACCTTCAGAAATCAGAGGGTGGCAGACATTTGGAGAGTGAGGTTTGGGTATAGATAGGAAAACAGGATTATTCTCTAGAGCAGATATGGACTGGGAATTTTCCTGGGTTGCAACATCTTTGCTAGACTAAATTTGAAGGTGTGTTTTTCAAAGGGTGATTTTCCTTTCTACCTTTCTCTTGTCACAGTGCCTTATGTGTGGTGGATGGATTGAAATCATGATATGTTAAAATGCTTTGATGTTTCAGTTAATGTTGTAATATTTAATAATAATAAGATCAAATTGCATATGGATTGAACTTGATCTATTAATAATATCTTTATAACCCACAGTATTCATGTCATCACCACAAGCAGTGAGGCAAACAGGACGAGTATTATTCCATCGTGGTTAGAGATGAGGAAACTCAAACCCAGGCTCATTTGCTTAAGGTTAAACACAAAAAGTGAAATGGAAACCTAGGTTTTCAGACTTGGAAGAGCTTGTTTTTTTTATTGTTAAATCTCCTTTCACATAATTCTTTAGCCCTTATTACATGGTCTTAGCTGTAATTAGCTTAGTGTAAAATATATAAAAGTTCAGATTTTCTATCTGTGACTGTAATATTGACATTTAATAGTTATTCAACCATTGAACATCTGACAGGGTCAGGCACAGAGTTCAGCTCTGGGGCTACAAAGAACAAGAAGTTGTAGCCTTTGCTCTTGAATCACTCATTGTTTATCCCAAGGGATATGGCCATCAGAGTATGAATTTGCAAAGTGATTTAATAAATATTTTTAGAGATATATGAGAAGACATGGAGACATTGAGAATATAGCCTCTAATTCTACTTGGGAGAGTTGAGGAAGGAGGTGATATCATTGTTTTGTCTTCAAGGAGGAGCAGACTCAGCATAATCACAGAATGGAGTGAGGAATCTCTACATTTGGTCTGGCGCATGGACTATGTAGAAGGAAGGTAAGGCTGGATAGGTTACCAGCTTGTAAAGGTCTTTGAAATTCCAGTTAAAGAATTTTAATTTTATCATGTAGGTAATAGGGGACCACCTGTGGATTTTAAGCAGCTAATTTCACAAACAGGAAGATTCAACAAAATGGGCATATTGATGTTAATCTTTTGGGCTCAATATAACTTATTTGAAAATGAATTGTATACATCGAGAGCAGAGAGTCTCAAACTTTAGAATGCCCAGAATTATCTGGAGGAATTATGCACAGATTGCTGAATCCTACCCCTAGATTTCTCATTTGTAGGATTAGGATGAGGTTGAAGAATTTGCTGATCTATATGTCCCCAGGTGATACAGGTGCTGCTGGTCAAGAACGCATTTTGAGAACTGCTTCGGGGAAGGCTTACTTGTCTGGAGAAGAACTAGAAAAATAGCTTTAATTTATTAGTAAATCTGAAACACAAGATATCTATTGATGCATTAGATATATGATAGTTTTTTTTAAAAAATCTGAATGAAGAGTTGTAATCGTCATCAATTAATATGAAAAATAACAGTATACACGGAACGTATGCTAAATGCTGTACAGAGGAAGCTAACAGAGTATGGCGCCTTGCTCTTGAGAGTGATACCTTGGGGAAGGCTGGGGCAGATAACTGGTCATCCTTCAATTTACCCCTAGCAGGCCTTTGTTTTTGTTCCAGAAAGACTCAGAAAGCAGAATTGTACTTGAAATAGAAACTGTCATAAAGTCTGAGATTTTTTAACCAAAATTATTCTGTCACTTTGATGAAATGTTGTGGTGGAGGGAAGAAATACACAGTAATCACAGGTCATGTATCAGGTGACCAAATTGTCCTATGACTAAGAATCATCTGGTCATCAATCACTAGGAACAGAGAGGAAAAACCAGGGGCTGAGTAATGATAAGAAAACCCTTTGGAGTGTAGAATTGGATCGTGTGTTGAATATAAGAAACTGAAGGTTTGTTGTTTGTAAAATAGATGTTTCTTTAGAAGCATTTGTATAAACTTCTCCCTGGGATGTGTCCTTTGTCTCAGTTATAGCCAGCCTCTGAACGTGACATCAGTGGGTTTCAGAAGAGCCCTCCCATGTCTGCAGTGAATAACCCTCTCTGACCTTCAGGCTGCATTCCCATTCCAGGGAGTCTATTTCATGAAATATTGATAAAGAAGATTACTCCAGAGCAACGCATACAGAATGAACGATGCTTCTTTGATGTGTTAAGCCATTTTCCTGCCTTAAAGATTGTGAGGCAAAAAATAGCCATTAAAAGAAACCATTCCTAGAGGGACTCCTCACTTGATTGGCACTTGCACTTAAATATGCATGACAGATTTCAGGCCTCTCTTCTAAGTAGCACTAACTCAGCACTCTCCAATGTGACATGGGCTGATTGCTCTATTTGCAGTGCATGAGAAGACACCATTGTTCACCTGGCTTACTGCAGGCAGCTCATATCTCATTTGTCTGCTCTGGTTGCCCTTGTCTGGCTCCATTTTTTTTACACCAGTTGCTTTCAATTGGCTTCCCCAGACACACGGATGGACTTCAACCTTTTATAGGTTATAACGTCAAAGGTTGATTAGTAGGGGGAAATAATTTTGGTCTCAACTCAGTGTAACCTTCACAGCAAAAGCGGCAGCAATGACAATTAGCATTTATACAACCCTTACAGGCGCCAGGCACTTCTCTAAGTACTTGGTATCTACTAATTTATTTAACCCTCAGGAAGGACATAATGAAATGCATTCTATTGTTAACTGCACCTTAAGATAAGGAAATGAGGCACAGAGGATGTAAGGAACCTGGGGGGTATTGAGGCTCATTTTGCCTTCTGCCATCAGTCCCTATAGCTGCTCCCTGTGGCTTTGCTGTCCTCCCAGGTTTCATTGCCCACACATGATAACTCAGTGCTGCAGGGGGTGCTTGGAAACACATGCACCTGGGCAGAAAATCCAAAATGCACAGCCATGTGCATATGTGAATAGACACCTGGGCCCAAGAACAAGTGGTGAAAGTGGCGCCTCATGTCTGGCCTTCACTGTGTCACTCTGAGGTTAGGGGCTCAGCTGCTGTCTCCCCACCTGCTGGTCTGCCCATGTCAGTGCCCTGCTTCAGCATTAAAGGCATATTAGAGATACCACAGGCTTCAAAATTCTCTTTTTGTCTGCATGAGTCAACAACGAACCTACCCGGCCTGGCATGGTTGCACAAGAGTGGGTAAGTAACTTCTCTAAATTTCTATGAATTAAAAGTGGTGAACTGGATTTCATAACCTGAGACCTTGAAGCACTGTTAGGATGAAATAAATACTCTTGCACTTAGATGAAAAGCCAAGTTCCTGCTTGTCCTTTAATGTCCGGTTCAACTGTCCTCCTCTTTTGCCTTTCCCCTGCTCCTTCCATCCCCTCCCCTGAAGAAAAAAATACCTATTTTATCTGTTCTAATAACATGTCACATATACCTTGTTAATGATATTTATTCCACCACTGTTGATGCATTCATGATCCTGCTAGTTGGTGAGGTCCATCCATAGGCCTGTGACTTATTTAGGTCTGTATTTCCATCTCCCTCAAGTTCTTTTTTTTTTAAAGATTTATTTATACAAGCACTGGGTACAGTCAGAAGCATGGGAGGGTGAGAGAATTCACCAGAGCCAGAGCGGGGAGCAGAACAGGCAGACTGATGAAGCACACTACTGAGGGGAGCAGCGGGAGGCAGGAGAGATCTGCGCACCATGTTGGACCCTCGCTGGCAGCCGGGGCTCGAACCGCACTGCAGAGGCTATGGGCAGCTTCACAACCCAGTGCTCAACCACTGCGCCACCAGGGGAGGCCCTCCCTCAAGTTCTAAAGGGTTGTTGATCTTTGGTTCCCAGTAGAAATTATGACATTTTATGTATAATTTTAAGAAGGAAACTGTATCTCATTTCAAATATGTTTTGAAAGTGATTGAGTTTTGTAATATATTTCATTCAATTATGTAAAACTATGAGCAGAATGGCTTATATGGGGGACTTGGATGCTGTGATAGATCTAGAGGTACAGCAGGGAACAGAGCAGACAGTTCCAGCATTAAGGATCTTGGGTGCTAGTATGGGAAGCCAGTTATCTAATTATGATGGCAAGTGTGGAATGCTGTAATAATATAGAGTATAGAGACTACCCTGGCCTTAGGGGAGGGAAGGTGTTCCTGAGATAATGACATCTAAACTGAGACCTAAAGGTTGGCTGAGGCCTAAAGAGTGACTGAGACCTAATCAAGTAAAGAGGGGGAGAGTCCTGTTCTCTGCTCTGACTTGCATATTAAATATCAACATTCTCACCCACTCTGTAGATCTTTATGTTCCTTCAAGACTCAGATAAAATTCTACTTTCTCCAAGAACTTTCTCTGAATATTTTAGCTTGATGACTTATTTCCTCTGATTCCTACACTCAATACTGTTTTAAAATAAGTGTGAACCCCAGGAATGTGTCCCTATTTGGTTACGCTGTTATTTCACTTAATCTTCACAGCTACCTTGCAGGTGAGTTATTAATATAATTCCTTTTTCAGATCAGAAAATTGAGGTTTGGTAAGGGTGGGTGGTTTTCCTAAAATCTGGTAGCTAGAAAGAACTAAGGGAGAGGTGGATTTCAATTTTAGGTTTGTTTAGTGTTTTTTCATACTAGTTTTAAGTTTTAACCTCAGTTTACACATGGAGAAATTGAGACCAAAAGAATAATTGGCACAAGGTCACAAAAATTCTGAGTATGGCAGCTTCTGGATCCCAATTCATGTCTGTTTCTCTCTAGAGACTGTGTCCTAAAGGGCTGGTGCTAAGATAGTTATTTGTTCCAAATACTCCCTGATCTCATGTACGTTGCTTTCCTGAGGTTCTGCTAAGAGGTTAACTGTTGTAGTTTCAGTAATTTCAGACTCTTAATACTTCAGAGTGGCCCATCATGGACCAGTATCATCATCGCCACCTAGGAGTTTATTATCAAAATAGAATCTGAGGCCCCACCCTAGACCTATTAAATCCAAATCTGCATTGTGATAAGATTTCCAGATAACCCCAGAAATGCTGATTTAAGTTGGAAAAGCTCTCATTTAGAGTGTGCCTTAGAATTGTCCTTATAATTATTGACAATGGAGTATTAACCTTTCTGGCCCAGGAACAGGTCAGTTCTGAGACTTTTCAAAATTCCAGCAAGATCTGGAGCTTTGGACTGAGTGATGACACCAACATCTTAACTCCGACAAGATCTGGCAACCTGTGGATATGGCAGCCTGTGGATATTAAATTCACAGCTGAGATCTTTGAGTTCATTTCCAATATATAAAGGGCCCTTCTAGGATTGCTGTTAACTGTGAACTCTAGCTCGTGGCAGCTGTAAGCTACAGATTGCAACAAAGAACACACAGTTATAAGAATTCTAACATTCTTGTAAGGAAGAAAATGATGAATATCTTGCCAAGTTATGGAATACTTGGTTGAGGCAAATAACATTTGTCATAAAAGTTTGTCTTTGCTGCAAATCTATAATTATGATGGTGTTCAGGTGGCTCCCTTGTCTCTGTTTTTGCCAACAAAAGAAATAATAACAAAGGTCATAATAACATTACTGTATTTTAATGTTATTTGCCTCAACCAATTACTTCTATAACTTGGCAAGGTATTCATCATTTTCTTCCTTACCTTTACCTTTATAGTTGACTATTTTCTCTCATTTGTTTAAACATTCCTGGACATTTATTGAATGCCTGATCTGTTCCTGCCATTACACTTTATGAGAAAATTATTTTTTATTCATCAATACAGCAAATACTCTCAAAGATTGACCAATGGCTACATAAGGTGGTAACAAGATGAATTAACTTGTTTTTAAGAAATCTTGGCCGTAGGTTAGTTCAACATCCACGATGTAATTTGCCCCATCAACAAAAGGAAAGTTAAATCTATGCAGAGAAAACAGTTGACAAGATTCAACATACATTTATAATAAAAACCAAAATATGGGGATAAAGAACAAAACAACATAATAAAGACCATAAACGAGAAGCCCACAGCTAACAGCATGCTTAATGGTGAAAAACTGAAAACTTTTCATTTAAGATTAGAAATGAGACAAGAATGTCCATTTTCACCACTACTGATTAACATAATATTGGAATTGGAGTAATTAAGTGGGAGAAAGCTATAAAAGGAATCTGAATTGGAAAGGAAGAAGCAAAACTATCACTGTTTGTAGCTAACGTGGTAAGATGCAGAGAAAACTCTAAGGACTTCACTAAACTATTAGAAACAATAAATCAGTACAGCTAAGTGGTAGGTGATAAAATCAACATACAAAAATTGGTTGCATTCATAAATGTAAATAGTGAGCTAGAGGTGGAAGAAATCAAGAAAACAATCCCATTTATAATTAATCGTATCAAAAAGAATTAAATATCAAGGAATGAGCTTAACAAAGGAGGTGAAGGACCTGTATAACCAAAAATATGACATTATTAGAAGAAATAGTAGACACAAAGCCATGGAAAGATACTCATGGATTCAAAGAACTAGCATTATTAAAATGCTCATCTAGTACAAAGCGATATACAGATTCTGTGCAATCCCCATCAAAACTTCACTAGTATTCTTCAATGAAATAATAGTGCAACTCTTTACAGGAAACTACAAGGACCCTGAATAGTGACAGCTATCCTAGCAAAAAAGAAGGGAAGTAACACACTTCTGGACATCAAGCATACTACAAGGGAGTAAAATTCAGAGCCTAGAAGTAAACCCACACTTATATGGACAGTTAATTAACAAAAACGGAGCCAAGAGTATATAATGGGGAAAATGTCTTCAACAAATGGTGTTGGGAAAACTGGACAGCCACATGCTAGACCACTGTCTCACACCATACACAAAAATTAACTCACAACGGATTAAAGACTTGGATGAAAATCCATAAAATACGTAGAAGAAAACACTCCATGACACTGGCTGCAGTGATGTTCTTGGGGACCCAACTCCAACAGCAAATAATCAAAGTACATCCTAGAGTCTTGGATTGCCTTCTTGATTTGGTCAGATTTTCAAGTCTACTTTTCCTTTCCCACTTGGGGATGATGGAGTGGAGTGTGTGTGTGTGAGAGAGAAAAGAGAGAGAGACTGCTGCTAAGTCCATATAAAGGCTAAAAGTGAATATTTGCTTTTATTTTTATTTCTTGTGGGAAAGAGACTCATTTCCAGCTCTAAGTGCCAGAGCTGACAGCAGGTATTTAGCATTCATTTTTTTCTCTCCAAAGTTTAGTCTATGGGGCTGAAAACTGTGACTGTAACGCTAAACAGTTTAAATGCACTGCCTGTGTGCCAAGCACGCTGATGGAGGGCTTTCGTAGTGCACACCAGGGAGGCGTGGGGTCCAGAGGCCTCTTTTTTTAAAAATTAGGTCATGACTAATTTAAGAGTTTGCCATTTGGGTGACTGCAAGTTTTCCAAATTGGCATGATATGTGGTTCTGAAATGGCAGTCAGCTCCTAGAATGTGTATGTCATCTGTCTATGGGGTGTTTACAGAGAAAGCAAGCAAACATGGAAATAATGAATTGCCTTGCAACTTGAGTTGTGTTGTGCTAAGTTTGTTTGGAGTGTGTGTGTGTGTGTGTGTGTGTGTGTGTGTGTGTGTGTGTAAGGTCTGCTTGCAGAATCTGTCTTTTATATTCCACACTGGAAGGTGAGTCTAAGTCCCTCTGTTGGCAGCACAGTCCTGAGATGAAAGATGCTGATTTAATCATGGCCAGAAGCTGGCCCACCCAGCAAGAGCTCCAGGAACAAGAAAATTGCTTCTGCTCTTCTGATGTCTCTCCCATTTTCTTCCTTTTGTTCCTGCAACAATTCAAAACAAGCAGAGGAAGTTGGGGTCATATCCTGTGCACAAGCTGGCAGATGCTCCTAGTTTTTCCTCCTTATCTCAGATTGTACCACAGCCTCGTTGCTTATATAACTCACTCATTTAATCATTCTACAAACATTTGCTAAGTTGCATGGACTGGATACCATGAGCAATACTGGGGATGGGAGGTGATGAGGCATCATTTCTTGCTTCGAGAAGCTCACAGTTCCTTTAAGGAGACAGACTTATTTATTTATTTATTTATTTATTTATTTATTTATTTTTAAACCTCCTAAATAAGATATGCAGATATATAAAAGGATTGAGGAATGCCCCACCCATGGGAGAGGGGTCCTTTGAGCTGAATGTTAAAGAATGAGTTTCAGTGGGCTGAGCCAACATCCCTTTTGATCATGTGACTCTGCTATGACACTGATCAGGACACTTTATTGCATCATGCCTTCTTTTTCTCTTAGCCAGACATCTCTGCTGCCCATTACAGAGACCCCTAGCTGAGTAATTTCTGAGAGCTGGGAAAGTATAGCAAATGAGGGTTAGAAAGCACAGGGTTTGGAGTTAGAAAGACTGGTAATCACTTCTGCTGTGTACTGCTCCCTGGCTTTAGGAAATTCATGTAAGCCCTCCAAGCCATTTTTCCGTCCTCAGTCAAATGGGATAGTAACCTAAATCCCACAGATATGGTGTGAGGTTTTAGTAAGAGAATGAATGGAAAGAAATGTAGCCTGTTGCCTGGCATCTACAAAGCCTCCATAAATGTAGCTATTATCATTCAGATATGTTATCTCTTTCCTGCCTGCTTCTCTAACTTCAGGGGAGTGGTACACAAAGCTGATTTTAGAACAGTCCACTTTTGCCTAGGATGTAGCCATTAAAGGGTTGATAGAATGTATCTGGAATCAGTGGTTTCTAATTTCAATCCTAGTTAGAGAGGTAAACTTCAGAATTTTAACAAATTAGATTATTTCATGATAATGCAATTTATACAACATGGACAAAATCATAAACAGATTTACAAGGCAATCAAAACAAACATATGTAGCTCATTATATTCTTATATTACCATAAACAGACTGCATAAATGTAAGCTGAGATTTCACCATTTTCTCCTTATTAGGGAATTAGTAACTGATTGATGGCCAAGGGTAATAAGTCTGTGTTTAAGTCCAATTATTTTGCCTCTTGGCTTTTGGTAAACTTCCTTTTTTATATGTCATTTTATCCTCATTGATTTCATTCACTGAATTGACGGTCACCCCAGGAGAATGTTTTTATTTACATTAGTAGGTTACTATGGCAACAGATATTCCTTCCTTCTTGCATAATTCTCCAAAACCACTTCATTCATCCACTCATTTGGCTACTAAATGTTGAATTTATAGAAAATATCTTTTATTGACAAAACATGATTTCTTGCCATAAACGACTCATGGTTTTGGAGTCCAGCAAGATGGCAGCAGAGGGAAGAAGCCAGGCTCAGCTACTTCCATATGTGCAGGGGAGTAGGACAATGTAAAAATCACTGAAGGAAAAACAGATTGTCATAGAACCCACTGGAAGCAATGGTCTAATGAAAAGGGGTAGGAAAAACTTCAAGCAAACTATGTTTGCAATGATCCTACCAGGGTGAAAGGCCGAGTGAGGGGGTCAGGTGCTGCTGCTATGCAGAACCCCCTACAACTGCTTATTCAGGGACACATACCAACATCAACATCAGAGATTCTTTTTTTTAAAGATTTATTTATTTATGCATACATGAACTGGGGTACAGGCCAGAGGCCTGGGGCAGGGGTGAGAGAATTCATCAGAGACAGAGTGGGGGGCAGAAAAGGCAGACTGACTGAAATACACTGCTGAGGGGGGCAGCGAGCGAGACAGGAGAGGTCTGCTGCACCATGTGGGGGGATCGAACTTGTGATGCAATGGTTGCGGATAGCTTCATAGGTTGTGTTTTAACTTCTTGCGCCAACAGAGAGGCCCAACATCAGAGATTCTTGATGTAACCCCCACCCCAGCACTGGGATGGGGAGTGGGGGACATATAGAGTTGGGGCTCAGGAAAGAGGGTGCATGTTAGAAAAGTGTAGAAACAGGGGTGCAGAGTGATGATTACTGGCTTAAGCCTTAGACTTTTAATATAGAACAACTGGGATCTGAACCTGCAGGAAGAAATAGGTCAGATCACCTGTGCCAACACCCCATTCAGGCCTAAAACCAAGACAACAAAGGAATATTTGCATATTCAAGTTTAAGCGCCTGTTAACAATGGAGTAAACACCAAGGGCAAGATTCTGTGCTGGATGGCAAAAGGGGTCAAGCACTGCACTATGAAGCAAATCCACAGTCTCTGCAGCACAAGTTCAATCCCCGGCCGGCCAGGGAGCTACCCACATGGTGCAGCAGACCTCTCCTTTCTCACCCGCTGCTCCCCTCAGCAGTGTGTTTCTGTTCCCCACTCTGTCTCTGGTGAATCTTCTCACCCCCCACCCTGTATCTCAGGGCTGTACCCCAGCTCTTGTATGCATAAATGAATAAATCTTAAAAAAAAAAGATTCTGTGCTGGAAAAGTCTGTGACCCTCTATCATTTACAACTTGTGCCCAGCACTGCATCTAGTGCTCAAAAATAGTGGAGACGTATAAGCAAAACTGAGATTATAAGAGACACTTAGAACAAAGCACTGGCCCAGAGGAGGGAATCAGTGTGGATCCCCATCACATCTCTGTTATCCATAGGACAGTAGGAAGTTTGTTGCTCACTGGAGGTAAGCCTTCGTTGCCCTACTGCCCCAGTCCTTTTTTACCTACTACTCTTCGCAGGTACCAGGTCTCCGGTTCCTTCAACAGGTGCAAAGGCAACACTCTGAAAGACTATATTTCAACCCAGAAAAACTAAAAATGAGGAGACAAAAGAACATAGCACAAACACTGGAACAAAAACATCCCCAAGAGGATTCTTGAACTCAGCAGAACCAGGGAACATGACTGTAGGGTAAATGAAGTGAATCAGGCTTTTTTATACCTTCCCACTTCTAGCTACAACCTGCAGTCTTGCATGCTTCCTTACACCTGAGCCCTAAGAGCATGGGTGTGCACATGTGTAAATGTGCACTTCTGGGCTAGAAGGGAGGGATACAAGGGCAGCATCACTATGAGATGACTGTGACATGACACAAGACTGAGAGGGGAAAGTGCAAAGATCCCCTGTTCTGCCTCCCTGCCTGCCCAGCTGGTAGACCTGGTTCCCTGATTCAGCATTAAAGGCCTGTAAAATCCCATTGAGGGCTCCAAGACTCCTTTACCTGACTGCCTGAATATACCTGCCCAGTAAACCTGCCCAGCCTGGGCATGCTTGCACTTGAATGACTAAAGAGGAATTCAAGGTAAGAGTTAATACGGTGCCTATGGAACTCAAACAAACAAACCACCAACCAACCAACCAGCCAGTGGGGTACATAAAACAGCAATGGAATAAAGACCCTGAAAATATGAGGCAGTTTTACAACTAGAAGTAATGGAGCTAAGACCATAACTGAATTAAAAAATTACAATGGCGCACCTTAAAAACATAACTGCAAGCAATGGAGACAATGAATGAGCGTGAAAGCGCAATGCCAGAGAACAGAAATAAAACAACATAGAGAAAAGCAAATTACAAAAATGAAAATAGTGTAAGAGCCCTTTGGAAAAAACTAACGAGAAATATCATGTGTATCATGGGGATTCCAGAAGGAAAAAGAGAAAGGCATAGAAAATTTATTTGGAGAAATAATTGATGAAAACTATCACACGCTGGGAAATGAACCAGATGTTGTGATCCAAGAGTCCCAAAGAGTTCCAAATAAAATAATACTCGACATACACATAACAAGACACATTGTAATAAAGCTGCTGAAAGCCAACAAGGACAGAATACAAAAAACATTAAAAACATTGTAATATATGAGGGATTACCAATGAGATTTATCAGCAGACTTTTCAGTAGAAACACTACAATCATGAAGGGTTGGCAGGGAATGTTAAAAGCACTTAAAAAGAATTCTAGAATCCTTTACACTGTAAGATTAACATCCAAGATGGAAGAGTAAGGAGTATCACTAAAAAGCAAAATCTAAAAGTCTTTCTCAATGCTAAGTTGCACATGAATGTCTCAATAGGGTTATTATAAAGCAACAGAACAACAAACATAGAGGTAACAGACACCTGAGTTGTCTAACCTAAGTTGTTCAACACCTAAATTATTTGACATGGAGGAGGAGGAAGAGATAGTATCTCACATTCATGAGAATGGCACAGATTAAAAATATCTCCAACAATTGCCTGAGAAGATGTAGAGAAAATGGAACCCTCTTACACTGCTGATGGGACAGGCAAGGTAAAGGCAAGGACATTCCAGACAATGGGAACATTATCAGTAGATTTTTGGTCTTAAAGGAATCACAACTTGTGCGTGGTTAGCAAGGAAGCTGTTGCCATTGACCTCGGGACACCCGTCGGGGGAGTGGATGATTTAAGAATGAAAGGTAAGCTAGGACAAACCTGACCATGCTAAGAAACTTTAATTTCTTACAGAAGATGGCACGATCCCTTTGAAAGAGTATGGAAAGGCGCCATTTTTCTGCATTGGGAAGTTACTCTGGAAGCAAAATTTAAGGATGAATGGAATGAGGACCAGGGCTACGACTAGCTCTTATTCCTAGTCCAATTTAATTTCTGTCATCCTTCCTTTCTACTTCTGGAAAATAGTAACAACTATTGTGCGTGGAGAGGAGGGAGAACTTTGAAGGAGGTGTGTAGTTGCTAGAGAGAGTTTTTGTGAGGAAAATAGAAATCACTTTGTATGTAAGAATTTGTAAGGAGTTTAAGACAGGAGACTGGGTACTTCTGAATCATTTAGAAAAGCCAGAGGACATGGTAAATTCACTCTTTGAAATACTGTTGTCTGAGTGTTGGAGACACTGAGTTTTCCTATCTAGGTTGGCTATCATTATTGTTCTTATTCTTGTCGTAGCTGTTATTGTTGTGGTTTTGATTTTCACTTGGCACCCAGCAACCAACCCCACTCCTTTATCTGCTGTCCTCTGTGTTACCGGGGCTGCAAGTCCTGGCAGCTCAACTTCCAGCATCCCTTGCAGGCAGCATTCTGCCTTAGGTCCTGCCAATGAGAGCCATGTGTGCAAGGTTTGGAAGAAAGAAGAGAAAAACAAGTTATTTTTCCTCCAGCAATGACAGGTATGTAGGAAGTTGTAGCTGCCTCCCACATTCTCCTGCAAATCACTGCATCCATGCAGCAGGTACACGTGATCATCTCAAGAGATTTTGCAACTTCTTGCAATTTCCTAATTTTCTGAAAGCTAGCCTAAATCCTAGAACAACTTTCCCTACTCTGTGTTTTTCCAGTGGATTTTTGCTAACTAACTTCCTGTATCGATATCATCCTACTTAAAATATTGAAAATGACATCTGTTTCTCTGGACAATCACCAACTGAAACCTTTCTGCAAATACTTTTCAGTATTGTTTGCTGCTTTTCACCAAACACTAGAGGTTGGAGACTCTCAGAGCTTTGTCCTCGACCCTTTCAAACTACACTCCCCAAATGAACTTATTCAGTCCTAAGTCTTTAATTTATTTTCTATGGTCTTACAACTCCCAAAATTATATCTCAACCCCACAATCTCCTTCGAGATAGAAACTCATGCATCCAACCTGGTATCTCACACGGGCTTGTGAGAAACTGAGCCTGAGATCGGCCCTTCTTTCTTCACTCCTCCACCTGTTCATCCAGATTTCTCTCTAAGAAAATGACCTCACCCTTTGCCTAGAATTGCCTAGAAGCTGAATCTAGAAATGGGAGAATCATTCTTGACTCCTCTCTCCTCCTCAACCCCCCACATGCACTCAGTAACCAGTCCTTATGGATGCTACCTGCCCACATCTTGACCCTGCCCACCTCTCGCTAACCTCCTGGCCACTGTCCACTTCTGATCTGCTGAGAATGATAAATGGAGCCTCTTACTGACCTCCCCACTCTCACGCCACCCGCTCCAGTTCCTTCCACACAAAGGACCAGAGTGATCCTTTGACAGTGTAAATTTGACCATGTCATTGCTTCGCTTAAAACTTTTTCTGACTTCCCATTTGCTTTTGGGTTCAAGTTATTCATCTTTCCCCCACCTACCAGCCCTGGGGAGTTCCTGCCTCCATCCCAGCTGCCCCTCCTGCCAGTCTCCCCCTCATCCTGCCAGGTTCATGCTGTTCTCTGCTGGGAACACAGCCTCCCACTCTTCCTCCACCGAATTCCTCATCACCCTTCACTCTTACATAAATGTCTCTTCCTCAAATCACTGAGTTAGATCAGGGTCCCTTCTAGTCACTAAGATAACAACGTGTATGTTCTTTCGCTCTCATTATAAATGTAATTACTTGTTAAGAGGCTACTTTTTTCTCCAGCTAGAACGGAAATTTCATGAGAGCAGAAAACTTTCCTGTTTGGTCATCACTGTAGCTTCAGTTTCTGGCACCAAGAATTCATTAACTATCTATTCAACGAATTAATATAATAGTATTTGGGAAATGTGCATTATTGCCCCCCTCAACCCCTGTCTCCTCCTCTCCTGTTCTTGGAAATCTTTCTCCCCTTTTCCTTCAGCTGGTGACACTCTGCTGCTGCACCTGCTGCTGTTTCTCTCCCTGTTTACTCTCCTCTCTCTCCCCTCCTCTCTCCTTCTCTCCTAGGGCAAGCCATGTTGGCTCTGGTGGCTGGGTGTTTATTAGCTCAGGCTCTATCATTTTCTTGAGGTTCTTCTGTCTTCAAGTTTCCCTAGGAGCAGAAGCACTTTTTTTTTAATCTCTCATTTTTATTTAATTATTTATTTAATTTATTTAACATTATTGTTCATTTTTAAACAATATTTGCTTCCCCCACCCCTCAGGTGTAGTCCCCATAGAGTTTCCTTCCCCAATGCACCTGTGCACCATCACCTCAGTCCCCTGTGCTCCTCCCTCCGTCCCTCTGATCCCTCTCCCGCCTCCTCCCCTGCAGGATGTCTCTGATTCATAATTGTCCGTTTTTGCTCTGTTGTGTTTTGTATTGTTATTATTTTTTTACACTGATGTCTTATTGGGGTCTCCTATATTCCTGCTATAGTGAGACCATGGATATTTTTCTTTTTCCTTCTGGCTTATTTCACTGAGCATAATTCCTTCTAGCTCCATCCACGTTGCTGCAAATGGCATGAGTTTATCTTTATTGATTGCTGAATAATATTCCATTGTGTATATATACCACATCTTCTTGACCCAGTCATCTATTTTGGGGCATTTGGGTTGTTTCCAGGTTTTACCTATTGTAAATAGTGCTGCAATAAACATAGGTGTTCAGGTGTTCTTTTGAGTCAATGTTTTTGTGTCCTTTGGGTAGATCCCTAGGAGTGGAATTGCTGGGTCATATGGTGGCTCCATTTTTAGTAGCCTGAGGAACCTCCAGACAGCTTTCCATAGTGATTGGGTCATTTTGCACTCCCACCAGCAGTACAGGAGAGTGCCTTTTTCACCACATCCTCACCAACATTTGTTGTTGGTTGTTTTTTTGATATTTGCCATTCTTACTGGTGAAGGTGGTATCTCAGTGTGGTTTTGATTTGTATTTCCCTGATGATAAGGGATGTTGAACATTTTTTCATATGCCTGTTGGCCATTTGCATTTCCTCTTTGGAGAAATGTCATTTAAGTTCTTCTGCACATTTCTTGACTGGATTGTTTATTTTGTTTTTGTTGAGTCGTGTGAGTTCTTTGTATATTTTATGATCAGTTCCTTATCAGTTGACTGGGGTGCAAAGGTTTTTTCCCAATCAGTGGCATGACTCTCTGTTTTGGTTAATTTCTCTTTCACTGTGCAGAAGCATTT
Source organism: Talpa occidentalis (assembly GCF_014898055.3). Lineage (NCBI taxonomy): Eukaryota > Metazoa > Chordata > Mammalia > Eulipotyphla > Talpidae > Talpa > Talpa occidentalis. The sequence goes on along the minus strand of NW_023605305.1, from coordinate 105,474,892 downwards.
CAGTTTAATCTTTTTTTAAGCATTTCAGTTTAAGCATTTCAGGTATTAATCTTTTCCTTGACTATCTTTGCTTTGGGTGATGAGTCTTTAAAGATGTTATGATGTATGTCTTGTAGTGTTTTACCTATAGTTTCTTCTATATATTTTATGGTTTCAGGTCTTAATGTCCAGTTATTATATCCATTTTGAGTTGATTTTTGTGCATGGTGAGAGGTAGTGGTCTAGTTTCATTTTTTTGCATGTGGTGGTCCAGTTTTCCCAGCACCATTTATTGAACAAACTGTCTGTGTTCCATTGCCTAGTCTTTGCTCCTTTGTCAAAGATCAGTTGTCCATATAAGTGTGGCTTTATTCTGGGCTCTCTATTCATTTGGTCTGTGTGTCTGTTTTTGTTCCATTACCAAACTGTTTTAATTATTATGGCTTTGTAGTATAGCTTGAAGTTTGGAAGTGTGATACCTCCTTTCTCTTTTGTTTTCATTAGTAGGACTTTGACTATTCATGGCTTTTTTGTGGTTCCAAATGAATTTCATCAGTATTTGTTCTATTTCTTTGAAGAATATCATTGAGATTTTTATTAGAATAGCATTGAATCTGTAAATTGCTTTTGGGAAGATGGACATTTTAATAATGTTATTTCCTCCAATCCATGAGCAGGGGATGTCTTTCCATTTCTTTGTGTCTTCTGTTTCTTTTAACAGTGTTTTATAATTTTCTTTGTATAGGTCTTTCACCTCTTTTGTTAGGTTTAGGAGCAGAAACACTTTTTTTTTTTTTTTTTTAGAAGCACTTTTTAATCTGTCAAGATGCTCTATAGTTGAATTCAGAGGGATAGATTTCCAACAGAACAACAGGTAGGTCTTTCATTGTCCTGTCTTTTTCTTTTTTTTTTTTAAGTTTTATTTATTTATGCATACAAGAGCTGGGGTACAGGCCAGAGATGAAGGCGGTGAGAGGATTCACCAGAGACAGAGTTGGGGAACAGAGCAGGCAGGCTGACTGAAACACATTGCTGAGGGGAGCAGTGGGCGAGACAGGAGAGGTCTGCTGTGTCATGTAGGTTGCTCCCTGGTCAGGGATCTGCTGAAGAGGCTGCAGATTACTTCATAGTGCGGTGTTTAATCCCTTGCGCCACCAGGGAGGACCCTGTCCTGCCTTTTTCTTGAAGTGGCCATCTCAGTTCCATGAACTTGCCATCCATTTGATTTTGAGCTTTCCTACTTACATTCTAGAGCAAAGTAAGTAAGCAAAAATATGATGACTTATTTGTAAACTTCCTCTTTTCCATAATTACATAAAACAACATTATATGGTTAATAAAACAGGAAGAACTATTGAGACCCTTCAAAAAAAAAGAGAAGGAAGGAAGTATATCAAACGTGGGAGCTAACAAAATTAGTGGACATTAAACACAGTACAAATATTGCCTTTTCAGGTCTTTCCCTTACCACCTGTCTAAAGTGGCATCCCTGTATCAGTGTCTCCTGGAATGTTCTAAGCTCTTGACAAATCCTATATAATAGTTCCTTCAATAATGTCATTTTGTTCAATGTTTCACTATAATGTTGATGAGGGGGATAAAATTCCAGCCTATGTTGTGGATGGAGCTGGAGGGGGATCATGGTCAGTGAAATAAGCCAGAAAGAAAAAGAAAAATACCGGATGGTCTCACTCACAGCAGGAATTTAGAAAACCTAAATAAGGGACCAGGAAAAAGACTAATTATAATAAAGAAAAAATCAAAATCAACAGGCAACTATAAACCAGAGAGACACTATGGGGAGGAGGGGAAGAGGGATTATAAGGGGTGTGGGAATTGTATGGGGAATATAACCAAGATGAAAATGCATACATTGTGCAAAAATGAAAAATGATGTAAAAATATATAAAATAAAAAAAACCACACTTAACTAAACACACACACACTCAAATTAGAGCTGTATCAGTTGGCTTAGAGGGCTTTACATGAAGCCTTATTGAATGAAAAGCACAAGTATATGTCATACAAGCCCAAATGTGTAAAATAAAAAAAAGGCAAATCAAAAAAAAAAAATTCCAGCCTATGTTGAAGGAAAGAACATTATTCAAAAACTGCTTTTGCTCTACATTGTTTCATTTAAAGTTGCAATTTCCAAGAATCTGTAGACAAGATTGTCAAGATTGTGACTGACTTGATTTTTCCAGCAATTTATTTTTAGATTAATAATATAGTCTAAAGGCCTTAGGAGTCACTAATTTACATTCTATTTCTACGGATTTGTTATTATGGCCATTTCATACACATGAAATCATACTGTATGTATTTTTTTTTTCTGTGACTGACTCACTTTAGTCAGTATATTCAGTTTCAGGGTCATCTATGCCAGAGTATGTCTTAATGTATGTTATGTCCTTATTTCTTTTGTTTATTCTCTTTTCTTCCCTTCATATTCTCATTCTGGGTGATGTCTACTTCTGATGTTTAAGTTTTATAGCATCTCCGTGTTCATTGCAGCACTATTTATAATAGACAAGAGTTGGAAACAACTTGAGTAGCCGTTGACAGATGAGTGGATAAAGAACATGTGGTACGTATACACAATGGAATACCACTCAGGTATGAAAAAATGAAATCCTGACATTTATAACAGCGTGAGTGGACCTAGAGAATATGCTTAGTGAAATAAGACATACTGAGAAAGACAAACACCATATGCTTTCACTCATAGGTGGTCTGTAGAGAAAACAAACATATGGTTGAATTAAATAAAACAAAAATAAAGTTTTAGATTAGAAGACCAAATTAGCGGTTGTCAGAAAGGAAGGAGGGAGTGGCATTTTAGGACAAAAGGCACAATGGTATAGGGAAGGATAGAATTGGACTTTAACGGTGAACTTCATATATAAATACAGACTTTGGGGACCTCCCTGATGGTGCAAGGGGTTAAGCACCGCACCATGAAGCAATCCGCAGCCTCTGCAGCACGAGTTCAATCCCCGGCCAGTGAGGGAGAAACCCACATGGTGCAGCAGACCTCTCCTGTCTCACCCACTGCTCCCCTCAGCAGTGTATTTCAGTCAGTTTGCCTGTTCTGTTCCCCACCCTGTGTCAGGTGGATCTTCTCATCCCCCACATCTCTGACCTGTACCCCAGCTGTTGTATGCATAAATAAGTAAATCTTTAAAAAAATAAATACAGACTTTATAATGACGCATACCTTAAATTTACATAATGTTATAATGCAATGTTACGTCCTACAGAGGATATTTATTGTTAACTTAATTCTGCTAAGTAATTGTATTAGTTTCCTTCATCTCTCCCTACTACATTAATAGTGCTGGATTCCACGTTGTACATGTTGCCACAACACAGAGCTGTACTTATGATAGGTTTTGTTGCCTGATCTTCATGATGATTTCCCTGCAGCTCTGTAAGATTTGGAAGCCTTAAAGAGAATCAAAGCTCTCAGAAGCTAGGTGTGGGTAGCACTCTAAGTTTGAAACTTTTTCAGGTGCTGAAATGCCAGATGGAGGAAGTCAAGTGGAATATTTGCTGTCTGAGAAAAAAAATGATAAGCATTCCCAGGATGACACTGGGGTTTGCCTCTGTAGCAGAACACTTATCTCTCTGCAGTGTGAGTCACTGGCAAGAGTTGATGGCTGGAACAATTGTAGGCAGATAGGCTTGGAAACCCAGCCAGAGACAAAACATCTGGGTTTAGATACCTTCTGGGAATGTATGATCAAATTTGATGGTCTGGTGAGTTTTTATCATTGGCTCCTCGTCCACCCTTTCCTGTAGTTCCTCTATCCCATCACTGGGGTAGTAAAGTCAGCAGGTGAATTGATTGTTACCTGTCAGTCATCTCCTTGGTCACAGTGTGGAGAATCACTTTCTATTGGGAATAACCCTCTTACTTGCAGCTGAGTCCTGGGTGGATGATGGTTCTGCAAGAATGATTTTGTTTGGCTCAAGATACTATTTATTTGGGCATTGTTTCTGAGCTCACAGTTGAAGTCAGCTCCAGACTTCAAGGATGGAGAATGTTTCTTTCTGATAAAGCAGAGAGCAGGCATTTGGCAGACTTGCTGTGTCCCTCACATGTCACTTTCTTTAGAAATTTCCCCTTAAATATTCTCAGTTTCTTCTCTTGATGATGAACACCTAAAGTTGATCAACTATTCTCTAATGAATACTTAAACACTTATCTCTAATCTCATATCTAAACTATATGCTGGAGAGCATGCATGTGCAAATATGACATTCATATATTGTATATAATTTTTCTGCCATCCAGTGAGGAAATAAAGAAAGTGAGAACTTGGATGAAAGCTATTTGTAAGTCAATTACTTGATTTGAAGGATAGATTGGCTTGAGAGCGCTACTACCTGCATATCTTTCTGCATCTTGTCCTGTGCGGTGACTGATATGTCTCCATCACTAAAGGAATCTTTTTTCAAAGTAATCTTGGGCAGAACCCTAATTAATTTTTAACCATAAGTATTCTAGAAACAAAACAAAGGCTCAACAGGCAAATTTTACAATAGCATGAACTATGGAGGATTGAGGTATTGGATGCCAGGGTTTCTTGGGTAGACCAGGGTGGGGTGAGATGAAGATGGGTTAGGAAAGGGAAAATATGCAGCAAATTGCTGGGGAGCTCTAGTCACAGTGGAAGTCATCGGTGTTCTCTCTAACCTGTCCTCTGTCTCCCAGGGAGAGGAAGCGGTGAGGAGTGGAGATCCCATGTTTCCCACTCTGCATTAATTTCACGCTATGAGTGTAGTAGAGTGTAACTGATCCGGAGCACCTGCTCAGCCTGATGTTTTAAGGAGAGCAGACAGGGCTGAGGGGAACGCCTCTGTCTGTAAGTGACACTGGAATGAAAAGCTAAAAGTTAACTTGGATTTGAAGATAAGGATCTTTTCAAGAGTAATTAAAGCCTTTATCTGATTTCAGAGTTTCAATGGAAGAAAATGGTTCCTTGAACTCTGGAGCTTGTAAACATCTCAAGTACATTAAGTGAGAAAAAGCTAGCAGTCACTCTTTAGAGGAGCAAAAAAGGGATTTAAATGTAAATTATATTTCAGAAAAAATATATTCGGATCATAGAGTTTTAGAAGTGTGAAGGGTATTTAAAGAGAGTCTAATTTAAACATCTTTTTTTATTTTTGTAGCACAGGCCTTAAGAAATGGAAATAAATTGCTCAGCATAATTTACCAATAATAGAACTAAGAACCATTCCTATTGTAGTGTTCTTTCTATTGACCATATCTAAAACTTTAAAGATCACACCTTTCAGCTGTTTCTTTGTCTTGTGCACATCAATGTAACCCTTGAAGAGTAATATAGAAAATCACTATGTTTTATTTCTAGAAAAACTCCAAGGAGACCTGACTCTCAACCAGGCAGACTGGTATATCCAGTATCAAAACTACAGACACAACACCTGGAAAGAAAGAAACAAGGATTACAAATCTTAGTCTCCTTCAAATGTAACCCATCCCTGGTGAGTCTGCATATGTCAAGAAACTGCACTGTTAAGTAGAAAGGAAGAACAGGGCATTGGGAAAAAAAAAAAAAAAAACTGGTCTAAATAATATCTACTCATTTTAGAATTTTAGACAAATTATTTCACCTCTTTGTTTCTCAGTTTCCACATTTGTAAGATACAAATAATCACTGATCTGAGAGGATCTTCAAGTGCAAAATGTCACTAAAGTGGAATCCCCCAGCTGAGTTTACCTCTGAAATCCCAGCCCTGGAAATTGGTAGATGCCACAGTGTGTGCTGAGTGACTAACCAGTGGACTAAGGGCGCAGTAAGGTTCTCCTCAGAGACTGAGTGGAAGAGTCTGATGGGTGGGGGAGGTATAGCTGTCGGGAAAAGAGGAAACGAGAGAAGAAGCCTCTAGTTTCCCTTCTTTGGGTTATGGCCTTTACATGGAAGTATCTCCTTTTCTTGTTCCCCTTTAAAAAGCATAAAAAATATTGGAGGAAAAGTCAACATGAGAGTAATGAAGTCAATCAAATAGAGAAAACTCTTCAATGATTATATAAACACTCTGCTAAAGGATAAAATCTCTTTTCAAGGATAAGTCAAATTTGTTTATTGTCATGAAAATGAGAGAAAACTGCCTATAGCAATTTAATCAACCAAGTTCTGAGTAGAAGAATTTATGAGGGTTGGCATTGAAAGTGGAGACCCCACTGGGAGGGAGGGCTCAGATTGGGTAGCTGAGGGTCTGCTCCTGGGATGGGTATGTGGGGCAAATCAAAGAAGCTCAAATTCCACTCATTTCTATCTTCTTCCCTTCTACTTGTTTGCTCTCTTTCCTCCACACCACCCAGACCCCACAGCTTAATCAGCCACTTCACAGTCCTGAGCAAATCCCGTCTTTCCACTTCTGACATTTTCCCACATTGCTGCCTCAAAATCCCTGCAGATGTTTGCTAAGGGATGAGCATATAGAGGCTTGAGAAACTGCTGCTTCATCAAGATGGTATCTTTTATTCTAATTTGCTGTTGCTGAGTGGATCAGTAAAAAGAATAGATTTTATGAATCCCAGTCATAAAGCTGGGGCAGTTGATCTGGAAGTGACGTTGTCGTAACAGTTGGCCTCCACGTTCAGCTCCAGTTGAGTGGGACACAAAAAGTTGACTAGGCAGAAAACAAAGGTCAAAGGTGAGGGGAACAAGGTGGCATGGTCTGTGGTATGTGTAATTGACAGAGAGCATAATGTGAATGCAGGGTTGACACTCTGGTAGGCAGTGCTAACTATAGCTTTTGTTCAATAGGCTTTGCTGTCTCCCTCATCTTCCCTAGTGAACTCCTCCCTCACTCTACATAGTCCAAGTAAAACGGTTAATTAAGGCATATCTTTTCCTCAATTGCCTGCTCCCTAACAAAGCCCACAGGTGGGCAGTTTGCTGAAGCTGAAGCAATTTGTTGGTTTAGGGATGGGTAGACTTCTTGGAATATCTTTGTGGAATCCTACAGAGATTGATGGGGGGCAGGGAGAGAGAGAGAGAGAGAGAGATCTCTGAGGTGGATGATTAAGGTGTGGGTCTGGGTGGGGTAGAGGTAAGAGAGCAAGCGAGCTCTATAAATTGGTAGAGCTTTGGGATCCAGCCCTACTAGACAGATTTCTTGATTTCAGTTAGAGCCAAAGCATTTTCTCTTTCCTTGAATGAGATAGTTTAGTTTCATTCACTTGCAATCAAATGAATCTTGATGAATTTAGCTGACAAAATGGGCTAGAGGGAAAATGGGGCAAGATGGAATGTTTTAGCAATTCAAACATCTAATGCTGGGTATGTTTAGAGGTTCTTTACACTATATATCAGAGATAGCTCATCAAAGGAACTCCACTTTCTCAGACAGACACAGAAATTTTAAGAATCATGCTGAAGGAAAAATCACAGTGGAGATCTTCATAGATCATTCAACTTTTGTGATTTTTCCAACAGTTAAGGAATACGTATAACAGTTCATGCTAAATGTAAATTATGATAAACGTATGATAATGTTTTCACCTATCACATTTAAAAAGATAGGTTCAAAATCATGCAGTATTGTGAGGATATATTTTTTGGTGAAATGGGAACCCTGACTTTCTAAAGGGACATTTTGTCCTATGTACTACTAAAATCTCTCTTTTACCTCCACCCCACTCAGACCCCACAGCTTAATTAACCACCTCAGAGAAAGAGTTATTTGAGCCAAAGCATTTTCTCCTTTCTTAAATAAGGTAGTTCAGTTTCATTCACTTGCAACCAAGACTGATCTAGAGGTGGATGTGGTGTGACAACATACATAGAAGAGATATAGACCTATACCTCTAAATCATATACATATTCATCACACCATGCCAATCACCAAAAGTCTCATTACCACCTACCATCTTCCAATTGATCTTGTCTACCAGTTACACCCACCACTCACCAACCCCTTAACTTTTGGTAACCATCTATGACTTTGTATTTGTTTTGTTTGCTAATTTGTTTTGTTTATTTCTAGTCCACATATGAGTGAATTCATAAGATGTTTGTTTTTCTATTTATGGCATTTCACTTACCATAATTCCCTCCAGTTCAATTAATGTTGTCAAAATGGCAAGATTTCATCTTTTTTATAGCTGTGTAGTATTTCACTATATATATATCAATACATACCATATCTTCTTTATCCTTTCACCCATTGATGAGCACTTAGGTTGTTTTCATATCTTGACTGTTGGGAATAGTGCTGCAATGAACATAGTGGTGCATATATCTTTTTGAATTCGTGTCTTCATAGTCTTGGAATTGCCAGATCATATAGTATTTCTATTTTCAATTTTTTGATGAACCTCCAAACTGTTTTTGATAAAAGCTTCACCAATTTACATTCCCACCAAAAATGTACAAGAGTTCCTTTTCTCCACATACTTACCAACACTTTTTGATTTTTTTTTTTTTTTTTTGATAACAGATGTGAGGTAAAATCTTATTGTAATTTTGGTTTGCATTTCTCTAATGACAAGTGACAAAGAACACCTTTTCATGTCTGGCTGGCCATTTGTATCTTTTTGGTGAAATGCTTATTTAGATTCTCTGCCCATTTTTAAATTGGGTTATTAGTTTTTTTTTGGTTGTTGTTGTTGAGTTGCATGGATTGTCTATATATTTTAGATATTAACTCATTGTCTAACATAGTATTTGCAGATATCTTTTCCCATTGAAAATGTTGTCCTCATTTTGATAATATTTTCTTTCACTGTGCAGTGGCTTTTTATTTAGATCTAGTCCCATATGTTTATATTCTCTTGTTTTTCTTCCTGCTCAAAAAAAAAAAAAAAGTCCACAAAGAAATCACTAAGATCAATGTAAGCTGATAAGGTATGTTTTCTTCTATGTATTTTATGATTTTAGAACTTATGGTCTTTAATCAGTTTTGAATTAATTGTTGTGTATGGTATGAGGTAGTGTTCTGGTTTCATTCTTTTGCAAGTGGTTGTCTAGTTTTCCCAACACAATCTATTAGAGACTTTCCTTTCTCCATTGCATACTTGGCGCCTTTGTGGGTTTATTTCTGAGCTTTGAATTCTATGTGTCATTGATTTGTGTGTCTTTTTTTATTCTAATATCATATGTGTTGATTGCTATGGCTTTATAGTATGAAATCTGGAATGTGATACTTCCATTATTATAATTTGTTTTTTACTCAGGATTAATTTGATTATTCATGTTCCTTTGTGGATCAATACAAATTTTGGTATTGCTTGCTCTATTTTCATAACAAATGTCACTGGAATTTTAATAGGGATTGCATTGAATCTGTATACTGCTTTGGGTAAGATGACTATTATAATAATGTTAATTCTTCCAGATCATTAGCATGGAATATCTTTCATTTATTTGTATCTTTATAGTTTTCAGTGTATAGGTTTTTCACCACCTATGTTATATTTATTCCTAGGTATTTTATTCTTTTTTATATGATTGTAAATGCATATTTTTCTTAATTTATCTTTTTTCTAGTTCATTGTTTGCACATAGAAATGCAACAGAGTTTTGTATATTGATTTTGTAGCTTGTCACTTTACTGAACTCACAGCCTTTTATTTAGAGTTTGCTTTCTATATATGTCAGAGACCACCTGTAATATTAGACCTTTTTTTTACTCCTTATCCAGTATCAGTTCTCTCATTCTTCAAACAGCTGCAGATTCAGTCTTAACCCCACACAGACCCTAAATCTTGCCCTTACAGGAAGTAGTGTATTAGGAACTGCTAGTCCAGATGTCCTTTGCTCTGGCGTCAGGCATTTCATGAGCAACAATTCTATATCTTTCTTTAATATTTCACTTCCTGGATTCAAACTCCTCACCTGTTCCTAATACTAATAACTCGGTCCCCTTGGCTTTCTCTTGGACCTTTTTAATCCCAAGATCTTGGGATTACTGCTTGATCTCTGTGTAGCTAGAGACAGCGGATTTGTTTACCACCTTCTTGTGTTGATTTGCACATACTTCATGTTCCATATTTAAAAATTAACTATTTTTTCATTTTATTAATGAAATACTTACTGCATTGGTTTTAATCTTATAAATATTTAGGTGATATATTTCTAGTCTTTTCCTAGATAGATAGCATGAACAATCTACATTGTGTACATGAACTTAATAATGTGCCTTTTTGGTATTAGCAAATATTTCTCAGATCATATTTCCTGGCTTTTATTAAGCATTCTATAGATGTGATCTAACCAATTTTTAGTGGTTAGTATTTAGGTTATTTCTGTTTTTTCCCCATAATCAGAAATAATGCCAGGGATAACATCATACATAAAATTTTGCCTCATTTAAAATTACTCACTATGATAAACTCAAGTTTAAAAGTATTGGGTCAAAATGTACAAACATTTTTAAGGCTATATTGTAATGCTAAATGGCAAGTATCTATATCTTATATACTTCCATTAGCAGTGTATGCAACTTCTACTTCATTGTAGTCTTGTCAGAACTAGTATTACTTTGAGAAATTTGATAAATTGAAATACCTTACTAATGTTTTAGTTTTTTATGTCTTTAGTTGCATTGTGAAATGAATCCCTTAGAATAACTGCTTCAATTCCCACTGGGCTGCCAGTTCCAAGAAAGGTTGTGCATTTGCTGCAAATGGCCCTTTACCCTCCACTTGGAAAGGTTCAGAAAAAGGAAATATCACTTAGCAGATGTGGGAAAGTCCCACATTCATGAACAGATTGATCATTTTTACTGCTCTGAAGATTTTTTTGAAAGATTTATTTATTTATGCATACAAGAGCTGTGGTATAGGCCAGAGGTGCCGGGCGGCGGGGCGGGGGGTGAGAGGATTCACCAGAGACAGAGTGGGGAACAGAACAGGCAGATTGACTGAAGTACACTGCTGAGGGGAGCAGCGGGCAAGTCAGGAGAGGTCTGCGGGATAGAAATTGTGCTGCAGAGGCTGTGGACAGCTTCATAGGTTGAGTCTTAACCCCTTGTGCCACCAGGGAGGCCCTCTGAAGATGTTTTTATCCTTAGCTTCTTTGAAATGTTAACTTTTAGAGTGATTTATGTTAACAGAGCATTCAAATAGAGGGAAGGGCCTCCATGGTGGCCTAGAGGTTAAGTCTCAACACTATCACCACTACAGCCTGAGTTCGATCCCCAGCCAGGGAACTAAGCCATATATGTTGCAGCAGCCCTCCCCTGTCTCACCCGCTGCTCTCCTTAGCAGTGTATTTCAGTCAATCCACCTGTTCTGCTCCCCACTCTGTCTCTGGTGAAGCCTCTTATCCCCCACCACTCCTCTGGCCTATACCCTAGTTCTTTCATGCAAAAATAAATAAATAAAATTTAAAAAACAAACAAAAAAATAGAGAGAAAAGGAAAGCCAGAGGTTCATGAGTACATCACATTTCTAAAGAGCAGAAATTATAATAGTAGGGGGCCTCCCCTGGTGGCGCAGTGGTTGAGCGCTGGGCTGCGAAGCTGCCTGCAGCCTCTGCAGCACCAGTTCGATCCCCGGCCGCTGGCGAGGGTCCCACATGGTGCGACAGACCTCTCCTGCCGCCCGCTGCTCCCCTCAGCAGTGTACCTCGGTCCTTCTGCCTGCTCTGCTCCCCGCTCTGGCTCTGGTGAATTCTCTCATCCTCCCGTGCTTCTGACTCTACCCAGTGCTTGTATAAATAAATAAATAAAACTTAAAAATAAAAAAAGAAATTATAACAGTAAGAAGAACATACACCTGAGTAACCCTACACATTTACACTAACTTTGGTATACTAGAGTTTTATGGAGTGTCCCTTTAACTGTTCATTAACTGGAGGACCTTTTAGTGTGACTCAAACTCATCATTTCTCCCAGTAATAGAATCTTCAAATAAGAGCCGGTTTTGAAGAGCCTATTTGTATCTGTCTTGAGACAGTAGTAAAAACCTATGAGAAGGGGTATCCATTTTTGGCTCTGCTATCTAACTGCTTTAGTTTAGGGCAGATCTGTCTAGAATTTATATAAATGAAGACATGTCACAGAGATTGACTTACCTGACTCTGTGACAGTGTCAAAATTCAAATTCACAATTTGTTAATCACGTGGTGTAATTCAATTTGGGGCTGACTTTGGATTCCAGCATTCTCAGAGGTGTTTGAATATTACTATAAGCTATGAATTATAAACTGGCTTGATTTTTGACTTTAATTTGCTTATCACACAAATGCAATAATAAGCCAAATATAATTAGAAGAGATACAATCATTTCCTAAGCCTTTTCTTTTCTAGAATTGGCAGTTGATGTCCAAGTGGTTAAATGAGAGGCCAGAAAGGGCCAAATCTGGATCAAAAGTCAGATTTTCTTACATTTCTTCATTCTGACTCTTCATTTATTCTGACTCTATGTATTTATTCCAGTCCCTCATTCTGTGTTAAAACTTCATTTGCTCCATCATTCATTCACTCATCCTAGTTTTCTTTGCATTCGATCCTGACCATGTATAAATCTATATCCTGCAACTAATGATTGGCAATCTGAGTAAGAGTTTGTAAAAATTTCTAGTCTTGCACTGGGATATTCTTCTGACTCAATACATATTGGCCAAAATATAAACAATCTATTGTTTTTTTTTTTTTTTTTTTTTGCACTTCAATTTGCCTGCTGGATTTAATCTTTCATTTTTTTTATTTTATTTTTTATTTTTTTTTAATAAATTTTATTGTTATATTCCCCATACAATTGCAGCCCCCCCATTCTGACCCCAATCCCTCCCCTCCCACCCCGCCCCCCTAAAAGTGTCTCTGGTTCATAGTTTTTTGTTGATTTTGATTTTCACTTTCTTATAGTTATTCATTTTCCTGGTCCCTTATTTAAGTTTTCTAGATTCCTGCTATGAGTGAGACCATCCGGTATTTTTCTTTTTCTTTTTGGCTTATTTCGCTGAGCATGATCCCTTCCAGCGCCATCCATGTTGCTGCAAATTGCATGTGTTTATCTTTTTTGAATGCTGAGTAATATTCCATGGTATATATGTACCACATCTTCTTGATCCAGTCATCTATTTTTGGGCATTTGGGTTGTTTCCAAAGCTTAGCTATTGTAAACAGTGCTGCTATAAACATAGGGGTGCAGGTGTTCTTTGGAATTGATGTTTCTGTGTCCTTTGGGTAAATACCTAGGAGTGGAATTGCTGGATCATATGGAAGCTCTATGTTTAGTAGGTCCAGAAATCTCCATACAGCTTTCCACAGTGGTTGGACCAGTTTGCACTCCCACCAACAGTGCAGAAGAGTTCCTTTTTCTCCACACCCTCGCCAACATTTGTTTAAACAATCTATTGTTAAAGGGTGAATATAAAATGTTGAGCTCTTTCCTCCAGAGATGGAGTCAAAAGGACCTTGTAGGATATCTGTGCCTTTTGAAGTGCTGGCACAGTCACAGTCATTCTGCTTGGTTGTGAGGCCAATAGACCAGTTCCTTCCTGAATGTCACCTGACCTGAGGGACAGCGTGACTCAGTGCTGGCTCATCTCATCTCCTCCAAGGGTGATTCCCCAGCTTGGGGCATAGAAGGGAGGCTGGCTTCCCTTCTATGTGGGCCTATGTGGGCCTGTGGAAAAGCACAGTCTGGAGTGGGGCAGCTGCCAAGTCCACAACATGAATGTTCATTTTGCTTGGCCTGTGGTCAGGAAACAGCAAAAACACAGGTTAGGAGTGAGTCATGGGTTACCCTGGCTCTCGGAGCTTGTCACAAACAGGGCGAGATCTGGTCTGGAGTGCGGTGTGGGAAGCTACAGACTTCTCTAAGTAGATCTCTTTTCTGGGCCAATCTGTGATCCTGAGTTTGGATGTTTCATTGACTCTTATCTGGGATAGGTTTAAGGGGAATGGCTTCAAACAAGCCCTTGGCTCTCTCTTTTGTATCACTGAAAGATCATTTAATTGCTATTCAACTACAGAGACACGGGCCTACCGCTCTTCTGTGGGCTGCAAGGGACAGATATTTGAGATAGTTGAAGAGACCAGAGTGTTAGTACTCATTACTGATAACAGCAGCAATAGTAAGAAGGACGTTTGAGGCAATACAAAATAAAGGATATATCAGATGAGGCATCCTCTGAAAATGCTCTCACCCATGAAGCTGTGTGGTCATTAAGGTGACGTGCAGCCAGGTGAGCTCCCAGCAAGTCTGCTTTTGCTGCCCCCTTTGAGGAAACCTGGACTGCTGTTAACTCTGAGCTACCTACTTTCTCCTATATTCCTTTGCTCTGCAAGATTTAACTTTAAACGTGTTGCATTTAAGCCTTTAAAATTCTATACTGGGCCTCCCCTGGTGGCACAGTGGTTGAGCGCTGGGTTGCGAAGCTGCCCGCAGCCTCTGCAGTGCCAGTTCAATCCCTGTCCACCGGGCGAGGATCCAACATGGCGCGCAGACCTCTCCTGCCGCCCGCTGCTCCCCTCAGCAGTGTACTTCAGTCCTTCTGCCTGTTCTGCTCCCTGCTCTGGCTCTGGTGAATTCTCTCACCTCGCTTCTGACTGTACCCAGTGCTTGTATAAATAAATAAATAAAATCTTTAAAAAAAATAAAATTCTATACTAATCCTTATGCTAAGACTGAGGTCTGCAGAGACCGGGTGGGAGTTAAAAGCTCCCAAAAGATGACTCTGGAGAAAGAAAATTACTTAGGAAAGAAATTTAATGTACTTTGAGGAAGTAACAAAGTACAAGAAACCTGAATGAATTGGTGTAATTGGAGGGACAGAAGTAGAATAAGGCAGGGAAGAGCTTCCCTTGGGTCTTTCCAGTGCCCAGGAAAGATGATCTTTCACAGATATTTTTGTGATAATGGTGAAATATAGAACAATCAAAACTTGGGATAGACTTGGGGGTTAGATAAAACACTGTCTCCCTAGTGACTGCAGTGACTGAAGGAAACTGTTCTGGAACTAGCAAGGAGATCACAGCATTTTAGATGAGCAAGGCAAGACCTCCCTGCTGAGCTCTGCCTTTCCTGTTAGCCTACATACTCCTTGACTTTTCTAAGGCATCTTTGAGCACCCCACTCAATAGAGGGAACTATCCTTAACTCTAGTCATACAGTACAGTATTTAGCTCAGGTACCAGAGTCCTCTGGTCTTGATTCAAACTCCAGCTGTGACTTTCAGATGTACTAAAGAGAGCCAGAATTCCTTGGAGACATGATCGATTCCAGGTGTAGGACATGGAAAGATACTCCTAAAATACATCATTGAGGCAGGAAGCAAGAAAGACTAAAACAGTTGTAAGGACATGATCTGTAAGGAACTGTCTGGAGTCCTTGTGGGAAGCCCAATTTGGGAAATATTTGAGCATTAAAAAATAATGATGGTATTGAATACATACATTGAAAAAAATCAACAAGTCTATAGCAAGTTCCTGAGAGAAAGCTAAAGAGAAAGCTGTCTTTTAATAAAAGAATAACAGTTGAAAATTTAAAAGAAATGATAGAAATAGAAAAAAAAATCTATATTTTGAGGCCAACAACCTAATAAATTATTCAGACAAGTGTCATCAGTAGATACTGAAGTTACTGGATAAAAGTATGGAGAACAGGACATAATATTTGAAAATATCAACTTGTAGACTACTTAAAATCTATGGAGAGGTATTTTTACAATGGTGGTATCTACTGCACACCAGTTTAACCAAGGGATCAAAATTAGCATGTTGAGTATTGGAGCAAACTGATATTAAGTAATTTGTATTATATAAGATGAAACATGCAACATAATCAGGAAATAATCAGCTAGGTCCCTAATGCAAGATAATCTCCTATTTGATTAAGTCTCCTCAAAAAGGTCAATGATTAAGAAAAAAATGCAGGGGACTATTCTAGATGAAAAGACAAGAAACATAATAAACAAAAATGATCATTTTTGCTATTTCTGAGTCAATTAGGATTTATGAGATAAATTATTGTGAAAACAATACATTTCTTGAGTGTGATAATGATGTTGCACTTAGGTAAAAAAGATGCCTTAGGAGCTACAGGATGATGTGTTAAGGGATGAGGTGTTGACAAGTGGTGAATCTAGGTGAAGGCCATAATTTTTGATTTTCTAAAGTTTTCTGCAGTTTTAAAATTTTTCAAAATAAAAAGTTGGAAGATAAAAAGTTTCCCAACTTTGGGCAAGTTTGTTAAACTTAAAATTATCTTTTTTCTCATATGATAGTAGAAACCTCATATAATTGCTTACTAAATAATATCTTGTGTGCAAAGAACACATTGTAAGTGCTTCAAAGATATTAATTGTAGATTTCTCCTTTCCTTCCTCTGGATTACTAGTGGAATGTAAGTTGATAAAGAGAGAGACCAGGTCTTTTTTTTATTCATCAGTGTCTGGTACATGATAGAACTCAATAAATGTTTCTTGATATGAGAAGTGAAATGCAACTATGAATAAAATCGTTACAATTTTGATGCTAAATGAGGCTATCACAACACTTGAAGAGGATACACTGTAATAACCTATTTACTATATTATTTTCCATACCAGATGGTTATTTCACTGCAATAGTTTGATTTCTTCTCCAAATGACTGATTGTACGTTTCTACCCTTAAGACAGAGGTTGTCAGCTTTGGCATTCCTAAGCATTATTTGGAGACATAAAACCAGGTTTCACCCCCAAAGTTTCTGAATTGGTAGATCTTGAGTGACATCTTAGAATTTGTATTTCTAGTAAGTACTCGGGTGCTGCTGATGCCAAGGCAGCTGGTCCAGAAGCTGTGCTTAGAACCATCACTGATGATGAGTGGAGTAGTAGGGGTCCAGGAAACTCAGTGAGGATGTTGTAGCACCCCAATAAAAGCTGCAGGAGAGTAGCCCTCTTGATCCTCACAAGTGGTGGTATTTTTTGGAAAGTAACCCAAGAGGTGAAAGGGGCTGGTTCTTATCATCTCACTGGCTTCCTGGGGTGAAAGACCTTTCTCAGTATTTAGACAATAAAATTACAGAGGAAGTATGGTTTTTAAGCATCTACAAAAGGGTCATATGTGATATGATAATGAGATATGTTATGTGTAAATGTATACACATATTCATAAATGTATACATAAAATCTAATGTCACAAGTCTGAGACTCTTTAAAGCAAAATGGGGAAGAGAGAGGGAGACAGACAGGCCTGTGCCACTCCTGATTACTTTAGTTGGGATTTACAAAACAGTACAACACAACCAAGATAGTAGATCCTCCACATTAGTATGTACTTTAACAGAGGGGGGAAAACCAGGCCCAGGGAAGTTAATAAATCATGTGGCGCAGATTGTATCAGAGCTGGAAAAGAATGCCAGGTGTTTGGGTCTACAACTAGGTCATACTGTCTTGGTGCATTTCCTGGAGTGTGATGGCATTTTTGCTCTTTTTTTCCAGGCCTCCTCCAGCACAGGGAAGAGAAATGCTGCCCTACTTAACTTTTCCCCAACCTTCAAAACTTTCAACAGAGTCCATAGTTAAAACTTACATAATCTGAAATTCAATTCTTGCTGAAAATGCAGTGATGAGAGTGATGATATTTTGATTCAGGATTTTCTAGAGGAATAACCCTCATAAATTAAAATACCTGTATTTACTATGCCTTAAAGGAAGAAGTCACATTTTTAGGACTTTCCAAGACAAGTTGAACTTCTGTTTTCTTGCTGTTTATAACAATGACCTTCCCCCTTAAGACTGTGAGTAATAAGAACAGAGGGACAAAAACTAGTATCTTTATAATTAATATACATGTTCTGAAGAACCCCCTTAACCTTGTTGCTACTGGCTCTCCTAAGGGGAAAATGTCCTTGGCATCCCTTAAAGGAATGTATTCCAATTTGGATAGGCATCCTGTGTTCTTATCCATGAGCCATCAACTTTATTTTTTTATATACTAGTGTTTTCTAACCAAATCTAATAAAAATTATGAAGAGTGAATAAGAAACAGGACAATAATTTCCTGTTTAATCATGCACCTACCCTATTTTATTTTATTTAAATTTTTTTAAAGATTTATTTATTTATGAATACAAGAACAGGGGTACAGGCCAGAGGTGTGGGGGGTGAGAGGATTCACCAGAGCCAGAGTGGGGAACAGAACAGGCAGTCTGACTGAAACACACTGCTGAGGGGAGCAGTGGGCAAGACAGGAGAGGTCTGCTGCACCATGTGGCTAGCTCCCTGGCTGGGGATTGAACTCGTGCTGCAGAGGCTGCCGATAGCTTCATAGGTTGCTTCTTAACCCCTTGCACCACCAGGGAGGTCCCTACCCCCATCTATTTTAATAAAAGGAAATATCTCTTGTAAATTCCAGGAGTTCCTGAGAATGTGAACCATCCCCCACGGTAAGGGACAGGGACTTGGATCCCAACAACCTGAGGGCTCCAGTGTTGGCGCTATCACTACTAGTTGCATGAGTTAAATATATATCCCTCTTAACTTTGCAACATAATTTCAACCACAGATTCCTTTTTCAGATCTATAATGTAGACACTACACAGCGCAGATGACTATGTAAGTCGATATGATAGCTAACAGGCTAATCTTGTTACCTTCAGTGGCTCTCCATTGTATATCGAATAGCAAATATTTCTATGTCAATGACTAAGTGCCTGCTATTGTTTTACAATTTCCACCCATTAACTTATTTAATACTTGCAACAGAACAGAGAGGTTAAGCAACTTGCCTGGCATGGAGCCAGGATTTACTCTCTGGAAATCTCATGCTCTTAACTCTGCTTAGGATTGGGGTGAAGTTCTGTAGATTTAGTGTCTATTTCTAACTTTGACTTCCACTAAATCTCTCAAGTATTTAATGCATATTGGTCATATGGATTTGCTTACTCTGGCCTCCACAGAGCTTGGCCTAGGATCTGGAACATTTTACAGCAACTGGAAAGTTTACGCTTTCTTACTTTACACACTTACACAAACATCACTATATCAAAGTCCTGCTGTTTCTTGAGGGCTCAAATATTAAGTCCGATGTTTTCTGACAAATCTTCCTAGATTCTCCAGGCAACATTAAGTTTCTCCTATAGCCCCTAAGTATTACTATCAGGACCACTGCTGTTGCACCTCTTGGAATTGTTTATATTTTTGTGAGATCCTCACGGGTCACTGACCACATATACTCTAGACATTACTTTAACGCTGAATGGAAGGCTAGTCTGGTGTGTGAATGTTCAGTATGTATTTGTTCACATTTCCTGTGTAGACTATGAGAATATAGCCATTCATCTGATTGTGTTTAGTTACTCTTCTGAATTTATATGCTTTTCACAATGAGGGGGAAATGCAGAGGAAATACCAAATGTAATCTCTGTCCAATGTGGAGGCTAAGGAGTCCTGCATAGATCATCACATTACCAAAACTACTGGATAACAAAAGAAATTGAAATAATTCTTGGGAAACCCTACAGTGCTTCCTGCCCCATACCAATCATTGGTGGATTCTTTGGGTTTTGTGTATATGTTATGTTTTCCTTTGTGAGCTCCTGGGAAAAGACTGAGCTATTTCGTTATATTCACAATGCCTAATGGCAGGGGCTTAAAATATAAATGAGCAAAGTTAATGGTACTTATAATATTAGATGGTATCATCCAACACTGGAACATTGTGTTTATAAAAACAATTATATTTATTGAATGAATGAATGAATGAATGCATGAAGGCATGCCCCTAGACAGGGATTTAGAAATCATCTTGTTTTAACCCATTATTTTATTAATGGGGAATCTGATGTCCAAAGAATTAGACCTTGCCAGGTGTCCAAGGGCTGACTATCAGTGGAGCAAGGATTTTAACTCCGGTATTTTGCCTCATCACCTAATGTGTTTGTACTCATCTACATGATAAAAACTGAACATTTGGAAGGAAATGAGCATTTCTTTTAAAATGTATTTAATAACATATACTAATCTTCATAGTCAAGGAACTATATAATAAGTTTTCTATATTACCTCTCTTTCCCAATTACATTTCAGCTTTGTACCAAAAAATTCATTGGGACACCTATCAGTCCATTTCGCTGCTTAAGTAGTATGTTCTGCACTTAGCTGAATCTTTCTTCAATAATTTAGAATCTCATAATGCCTCAGTGCCAGCAATCCCTGCCCAGCTGTGCAATCGGGTATATTTAGGATTAAAAACACTCATGTCCTTGTTGTTTTGTCACTATTTAATTACTTTCCTTACACATTGAGAATGTTATGATAGCCGAGGGTTGGGGGAGGGGAGAGGAAGATTCAAGCAATTTAAAGTTCTAATTAATTGGGTTCTGACTAGTTTAAATTTTCAGATTTTTCTATAATGCATATACTGCTGTGTAAACTTAGATAGAGATGCATGAGGAGTAAAATCATGTATGTGAAAGATGGTAGTAGGAAGAACAGAAGTTTTGAAGTCAGAGTGCCCTGACTTTGCATCAGGTTTCTCTACACTCTGAGCTGAAGGGCTGGTTGTTTAAATTCTCCAAATCTTGTTTTCTTTCACGCAAAATGGAGATCACTAGTACCTTATGGAGTTGTCCTGCAGGTTAAATGAAATGCTCAGTTCATGCTAGGCATTCTGTAAATGCCTAGTATTTTGGTTCCTTCCCCCAAATCCCCCCTCCCTGTCTTTCCAATAAAAGAGAAGGCAGATTTATAATGTAGTATCACATAATGTAAATAATGGTCAAAATATAACATCGATTTTGTATATAACTGATGGCTCAATTAGAGTGCTAATTCGATTAACATCGCTTGCTAAATTTTTAAAAGGGAATTAGGAAGACTCTTTGATTTGTAGAGGTAAGATAAAATGTTAATGAGATATCATCTTTGGTTCTATTAGTATTGTCATTTTTGATTGCAATTGATGAAGCTTACAGAATGGGAGATATTGAACAAAGTTGATTCTTCTTTAGTTTCCCTTAGCCAATCTGAGAAGCTGTCCTTAGGGACCTGTGTGAGCTGCCAGCAGGAGTTCTGAAGCAACTAGACAAAATGAAAGGTGACACATTTCCCCTAGTACGCACCCCTGTACTGTTTTGCTGTGATCATCCCCCAGGAGTTTCTTCTTTCTGGGAAGATGTTAGCAGGGCAAGATTTCCACTTGGGGTAGAAGGGGCGTCCTCAGCAGCAGCAGCTTGCTACATCCTGGATCAGCCTAGTGGATTCCTCTGGGGGAAGAGAGAGGAGTCTGGTTTCTATGACAATCCACAGCTGCTTTGCCAAAACTGTCAGCCAGGGTGCCCGGTAGTGCTAATTGCTATGCGGACATCCGTTCATTAGACTTTGACCTAGAATTACCATCATCTTTCACAAGGTAGGCAATGAATCATTGTTTTTGGCCCCTGCCTTGTCTCCTTCAGCCTAGGTTTGATTTGGATCAGGAATGCAATCTCTGCAGGTCATTACTCATCCCAGTCAGGAAAGTTCTTGAAGGGTAACTTTTGCAACAGGCTAAGGTTTTATTGGAAACAGAATATTGGGTAACAGTTTAAGAGCTGAGGAGGCACTGGTGTAGTCCACAGCTGTACTCAACGACTCTGATGTTGTCAAATGGCTGGACTCCTTTAATCCAGAAATCTCTTTTGTAAATGGATGACAATATCCCATCCTTGCAGAATTAGGATTGCAGAGAGGTGTGGGCAGGAATGAAGTGGAAAGACTCTGATACCTACTGTGGCATCTGAAATGAGAACAGGCAGTGAAGTGATTGGGTCCCTGGCTGGTGGGCACTTGGGTTCCATTCACTTGTGCCAACCACTATCTACACCATTTAATTCTCCCCATTCAGGCTACATCCTTAGCAATTCGGTTTATTTCTCTACATCCTTTACTGTCCTTGATTTTGAGAATACTGAAAAACTGTGAGCAAACCTATGGCAATCAATAGCAATGTGAATTCAAAATGAGTGTTGTTCCTTCTCTTGCTAACCATTAAAAAGGATTCCTTTTATATTTATGTGTAACTCCTGTTTTATACTCTAATCTTACTCCTAGGATGCTAGAAAGGAAATTAGAAATGTTGAATTCTTTACTCTGGTTAGAGATAGAACACATTGGGAGTCAGTTTGGGGATATTTTATCTACAAAGGAAAGCCAATGAGCAAGAATAAAAATTTACTGAGCACCTAATACATGCCTCTGGACTGGGGGTAGTGTGGACATAGATACAACAATATAAAAATGTGGGCTGTGAAACATGATGGACCATAAAGTTCACATAACTGTTGCAAAGAACTGGAGCTGCTTAAATCCCAGCTCTTCCACTTAGCAGCTCTGTTATGTTGAACTCCCAGAGCATTATGCTCGTCACCCGCAAAATTAGATAATGACTATAATGCTTATCACAGGGGCTGGGAGTCCTAGTAGATAATAGCATTTATTTTAAAATAAAAATCTTAAAAAAATATTTTTGCATCTCAACGTGACATGGTTATTGTAGTTCAGGGAGGAAGGCATTGGAAATGAGAGCTGAAGTCCCTTGATTACATTTTAGAGAGAGAAAAGAATTGTGAACTACCAATTTCCCATGTGCTATTTTCAGTGTGATGGCAGAACAGCTCCCAAGTGGGATTTTATCGATGTAAAAACAACTGGATATACATATAGAAAAATCTTTGGAAGTTTCTGTGTTTCAAAAATGCAGTGCAAATAAATACCCACATGAAATCTCTTTCCACCCCCTGTAGTTACACTGTGACATTGAATGAAACCAAATCATGCCCACTGTGTCCGGCTAAACATCATTGACTCACTGAGCCTGGAGCCAGCTGTGCCCCATCCATGACTCACTGGAAGCATCTGCATAAGAGGAGGGACTTCTGTCTTTCAGCATGGATAGTTGTTATTTTTTATTTTTATTTTTTTATTTTTATTTTTTATTAACAGTCTCCTCTAAACATGGGCGTCTTCCATGCCACGATACTCAGATTCCCTAAACAGCAAATCACCTTTGTTCTCAGGCTGCATTAAATTGCAGCGATGAATCCTCCTCCTGGCCTCTGCCTGCTCCCCATTTGTTCTGCTGCTGGTTTGGCCTCTCAAATATGCGGGACTAGAACACAGATCCTGAGAGGGCCAGGAGCAGGCAGCAAAGTCTCAACATGTTTCTGGTGTGGGAGAGGATCCTGTGAGAGCAAGTTGGCTGCCACATCTGGGGGAGGCTGGGTGATGAAAGGTGGCAGCTGTGATGAAGAGAGAGGAGCCAGTTTCCGGGAGGCAGGGGCAGGCTGCTCTCTTATTCCCTCTACCTCGATCCAAATGCCATTTGTGTGAATCAGCTGCCACTTGGCCTCAAGGGACTTTGCTGCCAGATGCTTCCCTTCCCCCTCTTGAAGTGAGAGCCAAACCCCCTCCCCACCTCTTCACCTGCAGTGGAAGTCTTCTAGAGCCACTCGACAGGAGGCAGGGAGTGTAGGACATGGTAGCAGACTTCTCTCCTCACGCAGAATACATAGAGGACTGTACCTGACAGTCAAGGCCTTGCACTGTTGAGCACTTATTGTGTGTGGGTCTCTGTGCTCCCCTGGGCTTCTGTGCTCCCCTGGACTTGACAGAAATAGCAGAGGAGGCAGGCATTCAACTCTGGACCAACTGAGTCCATTACTTCCCTTTACTAACAAAGACTCTAGAATGTGAGGTTCTGGGAGAATATATTTATTTTAAGTATCAATATGCAGGTGGTAGAGAACCTGAAAAGTCCTCAGATGGGGGCCTCTTCCTGGCCTCTGGAAGGTAGCAGCAGGGGTTCTGAAGAGTCTCTGAGCATGTGGATTGCCCTCAGAATGCTTCTATTGTCTGGGAGGACTTCCCGTGGGGATGCCAAGTCAGAAATGACAGGAAGCTGCCAGCTCTGGCTGAGCATGTGGTCCTCAGCTTCTGCCACTTGCTGCAGCAAATACTGCTCTGTTTTCCCTGTTGCTGTGTCTGATTGCTCCAGGGTAGTCTGCCTTAGCTGCTTGCTCTTGCCTGAATAATTCCAGGGTGCCATCTTGTTGGATGAGCTCCTCCTTGCTGTTGCCTTTCCCTTGGTGTTGGTGGTGACTCAGCTGGTCCACCGAGCTGCCTTCATTTCCACGACCACATGCCTTGCCCATGGTGCCTCTTATACCCTTAGCACCGAGAGAATCTCTATTAGCACATTCTTGTAGAATTTTCCATTCCACACCCAGTCTTCACCACCTGCCTCCTCCTCTTACAGCATTTGGAAGCAACTTGGAAATTCTATGAACTTTGCATAAAACTATAAACTCAGCATCTCTGCTCATATTTTCCTTGTCTATCTTTCCCTTGTGGTTGCCCTTCTGATCATTAAAAGATATTTGCAAGATCATGGAACTGCATGAGCTCCACTGTGTTATTTAGTGTTTTTGGGTCGCAAACAAAAGACACTGAGTCTTGCTAATGTAGTACAATGAAAATGAGAGAAAAAGAGAGGAGAAAATTCCAAGCATTTCTAGTTCTTCTGCTACTCGACTCAAAATTTAATTTTCAGAAAGGAGACTGGTCAAACTTGACCCATGTGCCCTCGATGGACGCTTTCGTCTGCCACCCACCAAGACTCCATCCTGGGGGCCAAGGGCATGGCCCAAAGGAGTCCTGACAAGATGGGGTGATGCAGCTCAGGTGCAAGCAACACCTCCCACCAAAGGGAAGTGGAGCCCCCACTGGTATCTTCTAAAACTTCTCTAAGACATTACTGTGAAATCTTTAGTTTTGTCATAACCTAGAGTTCAACTTGTTCTGTAAAAATAATTTATTTTAAAAGCAAAATAATGAATCATGGCTTTAACTCAAAATATAATGTTTGGAAATTGCTGGTGGAAGACCCCGTGACATCTGTATTCTGCAGTGACCACAGGAGACTAGGGACTTGTAGGGACCTGGACACTCCAGGGTTGCATGCTGACATTTTTGTGTTTGGTTAGTTTAGATACTTAAAAATGTTTCTAGACTTACTGACTCGAGGGCTTGCTCTGCATCTCTCACGAGAGCCCACGTACAGTGGCCCTGTTGCAGTAATAATTTTTCAAACACTACTGGGTAACGACACTGCCTGAGCTAAAATCACCCCTGCCTTTTCCCCCCATTGCCCCCACCCCGGCTCTTGATCATGGGCCTCTCCAGCTCTGCTGTCATGTGGTCCCCTATGTTCCAAAATTAGTTATAAAATGGTCTTTTTAAATAATATTTTATTTTATTTTTTTTTTAAAGATTTATTCATTTATTTATACAAGTACTAGGTACAGTCAGAAGTGCAGGAAGGTGAGAGAATTCACCTGAGCCAGAGCGGGGAGCAGAACAGGCAGACTGATGAAGTACACTGCTGAGGGGAGCAGCGGGCACGGCAGGAAAGGTCTGCGTGCCATGTGGGATCCTCGCCTGGTGGCCAGGGATTGAACCGGTGCTGCAGAGGCTACAGGCAGCTTCGTAGCCCAGCGAGCAACCACTGTGCCACCAGGGAGGCCCTTAAATAATATTTTAATGAAGGTAACATTAATTTACAACTGAGTATCATTCAGAAAGATCCCATCTCTTCAGGTATACAACACTACACCTCACCCACCACCAAACTTTTATTCAATTTATGTTTTTTCTTACCTCATTGTTCATTTTTGGACAGTATTTAATTTCTCCCTTCAGGTGTATTCCCACATTTCTCCTTCTACCACATCACCCTTGAACCATCACCACAGTCCCTTGGGCTCTTCCCTCCCTCCCTTTATTTTTTTACCCCTCCTTTCTACTCCTCCTCTGCTGGATGCTTCAGATCTATGGTCAGCTTGCAAGTTTTGTCTTTTTCTTGACCTTTTGTTCGGTTTCTCTATAGTCCACCTATACGTGAAGCTGTACAATAACACCACCATTTTTTTTTATAATAAATTTTATTTTTATATTCCCCATACAATTGCAACCCCCTTATTTTGACCCCAATCCCTCCCCTCCCACCCTCTAACCCCATAGAGTGTCTCTGGTTCATAGTTTTTTGTTGATTTTGATTTTTACTTTCTTACAGTTATTCATTTTCCTGGTCCCTTATTTAAGTTCTCTAGATTCCTGCTATGAGTGAGATCATCTGGTATTTTTCTTTTTCTTTCTGGCTTATTTCGCTGAGCATGATCCCTTCCAGCGCCATCCATGTTGCTGCAAATTGCATGTGTTTATCTTTTTTGAATGCTGAGTAATATTCCATACACCACCAAACTTTTTAACAGTTTGTGTTTAGGTTTCTTTCCCTGAGAAGCCAGGCATAGGAGGCCTTCTGTATAGTGTGCTGTCCATGGACTCCCTGAGCTGGCTATGGAATCTTGTTCTAACACAATTTGTCAGAAATGCAAGTCAGCATAAACTTTGAATTCTACTAAGAGGTCCCATTAGTGAGAAGTCAAAAGCATCTTTCTAAGATGGTTCCCCCTGTCAGGCCTGGGCTTTTAGGACAGTCTTCCTGGAAGGCTCCAGTTTCTTCTGCAGACCTTTGGCAAGTTGGTCCTGTCTGTCTTTCTGCCCTTATCTTTCACCATTAGCTTCACACAATCCTTTCCCCTCAATACACACAACATGCCCACATCTTCTCATGATTCCTTTGGGCCATGCCCTTGGTCCTTCCACACTTTGTTGTGTAACCTTAGATACAGTAGTTTGTGTGCGTGTGCTGTTTTTATTCCTATAATGTTCATTCACCTGCTTTTCCCACTAACTGAACATCTCTCTCCCCACCTCTTCACCCATGTTCCCACTCAGGCAACTGTTTCCTCTCTCCCTCTGTGTTCTGGGGCAATCCGCATTCACCACTGTCTTAGTATTGCTAAGATTATAATCAAACTTTGGGATTCTCTCCTTGACTAGACTATGGGATCTGGCATGTCATAGATGCCCAGTAAATTATCCTCATGAGGAGTCGAAGCAAAAAAAATAGCCAACAGAAATTGGTAGAGATCAGGGAGGCTATGAGATAATTGTCAGAATCTCAAACAACTGATAACATTGCTCGAACTGAGATGTCTTGATGTTTTTATATTTTTATATAAAAATATTTATATTTATATAAATATTATAAATATAAATAATATAAATATTATATTTATATTTATATAAAAATATTTTATATTTTTATATTTTTCCCCCTTTTGGTAGTAAGTAGTATTTAATAAGTGCTCCCTTATAGGAGAGGGTAGTTGTGGGCTGAGAAATTAATGGAAACAGGCCCTTGGTATGGGTGCTGCCACAGTCACATCTTAACAACTAAAATCACAAAGTGCTATTGAGGAGAGTGAACAAGATATTGTGTTTCTCACCACATTGCTGGAGCTAATCCATCCCTTTGTGGTTTACTGCTCCTCTCGCTGAGATGAGGAGGGCCCCTACAAACTTGTTGGAGAACAGTGTGAAAATACAGATGGTTTTTCATCTTGGAAGTACCTCCTAAAAACTGCTTCTTGAGGTTAATTGGAAAACCTTAGTTTCCACTGACAAAATTTTAGTACACTAAAGAGGGAAAAGGGAAAGTGAATTTGGGGATTTAATAGGGTACAAAGGAATTCAGAGTCCTGCTTTTTTTTTTTTTTTATAAAGATTGATTTGTTTACGCATACAAGAACTGGTGTATAGGCCAGAGGTGTGCTGGGTGAGAGGATTCACCAGAGACAGAGTGGGGAACAGAACAGGCAGATCGATGGAAATACACTGCTGAGGGGAGCAGTGGGTGAAACAGGAGAGGTCTGCTGCACCATGTGGGTAGCTCCCTGGCCAGGGATTGAACTCGTGCCGCAGTGGCTACAGACAGCTTCATAGGTTGCTAACTCCCTGTGCCACCAGGGAGGCCACCAGAATCTCTGATTCTGTCATTTCTACATATAACCTTTCACAATCTGTTTCTTGCCCTGATTTTAAAATGTTATCAGTTTAAAAGCATTAAATTATTCCATTAAAAAAAAGGAACGATTTTTAAAAAAATATTTTATGTATATTTTATATCGTTCTTCCTTTTTGTACCAGGCATGCTTTCTCCTTTGATTTTATTTGTAGTCAAAAAGCATCCACATTTCCTTTGTTCTAATGCAGATTTTCATTTAGATTTCATTAGATAACAAGATATCAACTGACATGTCTCCATCCCTCATAATGTAAGGTGATATCAGTTCAACAGTCTCCTGCCTGCAGCTCGCCGTCGTGAGAGTCCAGAGGGCTCTTTAAGATGTTTTGAAAGTTCCAGAGAGTTTATTTCCTTTTTGCTCAATCTAAGTCAATTTAAGATAACCCTGAGTCGATGAAGTTAGAACTTCTTCATGGATTTCCATTTTGTGCAAACTTATTTCCCATTTCTAACAAGTATTTCATAAATTTAGGTGATTTTGTCATTTATCACCAATCACATTGACTCTACCCTCATGAAATAATTTCTCTCCTTTTAGTTCTTTACTCCTCAAAGGTTGTGAATTTTCCTTCATGGTTGTAAATTTTCCTTCATGGTTGTGAATTTTATTTTTTTTTTAATTTTTTTAAAAGAGTTATTTATTTATTTATTTATTTATTTGTTTATTTATACAAGCACTGGGTACAGTCAGAAGCACGGGAGGGTAAGAGAATTCACCAGAGCCAGAGTGGGGAGCAGAGCAGGCAGAAGGACCGAAGTACACTGCTGAGGGGAGCAGCGGTCGGCAGGGGAGGTCTGCGCGCCATGTGGGACCCTCCTCCAGTGGCTGGGGAGCAGCCGGGGATCGAACCGGCACCAAAGAGGCTGCGGGCAGCTTCGCAACCCAGCGCTCAACCGCTGCGCCACTGGGGAAGCCCGTGAATTTTATTTTGAATGGTCTTGTCAAGAAATCTCAAAAAGTGGTCTTGCCTCAGTACCACTGACAGATGCAGGGAGAAGAGGGCCTGGCCTGGGGTCCTGTGTGTTCGCGGATCTACCCTGGCCCTTCTGGGGCTGCACCCCACATCCTCACCCCCATATCACATCAAGGGCAAGACATCATAGTGCCAGAAAATGTGCCCACTTGGAATCTGTACCCCCTTTTTCCACTGTCCTGCCAGTACCTGAGACCCCAACACTCTCTGCCAGGACTCCCTCAGACTTGCTCCAGCTCCTCACCTCCTCTCTCTTAGCTGCTGTGTCTTGGGGTGTACTGCCCAGGCCTTGTGGATGACCAAGGGGCAATTGTTGTGGGCAGAGCTGCAGAAAATGCTGTGGTGTCCACAGTAGGCAAGTGAAGGCCTCCATGGTGGGGAACAAAACCAGGATCAAGTTCAAGTAGAAATGGAGCACAGAAATGAGCCATGGATAGGCTGGGACTAAAACTCCCTATACCTTCATGTTTTGTCAATGAACTCCAAGTTGTCTGAGAGTTCTTAGTGCCAAGCTGAATTCTCAAATCATCACAAAAGTACATTTATCAAGTTAGAAATGGGGAACATATTTTATTAAACTATTTGATTTGTAACTTAAATATTTAGATATATGATGTGTGACTTCCAGTTGTATTCTTGCCCCATGCTGGTTTGCTCTACCTGGAAAGATTTTTCCTTCTAATTTAGCCTATTTCAATCCCTGCCTTCCCCACCCAATCTCATTTGTGAGTTTGCTTAAATTAGGGCACCCCTGGATTTAGGAGCAAAATGGACTGGTTATAAATAAATTAATTATGTTTCTAAACAACTTATTGAGAGCCTCACATAGAAGATTCACTAAAAATATAATCACTGGCCTATATCATATTGGGTGAATCAATGAAGAGAATTTATAAAAAGGAATAATAATGATTATATAAATTGTGAGAATAGAGTACTAAGTGAAAAACAAGTAAGTTGGAAAGTAGGGTGTACAGTCAAATGGCACTTTTACTTTAAAAAGCATATATCACTGGGCCTCCCTGGTGGCGCAGCGGTTGAGCGCTGGGTTGCGAAGCTGTGCGCAGCCTCTGCAGCGCCGGTTCGATCCCTGGCCGCTGGGTGAGGGTCCCACATGGCACGCAGGCCTCTCCTGCCACCTGCTGCTCCCCTCAGCAGTGTACTTCATCAGTCTGCCTGCTCTGCTCTGCTCTCCGCTCTGCCTCTGGTGAATTCTCTCACCCTCCCGTGCTTCTGACTGTACCCAGTGCTTGTATGTATAAATAAATAAATCTTTTAAAAAAAAGCATATATCACTTTTCATTTTAAGAAAAAAATGGAAAGACTGCACACCAAAAATGTGAAAGTTTTTAAAGAGATGGAATTCCTGGTTATTTCACATTTTATATCTATTTTTAAACTCTTCTCCATGATTATATGTTCTTTTGTAAAATAAAATTAAAATAATTACACAGAAGGAAAATATTTGAGAGCCAGACTTCTAAAAGACATTACTGGGTTCCTATTCACTGTTGATTATATAACAATAAAATGGTTAAACCATTGTGCTATGTTCTACTCAAGGAAAATCTTTTTATAGGGTCAGATCTGTAGGTTCCTGGAGGTTTCTGCCGAGTCCCTGCAGTCTGTGTTTAATTTAAGTTCAATTTTATGAAAAGTTGAAAGACCAAGCCAACTATTTTTGGAATAAAGGAAGCTTTATTCCATTTGGACCTCCTGTATTGGGATATTTGTTTGCTTCCTTTGAATATAAGAAAATTTGTGGACTTAGAATCTCACATCTTATAGAATATCAAGATTTCTGTTGTATTTATTTTATGGTCATTTAAAAACATGATGGGGGCCTCCCTGGTGGCGCAAGTGGTAGGACGCAGCCTATGGAGCTATCCGCAGCCATTGCAGTACAAGTTCGATCCCCGGCCAGGGAGCTGCCCGCCTAGCATAGCAGACCTCTCCTGTCTTGCCCGCTGCTCTCCTCAGCAGTGTACTTTGTTAGTCTGCCTGTTCTGCTCCCCACTCTGTCTCTGGTGAATCCTCTTACCACCACCCCACCTCTGGCCTGTACACCAGTTCTTGTATGCATAAATAAACAAATCTTAAAAAAAATAAAAACATGATGGGATATATTCAAATGAGCATATTTTCTGCAATTGTTAAACAAATTTTCCTGAAACTTGGACAAAGGTTTTAAAGATTTGAGGGAGTTTTATAGTTCATAGACTCACTAGTCTGCATGCGTGATAATCATCAACAGATTGTTCATCAGTTTTTCATTATTCCTGTTAAGGGGATCAAAATGCTTAGATTTCAAATTTCTTCACTAATTATTTCTATTAACCCCTAACAGTGTTCATATGTTTTTATAAATTGATGACATCTTCACATCTTCAGTCATGCATTTTATTTGCTAAAGAATTTTCTATCACTTGGATTTTCTTTTGGAGAGGGTTATGACATTTTCCTTTATCTTATAAAAAATTCTTTACATGGTTTTCTTTATAAAATAGTTTCTATTTCTATTTTTTTTTTACTGAAGTAATGAACACCACATATGGTTCATACTTTTTCAGATGTATGTTACTGCACCACACCCAACACCAAGGCATCATAATCTTCTGCCATAGTCCATTGGGCTCCCTCCACTGTTTTCTCCTCACAACACACACTAGATTTTAGAAATAATCTAGTCCAATTCAATTAACAAGAAGAACATTAAAAATCAAGACCCAGGAGATTGCCTCAAATTGCTCTGGCACACACCCTAGGGACTCAGGGCAGGAACCCTGGTTTTCTTCCCTTGTTCTAGTGTATTCCATAGTATTGAGCTTCTATTACTTAGCAGATGCGCACTAGAACTTGCAACATTGCTTCAACAAATGGACACTAACAAAAAAGAAAAGGAATGTCAATTATATTCATTTGTTTTCAGAAGTTAGCAGATTTGTGTGGATACTAATTGGAACTAGCTTATTTTTGAGAGAGAATTTTTCTTTTTCATTTCCAGAGATTCAGAACTTAGATATTATGCATGCAATTTGACTAAGAATTGATATGATAATTATTCACCTAGAATCTCTATAAAATTAATTTTATTTAGAGGGCATGTTAATGAGTGATTTTCTCTATATTCTATAATTCTTTATAATTCTCTGTTGAATTTCTGTTACATTTTATCTTCTGAGATAATTAGAAAGAGCCAGAGAACAGCAATGTGTAATCTTGGTTCTAGGAGACTAATTTATTACTTTCTATGTAGAAGCCTCAGGGTTTAAAATGCTTCATAATTGAGTATTTATTCCACATTTAATTGAAGTTACAAGTTCTGGGTCTAAAATAAATCAAGATAAGGTAATCCATGTTGACAAGAGCATTTTCCTTTTGCTTGTGTTGGTTGAATTTCGGTCACTTTTCTTCTGGGGAAAAAGAGATTCTACACTGTGAACTTTACAATTCTAATATGAAAATATGTTCTTAATGGGAGCCTAACTATTATAAATCTCAAGAGCTACAAAACAGATTTTATGTTTTAAAATTGTACTCTTTTTCTTGACTGCTGAAAAAAATCTCTCCTTCACACACTGGAATGATATCTACCATTTGATTCCTACCCTTTATAGTTGCTAATATCTTTCTCTTATTAAAGGCTCATATTAGCCGTGAAATTATTTCTTCATCATACACAACTTAGGAAAGTTTGGAGAAAATGAAATGAAATAATACATTAACAATTGCCATATAATTTTTAATAAACAATTCAAGCCTTTGAACCTCCTCAAAAATTAGAAAAAAAGCAAAGCTTATAATCTAGAACATTGATTTCCAATATTAAACCTAATATCTCTGGACAGTCTTCTTTGCTTAGGAGTCTCAGCAGAGCAAACCATTTTTTGTGGATGCTTCTAGAAAGGAAATAGTGTTCCTTTTGAAACAATTCATCTGAGAATTATGTGTCTTGGATTTTAGCCCTATTATTTTTACAGCATAAATATTTTTTCCCCAAGAAATGTTTTCTAGGATTGATTTGATAATATTAATTAGATAAATTAATATTTGATAAATTAATTAGAAAGACTCCTTATAGTTATAATCAATGTTTTTATGTTTTTTAAAGAAAACAAAAAAGATAATATAGTTTAAGGAGGCAGTTTCACTAAATGACTGATGAATATTAGCTCATACATGATTAGGACAAAAAAAGAATTGCCTGTTCCTAAAAGCATAAGATTTAGTGGGAAAAAAGAATCCTGATTAAAATGTAACACTCTCTTCTAAAGCTTTGGCAGGGCCTGATAGGCATCCTTTAAAGCTCTATATTTTTTCTTGAAATAATTAAGTTTTCTGGATAAACAGTATCTAATTGATTAAAAGTAATAATACTTTTTTTTTTTAAAGGATCTACACAAACGTTTGCTCCAGTTTTTGATACATGGGTGTATCAGCCAAAATAGAGGCAGGTTCTATTAAAACCATCACCCTCTTCTTCCAGAACATCTCTCCTCATTTTTAAGATGTAGTACAACTATGCAGTAGAGGAAAGAATTAAGCAAAGTGTTTTCTGTGCTACTTACAGTTGGTAATTTTTATTTTAAATTCTCTTCTATGGGCTTGGAGCTTGAGACAGGTTTAGAGAGAGGGATAAATAGTAGAGCAAAAGGGAAGACTACTTCTTGGTGGTGGATATAGCTGTTCCTAATGTTACAGGGCAGGGAGAGGGGCACCCCAGACCTGGCAAACCTGCCTGCTCTAAATAGGTTCTGCCATCCACTGCATCAACACAAAACATATGAGACTTTAATGGGAAGGAACTTTAATACAATTAGGAAACGATACAGGAAAGGCAAAGAATATAGTTTCTAAATCAAGCACCCAAAGTTACTCATCCCCTCATGGGTAAAAGTCCACCCAAGCAGGATTGACCCAAGGCCCGAAAACCTGCCACAAGCCTAAAGCACCTTTCAGTGGGGACCCACAGAAAAGGATCAGAAACAAACAGACAAGTCTGGGAGGAAAAGAGCAAAATCAAAATTAAGATAAACACTGCCATTGTTAACCTCCTCATGGGTCTCTCACCCACTTCTGTCTCAGCCAGTCTGGGACCAAGAAGCAAGAGCAGCTTTTTCACATGTCTCTCTGCTCCATGTTCCTCCTCCAGGTCTCCTTCTGGCTCCATCCTGCTTCCTTCCTCAGTCTCCTCTGCAGCTTCTCTTCTCTTCAGCTCCACCCTCCTTTGGGTGGGGCAGGGAACCTAAAACTTCCCCTTTTCCTGGGGGCCACCCTCTTACACTAGTACTACTCCACTGATGCCTCAGAGAGTAAGACTATATGTCTAGCAAGTGACATCTTAAGAACAACCCCAGAGGTCTTGGGGACTTGGGAGCAAGGAGAGAACATTGAGGTATAATAGCACTGAGGGGTCAGGAGGCAGTTGGTGTCACTGCTATTAGCAGAAAGGTTACTCAAGGCACTGGGGAGGTGATACCAATGAGTTTCTGACAGTTTGGCTGAGTGAAGATGCTGTTATTAACAGGTAGAGGAAAAAGGACATCTCAGAGAGAACAGAGTTCAAATATGCACATGGCCAAAAAAGCGATAGCAAGGATAGCAAATACACTTTACATGGTTAGGAAAAGCCTGCTTTATTTTGGATGTATACTTTCATAAATCATTAATTATTAAGCAAAGTCAAAGGAAGACTAAACCCCATGGGGACAAATATTTTTGTCTTATTTATCACTGAATCTCTAGCATTAGGAAAAATGAGCAATGAATAAATATCTACTTAATAAATGGAGTTAATTGTCACATACCAATTGGGAATACTAGAAGGGATAAATGGTTTCACATAAGGAAAATAAGCCCCTAAAGCAGAGTTGAGTCCTGCCCACCAAGCCATTTCTATTAGAGATCTCCTAATCCTCATGGAGAGGGGTCATAGTTCAACATGACCACATCTGTGTGGGAGACCTATGGAAAAGACCTAAATGAATATTTTATAGCATAGGTATAGTTTGCCATTGAGTTGCTTTGATTATTTTGCACTGATGAGTTTTTTCTTCTATGTCCAGCTTTAAAAGAGATTTTTTAGGATCTGTCCACCAGATATGAATCAGGGTATCTATCCCAAATGGATTATGTGGAAGTCACTACAGAAATGACAGGACGTGTGTGTCCACCTACTCAGCACCACTCAGAGGCAGTTACAGAAAGGGCATCCTCACAGGGACTGATGCTGAAATGGTCCTTTGGTGACTTAGATTCAGATAATACAGAGTCCCTTGGACTGTCCACAGCTCTACTGCCCATTGCTTCTCAGGCCATATCTCATTCCCTCACTGGGACCAGTCCCCTAAATCTCAATTGTTAGTTTTCAAGATTTCCCTTGATCATGTACACAGGAGAGTGTGAGAATTCACCACAGACAGAGCAGGGAGCAGAACAGGCAGACCGACCAAAAACACTGCTGAGGGGAGCAGTGGGCGAGACAGGAGAGGTCTGCCGTGCCATGTGGTTATTTCCCTGGGCAGCAAGGAATTGAACCCACGCTGCAGAATCTGCAGAATCTGCAGAATCTGCAGACAGCTTTGCAGCGCTGTGCTCAACCCACTGCACCACGGGAGAGGCCCTCCCTTGATCGTGCAGAAGTCTTAACTTCTATTTCCTATGCTGATGGCTCCACCTTAATAGCATTCCCACCTTAAATCTTACCCAGACACTCATCTCTGTCTTCAGCAAAACTCATTTGGTATTCCTCAATTTTTCCTAACCATCCAGCTACAGAATCAAAAATTTTTTTTAAATTCATCCTCTCCTTGTTGTCCAGTCAGCTGATTATAAAATAATCCACAGTCTTCTTTCAGGCTTGCATCCTTTTCACTTTGCTGCACTGCCTGATTCCATGTAGTAAGGTCTTAACTGGTCACTGAGCCTCCTGACTCCATGTTCCATCATCTATGATGAGAGTTTCTTCTTAAACTGCCATTTTGATCATATACTTCCTATGTCCCTTATTTAGAATAA
The DNA here is from genome assembly GCF_014898055.3 of Talpa occidentalis. Lineage (NCBI taxonomy): Eukaryota > Metazoa > Chordata > Mammalia > Eulipotyphla > Talpidae > Talpa > Talpa occidentalis. The sequence goes on along the minus strand of NW_023605305.1, from coordinate 105,439,044 downwards.
TGTCAGTGCCTTCTTTTTGCTCCTATTCTTTCAGGCATCTGAGAACTTCTGTGATCTGATCTCCCAAACAAGCCCTATCACATCCTGCTATGCTCCCTCTGAGCCAGCCAGCCTGTTTTTTATTCTCAAGTCCTCCAGAATTTGTTTATTCTGAATGCTGTGATTCTGCTCATGTTATTCTCCATTCCTTGCTAAAGATCTAGGTCAAGTTTTAACTCTTCTTTTTTTTAAAATAATTTTATTTATTTATTTATCTATCTGTCTATTTATTTATTTGTTTGCTTGTTTATTTATACAAGCACTGGGTGCAGTCAGAAGCACGGGAGGGTGAGAGAATTCACCAGAGACAGAGCAGGGAACAGAACAGGCAGACAGACGGAGGACACTGCTGAGGGGAGCAGAGGGCGGCAGGAGAGGTCTGCACGTTCAAGTTTTAACTCTTCTATACAGACTTTTAAAATGGTTTCACTCGACTCCGATCTCTCATTTTCCAGTACTTTAATGCACCTACTCTCTGCATCATTCTCTTTGGTTCTTGTCCATAGGCCATTTAAGAAATGATTTAACTGTTACGTATGTCTATTATATCTTCTCCATTATGTGCATTTTAAAAACAATGATATGTATTTATTTCCATGTTTTAGTCCTCTGTCTGGGGTTATATGAATAGAAAGGAACTCAATAAACATTCATGGACTTGTTGACTATAACTGTGATTTAATGAAAATCTAGCACTGCTTGGAGTTAAATATTTATGATTTTCTGTTCCTTGCCTAAGTGACAATGAGAAAGCCATTAAGCCTCACTGACTCAAATTTTTTTATTTTAAAGAATCACCTGAATGTTTCATTTAATGAGCATAGAATTCATAGCATTACAGTGCAAAGTCTGAACAATTAAAAAGATATCTACCCCATAGCTTGATAATGGTTGCAGCTGGGTAATATACCTACAGGTTTAGTAACTACCCTTTACACTCCTCTATAGGTTTGAAAAATTTCATCCAAAAAAGCAATCATCGTCATCATCATTATCACCACCATCATCTGAAAATGCAGAAATTCTGATTTAATAAATTCATAGATAACTCCCATAAATTCTGATTTAGTGGTATGAGGCAAGGTTCTGGGAATTTTTTTTTTATATAATCATGTTATTAAAAACATTGCTTCTCTTCCCTTACCTATTGAGTCATCACAGGGATAACAGTTCTATTGTAACTGAAGAAAGATGTACAGCAACCCAAGAGCTCATAGTCCAGTTTCTGGCTTATAATCCAATCCAAAACATGTTTAAAATAACATAATACTGGACCTTTCAGGAAGGACTTCTGCTCTGACAAATGGCCAATGACCATTTATAACTCTGAAGATGAATTTAGACAACCAAGACCAAGAATAAAAGAAGAGAAAGAATTTGATTAAGAGTAGTACTGACATGTCCTTTTTTTTTCATGCTCTGCTAAGTGATTTGACCTCTTCTCGGAATGAACTGCAAGTATGTTTAATTTAAAAAGCTCAGAGATAACAAATTGCCAATAACCAGAGTATTTCATGGCTGGTCACACTAGATTGGTGACTAAGCTAATTTTCAACAGCTAGAAGGACTGATCTCTCTCATGTAAATCATGCATAGTAATACATTATGGAGAAAATAATTAGAAACACAAACAAACTCAACCTATAAATAATTGTGATTTAGGATTATTGAAAAAGAACTTGGAGGCATCTATTAAACATATCTATAAGTCACATTTTTATTTGTTTATAGTATTTGCTTATAATAATTAAATAGATAGCATTTAAAATTGCTCTAGATGCTTTATCTTCTTCAGTGCCTTCAGAATGACTTTGTAAATTGGATAGATCACACCATTTCTAAGTTACGTTTGTTCCCAGCTCCATCCACCACTACCCACAATGCCTGCATGTCACTCCTTCTATGCTGCTACTTATATTCTTCTCCAAAGCTTTAGAGAAAACTGCTTGAATAAGGTAAAAAGCTATGCAGCAGAAGGCAAAATATGCACAAGGATACTGGGAATAATGTGAAAAAATTTGTAGCTCAAGACTTAAATCTGCAGGAATAGGTCTAAGACAATGCATTCATTTCTTCATTCATTCAATAACTATGTAGTGGGTTGTTGGAATTCCTGTGAAATAGATACTTAAGGATTCCAATTTAAAAAAAAAACCTACAAGATGAGGAAGAAAGCACACTGATGGGGATGGGAAGAATGAGCTTGCCACTCATTGTCAGGAAAGGCTTTCCCAAGAAGTGTTTCACCTGGGCTTGCGGGAGTCCAACGTGGGCAAAGGGAGAAGAGCAGCTTAGCTCAACCTTACCAGTCACTCATAATATACATTGGGTGCAGATCTGGTTTCCATTAGGGCCACGTTTGGTGGCCATGGAGCATAGCAAGCCTTTGGAAGCTCATGTAGAACTGAGTCTACTAGTAACATGTTACTTAACAGCTGCTTTCATTTGCCACAGTATCCAACTCGCATGAGATGCCAATTTTTTAGGTTTTAATCCTGTTGCAAATTGCCCACTGCTTAGCTCATTCCTAAAAGAGCCTTTGAAAAGTGGAATTCAAGGCTTCAATTTTCTCTAGTTTATCTGAAGAGGATGAGAATGTTGTGGGAACTTTTGGGTAGAAAATCTGGAGGGAAAGACAGGTCAGAAATAGATACTATCTTTAAACTCTAGTATGGATCATTTTCCCCAAACAGTAAAATATTACCTATATCTTCAGTGTAGAGAACTGGAAAAGGGTAAAACTGACTTTGAAAATAATTTTTCTTATTTTTATTGTCTTTTACTAAACGATATAAATTTCTCCACCTTTATGTATGTATAAGCCTCACATCACTGCCCCTAAAGTTCTTGTGCCTTTCTGTATGAAGTTGACACCCTGCTTTCTCTTCTCCTTCCTCTCTGGCAATCACTTTATTTTTTAAAGACCCTAAGAGTTGTTTTATTGTGACTCGTTAATTCTTTTACATTGGTTATTTATATTCCACATATAAGAGAAACCATCTGATAATTGCCATCCACTTTCTGACTATTTCATTTAGCATAATCACTTTAAGTCCCATCCATGTTGTCACAAAAGGCAAGACTTCATCTTTTTAACAATGGAGCAGTATTCCATTGAATACTGTGTGTGTGTGTGTGTGTGTGTGTGTGTGTATAAATATATACCACTGTAACAGGGTGGTCCCCAGGAAAGGGGGAGGTCCCAGGTTCCCTGCCCCACCCAAGGGAGGGTGGAGCTGAGCAGGGAGAGGAGAAGCGGCAGAAGAGACTGAGGAAGGAAGGAGGATGGAGCCAGAGGGAGACCTGGAGGAGGCACACAGAGCAGACACGTGAAGAAACTGCACTTGCCTTTTGGTCGTGGACTGGGTGACACAGATGTGGGTGAGACCCATGGGGAGGTGACAATGGCAGCTTTTATCTTGATGTTGATTTTGCTCTTTTCCTTCCAGGCTTGTCTGGTTGTTTCTGACCCTTTTCTGTGGGTCCCCACTGGAAGATGCTTTAGACTTGTGACAGGCTTTGGGGCCTTGTTCTGGGCCATTCCCATATGGATGGACTTTTACCCACGAGGGGAGGGGTAACTCTGGGTGCTTCATTTAGAAACTAGACTCTTTGCCTTACCTGTATTGTTTCCTAGTTTTATTAAAGTTCCTTCCCATTAAAGTCTCATATGTTTTGTGTTGATGCGGCGGATGGCAGAACCCATTTAGAATAGGCAGGTTTGCGGGGTTTGGGCTGCCCCTCTCCCTGTCCTATAACACCACAACTTTACTTACAATTGCATCAAAAATATATCTTTTAGGGCCTCCCTGGTGGCGCAGGCGGTTGAGCGCAGCGCTGTGAAGCTGTCCGCAGCCTCTGCAGTGCTGGTTTGATCCCCCCAGCCACAGAGATGCCCACATGGTGCGGCAGACCTCTCCTGTCTCGCCGGCTGCTCCCCTCAGCAGTGTATTTTGCTAGTCTGCCTGTTCTGTTCTCCACTCTGTCTCTGGTGAGTCCTCCTACCCTCCTGCACATCTGGCCTGTACTCTGGTTCTTGTATAAACAAATAAATCTTAAATATATATATATATATCTTTAAAAAAAGATAGATGAATCTTTTCTTCACTGGTATTAGTTTCTGACTCTTAGGCAATAAGAAAAAAAATTTAATCTATTGCAAAACCATTGCCACTTTCACAGGTACCCCACAAGACATTATTAAAGAATAGTTAGCTTTTAATCTCTGAATGGGAGAGATGTAATGAGCATGAGGTAAAGCAGTTATTAGACAGATATCTGCCATAAAATATTCAAACCAGATGCAGTAGCAAAGCAGAGAACTTTCTGATCATGCTCCTTTCGGTGCCAGAGACCCACTGACTTTGGGTCAAAAGTATCTTTGTCCTTTTCACTTTTTACTAAAAATTAAACTGCTGGCTTCAGTGGAGGTGTGGAATCACAGTTTTCCACCATTCATTTGCAGGTCTCAGCAAGCAGCCCTCCAGAGAAATTTCAGCCAAGACCACATCTTCTCAGTCATTCTCAAATAAAAGACAGAGCAAAATAAAAGACACAGGGAGATAGCCAGCAGCAAATTTCATTCTCTTTGATTTAAGTAACTCAATTCCCTATCAGTTTGATCAAGATAGTCTGGGAGACTATAGACCTTGGCTACTATTGATTATCTGTCTTCCCCAGAGGGCCTGAGGCAGCCTCTTTCCCATTGTATTGTGAGAAAGCTGACCCACAGCACAGAAACGTGGGGTTTGGGGGGTTAGTGCTGATTCTTGAAAGATGTGGAGTACCTTTGTGGATTACCTAAATTAGTCAGGATTTTCAGCATTTTGGAGTTTTAAATTAAGGCCATCAACTCTTTTTGCTTTACCAAATTGCATCAGTGTTACTTAGGCCTGGAGGCACCCCAGAAGTAATTCCTGGTTCCTGGCTCTGAAAATGATTAAATCCACTGAAGGAAAGGGGCACACATGTGAAGCTAACAGGATTCTAGAAGATAATACACTTTATTTAGCTGGTTTCTGTTGTAAGATACAGCAGACCTCAAGAAAAAGGTCTTCTGTATTCTACCTGCCTTTCAATTCTGGCTCAGTATCCGTTGGTAAGTTTACTCTCGAATCTACTGCAGTAACAATAAATGCTAAATATGAAAATGCCACCCCAGAGAAAGACTCAGGGTCTCTGCCATCCTTCATTTCCTTGTCTTGGAGAATTAGCTAAAATTTCACAGAGATTTATGGAACCCTGTCTGTGTTCCCTTTACTCTGTCACCCCCTACACAATGCTGAAGAGGTTTTTGTTCTTAGTGTGAAGTATTTGCTGAATTGTAACAGGGTGGTCTCCAGGACAAGGAGGGGTTCCAGTTTCCATGCCCCACCCAAGGAAGGGTGGAGCTGAGCAGGGAGGAGAAGCTGTGAGGGAACTGGGAAAAGGAAGGAGGCAGGATGGAGAGCCAGAAGGAGACCTGGAGGAGGCACATGGAGCAGAGAGACATGTGAAGAAGCTACATTTGCTGCTTGGTCCCGGACTGGTTGAAACAGATGTGGGTGAGAGACCCATGAGGAGGTTAACAGTGGGAGCTTTTATCTTGATTTTCTCCTTCTGTCCCAGGTGTGCTGGCCCCTTCTGCCCTTTCTTACAGTCCCCACCAGGAGGTGACTTAGACTTGTGGCAGGCCTTTGGGTCTCAGTGGCCCGCTTTGGGCCAACCCTGTTTGGCTGGCCATTTACCCATGAGGGGATTGGTAAGTTCAAGTGCTTGATTTGGACACTTTATTCTCTGTCTTTTTCTTATCTTCTTTTTATCACATATTAATTATATTAAAGGTCCTTTCCATTAAAGGTCTCACACACTGTAGTATGTTTTGACTTGATGTGGCAGATGGCAGAACACATTTAAAGTGGCCTGGTTTGGGGGTTCTGGGGTGCCATCACCCTGACCAGTAATAAAATGAGGTACGTACATCTGATTTATTGGCAGAGGTTTTGTTTTTGTATGCTTCTAATTTGATATATTGGAAGTGTAACAGGGTGGTCCCCAGGAAAGGGGGAGGTTCCAGGTTCCCTGCCCCACCCAAGGAAGGGTGGAGCTGAGCAGGAAGAGGAGAAGCTGCAGAAGAGACTGAGGTAGGAAGCAGGATGGAGCCAGGAGACCTGGAGGAGGCACATGGAGCCTAGAGACACGTGAAGAAACTGCGCTTGTCTTTTGGTCGTAGACTGGGTGACACAGATGTGGGTGAGACCCATGGGGAGGTGACAATGGCAGCTTTTATCTTGATGTTGATTTTGCTCTTTTCCTTCTGGGCTTGTCCAGTTGTTTGTGACCCTTTTCTGTGGGTCCCCACTGGAAGATGCTTTAGACTTGTAGCAGGCTTTGGGGCCTTGTTCTGGGCCAATCCCATTTGGATGGACTTTTACCCACGAGGGGACGGGTAACTTTGGGTGCTTCATTTAGAAACTAGACTCTTTGCCTTACCTGTATTGTTTCCTAGTTTTATTAAAGTTCCTTCCCATTAAAGTCTCATATGTTTTGTGTTGATGCGGCGGATGGCAGAACCCATTTAGAATAGGCAGGTTTGCGGGGCTTGGGCTGCCCCTCTCCCTGTCCTATAACAGATTGAGTAAATAGGCAATAATTTCTCGTTTTTTGAAATGATTGTTTTTTTAATTTTGTGCTGCCATTTACAACATGAACATATCCAATTTTCTTCAATTTCACCCTTTCTCTTTAAAATAATCTGAATTTTTATTGATTTTGCAGGGAAATCCTTTTTAGGCTTACCTTTCTTTTTTTCTCACAACCTAGTGCTGTATTCTGTCTGAAACAGTCCTGAATTTTAGTTCCTGAGAAATATCAGCAAGGGAAGGAAAACATGAAGCATAAAACATGAATTATTTCCTAAATTTTGGAATTTTCTGTAAGAACAACTTAAAAGTTGTAGGCGGCAACAACTCAACTAATCCGTTTGAAGCAGAAATAGCTTTTTTGTTTTCATTCTGACTAGATATGGTGTTCTTTTAGTGCTGCCAGCAAGTCTCCCTTTTGTGGCTGTGTGTGCAATAAAAACCAGTTTATGATTTTGCAGGTAACCTAATGCCAAGATTGCAAAATGGGACATAAACAGTTTGCAAAAATATATAAATGTGTGTTTATGTGTGCATGTGTTAGGTTTCCATTTTGGTGCTTTTTAACACTCTCATGTTAGTTCCCAGAAAAACTAGTTAACCTTTTTATGTTGTCATAATGAATGTGATGATGAGAAAAGATACCCATAGGTTTTTTAAAGCACAGCATTTCACAACCTCTTGCAGTCTAAAACGTAACAAAATAAAGAGAAAGGATTACATTAGAAAAGTTCTCCAAACCAGATGAGTGGATTAGGAAAATGTGGTATATATACACAATGGAATACTGCTCAGCTATAAAAAAGATAAACTCTTATTCTTTGCAACAACACAATAGAATTGGAAGGGATTATGCTAAATGAAATAAGTCAGAAGGAGAAAGACACATGCTGGATGGTTTTGTTATAGAGCAACCCCGATATTAAACGGGTTCCTGGCTGTGGGTCCTCACCTGCGCGCTTTAAAGGGACTTATGAATACTCTACTACAGACACACGCCAAAGGGTTAATAAAAGGTTTATTTACAAGAGAAAAGGAAATAAGGAAAATGGACAACTCAGGGAGAAAATAGGGAAATAAAGTCTTTAATGCGTCCTACCCGATCCGACGACCTGGAAACCCAAAGTCACTCTCAGAGCTGGCCGGACGCTGCTAGCTGGTGGAGAGCCAAAATGGGGGAGCCCCCCAAAGCCCACGTGTCTGCCTTTTGTATCCACCTGGCTGCTTAACCCCACCCTCAGGTCCCAGCCACCTTCCCTTTGGTGGTGATGGGATTTGCAGTTCCCAGTGTCTTTGGCTTTGACCTGGGGTGGGGGTGGAGTCCACAAAGCCTATATGGAATTTGCTTTGGGACATCCTTTTCCCCCTAACAGTTTCAGTATATGTGGAACATAGAGAAACAAAATTAAGGATCAATTAAATCAAATCAATAACAAATTCAAGAAATCTGACTGTAGAATTGAGGCTATGGGAGGGGGTTGAGTGTAGAGCAAATTATGGGGGGTACCCAATGAATTATGGTCGAGGATTATGGGTGCCTTGGTGGTGGGTGGTGGGCACCTCTAAATCATTACAATGTTGTAAACCAATGTTGCCTCAATAAAAAAAAAGAAATGCTTTAAAATGCTTAAAACATTTAAGAATGGCCTATTTAAGGGTAAGATTAAAGAATTAAAACATGTCCATCAAATTTTAATTCTTTTCCTGCTCTCTGAATAATAATGGGGGGATTTCATTTGTGTAAATATTAAAACTGTGCTTTATTCATGTGTTTGCACAGATGTAAAGCATTTAGAGTTGGCTTTGTTGAAAGCCACATTGGAATCTGATCTTAGGACCGTTTTGTGTCTTAAATCTCTGGGGAGGCAGGATGGCATCATGGCTAAATGTGTACCTCTTGGCTTCAGGGAGCTTGGACTCCAAAACTGATCTGTCACTTCCTGACTGCTTGAATTTAGGAAAGAGTGTTGCCATTGGATGTCAGGCATGAGGTATGATTTTAAATAAATGTGGACATGTTAGAGTTTTTAACTGAATGATAATAGATTTCAGCTGTTGAAGAAAATTTGAACAAATGTACGTGAAGTTTTGCTTTTTGATTGGAATAGGCAAAGGATGGGGCCTTCTAGTACTCTTGTTCTCTCCTCATGCAGGTGAAGTCCTTTGGTCCTGCCGTGTTGCTTTATTCCCCAAGGATATTGTTGGTGGCAGGAATAAATCTGGGTGACATGGTAAGTGGTAAGTGCAAACTTAGCCTTGCTTTCTACTCCTTCGGCATTACTTTTGCAAAAACTGACCTACAGAAATCTCATTTATTTCACTTTATTTTTAAAAAAATGGTATAATGACGGGGTAGTGTTTCTTCTTTTTAAAATGTTTTTATTTATATATTTTACATCATTTATCATTTTTAAACACTGTTGTTCCCCCCTGACACCCCGCACCACAGGTGTAGTCCCCATAGGATTTCCTTCACCAAGGCCCCCCATCCCCTCCCCAGCCCACGCCCCCCCCCACCTGCACCATCACCACAGTCCCCTGTGCGCCTCCCTCCCTCCCTCCCTCTGACCCTTCTCCCTCCGCCTCCCCTGCAAGATGTCTCTGGTTTATAATTGTCTGTTTTTGTCTTTTTTGTATTGTTATTATTTTTTCCCCCTGATGTCTTATTGGGTTCCCCTATATTCTTCCTATAAGTAAAGCCATCTGATATTTTTCTTTTTCCTTCTGACATACAGAAATCTCATTTAAATGGGGCTGGGAGACTGGAAGAAAGCCCTCAAGTGCTCTCACTCATTGCACGGCTGCACCCAGTGTGCCTTGCATCTCCAATGGGGTTTGCTGTCCCAGCGGAGGACAGAGGTACCTCTTCCTTGCCCAGTAATAGCTCAGTCAGTGAGGGGATGCCAAAACCCAGAAAATAAAAAGCCATACCTTCTGAAACTAACTCCTCCTCCTCCAATGGACCCTTCCTTTTCATAACCACCCCTCCCAAGTATAAAAGAACATTTTGTTCTTTGTTCTGGGGAAGTGTGTGCTTGTCTCACCATAAAACCACACTTCCCAGATTGCTTTGCATTGTTTCTGAATAAACTCTTTTTGCTGGTAAAAATAACTGGCTCTTTAATTTCTTTGAAGTAAAAACTGTCATCATGTGGTTTACATCCTTTAAATCCCATCCATCCACCTGCCCACCCACCCACCTCTCCCACTAGGTGCTAGTCATTGAAACTGATGTAAATTAGGTACAGTTACTGTTCCCAAGGAGCACTTGGGCAGGACAGCGTGGAGGTCCCGAAAGCTGGTGCTAGTGCTGTTATCACACACTTAAAGAAATTATTCTGCAAAGAACTCAGTATACCGATTGTGATTGGCATAGGAGTTTGTGGAAAGACGGTCACCAAAGGCTTCCCATATAAGTTTTCTTACATTGGAATGTAATACTATCTCAGTCTGAAGAGCTCTCTCTTTGACAATTTGTTTATTCTAACACGCAAATGAAATTTCAATGTTCCACAAATTAGATTAAGGCCATTGTTGCTGACAGGAATACATAGCACCATTTAGCTTCTCCCTGTAAGTCCAACCATCTCTGTCATCTTTAAAATATAACGAGTTCATCTATCACTGCTGATGTTTGACAACACACTAATGTCTAACCAGGCTGCAGCGTGTTTAATGCAAAGCAGACTCTGGGAAGATGTAGCTGAGGTGCGATTAACTTGGAGAATTGAAACTTTGGAGTCTTGGGGCCTCCCTGGTGAACTGGGGGTTGTCTCAGTGCTATCAAGCCATCGCCGGACACTACAGCATGAGTTCGATCCCTGGCCAGGGAGCTAACCCACATGTGACAGAGTTGGCCTCTGCTGTCTCACCCACTGCTCCGCTCAGCAGTGTATTTCAGTAGATCTGTTTGTTCTGCTTCTCACTGTCTGGTGAATCCTCTCACACCCTCCCCTGGCCCCAAAATAAAACTTTGGAGTCTCATTGTATGTGTATATGTCCACAGTGGCACGAGGGGGAACACTCGTGTTTTCACTTATTTGGATGTCTCTGAGTTAATTGTAGTTGTTGTTATGTTAGTGTGTAAGCATGCCAGAAGAGAAAAGAAAATCCTTACAAACTCTTGCTGGATTGTACCTACATATCTTTAAATTCACACTAAAAGAATGACAGTTACAGAAATCCCTTTCTACCCTCACTCTATCTTTACACTGATTTTCTAGTATTTATATTTTAAACAGTATGAAATCACCAGAAACTTCACAATGTTTATGTGAAACCAAATCATGTTTGATTGCGGCTGAATAAAATTAACCTAACAGATGTAGAGTCTGATTTCAGTTTACGGTCTACAATATTTATATTTTTGTGATTGTAATTTTTTCATAAGCTAATTTATCTTCTATATGCTATATACCAACAATGATTTCCTTCTCTTGTGACATATAATAAGAAGTAAATTTGGGTTTCTGAGGCCCGGGCAGTAAGATAGATTTTAGTCCTTTTGTAATCTGAAGAGCTGAAAGAATAAAAAGTAAGCTCAGGATTGAGCAACAACACAGTTGTAGCCAGAAAGTTCCATAGCCTTCCCCTCCCTTACTTGTCTTTTGGTGTTTTAGGGTGGATGCATGACTTGTGAATTTTCTAATCCTCACTTTTCTGGTGCGCATGGAAAGAGATAGTATGTGATATCCATCATCTATTGTCTTGTCTTTCCTGCAACTCAGGATGCTACCCATTCCATTTCTCATTTTTTATAGGGCTGAGGCAAAGATCCAAAACCACAGAGATACGTAAGAGAGAAAGAGAGCACAGTCTCCTCACACTGGAGTTTCCAGAAAGGCTAACGAGACACAGGAAGCAGCAGATCACTTCCTGTGACCTTCTACCGCATACAAGTAGCACTGATGAAAACTTCCTGATCTTTTCAGGAAGAAAAGAAAGAGAGAGTAAAGCTAGCAGCATTGCAAATTTGTTCATTCATTTATTCACTTATTCGACTAATACTTATTGGGTGTTTATAGGGCACCAAACTCCAAGGCTGGTTCTGGGAATTTGAAGGTGAGTTACCGCCCCTGTCTTCAAGGTGTTTCAGTCTAGCAGGGAGAAAGAAATATACACTAGTAATTAAAATTGCTAAGGTGATCATTAAAATTGAGAGCAGCTTTGACAGGAAGAGCACAGACGCAGAGATACAAACTCACCCTCTTATTGAGCTTCATAACCAGGAGCAAGATGCTTAATGCTTTTGTTCTTGTTTCTTCATCTTTGGGGACGGGAGGTCATCCTCTAACTTGAACTGCTTGACACATAGTGGGCATTCAGTAAATGGTAGCTTGAGGTTGTGCTAGTGAGACCCCTGGTGGGGTCACGTGAGAGTGACCTTCATTGCAACTAGCAAGGAAATGCTGTGATGGAATTTAGTTCCTCTCTCCCAACTGGTCATCGTCACTAGGTAGTGAGATTTTAAAGGCTAGGGAATGCAGCCGGCTGCTCTAAAAAACACACTGCCTTTTTTGGTGGTGTCCCAATTTCTGACACTTTAGTGTGTTCCACATGACTCACCTTTTTGCTGCTTAGCTCCTTGTTTACTTGAAGAACGCTGCACTTCCACCAGCTCCCTTCTCTTCTTGGCATCCGTGTATTTTTCCTCATGACCTTCTCTCCACTCTGATTTACTGTGTTTGAAGAGTATTCTGCTTTGAAGTTATATCATACATATGTGTGTTGACTCTAAAAAGCCAACATTTGGGCATTGTTTCTATTTGTGAACGAGAAGCTATCCGCTAATGTTTATTGAACTATTATTGTTATGTACTGCATGTTTTATCAGGAGTGCATCTCACGCTACCTGGGGATCTTGTTAAGATGTGGGTTCTGATTCATTTGATGGGGGATAACCCAAGAGCACATTTCTAACAAGCTGCTGGTGGCCCATAATGGCATTTTGAATAGCAAGGCATCGGATCATTTGAGCTTGATAAGTCTTTCCACTTTACATATGTGGAACTGCAGGTTAGAAGACTTAGGTCATTTTCTTAGTTCATGTGCTAGAAAGCAGAATTCAGACCTTAAACACAGGTCCACCTCTTGGTAGAGTGTCCATTTTCTGGGTTTTGGAAATTATGCCACCTGAAACAGAATTCAGTTTTTAGCTGTTCATTTGTGATGAAACTTCTTTTCCAATTTAATTTTTCTCCCTACAAGGCCTTGTATGACATGGTGACTCATCACCGTGTCGAACTTTGGATTTTGTTATTCTAGATGATATGTAAAGTTTAGTATGATTTATTTGCCTAAATTATATTTAGGAAACATTGTGCCATGATGTAGTCTGGATTGAACACAAGAGGAAATGGCTGGGGAAGTGTGCATATGAAGAAAGGAAATCCTTAGGTTGATTTATTGTTGAAAGCTGTGTGTTATGCCTGCCACAGGCTGGTGGAAAAGGACAGCGTCCCTGTCCTTAGCAGATCACATAAATTAAAAAAAAAAGATAATTTAATGATATTTTGGTTTATAAAATTAATATGGTTCATAATAGAAACATTTTGCACTATGGCAATGTAAAATAAAAAAAAATTATAAAATCCCATAGGCTACTTTTTCACTTTTCAAATTTTCTTTTTTTTTTTAAATGTTTATTGAAGTTAACATTGCATGATAACAGTATATAAGCTGCAGGTGTTGAACACATCTTGAAAGGGTGACCTGGGACCACATTGACACAGAACAGCAAGAGTTCAGTGGGGTAATATCTTGCATAAATAACGTAAAGACTATTTTTAGTTTGGAGGGAGTAATGAGCAGCGGGAGCAAAGAGGCCAGAGGTAGAAGTCCCCAAAAGACGGAAGAAACGCGAATGCACGGCTTCAGCCAGCGGGAGAGCTCAGGGGCACGTCCCAGCTTTCTGCAAGGGTCCCAAAGCCTAGCACGACCTGCCCAGCCCAGCTCCGAGGCTCATCGCCCTGCAAGGGGCCGGCCGTCCGGACGCATGCGCGGTGGCGCACGGGTCCGAGGGCTTTGCGCTGCCCAGTGTCTCCCGGGCGGGTCTAGTGGGGTCGCCAAAGGGCCAGGACCGCGACGCCCAGCAGTCCCAGCCCGAGAGGGGCGAGCAAAACTCTCCAAGTGCCCAACACTTGGGGCTGAAATAGGCTCCGGGTTCAGGGGTGGCTTTCTGCAGGCGTCTCCAGATCCCACACACTCTCCAGTTGCCCAAACATCCCAACGGGGAGGCACCCAAACTCCCACACCCGGGCCGTGGAATTACCTGCCCGTGGAAGAGAACTGGGGGGCTCGAACTGGTGGAAAGCGTGAGTGGGGGGCTGCGCCTAAGCCTTCCAGCGCCGCGTTCACAAGTCCCTGTGCTTCTTATTAATTCTTTTTAATTTCTCTGGAGAGTCCGGGCGCCCCAATAAATCCGTGGCTCCTCTGAGACCCTTAAACGAAAACTGTCCTCGCCCTTTCGGGGCTCCCAAGGGGAACCCCACCGTAGGACAGCGCTCAGCCACACTCAGCCGTCCCAGAGCAAATAAATCCCCTGAAGCCTGGGGGTGGGTGGGGGGTGTCAGCGCCGCCACGCGCAGGGCGCGCGGCGAGCGGGGGTGCAGGGCTCCCCATAGCCGCCCCCCGGCCCCCGCCCCGCCCCTCTCCCCCGCCCCGGCCGGCGACCCCGGACCGGGGCTGCGCGCGCTCTCCCACCCGCGCCTCTGGGGACTCCAGACGGCAGCCAGCCCGGCCCGCGCGCTGGGCATGCTCAGTGGCCGGGCGCCCCGCTCCCGAGTCGGAAGCCTGTGCGCGGCCGCCGGCGCGGAGCCGGCCCGGGCGCTCGCGGGGCGCGCGGGACTCGCTGCAGCGGCGGTGGAGCGGGGCCGAGACCCCCGCGGACCCCCGCGCGGGACCCCCGCCCCGCCCGCGCGGCGCCCGCAGCCTCGCGCGCTCCCCGGGAAGCGGCCGGCCACGGCCGGCGTCGGCGGCCCCAGCGCTGCCCGCCCCGGCCCGGCCGGGCTCCCGAGCCGTCGGGCATGGAGCCCTGGAGGCAGTGCGCGCAGTGGCTCATCCACTGCAAGGTGCTGCCCGCCAACCACCGGGTCACCTGGGACTCGGCGCAGGTGTTCGACCTGGCGCAGACCCTCCGCGATGGAGTCCTGCTCTGCCAGCTGCTCAACAACCTCCGCGCGCACTCCATCAACCTCAAGGAGATCAACCTGAGGCCGCAGATGTCCCAGGTAAGGAGGCCTCGTGCCTCCCCCTGCAGCCGGCGTCTCCCATTAATTATCTGGTTAATTTCTTTGTGTAAATGCAAACATGTAGGTGCGCTCGGGCTGGAGCCTCCCAGCCTTCTGCCTTGGGGACCACTTGGCTTTTCTTACCTTGGCTTGGCATGATTTCTCTTTCTTTTTCTTTTTCTCTTTGTGATTTCTAGCTGAATGTCAAAACCCTGCCTGCAGAGATGCTATGAGGGTTTGGAAAGGCTTTCTAGGAGGCGGGGTGGGGGGCTCCCTTAGGGTGCCCTTCACCTACTTTTGTGTGCGATGCAGAGGGCAACAAAAGGAATTTGCTCCAGCTCTTGTGTAATAACGTGGAGAGGGATGGGGGTCGGAACTGTGCCGTTAGTGTTGTTCTTTTTGCTTTGCGTTTTGTCCCCTGGTTGAAAGAGGAACCGTGACATTTACGAGGACTCTAGGAAGTGGAGGGCGTCTCTGTCCCGTTATCTCTGCAGGAATGACATTGGTCTCAGGGAGGAGAAGGGAGCAGGAAACAGCGACTGCCCCCCCCCCCAAAGCTCCCCGAGATTGTGACCAGCTGGCAAGCGAGGTGCTTGTGTTTACAGCTCTTTAAAGCCATGTGAGGAGGGAGTCCAGCAGTGACGGAAAACGAGAAGTTTCACTCGAGATTCTGCTTTCCTGCATCCGCGCTGCACTCGGGAGGTGTGCACCCTGGGCTTGCGACTGCAGCTTTTGTCTGGAGGTCCCTGATGCAGGGGTTGCCGAGAAAAGAGGCAACGCTGGAAAGCTGTGTGCCTATGACAGTCACTTCAAAAGTTGCAACTCAGTGGAGGAGTGGTTTCTCCGTCCTGTCAAAGCTTTTTTTTAATGAAAAGAAGTTAAACACGATTTAGCACATCTATTTTCTCTTTCATAATGTAAACAACCACGTTGAACTTGAAAGGGTTGGCACATTTCAGCAGGAATCCTGAAAGACAGAAGAACTTCAGATACTTCCCAACTAGAGCAGTACCTTTTATGAAGGCAGTAACTTTATTTATTTATTTATTTTAGTAACTTTATATAATTTAATATTTAAGTATTAAAAGTTAGATCACACACATGCATTTCTTCTTCTTGATGGCATTGTTTCTTCATGAGGCCTGTGCACCTCAAATTCTGCATTCCTTCCCAGTCTGCCTTCAGTCTGGACTGCTGGTTAGCAGTCCCCAAGACAGACGGTGTAAGTGGTGAGAGCCATCTGTATTTAAAAGTGAGATGTTTTGTGAGATGTTTATGCTCCTCTAATCCTGGGTGCTGGTTGCTAATTCTGTGGACCCTTTAGAGTCATCCCAACTATGGGCACCAAGGAGTTTAACGGACATTTCCATTAAGCTGGGAGTACTTTAGGGAGCTCAGGTAGTTACCCAACCCATAGACCCCCCCTCATCCCCCCTTGCCTAGAGCCTCAGGAAGCCCTGTGGGTTAGGATGCCTTGGCTCACCAGCAGGGAGTTTGGTATTGTGTGCATTTCCTGAAATTTTAGTTTCCTGGAATCCTTAGGGATTGTTCAATAAGTTATTCTCAATTATCCACTATTTTTTTTTTTTTTTGGGACAGCTGATGATCTTCCTTTTATACTCCCTAACGTTTATTTGAGTCTTAATTTTGGATGGAAATCTTTTGAAATGTGTTTTTGGTCTTTCGTTTCCTTTTAGAGTATATTACATGTAATTTAATCTTTTTGAGGATGAAGGATCATCATTATAAGCATCTTTAAAACTGAGCATGTGCAAAGCTCTAGGAACTCTATTCCCTGCTGGGGGTGCTGAATGAACACATCAGGCTTCTTGCCCTAAAGGAATTGTAACTGTGTTATCAGATAAGTTAGGTTATAATGAGATAAATAGGACAGCTGAATGACTGTTGTTCTTTTGGGTTGTTAAGTCTGTGCCACCTTGAATTTTCTGGTCCCAAATTCAGTGTAGTTTCCTCTATAATGTCTGGTGAGTGCAGACTTCTCCCAGAAGTGAACTGGTGAGAGAATATCTCAATGTGGTCATGTCTATTTTTGCTACCTTTCTGGTTTTTGACCACATTGCAGAGAGGCAAGGTTGCTGAACAGCTGAATTCTAGAGAGGTGAATTTATATAGCTTGTCATTAAATCCTTAAGTGAGGCTTATTAGGTGGTTTCATTAAACAAGTTGATATATTTAGCCTGACTATAGTACCTCACACATGCTGAGCACGTGATAGACATTCATGATTAGCACAATTACTAAAAACACTTTTTCTGCTGTTATATTTATAGTAATAGGTTACAATCAAAATTTTAAAACAACTGCAGGCCTATAGATCCCTTTGGACTGACACCTCTAAATATTTCTTTCTCTAAACTACTTGTACCTTTCTCACGAAAGTTCTTATCTTTCTCCATACTGTAGAGTAAAAAACCTCATCACTTAGTGAAACCCTGACATTATGTCCCAACAGATTTTATTCTTCTGCGTTTAGAGGTGTTATTACTAGTACTTACCATTTTTATCATGTGTAAGAGTCATTCTGTCTATTGGATTCAGTTTCTATTGAAGATATTAATTTGAAATAGATAATTTCCTTATAATACATGATCTTCTGAGCCAGGGAATAATTGGAAGCTCTCACTTCAGAGTTTTGTGACATTGGAGATTGTTATGAACAGATGTTAACAAAGAGAGTAGTTTTTTGGTAGTTTGCTTATTGCCTGTTTTTAATTCTTCTGAAAGAGGCAATAAAATGAGTAGTGACTTTTTTAAGAGTATCTCTCTAATAAGTGAGATTTCTTCATTCTTTTTGTTAACCTTCTGTTTTGTTTGCATAGAAAAACTGACCCTGCAAATAATGATTACTCAATTGTAGCTTTGTGTCTTGGGTTCTTAAAAGGTTAATTGATTATCCTTCAAAATAAAATTATAAATGGGATCCCAATCTCTTGCTTATTAACTGTTCTTCCTGGCTGTGGATGTCAGCCTTTTTTTGGTCTTATGATATTGGTTCTTCAATTAAAAAATAACTACTTAAAAAAAACCAATAGCCTTGTTTGAATTTTGTTTATAATGAATTAAAAGATAAAGAGTAATCACATTTAGTGTCACATTTAACATGTTCCTTTTATTATAAATAATAAAGTTAATAAAATTCATGGTCTGTGAAAAATCCAAGAAGTTTCATCTTTATATATATGAGACAGAGTTATTTTTCATCCAAAACAGTGTTCTTGCTGGAATGCAAAGCACACGATAAAGTCTGGAAGAGAAGATTTTACCTGTGATGAGGTACATTGTGATCATCATGGCTATGGGCTTGGAGCCAGTTTTAGTGATTGAGGTCTCCATGAAAGTCCATAGCCAATCATAGATATGTCATCAGTGAGATCTTATCTGACTATTTTGTAATTTAAATTTTTGCCTTACACTATATCTTAGGATGGGGATAACACATTCAATGAATTTACTGACCACTAAGTAGTATAGATGAATTTTAAATTGCCTTAAAATGACTTGTTTAGATTTTAAGAGTTCCTTCAATAATTATCGATTCCTACTGTGTGCCAGGCACTGTTTAAGACACTGGTTTGAAACAGTAGACAAATTAAAAAAAATCCACTTATATTTTAGTGGGGGAGATGGCCAATAAATAAATAAATAGCTATATAATATGATGTGTTATGAAGAGATTTGAACCTAAGTATGGTTGGTGCTAGGGTGAAATGTGATTTGATTTTAGAGAAAGTAGTCAGGAAGGTTTTTCTGAGGGGTTCATAATTGAGCGGAAACCTGAAGGGAGTGAGTAAATGAGGTGTGGGAATGTGGATGTTTGCAAGAATATTCCTGGCAGAAGGAACACCAGTGTGAAAGTCCTGAGGTAATTAAATTGTGGGTGTGCTAGAAGGTCTGCGCAGCTGAAGGAGAGTGAGTGTGTGGGAAAGAGCGGTAGGGATGAGGTCAGAGAGAAAACAGAGGTCAGATTTCCACCTTGAGGCAAATGGGAAGTCACATGACCCGCACTACCTTTCCAACAGGTCCCTCTGACTGGTCTGTTGAGAATGGAGTGTAAGCAGCAGGCTGTGAGCGGTTAGATTAATGTCATTGTTCAGCCAAGAGATGATGGTTTTGATTAGAGCAATAGCAGAGCAGATAGTGATAAATAGTTCATTTCTGGATATATTTTTGAAGGTAGAACCAGCAGGATTTGTTGATGGAATCAAATTAGGGGTATGAGAAAAAGAGAGGAGCCAAGAATGATCCAGGATTTTTGGTCTGAGGAATTAGAATGATGGAGTTTCCATTTACTGATAAGGAGAAGACTGGAGGAAAAATAGCTTTGGGGCTATTTCCGGGGCTAGAGGGAGGAAAAGCTGGTGCTAGTTATGTTTGAAATTCCAGTAGATATCTAGGTGGACATGCTGAGCAGGCAGTTGGAGGTGTCAGAGATGTACGTGTAAATTTTGGAGTTGTCAGGAGATAGGTGGTATTTAGAATCATAAGCCTGGACGATAAACACCTTGGGACTGGTGTAAAAGGAAAAGGCCCAAGGAGTGAGCCATGGGCCTATGTGTCAAGAATGGAGAGATGCAGGCCCCTGTCAAGGAGGAGCAGGAATGGCCAATGGATGAGAGGGAGACCAGCAGAGGGAGGTTCCAGGAAACCAAGTGGATAAGGTGTTTCTAAGAGTGATCAAACATGTCACATGCTGCTGCTGGAGCCAGCAAAACAAGGATTGAAGATAGACTATTTTATTAAGTCATGAAAAGTTTCTTAGTGACCTTGACAAAAACTGAGTTGGTGGGTGATGGGCAGCTGGTCTACCCAACCGGAGAAGAAGAATCTCAGAGGAGAGTATCTAGACAGCAAGTGTAGATATCTCCGTGGAGCTAAATTTTGCTATAAAGAGAGCAAAAAAATGCAGTGGTAACCAGTAGAGGAAAAGAGATCAAAGGTGATTTTCTTCTCTCACATTCTTTTATTTTATACTTATTCAAAGAGCTCTTTTAGTTTTAAACCAATTTGGCTCATGTGTATATGTAGAAAAATAGATATGTATGTATATGAGAAAGTATAAGTGGCATAATTTGTGTTCCTAAAACTTCCTTTACTCAGATTGCTACTCTTCTGAATAGCATTTCCATGCAGAACCTTTGATTTCCATGTTTTTTTTTTTTTTTCATGTACTATTTTCTTTTGAGCAGCAAGTATTAGGAATGGCAGCATTTCTAAAAGAATATACCACTCTTCCCCAGGATTTCCTTTCAAGGTATTAACATGCGATCGATTGGGGCTTATCGTTGTTACTTAAAAAAAAAATAGTTAAAGAGAACTTTATTTCTGCTATACATAATGGTACATTGTTTAAGAAACTATGATTATATTATTTTTAGCAGTAAGGTGTGTAATTCAAATACATGTCTACATTCCCTGCCCTCCAAACAAGGTGCTATTGTGTGAAGATTATTGGGTTATAGTGAAGGAAAGAAAAAAAAAGTTATTTTTTCAAAAAGAGTGTTGTGTCCAGTTACATTTTTAGTCTGTTCAGAATGTCATTATTTAGTCTTATCAGAAGTCAGTAACCTCTTTGCCATTTGTTAAATCATTCTCTTGGATAACCTGCCAGTATAATTTTAAATTTGACACCAATTGGGATCTTTTGATGTGAAGTAGTTAAAGTATATTAAGGCATCTTAAGTACTTATTCTGCCTGTAAACTTGATGACTTAACTAGGATTCTGTAGGAGTCAGAGCCTGGGATAAAGAATTGAAGTGCTAAGACTTTGCTGGTGAGGAACAATCTCTTGAATGCCAGGGTGAAGCAAATGAGAAAGTAGGTTTTTTTCCCCTTTCTTGAAAATGGGGAAAATTAGATCTTTTTAAAATGCAAGTAAGTTGATCCAATAAGATCATCGCTGAATTCCTAATTTTCCGATGCAAAGGACTCTTAAAAATTATTTTTCTCAGGGCATCCCTGGTGGCGCAAGGAGTTAAGTTGCAGCATTATGAAACTAGCTGCAGCCTCTGCAGTGTGAGTTTGATCCCTGGCCAGGGAGCAACCCACATGGCGCAATAGACCTCTCCTGACTAGCCCACTGCTCCCCTCAGCAGTGTACTTCGGTCAATCTGCCTGTTCTGTTCCCCACTCTGTCTCTGGTGAATCCTCTCACCTCTGACCTGTACCCCAGTTCTTGTATGCATAAATAAATAAATATTAAAAGAAAAAAAAAGAAAATTATTTTTCTCAAACCTGCTGTGGTAATTAACATTATTGACTTTCCTTTTCCTTCCCAACCTCTGCTTGACTTCCGTCATGCTACAGTCTCCTGGCTCTATAATATTTCTTAGTTTGTCTTAGTTCTTTTTTTTAATCATTTTCCCCCCCACATTTTCTATTTCTTTGTTACTTTTGCTGACTTCTTTTTACCTAAACATTCTTTGAACTTTTTAGAGTCTCCTCCTTTGAGGTCTTGTTTATATTCCCTCCCCTGTATCATTACATGACCCCGTGGTGTCACCTACTCTTTATACCTTGATCGACTAAAATCATGTTGCTCGCCTTCACCTGCCTGCTTCATGCCCCCACCTCTTTTGTCACAGTCATTTCCAAACATAGGATGTCCCTGAATTCCTGGACAGGGAGTCTGCCAACCTCCTAATAACTGGTTAATGGTTCCCTATGGACCATGGGACAAAATCCAGTCTCCTTAATAGCCATGCAAGGGTCCGTGTCTGGCCAGCCTCCATTACTCAAAGCTGTACTTCTCTCTGTGTTCTGGACTTTTTGTGACTTAGCAAATGAACCGTGCTGTTAAATGTCTCTGAGGAGATGGAAGCAAGAGGATCACATAATCAGACTTTATCACAGAAATTTCACCCACAGAGTGAAGAGTGAATTGGACGGGGCAGAACTTGGCCGGGGCAAGGATGTTGCTGATGTCCAGTCCAGGGAGCATGAGACTTGTGTCCCAGAGAGAGGGTAGGCGGGGAGGGTTGGAGAGGAATAAAATGGGTTAATGAAGGCTTGGAATGAACAAGACTTTGGGGCCACCCAGATTCAGTGAGGGTGAAAGTATCTAGGATGAGCTCAGATTTCAGACTTGAGTGAGTAGTAGGATCCAGAGGAGAGACACTTTTCAGAGAGGAAAGGAGCTGACATTCAGTCTTGGGTGTAGAGTTTGAAGCTATTAACAGTTACCATCCATATTCTCAGTTTCACTCCTGCTGCTCTCTTCCCACTGCTTTCCTTCTGGCTTATTCTGCTAATACCTAAAATCCAACAGTCTTTTGAACTCTTGGATCTACCACCTCTTCACGGCTTCATGCCTTCATTTCCTTCCTACTCAGCTTAAATACCATGGCCTTGGTATAATTACTTCCTTCGCTTCTCTTGATTTGCAATACTCATTTGGGTAAACTACAACCCTAGTTTTATTCAGCTCTCTACTTACTCCCTGCCTGCAACTCAGTTGTAGAACCTGATGGAGGAAGGCCGACAGCAAGCTGCCTGGTCTCACTTTATATTTGTGATCCCTGACCTCAAGTGGCAACGCTAGGCTACCCAGTCATTTGATTATATTTCTCGTGGAAAAGTATGTCTGGGGATTCCTGGCAGTCTTGGAGATGTTTTTAGGGGCTCTATAAGGTCATAACCTTTTTATTTTTTTAAATAACAATATTAAGCTGTTGTTTGTCTTCTTTATCTCCAATTTTCTCACAAGTGTATAGCAGAATTTTCCAAAGGCTGCATGATGCTGTTGTTATTGCTGTGATTGGCAGTGGGTTATGTGTTTGCATTTCTCATTTTAGAATTCTAATATGCTAAGTGTTGATAGATATAACCCACATAAACAAAAGCTGCTGAGGGTTCTTGATAAAGTTTTTCAGAGTATAACAGGGTCCTGAGACCAATTAGAGAACTGCCACGGTCATTTGCTTTCTAACTCTCTCAGATGACTATTTGGTACTTTTTCTTTTTGAACCTTTAACATGTCCATTTCCATTCTGTCTCCCAACTGGTGACCCTGCTTTCTCTTCCACTCAGAAAACACTCAGGAGAGAGCTTCCTCAGACTCCTGACTGCCTGCATCTATACCCATAGATGATCCTTTCTCTCCTCTTCTATGGGTGAGTGATCAGTGAATGCTGCTGGTGCACACCACGTGCTTCCCTCTCATCCCATGTTTTCTAGCCACAGCAGTTCTCTCCCAGATCTTCCCATTTCCACACACACATGCACTTAGTTCCATGACTGGATTCTGACTACATTTTCAAGGTAGAGCCGTAAAGACCTGCTGAGCACAGGATGTCCCTGAATTCCTGGGAAGATAGTCTGCCAACCTCCTAATAACTGGTTAATGGTTCCCTATGGACCATGGGATAAAATCTAATCTCTTTAATTGGCATGCAAGGGCCCATATCTGGCCCGCCTCCATTACTCAAAGCTCTACTTTTCTCTGTGTTCTGGACTTTTTGTGACTTAGCAAATGAACCGTGCTGTCAAACGTCTCTGTGGGGTGGTGTATACCCATTTCTCTTTGCCATACTGCATAGTGTGCACAAGCGAATCCTGACATTCCTGGCACTGCATTATTTTTTCTTGTCTCTCTCCCTTCCAGGCTGTGACCTGCTTGAATCTGCCACAGACTTGCTCATTCATACATCTCTCTAGAAATGGATACAAGGGATCATATATAACACACATACTTAAATAAGTTTAAATAAATTCATTGGTGGATGGAAGAAGATGAGTTTGTTTACTGCCTTTTCAAACATATTGACATAAACTTTAATAATATGTATTCAGCATTATGTCATGATAACTCAAAAACTTCTGTTCATTAAGTAGCATTAGTAATACCAGCAGATAACTTTACTACCCCAGTTACAATTGAGTCACTTTCAGAAAGTGACTGCACCTGTCTATGTTTCAGCTTTCTCATCTCTAAAATGGGCGTTGTTGACATCACAGAAGAGCTTATCCCCTAAGGTTGTTGTGAGGTTGGAATGAATGAAGTTGTCCTGTGATAGGCATATAATAAAGACTCAGTAAATGTTAACTGTGTTACTATAATTATTAGTGGTTCTACAGAAACAAACGAGGCAGCCTGCCTTTTAGCATCTTCTCTGAATTTCTTATCTAATCTCAATGCCATGAGACAGGCACTGTTATTTACCCCCCATTTGAACCTCCCCAAGACTAAGAGGAATTATTAACTTGTTCTAACAAGTAGTTCATGGTGGAGCCAACATTAGAATTACAACATTTAATATGAACTGAGTTCCCATGGTTTAAGGCTGTTGGCACCTATGAATGTGAACTGCAATGAATTTTTCTCTTATTTTCTCTTGGTCTTGCTCTCTTGTGGAATTCAAGGCCTTGGAGGAATGGTCTGATAGGCTTTGTGGCAATGGGTAACAGGGTAACAGCTCCTGGCACTAGTCAGACCCTAAGGTAAAACTTTGGTTTGTTGAATGTATCAACTTGGATGACTTTAGACATATTTATCACACTGTTTAAAGTGGGAGATAGGCCTTTGACTGGTGTATGATGGGAGAAAGAAATAAAATCTGATAGAAAAAAGTTAATGAGAGGGACAGAGAAAATGAGTGTAGCTGGCTCTTGGCTTTTTAGTACTGTGCTTTGTGACAGTGCATGGTTTGATGCCCTGCGATTGAGAGAGTCAGAAATGCCTGTATTTCCTGGAAAGCAGGAACGTGGTTGTTTTAAATAGCATCCTTTTAAATGGTTCTTTAGCTTTCATTCTTTTCGTAAGTGCACAACTATTAGCTGTTATTTGGAATATAATCATATCCCATTTTTAATTCCTGTCAGTAAAGATGCATGGTGTTAAGGCCAGTCAAAGTTGACATTCTGCTCTTCCATAGTTCTTGGGCATTCAGTGGATGCCACCATGAACAGCGGAGAAATAGCTACTTTTCATTTACATGGAAAATTATTTTAGAATTTTATTTTGTTCTGCTGTCTGAATGTGCTTTCAAAATACATGTTGCAAGAAGTGTAGTCAGCTTTTGACTCGCTTGCTTAACAGGAAGTCAGAAACGTATAGGTCTCATATGGGAGCTTTCTAGAGGGTCAATTAATATGGAATATTTAATGAAACACTTGATAGTCACCTTTCATGATTTTCAAAGTGCTTGTCTTAAAATAGATCTGTAACAGCTGGTCTGAATAAACAAGCGTCATGCTTCTGTGCCCACTAATGTCAGTCAGGAGCCTCCCCCTGAGTTTCTGGGGTAGTTTGGTTTAATGAGAAGGCTCCGGACCTGGAGTCAGCAAACCCTGGATTTAGCCTCAGCTTTGTGTCAAGCAGGCTATTGAGCAAGTACCTGCTTTTCGAATACTTATATGTACAATAATAAGCTAAATAGCAGCTAAATTTTTTGGTACATATTTAAATCCTCATTTAGGAGGCATTATGGTTTCACAAAGAACTTTGGGATAAAGCAGAAATGTTCAAATCCTAACATGCACTTAAGAATTCATTGATCCTAGGAAAGTTTTGTTAAGTCTCAGTTTCCTCAAATGGGTGAGAAATAGTAAAACTTACTTTGCGGGATTGTGGTGAGAATTAAATAATACATGTAAACGGCTTGCAGGATGGTAGCTATTCAGTAAGATTTTACTACTTTCCCCTCCCCCAGCCCCTTGATCCTTACAAGTCTAAGAGGCAGGAAGAACAAGATCTTATCACTGCTCTACAGAGAAGGAAATTGAGATGTGCACTGGCTAAAGGACTTTTCTCAAGGTCACACAGACGGGAAATGGTGAAGACTGGGGACTTGAATCCAATTGTCCTAATTCCAAATTTAGTGAAGTTTACCAATCAAGCTAGTGGATAGACGCTGAATTCATGAGGAAATGACTGGGAAAATGCTGGAAAAAGTCAGGTCTACCTTGCAAATATAAAATAACATTGTATTATTTGCACTGAGATGCACTGTATTTAAAGTAGCAACATCTAAATTTTTTTTTAAAGATTTATTTATTTATGCATACAAGAACTGGGGTACAGACCAGAGGTGTGGGGGGGTGAGAGGATTCACCAGAGACAGAGTGGGGAACAGAACAGGCAGATTGACCGAAGTACACAGCTGAGGGGAGCAGCGGGAAGTCTGCTGCACGATGTGGGTAACTCCTTGGCCGGCTGGGGATTGAACCCGTGCTGCAAGTGGCTGCGGACAGCTTCATAGGCTGTGTCTTAACCCCTTGCACCACCAGGGAGGCCCAGCAACATCTAAATTAATGAGACCTTTTCAGTTATTTTAGTCTGATGATCTAGTTCAAGGATTACTTGCTGCTTTGGTAATTTCACAGCTCGTTTGCTTTCTGTTTAGTTCTATTTTCATGGGAATTTGCACATGAATTGATTAATTAAGTCATCAATTTGCCTCCTAAATATTAGATTTTATAGCAGATGCAGAGTTTCCAAATGTGAACAAAACTTGTCCTCTGACTGTTGCTTTTAGTCTTTGTAACATGGGTATTACCTAGCTCATGCCCTCAGGAAACAGGGCATGGGAATGGAGCCATCAACTTAGGGTGAATGGGCAAATGATTGGTCAATGGATAGTTCCTTTTTGACGAATTGTTAATTTTGCTGATGTGCAGGGTATGAAACTAGCATCATAAAAGGATTGTGTGAGTGTGTGGCTCAGGGTACTTCTCTCTTTTCCATACTCGTTTTTCTAGTACCTCCTTGTGCAGGGCACTGAAGGCAGAGAGATGAATCATAGGAAGTTTTTGCTTTTGGGGCACTGGGAGAAAGCAGATTTGACCTTCACATCGAGATTTTATAAGTATGTAGGAAGGAGGTAAGTTATTGTATGCTATAAGGCAGGTGCAAAGTGCTGCCACTGGGTGAGAGACATAAGACCAGGAAGAGGCCAGAGATGTGAGTGGTTACTCAAGAGGAGGAAGGTTGGTTTGGCAGAGAGAATGGTGGGGAGAAAGTGTGTGAGATAAAGAATGTGCAAAGACATTCAGACCTCAGCGATGTCTTCAAGAAGACAGTTATTCTGAGCAATGATGAAATATCCTTAATAACATTAATGCTGGAATATGGTTGTACTGCATTTGCATTTGGCAATGAAAATGTTGAATTATGTATCATTGATGTGTGGCCTTTTCTCCTGAGTACCTTGAGAGTTGAAGGAACAAAGACTATAAAGTGAGAGCAAACTGCTTAGTGGTACCTAAGGTAGAGCATGGAAGGGTAGAGGCCTGTTCATTCTTCTCCCCTCTGCACTGACTTGTCACATTTTATTCCCTTGCACCTACTGAACTATTCATCATCCTCCCTTTTCAGAAAGCTTTTTAAAAAAAGATTTATTTTTATTTATTTATGCATACAAGAACTGGGGTGTAGGCCAGAGGTGCGGGGGGTGAGAGGATCCACCAGAGACAGAGTGGGGGAACATAATAGGCAGATATACTGAAATACACTCCTGAAGGGAGCAGTGGGTGATACAGGAGAGGTCTGCTGGGCCATGTGGGTCAGCTTCTTGGCCGGGGATTGAACTCAGGCTGTAGAGGTGATAGCTTTGAGACTTAACTCCTATGCCACCAGGGAGGCCCCCCCCTTTTTGATATCAAAAGTATCTTTTGCAGCAGAGGGAAGAGCACAAGGGACTGTGGTGATGGTTCACAGGTGCTATGATGGTGGCCGAACTAACTTTGGGATCCACACCTGGGGGAGAAACTAAATACTGTACAAAAATGAAAAATGATGTAAGAAAACTAAAAAAAAAAAAATATCTTTTGCTCCGTGCCTGATTGATATTTCTTCCTTCCCTAGTTAATTTTTTTTTCTGGCTGCATACCTTTAAGTCCTATCTGAACCCATGATCAGCCTTTTCATTTTTACCTAAATCCCCTTTACCTTCTGTGATGTTAGATGGGCAGTCACCCAGCAGCGCCGGACCTTCTTCTGCACAGGCTTCCTGCTCTTACAGATGAGCCTCTGAGAGCTCTTGAAGCCAGCAGCCAGGTGTGCCAGCTCACCAGCCTACTTGTACAGTCCAGCTTCTCTGCTGCAGCTTGCCATTGCTTTCATTTGCCTTTTTGTAATGCTCCATATCACCCTCTTCTCTTCCTCTCATGTTCTCAGTCATACTCTAACCCTCTAAATTCCAGATACCCTGAGTGCCCAACTTTCCCTTAGTCCCTGCAAGTTCACCTGGTCCTTATCATTACCGCCTAGTCTTCCTGAGTCTTGATTTGTCCTCAGCCTGTCCCATAAAGTGACCATTATTGTAGCATAGATGTACCAGTTGCTCTAAACCTTATAAGTTTCATTCGTATGCACTTTTTTTTTGTCTTTTTTTGGGGTGTGTCACCTATTTCAGTTCTTAGCAGTGCAGAGACTGCC
Source organism: Talpa occidentalis (assembly GCF_014898055.3). Taxonomy (NCBI): domain Eukaryota; kingdom Metazoa; phylum Chordata; class Mammalia; order Eulipotyphla; family Talpidae; genus Talpa; species Talpa occidentalis. The sequence goes on along the minus strand of NW_023605305.1, from coordinate 105,410,763 downwards.
TGTCCCTGCTGGCAACCAGCTCACAGCATCTGCTTATTTGTGCAAGTCTTTTTAAAAAAGCAATGTTATTCAGTGAGTGTAACTTTCACTTAATCATATTTGCAATGCCAGACAGGGAAAGTGGATCTGGGATAATTTTGTCACTTCTTGATACTCCAAAATGTAGATTTGGCAGAAGATTATTAGATTCCCTAGCATTTGACTTTCACATATGGGAACATTTGTTGGCTAGAGGAAATTAGTAAGCTTAGGCCACAGTCAGCCAAGAAATAAGAATGTAGTCAGCAACACAAGAAATGCTTGAGTTCAGATTGTTTGTGATGATGGAGGGCTTGTCCATAGACTGTACTGGGGACTCAGCAGAATGTTCATCTTTAATGAGGGGGAAGCAGGAATTGAGTTCTGTAAAGCTCAGAATAAGTAGACAGACTCTTATTTACAACAGTGCTGCTTATACAATGGTGCAAAAGCAGTAGGCTTTCAGGAGAAACTGTGCTTTGAATTTTGGAATTTGATCTTTTCCTGGGCTGGTGATAATGAGGTCCGTTTCTCTCTGGTGGTGCTGGGCAGTGACGGCAGCTCCCAGGCAACTACCTGGTCACAAGGGTAAACAACCGATACTGTATAGACCAGGATGCAGAAAACAGTATTCAAAAAATTCCATGAGACATTCAGCACTTGTCTATAAGATAAATTTTCATAGATTATTTTGCCCAACTGTAGACTGATACAAGTATTCTGAGCATGGCTAAGGTAGGCTAGGCCAAGCTAGGTTCAATAGGCTGGGTGTATAAAATGCATTTTCAATTCACAGTATTTTTAGTTCATGGTAGATTTATTGGGACATAACCCCATTCAGGGTAAGATCACTACTTACCTCAAAGATTTGGGTGCTTGCAGAGACACTGTTTTAAGGAGACCATGTGACTTAATTGCTGTTAACATTGCTTTCGTCCCTGTAGTTTCTATATTTGTTTTCCTGTAGTTTGTAAAACATGAATGTGGACTCTTGAGAGCATTTAGTGGGTGGGTCTGATTGCTTGAATCTTTATTGAATTTTCAGTCTTTTTGCATATATAATTCTATTTAATGAACTTGGTTAAAAGTAATGAGAAATTTGTTGAAGCATCTAATTTTCTTCCTTCCACATTGAATAAATGATATACCAGTTTCAGTGATGCATATAAATTAGTTTCTCATCTGTCTAGTTAGCACTAAGTTGTTTAGCAACTACCTAAAGTCCGCCTCAGTTTCATATAAGATTTTCTAAGTGAATAAATGCATTAACAATGACAATTTGAAAAGCCCTTACCTTTCTATGGAATAGCAGAAAATAGATATTTTAAATTCCATGTGAATGCAATAAGCTAAACTTCATTTATGATAACCCTTAAGGAGTTCCTGTGGACAGACTTCGAGGCTCAGGGCTTTCAGTTTTCACATTATACTGATAAACTTGTGAGGGAGCATTATGCAGTAGAAAGCATTTGTACCTTTGACACAGCAGCCTGCTTCTGAATCCTAGCACTGCTACTTACAATCTTGGCACCTTAACCACTGATCTTGGTTTCTTTTTTTTTTTTTTTTTAAGATTTATTTATTTATGCATACAAGAACTGGAGTAAAGGCTAGAGGTGTGGGGAGTTGGGGGCAGGGGTGAGAGGATTCACCAGAGACAGAGTGGGGAACAGAACAGGCAGACTGACTGAAATAAACTGCTGAGGGGAGCAGCGGGCGAGTCAGGAGAGGTCTGCTGTGCCATGTGGGTTGCTCCCTGTCTGGCCGGGGATCGAACTTGTGCTGCAGAGGTTGTGGATAACTTCACAGTGTTGTGCTTAACCCCTTGCACCACCAGGGAGGCCCTGATCTTGGTTTCCATATGCATAAAATGGAGACAATACCTATTTGTAGAGTTATAATGAAGAAATTAATTGAAGTAAGGCACATTCACTATTTGGCACTTAAAAAGGACTCAATAAATGTAGTTCCATTCACTTGCATGAAACCTATCTTTTTCCTTTTTTTTTTTTTTAAGTCCTTATAGATTAAAGGTTGAAAGTTAAAATTAGAGCAGGACAGCTGAAAGTTAAGTTGGCAGTAGTAAAAACTATGAATCATGAATTCAAGAACTCGGGAACCATATTAATCTTGGACTATGGAGAGTGCAACCAGGCAAATTCGCATAGTGCATGAGACTCTGGGGAAGGATGGTCCTGGTGATGGACCATTACGGGGTTTAGTGTTCAAAGAATTGCACTGTTTTGGATCTGAAAAGATCCTTAGAGATAATTTGGGCTTAGCCCCTTGGCTTTAAAAATGAATGATATAAGTCTCCTTATATGTGCAGTGATTTGCCCAAGTGTACTTGGTTTTGTGTTACAGCACATTACTTTTCTCATAATAATACTGAGTGAAGTTTAAACCATGTTAATCTTTTTAACAAACTATTTAAGAAAGATAGGAAAGTTTTGAGGCCAGGATTTCTTATGTGAAGTACTTATTATGAAGACCTTATTTTCTTTTGTCCCAAATATCCATCTGAGATAATAATATAAGGAAATCAGTGGGGATGGGGAGATAGTATCTTAGACTTTAAAGCTCAAAATGCCCTTGGAAAATTGACAAAATATTGAAAATAATTAAATAATGAAAATTGTGAAATCAAAGATCTGATGCTTAAAGAAGTAAATCCTCAGCTTTCCAAAAACTAAACTATCACAGAGTCACAAAGTTCCTAGGAGAGCTGAGGTTTTGCTATTTTAAGTCAGATAACACTGCACGTGCCAAATTCCTGAGAATACAGACAATCAATTATGGTGACACCAACACATGTTATTTCTCCTAGATTGTGAGTTCAGTGAAATCAAAGACCACTTTTTTTTTTTCAGCTTTATGTTTTTAGCTCAGTACCTGCTACAAAGTGAGTACTCCAGTGAATACCGGTTGAGTGTCTAGTTAGTGAATCCCCAACATTAACCTAATATTGGTGGGTCAAGAATGCCAAATTTTATTGTGTTTTAATCACAGGATACAAAAATATTCTGAAAACACATTCCCATTGTTTTGCAATGGGAACAGCATAGCGTATTGAAAGCCTATGGACTTTAGCATTAGACAAGTCTGGGTTCAAATTATATTCCACTAATTGAGTGACTGTGGGAAAATCCCTTAATCTCTGCATCTTCATTTTCTTGTTTGCGAAATAGAGATAATTCTTGTAGAGTATTGTGAAGAGCAAGCAAATTTAGATGGGAAAAATATCTTGCACAACACTGTGGACGTAGCGGGCAATTCGTGCTATTGTGACTTCCTTTCCTTTTTCTCACCCATTAGTTAATCTTCTCATGATATAGGCCTTTTCCCACAGTTCTTCTGCAGTGATAACATTTTGTTAGTCTATGACAAAATTTCCTTTTCTGTTGTATTCTTGCTGCAGGTGTCTTAATGGAATCAAAGTCTGGACATACTGTGGTTTTAAAATGATCTAATTTTAGCTAGGACATGGAAACAACCTAAGTGTTCACTGATAGAGGATTGGACTAGGCAGAGGTGGTATATTCACATGATGGAATTATATTTAACCATAAGGAAAGACAAAATGTTGCCATTTCCAGAAAAATGAGAGGTGTTCAAGGGAGTTATGTATAGGAAACCGAGTCTAAATGACAAATATCGGACATTTACACAGCAGGTGATTTGACAAAGCACAATATTTATAAAAGCTAGTGGACACTAATAAATAGAGACCTCTGAGGATAAAGAGAGGGAGAGGGAGAAAATGTCAAGTGGGGATTTAAAGGATCAAGGTGGAAAAAAATTATTTATAAAATAAAATGATTTAATTCACAAAGTTTTATCTGTTTGTTGGTGATTTCATATGTGACAGCTATGATATAACAAAAGAGAAAATACTTGGAACTGGAGATCTGCATTCAAATTTTGGTTCTATCACCTATTAGCTTTGTGGTCTCTGAGGCTCTGTTGGCTTGATTTATCTGAATCTTCACTTTCTCTGTGACAAGGGGGGCGCAATATACATTGAAAAGAACATGGACTTTAGAGGTCAAGTTTGGCATGTGCTGTGTCAGTGGTATGATCTAGGACAGGATCCTCCACCTCTCTGTACCTTCAGCTACTTCCTGAGAACAACGTTGTTTATGCTGGGGATTGCTGTGAGGACTGGAGGAGATAATGTATGACAGGTTCCCACCCCAGAGCTTTGTATGTTGTGAGCTCTTAATCAGAGAATGGCAGTGACAGTCCTTCTGCTAAATACAATTATGGTCATATGAATGTCTGTTTCCATAGATAGTTGAGAGATTCAGTAAGGGAACATAATTCTTTTCTTTTCTTAAATAAATTCAGTTGCATTTATTTATTTAAATATTTATTTTTTATTTATATAATAGCTGGGGTACAGGCCAGAGGGGCAGGAGGGTGAGAGGATTTACCAGAGACAGAGCGGGCAGCAGAATAGGCAGGCGGGCCAAAAGCACTGCTGAGGGGAGCAGCGGGCGCGACAGGAGAGGTCTGCTGTGCCATGTGGGACTCTCCCTGGCTGGCCAGGAATTGAACCCACGCTGCAGAGGCTGCAGAAAGCTTCACAGCGCTGCGTTCAACCTGCTGTGCCATGGAAGAGGCCCAGGGAACATAATTCTTACACCTAGGAATTTTAGAAACGACTTGAGTGATTTTCTCAGGATCATGCAGGAAGTGATAATGGAGTAGTATATAGCTCTGAAAATAACAACAGTCCACCTCCTTCATATGTAACCAGTATCTAGAATGATTTACAGTTTTTCTGTTTCATAGATAACATGATTATAAATCTTATTGTACAGATTATTTCCTTGAGGTTTATTTTTCAAAGTGAATTTTCTAGGTCTTCTTGCAGTTCTTATTAACATACCGCCAGATAGTTTGCAGAGAAATATTTCTATCTCACAAAAAGAGAGCCAAATTTCTGAAGTCTTAATTAAAAAAGGTCTTTGGATTCATTTAGATTTGATTCATATCTCAGCCACTTCTTTGTTGGATGACTTTGAGAAAATGATTTAACTTCACTAAATCTGCTTTCTCAGGTACTTACTGGTGTAGGTTTAGTGCTCAACCTTCCTTGTTTGTCTTGACTCCATCTGTGCTCCTCCTTCATCATCTTTTTCTTGGGCCACTGCATCATAATTGGTCTCCCCATGAATATTCTCCCTTACACTAGTGCATTCTCCCAACTGCATTTTCGATAATCTTCGAAACAAAAAGAGCCCACCGAGATATAATCCTGTGAGATCTTTTGGGCTCTTAGAATGCTCTCCTCTGCTCTGAGGGTAAAGTGCAAAATCCTGAATAAAGCCATTTGACCTGACCCTGCGGTCCTCTCCAACCTCAGCTTCCGTCTCTTGCACTTTATACTGCAGTCACATTGGGTATTTTTCTCTTCTCCCAAATTGTCATCCTCTCCTTTTCTCTAGACTTGTAACTTGCCATTTTGTCTTGATTCTTGATTTTTAAATTCCCCTTTAAACAGCTCATCATTCTGAAAATATTTATTTCAAGACTGATTTTCCTGCTAGACCTAATCCTTATGATGGTAGGACATGTTTAGATTTTTTTTTAAAGATTTATTTATTTATGCATACAAAAACTGGGGTACAGGCCAGAGGTGTGGGGGGTGAGAGGATTCACCAGAGACAGAGTGGGAAACAGTACAGGCAGATTGACCGAAGTACACTGCCAAGGGGAATAGCAGCGGGTGAGTTAGGAGAGGTCTGCTGTGCCATGTGGGTAGCTATCTGGTGGGCTGGGGGTTCAAACTCATGCTGCAGGGGCTGTGGACAGCTTCACAGGTTGTGTCTTAACCCCTTGCGCCACCAAGGAGGCCCATGTTTAGATTTTATTTATCCCTGAATTTTTGTGGCACAGCAAAATGACCAGCACATATTGCTCAATAAATCTTTAGGGATGTATAAATAACTAAATGCAAAAGAACTATTTTTATGATTATAGAGAGAAGAATTTTATGTACAATTTGTTAAAAACCTTTATGATTTCAAATTGCTCTGTGAAACTAAGTATCTGAGTGTTTTTCCAAGGACCTTTTAAAGATTCAAATGTATCTTGTAATTAAGACTTGCCTACATTTTTCTTATATAATCCTTCTTGTTATTGAGGACAAGTCTGAAGAGAAAAGGCAAATATGTGGAGCAACTGTAGCTTAGCTCAATCTTCCATCTTAGTCAACACTCTTCATCCAAGACCTATAATAATATTTCCTGGACCATCCAGGAGGCCAGGCAGAGAATCGTCCTGAGCCAAGTAACAGGACGTCTAATGATGAAGATGAGCATTCCTAAGAGATTAGATGATTCCCTGTATGTTTCCTTGTACTTGAGACTTCCAACTGTTTTGTTTGCACTTCTCAGAAGTACAAGCTGTTTTATATTACACTGGTAAGTCCCAAAAGTTCAAAACTGCTTTTTGTTCTTTCAGAAGTAGTTTATTCTTTCACTCACCCATCCATTCAATAAATACTATTGAACTAATGCCATGTTCAAAGCTCTGATAGGCGTTGGAAAGAGAATGAAAAACTTAGGTTATAAGAGAGGCATGTTTTGGAGAATAAACACCCCCCTTCCATATTTTATGTTTCCTTGTGAACATATTACAGTAATATCCTGGCATATGTGACCTGCCTTCTTCTGGGTCTGCTCTTTGAGACTTCCTTACTTGCAAAGAGGGTGGTTGTTTTCTGCTCTATGTTCATTCATAGGGTACTAAGCAGAGCAGCTTTTGTCTTCAAGGGGTGGAGGGGCTACATGTTTTCTTGGCATGAGAGGGGACTGAGAGGTGAGCCTGTATCCCTAAGCCACATTTTCCAGCATATCACTAGCTTTTATGAATAAAAGAATCCCATTTCCTATATCCGTTGCTGATTTCTTTATCTATTGCTCATTAGATTTCTTACTCAGTAGCAAAGAGGGTATTTATTACTTCCACCTTGGGGGACTGAAGCTTATGGTAGCATAACCCACAGGCAAGTGTAGACAACACTGGTTACGACTAACCAGGCTCAGCTGTTTGTGATGGGTCTCTTAGAATGTGGTTGTAGCAAAGGCAGGATGCAGCGATCCTGGCTGGGCTCTGTGGGTGACCTGGGTCGCTTATGCTTTGTGTTTTGAGGGTTTGGCTTGGACTCATATTGCAGGTGAGACTGAGGAAGGGGTTAGATCTTTTTAGTCATTTGGTGTGGAATAGCATTTGCTGCTTTTACTGTGATTCTGTCCCAGTAACTTGAAGCTGCAAAAGCGAAAACATTTCAAGTGTGCTGTTGCCTGGGGTTCTTCCTTTAAATTGTGAGAATGAGGCCAAGATAGGAAGTGATGAATTGATTTCACCATGTTTGGCTAATTTCATTGCAGGCCAAAGGAAGGCCCTGAAGGGACTAATCTCATGTAATTTTGTAGTTTAAGACCTTAATAGACCACACATCTGACCTTGTACAGACTGAGAAAGCACCCTCTATGCAGATGAGCAGATCTCAAAGACCAGACCTCGAAGGAACTGGGTTACTACTGAGGGGACAGAAGCATCTCACTGATACTAAACAGAGGTTCCTCTACACTGAAACATGACTTACGTTTGCTTTGGCTTTGTTAATTATATAAGTTCTGCCCAGTAGATCATAGAACTGTAGCTTCACCTCTAGAAGAGTTATAGATTTTTTTTAAAGAGCAAGTAAAAATTATGGGGAGGGACCTTGCTTAGTCAAATGTCAGTGAAATTATCGTAAGCCCAAATGATAAGGTGACTATAAAGGCCTGTGTCTGACACACTCAGATTCTAGAGATCAGGTTTTCTTAGGAAATCAAGGAGGAACTAGAGTGGTTTGAAAATACACTTTGGTCTTAGCAGAAAAGGAGCAGCAGTGTACGGAAGAGACTAATTAAGCACGGGGGAAAAAGTCACATCTTCTGAGATATACAAAAGGAAAAATGAGATCTCCAGCCAGGATAGACAGTTATTAAAAAGAAAGGCGATTCATTGTCTAACAGTCCTAGATAGCAAGGGCAATGGCCTATAGAAATGCTGTAAAAAAAAGAGAGGGACAAGGTGTAAAAGATTTTCACAAGGATTCAGAAAATGTTGCAAAGTTCCCCTTTAAAGATTTGTTTCCAGTTTACAGTAAGAACAAATGGAAACTTGATTAGCATATTTCAGGACCCAGTAGTTTTGCATTTTGTTCATTGTGTAGTGATTGTTGCCAGCAGAGGTTGAAATGCTCTGCCCTTTCTCTGTGGAGCCTGTCTCTGTGGTTTACATGTGCACGGAGGGGCCATCTTCTATGTATAAAGCTTTCTTCTGTTTATCTTGCCTTGGGATCATTGTTTCCGGGCTGTCATTTTTTTTACTCCTCCCCCAGCCTGTTCATAATTAGGGGTCCAGAATGATTACAGCTCAGAGTCTCCCCTGCCTGGCTTGCTGTGTTAGGGCTGGGGTTAGGTCTATGCCAGACATGCCAAGAAGATTGAATTCAGACTCCTGTGTGATTATGCCCTTTGTGATGTTGAAGAGCCAGGAGGTGAAGCCAAATGATTGTATTTTTTAGCCTCATTTTTTGAAGTCAGGGCTGCTTGGCTGCTGACCTGAGGACTGGGCTATCTTCACCTTTTAATGGGAAAATGCATTCTAAATACTAAAGACTAGAAATCTTAAGAGACTACATAAAATGTCTTTTTCTTTTTTGTTAAACTGAAGCCTAGCCATATCTATATAGTTAACATAATGCCTACATCTTATTAGTGATTGGGACTAAAAGCCTTAATTGGAATCTTTTAGCATGTTATGAATTGTTGGATATGCTTCTGTTATGAACTTGGAGAGCTTCTGGTTATAAAGCTTCCAAGCAGGATAGTTCTGTTTCTATCCATCTACTTACCTGCCTACCTATCATCTGAGGTTGGGAGGTAAACAGCTAATAACCAGTTATAGGTGTTCCTTATTCATTTTATATTTGACATTGTTAAATGTGTTGTATTTAGGGCCTCCCTGGTGGCGCAGCGGTTGAGCTCTGGGTTGCGAAGCTGTCCGCAGCCTCTGCAGCGCGGGTTCGATCCCCGGCTGCTCCCTGGCCACCAGAGGAGGGTCCTGCATGGCGCGCAGACGCTCCTGCCGCCCGCTGCTCCCCTCAGCAGTGTACTTCGGTCCTTCTGCCTGCTCTGCTCCCCACTCTGGCTCTGGTGAATTCTCTCACCCTGCTGCGCTTCTCACTGTACCCAGTGCTTGTATAAATAAATAAATAAAAATTTTTAAAAAATGCGTATAAACTTATTAAAAAATGTGTTGTATTTAACACAAATAGTAGAGGACAGAGGATACCAATAGTGTATATTTAAGAACTGCATGGTCCTTATCCTCCAGAAGTCAGTCCAGAGAGAAGAAAAATGACATATTGGTATTTCTGAGGCAGAGATGCCTTTGAGGCAGCTGATGTTTAAGCTGCTGCAGCCGCTAGCCACACTCATTGTGTAAAGGCTGGAGTGAAGTTCTCCACTCAGCATGGAAGGAACCAATTAGTCATTCATTGGTTCCAACGCTGCCTCTGTAACACCTCAACAGTGGTGGTGTTTTGGTAAATAATCACTTTTGTGACATCGTTTCTGAATCTTCAAAAACTGTGATTTTTGTGGGTTGTATTTGCATTATTTATTAAAAGAGTTAGCGGGTGAAGGATGAGCTTTTCTCAGTTGTGTATAGACTGTCTCCCTTGCTAGGGTAAGGGAAGGTGTGGCCATCTGAGCCGTCACTGTGGTTCTTCTGTTTCACAGTCTTTGGAAATCTGATTGGCAGCATTGAGGAGGAGGTAAAACCAATGCATTCTCAGCTGCCCCTTCCTTTTAACGAAGTCCCAGGATCAGATGGGGAGCTAGTGAACTGAGATGCAGGTGTATCTTTTCTGTGGTTGGGGATGGGGTGCAAATTAATAAATTCCCACCTGGAAAGGAAGTGCTGAGAAGACTGCTTTTGAGGTGGCCTGTTCTCTTAATGATTGACTTGGCATCCTTTGCAGTCCTTGGCTTGGTCTCTTGCAGCTTTCTTCTCCGACTTGAAATTCAGGCTTAGTGCAATAAGCCACAGTTGCGGCTACTCCAGGAGGTGAGCTCTGACTCATTCATGACTCACCTGGCCAACTCTGGTTTCCTTACAGTCAAGTTAGCAAATGAATGAAAAGATCCAATGCACAAGTTGCAAAGTAAAGCTAATGAAACCAGGGGAGTGATTTGCTTGGAGTGTCGCTGCTGTTTCTGTAGATTGCCCTACTTTTGAAAATTCTGTAGGAAAATTTTCTGATGTTGGAATTTAGATCTTTTGTTCATAACGTAAAAGCAGACTAGGACTCTGATCTACCTTTTTGGTTCTAATCTAATTCTGTTTCAAATTTTAATCCCATGCACAAGTAATACACACATTTTATAGAACATTTTTACTAATTAAATGGAGTTTCCTTAAATTCAATTCGTAGAGGTTTTCTAGTACTATTGAAAGTGTTGTAAGTTGCATTAAGGCTTTAGTTGATTATTCAAGTTATTTTAAGATTTTCAAGTTTTTTTTTTATTATCAGTCTGCTTTCTGCATATTGATATTTTATCTACTGCATATTGCATATCTTATCTACCAATTTACATTTTAAAATTATTCCTCATCCTAGTAATTTAAATTTTGTCCTCATTAATTTCCCCCTCCCTAATCATAGAATTACATAAGGTTTTTCATTTCCTTGTTACTATGTTCAAAATTTAACATAGTTGATAGCCTTGTTCAATGGTCACTCCTTATCAGATGCCTCTACTGCATGAGTCCCTAGCATCCCTTCTTTGTCATATGACTACCACACACCAGTCCTCTGTCTCTGCATAGCTGGGCTGTCAACTTCTTCAGGGCACAGATGGTTTCTTTATTCATTTCCAAGTGAATGAAGGAATGAAGTGTTTGTTCTCCTTATTCTGATGAGGAAACACCCTCCTAAGATCCATGACTAAGGACCAGCCTTGTGTATTTGTCAAACACTTGTTTTTCTTTTTCCTCAACCCACTACTTCTCTGTCCCTAGGAAAGAAGAGACTCTCTAGTTTTTGCACAGTATATGGGGCTGCTCCTCTTAACTCTTGTAGAATTACAATTTTATCTCTTATAAACCTTATCACTCTGCCTTTGAGTTGCTGGCTTGAAATATACATGCTTGTTTTTCTAGGAGTTTTATCTCAGAAGGAGCTTAGTGTTTGTTGACATGAATGGAACCAGATAGTGTTTCAATTGCTTTGAAATGAATGAATGACTGGGAAGCAACTATTTTGCTTTGGGAGGGGATGTAAGAAAATGGAATTGTGCAAATGTTGCTGTTCCAGGAGAAAACCTTAGAGATTTAACTTGGAAGTAGAATGCTACTGATGTTCTCATTGACAAATTGGCTGATACAAAGATTTTTCAACCATAACCTGACTTCATCAGTTGACTTCATCCATGAGAGGTGAATATATTTAGTGGGGAAAAGTGGTAGAGGAAGTTTAGAGACTGTTATTAGTAGTGTGTGATGGACTCCTAGACAAACTAAGTGCCCTGGAAAGTCTGGTCTTCTTGTATTCTATTCACAGCTATAGATATCCTTGTTCAAGTTTTTTTTTTTTTTTTAATTTCTTTCCCAATTATCTGAATTAATTCTGAAATTAATTCAGAAATTTTCTCTCTATGATCATTGAAAATGCTAATACAGGCTAAAACTAGAATTTAAGTGGTTAAGTTTTCATTATAACTAATTTTGGGGACTCAGTTTCATTCCGGAGACTTTTTTGATATATGTGATTAGTACAGTTTTTAACATGCATATTTTTGACTTTTTGGTTAGAACTACTTTTGTTAAGAGTTGTACTTCCTAGGGACATCTTTGCTTAAAATAATTACAAATTCTTAAGTAATTGTTACTATGATTCATCTTAGCTAAATGGCTTAGTAAAATAATTCCACATATGAAAGATATACACAGTATCTATTTAGTTCTGTTTATCTTCACAGAGGGAGAGAATTGTAAAATATTTTGTTCTGTTCTAAGGGTTTTGGTTCAGATCCTCATTTCTCAGGATTCTTTCTTAACAACTAAAGAATTTATGATTCTAAACTAAATAGAGGTAAATCTGTTTCTTATCCTAGAGATCACATCTAGCAAAGTCTAGGTGTTTGCAAGATTTTCACAGGGTAACTTCAATGAATTTGTTCTTACTAATTTTAAAGGCTATGAATATTTTAAAAATAAACCATAGAGTTCTTATAGTCCTGAGGTGAACGTATAAGGCCCTTTTGAATTTTTCTTAAGCAAATACAAGTTTCTCGGATTGGAATTAAGTAATAAAACCTTTTAATATGGCCATAAAGGTAACATGAAAAGCCACTTTATATTTGCTGTTCAAACAAGGCAGCCCTGAGACCAGAGCAGTCTCTCATATTCAGTGTGATCACTGCTGTGAGCCAGGCTTCTGGTAAGGGTCAAAGAAGAAAATGTAACATGTTCCTTTCTCCAAGCCTGGAGGGAACTTTGCTCCACCTCTGGATGGTAGGCTTTATATCTTCCCACATTTTTCAGGTCATACTTTTCAAATTTGATGTTTCAATTTCAATTTAAAGCATTTATAAATGCAACAGCAGGAAATGGCTAGATGAACTTCAGCCATGATCTCTCTCTTAGTAACATCTAGAAGTGAGCTAATTAATGTGAACCAACTCTGAGGACATGTGTATCTAAAATTTGAGATAAGCAGATTTTAAAGAATGCTAAATTCAAGATACCCTATGCTGATGAAGTTAGAGGTGTACTAACTAGTTTTTGGAGAAGGATTATCTTTTAAGATGAAAACCACCACCACACCACCAACAAATTGAAAAACTTTTAAAGCTCTGTAAAATATGAGTATTGTAAATGAACAAAAAAGATAACGAAATACGCCCCCATGAGACAAAAAGTTAACATTATTTTCATTTAAGTCTCAAAATATTAAGATGCTTTTAATATACATTCACATGCATTTCATATATTTTCTTATATGCCCTTTACACAGTCATATTTTATTATGGGGGTGTGTTTCTCATCATTGGCATATGTATTAGTAACAAATTATCACTGACTTTGTGACTTTAAGCAACCCAAATTTATTACCCTACAGTTCTAGAGACTGGAAGTCTGAAATCACTTTTATTGGGCTAAAGACATGCTGTCATCAGGGCTAGTTACTTCCAGAGGTTCCCAGGTCTGAATTTCCCTGCCTTTTACACATTTTAGTGACTGTGCCTGTATTTGCTTAGCGGCCCTTCCTCCATCTTCAGACGAGATTGGGCACGTTCAGGGTGGTATGGCCGTAGACCCTTCCTCCATCTTCAAAGCTCATAATCTCTGCTTCCATCATTACATCGCCCTCTTCTCTTCAGAGTAGCCAAATATCACTCTGCCTCCCTTTTATCGGGACCCTTGTCATTGCATTGGGACCCACGGAGATAATGCAGGACAATCTCTCCATCTCAAAACCCCTAATTTAACCACATCTGCAGAGTTCCTTTAACACATTCACAGATTCCAGGGATTTGGACATGGGTGTCTTTGGAGGTCATTATTTAGCCTGTCATAGAGCTCTTTACAAGGACTCCCTGCCTGGTCTCTTTGGAGCTGGGTTTCCTAAATTATACTTCATAGTTGCATTTAGCACTATACTTTTCATTTAAGATTTTTTCCCCCTTGGGACTTTGTTGAAATTAGTAATTGCATCCCCGAAGAACAACTGGTTGTAGTGTCTTGGCTCAGTTGTCAAGCAGGTTCTGTGTTTGAGAAGAATATGCTTTTGTGCCACTTTCTAGAGCTTTATTGGTGTCCAGGTTTTATGTATATATAGTTCTGGAATTTAGTATTTCAGGTAAACATTAGTGCAGATAATTTTTAGTGTTTTTAAAAATTACCTGTGACCTTCTTACAACATAGAGTGAAAGTCGTATTTAATCAGGACATCCTTTCCCCCTAACATTTACTCTTCTCTGTGCTCTGCTCTGCAGCAGAAGTGTGGTCAGACAGGCACAAGCAAAGTATGGCATGTGCTTGAGGATGGTGCTGCTGGTGTTTGAAAATTGGACTAGAGTGTTGATATGTTGAGTTTTGTCTGATGGACCAAAGTAAGAGGCACAGGTGCAGAGGAATGACAGCTGCATAGTTCCCTAAAGCCAGTCAGTGGTGCATCTGCAGTGGGTGAGGAGAGGAGCTGGGATAGCCTTGTATGCCGTGTGCATGAATTCAATCCTTTGCAAAGCAGGAAGCCACAGAAAGATTTTAAGTAAGGGGAGTAATATAATTAGAGTTTTGTTGGAGAACAGTCTTTGCAAGGAAAACTGTGAAGGTGAATTACAGTAGAGCTAGAAGCCAGTTAAAATTTTCTGTGATGGTATCTGTACCAAATACAATATTAATTAAAAGAGGTAAGCATTTTACATGATTCATATATATGCACGATACAATGTGTGATTATGAGGATCAGAAAATGTGAATAGGGCTCTTGTCTTCCAGTCAATGTTAACTGGAAGGGAGATGAAGTAAAACACACACAAATATCACAAGGGAAAATATGATCATCCTTGTAAGAGATACAATCAATATAATCAATATGCTGGGAAATTCAGTGGAAAGAGGATCCATTCTGGCTAGAGGAGAGGAATATATTTGCATTTTCTTGCATTCACTTAATTTTTTAATAAAGTATTTCTTTCAAATATTGCATAAAATAATTTTGCAGTAAAACCTAAGGGGTAGGTAGGGAGCTTCTTAATCAAAGAGAAAAGTTTGGAGCATTCAACTAAATGAGTAGAATTTTCTGATTTAAAAGACTATCCAGAGAGATAAATTTTTGAAGAGCATAGTTTCATAGCTTTTTAGATGACTCAAATGCTGTCTTTTTTCTATGAAACTACTCATTTACAAAAAGAAACACACATCTACTTTAATCTAAATACTCTGAGAAAATACTTCTGAAATAGGATAAGCCAAATGTACTTTGTTTCTTCTGCTTCTTGTATCTTTTTTTTTTAAATTTTTTTTTTAAGATTTATTTAGTTATTTATACAAGCACTGGGTACATACAGTCAGAAGTGTGGGAGGGTGAGAGAATTCACCAGAGCCAGAGCGGGGAGCAGAGCAGGCAGAAGGACCGAAGTACACTGCTGAGGGGAGCAGCGGGCGGCAGGAGAGGTCTGCGCGCCATGTGGGACCCTCCTCCGGTGGCCGGGGAGCAGCTGGGGATCGAACCAGTGCTGCAGAGGCTGCTGGTAGCTTCACAACCGAGTGCTCAACCGCTGCGCCACCCGGGAGGCCCATGCTTCTTGTATCTTTTATCTTCCCCTTCTTTTCACCTTGGTTTGGTTTATAGCAGTCTGGGCTTATAAATTTGAAACATGAATACTCGTAGAGGGCTAAGCATTTATCTTCACTCAGATTTATTAAGAGAACTTCTGCATTTCAGGGTCCCTATTACCAGGTATCCTGTTGTTAAAATCATTGTCTCCTACTCTCTAGTTTCTATTTCCACTGCTTTGTTGAAGTCATGGTATTAGTTTTTCCTTTCTCATTTAATTTTGCTTCATTAATGTTTTCTCCATCATTTTCTATTAGGGAGCCTCTGAGGCTCAGAGGCCCAGACATTTTTGTGGAGTCTGCATTTATTTATTGAACTCCTATAGTAGTTTTTTTCTGTATCAAGTGTAGATATTTTGATAGTCAGATATTATTTTAAAGTTTTTAATAGTTTCTTTAATGTCTTACCTGATGTTTTACACAGAGGAGGGACTTGATACATAGTGGTTAATAATCAAGGGTTATATTCATGGCTTGAGTTTTTAAAACTACAGTTTCAAAATAAGTACGACTTGGAATATATTTTAAGTAAGAGATAGCCCACAGATTTTTATGCATTAAGGTCATGTGCCTTTCTAAGATATATCTGTAACTGTATAAGCAGATTTCTTAAATTAACTGAGGTTTTTCTGGTAAAAAGTTGATTTGGTAGGTGGGACACATTTGATGTTACTTGAACTTAAATGAAACCCTTTGTCTTGTATTGAACTTTTTTTGTGCAAACCTCTCCTTTTTAATGTGATGTCTGAGCTAATATTTAAAAAATGTTATATTTAATTGACCAGGCAGTTAATAGCTTTGTTGCTCTGGGGAATTACAGACATAATGGAAGACGGTTAACTTGCTTGGTTCTGAAGGCTCTCTCTCACCTTGCAGGCTCTGTAAATGCTCCTCTCCCTGCTCTAGACTCACATCCCTGTGCTTCCTGTTTTGTGATTCCTCTCCCTGTGTAATTACTTGAACAGTGGCCTATCATCCCCGCTGGACCACATTTCCATGAAGACAGTTTCCACTCTTCTAGCCCTAGGACTTTGTAAGTGCACATAGGATCATGGCTACTCACCCAAAGGCATTGTATTAAATTTGATACTCACTCAGTAATCCTAGATTTATTACATTCCTCCAGATGTTGGGAGACTGAGCTCTGGGTTTGCACCGGAGAATAAATAGGTCCTGTCCCCAATGTGTTCATCAGCTAGTAAACTTTGCTACGTTAAATGCTTATTTTCTTAACATTTAGATACTACTGAAAGTTTCCATAATTTTTTTTTAAATTGAATCCTCCAAATAACCCTGTGAAGGGATATCATTTCACGCTATAGAAGAGGAGGCTGAGGAACAGATCCAATAACTTTTTCACATTTGCATAAGATTGGAACCTACCTCTGGCTGATCTCCAGTGCTCTCCTGAACTGTGTGCTGCCTCCATCCCATTGACAGCTTATCAGAAATACCGTTGACTTTTTTCTGAATCATGTGTTTTGGGTTTGCATTAAAATACTGGATAAGGGAGTAAAGTCTGGAAAAGAGCTTACTGCTGGTAAAGGTTTTGCATCTCATTAAATTTCTTCTGATTAGTCCCAGCCTCTTTTTTCTTTTCTTTTTTTTTTTTTGTGTGTGTGTGTGTATTAAGCTCTTCTACCCACTTATTGTTTGGGTTATTTATTCTCTTTTAGTTGAGTTGTATGAATTTTTTTTATTATGATTAAAGATAATATACTGAATTGAATTTGCCTTTTTCTTTTGGAGGCTCAGCTCTAAGTCATATATATGAATATCCATCCATGCATCATGTTGGTTATTATTTTGTTATCAAAGTATGAAGGATTTTAAACATAATTTTCTTTGGAAATTATTTGGTTGTAAACAACACATTCAGTTCTCTATAATTACTGTCTGTTGACGGGGATTCTGTTAGAGTTTAACTTAGAAATTCTTTTCAAATAGAATTAAATTTTCATGAGAGCTAACTTGTGCAATTGTTACATCCTCTGACATTTATGACATTTAAGGTAAATATTTATTAACTGCAATTTGGAAATTTTATTTTAATCTTGATACAGTGTATATTTTTTCAAGCATTGGATATTTTCCTAGGCTCCTGAACAGCTCACTGGATCTGGGCATTACATCCATGGCTGCTAACAGCATGTCTTTGAATTTTTCAAGGGCAGAGTTGGGCTATGCAATGGTAGTTATGAACAAAATTAAATGGAAATGCTGCAAGGTTAAGGCTTATGTTCTATATTTTATAGTCATGGTAATATGTATAAAGCAATAGCAAATGAAATCAGATTACAAAATTTCAAATCACAGCATCATTCTTAAAGCTATGAGAGCTTATGCCAGATGCATAGTTCCCTTAGCATTAGTTCCCTTATCATAAAATGAGAAAAATTTTTCCTCATAAGGTTTTATATACTGTGAATATTTAAGTAATTCAGCATAAAGCACGTGGTAAACTTTCAAACATGCCAACTAAGTAGTTACAGATTTGATTTCTGATTTACTTTAGTAGATATATACACATCCTTATTGCATATATTGGGGCATATTCTGTGTCCTGCATTGTGCTAGATCAAGAAAAGTGGGATCAAATCAATCTGAGACATACAGCAGGTGGGAGGTCAAGGTGGGAGGGAAGAGAACAAGGGACTATGTGATGGATCACAGGGTGCTATGGTGGTGGGAGAACTATGCGGACACACCTGAGGGGAGAAATCACATACTGTACAGAAATGAACAGTGACATAAGAAAATAAATTGATGACTGGATCAAGAAGATGTGGTACATATACACCATGGAATATTACTCAGCATTCAAAAAAGATAAACACATGCAATTTGCAGCAACATGGATGGCGCTGGAAGGGATCATGCTCAGCGAAATAAGCCAGAAAGAAAAAGAAAAATACCGGATGGTCTCACTCATAGTAGGAATCTAGAAAACCTAAATAAGGGACCAGGAAAAAGAATAACTATAAGAAAGTGAAAATCAAAATCAACAAAAAACTATGAACCAGAGACACTCTATGGGGGATAGAGGGCAGGAGGGGAGGGATTGGGGTCAAAATAAGGGGGTTGCAATTGTATGGGGAATATAAAAATAAGATTTATTATAAAAAAAGAAAATTAATTAAAAAGAAAAAAGAAAAGAAAAGTGGGTCTAATTTCACTTTCTTGCTGCCCCAGAGAGTTAGGAATTGACAAAAACTCTTAGGAAAACAGTCCAGTGTGGATTCTCTATTTGATTGGGGTGATAATAATGGCAACTCTATTTATGAATTGCATTTGAAGTCTGAATTCACAAAAGTGTTTTGCAGATATTAATTGTAGAGAGTGAATACCATTATTTTCTAACCATAAATTTTCTTGGCTCCTTGAGAATTACATTATGGTTTACCTCATGCTTTGGCTTAAATGATGCAGTTCTGATGGTGTGAAGTGTGTGTGTGTACATGTTCTGAGAGGGTGTTGCTACCAACAAGGCCCTCTATTTGCTAATTTGAGTGTTGGGAAAGGATAAAGGTATTGTTTAAGCTACTGAGGAGGAGATATTTTAGGAAATAAATCACATAATAATCTTTAAGAATATTAAAACATAATACTTATACAAAGATTAATAATGTGTCAGTCACATCACTAAGATAAATTATTTTTTAAATTAGGAAATCACTAAAGTTGATTAGTGAGGAGTGACCATAGATGTTTCAGATAGTGTTTTGTCTAAACAGCATTGACCACATAGCTTGACAGGCCTATGCAGAGGTAGAGGGCAATGTTGATGGTCACCTTCAGTTTTTGAAGGCTTGTTTAGAGGGATTTGTGGTTTCTGACTTGTTATTGGAATCCCTGTGTGAACGTAATAAGAAACCTATTTTTGTTCTCTACGTAAGCTACATTGTTAAAGTGGCATGTAGAATGTTTGTCATTTAAATAGAAGTTTTAACTTTTGATTATAGTAATCCCTACTATAATAATCACTGAGACTCTCAGGAATGTCATGAGAAGTGCTTTTAAGCAGTTCCATAGACTATAGACACCAGGGCGTGTGTCTGGGTCTTTCTGTCTTTGTCTTTCTTTTTCATGGGCTCATTAAAAAAAAAAAAACAGGGCCTCCCCGGTGGCGCAGCGGTTGAGCGCTGGGTTGCGAAGCTGCGCGCGGCCTCTGCGGCGCCGGTTCGATCCCCGGCTGCTCCCCGGCCACCAGAGGAGGGTCCCACATGGCGCGCAGACCTCTCCTGCCGCCCGCTGCTCCCCTCAGCAGTGTACTTCGGTCCTTCTGCCTGCTCTGCTCCCCGCTCTGGCTCTGGTGAATTCTCTCGCCCTCCCGCGCTTCTGACTGTACCCAGTGCATGTATAAACAAAAACAAACAAACAAACCAGCAAACAAATAAATAAAGCATGCCTCTATAAAAAAAAAAAAAAAAAAAAAAAAAAAAAAACAAAACCCAAAAACATTCATTCAGGATCTTGAGACCAGTGCTAAGTCTTCAGACATCACCTAGTCATTTTAGACAAGACGTCTCAGTTTTAGAACTCACTTTGACAAGTGTCCCTTGTAGCAAGAATGGAAGGCTCAGTGTGTCACCTGTGATTAAGAAACCTTGGCTCCTGGCCACAATGACAAGTCTTCATGTTTCTGGAAGTGGCTGAAATGAGCACTGGAAGGTCCCTCCCCACTCCTTCTAGGGGATCATCTGTGGCTTCCCTACTAAGGAACACTTCCCATCATGGTGCTAAGATTTCAGGTAATCAGACAATTATGAGCAGCATCCAATCCAGGAGATTTTCTTTTTCAGAAAAGATTTATTTTTTATTTATTTATGCATATAAGAACTGAGGTACAGGCCAGAGGTGTGTATGTGGGAGGGTGAGAGGATTCCCCAGAGACAGAGTGGGGAACAAAACAGGCAGATGCACTGAAATACACTGCTGAGGAGAGCAGTGGGTGAGTCAGGAGAGGTCTGCTGTGCCATGTGGGTATCTCCCTGCCTGGGGAAGGAACTCATTCATGCTGCAGTGGCTGGTGATAGCTTCATAGCACTGAGACTTTAACCTCTGCGCCACCAGGGAGGTCCTAGGACATTTCCTTTTATGAAGGAGGAATCCATCGCTTTGAAATCTCAACATCCTGGTGGTGTCCTTGTCTTCAGTGGACCCTTCATTTGAGTTTAAAGCAACTTTATCAAACCTGCTTCTATCCAGTGCCTGCATGGGTAGCCAGGCTTCACTTTGAATACATTTGCTACATGTGTCTTTAATATTTCCTTACAGAAAGGAATCATTTGTTTTTTCCTTTTTCATAGAAGTGCCTTAATTTTGTTAGAAAGGTTGAAGAATTTGTATCATAGAGGGAGTTTTAAAACCAGCAATAAAACTTCATGATCTGAAATATGAATAATTACTTCATAAATCAATAATATTGAATCAACTGAAAAATCATAAATACACCTGTTAAAGTATTTTATATAATATTGTGGTGAGTATATTGATTCAGTGGATGGC
This sequence comes from Talpa occidentalis, assembly GCF_014898055.3. Classification (NCBI taxonomy): domain Eukaryota; kingdom Metazoa; phylum Chordata; class Mammalia; order Eulipotyphla; family Talpidae; genus Talpa; species Talpa occidentalis. The sequence continues at coordinate 105,389,829 of NW_023605305.1, read as the reverse complement.
AGCCTAGGTATCTATGTAAAGTTTTGTTTATTAAAAGTATTCTGGAATAAAAAAATATCAGAGACCTTTAGCAGCATCCTCAGTGAAATAATGTATAAGACACTTTGGTAGGTACTGTGTATATTTAAAATAATTTTCATTCCTGTCATAAATAAACTCAAGACTATATCTAGGAAGAAAAAATGCTTATTGATCTATAGTAGCATATGCCAGGAGTTAACTATGTGCAAATAGGAGTTTCAAGGATTTGATGGGCTATGATTGGGGCCAAGACTGTTTCATTGAGAAAGTGTTATGTGGAATAGGGTTGACCTAAGACAACTCAAGAGAAGAAGGAATTCTTGATGAGGCTGATAGATGGGGTTTGCAATGCACAATGACAGTGCATTTCCAGCATTGCATTCCCATCACAGATTTGTATATTTTGTGACAGTTTTCAGGTAGATAGTCTGTCTACTCAAGCTGTTCTGCTTTCTAGATGGTCCTTGAATATACAAGACAGATTTTTGCCTTCCAGCCTTTTGCAAGATATGTGTGTTCTCTAGATATCCATGTGGCCAACCCCCTCACCTACTTTGAGCCTTTGCTCAAATGCCACCTTCATACGAAGCATTCTTTGCCACCCACCCAATTAAAACAATTTCCTTTACCCTCACATTGTGATACTAAACCACATATATGGCTAGTCAATATATATAAATCATTATATTTAGTTAATATGTTCATTATTGTCTGCTTTTTCTCTCTGACCCTTCTCCCTGCTAGGAGGAAAGTTTCATGAGGGCAGAGAAGCTGTTCGCTTATACATTTTTGTTTACTGATATATCCCATGTGCCTGGAGTATCACCTTGGTACACAGTAGACACTCAGCTATTTCCTGAATGAATGAGTGTGAAAATGAAGTTGAAAGTGACTCTGATCTTTCTGGTTTAGGAGGTTTCAAGAATCATGACTCCATTAGTTATGGTGTTTTTGTGATGGTGAGGAATATTGTTTGTTTATAAACCTTTTTTTTTGACAGATGAAAGTTATAACCAAGATTGTATGTCTGATAAAAAGACAGAACATGGATGGAATCCTGATGAGTGACATTTACAGAATAGAAAGGGCACAAGGCAATAAATGAAATTGAGACAAGAGCCAGGTAGGTCAGATGTCCAGGGGAGAGTGGTATCTTGGACTGTGATCACAGTAAAGAATGATGCAGTAGTCAAATAAAGGAAATAACACTTAGACATCAGTTTGGGCAATTGGGATGTCATTGGTGTTTTTGTTTCACTTGGACAGTGTGGTTGAAATGGGGGGTGGCATTGGTACTGGAAAAGAATGAAGGGGATGAAGACACCACGCTGTTCAAAAGGGTATCAGTCCTGTTGGACTTTATTCAGTCATATCATACATTAGTATTCAAATTTAAATTCAAAATGCCCAGCCATAAGCCACATTCCTCTTAATTTCCATCTTTGGCTGTTAGATTGGTCAGGGAGGTGATTAGGGAATCTTTGGGAATGAGGAACACATCTCTGGTGAATATGGTATTTGTTTTTCTTAGCCCTCCTTTTACATTTATTACTGTAAAGATTTTTGGTCTACTTTTGTCAAATCTTTGCTACAGCTGCAGATATCTCCTTCTGATGGATTCCTCTTGGAGACGTGGGTTTTCTTCTGTAAGATCTAAGGTATTTTTCTTACAGACCAGCTTTACAGATATTTTAAAAAATCAAATATCCTGCCATTTCTCTTTATCTCAAAGGCATATTTCCATGCCTTAACTTTGATTTTTTTCTTTGCTTTTGTGTATCACCTGAGGAGGAGGAAGGGGGATGTGTCTCAAACTCTCTTGAGTCATTTAAAGCTATTTCATACTGGACGATGGTCTCATTTTAGTCCTGTCTTTACAGATTTAAACAGACTGGTCTGACTATCCAGATATGTTGCCTTGTTTCAGGAGATTCCACAAATATGTTAGTAAAATTAAAAAAAAATTAGTTGCATCGATATGCCCCTGGCTTTATATGTGTGTGTGTGTGTGTGTGTGTGTGTGTATATATATATATATATATATGTATATATATATATATATGACTTATAACCTCGTGGCAGGTGGCACTATATTTGGCATAATTTCATAATTTTTTTCTTGAAGTTTTAAGCATATAGGCCAACAGTTTATTCTAAAATGTATAGAATACATTAGAAAATCATACCAATTAAATGTATCCTATAGGTAAAAATAATCTAAAAATCCCCTATCTAAGCAGTACTATGAATGTGGTCATCTTGAAAGGGCAGGATTGGGGATGGTGCCACAAATAGATATAATTTATTCTCTCTGAATGGGAAATAAGCATTATACAATCACCATATTGAGATAAATGATGCAGAATGTCAATGGAAAGAGTGACATTTCCATCTGTTACACTGATAATATAAGATGATTTTCTATACTTACAGGTGGTCTTTTTATTTATCACTTAACTTAATTAGCTTAACATAGCTGAGAAAACTGGGCAAAATCTGTAGAGATCCTCAGTTCAGTTCCTGTCCTATGACTTGGAAAATTAAAATTCTTCTCCTATAAATGCTCACTTTCTTACTTTAAGCATACTTAGTGTCTATGATTTTTTCCCACTTTATCCCTGTGCCATAATAAAAAAAAAACCCTAACCATTTTTTTTTTTCAAGTCATTAGTTCTAAATAAGCTAATACATGTTTGGAAATAAAAGAATACACATAAATTAAAAGGAAAATGAATTCTATTTTTATTTCATTCTTAAATTCCCACAATTACTTATTAATGATATGTGAATGCCAACTGAGAACTATACAACTTCTTAAATCTTGGAATAATCTTATGATTACACACCACCCTCATTTCTTGTCTCACATTGATTGTTGTGCTGTGTTAACTTTTTTTTTTTATTTATTGATTGATTGATTGATTGATTTATACATACATACATACAAGCACTGGGTACAGTCAGAAGCGCGGGAGGGTGAGAGAATTCACCAGAGCCAGAGCGGGGAGCAGAGCAGGCAGAAGGACCGAAGTACACTGCTGAGGGGAGCAGCGAGCGGCAGGAGAGGTCTGCGCGCCATGTGGGACCCTCCTCCAGTGGCCGGGGAGCAGCCGGGGATCGAACCGGCCCTGCAGAGGCTGCGGGCAGCTTCGCAACCCAGCGCTCAACCGCTGCGCCACCAGGGAGGCCCTGTGTTAACTTTTTAAACTGCTGAATATGCAGCTTCACAAAGATATGTCATGGAAAGGAATGTAGTGTGATCTAATGTTGAAATCAGTTTGAGCTAGTAGTTAGTGCAATGTTTGACAAATGGTCGGTATTTCTGATTTTTTTTGAAAGTTTCAATTGTACTGCAGTGTCCCTGTGAGTCTGCTTTAGGAGTTCTAGGGCACTTTGGCTTCCTAGTTCAGGAACCATAGATCAATAATCTTACAGCTAGTAGATCATGGGAGAGAGGATGGAAATCGTTTGCCTCTCAGTGCTGTGTAATAACATAGGTATGTTGTCAGATACAGTGCCTGGAACACAGCAGGTGTCCGGCCAAAATGAATGATCTTTCCCTTGGCAGATTATCAGTTTTTATAGAAATATAAAAGCCAATCATGGTGGTCTGGCTTATGTTTACAGTTTAGTAATCTTTGCTGAGTACAGCATCTTGTATTTAACTGCCAATGGTTTGATTTTATGTGTAAGTGGATGACACAATTATTATTACCAAGTCTGCTATAAAGCAGATCACTTTATAAAATCTGAATTTACGTAAAACATACAAAGGCAAAGCAATACATTTTTTCATAACATACGACTGAGTGAGTCAAAGAGCTTGTGAACTATTTTTAATCACACAACACCACCACAAATAGTTGCAGATAGAAATCTGGTAAGTTTGCAGAGGCCAAGATTCTCTACAGTGTTGTTGTATCCTTTGTTAACTGAGTGAAATCTTTTTCATGTCATGCTGTAGATAGTACTGCAGAAAATCATTCACAGGGCTGTGCAGGAAAAGATAGTGTCGATCACTGCTTATTTTAGCATGCATCAGTTGTGATTTAGATGCCACAGTCCTCCAGTAACAGGATGCTACCCATGAGCGTGCTCTCAGAGATTTGAGACATATCTTCCCTGCAGATCAGATGTGGGTCTGACATAAGATGGTTCCTCATGTCTAGACTATCTCAAGTATGACATTTTATTGTGCACATGGAAGAGAAAATTTCTCATCATTACCTATCATAGTTAACAAATTAGAACAAATTTTAGGTACGGCACTGCTGACTTCCAGCCATGAGCAGAGACATTTTCCTGCAGAATATAGGGAAAGTAAAACTTTTGCATGCAGTGAGGGAGAGACGTACAGGTAATTCCCACCTACTAAGTGTGTAGACTTTGAGGTACACTGTCCCACATTATCACTTTACATGTTCTGTTAATTTTCATTGGGTTGCCTGAGTACTACAGCTTGTATGCTGTGTAGTGAATAGATGTCTATTCCTATGTAACCATTTCAAATTATTGAAAATGTCAAGTGTTGAATTTTACTTTTTAAAAAATATTTATTTATGCATACAAGAACTGGGGTGTAAGACAGAGTTGTGGGGGGGAGCGGTGAGAGGATTCCCCAGATTGTGGGGAGAGGAACAGGCAGTTCTACTGAAATACACTGCTGAGGGGAGCAGTGGGCAAGGTAGGAGAGGTCTGCTACACCATATGGGTTGCTCCCTGGCCTGCTGGGGATCGAACTTGTGCTGCAGTGGCTGGCCATAGTTTGATAGTGCTGTTGTTAACCCCTGAGCCACAAGGGAGGCCATTGAATTTTACTTTGCTTGTGTCCAATGTAGGTTTGAGTTTCTTGAAAAGTAGAGGAAGTAGAGATAATTTTGGTGAGTTACACATGCTTGCTGATACTTAATAATATGCTGAAAATTTTGAACAAATAGAAGAAATAGAAGTTTTATGGAGCAAGAATTGTAGAAAGACCTAAGGAGATTCCTGAAGAGATGAGATTATCGGAATGTTAAGATTCAGCCAATCAAGTTAGGTAGGTCAGGGTCTTATGTTTTATTTTTACCTGTTCTGGGAAAAGCCACTGAAGCTAAGTGAGACTTTTGATCTGCTTTTAAAATCTAGCTTCACCTGTTGTTATGACTTTGGACAAGTCAGTTACTCCTTCAGTCTAACCAAAGGCAACTCTCCTAGAAAATGGGAGCAATTCTATTTTACAGAGTGACCCTAAGCATTAGTTGAATTACCACCACAGAGGACTTCAATCAACCCATACATTCCACTGCCTCAGACAGTTCACTGAGCAAACTCTCTCTCCTGTCCTTCGGAGCCCACACATGGCTCCTTGTTTCTTAACCTTTCTCTGAACTCACCTGGGTAGTTAACCATCATTTGTTCCCATAGCCATGAACACACCCTGGGATGGCACCTACCAGATTGTATTGAGATGATTTGTTCCTGTATCTTGTTTCCAGTGGGCTGTACGGCCTTTGAGGAGGCAACTGTGTCTCAATCAGTATCTTATACAGAACTTAATCAATTCTCAGAAATGATCTGGAGTACTTGGCTTGACTGGGGCCTACTAGGTCAGTTCTTCTGTCCACTCTTTGTGTTCCTACAGGTGTATGACTGGCTCTGTATACCCTATTTTTTCTTTTTTAAAATATATTTTTTACATAACTGTTCATGTTTAAACAATGTTTGCTCCCCCCACTCCGGTATTGTCCCCATAGAGTTTTCTTCACCAATGCACCTGTGCACTATCACCTGTGTGCTCCTCTTGGTGATCCCTCTCCCTCCTCCTCCCATGCAGGATGTCTCTGGTTTATAATTGTCTGTTCATTTTTGTTTTTGTTGTATTTTGTATTATTATTTTTTTCCCCTGATGTCTTATTTGGTTCCCCTATATTCCTCCTATGAGTGAAACCACCCGATATTTTTCTTGTTCCTTCTGACTTATTTCACTGAGCATAATTCCTTATAGCTCCATCCATGTTGCTGCAAATGGCATGAGTTTATATTTTTTCTTGATTGTTGAATAATATTCCATTGTGTATATATACCACATCTTCTTGATCCAGTCATCCAGGCATTTGGGTTGTTTCCAGGTTTTACCTGCTAATAAATAGTCTGCACACCCTATTCTGTGCTTCTGAGCGCTTACTACAAGAAATAGATGCCCTTTTAATTAGTTTGTAGGAGATAATCATCACACTGAAAAAAGTCTAACTTTTTTCTGACCCTTTCTGACCCTACTTTTAGGTAGAAGAACCATTCCATTTTCTGTGCCCTCAGAGATTTATGTGCAGATTTCTATTACCTCTATTGTATTATTTGAACTATCTTAGTGAACTCATATTTGTTTGTGTATGCATTTCCTTGTTGGATAGTAAGTCCCTTAGGGGTAGGTATCCTGTCTAGTTTATCCTTAGTACACAGAGGGTGTTTGCTGCTTTCTCAGGCCAGGGTGTTGATTTGTTCATTTTGTTAGGATGATGAATCTTCCTAACACTTAAAAGACTATATTTAAATTGAACTATATAGTATAGAATAGTTTAAACAGTATCTTGTAGATGTTTTCCCATTATTTTATATTCATGTCTGATATATAATATATTGCATGCACATTTTACTTACGCATTTTATGGCAGATGTGTTTTCCATAGAACTGTTTTATGGGAGACACATTTAAAATACCCACAAGACTCCTAGGACTGTGAAGCATCTGAATTAATGTAATAAAACATAGTAAGCCAGGAATGTGCTGACTCCTTTTTATTTGCCATACTGGGGACCCTAGAGGTTGAGAATGTTATTATTAAAAATTTTTCTTTATGTTATTAGTGGAAACTGATATATTAAGAAGCAGTGCACTCAAAAGAGATCCTTGTCTACTGTGCTGTGTAGAATGCAGAAAAACCATGCTTTGCTCAGACCATGTTGGAAACCATAGTCTTTGTGGGTTGGTGGCAAATATTTTCTCATGTAAATTTTTCTCACAAATTTATTTTTCTAAGTTAAAACAGATTTACTTTTTATAGTTGGAGAATACTTCTACTTCTACAAGTCATGTCTATTTATGAAGAAAGTAGAAATAAGATGAAAGTTCACTACCCAGAGATCACCATTATTGAATTAATTGCATGTATTTCCACACATTTCCACATGTACATAATCATGTGTTATTTATATGTGTTCACATACCCATCTACTCTCTCTTTTTTAAAGATTTATTTATGCATACAAGAACTGGGGTGTAGGCCGGAGGTGTGGGGGGTGAGAGGACTCACCAGAGACAGAGTGGGAACAGAACAGGCAGACTGACTGAAATACACTGCTGAGGGGAGCAGTGGGTGAGACAGGAGAGGTCTGCTGCACCATGTGGTTAGCTCCCTGGCTGGGGATGGAACTCATGCTGCAGAGGCTGCAGATAGCTTCGTAGGTTGTGTCTTATCTCCGTGTGCCACCAGGGAGACACCCCCCCCCCTTCTACTTTCTTGCCTTTTTAACTGAGTACTGTCAGCGTCTTATCAATGAATTCAAATTACAAATGATGTTATTTACAAAACAGTAAAGCTCTTTTATCTAAAATCGGTGGAGAATAAAACATTCTAACAGTTTCCAAGTTCAATAAGGGTTTGCTTATCCATTTTCAATTGTTTTCTTTTAATGAAAACATTATTTGGAATATGTGTCATGCACTAGTGTCTCAGAACTTGCATTATATTGAACAACGTGCGTGACAATAATAGCAAGTAAAAGCAGTGTTAACATCACATAAAAATCTTAATGTCTGCTATCACTTTCATTTCATAAAGTGAGAAGTGATTCTAATATGGTAAATAAGGGAAAGTTATAGGCTCAGAATACCAGACATTTAGGAAGTACCACCACAAGGGCCCCAGCGAGCAGTTCTGAGGAACCAGCAGTCTGTACTCCCTGAACTGTGTGAGTGCATGTGGCCCCCAGGCATGACGTCGTGGGGAGGCCAGGTGACGTGAATGGCTGTTCTGCCTTTGAACTTAGCTGGGACTGTGGGTGCCCCACTGCTGTGCTGGTAATCCCCTTCCTGCCTCTCTTTTTTTCTTCCCTATTTTATTGGCTTTCTCAGCTTTCACTGAGTCCCTAGCCAACCTTGTGGCTGTGTTCCTCCCCTGTTGCTTTTCATAACTGCATCTCCTTAAATTCCTAGGTTTCCCCTACAGAGAAAAGCTAATCTTTTAAAGACACAGTTCTCTTTCCTGTGTGGTAGGTGAGGTAGTCACCATCATTTATTAAATCACTTGCTTGTTCAGCCTAACTTGCGGTTGACACTCCCAAGGCAACAAAGATGGAAACAGCCTAGCCTGGTTACTTGGGGTCTTGTGGGTTACTTGGGGTCTTTCAGGAGGTGTCATCATTACTCCCTCTTCTTTTTGTTGTGGGTCTCTGCCTACTGGGTTAAGCCTCACCATGGGTTTTGTATTTCTTTGGGTCAGTTTTTTTTTTTAAAGATTTATTTTATTTTTATACAAGAGCCGGGGTACAGGCCAGATACGCAGGAGGGTGAGAGGATTCACCAGAGCCAGAGCAGGGAACAGAACAGGCAGACTGACGAAATACACTGCTGAGGGGAGCAGCGGGCAAGACAGGAGAGGTCTGCTCACCATGTGGGTTGCTCCGAGGCCGGCGGGGATCTGACTGGCACTGCAGAGGCTGCGGACAGCTTCACAGCGCTGCTCTCAACCGCCTGCACCACCAGCGAGGCCCTGGGTCAGTTTGCTTTTCTCCCCCTTATCTGTCCAGTGCTGATCAATGTCTGACACAGAGCAGATTTCTTCTTCTGTCTCATTCTGCAAAGGGCTTTTCAAGGGTCTCATCGACATTTGGAATCAAACTCCAAAGAGTCAACTCTTTAGTTCCTTATGTGACCCGAGTTACAGACTTAGTTGGACATGCTTCAGATTTTCTATCTAAGGTCTGGGAAGGTTATAAATAGAATCTGACATGCCTATAGATATAGAGACATTGAATATTTTGGAGAGTGTCTCCCTAATAATTGAATGCCAGTCTTTTTTAAAGGTAAGGTTATAAGCACCATATAGAAGCACACATACCCAACCCTCCTGTCCATGCTAGTATGCCAGGCTTAAGTTGTGGCTAGTTTTCTTGTGGGAGTCTTTGCATTTGAGGAAATTAAGGACTTTATAGTAAACATAGCTGCTTGGGGACCAAATCTGTAAATCAGCAACTTCACGTTATATATAATGGCTTTTTCATCGACTAAGATTGACCAAGAAAAGCAGTACACTAAATAAAAAGAATATACTCAGCATTTTAGATATCAAACTGGTAATGATGACTAGAGTGCAGTTTGCTGCACGAGGACAGAGGCAGGCCTGGAGGGTCACCTCTGAGGTGGGGCTGGGGCTGGGGAGCGCTCTGCTCTGCAGGCTTGTCTTTTTTCAAAGGCCACTTCTTAAGGACTTGTTCAAGTAAAGACTTAGTCCCTAGGCAGAGAGCTTTATCAATTGATTTTCTTTTAACACTTGATTTATGTCCAGTGTGTTCTGCCAAGTGTAGGCTGTCTGCTAGTATTTCACAGATGAGGCTTGGGGTTCACAGCTGAACTGAACATTGTGTCTGTGTTGTCCTCTCATGCTGAGGCCATGGGGGCAAGAGAGTGTCACCTTCTTTCAGGGAGTCACTTCCTACTCAGAGTCCAGGGTGAACACCGTGGATCCCCATGGGGGCAGGTGGGTGTCACCTTGCTAAACACTGTCCATACAGCGGCAGTCCCTGTGTCTCCTACAGTGGCTTCTCTCTGTGGGTAAATTCCTGTGACCTTCATATGCACAGTAGTACAGGTTTTTATATTTTTGAGTGATTCATGTTTACTAGCTATAACATTTGAACAACTGGGTAAAAGTATGCACAACCTATGTGACACAATCAGGGTGATTATTTTATAAATAATAATATAACTCCCTTTTATTGATTCTAAATATTTTAAAGGTATACTGAAATCTGTGAAGTAGCAAATAACCTAAAATTTTATTTCCTTTATCTTTCAAATATCTAAAAGCATGACATGGTGGTTAGAGTAGTTGTGAGGCCAGGCTGCCTCAGTTTGCATCCCTGACCTTCTATTTATTGACTATATGATCTTGGGCAAGAGTTTAGCCTTTCTCTGTCTGTTTCCTCATCTGTAAAATGGGGATCGCTATCTTGAGGACTGCTGTGAGGACCGAATGAGTGTGTGCAGTGTAGACACACAGGCATCCATGTACACTTACACTTAGAGTTGTGCCTGGAATGTAATGATTCTTGTACATACATTAGTTCTACTAGTTATCATTTTTCCAATTCCTGAATTCTTTTCCTTTTTTTTTTTTTAGATTTATTTATTTATGCATACAAAAACTTGGGTACAGGCCAGAGGTGTGGGGGGTGAGAGAATTCACGAGCGACAGAGTGGGGAGCAGAGCAACTGGATGTACTGAAATACATGCTGAGGGGAGCCGTGGGTGAGTCAGGAGAGTTCTGATGCACCACGTGGGTTACCTCACTGGCCGGGGATCGAACTAATGCTGCAGTGGCTGTTGATAGCTTCATAGTGCTGCGCCTTAACCCCTTGCACCACCAGTGAAGCCCTCCTGAATTATTTTGACAGCAGATGATAACAGGGACTATGAAGGAGCATATTTTAAAGTATAATCCAGATGTTAACAGTGGTTTTCCTTGCCTTTGATGAAATAAAATTGACTATTTTGCCACCACACGTCTTGTGGGTAAGAACAGTTGAGTACTTTCTCTCCGTTTCTGATACCTGGGGACTTAAGGTCACACAATCATTGTGGTCTTGTTTTCCAGCTCCTTCCTCCCCATACCTCCTTTCTCAGTCCCTTCTCTTGCTTGCTCCTCACACCTCCAAACTCTCTCATAGACTTTTGGATTGGCATGAGACTTTGTGGGAGGCATGGACAGTGGAGGGGAGAGGATGAGAATCAAACGGTAAATGATTTGCAACACAATTTGTAATAACATGGTCTATGGGCTAATAAGTAAAACTTATGTTGATAAAGAAATTCTCAGGGAATGGTGGATCAAGCAGCTAGAAACCACCAGAACACAAAGTATATGAGTGTATTCTCCTCTGCGTTAGGGCCATGTCTGTGGGGAAATTTTTTTGAGAGATACTTTTGATGTTTGTATTAAATTAGAAGCAAATCATTTGAAATTTATCATGACTTTCAATCACTGCTCTACAGTTTGCAGGTGAAACACTGTAGTGTTTAACATTGTCATTAAAAAAAAAAAATGGACAATTACTAGGCAAGCACTTACTGTCCTAAGTGTTAATAATATAGAGAGAAATATCAAATTTTCCTGCTCTCTCCCTTCTCTTTTCTCTCTCTGCCTCTGCCTCTCACCAGCCCCGCCCCCCTTCTTGTGGGCTGCCTGACAGGATTTAGAAATCTGTTCCCCCCTGCAAATACTTAATTTCATAATAATGAAATTTCATGCATGATGAGATTTGTGTCATTTTTGTTTATAATGAGATCTATTTAAATTGGAATGTCAGAATTTGTGCCCAAGTTTTCTGCAGAAAAACCTCCACAAAACCTCAAGTTTTTTAAGGACAGAAAAAAATTCTGTCCTAAGAGGATATTTTTCTTCACAATAAATTGATGCCAATTTAAATTTCTTCTACTTTTTTTCCTTTGAGCACTGAAAATGACCTTGTTTTCATATTCAGACTGTGCAGTGAGAACCATGGAATGAGAGTTTTCCTCAAAGTAATCCCCATGTGAAAATTTACTGTCAAGAATAAGCATTAATATACCAATGTTTGAAATATGAGCTTTAGTAACTATTTCTGCCTGCAATGTTTTTTTTCCTGCCTGAAATGTTAAAGAATATTTTTTTTGTCAAGTAAGGAAAAAATTTAACTTTTATGAGTACTTTTGAAGAATGGCATTGGTAGCCATAAAATTGTTGTCGCCCCTTCTGTATTTTCTCTGTGTTTTGACTGGCTTTCTTGCTGGTCAGCCTTTGCTTACCAGACTATTCTTACAGGAACAGACGTATTCGTGGTAAATGATGATATGCTGTTCTTGCATGGAAGTGGCCTTGACATTTATCCCGTGTAGGAACTTGTTATTTTGTCATCTTGTGGCAATAGTAATAAATATAATACCTTACTTAGAAAAAAAATTCAGATGTGGTAAGAACAATATCTTATTTGGGACTTAATCTTTTAAAAACTAGGTCCCAGAAAACCATCCTCAGAACACATGGGGTCCACGGAAGTAAATTAATTTTAAGAAAACACTCTTCTACCTTATGATTTTTATTATAAAACTGGAGATAGGTACTCCTGGCAGGTCTTTCTCGAGATGTATAAAAATTAGCTATCATTGGAAGCAAATATTTGAAGTTAAATTCTAGCATAGTATTAACAGAAAACTACGTTAACTGTTATGACAGAATCTTGTTCACAAAATAAAACTATAGTGCTAAACATGAAAATATTCAGTGACAGAATAACTGACAATATGAACGTATGATTTGTATCTTCTGTGATGATCAAGCTTTAGCAACTTGACCAACTTTTTTCTACTATACACACAGTATCTTACTTTTGCATTTCCTGGTTTTAATTGAACTATTTTATCTGTTTCCATCCAGAATCATCTGGAAGATCCATTATATTATATTAGCCATGGACAAGAGGCCAGATAGTCCTTAGCTTAGTGCCAAACCTAATACAGGCAGTGCATGGGAAAGGAACAAATAAAGCAAACGTCGAACTACTAATGATGTCATTTAAAATTGGGTATAGGGGCCTCCCTGGTCGCGCAGTGGTGGAGCGTTTTGTTGCGAAGCTGCCCGCAGCCTCTGCAGCGCCGGTTCAATCCCCGGCCACCGGGCGAGGGTCCCACATGGCACGCAGACCTCTCCTGCCGCCCGCTGCTCCCCTCAGCAGTGTATTTCATCAGTCTGCCTGCTCTGCTCCCTGCTCTGGCTCTGGTGAATTCTCTTACTCTCCCCGCGCTTCTGACTGTACCCAGTGCTTGTATAAATAAATAAAATAAATCTTTAAAAAAAATTGGGTATAGGACAAAACAAAATGGTAATTATGTGATGTAATGGAGGTTTTAACTAATGCTGTCGTGGTAATCAGTTTGCAATATAAGTGTATCAGATTAACATCATATGTTAAGTTAACACAAGGTCTGTCAACTCTCTTGCATTTAGGCTGGAAAAAAGTAAAGTGGGTATAGGAGTAGGGAAAATCTAGACCCAGAAAGTTATGTTTTACTTCTTATTTGAAAGCATGGAATATGGAATGATTGAGTCTAATACTTAATCTGTAAAATTCAGGGGAAAATTTCATTCACAAAAGAATCTCATAGAATATCTCTATAATGAATGCATATCAATTTAATGCATTTGTTACAGTTTTTATATATAACTAGTAGTCTGTGCTATACTGATTTCATAACTCACTTTTAATATAAGTTAAGTAATACATTAAGTATAATCTAAATTCAGAAAGCAAGATGGAGTTGATTGAAGAAAATAGAGAACCATGAAAATCAGAGAAAGGAAGTTTATAGCACATACAGAGAATTGTAATGATACTTGCATTTTTACAACTCCTTAAGGTTATCTGCTGTTCTTTGGACTATAATCTCCTTGCGAGATTATATTTTCTTTTACATTTTAGCATACAACTTTGTACTTACTTGTGCTTATATATTGCCTAGCACTTAATGGGTTCTCCCCCAGTGCTTACTGAATCAATGAAACTTTGATTTCTTGTAGATATTTCACATAATACAATAGACCTCTCAGAGAAATGTAATTATCTCCATTTTGTTAATGGAGAAACCAAGAGTTACACAGGTAAAATAATTACCTTAATCATGACAATTTCACTAATACTGGTATGCCATTATGACAGGCTAATCATATAAAATTAGGAATATATTTCATTGTTTTATCACTTTATCAATAGCAATGAGCATTATTGAGTGAACAGCTAGCACTTACTAGAATTATGCTTGACATGTAATTTCACTGGAAGAAGTACCATCCTTTGAGTAAGATACATTTATCTGTCTTTTACCATCTGGGGCTTAGAAAGCAAGTCACCTTCCTAAATCCATCCAGTTAGTGGGTAGGTGATTTGAGTTTAGGTCTCTCTGATCCCTGAACCCATTTTGAATCATTGTACTAAATTACCTTCTTATAGCCACACAATTGTTGATGGCTGAGTCAGGATTTGAATTTAGGTCTTTGATTTCTAGTTCTTGTTCCCCTGTATATTCTTATCTGTGTATGTATACATTGTGTACATATAGTGGGTAACATATAATTTGTGTATATACAGATATAGTATGTGTACATATATACAGTGTGTCTATATATGTTTACCTTGTATTAATTGTATTAGGCTATGTTTAGGACATGTAACAATGACTAAAAATTAAATTTTGGTACTATACAATTTGGCACATTTTATAAAAAATCCCTACATACTTCATATCTGCCTTATAGTATTGGAGTAGCAATAGATAATTACTACTGAAGAAAAAATCTCTAGATACTTAGGAAGAAGCTCATCTAGAATGCTCTAGTACAGTCTTCTAGGAAGTTGTCTGAAAGTGTCTTCAGTTTCTGGTGGAAAAATGACTGGGTTGTATGTGTTATTCAAGTTGGGGATAAAGCAGGGTAAAACATTTAATTCTTTGGAATTAAGCTTACTGGGTGATTTGACAGGAAGAAAGATGAGTGGAGGCTTTTGACTGTGGGAATTCACAGACCTTGAGTTAATACACCCACTTATATTTTCTTCTTAGATTTTTCTGTTACCACTGGAAATAAAGCTTCTTAATTTGATCTTGAGTTCAATACAGATGTGGTGATAATATAGCATGGGTATTGGTGATTGTTTGGATTAGCAGATTTTTTAAACTGAGTACAAGCCTCCTGGATTTAGAAATGGCAGGGTGTATGGAAAGGCTAAGAACAAGGTAGGGAAAAGAAGAAATCAAGAGCCATTTTCTATACTTAATTAGGATGTACTTCTACCTGATTAAGTGTTCTAGTTGAATAACATTTCCAGGAGGAACTATTGTATAGAAGTAGTGGTATTTATTAAGGAAAGAATTGTGTGCATGTGTGTGTGTGTGTAAATATACAAGATAACCTATAATATCTAAGATAAAGGTCAGATGAAAATCTGACCTATAATTCTGTTCTTATTATACAGTGATGTCATTGCAAATTCCACATACTCATATTGACATTAGAAAAAAAACACAGCTTTATTTTTAATAAAATAGATGGTCAAATAGTGGGCACAGCTAAAGCCTGAACCATAAATCATAAAGAAGTCTTTCTGCCAGGTAATGAAATAAAAGGCATAAGTACAGTTTGCATAAAATTTGGGAATGTTGCTAAATTGGGAAGAGTGTGGGTTCAGATAGATTAACTATTACAAAAGTCAGAAATGTGAGCAAAAAATAGAATGCAATTCAGCATAAAAAAAAAACAATGACTGATATATCTTAAGGTAATTTTGTTCCAGAGTTATTCAGTGTGTACAAGAAGCCTCCAGAAAGGTATTAAGAAATAAAGAAAACGATGTTTGTAGGCGAGGGAAAGAAGAGGGGAAGGCAGGTTGCTAAGTTGAGAGCTAAGCAATCTGAACTAAATGGCAGTTTGAACATTTTTTCATTGGTTAATTTTATATTATTTTATTTTTTAAAAAGATTTATCCATTCATGCACACAAGAACTGGAGTATAGGCCAGAGGTGCAGGAGGGTGAGAGGATTTACCAGAGACAGAGTGGGGGCAGAACAGGCAGGTTGACTGAAATACACTGCTGAGGGGAGCAGTGGGTGAGACAGGAGAGGTCTGCTGTGCCATGTGGGTTTTTCCCTGGCCAGCCTGGGGATCGAATTCATGCTGCAGAGACTGCAGATTGTTTCATAGTGTGGTGCTCAACCCCTTGAGCCACCAGGGAGACCCTCGTTGGTTAATTTTAAAGGGAAGTATATATACTGCCTTTTTTCCTGAAGTTGAAATTAGAAAGGTATTGAACCTCATTTTTAGTTTCAGTGTGGATCATCTGTTTTAATAAAGAAGACATTAAAGTATGTGGTTAGCAAGAATATCCTCTGTTTTATTTCATTAAGCCAGTGGGCATAATGATGCTACCAAGATAAACAGCCATAATCATATCATTTTACTTTACATACAGGAATGAACACAGTATCCTTAAGTATAATCTTGAAAATTTTTTACAAAATAGCCTCCACAAATTTTGAGATAGAGCCAGAACAACAGGCTGATTTGAGCTCAGATGATCTGGTGTTTGATACAATGAATAATTATTTCAAATTTAATAATATAGCTTCTCTATTTACTTGCTACACAAAAATATGATAAAACAGAAAGTGAACTGGAAAAATTAAGGTGTGCTAAGAAAAGTAATATGTGTACAGTCGTGGTAAGAAAGTAAACAAATTTCGGGGTCCGTGAGGTCTGAGAGTCAGGCAAAGGAGTAGTTAAAGGAAGTCCTGAACTTTGTCCCAACAATTTAAATTGGCCGAGGAATCAGGCAGACCTGATATCTTTTCCTGAGGAATCAGGCAGACCAACAACCATTTAAGCTGTGGGTTATGGTCCTGACATTGCTGTGAACCCACGCCTGGCCCCAGCATCCCTGGAGGCCTAGCAGCATGGCAGGCAGGAGTGCTGGCAGGGAGGTGGGTCTGGTTCTACTTGCTACCATGACCTTGGGTTACATACTATGTCTTAATTCCTTATGGGTAGGATGAAATATTCATGTCTTGCCTGTAAGATTGTTATGTGCATACACTGAGATATACCATGCGTGGGAAGTGCTTAATGCCCTACTGGGAAATATATGTTTACAGTTACTGTTATTTATAGACTCACAGGCATTATTCTGAGGTTTCCCTGACCTTTTGGAAAACTGGATTCTAAATTCCAGTAGGGATGTGGCTCCTGCCTCTTTCATCTCTTGTCCTCTCTTGCTACAGCACACTGCCCAGGCCATGTGACCTACTGCATTCCTCCCAAAAGGCCAGGCCTTTGTTTCTCATCATGCTGATCTCATGACTTTTTGTTCATCCTCAGACACCCAATGCAGCCTCTTCCAGAGAGGAATGAATCTCGGCCTCCCCTCTTCATCAGACCTAGTCTTCCTTTGTGGTCTCTCTTAACCCAGTGCTTCCCTTTATACTTACTTGAGTGGCAACGAAATGCTCCGTATTATTTGTTTCTTTTCTTTCCAAGACTACTATCCCCTAGAGGGCAGGACCTGTACCTGCCAGCTCCCTGACTTGGGACAGTGTCCACCACATGGGAGACAAAACATCATAGCTCCAAAGGCCTGAACTTTGGAGCCAGCAGCCTGGGTTTGTACACCTGCTCCACCACTTACTGACTGTGTGACTTAGGGCCAATTATTTTACCTCTCTATACTTCAGTTGGCACATCTATCAATGGGGAGATGATAATGCCTGCCCCATAAAGTCAAGGGCAGATCAAATGAGGAGGGAGAGACTCAGACTTCCTTGCTGCCCGCCCTCTCCATTCATTGCTTCCATTTTGTGTCTCCTGCTACTCAAATTCTGCTCATGACATGGAGTGCAGCGGAAGGGGTGGCATGCAGGCAGTGGTGGGGAAGTGGTACCCAGTGCAGGGTGGGGATACTCCTTAGCTGTGCTTCTGTGAAGTGTAAGGTGCTCAGTGACTGCTTCCTCAGGTGGCTGTTTGTAGGGGAGAGAGGTGCCTGAGGTGGGGTTTTTTTTCTTTTTCTGGATTAATGGATTTGTGAAACTCATCTTAAAAGCAGCATAGATTTATGTGTCACCACAAGCCTTTTTCTCATCCTGAATGTCATCGCTAATGAGGAACCACACAGTGCCCCTCCTTCTGGCGTGATTCTCATTCCCTGTGTTACAGGGTACATGGGGGTTGGCTTAATGATTTGAGCACAAAGAAACCTCCTCCATTTCTGGCATTTTTCCCTGAGTGTGCTTTAGGGTCTTTATTGATTTATAATAATAAGATCAAGAGTAAAATAATTTGGTACTGTTATATAAACCCAAAATGATGCTAAGTGAAGCATGCTGATTTTAAAATAATTCAGACTCCATCTGTAGTTTTGATTTCTTTCTTTTTTTTTTAAAGATTATTTATGCATACAAGAGCTGGGGTACAGGCCAGAGATGCAGGGGGTGAGAGGACTCACCAGAGACAGAGAAGGGGAACAGAACAGGCAGATTGACCGAAGTACACTGCTGAGGGGAGCAGCGGGTAAGACAGGAGAGGTCTGCAGCGCCGTGTAGGTTGCTCCCTGACTGGCCAGGGATTGAACTCGTGCTGCAGAGGCTGCAGATTGCTTCATAGTGTGGTTCTTAACCCCTTAAGAATCAGGGAGGCCCTGTAGTTTTGATTTCTTTGTAGAACAATGGTAAGGAGAACCCCTCTGTTGGGACTCACAAACTTATAAAAGGACAAATGAAGTTCAGCACAAATAAAAAATCATTCTAGAGTCTTCTTTCTTTTAAAAAAAATCCAAAAGATGTAAGATTTAGCTTACATTATTTAAAAGACTGATATAGGAGAGAGAAGAAGATAGAAATGAATAGGAAAAAAACAAACAAGGGATCAGACAAAACCAAACCAATAATAAACCCTAGAAATCTGACTATAGAGTTGAGGTTATTGGGGGGTGGTGGGGACATGGGGTGAGCAAAGTGTGGGGTGCTCATTGGACTATGGTGAAGATCTATGGGTGCCTTGGTGGTGTGCTGACATACATTTGAGGAGGTGTTATCCTGTACCTCTAAATCACATATGGTGTTAAAAATCAATGTTAATTCAATAAAAAAATAAAGGAAAAATATAATAAGAGAAAACCCCAGAAGGGAGAAACTTAATTTGTTAATATTTCCCTTCCTGAGGATAGCTTAGAGTAGACTGGGTTCTTTGGAGGATAGAAGAGGAGTTAAAGTGATAGGGGTATCAGGGAGAGACTTGACAACGTTAAAACTGAGGCTCAGCTAAGAAAGAAAACTTGTGCACCTTAATATTTGTGTGTGGGTTTCATCATAGTGTCTTCTGTGCCTTTCTAAACTGACGGTCATTAATGACCACTCATAATCTGAATGATGCCTGCTCTCAATTCAGAGTTTCTCTTTCAAAAAGGGTAACCAGTATTCCACCAAGACATGAGGCCCTGAGGACTTCTTTCTTCTTCAGAGATCCTGGCTGTGGGCGGGTCTTGTGAAACAGCGTAAGTCACCAGGTCTCCCTGGTTGTGAAGCTCTATTAGAAATCATTGACTGTCCCACAAGATACAATTTCTAAGTTGGGATTGAAATAGCTTATTTCGCAATAAACCATGAAGGTTTTTCCTGTTATGGAGCCCTAGTTAATACAAGTAGTCCATGACTGCTAGCAATTTTAGAGAAGTGGATGTTTATTCTTTCAAATAAGAAAAGGGAAGTGCTTCTGTGTGCATTCATATCATACTGAAAAGTCAAAATGGCTCTTGCACACACACAGAAAAGGAAACCATACACTTTATAAAAGGAGTAGAGGGAAACCGGATTCAGAGTTTTGTAGTGAGCTCTAGCAGTCTGACCTTTAAATGTTTCCTTTCTGTATTGACTGTATAAGTATTGACTAGCATTGCAGTGGTGCTGATGGAGGCTGCACCTTGTAAAGTCACTTAGCTTCATCTGTTCGGATAACTAATCTAGAGAATTTTGAACTGATGTATAATTTTAGGATATCTTAGAAATTGATGGTATTAAATTTTCTTCTTTGAAGGTTATGTGCATTTAAGTGGAGTGTTTTCTACTCCCTTAATTCTTCAACTTGTAATAAATAAGCAAGCTGTTCAAATATTTTTGTTGGAGCAGAGAGGGTGGGCACAGTGGTTGCAGGCTGTGTTATTAGAATATATTGTGTGTCACTGGGTATCTGGGTATGTCTGAGAGAGTCTGCAATCCTCTCACTACTAGACTTTTGTTATGTGAAAACAAGAATTAATTGGCTCAATCTGTGGTCCTTATCATACCCTCTCCCCCAAATTGTCATTTTCAGTGAACGCCCCCATTGTCTATGCGGTGCCCAAGAGAGAGGTGTAGGTATATTTTCGATTCTTACTTTCTTTCCTGCTCCTTCCACCCCATTCACATTTCATCAATTACCAGATTTTCCCTTTTTCTATTACATTGAGTTCTTTGCATTCCTCCTTCTATCATCCTACTTCAAATTGCCATATCTTTATATTAAATATGACCACAATCCTAATTATCCTTGTCTTGCCTCCTTATCACATATCATCTATCCGACAAAGAGAAAAAAAATCATTTAGTTCTGCGAACTGCAAAACTGAACTAGCTGTAATATATTAGTTAATGATATAGACTCTGTAGCCAGAATGTCTGAATTTTGAATTGTGATTCCATTACTCTCGCAAATGTAGTTATGTGAACGTGGGTGACTGTCTAAGCCTCAGTATGCATGTTAAAAAAAATAGAACTTTTCTGACTGAGTTATTGTGAGGACTAAATGCATAAACATTTAGCATAGGTACTTAGCAAACACTCAAAAAATTACTGCAACAGCAGGCATAAGATGCAAAGCTGAGTATTCCACTCGAGTACTTAAAACCCTTTAACTTTACCACTTCTTCCAGAATAAGGCCCAATTCCCTTTGGCATGCCATGTAAGTCCCTCTCCAGTCTTGCTCTCACTGTCCCTGTTCTGGTCCTTTCAAACCACTTCCACTGCTTCCAGTAGCCCATTTGTTTGTCGTGTCTTTTTCTTGTGTGCATAGTCCTCCTTAGCTAGAACATCCTTGCACCTCAAGATCCCCTGAAGCCAAATTTGGGACAATATAAATATATAAAAGAATAATGATGGCAACTGATTTATTACATAAGCAGAAGAGGTGGGTGTGGGAGGGAATGAGGAAGCTCTCCTTTAGGCAAGAATGCCAGCTAATAAATGTGGATAGGATCATAGAATTAAAAAAAAAATAACTCTTTTGCAGCTCCAAATGAATAAGTGGAAGAAGAGTTATCAGTGGATACTAAATTTATGATGAAAAGTTATTGGGAAATAGGACAGCAACATGGACCCAAGTCAACACCTCAGGTTTTGTGGTGATGTAGAAGGTAGCGGGGAACCCAAATCTTTATAATAGAGCTGTAGCAGTGGCAGTCTTAACCAAGTGATCAAACTAAGTGTCAATAATAATGGAATAACCTAACATTTAGTGCCTTCGGATGTGGTTAGATATGAAGTTCTGAAGTACAGAATGAAGTATTTTTGCCACAGCTGTTGAACTTGAATCTAGATTTAGCTTTAAGTTTACAGAAAGATTGGAGGGAGAGGTTTAATGATACCCTGGGGGAAATAATAGGAATATGGAACATTCTATAAGGCCCAGTCTGAAATCTTAAAAATGTCATTTTTAAAAAAAGAGGGATTTTTAGACTATAAGATACTGCAAAGATAAAGTAACCAAAATGCAATGGGTAGAATTTAATTGGATCCTAGATTGGAGGAAAATAGCGTAAAAAGACACTAGCTAGCCAATTGAGGAAATTAGAAGATGGAATGGATATTAGGTAACATGAATTGTTTTTAATTTTCTTAGATCTGGCAATGGTTTTGTGGGTGGGTATATTGGAAAATGTCCTTATTCCTATGAGTTGCACTTTCAGTTATTTATTAGTGAAATGCCATAATGTCTACTTCCAAAATGTTCAGCAAAATAAATTTTATAGAGAAAGGGTTGGAACACAAAAGTACACATGGCAGTATGTTATAGTTGTTGAGTAGATAGTGTTCATTATACTGTTCTTTTAACTTTAGGCTTGACAGTTGAATTCAATATATATATATATATATATATATATTGAATTTAATGAAATTGAGATAGTTAAGGAGCAAATAAAGTTAAGGTTGGTTCTAGAAGTGAGGGGTAGTCTGTTTTTAGATCTCTTGTATACATGTAATGATGACCACATTTCCTATATATATTTATTTTGCTTTCAGTAATAACACTTTATTTTCTGAATTAGCGATCAAGGCTGTTTATTGGAAGTCTCTGTAGTTTTTCCTACATGGAAGGGGCAGCCAGTGGGGGGGGAGATTTGATGAGAATCTTCAGAGGGTGGCATGTGCAATTATGCTTTGTTCCTTGATGAGCTATGAGTTGGGCACTTAATTATGTAAAAAATATTGCAAGAGGGCAGTTGCATAATTCCCAAGAGAGTAATTATTGTCTATCTTGGCAGAATGCAAGGCTTTTAATCTGTAAATAAGCAATTCTGTGTGGAAGAGCTACATGCAGAGTGATTGTGTCATAAGGTCTCTTATAAATTTTTTAAAGTGGGAGCAGCAACTGTGTGTGCCGATTGGCTGCTGCAATGGTTGATGATGCTTCCCGTGTGTTTTTAACCCCTCCTGAAATATTTAAACCTCTGAGGATTCCTGTAAAGGGTAAAAACTGTGTCTGAGTTAAGCCTGTGAAAAAGCTGAATGCTTCAGATGCAGAGGAAATAAAATAGGTTTCAGCAAATTAAAAGAAAAGAAGATAAAAAATAAAACAAAAATGAAACATATACAGTGCTTATGAAAAACAGGACTCTCATTTATTGAAGATTAATATTTTTTTTATTTGTGTGCATCGCGGCTAATGTTTCCAAAAAGATTAATTTTGCTTTCAGTGTATGTTTGTATTTTGCTTCAATCTGAGTTTTGCTTCAATCTGAATTTTTTGCGTAATGAAAGTAAATTCTGTTGGTGTTTGTGTTGTCTAAGCTCTCTCTTCTCCTCCTGTTAGTGTTGATGAGTGGAGGTGCTCTTTGCGCCCCTCTCCTCAACTTGAGCACTGGCCCCTTCCCCTCTCCTCCCTCAGGATTTCCTCTAGGGTGACTTTCCACTGGGGTGACTGCTGAAGGGAGCAGCGGGCAAGTCAGGAGAGGTCTGCTGTGCCATGTGGGTCAGCTCCCTGGCCAGGGGTCGAACTCGTGCTGCAGTGGCTGAGGATAGCTTCATAGTGCTGAGACTTAATCCCTTGCACCACCAGGGAGGCCCTGTCCTTTCTTGCATGACAGCTTTCCCCTTTCTCCTGTAGGGATAGAAAGGAAATTCCCTCCTGACCTCCCTAGGCACTTCTTGGGCTGGTGGAATAATCAGCTATGTATCAGATCAGTAGTGGGCAGGAGGACCCAAATTTACTTACATATGTATGGGTAATCCACATACATATGGGCTCCAAGACCAGTGAGGTGAATGAGGGTATAAATCCTGAGTTGAGTCTGGGGCTTCAGGGAGAGCAGAGAGGGGCTTGCATGACAAAGGTGGGGGTGTGTGACTTAAGTGACAAAGGCCAGATGCTCTGTAATTAGATGTTGTCCTCCTATAGTTAGTTTTCTCTAAAAGAGAGGTTATTTCTGATAAAACCCCTAATTCCTTCCTCTGGGTAGTTAAAGAAGTGGTAAAAGTTCCTTGTGGGCCTGCAGAACCTCAGTTGACCTCAACTCCAAATAGTCCACATGCCAAAGTGACACATCTTGAGAAGGCCTGCACTAACAGCTTGGGAGGTGAGGGCTGTCTTTCATTACCAGATTTACTTCCATCAAAACAGAAACATGTTCAACAACTTCCATTGTTTTCAAAGAACCTGTCCCTGACCTGTATTTCTCTCTGGCTACCTCCTCAGTCTTGTTTCCCTTTGCAGAAAAATATCAAGCACTGCTGTTGTATCATCATGTCTTCTCCTCTTCCTGTTGTCACTTGGACCTGTTCCAAGCAGCCTTTCATCTCCATCCTCAACACAGAACCTACTTTAAAAAAATTATTTATACAAGAATGGGGATACAGGCCAGAGGCACAGGAGGGTAAGAGAATTCACCAGAGACAGAGTGGGGAACGGAACAGGCAGATAGACTGAAAACACTGCTGAGGGGAGCAGCGTGTGAGACAGGAGAGGTCTGCCGCGCCATGTGGATATCTCCCTGGCTGGCTGGGAATCAAACCTGTGCTGCGGAGGCTGTGGACAGCTTCACAGCACTGCGCTCAACCTGCTGCGCCACCGGGGGGGTCCCCACAGAACCTGCTTTTGTCGAGGGGTACCTGGGACTTTCACACTGCCAAGTTGCTGGACAGCTCTTGATCAGAATCTTACTTGATCATCTGCAGCAGCCGACTGTTTATCTCTTTCCTGAAACATTTTCTGTACTTGGCGTCAGGAAAAATACATTCTCCAGGTGGTTCTCCTTCCTCTCCAGTCACCCTTTTCAGACTCTTTGCAGCTCATCCTTGTTTCCCCACCTAAAGTCACCTGGCCCCAGGTCCCTTATGCTTTCCCCTAAAGTCACCTCCAACAATCTTATGGTTAAGCATTCTTTATACTTAAACTTCCAAGTTTATGTCTGGAGTACATATCTGCACAATTCCACACTCATATATCCAGGTGTCTGTTCCCCCAACCCCCATCGGATGAGTAAGAGGTATCTGACTTTTAATGTAGTTAAAATGCAACACCTGGTCTTACCACAGTTATCTCTCACCTGGATGGGTGCAATAGATTTCTGACTTCCCTGTATCCACCCCTGATCCAGCCCCTTTCCTTCAATACTCAAATATCAGCCTGAAAGACCCTCTTAAAACTATTAGATCATATCCCTCCTCCGCCTCTGAAGCTGCCAGTGAGTTCCCTTTCAGTCAGAGTAAAATCAGTGACCCACAAGGCACGTCTTTATGTGACCCCGTTATCTATCAGTGACCTGCTGCTATACTTACTCCTTATCACTACTGTGCCCAACGTACATTATTTATCACTTATGCCTGAGACACACCTCTGATGCTGCCATCTTAAAGTCTGCATTGTGACCTTAGGCTGGAATTTCCTGTCCTGTAAATCTGTATGGCTGTCTCCTTTACCACCTTTACGTCTCTGCTTAACCATCTTCTCTTCAGTGATGTTGTCTCTAACCATCCCATTTATGCTGTCCCCAGAAACTACCCCCAGCTATCCAGATCCCTTCTCCTGGCATTCATTTTCTCTAGTTCACTTACCGCTGTGTGAAAATAAAGACTTTTTTTTTTTGCTCTTGTTGCTGAGTTACCTCTTTTTTCTGTCTTCTCTTACTAGAATGATAGCTTCATGAGGGGAGAATTTTGTCTGTCTCATTCACAGTGGTATCACCTGTGCTGTGAAGGGCACTAAATAAATACTGAAGGAGTGGGCCTCCCCGGTGGCGCGGCGGTTGAGCGCTGGGTTGCGAAGCTGCCCGCAGCCTCTGCAGCGCCGGTTCGATCCTCGGCTGCTCCCCGGCCACCAGAGGAGGGTCCCACATGGCGCGCAGACCTCTCCTGCCGCCCGCTGCTCCCCTCAGCAGTGTACTTCGGTCCTTCTGCCTGCTCTGCTCCCCGCTCTGGCTCTGGTGAATTCTCTCACCCTCCCGCGCTTCTGACTGTACCCAGTGCATGTATAAACAAAACAAACAAACAAATAAATAAAAAAAAAAATACTGAAGGAGTAATTGAAAAGCAGTCCCCACAGCTGACTGTTTATTCCTTGTTTTTATAGCATTCTGCACATGGCAGAGGATAGCTAGCATTCAGATGATTCACTCTGTATTAACATCTACCTTTCATTCCACAGTTTCTCTGTCTGAAGAACATAAGGACATTCCTGACAGCCTGCTGTGAGACATTTGGCATGAGAAAGAGTGAACTCTTTGAGGCATTTGACTTGTTTGATGTTCGTGACTTTGGAAAGGTAATTGCATTTTATTTTTTAATGTATTTTCAATTGGAGAACTTTTAATTAAATATTTATTGTTTCATCTTATTGAAGTAGGACATGGGGCATGTGACTTTAGGGCCTAGATGCCTGTCTTATATAATTAAATTTTACATGTAGGTGATTTTGTCAAAACCAACCAACCAACCAACCAAAACAAAACACATGGGAGCAACAGTTGTTGAAATAAGATTAGGGTTATGTATTAATTTAAAATAGTATAAGGGGCATCTTTTATCCAGATACAATTTTTCCTGCTGGTTATCTCAGAGGATAGGGTTGCATTTTTACTTCCTTTAGATAGTTTGTTGGGTCCAAGTCTGATGTCCAGTATTCTTTCCTTCTGCTCTTTTCAATATCTGAAAGGCTCCTAATTTTTGGAAGTTAAGGATGTCCTGGTGGTCCTCTCTGTTTTGACACTTTGGTAGATGGCTTGGAGAAAATAGGAATCACTGAAATGTTTGAGGTTGTTGAATAACTCCTCCCACTTGCATTTCAGCAGAATCATGGGGGATTTGTCAGATTTCAATATTTTTCACACAGAAATTGCTTTCATGTTTACTGATCTGTGTACATTAAATACTTGTGTATGATAGGTGAAAGGAGTCATCCTTTCAAAATTTACAGTCCTATATTTTGAAGTGAATGGATACACAATTAAACTTCTTGCATGTGAAAATCCATAGAAGAGTCGGGTAATTAAGGTGACATTGTTTTCAATCCTGGATAAAATAATTGCATTAAGAAAATCAGCACATAAGAAGGAAAAAAAAATCTAAGTGATATTGAGAAGTTTGCCCTTACTATTGTAATTCAGGTGCTAGTATTTCATCTCCAGGCTATTTGAGAGTGATAATTTGATTTGATTTCATAGATATACTGTTTCAGTTATAAGCAAAACACCAGGCAGTGAATGGGTTTGCTGGGCATTGGGAATACATGACACAAAGTGAGACAGAAATATAGGGTATTAT
This sequence comes from Talpa occidentalis, assembly GCF_014898055.3. NCBI lineage: Eukaryota > Metazoa > Chordata > Mammalia > Eulipotyphla > Talpidae > Talpa > Talpa occidentalis. The sequence continues at coordinate 105,362,969 of NW_023605305.1, read as the reverse complement.
ATGCTGAACTACAGCAAATGTGGGGAAGCCACCGTGTGAACCCCCGGGAAGTGGTTAATCCTCTAAGCTGTTGGTCCTGAAAATCATCAAAAATGTTTCTTTTTCTATTCTTTTAGCCTTCCCCCCATTAAAACAATTTTTGATTTTCGTTTCTTCTTCACCTCTTTTGGGGAAATGTAAAATGAAAATGATGGGGAAATGAAAAATGACAAAATAGTCTTGACTTCAAAGCTTTTCATGAGATCTTCATTTTTTCATTCAAGCTGGTAAGAAGAACTGGTGTTGATGGAGCCTGGGAGATCTTGGGAATTGCTTAGAAACACAAGGCCTCATTCTGGTGAAATAACGCAGCATGCTCATTGATGAGGCAATGGAAGCCTTGTGGGATAATTGAGATAATAAAAAGTTGAATGTAAAGAAACAAACTGTAGCTTCTCAAGGGTGAATAAATTTCTAACTGCTTAAAATATTTGGCAGTGGTGAGTCTGAAGCAGAATTGAACTTGAGAGTGTGGCTGAGAACTTGATCCTATACCTGACACTTAAATCACATACAGTTTCACTGCTGCCAAGATTATTGCAGCTGTCTTTTCAAACTGTAGTTGGTACAGTTCTAAATAAACCAATAAAATGAAAGAATTTGGGGCACTGCTTCATAATTTACTAGTATTACTGTTAGATATTATCACTCTAAACAGAGCCACCAATATCCCAGTTACTGAGCACTTTGGCTATACCAGATCTGTTGTCAGTCTTCATATATATTATTTCTAAAAGCCTCATAACAACCCTAAGAAGTCTGAGAACTATTATTTTCCTCATTATGGGAAACCTGTGCCTTAAATCACATATCCAGCAGAGATGGAACAATAATTTGAACCGAGATCTGGCTAATACTTCTTTTCTATCCCATGGAGCAAATATTCCCAGTAGCTGGCACTATGTGTTGGCACAGTGCTAAAGGGCTTTGCACACAGCCACTCAACCCTTATACCCGTATCACCATGTGAGTATTGCTGTTGTCCCTATTTATACATCCTAGCTTGTAAATGGTGGAGCTGGGAACATTAATGCAGTTTTAAATCTTCATTTTGAAAAAAATATGAGGGGTGTTAATTCAGAGACATAATAATTCCACATATTGTGAATGTATATTTTAATAGGTTCAATGGGCTGCTTTATTTCTCTCCATTCTTTGGGGTTTTATTCAATTCTCAGTTATCTTATCATGAAAAATATATTTCTGTGCTCCCCTCTCTGCTCAGTTTATACAGATAATGAATCTAGGATTCATGTCTCTTTAGTACCTTTTTTTGGTTTAAGACTGTATTGATTGTGATAACAATATTATTTTTATGACATTCTGAAGTTTTCAGAATGTTTCATATCACTGACCACATCTGATTCTTATAATAGTCTTGAGAAAGAGATAATTTCAGATGAGGAAACTAAGGGAGCTAAGAAGAATGATAATTTTAAGGTCTCCTTGTTTGGGGACAGAGCAGGCTCTGGAGCTCAGGTCTTCTGACTTCTGTATTTTTCGTGTCTGTTGCCTTTATTTTGGGAATTGCTATTGTGTGAGTGCTCATGGAAAATACGAACTTCAAGGAGAAAGACCAAAGGGATATTGATGAAATTGAAATGCACAAGTGATCTGTCACTTGGCATCCAATTATATTTAGAAAGAGAAGCTAGATTTAGGGTTCTGCTTGAATCATAAATTCCTATGAGAGGCTTTGATATGGGTGTTTCCCTTTGGAAATTAGGAAAGTCCTGGGAATGTGTTGATCAACAGGAATGATAATTTTTCTTTTAACTTATGGGTTGATGAAGAGCACATGTTTTGGGAACTCTAGAAGGACTTAAATTTTGTCTTTCAGTGTAACTTTTGATTCCTTCAGTTGAACTCTTTACTCAATGTTATAGGGTATTCATTTCGATTCAACTCTGTCAATAAAATTAGAATAGTTCTGAATGCTTTGTGTATATTTTGATTAAAAAAAATCACCCACAGGAATAAGGAATGAGTGAGTAACTTGAACTCATTTTAGGGCAGCAGATGCCTTGAGGTTAAATTCTACACTCTCTCAGGATTGCTGAATATTGAACAGGTTTCTTGATGGAGATAGTCCTTGTCTGACACTGCTGAGTCTTATTCCTAAACTGAGTTTGAGGGGAGCTTGGATCCCCTTTTAAGAACCACAGCACTTCTATGACTTTGGGCTTGTCTCTGTGCAATTCCAAAAAAATCATTTACTTTCCTTAAAAAAGATGGATCCTTTTCTAACTTTCTAGTAACAGAAACAAAAGGTACAATCACATTATTGTAAGAAATTTAATAAAAAATTTCCCCCTGTGGTATTACAAATTATTAATTATATTACCTTTTACATTGCAACAGGGTTTGTGAATTTGCTCACTTCCATGTTTCCTGTAAGGGATTTTTTGTTACTGTGTAGATTGTCATTTTCTGATTAATGATTTTGCTGTTTGGAAACGTTTCCTACTGAGCTGTCTGTTGGCACGTTCATAATGCAGAAGCACATGGGATTTTTCTTTAATGAGACCATTTCTAGTGAGTAATTGAGATCAGGTTGCTGCTGCTGTCCAGATGAGTGATGAAGTCAGTTCCTTCCTCTGGTGGCTGGGGGTGGGGTAAGAGCCTGCTTCCTACTACCCACAGAATTCAGGACTGTTGTTTCAAGTATTGTAAAATAGTTTGCAAGGTGTAAGGTGATATGTTTTCTGAATCAAAAAGAATCACACCTGGCCAAAGGTAGTTGCTGCTGATTTTAGTAGCACTTCGATAGTATCACCAATGTGATAAGGTTTGGGAAGGGCACTGTAGATCACTGGCTTAGGGGTAGGTCAGGGATACAGGCAAGAGCATTATCCAGAGGAACATTCGTGTGTGTTTTGGGTAAGAACATAGTTTTTGAGTTGGCTCTCAATTTAAATTAATTTATATACCTTTTTAGAATGTGTCTCGGGCAAGTTACTTAATCTCTTTGAGCTTCAGTTTCCTCATCTTTAAGTTGTGGTTAGGTGAGTATTAATGAAATAATGCATGTGAAATACTTAACAGAGTATCTAGGTCCAATATTACTTGATAGATATTAGCTGTTATTACTTTTATATCACTTTTGCTACAACTCTAATCACTAGTTTGATGGGTTTCAGATTCATAGTCAACATAGGGACTGGATTTTGAATTGAGTGTGAGAATTAATGATACTGGAGAGGAAAGGTTAGGAAATAGCTGTTTTTTTTCCTAGTGTGGCATAGGGTTAACATTTTATTTTGAATAAAAATATCTTTCTCCTTTCTTCTGTTACATCCTCTGATCTCCTTCGAGAAACCACCCTTTTTTAGTTATGTAGTTTGGATGGTTTAATCAGTTAGATTCCCATCCCTTTAGTAGTGATCAATTCAGATATGGGACAGTTTGGGGATTGGGGCCAGTATGATGTATTAGGACATTTGCAGGGACAGTTTTATTTTGCTGTCCTCTTGCTATGGAAGTGTGTGAATTTGAGTCTGTAGGGCTTGGAGGAGCTACAGTCATCTGGGCACCACATGAATTTTCAAAACAGACAGTTAGGAGGGAGTACAGCTAGGGAGGAGCCCAGTGGCATCCTCCCTCGCTGGAATTAAGCTGTACCCAAAGTCAAATACATATATCTCTGGATTTTTCCAGACCATGAGCCCATGTCTTCCATTTTTTCTCATGTCAGTTTTCTCAACTTAATGCAAGAGAAATCTAAGTGACACACCCAGCTTTGTCAGCCAGGTGATTTCAGTGTGCAGTTGGGTTAACCTTGCTTCTGTTAACTAATGTTCCTCCAACTTGGAGGCTATTTGGTAACCTCTCCATCTTTCATCATATATCATATATCAAAACAAAATTGTGAAGAGAACATCCTAGAACATCTCTGTTTTACAGCATGTAAACAATCAAAGAGATGTGTTGTCCCAACATCTTAGTGAATGCTTCTATTCCTTACCATTGACTCAGGGAGAATCATAGATCTTCGGGTTTGGAAGAAATTCTCAAAGTCCTATGACATCCTTCACATGTTTGCCTGATATCTACACTTTTATGAGAATGGGTGTGCGTGCCTCTGCTGACTGGGAACTCTTCTTGCACCCCACACTACATTTATATATTTGGACCATGCAGAATAATTTGAAGATGACTTTAAGAAAACTCTAGGGGATTCCTTGTAATCATTGAGGGGTGCCTTTACTCCTTAGTTTCCTTATCTATAAATGGGATAATTCCTATCATACGGAATTGTTGTGAAAATGAGATTGATTTATGTGAAAAGTCTGGCATATTTCTCAAAAGTGTTTGAGTGAACCAGTTTAGATCCAGTTTGGAATCAGTACTTGGATAAATATAGATCATTCAGAGTTCTGAATGTGACTATGTAAAAAGTCAAAAACTCTAGTGGAATTTTCTCAAAACTCATTTTATTTCTGGCTCAGATTAAGAAAATCATAATATACATGAGAATGTATGTATATATGCACACATATAATTATTTATATCTTGTATTTTCCTAAGTTTTTGTCATAAGAATGTTTCATTTCTTTTTTGTACATGGAGTTTTGCTGAGAGATTGGCAATGAAACTATTACTGATGGTAGCTGATACCTCAACATTCATCAAGTCCCCTCTCCCTTCAAGCCCCTCAGGATATAAAACAAAATAGCATCTACTTCAGATTTAGGATTAGAGGTGGTTAGGTTCTTTAGCTCCTTAAATACATTGCCATTTAAAAATAAATGTGAGCATGCTGAGAAAACAAAGCGAAAGATGAAATGATTAATGTAGAAAAAGACTTTAAAAATTATTGGTATGATGGAAATTTACAATTTCACCATTGTCTGTACTATCTCCACTAAGAGGATTTAGTGTTTACTTTCCCCTCTATGGCTTATTAGCAGAGACCTGCTACCATCAAGCTGTCTTTGCATTGTGAGCTCAAATTTCTGTCCCATCTGTAATGCCTTATGTCACATAAGAGTATTTGCTCAGGCTGTGTTCTATAGTTTGTATGTTTTCACCCTTCCCAGCCTTGCTTGTATACCTTAGTGTGTATGTATAAGGGTACAAGGACCCCTTCCTGCCCAGAATGTGCTATTACTCCAGGTCAAATCTCAGCATTTGTGCCTGGTTAATCTCCCCACCTCCATCCTAGTCCATGTGTGTTCTGGGAAGCTCACTCTGCGGAGCACCTGTGTATCCAGACACAATGATACTTGATAATTGAGACTCTGTAATGGTTTCCTACTACTGCGCATCCCCTGGAACTATGCTAGGCTTTCCCAGTTATAAGATAATCCTTCCACCCAAAGATTCCTGAATTTCTCATAGGATGCAGGTGGCTTGGCTTCAGGGACCACACCTTAACGGTCTTTATTGACTACGGCAGGTGTGCTGATCAACAACATAGAAACATTTCCCCATATACCTGTATATAACCAGGATGAGTTGTGTTGATATATAAATATAATCTCTATTTTCACAATTATGTGTTTGAACTCTCACTCTTAATAGAAAGTTGGCATTTTGCTCTTGTAATATTTCCCTCCCTAAATTGTGTCAAGAATGTTCAAGGCTTTTGGAGCCCTTAGGACCCTAATCAATCAGTCTTGTTGCCAAGCACCACAAGGAACAACCACTCTCCACCGGATGGCTTACTAGTGGGGTGCAGTGGGAGATTGCCTTGCCTGGTTCCTTCACATGGTTGTTCTCTGACACTGCCATGCCCCTGTAGTTCCAGCCCCACTCAGCCCCACACTTCTCAAACCAGCTTGCTTCAATCTCCACAGTATTTTGGCCTCTACCATGACCCTGGGTTTGCAGTGAATTATCTCTAGGGACTCCTGGCATCCTTTTCTGCCAGCAAGCTTGGATCAGGACCTCCTCATTTGGCTCCTCCAGGGACACTAACTTCCATTGGCATAGCATTTGGGATCTTGGGTCTCTTTCCTTCCAGAAGGTCCTGTACTTTTCTTACAAATCAGCCAGCTTGCAGCCAAGGGCAGGCTCAGCCTACTTGGGGTACCGTGAGGAGTCCACTTCCATCAACTCATACAGGCCTTTACTTTTTTACTTTTTTCCCCTAGCAGTGGGTGATGTGTTTGTATTTACAGAACTAAAGGAGAGCTCTTCAGTGATTCCTTCTGGAACAAAGAAAGCTTATTCTGAGGCCTCTTTTTTGTTTATTTGAGCAGAGAAGTGGGCAACAGCTTCTAGCTTTCTCTGATGTGTACATCTGATTAGCTGTTAACACAGAGATGGACAGCAATGTTCTCTTCAGCAATCTTTACATCTATTATACTGTCTTTAGTATATTCACAGGGAGACTGAATACTAGGCAGATTTTTCCATTCTTACCTTATAGAAGGTCTTATAGAACTCTAGGATCTGAGTCATTCAAGGATCACTCTTTACACCTTAGTGACCATTCAAGTTTATTTTGGGGGTTGGCTTTCTAATTGTTGTAGCCATTTCAAAAACTCCTTACTGTTCTCTAACCTTAATATAGTTGAAACTTTCTAGCATAGCATTTCCTAAATAATTCCAAGGATTTCATTGCCCTGAGAAACTTAATAGATTATCTGGGAAAAAACATTCTTCTTGGAATAAGTTTGGCGACCACTGCATTTGTATCCTCTGTCTATGGGATTTAGCTTAGTAAAGGCACTGATAAGTCCTGAAGTAAAGAAAACTTTTGCTTAGCCTAGGATTTCTCAATTTTGTATATGAGTAGCTAGGTACATGATCACTTCAAACATGCAAACAGGCTATGTATAAAACTGAACTCCTTTTTTTTTTTCTCTTTGAAACCTTTTCTTTTTGGATAAAGCTATTTCATTTTTTTCACCCTGACAGGAACTAAAGAGATATAACTGCCTCTAATTCCCATCCCTTTCCTTAACTCTTTTTGCTTTTGCCTTAGTTAAGGATCTTATCATCAGGATATCACCCAGATTTTTATTAATTAGGCTCCTAATTAATTATCTCTCTGTCTTTAATTTTTGAGTCACTCCAACCTGATCTTCAGAGTAATCCTGCAGGAACATAAATCTGATAATGTTAAGCCTTGGTTTAAAACTTGACAGTGTATCTGTTGCTTGTACCAGACAAAAAATGTAATTCTTTTTACAAGTCATTCAAGGTTAATCATTTTTTCCTCACTTGTTTATTGAGGTAATACTGGCTTACAACATTGTGTTACATATGATTCAGATGTACAGGTTCACACCCCTTTAAATGTGTGTTACCACAGCACACCCACTAACAAAATACCCATAGTCCTCTACATAGTTGTTTCAATTCCTTCCACCCCACGATTTGTTCCCTACCTTTACCCCCTCCCTCTGGTGACCTCAAATCTACAGTCATTTTTCTAGGGTTTCAGTTTAGTTTCAGTTTAGTTTTTGTCTGCTCCTTTGCTTTGTTTTTCTGTTTCCCACATGTAAGTGAAATCATCAGTATTTGTCTTTCTCCTCATTTATTTCACTTAGCATATTTCCCTCCAGTTCCATCCATGTTGTAAATAGCTAGATTTTACCTTTTTTTTTTAATAGTCAAATAGTATTCCATTGTGTTTGTTCATCATATCTCCTTTATCCACTCATCCGTTTTTGGCCACTTAGGTTGTTCCTATACTTTCACTGTTGTAAATAGTGCTACAATGAACATTGGAATGCACATGCACCTTCAAATACGTGTCTTATATTCTTTGGGTAGATACTGGGGGGTGGAATTGTTGGATTATATGATAGATCAATTTTAATATTTTGAGAAATTTCCATACTGTTTTCTAGAGAGGTTGAACCAGTCTACATTCCTACCAACAGTGGATTGAAGGTTCCTTTTCCTCTACATCCTCATAAACACTTGTTTCTGGTGTTTTTAATATGCATCATTATCATGGGTGTGACATCGTGCCTTATTATGGTTTTTTTGTCTTTCCCTGATGATAAATGATGATGAATTTTTTTGTGTGCCTTTGATCAATCTATATGTCTTTAAATTTTTTTTAAAGATTTATTTATGCATATAAGAACTGGGGTACAGGCCAGAGGTGTGGGGGTGAGAGGGTTCACCAGAGACAGAGTGGGGAGCAGAACAGGCAGATCTATTGAAATACACTGCTGAAGGGAGCAGCAGGCAAGACAGGAGAGGTCTGCTGTGCCATGTGGGTAGCCCCCTGACTGGCTGGGGTTCAAATTTGTGCTGCAGTGGCTGGCAATAGCTTGATAGCGCTGTGTCTTTAACCCCTGTGCCATTAGGGAGGTCGCTCTTTAATTTTTTTAAGACACGTCTATTTTGTTCTTCTGCCCTTTTTTTTTTTTTTTCTGACCTCTTCTGCCCATTTTTCAAATTGGGTTGTTTGTTTTCTTTTAGTTGAGTTGCATGAGTTCTTTTTAGATCTGCAAGTTTTTTCATGGTCATATCCCTTGTCTGTCTTTTTCTCCCAACTTTATTGAGATATAATTGACATAACATTGTATATGCTTAAGGTATACTGTGTGATGATTTGGGTTACATATATATTGTGAAATGATTGCCACAATAAGATTAGTTACATTACCACCTCACATAGTTAACTTATTTTTTTTTTTATACTGAGAACTTTGGAGATCTGCTTTCATGTACACAATACAGTTTTGTTAACTACAATCATAATACTTTACAATAGAACCCCAGAATTTATTCATCTTTTAACTGGAAGTTAATATCCTTTGACAATATCTGTTTTCCTTAGTCTCTGATTCCTGCAACTACCAATGAAAATTCATTTCTATGTTGTCTGGCTTTTAGATATTCCTCATAATAGTAGGATTATTTCAGTATTTGTCTTTCTCTGTCTCCCTTATTACACACTTAGCACAATGTCCTCAAAGTTTGCTTGTTTTGTTACAAACAGCAGGATTTCCTTTCTTCTTATGTCTGTTATATTCTAAGCATCTACCACATTTTCTTCACCCCTTGATCGAACCACTTTCTAACCATATTTCTCACTTTTCTACCCTCCTCTACTCCCATGCTTCAGTCTCACCAAATTACCAAAGCCATAATCATTCTCAGATTAATATTTATTCATATTGTTTCCTTTATCTGGAGTCCTTTCCTCCCCACATACCCCTCTCTTTTGTTGTTAGTGACTTACTTCAAGGTCACACACTTGTACACACAACTTCAGGTTTGAGGATGTGGCTTTATCTGGAGCTCTGGGTTTGGATATGTTGAATTCCCCAAAGTCTAACCTTCCTGACTTGTTTCTGCCTATTTCCTCAGTTCCAGCTGGACCTTAAACCTTCTTTGTCCTCCAGAAATTTAACCCTGACACATTAAATTAGTTCTCCTCCTCCATCTCTTTATGACATTTTGAGATCAAGTAAACTTGGGTCTCATCCTGCGTTGTCCCCAGATGCCTGTGTGGGAAGGTTATGCAACCTCTCAGAGCCTCCATGTTTTGACTTATAAAGTAGCCCTGGTGATGATCCCTACCTCCTAGGATTGTCATGAGGAATGTGTCAGAATCTGGGGTGAAGCAGATAGTGAGGTGCAGGCCTGAGGCTCACTCAGAGGTGCTTCTCTTGAGCAGTTCAGTCATCTTTCCTTCATCCCTGAAATGCTGGCTGCTTAGTCTGCAAGGTGGGTACCAAGTGCTGCTTTATCTGTGTGAACAGGCAAAACCCCTTGCCATAGGTGTTACTTGAGTTCAGGAAACAAAACTAGTAAAATATAAATAAACAAGATGATTGTAACTAGTGATAAGTGCCATTGAGGAAATAGTAAAACAAACTACTGGAGGAAGCAAATTTTGGTAGGGTGGTAAGAAAACTTTGAAATAATGAAGACCTAGTGGGGGGAGGTACTAATGCATATTCATTCAAATTAAATTCAAACTAGATTCTAGTTCTACTTCTTCCACCAAAACACCTTGGAATAGTCCTTTAACTCAGACTCAGTTTTTGAAACTCTAAAATTTCTCTAATTCTATAACATCGCTTATCGCTAAATATAATGTGTGTGTGTTATCTTTTGCAGAGTGATGTTTTGCTTATATATAATATATATATACTATATATTATATGATAATATATAGTATGTATATTAATTGTATATATAAAGAGATAAAAACATGCAAAGAAAAACATGCAAAGAACATTGCTTTGATTTTGCATCCCCGTTTGGTATAGCTATGAGAATTATATTTCCAGAAATGAAAATCTAGTTGCACAGCTGAAACTGACCTTTTCTGTGCTATCTCAAGTATTCCTCCAGAGCTCCAGAGACTTATATTTAAACTTTTGGGTAGTATTTTTAAAAAATTCTTTCTAATGTAGTCCTAATATGAGTGTAAACACATACATAGATACAGTTTTATAGATATACCCAGATATAGTATACATGGATATATTTTCTGGTGTTCATGACTATATATATCAAACTTTGTTCATAACTGCATGCTAAACATAATTTATGATTTTCGACTTACTTGCATTTATTTTCTTAAGTGTTCTGTAGCTAGATATTGTAATTCCTGTAACATAACAACCTGAATTTCATTATACCTTTGCTTAAGGTTGTCTATATATATATATTTTTTTTTGAAGAGTCTTTAAAGCCAAAGTCTTTCAATAATGCCTCATTTTTGCAGCAGATGTAAATACTTAAATAAATTATTGCAATTTATTATACAGCAGCCAAGTGCAATAATTGACAAATGAAAATTGTGGAGGAAGGCAAGAGAAAGGGGTCAACTCTACCCTTTGTGGTTGAGGAAGTTACCTTGAAGGTAATCCTTACATTGAGTCTAGACAGAAAATAGGAGGAGTTATTTATGAGGCACTTACAATGCTGTATCTTTGTTACCATTTTACTCTATCCTCACAGCAACCCTGTGATATTGGTATTTATCTTATTTTATGACCAAAAAAACTGAAGCTCACAGATACTGAAATAGATCATAGCTCGTAGGCTATGGAGCATGGATCTAAAACAATGCATGTCTAACTTCAAAGTCATGTTCTTAATGATCGTACTGCTCTGATTCCAAGCAGAAGGAAAGGGCCTTCTTGACAGAGGAAAGTCATGTAGGAAAATATGGAAGGGGGATCCATGTGTAATGTTGGGGTATTGCAGAGTCCTCATGATGTGAGTGTAAGATGCAACTGAGTGAGCTGGACCTTGAGATCCTGGAGACATTGGGATCAGACATGAGATAGCTTTCTATCTATGTGATCTGCCAGTGGGGAAAAGCTCTATAGGGACTCCTAAAGTAGTCTGGTTGAATAATGATGCAGACCTTCACTAGAACTTTGGCAGGAGGGACAGAGTTTCAAGCTTTTAGGCCTTTAGAAATTGAGGTAATCCATGAAAAGGTAAAGAGAGAAAATTCACTCCTGGGCTTCTGGAGAAGTAGAGTTCACAGCAAAGAGAAATAATGGCACAGGAGCAGGTGCAACTTACAGTGGTGTTATTTTTCCTAAATGTAAGAGAATTCGAATGGAATTTCCATTCACATTTTATGGACATATTTTGCAACTCCGTAGGTATTTTATCTGTTTTATTTTTCAAGGATTTTTTTTACTATTTTGATCATTCTTCATTCTCCCTGTACTTCATTTTTGATATTTTTTTGCACTTGCTGATTTTCTAGGAGAAAGTTGGTCTTTGGTAGCATACTTAAATTTGTTTTTTTGATTTCATTAGTTCTTTTAAAAATTGATTTTTTTGGTAATGGAATGTTTTTAGAAATATTTGTCTGTGTGCACACATTCTTAGTCCCACCTTAGCTGTTGGGCCATATCCCATCTCATATGTCTTTAGAAATTTTTTTTTAAAGATTTATTTATTTATTTATACAAGCACTGGGTACAGTCAGAAGTGCAGGAGAGTGAGAGAATTCACCAGAGCCAGAGTGGGGAGCAAAACAGGCAGAACGATGAAATACACTGCTGAGGGGAGCAGCGGGTGGCAGGAGAGGTCTGTGCGCCATATGGGACCCTCACTGGGGATCAAACCAGTGCGGCAGAGGCTGCAGGCAGCTTTGCAGCCCAGCGCTCAACTGCTGCACCACCAGAGGAGGCCCTGTCTTTAGAAATTCTTAACCCTGTCACATTGGTTAAAAGTAAAGTATGGTTTATACAAGTTTCATATGGAGTTCATTGAGTCTAATTTGCCTTCAATAAGTTGTTATTGTGACTCTGATAGAGGGTAAATCAACAGGGAGATTGGTTAACTCCAGAATGTGATATTTAAATAACCAACTTGTCTGTACAACCAGCAGTGTTACAAACTCTTTAATGGTTGGGCTGTGTATTTCCTAGCAACAGGATTCTCTAGGGAGGGAGAATAGTATTTTCCATATTTATTCTTTCCTTTTTTTTCTTTTTCATTGAGTGGCTTATGCATATCTGTAGGAATAAAGGAGTGCTGGCATTTGCTTTCTATGCACAGTGAGGATTGCGTGCTGTCATCTGCAAGGATTAGCAGAGGAAGTGTGCATCAGGGGTGCTGTGAGTCCCAAACAACTCCAGGAAACTATACTTGGCAGTTGCTGCAGTTCCATGGAGTCTGGCCACTCAGGCTTCCTCTGAATAGATTTTAGTTTCTGAGTCACTTGTTTTCCACCTATAGCACCTGTGTCTTTGGGGGACTGCACTGGAGAAATCCTATGGGCCTTTCTCCACTGGGCCTCAATGCCAGTTATAACACCCTTTGAATGTGAGGTCCTGCTGAATCAACATAGTGTCTGAGGACTAAAAGTATTAGAACAAGCCAGTATCTAGAGAAGTCAAAAATCACTAAGTTAGAATGAATGGATAGCATTTAAGTATTCCAGAATATTCCCTGTGAATTTCATGTGCATGTGTGTGCATCATCAATTTCACACTAAATGTGCAGGGTGATCCTACCTCTGGGCTTTACCTTGTTATTCTCATCTTGCATTTCTGTGTAGATGATGTAAAAGATGATGGTTGCTGCTTCTGAGTGGGCAGGTAATTTGTGGATCATTTCTATTCTTTAACTTGTCTTTTAAAAATAGCTGCTTACTCATAATTCACCTTAGACAACATGATCAGGTTAGAGTGGTGGTATTAGGATATGGGAGGACTTTATACACCATTTTCACTGGTGCTTCTAGGTCAGATTTTGGTGATGATTGGTGCATTGACTATGGATTGAGTAAAGTAATAAAAAATATACACAAGACAAGATTCAAGTTATAGTTAACTCTATGTCTGCTCCTTATATCTATGATGTTTAATTTTACTTCTGCAAAATCACTTGATAGTGATATTTTTCTTAAAAACCTTAGAATGTTTTAAGGAAGATGTAGCAGAAAATGCAACTTTATTGACTATCAGGTGATAAAGTATAAATTCTTAGGTAGCCAGTAATTAAAAATTTCATGACACTATGGTAAGACTGTTATAAAGTATCATGATAAAAAAGTGTTAATTAGCATTGGTTTACTAAAAAATTTACGAGGTTTTTTAATATTTGTTGTAAGTGGGATTTTGTTTGGTAGGCTATCTCCAAGATTTTCATAAGTAAATAGACATTTAGGTAGATATATAAGTAATTAATACATATCATTTTCCTACACTGTTTTGGGCTCATAGGTAACTCCCTACTATAATACTTAAAAAATTTCCAGGGATGGACATCCCTGGTGGCACAGGCAGTTGAGTGCCGCACTGTGAAGCTGTCCACAGCCTCTGCAGTGTGGATTTGATCCTGGCTGGCTGATGAGAATCCTACATGATGAAGCAGACCTCTCCTGTCTTACCCGCTGCTCCCCTCCGCAGTGTATTTCAGTCGGTCTGCCTGTTCGGTTTCCCGCTCTGTCTCTGGTGAATCCTCTCACCCTCCCGCACATCTGGCCTGTACCCTAGTTCTCGTATAAAAATAAATCTTTAAAAAAAAAAGATTTCCAGGGATGACATAGAAATTTCCTATGTATCAACAGTTCTAATTGAGGATATTAATTATTCACCAATGATAAAAACATAATGTGGCTTTTCTTGTCATTAATCGTGGAACAGCATAGAATTTCTAAATATTCTATAGGATAATCCATCAAAAGCATGAAAATTGTAATTATGCTCCATTAAGTATTTTTTCAAGTGAAATCAGTGTAATAGCCTCAATCCCTTCTTCTTTTGTTTACAACCTTCTAAGGATAATTTGAGATGTCTTATGACAATGTACATAAAACAGAACAAGTAATGATGAAAAGGTTTAAAATTGAAAAAAGATTGGAAGTTGCATAGAGGAAGGGAAACTATCATTATGTGGGCTAGTTTGAGGAATAAATACATTTATCTCAGTTGTCCTGAAGTTAAGAAAATAAAAAAAAAAGATTAATTTGGAAAATGTGCTTTTGAATTAGCTTAAAAGCTTTTGTGTCTGGCAGAATTTGGAAAAAATGAAATAGCAAGCCCAAGAATTAAAAAAAATTACTGTAGAAATAATCAAATATATAGAAATGCAGAGAGCCTACTACAGTCACCACTCATGTCTCTTATTTAAAACTTTACCATATTTGCTTTACCTATTATTACATACACACTTATTCACACTTAATGCTATTTTTGCTGAGCTATTTCAAACTAAATCATAGGTAAACATCAAGATATTTATCCCCTAAATACTTCAGCTTTGTAGCTCTCAAAATAAAGATATTTTTCTTTATAGCCATAATATCTTTATTAACATAACAAACATCTTATTCACATAACATAACAAAATGTTACTTTCCTAATATCATTTAATGTCTAGATCATACTCATATTTTATCATTTTCCCTAAAATATATTTTATAGCTGGTTTGAATCAATGTTTAGACATTGTGTTTGGTTGCTGTGTCTCTAAAATCTGAGAAAAATATTTTCTTTAGTGCTTTTATATATGTTTTATATTTAATTTTGTGATAACCACTAAAGGCAATGATCATTTCTAATGGGGTTTTATTAGATTTATACCACTGTTCTTTGAGTTCAGAAGAAAACTTTAAAAAAAAAGCTTTGAAATCTTGATTGCATTCAAAATAGAAGACACTCATGATTTTTTTTTTATAAGAATCAAATAACTTCAAGTCTAAAATGTACAAGTTTTCTATGAGAATTATGCACCAAACTTTGATGCAGCCAACTGGAATTATTCAATGTCTTTTCATATAGAGTTTAAATACAGTGAATATACCTTCTAAATAAATAGATGAGTAAAACATGTTCTATCATTAAGAATCCTTGATGATAGGTTCTTGAGTTCTAAAATTCTCATCTGGTTAAAAAAATATTATCTAGAAAGAAGATTAGGCCTTTAGATCTTATAAAAATGTCAGCATTCTGATCTGGCCCTACCTAAAAGCACCCTGTAATTTCAGGAATATTGAGAGAGTTAGTGGTCATGAGCCTGTTAATGGATTCCATTTCCAGAGGCTCTATTTCCATGGAGAGTTTACCCAAGCATTATCAGGTCTGACTCACGTTTCCAGGCTATCTGGCTTAGAGGCGTCACTGATATTTCCTCTCCTTGATTGGTATTTAATTTTATAAGATTTTTGGCTTTAAAGGATATAGTGTTTAAAATATCAAAAAACAATGACTTTTGAGAATTGATTAGAAGAAAATGGAACAAATCATTTTTAGAAAAACGCTGTGTTATTTCAATGGTACTGTGCTTCAATCCCAAAATGAAGATGTTTTAATCTTACAACCCTTTGCAACAAAGAAATGGAAAACAGGGGACTTTCTTACAGTTGGATGGATTTCCCCCTATAAGTTATGTTATTGTTATATCTTTAATATTGAGAATGGGTTACTACATTGACAAGATTCCCTCAATTCAAAAATCGTGAAATTTTATAAGCATGTTTTCTTCATATAGGGCTAAAGTGGTTGTAGTTTGCTCAGGATAACATTTTCTCTATTTGTGATGTTGTTGCATATTATTTGTTAAATAAATGAGACCAGTCCCAAATTTGGATCTTGCTGGTAATATAATGTGATTGTTCTATCCCTTGCTTTTCATGAAAAATGTCCCATGTTATCCATACTTTCTTCCACACGTTTTTTTCTCTCTGTAGTACCGATGGATTTAAAAAGAATTTGAAAGCATTGTTCATTCCTATCTTAGGAAGTCTAGCAGTCTTTGGTAAAGTTGACAATTGTTTTTTTTTCTGAAATAAGAATCAAGTATAGTCAGTCAATAATTTCTCCCCTTTTTGCACTTATTCTGAATATTTCATGACAAAAGCTTTTAGTTTTGTTACAGAAAAAATACTAATGTGCAGATTTTCCAAAAAAAGAAAATCTACAGAAGGTTTACAGCAATGAGGCAGCAGTTGATAAAGTACCGACATACAATCTCTTCCACGCTTGATGTTGTCTATTGTTTTAATGCTGTACTCTTCATATCATGGAAAATATTACTACAATTTTAAAAGTTTCAATAAAATTCAAAATCCATATGCCACTTATTTAAAATTTCTGATAAGTATATTACACAATAGGAATTCTAGCGGTTTATTGCATGTTAAATATGATTGGGACTAGGGCAGAAAAGAATGAAAATAACACATTAGCAATTTAATAATACCAAGGCCATCTTCACTTTCATAGCTTTTCTTTAGTGCATATATCTACATTTGTGAAAGCTTTTTAAGTTTTAAAATGTTGATCATAATGAGCATAGGCATAAGGATGATAAAATCTCAAGGTAGTCAGGATTTCAGAAATGATATCGTTGATTAATCAAGAAAACCAATTCAAGGAGAGAAATAATGATTCCTCAGTTTCCTCACTATAAATTATTTTATCTATTTTGTATAGTTTCTGAGAGGATTAATATACTTAATGTATTTAAGATTATCAGCATTTAATACATGACACAAAAGCATGCTAGAAAATGTTAATAAAATATATGTTTAAATATAATTTATTGGAAAGGGATGGTGCTATTGATATGCTTACATATTGTTCCTCCCTCTTAAATGAAACCTCTATACTTATGACAATTTGGGTTGCAAAATTTGCCTCGATTTGAGGTCAAAGGTATTAGTTAGATCTTTTTGAGGAACCAAATAAGAATGATAGGGGTGAAAACAGAGAGAAAACAAAACAATGTTTATTACTGATTGCTCAGAAAATCTTTAGTCATGTTATAATTCATGATCCATTTAGAATTTGATATGTAGACTAAACCATAACGAAACTGCTACTGTTTGATAGAATTCAGTATTATGTGGTTTAACATAATATTTCAGCTCCAAATCGCTTACTGAGAAGACAAAATAACTTTTAAAATAAGAACTGTCAGTGCATATGATAGAGTTGATGTTTTCTGCATGGTTGTTTTTTTTTTTTTTTTTGGTAAAGCTACAACCAAATGAATATATGTTGTAGTGAATGTGATCTTTCTTTAACAAAAAGGGAACTTGAAAAAAGTAACACTGTACTGCTTCTATTTCTGTAATAGAAAAATTCTTGGAGTTAGTCAGAAGATCTAGGTTTGCATAATAGAGTTCTGTATCTTATGATTGCTTGACTTCTTATTTGTGACATTATTCTTAGCTAAACCTCATATTTACTGGTGAGTATTTATTTGGAAAACTAAGTTATCATAAATTGGGCTTGCTTTTCATAGGGTATGTATGTTAATTAACATTAGATCTCTACTCATCTATAAAAATATTTACTTGCAAACATGGATTTCTTTTGAGATACTAGTTAATAAGAGAATAAAACTTGAGAATGTATCAAAGGTCCATTGATTAGATAAATTCAGCTGGGTAGACATTTTAATTATTAAAATGGTAATACTGATTTTTTTTTATTAGAATGCTTGTCTTAGGCAGAAAATTGCCATTTAATATCTTACGTGTCTATCAGCTCATCAGTTGATTGGATAGAAATTTCAACCATTGACTCATAAGAAATGTTACATTCCTGTCTTGATTTTGGTCCAAATCAGAAAATTGATAAGTAAAATCCATAGAATAATGCCATACCCTCTGCCTAGTAGCTCTCAGCTACTCATAATATTGTAACTATAACGACTGGTTTCAGGAATGTAACAGTGGTGGGCATGTGCAGCAGCATGGCATTGACCTTAATGAATTCTGTTTCTGTGGTTTTCACCAATTCTTAGGCCTTCCTTGAATTTCTTGCCTTGTTATTTCTGGGAATTCTGACTTTATCAGCTCTTGAATAGTCCTGTAGTTTAATATGAGGTCATCTGTCCTGTCCCCCTTACTTGGTGTCATCAGTGTCACCTGTGAGCATGTTTGTGAGTGATCATGGGATGCACTGATGGTCCAGAAGGTTCCACACTCTTCTCCTGTTGTTTCCTAAGTGCCTCTGTGGCTCCTGGCAGGAAAGGACGAGGGGTGTCACCACAGTGGTGGAGCCTTTGAGGCCCATGTGGGGCATCTGAATCTCTCAGAACAGCAGAGCTGCACTGCATCCTGGCAGAGTGAAAGGGGTCTGTCTGTCTCAGTTCTCATTATACTTTTTCTCTCATAACCTATACCCTCCCTGGACTCAGTAGGTGTCTGGGGGTGGGGACAAAGCAACAAGTATGAGCACATCATGTTGTTGTGATACCAACTTCCTCTTACTATGGAAGTCTTGCTTTTGGATCCTTTTTCTTTCTTTCTGGTTGCTTTGTCATTAGGATGAATTCCTTTTCATTTGATTCTTCAGTCTGTCATACAGGTAGATATATGGTGGGTTACCTACCAGTTATAATGAGGAAGTCAGGCATGGATAAATTTATTCCTAAGTGGTTTTTTTTTCTGACATATGTATACTTTAAATTTGTGCCTTCAGTTTTTTTCATCAGTGTTTTATCTTTCAATATAGAGATCTTTTGCCTCCTTGGATAAATTTATTCCTGTTTTTTTTTTATGTAATTATAAATGGCATTGTTTGCTTAATTTCTTTTTCTAGTAGTTCATTGTTAGTGTATAGAAAAGCAACTGAGGGCCTCCCCGGTGGCGCAGCGGTTGAGCTCTGGGTTGAGAGGCTGCCTCAGCCTCTGCAGCACCAGTTCGATCCCTGGCCGCCGGGTAAGGGTCCCACATGGCGCGCAGACCACTCCTGCCGCCTGCTACTTCCCTCAGCAGTATACTTCATCAGTCTGCCTGCTCTGCTCTCCTCTCTGGCTCTGGCTCTGGTTCATTCTCTCATCCTCCCGCGCTTCTGACTGTACCCAGTGCTTATATGGATAAATAAATCTTTAAAAAAAATGCAACTGATTTTTGTATATTGATCTTGTATCCTGTAAGCTTACTGAATTCTTTTATTAGGTCTAACAGGTTTTTTTTTGGTGGAGTCTTTAGGGATTTCTTTATAGAATATTATGCCATCTGTAAACAGAGACAATTTTATTTCTTCTTTCCAATTTGGATATCTTTTATTTCTTTTTACTGCCTGATTCCTGTGGATAAAACTCTCCATTCTCTGGTTAGGATTCACTATATTGAATAAAAGTGGGGAGAATGAGCATCCTTGTCATTACTTATCTTAAGGGAAAAACTTCTAGTTTTTCACTATTGAACCTGTTGTTAGCTGTGACTTGTTGATGTGGCCTTTATTATGTTGAGATGCATTCTTTCAATAGTAAATTTATTGTCAGTTTTTTATAGAACTTTCTACATACTCTTATCAAAATTTGGTATTAAAGGTGTAGGTGCACTCTAATTTTAATAAATGACTCAAATGTTTGGTAGTCATTCCTCTGGAACTGGTTGCTTAGACATGATAACTCATTTGTACCCCTTAGGTATGTCTTTCCAGCAATCATTTCTGCCTCACTGAAAATTGCAGTTAAAAAACCCTCACTGTCCTGTAATTGAAAATCATATTACCATTTTATTATATCTAGTAATACCTGAAACTTTTGAAAAACATGAAAAAATAAGCAAATGAGTAAAATTAAAGCAATTTCTTAAAATATTATGTAATATTTCATAAATATTATGTAAAATATTATGTAGAAAAGCAATGCATTTCTTTGTTGCCAATTTTGTAAGCAGGTAGATTCATCTATTTGTTGAAACACATTTAACCAGTGTTGCCTAATGATGACATTAGATACATTAGGCGGAAAAAATAACTCAGCTATTATCTGTTTAGTTCCAGCTACATCCTGACTTGGGAGGAATTATTTTTCAGAGACCGTTCTCTTTGGGGACAGCATCCTGTGGGAGTCCTTCTGTTTCCCTTTGACTCCCCGTAGATTTAAAGAACTCTGACCAAGAGCAAAGTATAGGGTATGTGGCAACTTTTTTTTTTCCTCTTGCAATAAAAATGAAAATATTCTTCTTTTGAACCTAGAACTAAAAAGAATGCTTACAACTGAATTGGCAAGAATATTTAAAATTAAGGGTATCATAAAAATTCACCTTTGAAACATAAAGTTTGCTTTTTTCCCTTAGTATTTTTCTAGTTAAGTTGGGCTAGGTATTTGAATTAATACTGAATGGAAACAGGAGTGAGCATTTTAGAGAACGTCTGTTCAAAGCCAGGTGACACAATGATTGGAAATGAATGTAGGCCAAAAATTAGCCTTTCTGCAGCTCCTCTTATCTCTCTTCTAAGTCTGGGACTGAAGGCCTGTTCAGAGCTCACATGATAGCTGCTTCTCTGTACATCTTCCCAGCTCTGTCTTGTCTGCAGCTGCACCTGGGGTTCTTTCTGCTTCTGCTGCTGGTCACCACCTAGAGTTCTAGGATGACTTTTTCTCCATCCACATTCTGTTGATTTAGGGGGTGATGTGGTAATGACAGGGACACGTTTGCCTTGACACTGGCTTGGTTTCCTATGATATAGCTCTCCAGAAGGAAATGTGTGTGAGATAGGCCTTTTTAGATGTTTGTAAGCAACAGGAAGGAATCACAATTAGGAAGAAAAGCCTTAAAAGTGATTGACCAATCTGATAGTTTTATAAGCTCTGAGGAAAAAAATCTAATAACAGTCAAATCTTTTTATAAGACAGTCTCATCACAAATACTCCTCAGTTTCTGACTGGTTCCTTTGTCATGAAGTTCTCTTTTCCTTCTTCCAGAAAACCCACTTTAACCTTCGCTAGTGGACATCTCCGCTCTCTGTAGGGAATGTTTCACCCTAGGATTATCTTAACTCATGGGACATAAGATTCCTCAACAATGTGTTTTCCAGTGTCTGAGTTTATCAGTTAAGAATAACACCATGGGGAGAGAGGGGACCAAAGAAATTTCAGGAGGGAAGGAGATTTAGTTTTCTAATTCCCAGCCTCTTATTGCATCACCTTATTAGTGTGGGGGTTTGAATATGCCTCCTTATTCTTTCAGCAGGTAGCTGAAAGTTAATTGATCCATCTACCCAAAACATGCATACAAAAAACTCTTTCATTCCCTGTATTAAACAATAATTCTAAAAGAGAATCTTCCATATTGGCTCACTGAGCACTCTTAGAATTATAAATGGTAGAAATCTAATTTGAGTTACTACTACTACTAAATGGTAATGATTCTTAAGCATTAATATGTGCAACTGTATTATGTTAAGAGCTTCCCAGATATTAACAGCTTTATATTACATTCTAATAACAGCTATATTCGGTGAATACTTTTATCATCCTCATTTTATATGGAAAACCCAGGCACAAAAGAGCTATAGACAACTTACTCAGGGCAGAAGTGTTTAGAGCAGGGTTATGAATCCAAGTAGCCTGACTGCAGAACTATCAGTTTTAATACTGACCCCAGAGAATTATGCCCTAGGTTGGGTGCAATGTGGAGAATTTATTGACTCATATTCTACCGTAAGTTTTAATAGCCAAACTGTGGGGAGGTGCAATGTGTGGATTAGAGGTAGGCCTCATCTCAACTGTCATTGTAGACTGAATTTCCTCAACATGATCACTGGTAGATACTGACCTTAATATTTCACAATTTCTCTCACTGGGGAGACTTTCTCAGCCCTTCTTTAAAGAAGAGGGGTTCTATTTTTAGAAGAGGGAAGTATTGGATAAATAACACATAAATTAAAAAAAAATTCTGAAAATTTTTTTTGTTACTCTGATTTTCTTACTCTTGCTAAATTGATACTTATTTTTTAGTGGTTTGCTGCATGAGCAATCACAGTATAGAAAAATTGATTAATAAGTAATGAAACTGTTACAAACAGTACCATCCAACAGAAATACGAGCCACAAATACAAATTATGTATGTTATTTAAATTTTTAGATTTTACTAGTTACCATATTAAAAAAGTAAAGCGATAAGGCAAATTAATTTTAATAATATATTTCATCCAAAAACGTTTTCATTTTAATGTGTGACCAATATAGGAAGTATTTTGAGAGTTTTTGCATTCTTTTACCCCCTTATTCTTCAATATCCAGTTTATATTTATTCTTGTAGGGTTATAATATTGAATAATGTCGTTGAAGGCAGCCAAGGTCAAACCTGAACACTGACAGAAACATGCAAATTCAGCAATGAACTCGGAATTCCTCCAGTGTCTTACTCATCTTTATATTTAATGTGGTGCCCGAAATATAATTGCCACTCAATGTGTGTTAAATCAAATTGATAAGAGAAAATGGTATTTGGTTCTTAGTTTAGTTTTAGGTGAATAGGACATTTATAATGTTTAGCTGTAGAAGAAAACAAGAGTTTAAGAAAGTGGGATTTTAGTCTATAAGTTGGATTACAAATGTAAACCCATAAATTTGTTTTATAAAAGCAAAGAATAACACTGTGGTCATAGTTTTTATATTTCTATTTGTTTTGCTTAGGGATTATATTGTCTTTTGTCAGATTTTTTTCCAACTCTGAAGCACATAGTCTATAAGACAATGTAAGGGCAAAAACTGCTGCTTCCCATCTACCTGGGAAATTTGGAATGTTTTTGTCTTGCATCATTATTTGAGAGTTTATATTCTGTGTGGTTTTCACCTTGTGGGCTCAGAAGAAACCTGACTGGCAGTTGGAACTGTATTTATTTTAGTTAATAAAGATAAATTGCATTTGATCATATCCTGGCTCTTTGGCTATCTAATAAACCAATTTTAGTGTCTATTTGATAATTGAAATAATTTCAGCTTATCTGGAGGATTTTGTCTAATGTTTGCTAGTATTCTTACCTACCCATATTAGACCCTTCACATGTAAACATCATTGCTTGATGCCATAGTTCTTTTATCTGAAAGATTTTTTTTTTTTGCTGTGATTTTCTAGATGCTCGGAAAACTCTGTGTATTGTCTTTAGGCTGATATGGTTTGTCATATCAAAGTTTTTGAGACCTTTTATGAGTGAAAATTTCAAATATACAAAATAGAATTTTACAGCAGACACTCAGGCTCTAATCACTTAGCAGGACAATCATAGACAGCTTTTAAAGGCTGCTTGGTCAGTTAACAAGGTGAAAAGGTATGCCAGTTTTTTCTGCTTTTTTGTTTCCATTGAGTATCCAGGAATATGTAATCAGACATTGAGCTGATTCATTCAGTGTGAAGCTTCAGAATCATAATATTTTAGATTCGGAAAAGGAACTTTAGTGTTTTATCTTCACTAAAACATCATACAGGAGGCTCTTATCAACCCTGTATTTTTGTAATTATTTAATTAAGAAGATGCTTTTTGTAGGTTCTGAAAGTAGATGATACATGCCTTCTGCAAACCATAGTCCTGTCTCTGGCAAAGTGCATTCAAGTATCAACTTATTTATGTTAATTGTTTGGTTTAACTTTAGTGACTAACATTTTCTTTTAAAATTGCCATGGTAACATTTCTGTGATTATTGTTTGGCCATCGCACGACCATGAACACTGAAACACCTTAGAAAACACAAATTAGTTGGAGGAAGGACACAAGGTGAGCTATTTCTAGCAAGGTGTTAAAGACACCTATTGTGTTACATCCGGTGGACTAGTTGGTTGGAAGACCAACCAAAAAAATCTAAGTTTGTTAAAGTTTGCCTTTTAAATTCTTTTATATAAAAATTCTTGTGGGGCCTCCCTGATGGCACAAGGGGTTGAGCACAGCACTATGAAGCTGTTGCAACCACTGCAGCAGAGTTTGATCCCCAGCCAGCCAGGGAGCTACCCACATGGTGCAGCAGACCTCTCCTGTCTCACCCACTGCTCCCCTCAGCAGTGTTGTCGGTCAGTCTGCCTGTTCTGCTCCTTGCTGTCTCTGGTGAATTCTCTCACCTTCTCACGCCTCTGGCCTGTACCCAGTTCCTCTACAAAAAAGTAAATAAAATATTAAAAAAATAAATTCTTGTGTAAATTCAAATAAAATTGAACACTGTCAATTTGAAAATGGCACCATGAAGAAACAGAGGGTTATCAGTGGGGTTACCTCTTATTTTGCCTCTGGACTTCTACTTACTGCCCAGGGGTTGTTAACAACCAGATGAGTGAGCCCCATGGTCTTGGCAGGTTACTTTTGTTTTATTTCCTACCACTCTGCTGATGTTCTGACTCTGGGCACCTGTGCGTTCATGGTGAGCTCTTGACCTCCTGAATCATTTAAGTTAAAAGCTGAAGGAAACCGGGGACATATTTTATTCTAATATAATTTTCCAGAGAAAGCAACTAAGGTCAGAGGGCTAGTCACCTCCCTTTGTGCATTCTTGTGTTGTTCTTTCTGAACTGTTTTTAGCTATTAGTACTCCCAACATCAAATATGTAGTGTTTTTCCCATAAATGGAGCAGCTCTGACTTCAGCCTCACTCACTGACTAGAGGTAGTGCAGACCCCAGGGATAAGTCCACAGATTGCTCTCATTTCAGATGCCAATCACAAGAATTGTGGTTATAGAGTTTGTAGGTTCCACCACCCCCCATTCTTAGACTCAATAATTTGTTAGAAAAACTCAGAGAATTCAGGGACACTTTTTTTTTCTTTTTTACTATTATTGGCATATTGTAAAGGATACAAATCAATAGCCATATGGAGATGTCCTTAGGGATAGGTCTGGAAGTGTCCTGAGTCTAAGAGATTCTGTTGCCATGGAGTGAGCATCTTGACATATGTCTATGTTCACCATCCTGGAAGCTCTCAGAATGATATTTAGTTTTTTTTTTTCTGAAGAATTTATCATATAGATGTGATGATTATTAACTCAACTTCCAGCTCCTCTTCCTTCTCTGCAAGCTGGGGGTGGTGATGAAAGTTCCAAACTTCTAATCAAAATTTGATCTTTCTGAGCCTCCCTGGTCGTGCGGGGTTAAGATGCAACCTATGAATCTCTCCACAGCCTCTGCAGCATGAGTTTGATTCCCCAGCCAGCCAGGGACCAACCCATATGGCGCAGCAGTCCTCTCCTGACTCACCTGCTTCTCCCCTCAGCAGTGTATCTCAGTCAGGCTGCCTGTTCTGTTCCCCACTCTGTCTCTGGTGAATCCTCTCACCCCCCACACCTCTGGCCTGCACCCAAGTTCTTGTATGCATAAATAAATAAATATTTAAAAAAAAAAAGATTTGATCTTTCTGGCTACCGGCCCCTTCCCTGAAGCTATCTGCTAAGAGTTGGCCCCAAAGATTCTCCTATTACTTGTGAAATTCCAAGGGATTAAGGAGTTTTGGTTGAAGATGGGATCAGACTAAATATTACAACAAAATATATTTCTAACCCCCATTACAATAGAAAATTATAAGGATTTTAGGATCTCTGTGTCAGGAATTGGGGACAAAGACCAGATATGTATTTATTATAGTATCAGTCTTGCACTTTTACAACTGGAGCCAGTGTTCATGGTTGCCAAATCCTTGTCAAGCCTTCATCTCCACTTTGATGGCTACTTGCCAGACCAGACCTACTTTACTTCTTCATACCTGGATGACTGCATTTGCCTCCTGCCTCATGTGGTTGTTTTAAATGAGTTCTGAGATCAATTCAACAAGCTCTTAGGGGCTGAATAGATGTTATGGGCGAGTCTGTGGTTCAGGTCCCACATTAGTGACTAGTCAAGTTTCCTCAAGGTGCTTTTCCAACTAGAGGGAGAGTTTACTCCTTTTACTCAGCAGAACTGCCCACTAACTTGTGGATGAAGATTCTGGTTGTTGCTCTGGCTACATGAAAATATTTATAAAATCAGTTTAAATCTATCTAGAGTGTGTTGGAATCTGCAATATACTAGCATGATGTTGGGGGCCAGATGGCCCTAAAATAGAGAATTAAAGGGTAAGCTCTACCCTGAGCAAGTTTACCTTCTCATTGTGGATGAAGCAAGCTCAAAAATGTACAAAATGTGCAAGGAAGACTATATCCAAATGATAGCATGACCAAAAGCTGAAAAAAAGGCAGAGTAAATTCTATAACAGGTTAGAGATAGTGCAAAGCTTCAGCTGAGTGGCCCTGGTTAGATATGAATTGGAATAGGAAAATGAAAATCCATCCTAGAAGGAAGGAAAATATTGGTGATACACTTTATAATGTATATGTGGAGAGGTATTTTGGGCTAATATTTACTAACTTGTAAACTTTGCTTATCTTCACCCATGTTGCTTTTCAATTTTTATTACAAACATTGTTAAAATAGTCTCCATTCACTCAATTCCATTAATCTCAAATTGGTAATATCAAATAGTATTACTGGATCAAGATAGATTTCATATCTAATTTTAAGGCATTGTTTTCCACATTTTTCTTGTAAAAGCAATTTAAGAGACTCTGCTAAAAAGGAGTCCTAATTACCTGAAAAAATCCCTACTTTCTTTCTCCCACTATTTCCACCAGGATAGCAAAAGCTTATTAGAAATGTTGGTGAGCATCTACCCTTGAACTTTAATGATATTAAGTGAGGATTTTAAGTGCAAGTACTAGTTTTGAAATAATAAGCTAGTTTTGAATTAACAAACATATAACTTTTTTTATACAAAATAAATGTTTCTTGAGTTACATTGAAGGAATGCTTATTTAACTTCATTTTACTTACAAAAGAGTAGTTGGTCTTCTGTGTTTGAGAAATATCCACATTCTGGAGCTGCTGGTTGTTAGATTTTTGACATGTCCTGTGAGGTCTACTGAATTTTAAAAGTCAAAAGGAACAGAAGCCACATGAGTCTAGTTTTATTAAAAGAAAGAACATTTTAATGTTAAATTTATCCTATTTGAAAATAATGAACTGTGATGTTTGAAATTCAAGATGAGATCTAGGAATCCCTCCCCAAGCCCCCACCCCAACTACCCACAGCTGCTGATCAATTGTTCTCTTAAATTCTAGAAGTCTTTTCTACTTCATTTATGGAAGAAAGCCACTCTTAGCTCTTCCAAGACATTTTCTTGCCTTTATCATTTTAATGTTTCTATACCTTCCTTTTCTAGATATTTGGGTATAGCTTATCTTTCCTTTTCTTTGTCCTTCAAGAAAATCTGTTACAAAAGAACTGACTTGCTATATTCTTGTTACTTAGAACTTCAAGTAGATCTATATGTATTTTTCATTTATTTCTACCATTATTTCAGCTACCTTCAAAATGAGTCTATGTAATTAAAAAATGTCAGAGGTGGTGCGAGGCCTGCTTTTAACATGCCCACTGTTTGTTTTGAACTTGAGGACTATTTGGTTTTTCCTGGGTAGTTATCCCTGTTCCTATTGAAGTTCCTCCTGAAGCTGGGTATGATGGGAGTAATTTCCCTTGAAAGGAGGATGTAGACTTTTCTGAGGAGTTGCAAGTAGTTTTGTGCATTAACATAGGGTATTTTCATACACGCTTTCATTTAACTTTTAGTTCTTTAAATGAAATGGAAACATGTGCACAGTGTGTGAAATAATAGAAGTCTTACCTCTGAGATGCTTAAAAGGACCCCAACGAGAGACACTTCATTTGTTCTGATGAACAGATCCATTTGGTGTTGAACACATTCCATAATTTGGGCCTCCCTGGTGGCCTAGGGGGTAAGTCTCAATACTGTCATCAATATGGCTTGAGTTCGATCCCCGGCCAGAGAGCCAACCCAGCTAACCCAGTGCAGCAGACTTCACCTTTCTTCCCTGCATACTCCCCTCAGTAGTGTAGCTCCGTCAATCTGCCTGTTCTGCTCCCCACTCTGTCTCTGGTAAATCCTCTCATCTCCCGTACCTCTGGCCTACACCCCAGCTCTTCTATGCAAAGAAAAAAAACATAATTATATTAGAACAAAATTGATAACCATACTTTGGTATTATAAAGATCTTCATTCAATATTTAAAAATTGAGGCTTTAAATTCTTGATTTTGTTCTCTCGTGCAGTTGACATTTTGGGTGAAAATATTCAGTTAAGACAAATAAGTAGATTTGGTAGGCTACTTGTGACATTAGCTGCCAAATGTCCCTACTCTGAGAAAAAAATGATGTGGTTATTTTACAGGAAATACTGTACAGGACTGTGGTTTTCAGAGGAAATGCCCACCAACAGACTGAAATACGGCTAGTACCTAGTGGTATACTTTATGCTTGACGTAAAAAATGAGTCAGTATAAATAACCTTAGTCCAGGTTTTATGGAGAGTTAATTCTAATACACTTTAATGCAGAGCATGATGTTGACTTTGTATTTTTCATATGGCTTGCTA
Source organism: Talpa occidentalis (assembly GCF_014898055.3). Classification (NCBI taxonomy): domain Eukaryota; kingdom Metazoa; phylum Chordata; class Mammalia; order Eulipotyphla; family Talpidae; genus Talpa; species Talpa occidentalis. The sequence continues at coordinate 105,334,376 of NW_023605305.1, read as the reverse complement.
ACGTTGTACAGCTAGAAGAGGAGACCACGTGAAATCTCTAGCAACCAGGGGAGCAGATGGTTGAGGGGTAGTTATTTGACTTTGTCAGTGTCACACAATGAGTCAAGCAGATTTAAGCACAGGAGTGCTGTCGGAAGCAGCACTTACCCCTTTTGCTTGCTCCACAGACTAGCAGTAGATTTATAATTGCCCTATTGTCATTCTGTTCACAGATCATTTAATCTATTTTACTAACTTTCCCTGTGTAATTGGCTCTTCATAGCAGATGGGTCACTGCTAGAGGAGAGAGCAGAGTGTGCTTGCTGCTCTCCAGCATCTAGAATTTGTGATACAAGAAACTGCTTATTCAAATTCGCAGTGTGAACGCACCTGCATAAAATAGGGCTGCAAGGAGGTTTGGAACTGCTGTAGCCCAGACCTCTCATTTTGCAGGTGTGTTATGGAGATGTAAGCTGTTTACAAGGCTGCTCACCATGGTAGGCACAACAATGACTTCTCAAGATGACCAGGTCCTAATTCCTGGAAACTGAATATGTCACCTTACTTGGCAGAAGGGATTTTGCAGATGTTTTAAGGACCTCGAGATGGGGAGATTTTTTGAATTATCTGAGTGGGCCCAATATTACGTGAGTCCTTTGAAGCGAAGAACCTTTTTCCTCTGGGGTAGAGAGAGATTCAGCATTGTGGGAAAATATGCAAAGAAAATGAAGAAGGAGGCTTTGAAAATGGAAGAGGGGTATCTATGAGCTGAAGAATGTGGGCAGCCTTTAGAAAGTGGAAGGGATAGGAGATGGATTCTCGGCTAGAGACTCTCAAAATATCCTGGCCCTGAACTTAGTCCAGTGAGACCCATTTTGAATTGCTGACCTACAGAAATTCCAGATAATAAATTTTGTTGTTTATTAGCTACTAAATTTGTGGAAATTTGTTATAACAGTCATAGAAAACTAATATACTCACTATATTGGGTCTAGATAAAGTCTTGTCTAGACCCCAGAGGCTCTGCCTTACAGGTTAGGTCTTTTCTCAGGTGCTAAGAGCCTTACATCACTGAATCATATACTCCTAAAAGGCAGAAACCACTTTGCTTTTTTTTACCAAGATGTACACAGGAGTGGGTGAATGGACCGACCACTCAGAATCTGTGTGTGGACTGATTGATGTCTAAGCCCCGGATACTCCCGGGAGAGACTAAGCGGCAGAATGAGGCCTGCTGTGGCAGAATGAGGCCTGCTGTGCTGCTTAGTCTTTCAAACTCACCACAGCCATCTGGGCTCAGACACATCCAGGCTCTGCCTGGAGTTTCCAGCACACGGTGACTACGAAGTCTTGGGGTGAGTTCAAGTCTTGCCTTGATTCCCATATCTCAGATAATCTGTGAGTAGATCCATAGTGGATAGAGACCCTTCTGAATTAGTCTGAAGCTCCCAATTTCTCTAGAACAGAGGTTGGCCATGAATAAATATGAAGCAAATTCAAGATACTAATACAAACCTTTCTTTTAGTTTTCTTGTGCATTTTCCTTCTTATTTCCCACAAGCTCCTTTAAGAAACATTATTTTAGTCATTGATAGAAATAATGAGTATCTCAAATAAAATCAGTAGCAAAAAAAAAAAAATCTAAGATTGGATAAAGGTGAGGACATATTCCTCAGAAAACCTAATCCAGGGGCTTCAAATATGTTTTATCTCACCTGCCAATTCTGACCAATTCTGCCAATTCTCTGGAATATAGTTGAACAGGATTCTGGGGCCTGGTGCTTCATCAAATAAGAAGAGTGCTTTGACTGTGACTGATTTGGGCAGCTGGGACAATGCTAATCTACTTCCTAGAGATTTCTCTGCAGATAGTAATCAATTCTTCAGTCATTATTTCTTGGGTGTGATTTTTTGTACAGGTTATAAATCCTGCTAATGAGCTGTGTCCCATGGACATTTCTCTTTGGGTCTAGATGGGAGAATAGACCTTGAGGCATGTGATGACATCTGAAAATGTAAAGTGCAGGGAGAGCTAACTTCACCGGGAGGTTGAATAAACTCACACCTGTGAATGGAAAGAGGGGTGTAAGAGGTGGTAAAATGAGTAAGTGTCAAATAGTATTTTTCTTTCCATTTCTACCTGTAGCAAGCAGTCCTTTCACTTTTACCTTGGTCTGGCTTAGTCATAGCAAATTTCATTTTGCTTAGAGAAGTCTTAACTGGATGTCATCATGGATGAGTCAGAATGGAAAAAATTAGATAAATCTAAAAATATTTAATTTAAATTTTGGAAAAAGAAATATAAGACTATGTATGAAAAATTATTATAACATTGAATTTTAGGTCATTAATATATTAATTTCGCTAAAGAGTTTGATAACATTTAGGGCAAATTATGGTTACAATTTGACATTTTTAATATAAAAACTAGAAAAGAGTACTAATGTTGAATGCATAGCATTATTATCTGCTTTAAAGAATATGGACTCAGGCTATATGCCCTTTATTTTCCACCTTTTCCTCTTTTATACTAATACTGGTTTCAGATTCTATCTGGAAAATCAATTGGATGAATCAGACATGATTTCAAAGATGTCACCTTCACAGCCTCTGTAACAGGCCTTTTGTGAGAAGAGCACTTTGGCCTAATGATCAGTTGACCTGTTTGTTGAGTGTCATAAAACTTAAGTGCCCGGAAAAGCCCTTGATTTCTCACTGATATTAGAATGAGATTCTTCCTGAGAAGCATTCACATAACATCTATCGGTGGGTTGTTTACAAAGCTGCAGAATGTTAGAAAAATAATGGAAAAAAAAACCCTCTATCTTTTGTGACATTTTCAGTTTTTTTTGTACATAAACACTTATATTACTATGAACTCTAAGGGCTTATATTCTTTTTATCTCTGTTTAAAAATAAAGCCTAGGAGGGTTAATGACTCTATTGCTAGTAATCAAAGGGGTAAAGAGAAACATTCAGCTTTCCAAATATGCATTGCAATTACATTTGAAAATATTTAACATTTCACATCAATGAGTCTAATAACCTTAAGACAAGAACAAGGTAAAATTTACAACTACAGATCTTGTTATAATTAATCTCACATTATGTTAGGAGGAGATGTGCTTATTTTATTGCGTATTCATCCATGTGTTATTTATTGTTGGAAGGAATAGAAGGATTTGAAGAAATGATTCCTCTCTCCCAGCTTGTCTGTTATAATCTGGTTGTGTAGGTGTGGACATAATGACAACATTGTAAGGCAGCATTTGGAAAGTGGCCTGAGAATGGCAGAGCTACCTTAGTCCCAAAAAGGAGGGTTATCCTTGGCCAAGAAGAGCAGGGAGAGTGATTCAAGAAGCAGATGTCATTTAAGTGAGCTTTGAAAGGCGACTGAGATCTTGACTGGCAGGCATTTGATGGAAATTGAGGATTCTATATGGTCAAAGGCGTTGAGGTATGAAAGGTCAAAGTGTGTGGGTAGGACAGTGGCCCAATTTGATAGAATGGGAAGATTTCTTTCAGGGTATAGTTATAGCTGTTTCTTCATATGGGAATAAGATTTTTCTCTATCGTGAATCTTCTTGCAGTCCCTTCTTCCTCAATCTATTTAGGAGGAATAGGCTATAGCATTTTTCTCCCCACTCTGGGTACTCTCTTTAAAATTAATCATGGATCCTCATATAATATATTCTCATATAATAAAAGATATTCTGTTATTCTTCATTCTTCCCAACCCCTACTTCCATCATTTTATTTTAGAAATCTAACACCTATGGGAAAATTACATAAATATGTAATAAATACATACCCATTATTGGTGAAGTGTTTCTTACTGCATGACCATTTGAGGTGAACTTATCTCTGTGGTGGTCCTGCCCTTTTGCAAAGTATTCACATTGAGGATAGCAAACTTTTTTTGTAAAGGATGTGATCATAAATGTATTAGACTTTTTTGGGCCATGTAATCTCTTTTGCAACTACTCAAATCTTCCATTGTAGAAGGAAAACAGTGATAGACAGTACATAAATAAAAGAGCGTGGATTTATTCTTATAAAAATTTACAAAATTAGGAGGGAGATCAAGAGTGACAGCCCTCTGGAATTAAGAGTCCTTCTTTTAAGGACACTAATTATATGTGGTCAGGGCCATGTCTTTATGAATTCATTTGACCTTAATTGCTTTCTTAGGAGCCTAATCTCTAAATAGAGCTTCTCTAGTGGATAGTGGATAGGTTTTCAAAATGAGGTGTTTTTTTTTTTTTTTTTTTTTTTTTGGAGGGGGAAACAAATAATTTGTCCCTAAAACTCTCTTGGCCTTCCTTCTACTTCATAAAACATTCCTCTATTTGTTTTCTTGGCATTTCTTCCACTACTTGATTTCTAAAATTTGACATTCATAGGCTTTATTCTGAGCTCTTTTTTTTTTTTTTAAATGCTGTGTGGCCCACTTGTACAATCTGTCTTTCTCTTGTCTATATTTACCATCTCTATAAAGAGTCTCCCAGATTATAATTTCTTTTTTTTTTTTTTGTGGGACCCTCGCCAGTGGCCGGGGATCGAACTGGTGCTGCAGAGGCTGCGGGCAGCCTCGCAACCCAGCGCTCAACTGCTGCACCACTAGGGGAGGCCCCCAGATTATAATTTCTAGTCTAAACCTCATCTCTAAGCTTCAGACTCACATCCAATGTATGTCTCATATAATCTCAGAGTTAGTATGTCTAAAATGTTACCATGAATTCCAAAATTCTATGGATAATTCGTTCCAATCTTTCATTTTAAAAAATGGCACCTGGACCTGCAGTTTCTAAAAGCACAAACCTGGGCATTATTCTGATTCCTTTCTTTTTCTCCACTTATGTAAGTTTGTCTCAATGATTCTCTCTCCAGGATTCATCTCAAATTTGTTTCCCTTTTCTATTTCCCTTGTATTTTGGGGTACTTCCTTATAATCAAATTGCCTTTCTTGACTTTCTTTTTTTTAAAAAAAATATTTATTTATTTATGCATATAAGAACTGAGGTACAGGCCAGAGGTGTGTGTGTCGGGGGTGGTGGTGAGAGGATTCACCAGAGAGTGGGGAACAGAACAGGTGGATTGACTGAAATACACTGCCGAGGAGAGCAGTAGGCGAGACAGGAGAGGTCTGCTGGGCCATGTGGGTCACTTCCCTGGCCAGGAATTGAAGTCATACTGCAGTGAATATATATTCCTTTTCTCATTTGGGATTTCCAGAAAAACAAATCTAGCCAATTACTCTGATACCAATTTTTAAAAATCCTTCTGTATTTAGAAGAGGAAACAGTAGATCATCACTCCTAAATTTACAAGAAGGGGTAAATTTTCCTTAACACCTATTTGACAGGAAGAAAACAATGCAAATTTCATAATGACTTGGATGACTAAAGTATATAAAGACAGTTAACAGCATAAGTCCACCGTTTTCTGTAAGTTATGTATTGGGAGGTAATGGTTTGACTCATGAAGCTCTCTCTGGAAAAATACAATATATATATAAACATAGTCTTCTCACTTTATATTTCCTATGGATCAAGATCTAAAAGAAGCATTACTCGCCTTGGCATTTAAGTCTCCTAAAATAATCATTTCTGTTATTATATCCATGGAAGACAGAATTCTCAAGATAAAGTGCTTTCAGATGCTTAAGGAGGGATAAACATATTATAGCCTCTCCCTCATGCATATTTCACTGATTTGGCAAATAAATATTGATTCCCAGGAAGATACAGTGAAGTTGTCCCTTCGACATGAAGTCAACGTGTGAATGAAAGTTAATAAAAACACAGAACTTCTAGTGCTCTGTGCTGGGCCAGCAAAGAATGGAAAATCTCAGATAAACAAAGACTCTCTAAGAAGGTGGAGTTTGAACTGCAACAGGAAGCTTCAAAGAGAAGAGGGCAGCCCCCATAAAGACATTCTACCAGTGGGTGAAAAGATGCAGGGTTGGGGGAGAGTGCTTGGTATGTTCTGGAAATCCCAAATGAGAAAAGGAAAAGGAAGTTGTTATTTTAAGTTGCCATAGATTTTAGTTTTACAATCGTGACACTTCTGTGATGCTAATAGTTTGTAGAAAGTACTAGGCAGTTTATGTATTTTAAAGGCACTACAAAAAATTATATAATCCATCCTTCCACCTTCGTTTTCCACTTTAAAAATGATTTATTTCCACTACTGTGAAAATATACTTTGGGGCAGCCATATTCTTATCACCAAGATTTTAAAGATATCAACATTTTGTTATTTTTTCATATTTTCTCCTTTTTTTTGGTAAATATATTGCAAAAAACATATTTTTTTCACATTACCTATGATTTTTTCCTTCCCTCCCTCCCCAGAATTGAATATATAAATATTTATTCTGTGTGTATCAAGGGAAGAAATACTTTCTGTTTATACAAAATTTATATGACTACCGTTTGGAGGAGGAAGGTAGAAATTTTATTTGTTAAAGACAAAATAGTTTCTTTGATGAAATGTGTTTTACTGTTTATACTATTTAGCTTTCTGAAAGATTTGGAAAGGTTTATAGCCTATTTAGTCCCCAAACTTGAGTTAAAAATAGATCACTAATATTTAAATTTGCAAATAGAAAAAAAAAAAACCCTACATCGTAATAATTGATTTCTTTTTAGCAATTTTGTTGTCATAAAATTTCATTGAACAGAATTCTGTATTTATTTTGACTGAAATGATTTCTCAGGGAGGTCAGGTACTTGAGCAGAGGCCTGACCGGAGTAGACTGGCAAGAGTTAGAGATCAAGAGGAGGCTGAATAACCAGCTGCCTAGATTTTGCCTTTTGGGTATATCTTCAGCCTTCACCTATGTGGTGCTATTTGTACCTTTATTACTTATGGATGTCTTCATAAGTATTATTTATATTTTGTGTTATATGTATAATTTATATAATTGACATATGCCTGCTTATTTTTTTAAAGATTTATTTATTTATGAATGCAAGAATCGGGGGACAGGCTAGAGGCATGGAGGGTGAGAGGATTCACCAGAGAGAGTGGGAAACAGAACAAGACAGATTGACTGAAATACACTGCTGAGGGGAGCAGCGGGCGAATCAGAAGAGGTCTCCTGCACCATGTGGGTAACTCCCTGGCTGGGGATCAAACTCGTGCTGCAGAGGCTGTGGTCAGCTTCACAGGTTGTGTCTCAACCCCTTGTGCCACCAGGGAGGCCCCTATGCCTGCTTATTTTTAAAAATGTTTTTGAGATTAGCCTCCGGTGGCATGATGTAGCTTGTTCGTATTTTAACTGTTTTAAAACATAGTTTGTTTATCTAGGCTACTACCTTCCTTTCCTTCCAAAGAAGCAAATAAACTTGGATCTCTGTGCTTCCTGGCAGCTCTTTCCAAAAGCATGGCTAGCATTTTATGATTAAAAAAAATACCCTGGGTACATGTCCACTAAACTTAATTGAGGGAAATATATGAGCCACATTCTAGATGGATCCTAATTGATTGGTATTGGACCTGTGAAGATTATGAGATTAAACAGGGAGGTGGATGCTCTTTGCTCTGGGGGCCAGCCTTTGGGTGTGTCCAGGTCATCATGGCACTGAAAGCAGCTCTGGGGAGGGTTGCTTCTGCCACACCTGCTCTGCTCCCATTACCCCTAAGACCTGGGCCAGGTAAGAAACTGACCAGAACATTGGCCTGGTCAAGAGCCCCCTGTGCCACTTAATGACAACAGGCTCTTAGTTATCCTTTAGGAATTAATTGCCTCTGTATAAATGTTGTCTGGTGCTTATGGGGGAGTCCCCGTGGGGGTCTGATTTCCCAAGTGTTTGACTGCCAGATGACATCGTGATGTTGAGCTGGGAGAGTGAACTCAGAGCAGTAAATTACACTTTTCTTCCCTGAAAACTGTTTGCTGGTATAGGAGGGTTTCTTTTGTTTTTTTTTTTCCCCCTCCTTTTAGTTTTTGTGCCTTGACACTGCTACAGATTTATGGCAGCTCTGAGATAGTGCCCTGTCCTGTCCTAAGGGCCCTCTTACGTTCTGCCAGCTACCTGAGAAGTGTCCTCTTCCCCATCTCCACCACCTCTGCCTGGGGGTGAGGGGGCTGTCCAGGCTCCCTTTTATCTGGGCCGTCACTGTGGTCACCTATTGGCCCTTCGTTTCCCCTCCGGTCAGGAGTCATTTTGAAACTCAGCTCCAATCCCTCCTCTCTCTGCCCTACAAGAGCCTTTGATGGCTCCCCCTACTGTAGAGGAAAATGCTTCCCCGCCATAGTACAGCTCCACAAGCTCTTCAGAATCTGGCCCTGACCAGCTTGACCACCTTCATCCACAAGCACCTCAATGTGGCTAATCGTTTACAGCTCCCCATACCTGCCTCCTGTGTCTACACCAGATGCCCTGCTCTACTTGTGGAAATCCTCTGTGCCATTCAGGATTGAACAGCTGTTATTGAGGGAACAGCGCAGTGGTGCTATAGGTAAATCTAGTCTCTGGATGTGCGGCTGAGTATGCGTTGCACTAGCATGAGACCTGGCTGAGGCTAGGGCTGCCACCTGATAATGATGCCGCTCCCTATTAGGTGCTGGGTACCAGTTAGTGGCTGTGGATGGTGGTATGGCAGCTATTCCTCTGCCCCTGTTCTGGTAGCTATTCCTGCTCCTTTCTGTACTTTACTTCATTTGAAAAAATAAGAGGGTTAAAAAGACATTTTTTTAGATTTCTTGTGTCTTTAAATGTTTATGATCTTTTTCTTTTTATACACTTTCTCTACTTTCCAAATTATCTACAGTAAGAAGGTATTACTTGAGACATTGAGCTTCCAGGTTGCAGGTTCTTATGAATCAAAAGCCGGCAAAAGTCAATGAGTCAAAAGAAGATCCTTAGGTCTAAATATCAATGACACCCACAGCCAGGTCCATTTGGCATTCGACTGACTGCCACTTGTAAGTGCCTCATTTTATAATGCTGGGAGTTTGCAGAATCAAAGGCACAGAGGAGATTGTAGAACTCAAAACTAGACAGGACTGTGCAATTGTGAAAGACCATGTGTGGTCAGTATCAATCAATGTAGATAGAATTCAATAATTTTAATTGAGTACCACTGTATGTTTGACATTAGAGAAAGCCTTTGTATAAGCTACGTCACTTCATCCCAACAACCTTTCTGTGGAATTGACTTTATCTAAGTCAACTTTACATAAGTGAAAACAGGCTCAGAGTAGTGTAGCTACTTGCCCCAAATATTCCTCACTTTTATCAGATTCTGATTCCCATATTCTTTGGATAACCTCTCCGTTAGACAATGACATGGCACAAATGTGCAGCTGTGGAGAAGCTGGGAGACAGGAGGTAGTGCTCCTAGGCAGCTCGTATCCTAAGCAAATAGTGCCCTGATTATTGACTGTCAGTACTTGAATTTCTTCCCAAATATCCCATCTTCTTAAAAGAAGCATTTTACTCCTGTTTCACAAGCTATTTTCATTAGCATCTCTGTCAATCAGGAGTCTTCCCTGTAAGCCACAGAAACTGACTCTGGCTGATTTAAATAGAAAAGGCAGGTCTTGTAAAGTACATTTAGCTTCTCAGGGAATCTCTGGGAGGGTCTTAGAACCCTCCAGCAGGACCAGTGCCTAAATGACACTATTGAATTTGGTGATGCGAATTGGCCAGGGACACTGTCCTTGCCACTTAACAGTTATCCTAGGTCCTCCCTGGTGGCACAGTGGTAGAGCACTGGGTTGTGAAGTTGCCCGCAGCCTCTGCAGCTCTGGTTTGATCCCCGGCCGCTGGCGAGGGTCCCACATGGGCCAGCAGACCTCTCCTGCCTCCCACTGCTCCCCTCGGCAGTGTACTTCATCAGTCTGCCTGTTCTGTTCCCCGCTCTGACTCTGGTGAATTCTCTCACCCTCCCTCGCTTCTGACTGTACACAGTGCTTGTATAAATAAATAAATAAATCTTTAAAAAAAATACAAGGAACATCAAGTTTAAAAAAAAAAGTTATCCTAGATTCACCACTGCTTCTGGGAGCCCTGATTTAGATGCTGACACCAGCTGCTGTGATGGCCTGTCTGCTTTCCTTCCCTTTTCATTTTGCTAAGATCCACATTAATGTCTGGGTTACTCATATGTGATTGGCAGGAAATAGTCATGGGCATCAGCCTCCATAGTGGAAGTGGAGGCTGGGATGTGAGTATTGGACCTTTTTACTTTAGAGTGGCAGGTAGACTCTTTCTCCTAAGATAAGCATCCTCCATCATAGGGAGGCAGTTCAGATGCACACTAGCCAGAGAGGATGACAGATACTGAAGCATCTAATCATTATAATATATAGATTACAGCTTATAGGGTGAATTTTCTCCTCACTTTTGTAGTAAGAAAACTAAGATGGAATGTTTCATTCCTCTGGGCTTAGAAACTTTGGCATTCTGTCTCATTCATCTTCTGGAATCAATTATCACTAAATTCTACTGATGCTTATAAATTAAACTTAGGTCTATCATTTCCTTTTTATTTTCAGGGCCACTTTCCCAGTCTGGGTCTTCAAGACCTTGAGGCTGGATTTTCTCAATAATCTTTTCCTTGTCTCTTCTACACTAGTTTCTTCTCTTGGATTCATCCTTAATTGCTGCCAGAATATTCTTCATAAGCACTGTTTTCATCATGCTTCTTCATTGCTCAAAATAATTAGTGTTAGCCATTGGCTGATTCAGGAGCCAGTGACCTTTAATAAATAGCATCTCTTTAGTTACTGATGAAGAGTACAGAGGTGGAAGTTTGCTCTTGCTTATCCTGTGTATTTTCAAAAGTCCTGTACTTTCAGAAGTCTAAATTCTACCTTTTTTTTTTTTGTAGAATTTTGTATAGCTTATCTTTCCTCTTCCATGGAGACCTCATGCCATTCCAGACTTCCTCATTGATCTTTCTTTCTTTGATATTTAAGTATTCTGTACTTCATAGATTTTAATGACATTTTCTGATTCCATCAAGTGTCTTTGATTCTCATATTCTTATATTCCTCCTCCCCTTACCCTGCTCCAAGTTCTCAAGTTCTTAAGGGGAAGAAACACAGCACATACTTGTATTTATCCTGTTTTTGGTGTTAGACCCATTGCAGGTTCTTGGTTGATAATTCATTAAGTGGGACATAAATTTTTATGTGTCTGAGGAGTAGATTTTTCTAGCTATTGTTGTATTTTTAAAATGATATTGGAAGAAAGGTACCTCACTTAACAGTTAAATGCTTGGTCTTCTGCTCTGTACTCGTATTTTCCACATGGATTTTAATGCTTTTGAGTACATGAAAAATACTCATGTGTGCATGACCTGAGCCAGAGCTGTGCACATTTGATACTGATGAGGTGTGTACAATTAACTTCCATTATTCTTGCCCTTTAGAAGTCAATGTAAGAAATGATAAGAAAAAAAGCTCAGCAGTTACCAGGTTGTTGTTGTTATTGTTTTTTTTTTTTTTTTTTTTTGACAATTAAAAGACATACATGTGACATGGTTGGAAAGAAACAGGATGTTTTTCCTAGGATATTTCCCTGTGTCTGTTATGGAATTTCTCATGTTATGTGTTTCTTCGAAGACTCTCTTTTGGGATTATTACTCAGTGTGCCAGGATCTCTCCATGTACAAGAGTGTCATCTTTGTTTTGCGAGTCAGACCTTGTAGAGTTGAGCGTCCCTCGAAAATTCTGTTAAGGACATTATTTAATTTGTTTTGGCTGAATATCCTAAGAGAATGTGATTCTGTTTAAATTTGTGCTTGTCTTTACAGAAGTCATTATTACCTCCTCCCAGTTCATCAGAAAGTCCAGTTTGGGAGGAGTTAAACAGTGGCTTCTGCATTGCAAACTTTTTGATGTGAAGTCTCAGCCTGATCTGGCCATTCAGAACATGATGTGAGCTCATGGCTTCCTGTTGCAACTTGAAGAACTTTAAAACAAAATGAAATTTCAGCTCATATTACTAATCTGTGAATTATTCTGGCTACACAGGAATTCCACAGAAGTCAAAAGGCATTTCTCAGAGTGGGCCTCATCATATTATGTTTAATAACATAATTTCCTTCATATTTCTTCACCTTGGATTTGTCCTTTTTCATTTTTCTTTGTGGTTGTTAATAGATTTCTTATTATTTTGTAAGAGTTGTTTGGATACCAAAACCAATCAATAGTCCTTTGTCGTTAATATGCTTAGTTTTGCTTATGATTATTTTCCTATATAATAGTTTTATGAATTTCAATCTGTTGAAATATTTCATTATGATTTCTCCCCATCATGAGATATTTTTAATCTTGTTAAATTTTTTTTGAAAAGCATTTAATAACCTTGAATTCCTCTGGCGTAAGTTGAGGAAGTAATTAATTTGTCTGCAAATCTGATCTTTCCAGTCAGTTCTCTCTTACTTTGTCTTTATGCCTGGCTAGATTTTCTCTAGTTTGCTTTTCTTTGAGAGACTTTCCCAAAATGTCATCCAAACATATTCATGAGGAAGGAAAGAACTTTTGAAAGTTGAACTATACAAATATTTCTGAAACAAAAAGACTTGCTGAAAGAATACTGTTTTTCTAATTTCATTTCCTGTTTCGTAAAATGACTGACTTTTTACATGATTTCTTTTTTACTCTTAATCTTCTCTCGTCTCTGTGGTTCTCCACGCTGCTTTTCCCGTAGTGACCCTGTTCCTTCCCTGACGTCTGGTTCTCTAGCCTAATGTTCCTGTTTATTCACCCTTTTTCCTGCTGTCTTCTTACTCTTCATTGTGGGATGGTCTCAGGATATCCGGATGAATGGAAAAAAATGTGCTTGGAAACCTCTTTCACAGTTACCTATTTGGGGATTATGTTTGGGTGGAAAGATAAGTATGTTCAACTGAAGCATCGGGAAAATATCCTAAACATTCAATAATGGAAAAAGTCTAAAGCATAAGAAAACACATGCAGTCTGATCATGTAAATAGAGTGATTAAAGTAACATTCAAGTGAGACTTTCATGAATTTTCATGAAGTGGCAACCTTTCTTGGGGTTATCCTAAGATAAAAAGCCATCATAATTTCTTTACTTCTAGATGGAAACGGAGTATGTGAATTGAAAGTTTGACTGAAAAATCTGGCTTCGTATGTCCCCAAGGAAGACTTTTCTTCTCTCTTCTTCTAGGAGGAGACATGAGGTCTTGCCACCTTTTTCTATGTGACTCTTCTGTTCTCCTCACCTAGTGTTCCTGTGTGGCTCTGAGGGTGTAGGAAGTGGCTGTTGGGGGTGTGAGTGCCCCCGTTAGAGCAGCAATGCCTGAATGACACCCACACCTTTGTGGGGACTCTTACTACACCCCCAAAGCTGGGCTTAACATCTGCGGCTGACAACGACGAATGACAAGCGAGTCTATTGAGACCCAGAGTCTCTCTGGTTGATCCCGAAAGTGGCAATTTGTCAACAAAATTTTATCAACCTTATCCTGTCGGTAACATATTTGTTGAATGTGGAGAGATTATTTCAGAAAATATGGTCTTAAAAAAATAGAAGCATTTTGTAGAGCATTTTGTAAAAACATTTATTTTTACCACAACGTGTCATTATCTAGTAACAATTAACAATGAATTATGCTGCAGCCAGACTATTCTTAAAACCTTTCTAGCAATGATGCTGTAGGAAATTTCAGTCATTAAAATCTTTACAAATAATTTTCTTGGCTTAAAATGCATAAAGTAAAAAAAAGATGCTTTGTAAATTATTTTTAGCATTCCCAATTTCCTAACGTTTGGGTTATTTGGGAAAGAACTTGGACCTGAGTACAAATTCCAAGTTATAGGATAAAATGGGATTTGTCCACAGAAATGAACTGTAATTTGCAGCCTTCGCACAAATTTGAGTGTGTGCCTAGTGATGCTTATATTATTGTTTTGGGATGTGGTATAGGTATTTTCTCCCTTTTAAATACATTTTTTGAATGTCTTTTTCTGGTCCTCATTCTTAATCTGTAAGCTCCTTGGTCTGCAGATTTTTGTTTGTTTGTGGATCATTGGAATGGGGTCTTGCCCGTTATAAATGCTCATAAAACATTTATGATTAACTTAACTAGACACTGGAGATGTATGAGGATCCCAGGAACCCAGACAGAGTCTGTCTCATGCTGAGTGGACTGTGTAAGGACTGATAAGGTGTGGATATGGTGATGCTTTTTTCCTCTGGAAATGTGATCTCCCTTGTTGAATGTGTTAAATATTTTATTCAATCTGTGTTATTGAACTTTAGATAGTGTTGATTTCTCAGTCTCTTAAGATGCATCTAATTATAGTAATAACTCAACCCCAGAATGTTGCTTAATTGACAGGAGACAAAGGAAATCTTCAAGAAATAGTTCTAAGAAAGGAACTCTAAGGGTTTGTTTATTTTTCAGTTGCCAAGAATAACACAAGAATTGCTTCAAGGGGGAGAAAAGTCACAAGAGCTTCTCAGAATACCTCTTAAGGATCAAAGGCCCAAACCGAAAATACAGCAGCCCCTTTCCTGTAGGCAAGTCCTGCTCAGCCTGAAAGCAATTTAAAATAGCTTATTTGCAGGGAAGTCAAGAAAAAGTCCTCTACAGTTCAGCTATATATACACCAGGAACTTTAAAAATGTTCACACCTTTGGTCTAGAAACTTCACTTCTAGGAACTTATCTGGGAATAATTAGACATGTGGACAAAAAGAAAAGTAATCTTATCACTTTTATAATTATATATGGGAAAAACCTCATATTTAGCAAGAGAGGATTGATAAAATGCACCATAATCTTAGAATACTGTATAGCCCGAAAACAATTTTATATGGAAAAAACCCAGTGTGAACTCTGAGTCAGTGCGGCAGTATCTGGGATTTGAAGATATAAACTGTCATGTTTGGACCTGAGGGTGATTTGTGGGGCCAGCTGACTATTAATGGGGTTTTGGAAAATGCATTGAGCTCACTGTGGCATATGAGAGCAAGGGCCAACGTGACCTCTAGTTGAATGAAAGTAACAAACTGTTTTAGTTTTTATGCTTAATTTCCTTTTCCAGTAGTCAGGAAAAAATTATATACCAACAAAAATATTTTAAGAAAATGCGTAGAGTTTTAGAAACAATTTGAAAAGGATGTGACTGGAATTTTGCTCTTTTGGCATGTCTTTTCTAATCACCTTTCATTAAAAGTACTTTCTTCTTAGGCCTTATATGTTCTTTTTATTCGTATTCGTGAATTCTGTGTTTAATAATGGCCGTTGGCTGTGAGCATTTTTTAAGCATTAATGTACTTAGCCCATGTGTGTTCCATATTCCTACTAAAGATGGACATTTTAACATCAAAACTTTAAGAAATCCTATGTCAGCTAAGCCTTCCAGGACATTGTATAAAATATCTCTATTTTGAGACCTAATTAAATATGTATGTTGAAAGCATTTTTCTAAACAAGCTTTTGGATTCTGGAATCAATCATCATTATTCAAGTGTGTGAAAATAGCCAAAATTTTGTATTGCCTGATCATCTGAGTACTATATTTCTGTAAATTATTAAACCCCAACACTTATTTGTAGATGTATAGGTTTCTTTAGAAGAACAATAACATTAGTTCAGTTTTTGTTTTTGCTGATCCTGAGCTTGGATGCTGAAATATATTCCTAAATTCACTACAAAAGTGAAAAGAAATTCAACACATATCTTCTAGTGCTTATTGTTATTATTATTATTATTATTATTTTTACTGAGATAACATTGGTTTATAATGTTGTTTGTGATTTAGGGGTATAGGATCCCCCACAGGTGCTGTTCCCACACCCACCACCATGCTCCATTGTCCTCTTAAATATTTCATAAGTTATATTCAGTGCTTCTTCAAGGCAATGTCCAAAGGCTGAGGATTTACATGTATTGTAAGCATCACTGTGGTCTTAATCAGTCTTCAACTTAGGTGGTAGGGATTGCAATGTGGAACACTAGGGGGTGTCCTAGTGGTTGTGGGTACAAGACCCTTGTACAAGACCATTCCTATGGCCTCAGGCATGATGACCCTGCCCCCTGCATCCCTCCAAGGGATGGGCTGGAGCATTACATGGAATCAAATTGGTGCATCAGGATCAAATCTCACATGAGTCTCTCTAAAAGCCCTGTTTTAATATGTATGAGCAGCAGATAAATGAGATTGTCTTTTAGGGTAGGTATTAGTAACAGTCTCCGCTATGTATGGAGAGAAGCAGAGAATTAATTTCTAATTATTGAGTCTAACTACCATGGAAAGAAAGTTGCCATCATTTCTAGCTCCATCCCCCCTTTCAAATGTCTAGTTGAAATAAATATTTGAAAAAAGATCAAGAAGAAAGCATCAACATTTCACTGAAGTACTTTTCTTGGATAAGTGTTGTGATTTAAGTGATTATTTCCACATCTAGAAACTAAGAGTTTCAGTGGATTTAAAGTAGTTCTGATTTGGGGGGTGATGATTAGAACCAGAAAATAAAATCCACCATTACGATTGTGGTAACATAAAGTTTGCTGTTTGATGTTAGCTGGAGTGAAACCTCATTTGTTAGAAGAAAAACAATAGGTGGTTTGCTTTCTTGCCACACTTTATTTCTAAATTAAAATTAGAAATACAACTATTTTCACAGCAGTGAGAATAATAGCAAATAATCCAAAGTAAGTTTCTACCCAAAGGGTTGATATAGTAAGTCATTATTAGTAAAGAGTAAGTTTCTATATTAATTGGCATAGTATTTTGTTTTTTTTTTGGCACACACTTTACTCACCTTTTGTGTGAATGTGCTTATGTGACTGTGTTTAAACTTAGCTCAGTTACCACTCCAGCAAATCTGGATATGAAAAAATTAATAAAGAACATTGGAAATTATCTTTATGGTACTTCCATTTTAAATTCCCCACACCCCCAACCTGATGGAACAGACATCTTTGTTTCTTTGTTTGGTGGATGAGCACCATAGTCAAAAAAGACAAATCAGGAAACTGATTTTGAATCCGGAAGTTTTCCACAATTAATTGATATGCCAATGGATGTGTCAGCTATACAAATGACATTATGTAAATTAAAGTAAAACCCAGAGCTTACTAAATGAAAGGTGTGCTTTCAAAGTACTATAATTATCTTGCAAAACAGTAAGATTGCTCTTCTTCTAGGAATTTTGAGGTTTTTCACCTCTGACTTACCACCTTTTTTCTTATCAACTCTGCTTTCATCAGTTCTGAGTTTTGGGCCATTGATGATAGTTGGTTTGAATGAAGGGCTGGCTACACAGTGCAACAGAGAAAAAAACTGAAAGTCTTTTGTATTTGTCGTACAGTTCTGAAAGTCTTTGCATAAAAAAATCCTTTTTTGAATAAAAGTTCCCGTACATATATTAGTAAAACTTTAAACAATGTAGAAATAAGCAAAAACAAATCGGAAAATCTGTCGCAATTTCACCTCCTCCTGTTGTTGACAGTTTAGCATGTCTTTGGATATCCTGTTTATTGGAAGTACAGGCAGTTATGGGGCCAGGGTTGGGCGGAAGCCATGAGTGCTGGGGAGCCTTGGTACAGTAGCCACACCTGAGAGTACCCCGTCCTACTTCTGTACAAGCCAAAGCTTTTCAAGAAACCTAGCTTTTAGAAGGTGGAGTTAGAGTAACTGCTCCAAAATGCATGAGTTGAATTATGAACTCAACTTCATTAGACGATTCCTTCATTGGATTGTGTTCCTTCTGCAAGACTAGTTATGTTAATTAGACCTGTGTAACTTTTCATTTTTTAATCATGAATTTATCTAGATTAACACTTATGGGAAAACTGAAGAAGAATACATTTTAATATTATGCTCTTGCATTAATCTCACCATGACATACTTCTTAATTTTTTTTTAAGATTTATTTATGTATACAAGAACTGGGGTACAGGCCAGAGGTGCGGGGCCTGAGAAGAAGATTCACTAGAGACAGAGTGGGGAACAGAACAGGCAGACTGACTGAAATACACTGCTGAGGGGAGCAGCAGGCGAGACAGGAGAGGTCTGCTGCACCATGTAGGTAGCTCCCCGGCTGGCCTGGGATTGAACTTGTACTGCAGAGGCTGCGGACAGCTTCATAGTGTTGTGCTTAACCTCTTGTGCCACCAGGGAGGCCCTGACTTATATTTCTATTTTAGTGTTTCTCAAAGTTTGGTTCCCAGATCAATATAGAATCTTAGAAATGCACATTCATAGGCCCTACCCCAGGCCTATGGATTGCAAACTCTGGAGGTGAGGCCCAGCAATCTGTGTTTTTACAAGATACTGATGCAAGATAAGGTCTGAGAACTATGATCTATACAAATGTTGGCGAGGATGTGGAGAAAAAGGAAATCTCCTGCACTGCTGGTGGGAGTGCAAACTGGTCCAACCACTATGGAAAGCTGTGTGGAGATTCCTCAACCTACTAAAGATAGAGCTTCCATATGATCCAGCAATTCCACTCCTAGGTATTTACCCAAAGGACACAGAAACATTAATTCCAAATTATCTGCTACTTTAACTGTGTTACCTACGTGGCTTTTAAATCCTGAAAGGAATTTCTACCTTCAGAGTCCTGGAAGGCTTCTTTCTCTGGAAGTCATTAGCTCCTCTGAGTGTATGTGGTTAATCCAGGATAATCTGAATTTCCCATAGAGTCTAAGTATTCACCAAAAATGAGCACAGGAAAAAATAATCCTCTCAAAGGCACAGTCACAGAGCTCAGTGGTGACACCAGCGAGTGTAAGATGTCACATGCTGACAGTCCTGCTCCTTATTTTTTCCTCCAACACAGTTTCTGTTTCATTATTTCTTTTTTTTCAGTCATGGGGCATCCATGTGCTTTACCAGGAAAAATGGGTACAGTTCACCTACATGACCAAAGAGAGGAGAAAAGAAAATCACTAAAGTTCAAAATGCTTTTATCAGAGTTATTTGGGAGACACAGGCCCCTCCTGAGAAGCCATTTGTCAGATCTTTCCAGCCAATCTTTAGAGCACAGACCTGGAAATGAAAGACACCAGACACACAGCCCAGCAGCTGGACAGCACTTGGATTCATCTGCTAAGCTGACAGGCCTTCTGGGGGTCTCCTGGAATGAAACAAAGCTCCTGAGTGAGAAGATGTTTGTATGTAGATGAAACTACCAAGATAACACATTAAAAAATTACAGCCTTTAAGCCTCTGCCACTAATTTTAACATGATTTTTATTGCTATCATTTTTAGAGCTGTGTCAGCATCAGATAAATCCCATAAACACTCTAATAGCAGGTGGAATTCAGAGCCCCGTCATATTAGTGTTCTTTAACTCCAGCTGCCTTTGAATAACTCAATCTTGGAGAAGTTACTATTTCATTAGTCCTCATGCCATCCTTCACGTAATAAATATTTGTTGACTATCTGGATATGCCCTAAATTCCACTGGACGTGAGAAATCAAAAGAAGTGTCAGATGCATCCTCCCTCTTCAAACAGTTCCCAAAAATTTGGAAAGGAGAGAAACTTGTAAACAAAACATGACAATCAATTGTCAAGTGCTATAAGCAAGGTATTCAGGGCTCCAAAATGCACAGGAATCAGTGAGCGATATGGGAATAAAGCTCTGAAGGGTGATAGGGATGAGGCATGTGGACAATGGTGAAGAAGGCTTTCGAGACAGAAAAACTGCAGACGTAAAAGAGCATATCACACAGAGAAAATGATACTGTGGTTCAATAACACCAGTGCTTCTAGTTTGCTTTTGGACCAAAAATTATCTTTCATTTCAGTCACCTGAGTGTGGGTGTCAGCTACTGACTTGCTGCTTGTGTGGCCACGGACAAGTTCCTAACCTTTATGTTCCTCAGTTTAGCCACCCCTGAAATGAAGATAATTATATTACTTTCTTTATAACATTGTTCTGAGCATTTAATAATGTGTGCAGAGTGCTTGGCACAGAACCTGGTCTGCACACATGTGCTCGTGCACATGTAAGTATGTAATATTTAATGGCGCTTGGTTCTTCATCACATCACTTTTGTTTGGGTGAGGTTAATTCTAGATCCACGTACATATTTACCCTTCCTAACAGATATAGCCCGTAGAGAAATCAGAATATTAGGTCACCTTGCAGTCTACTTATCCACCATCCTGGCTGTTGGTTTCGGGCTTTGACAGTCGTGAACTTTGCAGTGGGCTCTGTCATCTTGGCTGCTTCTTTTGTGTTCAATTGGATGTTACAAGAATATTTTACATGTAACTTGATTATTTCCCCAGGTAACACTAAACCCCTGCATTTCAAACAGATATAGAACTAAGAATTATGATTATGCCTATTTTTCTTTGACATGTTATACGTAACTTTGTTCCCAAATGCTGCAGACCAAAGTTACTAATAAAGTCCTTCAGTTTGCATGACCGTATGCAAATTGGTCATAAAACAGTTCTGGCTGAAATAAACAGTAGTATTTTTTTTTTACTTGTTGCAATCTGTATAGTTGAGAGTTTGGTAACATATTTTGATCCCCTATACTAAGTTCTTGGGTGAGGCTGCTGCTGTTCAGGAGCCACATTCATTCAGGAGCCACATTCATTCAGGAGCCACATTCAGGAGCCACATACATTCAGGAGCCACATTTTGAGACTCTGGTCGAAAGTGACAAAATATAATCTGTAGGAAATACTTGACTCATTGTGGGGCTTCATTATGCCAAGTACCTAGTTTTTTGAGGAATCCGTTGCTCTGTAGCAAACTACTCCAAAGTTTAAAATTTCTACTGAGAAATGTTTCTCTGTGGAGACAGAATTCAGGCTGGCAGTTGCTGGTGGCCTGGAAAGAGGATAATATGGAGAAACTGCTCAATAATGGGTATAACCAAGACTCTCTTATTGACCAAACCTAAGTCAGGCTCCCCTGAACCCCATTCTCAACTAGACCCTGCCCTTGGGCTCTATCCTTGGCCCACTTAGTCCAGTTTTAACAAGAATTATAGGTGGTTGCTTTAATAGTATAGATTTCCTGTTTGTTGGTCAGGATGTTAAAGACACAGGAATTTACTATTATGACATGTTTATGTTTTTATGAGTTTAAATGCTGCTATTAACAGAGTTATTTTAAGCTATGTATTTATGGTATTTATATTTCTATAATACTCAGTGTATTGTAAACTGAAAATTTTCCTACAATGACATGTTCAAGATTTCTGTTCTGGCAAAATGGGATATCTGACACCCACTTCAGCACAGCACACGGGTTGAAGTGCAGTGACTGTTCATGTGGTGTCAGTCAGCATTCAGGGAGACAGTGGTGCATCCTCTAGCTTTGAAGGTGGGTGCGGTCTTTGGGAGTCAAGATATCTGAATAAAAGGAATAATACATCTCTCACAACGAAAGACCCAAATCTCAAGGCACGGGTGTTATCACCTGTTCCTGCAGCTACGAATATTCAGAGCTGGGTTCAAATCTACTTTCTGCCTTCAGCCTGTCCTGCTCCTAAAAGTCACTCCATCTTTCTGTCTCTGGGCGGTTCTTATTTAAAATTTGAACATCACCCAACTCACAGGTTTTATGAAATCCAGTAAGATTGAAAACTTAACCTTGTGCCTGTGGTCGGCACTCAGTAATTATTTGCTAAATTTAAGAATGAAAAAACAACTTCTGTTTTACTTCACAAATTCAGAAAGCTGTTCTAGTATCCAAGCCAGTGGTTTCTCAGCTTGGCTGCATTCTAGCCAGGATCACTTGGGGTGCCTTAAAAACAAGTCCCGACCCTAGGTACCCATCACAGACTTGGAGTTATATTTTCTGAAGAGGAAATCTGGTACAGGCATTTTTCAAAAGCTTCTCCCCATTTCTGACATTCAGCCAATGCTGAGAAATATGGGTCTTATAATATTATGTATACAGTGAATTAAATTGGATTTTAATTAAATATACAAGTGAAATTAATTTTATCCTTTAATTTTTTTTTTTTTTTTTTTTTTACTAATGTGGCTTCTTCAATTTTTAAAAGTATGCTCTGTCTCACTTATTTCTCTCTGCAAGCTTGGGTCTGAAACTGTTTCTTGCATAATAATCAGTTTACCCACTGTTTACTTGTTTTAGCACATAAGAAAACAAGCACTGACAAAGTGATGAAGTGAACAGTGTTACCACACCAGCCAGAACAAAGTGCAGTCATTTATTTCTCCTAGACCTCTAGGCAGAGGTATAGTTTATGTAAGGTGATTTTGAAATCTGAAAATAACTTGCAGGTACTTCATCATTCTCTGCAAGCAGCCCTGAGGCCAGGAATAAACTTGGGCACCTGCAGACTGGCAGAAGGGACATGCTCCCCTCCACTGTCAGTTCCTGTTGCCCTGGCATTGCTGTTTTGTTCTGGACTGTGTGATCTCATCCTTTAGAGTGGATGAATAGCATGTAGGCAGCACTCAGGAAACAGAGATATCTGCCAGCAAGTTGCATGACTTTGAAAGTGAGCTGAGTTTGGAAAATGTTTTGACTTTGACTCAACTGTATGATTTGTGGGCAGTTTTAAAAATTCATTCTATTTTCCAAGTCCCTGAAGCCTCATAGAACTCCCCCAACCTATTTTGGATCACAGAAACAACTTCTCCTTTGACCTGATGCTGGCACAGGGACACGACCATTTAAAGTGAGTGGTGTGAATGGCACCTGGTTTCCCAGTGTGCTGGCGATTTCTGCACCCTCATCTGCTCTGCTGGCATCATTGCTGTAAGGGCACATGGAATAATCAGCATCACCTACAGGGTCTTCAGTTAAATACCTGTTCTGGCAGTGACTTTGCCACATAATCTTTGTAGATTGTGTGTCTATACTAGGTGAAGGGAGAGAATGATTTGCAATGTGATTATGTTTTCAAAACTAAAGTATTTCCTTTTCAGTGTGTACAAACAAATGTATTCTTTGTTGTCTGTCTATGAAGTTCAACAAGTATAAATATTGGAGCATGAGTGAATATTTGTCTTTGCACACATTTTTGATAAGAGAATTGTGCTTCCAGACAGCCAACTCTGGACTAGTGAATTCCAAGTTTCATCTGTTTTGGTCTTTGAACCCAGAGGATGGTTAAAACAGTGTACAAGAAACTTTCACCCCCTTTTACTTTGTGTTGACTAGTTGTGGGACATTTGTATTTTGTTAAAATTTACTTTTGCAAGATCAAATGCAATTGTTTTTAGACTCTTAGAGATAATTTGGATGACAGTTTATTTTTTCACTTGAGTATTTGGGCTAAAAATTAATTACATGGAAGCATACAGTAAATAAATACAATAAAAAAGGCTCACCACCTACAATCTTCGTTTTTTGGAACATAATGCTGTAAGTTGGACAAGTTTACCAACTGTTGGCAGGTATTACCAAACACTGACCACTCTGTACTATACAGAGCTAACCCTGACTTATTAAATGTGTGCACAACTATTGGCAATAATTTTTGTATACTGTGATAATTTGAGATAGACATCACATTTTAATTTCCGAAGTGCTTTCCAAAGACCAAACCTTACTTTGTTGATGATGATGATGATGATGATGATGATGATGATATGATGATGACGACTACAATGGCATTAGAAATTTGCAGAAGTATTCTTTTGAGTAGATATCTAGGGATATAATTGTTGGATCATATGGCAAATCCAATTTTAGTCTTTTGAGAAACCTCCAAACTGATTTCTGTAGAGGCTGGGCCAGTCTATATTCCTAACAGCAGTGTAAGAGGGTTCCTATTTCTCCACACCCTAGCCACAACAAAAGGACTAATTCTAAAGAAAGCCTGAAGTCCTCTGTTTATTGCAGCACTATTTATACTAGTCAAGATAGGGAAACAACCTAAGTGTCTGATGAATGGATCAAGAAAATGTGTGTGTATACACACACACACACACACACACACACGAAAATGTGTGTATGCACACACACAATGGAATACTACTTAGCAATAAAAAACCATAAACATATGCCATTTGCAGCAACATGAGTAGAGCTGGAAGGAATTATGCTAGTGGGATATAAGCTAGAGAGAGAAAGATAAATATCAGCTGGTATCACTTATAGGTGGAACACAGAAAAAACAAACAAAAGGTCAGACAAAGACAAACTTTAAAGCCAACACTTGAAAGCTGACCATAGGTCTCTGGCTGATCTAAGGAGGGGAGGGGTAGGCTTGAGAATGGGGGTTAAGGGGAAGAGAGCACAATGGAGGACCATGTGTGCTTTGGTGGCGGGAGTGCTCTGGTGACTACATCTGAGGGGGGAGATCCTCTAAGGTCAAAACACTATGAAGGATGCAAAACAATGATGCTTCAATAATAATAAATGCATTTAAACAGTATTAAAAATAGAGTTACCATATGATCCTGCAGTTCTGCTTCTCGATATATACCCACAAGAATTGAAAGCAGGATTTTAATATGTATTTGTGTCCTTATATTTGTAGCAGCATTAGTCACATTAGGCAAAGGTAGAAGCAACCCAAATATCCATTGACAGATGAGTGGATGAACAAAATGTGGTTTATCCATACAAAGAAAAACTGGTCAGTCTTAACAAGGAAGGGAATTCTGACACATGCTAAACCACAAGGACATTAAATTAACCCAAATTAGCCAGTAATAAAAAGACAAATACTGTATGATTCCACTTATGAGTTACTCAGAGTAGTCAGACACAAACACAGAGGAGAATGGTGGTGCCAGGGCTGAGGGACTGAGTGTCTAATGGGGACATAGTTTTAATTTTGCAAGATGAAAAACTCTGGATATAGATGTGCTAATGGTTGTACAACAAGAATGCACTTGATGCCACTGAATTGTATACTGAAAAATAGTTAAGGTGGTAAGTTATGTTGTATGTTATTTTACTACAATTAAAAAAGGTTAGGGGTAAAAAAGACATTTGAAGAAGAATGTACTATTTATTGTATGTGCTCCATCTCTGTGTGTGTGTGTCGGTCTATCTATCCATCCATCCACCTGCCTACCTATCTCCATATCTATCTACATCTCTCCATCTACCTTCTCATTTAATCTTCACAATAAGCTTGTGTGATAGGTGGTGTTTGCATTTTAATTCTGTAGATAAGGGTAGTAAGGCTCAGGGTATCTCTTTAACTCCCATGGTTACCTTGTTAGTGAGAAATAGAGCTGAGATTTCAATCTAAAAAATATGAGTCTGAAGCTCCTCCTTCCAGTTCAGTTCCCCTAAAGAGAAGTTCTTGTTCTCTATAGAGATTTACTTTTTTTTTAAAAAAAGATTTATTTATTTATGCATACAAGAACTGGGGTGCAGGTCAAATGTGTAGGGGGTGGGATGTGTGTGTGAAAAGATTCACCAGAGACACATTGGGGAGCAGAACAGGCATATCTCCTGAATGAGGGGAGCAGTGGGCGAGACAGGAGAGGTCTGCTGCACCATGTGGGTCGCTCCCTGGCTGGCCGGGGATCGAACTCGTGTTCAGTGGCTGCAGGCAGCTTCATAGGTTGCGTCTTAACCCCTTGAGCCACCAGGGAGGCCCAAGATTTACTTTTGATGACTAAAATATCATAGAATACTTTTTGCCTTTATGATATTGTCAAGGCCTATAAAAATTGTCATTTGGACCCATCTGACCTATATAGATACTATACCCTTTTGGCGAATGCAAATTCATTTCCCATAGTTCATAATCTTGATACAGGAAAAATATTCATTTCCTCTGGCTGTACTGCCTCACTTTGCCCATAGAACAGGCGCTAGGGATGTTTCTCAGCACCATCCTCCAGTATTCAAAGCAACAACCAGGTATTTTAGCAATGTGTTGGTAGAAATGGCACTAAGCTTCGGTGTACCGAATGGGGTAATTTACTGTGTGAAATGAGAATTGCAAAGAAAATTAAAATAATGAGTTTTGTTGATTTCCTAGGAGAGTTAAGGTGAAATATGTTCATCATCTGAACCTCACCATCTGCTTGGGTTTCAAATTGGGCTTTGGGAGTAGGTGCCTGGGCTGCCTGGGTAATGTGGTCTCTGGGCTGCCTCTGGGTTGCACCTGACTAGACTGCAGCCTAAATTCTGTCTGAATTACTCAGTCTGGTGCTCCCAGGTCCACACTCCCTGCTATGTGCTCTGGGGCCTGGGTTTTCCCTCTGTGACTTCACAGGGATGTGCTGTGAGCCTGCAGGGATCTGATGCAGCTTCTCTGCCATAGCTTTAGCTGCTGGATGGTAGCTCCATGCTATGGCGCCCCAAGACTTTGGTCTCTTTTGGAATGTAGATGTTTCTCTTGCACTTGGGACTCAAAACCTGCAGCTACCTGTTGCCCTCAAACAGCCCCCCTCCTTGTAAGGATCACTTGCCCAGAAACTCCTGTTGGATTCAGCTCCTTGTTTAAGAATCATAATTATAGCCTTTCTAATGTGTCAGAGAGAAGGGTTAAAGGTAAAACTTCAGAATGGTGAACTCAAGGAGATAAATCCACAATTAATTAGCAACCTTAGGGAAGGCTTGCATGCTAGCCCCCATGGTTATTCTCTGTGGCTGGGACTTCCTTTACTCCACACTTTGGAAGTAGCTTTAGCTTAAGGCTTCTGCATGGCTGACTTGTTTTAATTAAAATTGCAACATCGAGTGCACTAATATGCTAGATAAACTAAGAGTGAGCTTGGCCAGAAGGCTTCCTGAAAAGAATAGTTAAAGTGGGAAGCCTTATTAGTAGATGTTGCCATTTTGTTTTTGAAAAATTTAATTCAAGGTTTTTAAACTGACTACCAAGATGACAAAAGTGAAAACTTGGAACAAAATAAAAATCCTTAGTAGGGGCAAAATATGATTGGGGAGGCTTGCTGCCATGTATGTATTCTCTAGATTTGAAGCAGAGGCAACTCTTTCTCATACTTTTTAATCTTCAGAATCAGCTCCTTCTTCAATTATTTATTCAGTCATTCCCTGCTTGTGCCAGGTTAAGTTCTTCACATATCTTTACACGTATTATCCCTAATCTTCCCAAGATTCTGCCAGGTAAGTATGAGTCATTCATTTGTTTGAGCAACACACATTTTTGTGTTAAGTGGTTGTTAGGAGGCCAGCTGTGAAGAAGGTGATGGGAATAGAACAGTGAAGAAATTATTTGATTTCCATGTCCTTAAGGCATTTCCCCTTGTTGGACAGAAATACAAACAGGTAATTAGAATGGCTTGTTATGTCCTCAGACAGTCTTAGGGGGCATATGAATTTTTGCAGAGTTTAAAGTGAGCGTTGTATATGTATCTTTGACTTAGTCATTCCCATCTAAAAATGTTTCCTATGGAAATAGCCTGCACGCAGTTGAAAAGGCATTTGGCAAGGATGGTGATTATGCTGGTGGCAACATTGCTGTCATGGTAAAATGCTGAAAAAGCTCATTGTCCAGAGAATGGTTATGTCATTACCTTATGTACATACACTGAAACACTTGGCAATGTTAAAAGAAGAAAGTAGATTCCTGTGTTGACACAAGTCTGTAATGTATTGTTAAATAACACAAACATGTTGTAGAAAAATATATAATCAAAATCTACATAATAGAAACACATTACTTAAAGATAATAACGGCAAAGAAAAGGAAAATGAAAAAATTCTATAAGCATCATACCAGATTCTTAGCTCTGGTCCACTTTAAGCAGAAAATGGAGAGGTAGACGGGGGTAGCATTCATGTATTAATCTATTATTTCAATTTGACAAAATAAGTGAGTCCTTTTGAAATACTTTATTATTTATTTTTATTTTTTAAAATTTATATACATTTTATATCACTGTTCATTTTTAAACAATGTTTGCTCCCCCGCCGCCCGCAGGTGTAGTCCCCATAGAATTTCCTTAAATACTTTATTTATTTATTTATTTATTTATTTATTTTTGTGGGACCCTCGCTGGCTGCCAGGGAACGAACCGGTGGTGCAGAGGCTGCGGGCAGCCTCACAGCCCAGCGCTCAACCGCTGCGCCACCACCAGGGGAGGCCCCCTTAAATACTTTAAACAGAAAAAATAGCGAGGCAGGAGGGATTACGGCAGAGTTATGTCCAGATTCCTGTGGGGACACAAAGCACTAGACTGGAGGTGGAACACGGAGAGGGATCCCTGGAGGAGGGTGTGCACACAGTCAGCTCTGGAGAGGGACAGACAGAATGGGGACTGCTGCTCGGGAGCACCCCAGAGGGTTTCCAGGTCAGCATCCTTGGAGGTGGCCACCTATGTGCACTGACAGTGTGCCCAGGTCATCCTGAGTTCTTCTTCCTTCCTTAGCTGCCATCGTGCATCAACTATTATTCCTGAATATTTGTCACATTTCCCCTCATCTCCACTGCTGTTGTATTCAGGCTTAACATTTGTCACCTGGACTGAGGAGAGAGAACACATTCCAATAGGTCACTGGGTCCCTATCTGTACCCCGTTTCTCCTACCAGTTTTTCCTACACTTTGCTGAATGATCTTCTGAAAATGTAGTTTCGACATCACTAACTCCCTTCTTAAACTTTTTCAATGATACTTCACAGATTCTGGGATGTAATCCACCCTTTTAAATCCCTTTAAATCCACCCTTTTAAATCCAGCATACTGAAACTCCACCTTTCCCATCTCCCACCCACAGTAGCCCTAATTTAGAATATTCAGGATTATCTTCATTTCTTTACAAATGTCACTCTTCAAACAAGGGATACATGTAGGTAAAGAGAGAAAATCCATGATATTGATTTGACTTAGTAGTTGGTTGTTAGCCTAACAACATGCAAATATTCTAACTTGTTACTCCCTTTCTGGGAATTAATGTCTATAATTTCATATTTTTCAGGAAACAATTTAGAAATTAATACATGTTAGGGCAAATAGTCTGCTTGCTGCCTTAAGGGTTATTTTCTTTTGTAAATATTCTTGAAGGATGCTTCTCATGGCAGAAGAATCTGGCATTAATTTGTATAGTTGTCTATTCTAAATCTGGATATATACTCCACCTTTCTAGAATACACACTGTTCTAAAAACACTACACTGACTAAACAGTGTATTTGCTTTGGCTGAACTTAGGGTTAATGGGTGGACTCCATGGACATAATAATTAACAACTGAATTAGGGTTCTGGGAGGGATTGATTTCAAGATGCTGCTACATATTATCCTTCATCCTCTCATCTACTGAAATTGTATCTTTGTTTTATTTTTAAAATTTTACTGAATATTAATAAACAATCCTTTAAAATAAATAATGGAGGTTGGTTTCATCTTGTTGATACTCAGAAATGGTTGGACTTTATAACATAGTCAAAAGGAGACCCAAGTAATATGCTATCATCTGGCTCCCTCTGGTGGACAAATCTATGAAACAAACTCCAACTACCCACTGATCTTTTTTGCTAGGACATGAATGTGGGGGTGTGTGGGTGTGAATAGTTCTGGTTATTGGTAGAAAAAGAAACAAAAATTGAATTCTTATTATGTGAATACATCAGAATTATTATAGAAAATATCCCCAGGGAATAAAATACATTTCTGTGATAATACATGAAAAACAGTAACTATAAATGCAAAGCAGTACTAGTGACACTGCCGGCACCACAGTGTAAACTGGAATCGAAGCAGGTTTTGCCTCATAGTATTACAACAGTGCCACATCGGGATGAGACATGCTGAAATTAAAAAGATATAGTTAATTCATCAGCCTAAATTCTCCACAGATTATTCCGGAATCTTCCCAAAGCTAGAATTTCACTCAGTAATAGCTTATTTTGAATCCTATCAAATTATTATTTTTGTCTTAAATCAGTTTATTTCGATAAGTTGTTCAGTTGTGATTTTCTGAATTTATAGACTCATTGGAGATGATTTATCTTTATTATGGGAAATTAATTGATATTGAGTTTTATCAAATTAATTGATATTGGTTATGTCTTGCTTTCATATGACATGTTCAATAAGGTTAAACCAAGAAGAAATTGTATAAGGCTTTCAATAAAATTTTAATTACAAATTATTTTATATAATAAGTTCACATTTACTGAGTTAAGCATTTGGGCATTATCTCACTTAAGTTTTTCAACTATCAGACAAGTAGCTATTATACTCTATATTTTGTAGAACCTGGTAAAGGTGAACTTAGTACTCATCCAGGTATTTTACTGAGGAGCTATGAGTTTCTAACTACAATTTACTGCATCCTGAGGTGGGACAGAGATAAGTATATATGTAGTTGATAACCTTATGATGCTTCTTCAGCACTGGATGGAGATTTTGGTTTTATGTTTCCATCTCTGAACTGAGAAATCATAAGTTTCCCTCAACTTACAGATAGATTTTTGTCTTTTCTCCTTTTTTTTTCCCTCATCTGACCAGACCATATAGTAGAATTTGTCTAGGTTTTATAGCTGGGACAAGTTATTTATTATCATAGCGACAGATATCATAAGAAAACTATATTTAACTCAATTGATTTCATGACTGAATCTTTGAAAGAGATGATATTTGGTATAAAAATGGGAAGGAGGGTAAAATTGCTAGGGGCTGATGCTAAAGCTGTAACAGGACACATGTAGGTTAGATACTGGAGATCTTCATAGGGAATCTTTGAAAAAGAGATATTCAAGGTGAATATAGGAAACTTTCTGAAATGACTCAGAATAAAGCAATATTCTTAAAGGTGGTCATTGTAATAAATAGCTACCAGTTAAGAATTGTGCATTTTCTTTTTTAAATCTCACAATAATCTACTACTTGCTAATGATCTGTTATTATAGGCAGCATTCACATGAGATGCTTGAAGCCCGAGAACTTAAGTAATTTTCCTGGCTGATAGGTGGTAAAAATAGGATTTGAACTCATGTGGTCTGGCTCATGGGCCCATTCTCTAAACCACTTTGCTGAGAGCAGTACTGTCCAATAGAACCTTCTGTAATGATGGAAATGTCCTGTCTCTGTGGTCCAGTAAAATAGTGACTAGCCTTGTGTGATTGCCAAGTGCTTGAAATGTGGCTAGGATACATAAGGAACTTAATGTTTTTGTCTTAACATTTTATTTATTTATTTTCTTGAGAAGTGGGGTACAGGCCAGAGTCCCGGGGAGGGGGGTGGTGGTAGTGAGAGGATTCACCAGAGAGAGTGGGGAGCAGACAGGCAGATGTACTGAAATACACTACTGAGGGGAGCAGTGGGTGAGACAGGAGAGGTTTGCCGCGCCATGTGGGTTTCTCCTGGTTGGGAATTGAACTCGCACTGCAAAGTCCTCAGACAACCTCACAGTGCTGTGCTCAAACCCCTGTGCCACCAGGGAGGCCCTGTCTTAACATTTTAATTTAAATTGCTTCATGTGGCCAGTTACTACTGTCTGGGGATAGTATAGCTTTGCAACATCTTTCATATTCTGTAGAAGTAGACATAGATATACTACCAATAGGACTGCTGAGAAAACTGCAAACTAGATGGTTTAGTTATCTGCTTAGTCAAAAAGTATTAATAAAAGGAAGGGAAAAATTACAAACCAGTTATTTATGTTTCCCAGTCATAGCTCTTCTCATTCTGCACTTTTTGGCATTTGCAAAGCATACATTTCTACTGCTACCATTAATATTAGATTGTAGAGTTACTATTTTGGAAGGCATACATGTTTGGAAGTACATTTTCAAATAACACGTCTTCTCTTTTCTCAGGTTATAGAAACGTTATCACGACTTTCTCGCACACCTTTTGCGTTGTCCACAGGAATCAGGTAAGCTTGTTTCTCTGTGGTTCAAATGACCCGTTCAGTTCAATATAATGATTACTTGTTGACTGGGTTGCTACTTGCAAATCACTTTGCATACAGTGATCATGTCTTATTTATGTCAATGTAAATGCTGAATACACAATTGAAATTTATTGAGCAAGTAAGAACTTTTTTATTGAGTTGAATAAGACACATTGGGTAAATATTGCTCTCAACTTTGTAGTGATTATCATTGACTAGGTTCTTTTGAAAAATTTCCTCCAGCATATCTCTATATGCAATTTAGCAAGACAAGCAGAAGACATGGTTAAATAAATAGTACATCTTACAAAACTCAGCAGCAGATCCTGAGCCACTCTTACCCCAGATACAAAGCAGAGTGACCCTTGGTAGAACATTCTGTGGGCTCTTTCTTAGAAATGGGCTGGGAGTTTGGCAGATTTCAAAATAGCTAGTCCATAGGCTGGATCAAGTCTTAATCTCTTGTAATTTTGCTGTTCAGTACATGATTGTTGATACACCCATATCAACACAAATTTTATTTTGCTATTTGTAAACAGCAAATTTTGAAATAGCATGATTCTACTTTGAAATAGCATAATCTGGGGTACTCTTGATTCTGAAAGCATAACATTAAAAGGTTTTTTCCCCTCTATTAAATTATTCTTATCTATATTTAATTTTTTCTACAATGGGCCTGTAATGGTATCAGCATAATAAAACAGGCCTAATTTTGTTTGAAAAAAAGATCTTGAATCTTTGGTATTTCTCCCACATTTTAATTAATTACTTTTTAAAACATGCATCCCTCAAACATTTTAAGTATTAAATTAATCTATAAAGCCAATGTGAAAATCTGCTTTTCAATATACTAAATATAATTATTTAGTGCTTATTTATTATTTTAATGGATCTTCTTTTATGAAACATTTGACATCGTGTAAAGGAAGAGTAAAACCTTGGCATTATAGGTAATTACTGTGATTTTAAGACATAAACTTATGTTGGTGTTAATAAAAAAAATTCATGGTAGTGTGAGACAAAAGAGCCAATGGTTAGTCATTGGGGATAAAATAAAGTGATTTTCTTCAAACAGGGGAGAAAGAAAATACCCCATTTTCCTTGAGGACCAATTGATTTCATTTTGCCAATAACATGAAAATAAAAAAGTACAACTTAAACTACTTTTCTAGTCTGAACAGAAAAGTATATCAGAATCAATAGTCACATATAGAGGACCTGGGAGTTTTGTCTGCTGATAATTTCCATCTGTACTTGTGAGCTGAGTCATGCAAGGATGACTATCATCAGGTTGTCAGAACAGATTCCGTAAGTGCAAAGACACAGTGCTGAAGGCAGGGCACTTAGGCGGTTGCTTGTTCTCTGAACTCATGGTGAGGGGGGCTGTGGTGGGTGCTGTGAGGTGAGCCATTAGGGAGCATGCCCACAACTGCTCACGTGACTGTGGTGACATCATGTGGTTGCATAATTGCAATGGGTGATTTTGGGTAGCAGGTGCCACAGCCTCCCTGGGGAACCCCTGCACACAGCCACAGGGCAGGCACTGTGGGAGAAGCCCCAGTGTTGCGTCAGACAGTGAGTGACTCACTGACCACTGGGGTAGCACATGAGCCTAGACCTTTAGTAAGAGGAAAACACCCAGCCCTGATGTTGCTGATTCACCCTTTCTCCCTTTCCATCTTTCCTAGGCCCTTCCCCACAGAAGAAAGTGTGGATGATGAAGACATCTACAAAGCCCTTCCTGATTTAATAGAGTACGTTGAGTGTTTTCAGCAAAATTAAACCACTGCTAATTTTTATATTTATGGCTTTTGACTGTAGATGTTCAAATAGTTTTCAGAAGGGAAAAGTAGCCACTTTTAATGACTAATAATTAATGTCAAAGAGGTGATGGAAAGCTTCATAAGCAAATGTTCTTTAACAGGCTTCTAGTTCCTCTTGTGTGTCTTACATTGTGGGAGCCATGTAATGAAGAGTAAGGACACCTACCGCCATGAATCGAAATTTGGATGGTTCTCAAAGGCATAATAGATGTAGTAGATGAAACTGGAATTAGATAACTAAGGAACACTTAAAAAGTGAAGTAGAATCTATGGCTGCAGTTGTAGGAGAGATAGTGTTTTGTCAGTTTAAGGAAGACAAGGCAAGCATGGGCTGGTGGTGTTCATTAGATGGTGCTTATCCTGTAGGACTTTATCACTTAATAGTCAGGAAAAGAAGATAGTTCTTGCAGCTGATTATCTTCTGCTGATTGAGTGACTGATGCCTATTACAAATAAATATTAAATGTGATCCTCCCCGCTCAAGGAACTGATAACAAAGTTCAGGCCTGTTTGCATAGAATCCCAATTAGAAATAGGTTAGGTTCTAAGAAAGACTCAAATCCTTGGCAATTCATCCATTCATTGATTTTTCCATCCTAGCACAGTCACCACTCTGAGCTTGTTCTTTAGAGCCATCATGCCTACTGTTCCTTTCTGCCCATACCTCTGACCCCTCGCCATTCAAGTGTCTGCTCAGATGTCGCTCTGCAGAGAGACCCTCCAAACTATACTGTCTGAAGTTGCTGCCACCCCTTACCCAGCTCTGGGTTTTCATGGCACTATCACTCCCTGATAATGTTCTTTGCTTCATTTATTGATTGTGTTCTCATTAGAAAGTAAACTTCATGAGGTCAGGGACTTGACTGTCTTTCTAGAACTTCAAGCAGTATCTACTAGGTCCTATTTTTAATGAATGAATAATTCTTTTAAAACTGCATTAAGCATCTAATATTTGCTAGGCTTTATACTTCAGGCCTGAGCTATCCAGTCAGTTCTTTTTTATTTTTTTTTTAAGATAGATTTATTTATTTATTTATTTATTTATTTATTTATTTATTTATTTATTTATGCAAGCACTGGGTATAGTCAGAAGCGTGGGAGGGTGAGAGAATTCACCAGAGTCAGAGCAGGGAACAGAACAGGCAGACTGATGAAATATACTGCTGAGGGGAGCAGGTCTGCATGCCATGTGGGACCCTCGCCTAGCGCCCGGGGATTGAACCGGTGCAGCAAAGGCTGCGGGCAGCTTCGCAACCCAGCGCTCAACCACTGCGCCACCTGGGAGGCCCCTCCAGTCATTTCTTAAGAGCTTATTGAGTGTTTGATTCTGTGCACACCATGTTCTATGCACAACAGAAGGTGACACACAAACTTATGAGGTCTTTGCTATTAGCATCACAATTTGCCAAACAGAAAACCTAATCCTCAAAAGCTAAGGATCTTCCTGAAGGTCATATCTTGAGTAAATGGTGGTCTTCAAATTGAACTCAGATGGTTCTTATTCCAGAACAGACACTCTTAAACAGGATTGACTCTTGGAAGGCCCCTACTTGCTCCTTAAAGAATGTTCCACTGCAGAGGAGAGGAGAGAGAGGCACTGACTACATCGCCTGTCTAAGCCCCTCAGGGTGGAAGTTCTGGGAATGCCAGTATGACCCACCATCTCTCTGCTTTTCCACAGTAGAAGGTTGAGAGGCGTCCTTCATGCCTTTCACCTCTCTCCTTAGCCCTGATTGGTTGCCAAGTCTGGTTGTCACTACTTGATACAGTCTCCTAAGTTTCTGTTTTTCTCCTCATCTGTCGTCACCCTAATTATGGCTGAGTATCTCTCATGCATGGTGTTTAGTTTCTTGACTTCCTGATGTCCTTACCTCTCTTCTCCCTTCCCGCTACCCCAAGATAAAAGTCCCTGTTGATTCCGAGCTCACAGAATGCAAGATCCTCCACAGTTTGGGTCAGCATTTCACACTGACCAGGGCCCTCTCCTCACATTGCTGGTTCTTCACACCTCTGTCTTTATGCATGCTGGTGTCCTCCGTCTGGCATGCTCGCCCCTCTTCTCTTGCAGTGAGTCTCACCCCAGGGGTAGAGACTGTGTCACCTTGTGTGAAGCTCTGGTTCCTGGAGCATAGACTCATTCGGCGGATACCTGCTGAATGCATTGACAGTTACTGCTAAGAACCAATTCACAGGGATTATCTTTGGTGACAACTTTCCTGACTTCTTAGAGTTATTCTTACTGTTTCCTCTGTTCCTTTATTCCTCACTCATCTCTTTTCTTGAACTTGTAGAATCAACTGTTTTGTGCTATCTCCACAGAAGTCTACAGGAGTGCTCTTGGCTCTTCGTGATCTCTGCAGTCTTAGCACTGGAGTCTGGTGCTCAGTCGGTTCTTGGCACATGTCTGGGTGGATGCGTGGGTGGACATGTCACCTGAGAATGAATTTTTCTGAAAGCAGAGTTCTCTGTAAATCCTGTTACTTCCAGATCTCTCACACTTAGGCACCTTCCTTTCTTTGGAGTATTTGACAGTCATTTCTGTCAAATGCCAACAGATAATCCTTCACGGCCTGTAACATAGACAACCTTGTGAATGCAACTGTTTTGTAAAATGCTCCAAGTTGCAGAGTGGCATTTATGGTTAAAGTGTCTTTTTTCTTTCAAACATATAAATTTATGATGTTGTAATTGCACAGGCCCAGGAGAGATGCTAAGGGCTGGCAGTAATCTCTCTCTTTTTCAGAGAGATCTCAATGCTTCTTTGTAATGTCTCTGTGTACTTCAAATCTTTGAGATGATTGGTTTACAAAAGTTACTTATAGTAGTCATAAACTGAAAGGAAAAACTTCAGTAGTAACGTGTATTGGGTGGAACCAGCTATTTTGCCTTTTACTGAATGGGTTTGCAATCTCATGATGGGTTTCAGAAAGATTCAGCAATCAGTCACTGTAAATGCACACAGAAGCGTTAAAGATAGGGATTATTTTCCATGGCCAGGTGACCAGTAGAAGATTTTAAAGAGTTTTAAGAAATATATTATGACCTTGGGACCATTTCTTTAAGCAAAATAAAAACAGATAAAAGCAGAATCTGATTGAAGGGCGACCAGTGAGTTGACTTCAAGAATCATGGCTTCAGATATAAACAATATTAACCATCTGAAAAACAATGTTTTTAAAAGGCTATTTATAACATATTAGGTTCTCCCTAACTTCTCTGTCCTCCCCTTATTATACCCTTTAATACAGATAGTGAAACCGAAGTCTTGAAATATAATATGTAAAATGGGAGGCAAAATGGGGCCTCCCTGGTGGCACAGCGTGTTGAGCACGGCACTGAGAAGCTGTCCGCAGCCTTTGCAGCGCGGGTTCAATTCCCGGCCGGCCAGGGAGAAACCCACATGGCATGGCAGACCTCTCCTCTCTTGCCCGCTGCTCTCCTCAGCAGTGTATTTCAGTCAGTCTGCCTGTTCTGTTCCCCGCTCTGTCTCTGGTGGATCCTCTCACCCCCGCTCGCCTCTGACCTGTACCTCAGTTCTTGTAAAAATAAATAAATCTTTAAAAAATAAATAAAATGGGAGGCAATATGCTAGAGTGATGAAAAGTATAAGAATGTAACAGAGATTTTAAATCCTGGCCCTGGCATTGTTTAGCTTTTATCTTAGACTAATGCAGTAAACTCTCTCTCTCTCTAAAATGGATCAAACCATAATGCTCACCTGATAACTCACTGAATGCTGGGCTTGGGTGAATGAAATGAGATAATTTGTATAGGGTGATTATATGCTTGTGCATCGTAACAAATTCAGTGAATGTTATTGCTTTGGCCATCCTTATTAAATTCTGTTTTTGTTGTTTGTCATTTTTTTTATTGGGAGGGACAGAGCTATAATGCAAATTTCTGACTCCAGTATCCCATTTTCTGTCTTTTCTGGATTTTCTACTAAGATTGAGTAAGCTGTTTCTTATTCTATATATTGAAGAATAGAAAATGACCTTTATATTGTCCCCTTTGTTCTAGTGAAACCCACGTGGACGATGAAGAAGGACTCTACGACTGTGTTTATGGGGAAGATGAGGGTGGAGAAGTCTACGAGGACTTAATGAAAGCAGAGGAAGCCCATCAACCGGTGGGACTTTCACTTGTCTTGTTTTTCACTCTGAGCATTTTAGTAGGAAAGTAATTGCATGAAAGACTAACTAATATAATATTTATGTAACTTCCATTGGAAGTTACTGTTTTGTTTGTGTTACCTGTGCTTGCTATTTGGAGACATACAAACATGGCATTTTATAGTTCAAAGCAACCAAAAGGAATCTTGCTCTAATCCTTTCATATTTCTGGCAAGAAAACCTAGTCTCAGAGTAAAATGACATCTCACCCAGCTAATTAAATGCCTGGGTGGCAATAGAACATAACTTCAGGGAATCATGAAATTACATTGTTCTAAAAGGAAACCTCTTACAAACAGGCAAATGCTCTCTAAATTTGATGTAGGATAAAATATATATCAAAGAATATTATTTCATATTTGTGAGATGTTAATAAGTCACTTTTTCTTTCATTCTATGATGTGTCTAGCATTTTTACTATTTTATAACCTTAGTGTCAGTTATTGTCATAGTTGATATGCGTCTACAAAACTTTTTTTATCATTAAAATATCTAGAACATTTAGAAAGAATTATTTGGGTTTTTTTGTCATGTATAATTTATGGCCAAAATAAAACCAGTTGCACCAGCTTTTATTAATAGAGTCTTCTTTTATACTAAAAACTTTCATCAGCTAGGTGGTGATTTAGGTTTTTTCCAGGGCTTCATTGAATTTGCTCAGCTCTTTGTACTCTTACCTTTCATAAAAGGCTGGTGGACTGTCCACTGCCCTGATGGGAGGACAAACCTGTATGGGACAGCGTGTTTATAGTAAATGTAATGAATGAGCGCTTTATCCACTACTTGAGCTGACAGGCTGCCTGTGGTAGCATTTTAAGAGTGTTTTTAGTGGCAGAGTATCATCTGTACCTCCTATAATTATCAACGGCATTGGGTGCCAGAAAATTATTCTGTGACTTTCCCAAGGGCAGTCTTCATTCAGCTGACAGCTCTGGCTATTTATGTGGGACAGGGTCAGTGATGGTAATGATCTAAATGCATAGATTACCCTGCAAGGTGCTACGAGCTTTACATCTGTGATTTCGTTGACAGCTCCTTAGAGGTGGTGTGTTTATCTTTACTTTGCAGATGAGAAAACTGAGTCACAGAGAAATTAGGTAACTTGTCCATAATAACAAGCTAATAAAAGCAAAACTGAACATTGTTTTATGTGATCCCAAAACCTTTGCTCTTTCTGCTGTGTGCTTCTACCTCCAATCTTCAGAGCTTAGTGAAAGAGCCAAACACCAACGTTTTAGCTCTAGAAAAAATATTTGAAGAGCTTTACTTACCAACTATCCTTTTATTATTTTTGCATTTATTTCTACAGCCCATGTAAAGTATACTCTATGTCAAAGAAGCCATATTTGCACTATTTATGGTGGTTTCTATTCAATAACACACAATAAAAATTGTTTTAATGTAAAGAGTGTCTATACTCAAAAGCTTATTTTCAATCACCTAATCATTTCCATTGTTCAGTGCTGTCATTTCAAAGCAGCAAATATACTTTACATATGTAGTTAAATCTATCTTTGATGTGTTTTGTTGGAATGGAAAACTAAAAAAATGTCAATAATTTTTACCTCTTTCTACTACTACCCAGTAGATGAATAAATGCATTTGACTAAATAATTTTATCATTCCAATTGCAGAAAAGTCCAGAAAATGATATACGAACTTGCTGCCTAGCAGAAATTAAACAGACAGAAGAAAAATATACAGAAACTTTGGAATCAATAGAAAAAGTAAGTCAGCAGGTATTTTCTTGATGTAGCAGGTATTTTCTTGATGTCCAAATACTGCCTTAAATAGTTAATCTATTAGGCTCATTGTTTCTGTGTTAGTGTGTTTGTGTGTGTGTTTCGGTGTTCTAATTTTCAGTAAAAAGTTCGGGTTTAAAGATCTCAAAGCAGATGTATTCATCAACTTTTTATTGATTTTTTTTTTTTTTTTTTTTTTTTTTTTAGAATCTGAATGGTACTGTTCGAGGTATATGTAGCAGTAAACACTAGGAAACTAGATCTAGTTTTAGTGGCTTTCACCTTCATCAGTGGGCTTATAGAGTAAGCAAATAAATATGTCAGGTGGTAGTAAATTATCCAAAATAAAATAAGGCAGAGGAAACAAACAGCGATGGGGTAGTGCTGTGATTGTTTTGTGCAGAGTTGTAACAGAAGACCTCTGAGATAAGATCCTATTTAAGTAGACATTTGAGTGACTTGAAGGAGTGCTAGTATTTGAGAGATGACAATTCCTGGGAGAAAGGTCCTCGGATGAGAGTGTTCAGCTTGCTTCAAAGAACAGTGGCAGCTCAGGTGGGTGAAGCAGAATAAGAGGAGAGCAGTGAAATCAGAGAGCTGGTCAAGCACCAGCTCAGGTAGGGGTGTATTGGAGCTTCTAGCACAAGGCTCGGGTGTCTTGAGTACAAGTGACATGATATAACAGATTTTTAGCAGCTCAATCTGATTCTTACCTGGCAAGGATGGAAACTGGGGGAACTGTTAGGAGGATGTTGTAATCAAGTTGACAGAAAATACTGGTATTAGTAGCCATGGTAAGGGATAGTTAGATTCTGAATGAATTTTGAAAGAATAGTTAACTGGATGATGAATTAGGTAAAAGATATGAGGGAAATAAAGAATGCTAGGATTTTGTCACGAGCAGCTGTATGAATGGGGGAGGTACTTACTGAGATGGGGACGGACAGATTTAGGAATCATGAGTCTGCTGGGACGTAGTAAATTTGCAAAAGAAGGTTAAGGAGGGAGTTAGCTATATGAATTTCTCATTAAGGGGAAAGTTCAATTGACATATAGATAGGGCCTTTATAATTATGCAATTGCGTTTAAGGCCGGGGACAAGATGGGATTACCTAGGAGATGAAGTTGATAGAGGAGAGGTTTGAGGTCACCTCTGCTGATTTCCACATTTATAGGTTAGGAAAATGAGGACTGTGGAAAGTTTTGGAAGTTTAGGAAGAAACAAATGTGTGAAGCATTGTTTAGGGAACTGGGAAAAGAAAATGACTAAGGATATGTAGTTGGATTAAGTAGCGTTGAAGGTGCTATTGAATTTTTGGATAACATTTAAAATTAAACCATCAAGTGTAGTTCATGTTTAACTTCTTAGGTATAGGCATTAAATGTGTGGCAAGATAGATTTAACCTGGGTTTTCATTTTTTGAGATGGAATAATGAAGAAAGAGAGAGTGAGGGTATACACAGGGCAGTGATTCTTACAATGACTCGTGGATTGTGAACTGGGTGAGAGGGAAGTGAGGAGAAGAGAGATGTGGGATTGGCAGAGCCAATGATGATGAAGAATCCTTGAAGGAATGAGCTGTAAATGTAAGAGGTAGTGGCCAGACAGCCAATTGCTGAAATGAGTGCCTGGAATGCATGCATTTGTTGATAATGACAAGGTCTTGGGATCTGCCCTTCCAAGTAGAGAGCCAAACTAGGATGGTGCATGTTTTTGGAATTCAAGGAACTGAGAGGCCAGATTATTGGAAGGATTGCTTGTAGCTTCTGTCCCAATATTGCCAATAATGAAAATGGAAGTAGGAATGGAAAGCGCTATGATAGGTCACAAACTAACTCTTCAAAGAATGAAGGGATTGGATCCATAAATTGCTTAAGCAGTAGTCTTTTATTTTTTCTTACTTCCAGAAGCATTTATTTTTTAAACCTTCTATATTTTTTTAACATTTTTTTGGTGTGGCTGTATTTATTTATTTATTTTGTATTATTATTCATTTTTGTACAATATTTAATTTCTTCCCTCAAGTGTAATCCCCATAAAACTCTCACTACAGCATCCATAAACCATGACCCTTGTGCTCTTAAGACCCTTCCATTTTGACCCCTGTCCCTCCACACCCCCTGCCACTGTATTCCTCTGATTCATAATTTGCCTGTTAGTATTTTATTCTGACCCCTTGTTTGTAAACCTTCTATACTGTAAACATATGAGTGTACTTATATCATTAGATCTCTGTTCAAGTGTGAAATCTTTTAACTAGAGAAAATAGTTTCTGCTTATTTTAATATTCATAATACTGGACTTTTAACAGATATTTATTGTTTGTTGATGAAAAACTGTTACATGGATTAAGGGGTATGTTGTGCTTTTGTGCTTAATTATCACTCTTCTATTCTCTCCTGGTAGTATTTCATGGCACCATTAAAAAGATTTCTGACAACGCAAGAGTTTAATTCAGTATTCATCAACATTCCTGTAAGTAAAAATAATGCTAATAAAATTTGGTTTACTTCTATAAAATACTCACTTTTCTTATTGGGTCCAAAATCTTATTTATTTTTATTATATATATATATTACATATATATATTTTATTATATATATTATATATAATATATATATATTACATCATCCTTCCTTTTCTGTACAATGTATGATTTCCCATGAAACTCCCACCACCAATTCACCTGTGCACCCTCACTATGGTCCCTTG
Organism: Talpa occidentalis; assembly: GCF_014898055.3. Lineage (NCBI taxonomy): Eukaryota > Metazoa > Chordata > Mammalia > Eulipotyphla > Talpidae > Talpa > Talpa occidentalis. The sequence continues at coordinate 105,292,227 of NW_023605305.1, read as the reverse complement.
TGCTCTTCCCACCGCAAATTCTTCTTTTAACATTCTCCTGACCCTGATTTTTGCCTTATGAGTTCTTATGAGTTCTTTTTGCCTTATCAGCTGTATTTTTTTTTTTTTTTAGAAACAGCTAATATGTCATGTCTTCTTTCAAAAGTCTGTCAATACATGCAGAACACAAATGGATCAGTCAGCTCTTGTGTTATTCTTGACTGCTAGCCAGGAAGTGGTAGTCTTAGTTAAATAATCCCCCTGTTGCATCTATTTCTTTGTGCTGTGGAACCCAGACTTCTCTCCCTAAGGGCATCTGTCTCCACCACTTCCTTGGTTGCTGCTCTTGAGTGCTTTCTGCTTCCAGTTGTATCTCCCTTAGCACACATTTCTGATATCCTCCCTTTTTCTGAAGCATGCTTCCTATGATTTAACCATCCATAGTCATGGTAAGATAAGAGGTGTTTTTTTTTTTTTCACATTTATGTAAGCATTTTGATTACAAGGTTCCTTACAATTATCTTAAAATCCCAAAAGGATACATACCCAGAAGTATAGAATCAATGAGGTCATGCAAGGCAAATGCAAGTTCCTAGGCCTCTATAACTGACTTTGGTTTTAATATATAACATGTATATGCAACATACAAGTTTTAACTTACAGACTTGTCTGTGTCACCTAAGAGGTCCATTATATTTTGATTGTTATGTTCAGTTTAGAGGCACCCAGTCCATTAGCTGCTGCATACTAGCCTTGATCTTGATTTTGGCTACATGAATACATTCTCAGTGATTTGTAACATAGCAGGAAGAAAAAGAGCACAATAACAAATGGGCATTTAACATAAAGCCATTTGTGCACTGGAGGAAGATGATGATGGTGAACCACCTAAATACAATTACTATAACTTAGGGCCCGTTGACAGTTTATATTCTCACTGCTTTTCCATGCTTTTCAACAAATGACAGGACCAACATAGTCACATTTCATTTCTGCCCTGCTGGGGAAAAGCAGCTGGTGGAGTCCACATGTGCTCCAAGGTACACGGGGAGAGATAATGGGAGAATTGCCATCTTGATTCCAATTTTCTCATTTCCCGGCTCTGACATGTATTTGCCGCCTGACTGAAAATTACTTGCTTATCAGGAAAAATGTGAAATTCTGATTTTTGAGTTGCTCCAGTAAACTGCCTAGTGCAATTTATTTGCTCCTTATTTATGCCATTAGTTGTCTGATTTCAAGTAATTTAGTCTGATTGTTGTTAGCTTAGCACCAGGGCATCACTAATTGACCAAAGTACAAATCTACATTTTTATGTCCTGAGGACATGAATCATTACTGTCAATAAAACATTAAGTACTTGGATAGTTTTATTTAAAAATTTAAAATGATTATAAAATGAAAATGAGCTGTGTGTATTTTTATACAAGGAATAAATTATCCTGTAATAACTAGTGAGACAATTTCTTTTTTTCACAGAACACTGGCATTTCAAGTTAGGTCTGAAATTGCTATTTTCCATGCATGTGGCCCCCCTCTCTCTCTTTTTCACTCTCTCCCTTTCTTTTACCCCTTTTATTGCCCCATTTCCTTCTCTCTTTTCCCTCTACTCTCACTTTCTCTCACTTCTCTCTTTGTTGGTGGTAGCAGATGTATATGTCAGGAGCAGTCAGCATAGTTTTGCTTGCCAAGTCTCGAAACAATAAGGATTCTGAGTTTGTGGTAATTTTGTGGTGGTTATGATTGCTGATTTCCTTTCACATTGTTTTCTTTTCTAAGGAACTTGTAAAAGTTCATCGAAACCTAATGCAAGAGATCCATGATTCCATTGTAAATAAAAACAACCAGAACTTGTATCAAGTTTTCATTAATTACAAGGAAAGGTAACTTATGAATTTTAAATTTTATGGCTGTTAGTTTGTAATTAGAGCGAGGATAGTGTTAAATTGCTAATTACTACCCGTTACTGCTGCTCATTAAAATACAACCTGGGCTGAATTAGAACATCAGGCAGTGAATCTCAGGGTGGTAGTGTGAGTTCTATATGTATGTGTAGCCAAAGAAAAGATCCAGTGACACTGTGTGCTGCTCAAACATTTGCATTGCAAATCCAAATTGTGGGTTCTTTTGCAGACCCAGTTACCATTGAGTTCTGTAATCTTCCTTTTTAGTGCCATAAATATGAGTGATTCGTGTTCTGTGACTATGTGACATGTGTTAAAAAATGAAGAAGCTGAGGTTCAGAGAGATTATGATTAATTTGCACAAGGTCACCTAGTTATTAAGAGGTGCAGGATGAGTGAGATTTGCTGTGCTTATCCATAACTTTGCTTTTAAATAGATGAACATCTTCCTCTTTCCCTGTCTACTTTATTCTTTTGCTTTTTGATCATACAGATTTCTTCCTCTTGTTTCCTTTCAGGTTGGTTATTTATGGGAAGTACTGCAGTGACGTGGAATCGGCCATCTCTAGTTTAGACAACATTTCTAAAACAAAAGAAGATGTCAAACTGAAATTAGAGGTGCCTGTTTATTTTTTGTTTTGTTTGTGTGACATAAAGTAAACCTGTAAGTAATATATTACTTTTCATGATAAATGTGGTAGTACATTTCTCCATATAGTCTTTTTTATGTCTATTTTATAAAATATTTTATTAGATTGCTTTATGAAACAACACTCTAGTATTAATAATGACAGTAGTAAAATCTAAGATGTTGGCTCTGTTTTATGTGCATTATCTCATGGTATCCTCATGACCCTGTGAGATAAACTCAATTAACTTTCTTATCTTATGGGTAAGGGAGCTGTAAGATAAGCCAAATTTCAGAGACATTATGGATAATTTGCCCTGGATCACCTGAGTGGTAAGAGATGAGGGGTAAATAAGGTATACATGAGATAATGCATATGTAGATTTAAAATGTTTGTCAAAAAGTAAGACATTTAGGGACAGACATATAAAAGGGTATGGATATTGCCTGTAAGAAAGGAATACAAAACTGACACAAATATAAGATTTTTCCACAAATATAAAATGTGAGATTAAGTAGTATGTGACATGCACTAATTGTTAGGGCTTCCTGAGTACAAATGAGCCATCACCTCAATGTAGGGAAGAAAGCGGAAGAGTCATCATTTGAGTCAGATCACCGAATAATAGATGAGTCTTAACAGATGAGATAACACGAAGAGCATTCGGGGAGAATTGGTATATGTCTTAGTCAGAAAAGTTAAGCATTTGAGAAATGACCAGCAGACTTATGTAAACTGAGCAAGGGTAACAATGGGAAATAAGTTTGGAATCTATTAAGTCATTTTTTTCACAAGCAGAATTTATAATTTCAATGACCTTTTAAAAAACAATTCCATGTCATATGAATTTTCATTCCATGTCACATGTTTGGCTTTTTCTTAAATTCAGGCAGAGATAAATTGTCAACTCTTAAATGACCATGTGTGGCTTAGTTGGCTTTCTAATATTCCTGTGTTGCTCTTTGTCCAGTTTAGCAGTGAGGTCAGGTGATGAATAGGGAGAAAAGAGCAGGTGATTTTCAATTCAGAACCACTTTATTGTTTCAGCACATCTGGTATGTTTCATAATTCGTAACTCCCATAAACAGGAACTATTGGCTAGAAAGTTTGCACATCAATAGGCTACAAAGTCATACTTGGTATGACTCATTCTATAACATGGATCTTTTTTCCTTACCTCTTACAACTCCTTACTGATGTGAGACTTATGTCTGGAGATGGTTTGAGTCACCACTAAATAACACCCTTACAACCTTGTTATTAGTGTAAAGGGTTCTTCCTTTTTTGGAGAACAGAACCTTATAAGCATAGAACTATAATCCACACTGACTCAAAATTTGATAAGCTAAAACTTTACAATGTATACAACTAGTTCCTAGTAGAACTATCATTCAAACAACTTCTAAAATAAATATGTAAAATTCTGGCTCAAGAAAGTCATCAATGAGCTGTCAGTCAATCTTCCATTATATTCTTAGCATCGTTTGAATAGTACTCTTCCTTTAGGGTCACTATTAAAGTCCTGCCCAGTGAGCTACTCTGGAATTCTAGGTACATGGTCTTAGGAGAATGAAGTCTTCAGGCTGGTTTTTAAGGTTTAGGATGGAGCATGCTGGCCTGTCCCTTCCTCAGTTGTAGAGCCTCTGCTTCTGCCCATGAACCCGATTTGGAAGTATTTAGTCAAATACTTAGTATAATAGTTCAGCAAACTTTATTTGCTAGAATTGTCTTCTGCAAGTCCCAGCATGATGGCAGGAAAGTTGCTATATTCTTGATGTCTCTCTGCCTCCTTCATATCTTCTGTTTTGTGTTATTTTTACTCTTGTTGATTTTTATCTTTCTCTTCTCTATTTGAAACCAAGGTAACCTGGGGTAAAAGGTAATAAAATCTGTACCTTGCTCTGTGAGCTGTCTCATTCCTGTTGCACTTTATTTTCTTCTCAATTAGGAGTTTAGGCTAAGCACATAACTGGATGTTTTAGAGGAATCATTTCTATCCATTATTTACTTTCAGTACTAATAAGTATTTTATATCTTAGTCTTAGTCCCCAGTTGTAACTGAAGTAAGCAGTATTAGTTTCTTTGCTTCCTGAAACTATAACTTATATAAGTAAAGGAACTAACTTTTCCTTGAACAGTTTTAAAACTGACTTTTGTAATAGAACAGAGTGAATTTTAAAGTTATAAGTTTTCTGTTCCTAACACTGTGTTAAGATGGCATAACATGAAAAGTATAAGATACAACCTCAATTACAAGGAGCTTAACATGGAGCTGGGAAGATGAGACTCATTCATTACAATAGTATTAACAGTTTAACCTCCTATTTGAGAGCCATGATCCAGAACTCTCTACAATTTGTAGAAGCAAGAAATCAGTTGGAATAGTTATCCTTCCAATGAACCGCAGAAATTGACAAGACCTGAGCTAACCTGTCAGGATGTGTCCCTGGTTCTTGCTTTAGATCTGCAGTCCGTCACTCATTAAGCCACTATGGTCATAGAGTTAATAGTGCCTGCTTTTTAACTCCTGATAGTATAGTCTTCCATATGTCAGAGAAGCTAAGTGTGTAGGCAAAATGGAAGCAGACTCATGAGCAAAGGAATGTTTTCTTGAACACAGCTCCTTCCACAAACTAGAAAATTCCTTGGTCTAGGTTACGCAATTGTCTGAAGATATCGGACTTATTAGATAGCTCATAATTGTACTTATGTGGAGATTTATTGTTTTTTTTTTTTTTTAACTCCACCACAGATATATGAAGAACAGTACAATCATAAAAGTGATTTATTCAAGGTCAGGACAGTTAAGAGTTACCAAACTTGATTTTAATTCAGTCTTTGACACTTCAAAATGCTTTGCTCAGAGTCATAATTAATGTCAAAAGAATAAACTCAGTTACTGCTTTTAACATAAACTTTTAAGAAAAAAGAAAATGAGATTAAAAAATTAGCATCTGTACCTTTTAAAACTTTCATCCAGTAGTAGGTTTATACTTCAAATTTTTGGAACTTATTCCCTTTCTTTCAGTTCAACAAATGATTATTAAGCAAATACTAGATTCTTAGAGGTATACGCGATATATTGGGGGAGACATTATATATGATAATAATATAAAGTTCTACACAGAGACAGAGAGAGCACAACTTTTGATAGGGATAATTACTAAAGACATAGAAGTATAGTTCTTAAAGAGAAACATGAATTTTATTGGAAACTGGACAAACACATAACAGTCAAAGACAATGAAATGAACCAGAGACAATGAAATGAACCACCATCAACCAAGGCTTGATGGTGGGCAGACACATGGAAGGTTTGATGAGAAAGGACTTATTCTTGATGTCTGGCCCATAGGCCTGTCCGAGGAGATTGGTAGAAGGTACAGAAATGGGGTTAAGTGGAAGATGACCATAGCAGGCCACTAAGAAACATACTTTTCATGCCTAAAATGTTCTATTTATTATTCATATGACATGAATGAATTCAATTATATTGAAATTCTGAGTTTTTTTGTGTGTTTTTAATTCAAGATCCATATAATTCTTTTTATAAAGAAGGATTGATAAGGAAAGCAATACAATATTTAATGTATGAAAACCGTTTTGCTTATGTCTATTGCAAGTTGTAATGTTTGTTTTATGGCTGTCTTTGATAAAAATAACATTTTTAAAAATTTTGATAAATATTTCATTAGGAATGTTCAAAAAGAGCTAATAATGGGAAATTCACACTTCGAGATTTGCTTGTGGTTCCTATGCAGCGTGTTTTAAAGTATCACCTTCTCCTCCAGGTATGTAACTGAAAGCTGTTTATTTTTTCATTTATTCATTCAACAAAATATTAATGAAGCATCAACTATATGACAGCCACTAAATATTTTGGTCCCTATCCCCTTACAGTTTTCAATTATTGGCATAGTTAAGTAGAAAATAACAGAACAGATAGCTATTTTTCCTCCTTTTAGCAAAGATGATTTTGTGTCTTCCAAGTAGTCACACTTTGTGTCCACCAAGTAGAACTGGCTCAATTTTCCCATTAATATTTAATACAAAGCAAAACAAATAACAAGACCCCTTTAAGTCTTCCAAAGTTAATAGTTATCATTTATTAGAATCTCAGTGTTGTGATACACCAGAAATTTGGCAGATTAATTGGATTAGACCTTTTGCCTTATAACCATAAACTAAAGAGAATTGCATCAAATGCTGTGTTGCTTTCTGCTATAGTACATTATAATAAGACTATATTTATTTTGATGTGATTCTTGTTATAACCCCAAAGCTTATGGTTTCCACGGTTAGTCCTCTAATGAGGGTGGGGAGTCTTATAAATTTAATTTGATAGCTGTACCAGGAGACTCATTAGTTCTGCTCCAAAGAAATGTCTTACTGTATTAGTCTGTCAACTCTGCTGATGCTTGTGAAATGTCATTTTAAAAAGATCTACTACCTGTATGTGAAATATAATTTTGAGTCTGCTCTGCTTTGTACATCTTGTATATTAAATTTCTTGAACTGTAGCTGCAAAATTATTAGTCATCTCTATTTTTGTTCTACGGAGAAATCAGAAAAATTCAAACCCTTATTATTTGTTAAAAATGCATTAAAACATTTATGAGACCTAAACGCAAAGCAACTTAATCAAATTGGATTTTATGAAAAAAAAAAAAAAAAAAAAAGGAAGACTTAGGTGAACAGTTTCTGAGATATCATGGAACTAAAAACACGTCCAAAATAAGATAATTTTTTTATGTAAGGTAACTTTTGTATAGTCAAATATTGACTGGAGAATTTAGAAGGTACATTTTTCAAGCTTTATTATTTTGGTCACGTATGAGGTTTTAGTTGGACTTACAAGAGTATAAAATACGACTATACTTTTTTTGAAATTCAGTAGACTTTTTCTACCAATTTCATTTGGGATTGTTTTATATTTTAAATCTCAAAAGTATATTTAATTCTATGATGATTTTTTTTTAAAGGAAAGGTTTTATTTGGGGTATCACATATGGATAAATATTCTACAGGTGTTTTCTAGCTTGAAGTATTATAGAATAAAATTTGTCAAGTATTAGAAATTTATTGAATAAATAAGGATTTGATACTACTTACTACTATTCTTTAATGGGAAAACATACTTATAAAAGTAGAAGATGGAAGATGGTAGACTGAAACTTTGAGAAAAATGTAATATTAAATAATAAAGGAAAAGTAAGACTAGAAATAAAACAGTTTATTGCGCTTAATGGATTCTTTGTCTGTAGGTCTTGTTGACAGCTAGAAACACTGCTATTATTAAATTCAGTGAGGATCTTTGAGCTGTTTTCATAACAGGCCTCCAACCCAAAAGAGTGGGTCCTTTGCCCTCTAGGGAAACAATTCATCAGGGAGTGCTAGCAGTAGTTGAACTGGACAAGGTTTTATTAGAGACTCGTGCGTGAGGGAACCAGTGCTGCAAAGGAGAACTAGCTTGGCTCCTCGCAGGGAATTAGCAGGTGATACTGAAAGGCTAAGTCCATGAGGCGGGAGGGGGAGAGCACCTTTGTAGCTTGTTCTGGGTTGGGATGCCCCTGGGCATGTATGGATGGGCTCCTAGCCTTCTTTGTCCAGGAAATTGTGAGATAGTCAATATTCAGGATCTAATAATGCATTTTGTCCAGTGTGGCATCTCATGGTCAATGTGTTGGGACACGTTGTTTGAACACGTTTCACCAGTCCATGATTTAGTCCACCTGCTCAAACAAGACTTTGGGCAACTCATCCTACTGGCTGGCAATTTCTTTTACCTAGACTGTCTCAGCTTTTTTGTTCCAGTCATAGTAGTAAGCACTCACAATATAAAACAGCATCTTGATGGGCCTCCCTGGTGGCGCAGGGGTTAAGACGCAACCTATGAAGCAATCCGCAGCCACTGTAGCACGAGTTCGATTCCCGGCCAGGGAGAAACTCACGTGGTGGGACAGACCTCTCCTGTCTCACCCGCTGCTCCCCTCAGCAGTGTACTTCGGTCTGTCTGCCTGTTCTGTTCCCTGCTCTGTCTCTAGTGGGTCCTCTCACCCCCTGCATCTCTGGCCTGTACCCCAATTCTTGTATAAAAATAAATAAATATTTTAAAAAAATAGCATCTTGGCACTGATAATTCTCACAATTTATATGGGGGACAATGAAATGTAAATGCCAAGTACAAACAATGTGATAGGTATGCAGAGAAACAGAGGTGGTAGATATAAAGGTTGAGTTGATTATGCCTAAGAAGATTGGGAACTTGAGTAAAGGCCTGTCTCATAGTTTCACAAAGAAGAGATTCTTGAGTTGACCTTTGAAGGAAGAATAAGAGTTTCACAGGTGGTAGAGGAGAATGACTTTATAAGGAAAGCAAACAACAGGCTTAAAGGAATCAGATACCAAAATATGTTTTCAAAATTGCAGTTAATTTAGTGTAGATATTACTTAGGTTGTTGGGTGGAAGTGGAGAAAGGTTAGGAGAGGTTTGCAGAATTAAAATCACAGGGTGTGTAAGAGGTGTGGAAACAAATGAAAGATTTTTATGGGCATTAGAGAAATCTAAATAGGGTAGACAGATGCTGGGCCTGGTTTATATTTTAGAAACCTAACTCTAATGTCATTATTGGGAATGGATTGTAGTGAGGAGAATCTGTAAGTCAGAAAAGCAATCAGAACCCTATTATAGTGACACATTTCAAAACAAGCAAAGATTTGAACTGAAGTAGTGGCAGTGAAAATGGTTTCAAGGAAGAAAACCAAAGTTAATGTCAGGAGACCATTGTGAGGTTTCCAGAGGGAAAAGTCTAGATATTTTTTAGTTTTGGAGTTTAAGTGATCACACTGATGGAGGTACCATTAGTCAATAAAATACAAACAGGAATAAGAGTAGGGTTGTGGTGAAGATGCATTAGGTTAGTACATGTTGGATTTGAGAGGTCTGGGAGACCCACGAGGATGTATTGGTGCAGCAGTCTTGGTTTCAGGGGTGAGAATGTACTTCAGAGGGTGAGCACCTCATTATGTGATAGTTGACTCTGTGGTAAAGGTTGTGATAGAATCTGTGCAGTATGTGAAGTAAGAATAAAAGAGGACTAACGGGAAAGTCTCAGAAGCAATAATCCTAGCAAATGCAGTTAGAGAAAGAAGAAAGACCAATAACTAGCCAGACATTGAACATGTACCAACAACCAGCAGCAACATCCGAGAGGATGTCATCAGAATAAGGAACTATAGGAAAACCAAGTTTGAAAATGTCTACAAGAGTATCAATTCACTTGGCAATGAGGGTCTAGTTCATAATAGGTGTATCAGTGTAATGCTGGGGGATAGAATTAAAATTCTTCACTGAAAGGAAGATGGTTTTAGATACTGTCTCATGTTCTGTTGGGGTCTAGTTGGTAGTCTTATAGCTTGAAATTTTTGATGAAAATCAAGTCTTGTTACATCAGATGTATCACGGTAGGATGCAGTTAATGATAGAATGTTGTTTTTCCTTATGCCTTGGTTTTGATTTGAGTATTATTAAACTAAATCATCTTCTATGTAGGAGCTGGTCAAACATACCACCGATCCCTTGGAAAAGGCAAATCTGAAGTTAGCTCTCGATGCAATGAAGGTAAGGCGATGGATCTGCCACTTGTTTGTATTTGTCATTCTTGCCTGAAGAACAAAAGAATGCAAACTGAGAACACATATGTATGATATGCCAATATATTAAAATATATATCAAAGTATTTTTTAAATTTGTTCTTGTTGGACAAAGCTAGATATATTAACTGAAATAGATACGTCTCATGGATTTGTTAGAGAAATGTGCGTAAAATAAGAATATTGAAATAATGTTTGTTATTAATAAAAGTAGGACAACTATATAACAACCAGGAATAATGTAATAGAATGGTTTTATTTAGCACTCTTTATATAGTTACTAAAGAAAGCTGTGGCTTGGGTAAGCAACAGGTCAGTTGGTAACTTCAGATACTGGTGGTGTGACTTACTCTCTTCGCGTGAGGATAATGTGTGCCAGGTTTACCTGTGTGGATGCTGGCTCGCTGATACAAGTGGACTTTAGTTTGGGTTTCTACTTTCAGGTAAATCTGAAAATCAGGAAGTTTAACAAGTTAATGGCAGACTTTCAGAACATAATGGGGAATAGGGAAATCTTCAATTTCCATTTTATGTTAAATAAAATGATTTTGAAAGAAATGATATTTGCCCTAACTTAACACATTAGCAAACATTTGTTCCCCAAACCAAATGCCAGTTTGACTCTGCATAGAGTGATGCATAATCACCTACTTGAGTCCTGTGCCTGTGCAGTGTTAGCTCTGCTTTTCAGCTAATTTTATTATTTTTAAGGATTTATTTATTTATGCATATAAGAGCTGGAGTACAGGCCAGAGGTGTGGGGGAGGTGAGAGGATTCTCCAGAGACAGAGTGGGGAGCAGAACAGGCAGACTGACTGAAATACACTGCTGAGAGGCGCAGTAGATGAGACAGGAGAGGTCTGCTGTGCCCTATGTGGGTCAGCTCCCTGACTGGGGATTGAACTCACGCCGTAATGATGATGGTGCTGACGCAACCAGGGAAGACCCTCAGCTGATGTTATCACCCCACCAGGAAACATCAGACACATTGTTATAAAAAAAAAATCATACTGAGTTTCCAACTTTTGAAGAAAATGTTTGTAGGTACATGTATAAAGTCAGACTTGTCAAAGTTAGTAACTACTTGCTGTGATAATTCTGTTCCTAGTATTGCAGATGCATTGAAGAAGGTAAGGGGGAAAAAAGCAGAAAACAGAAAAATCTAGAACACATAATATAAAAATAGCTAGTTACACCATGGAGAGATTAGCTAATGTTTCCTCACATATCAGAAAAGTCTTTTTAAAGCAAGTGAAGGTACATGAAAAAAAAATGTCTGGTCTTGTTTGTTCATGTCAAACTCCGGAAATTCTCACCTCACCTTTACTTCTGCTTTGACTCTTTGATTGGGAGCTGACTTCCTTGACTGGATGTTCTCAGGAACCAAGAAAATAACTGGTTGCAGAAAACACCCCTTCTAGTTTCATTATCTAACATTTAGGTACTTCTTTCTCCCTGCAGCCCCTTCATTATTGCCCTTATTCTAACTTAAGTAAAAATGTAATTTCCATAGGTCAGTTATTTAGCATGTTTGGAATTTACATTTTTCGGACCAACTTTTTGTTGTTCTGCATGTGACATATTTTGCTTACTTTGGCTTTTTCCTAAACTTTTTCCAGGGGTGTGGTACAGGGACAGCGCTTCTCTCTTCCCAGCTGTACGCCAGACATTTTAAAATTGCTTTTGAGATGCAGCTGTGATTGATGGGTGTTCATTTTATTGTCACTGAGAAGTTATGGTGGTTACTTTTACCACTGATGGAATTAATGATGTGTTTTCTCTCAAACAGTTCTCATTTTTCCCTCTAATCTTATTGTTTCCTTCTTTTTTGTACCCTTGCCTTTATTCTGCAGGACTTGGCACAATATGTGAATGAAGTGAAAAGAGATAATGAGACACTTCGTGAAATTAAACAGTTTCAGCTATCTATAGAAAATTTGGTATGTAATTATTATTCCATCCATCTTCTCCTCACCCACAACTTGGGGGACATTGTAGGAGTTGTTTTTGGAAGAAAAGAAGTTTACCTTCAAGTTTATATGGTTCCAGGATCCTCCCCAACCCCGATTATTATTTGGGAGCATCCACATGGATTCTAGTGGCACCTGTGACATATTGTTGTCCAGGGACATTAAGGTGCCTCTCTCCTTAATCTCACTGCGCTTCTTCCACCAGCAGTGTGAATTCTAAGCAAGTCATTTTTCTTTCTCTTTTTTTAAAACCCCGTATATACTCATGGCTGATACCTATTAATTTATGTATTTTTGCTGGGTGCATATCTGTGCCAGGCATTTTGCTTGGGTCTGGGGCTGCAATTGTGAACAACATGGTCACGTGTTTGAGAAGACAGGAAAGAGCAGGAAACGCTGTGTTGAGATTAATGTGTGGTCAGGGTGCTGCAATGGGGGATTGTGACAGGTTCCTAATGTGCATAAGATGGTTAGAAAAAAAACCATTGAGTCCCTTAACACTGTATTGTGAAGAAGAAGAAACCAGCTGCATCAAGATCTGTGGGGAGAGGAAGATCCAGGAAGAAGCCATAGCAGGGCCTCCCCGGTGGCACAGCGGTTGAGCGCAGGGTTGTGAAGGTGCCCACAGCCTCTGCAGCACCAGATTGATCCCCGGCTGCCGGCGAGAGTCCCACATGGCACACAGACCTCTCCTGCCATTCCCACTGCTTCCCTCAGCAGTGTACTTTGTCAGTCTGCCTGCTCTGCCTCTGGTGAATTCTCTCACCCTCCCATGCTTCTGATTGTACCCAGTGCTTGTATAAATAAATAAATAAATAAATCTTTTTAAAAAAAGAAGCCATAACAAGTGAAAGGCCCAGAGATGGTGAAGAGCCAGGGCTGTTCACAAAGCTGAAAGGCAGGAGTGACTGGAAATGGAGAGTGAAAGGAAACATGGCGGCTCTCATGCAGGAACATTGAGCAGGAGAAGCTACATACCACAGCTCTGTGGCACTGACTAGGGTTTTACTCTGAGTGATTCCAGTGGAAAGCCAGTTAAAATTTTGTATTTACATCTCAGGAAAACGCTTTGGGTGGGTAGATGAGTTAGTTGTTGAGACAACTTTAAGAGACATGACTGAGGTTTCGGATAGAGCTGTGGGCAGTGAAAATAGAGAAAAAGAATCAATTGAAGATTTTTTTGTTTTTGTTTTTGTTGCTTTTTCTCTGAAACATCTAAAGCCTCTCTGTCTCTTTTCACATGGACAATGGCTTCCCCCCTTAGCACCTCACTGCCACCTTTCCAATCCCAATAGCTTCTAATCATCCTCCCTGGTGGTGCAGGGGTTAAAGTCTCAGCACTATCATGCTATCACCAGTCACTGCAGTATGAATTCAACCTCCGGCCAGGGAGGTGACCCACATGGCACAGCAGACCCCTCCTGTCTCACCTGCTGCTCCGCTCAGCAGTGTATTTCTGTAGACCTGCTCCCCGTTCTGTCTCTGGTGAATCCTCTCACTCCCTGCACCCCTGGTCTACGCCCCAGATCTTGTGTGCATATATAAATAAAAATAAATCTTAAAATATAGCGGGTTTCCCAAACTCATGGAGATTTCTCTGGTCTCTAAGAGTCAGTCAACATTCATTTTCACGAGAGATAAGATACACAGTTATTTGGTCTTAAACTATTTTCCTAAACTCATCCAGCTCATAGTGGCCCATATACTTTACATTGCAGCTGTCCTGCTTGGTTCCAAGTCTCCAATTTACCGTGCATTTTTATAGTTTTGCCTTTGGTCATAATTTTGTCAGAGCCTAGAGATTTCCTCATTATTTGCTCTCAAATTCCTTCAAAGTCCAACTGATTAAATCCTATCCCTAATCTTCCATCATTCCTTTCTCTGTGTAATCCCATAGCAAGGTACTTTGGCAGCTGTTTAGCATTTTATTTTATTTTATTTTATTTTATTTATTTTTATTTTTTTATTTTTATTTTTTTTTTTATAGAGGCATGTTTTCTTTCTTTCTTTCTTTGTTTTTGTTTATACATGCACTGGGTACAGTCAGAAGCGCGGGAGGGTGAGAGAATTCACCAGAGCCAGAGCGGGGAGCAGAGCAGGCAGAAGGACCGAAGTACACTGCTGAGGGGAGCAGCGGGTGGCAGGAGAGGTCTGCGCGCCATGTGGGACCCTCCTCCGGTGGCCGGGGAGCAGCCGGGGATCGAACCGGCGCCGCAGAGGCTGTGGGCAGCTTCGCAACCCAGCGCTCAACCGCTGCGCCACCGGGGAGGCCCTAGCATTTTATTTTAAATTGTGGTTAAAATATATAAAGCATTTTGAATGTTCAGATTCGCGACACTGAATACGTTCATACATTAATACTGCTCAGCCATCACCACCGCCCATGTTCAGGACACTTTGTCTTGCAAAACGGAAGCTCTGCTTATTAAACAGTAACTCATCACTCCTCCTGGCCCTGACACTCACCGTTCCTCTTTTTGTCCTTCTGAATTTGATACTCTGTGTCCCTCACATGAGTGGAGTCATATAATATTTGTTCTAATGGTACTAGATGATTCCTCTTAGCACAGTGCTGTCAAGGTTTGCTCTCATAGGATAGGATTTCATTCCTCTCTGTCCCTCTGTCTCTCTCTTCCATTTTTAGCTTGAATGCTCTAACACTGACTGTGTATACAAACCCCCCAAATTTCTTTTTTTTTAATTAATAAATTTTATTTTTATATTCCCCATACAATTGCAATCCCCCCATTCTGACCCCAATCCCTCCCCTCCCGCCCCCCACCCCCCAAAAAGTGTCTCTGGTTCATAGTTTTTGTTGATTTTGATTTTCACTTTCTTATAGTTATTCATTTTCCTGGTCCCTTATTTAAGTTTTCTAGATTCCTGCTATGAGTGAGACCATCGGTATTTTTCTTTTTCTTTTTGGCTTATTTCACTGAGCATGATCCCTTCCAGCGCCATCCATGTTGCTGCAAATTGCATGTGTTTATCGTTTTTGAATGCTGAGTAATATTCCATGGTATATATGTGCCACATCTTCTTGATCCAGTCATCCATTT